>NC_088602.1:189056508-190475989 GCF_036013475.1 Columba livia | reverse complement strand
AGGAAAGGAAAGGAAAGGAAAGGAAAGGAAAGGAAAGGAAAGGAAAGGAAAGGAAAGGAAAGGAAAGGAAAGGAAAGGAAAGGAAAGGAAAGGAAAGGAAAGGAAAGGAAAGGAAAGGAAAGGAAAGGAAAGGAAAGGAAAGGAAAGGAAAGGAAAGGAAAGGAAAGGAAAGGAAAGGAAAGGAAAGGAAAGGAAAGGAATATTTTGGGTCCTTTGTTTATTTTAGGACTTGAAAACACAGGACAAAAGTCCAAAGTTTAAAATTTCTGGAGAAATGGTCATGGCATTCTAACTGGGTGTCCAAGGTCCTATCTTCAGTAGCAAAGAAACTAACACTAAATATTTTACGTAAAACCCTACCTAATTTTGAAGAATATTAACATTGTAACCCAAACCAAACAGAAAAACATCGAATTAATTATCACCGTAGGAAATGAAGCAGCAGCTCCACTACTGATCCCCAGCACTGTTGTTCCTATGCCACAAAGTTCAGCTAAATACCTAAAAAACAATAGTAAAACATACGTAACAATCTTAATCAGAAGTCTCTGAGATCACAGTGATGTGAACTTTGCTAAAGTTGAATATCATAAAACTGCCCTACCGTACCAGCCGAATGATAACAAGGATAACAAAGAAACTGAATATAAAGACCTTACATGTTTTCCCTAGAACTTTCTGGGTATAAAGAAATGTTGGGTTAAAACAGAGAAAAATACTGAAAGACTATGTAAGAATGCTTGTGTAACATCGCCTCTTTTAGAGTGTAGTAGGAAGAAATAGATGACATTTTTTCCTGCTATGAAAAGCTTAAATATTTAATATGATTCTCTTACCTCAACTGACGACCTAATTTTCTGAAGAGAAAGCTGATTGTTAGAAGGCTTAAAGTAGGAGGTGTTGACAAAACACAGGCTCGGTAATATTGAAGATATTTTCTCAGCCCACTTGTGAATGCCTGGTATCAATAGAAAATATTAAAATTCTTACAGTTAAAGCAGTTAATAGTCTATCTATGTCTCACCTGAATTGCATCAGCATTGAAAACTAACCCTTTACTAAAATAATTGGCATATGCAGGTAGGAGAGACTTGTGTACCAAAGTGAGAGTCAATGCAGCTTCAGACATTCAAATTAGCCAGGTGACTTCTCTATACTCTTTATACACTCAATGCACAGAGCCCATACCCAGGCACAGTATAATAAAGCACCTTGGTTCAGCTTCTTTGAATTGCCCCTTGAGGAGCTCCTCGCTCTCTAAGAGCTGTCGTATGAACCTATGGCAACCTGCTTCCTTATTATCATGCTTAAATTGGATACTGAAAAAATCTCCTCTAAAACTTTTTCTAACAAGACAAAGACCTTCTTATTCAATTTCTATTAACATTACTGTAAATCAAATATTCAGAAGGAATACATTTCAATCAATCTTAAACTTAATTCTATGCATTAGAAAGAGATGAAATCACCTGCTAAATTACACAGTGTACATACAGATCAGCATAATATGCAGAGGACTGACGGGGAAAATTTGCACTTAATTCTGAACAGAGGAAAAGTAATTAGAGATATTAAATATCATATTGCTCTATTTCAGTTTTAATTTTTTAAAAAATACATATTCTATATATGCATAATATATTAAGAAAGTTCTTGTATTTTAATTTTATACATCTTAATGTATAAACACATGAAGTTTTCAAAACATCTAAAAATTATATTCCTTTAATCCTTAACAGAAAAAATAGCACTTGAGGTAATGAAGACCTTTTATCACTTGTTTCAGTGCCAGCAAGCCCTAAGCACACAGAGCTGGGCTTTAAACACAGTGTTCCTTGCTGACCTGGGATGAGCATTACACTTAAAATGCTTTGCAGTTTTGCAGAATGCAGAAATTCCAGCTTTACATGAAATCAAAGTTACTTTCCCTACCTAAGACATCTGGCCCATTAAACCAAGATGATTTAATACAACTGCTTCACCTGAAACACAAGTCCTTTGCTGTATGAAGAATCTAAAACTGGCTGAAGAGAAAAACGACTTAGCCGTGTGTAATAGGTTCCATACTCTGCAACTTCGGAGAGCAGGTTGTTCATGGTCTCTGGTGAAGTTCCAGACACATATACTCCCTCCTTTATCACAAATGTCTGAGCAGCCTAAAAGAATAAAGAGAGAAAAAAACCCCACAGATTCAAATATTTTATAGCTGTATTCTGATTTAAAATAGCAAACATTTACATACAAAAGTAACAGGAAATTTTCAGTTTAGATACTCTGGTGACTGAGGCAATATAGCTGGGACAGTGTATTAAATTGTAGCAAAATTTCACAAGTATGAACAGTGTTTTCGAATACACAGAAAAAGACTCATTATCTGAATCTTTAAATAAAATCCAATCTGCAAAACTATTTACACATCTATTTTCAGGCACTCCTTAACCTATTCTCACTTAGAGGGCTATAAATACCCTTAGCCTGTTGCAATAAGATAATTATTGCAATATGTAAATACTGCCTTACTTCTGTTGGGTCACACTCAATTTTTGAACAGCACCCACAGCTGCAATATCTCACAAGAAACATGTCTATTGAAGAGGAAACCTCTACAAAGAAAAAAACCAGGAAAAGGATGCAACTAAAACACGCAGTTAAAAATCTTCCATACCTGATTGAGTGAAAATGTAGTGGACACCACTCCAATGAGGACATTCAAGACATCCTTAACCAGTTCAGGTTCCTTCATAAGCACGAGCTGTGGAAGCTGAAGTACAGTATTACTGAAGAGCTGCAATTCCCCTTCTCGAAGTTTGTAAAATTTGTCAAAAGCTTCTCTCCCGGCTTCAGTAAGGTACGGTTCCTCTTTTTTACCAGGTGGGCTGTGTCAGAGTAAACAAAACGTTACAAGGTGATTATGTGAAAAGAAATATATCTCTTGAAGAAAAAAAGGCATTTCAGGAATTTACATGGCCAGTATTGACCACAGAAAAAGCTACTAGTAAGACAGTACATTTGCAAGGCAATGTGCATTCAGTCAGTGAAAATGTAACCCACACTCAGTACAGTGAAGAAATAGGTACATCATTTGGACATCAGTTCAGATTCAGAAATCTTGCCAGAGAACTACCAGCTTCATTTGTGGCCTCTTTAGAAACTGAAAATATGGAATCTTTGTAGATTGAGATAAAGTGCATAGCGCACAAGAAGTCAGATTAGTTAGAAAAATGTTCATTTCACACAAACAGCAAGTGCTTCCATCATACCCTCAGTGTTTGATAAAGATGATTTTATCTCTTCCTATGAAACAGGTGCAATCTAAGAACCAGTTTGTCACACCTACATTACTTTTATTCCTTTCTCAGTCATTAATGCAGTATTTAATTATGTGAATTAAATATGCACAGTTCTTATAGTGAGGTCACATGGAACTAGGATGAAATGCACCTCCATACATCTGCACATGATGCACAGTAAGTTGCCAGTAACCTCAGACACATACTATCCAATTCTTTCCCAACATCTTCGTTTGCTGGGTCCGTATGTGAGCACCGCATCCCACAGGTCTATGTCCGGAGTCATGCTGGGCTCTGACTGAGAATCAGGAGTCAGATTGGATGCTGACTGGAATCCCTCATCTTCTGACTGGTCTATACTCTGAGGAACCTGCCAGAGAAAGTTCAAATGTTGTACATGAAAACATTTTACTGAAGAAAAATATGTTGATCGAGAAGATGTTCTGTCATCATTCGGGATCAAGTAACTACATGACCCTACCAGTGTTGTCCATCCCCCTTTTATATCTCTTTTAAGTCTTTCCTGAGAACACTCTTTTCATTTGCCAAGTCTCTACAGGTACCAATGCCTATACACAAAACAACAATCACCACCAAAATAATATACGAAGTTTGTTGACGTCAAAACTGAAACTTCTTTGGTAAGCATATAGTTCTAAGAATTTAGAATCTGAATTCTGGATTTTCAACAACATGTAACACTAATAAAATCATACTGCTCAGTATTCCATTTGAAGAAGTGATTCAGGCTGTAATTCTTCAACTTTGTAAACATTTTGTTAACTATGACTAATACAGTTTGATCCCTTATGCTTATTCATGTGCACAAAATCTGCAGGTGTCCAAACCGTGTATCTGACACACCCTCAGCTGCCTCTCAACAGGAGTTACACGCACAGAATAGTATCCACTTTTAGTACAAGACAATCACAGCCACATAAAATGCAGCATGTTCTTCAAGAAATTTCAAATCTTCCAGTGTGATAGAAAGAGTATAGTGCTTATTCAAAAAGGTTCTGTCTCCTCTTGGTTACAATTTACAGCCGTATGTGCACACTGAATAGCACTGGGGTTTTCCCTCTTAATGTGTCTGCCTTCAAGTTTCAGTTAAGATCTTGAGTTAAGGGAATTGCAAGAGCTATCCATATGTTAAGTAGAGCGAACAAAATAATTATTAGAAGTACAGAAATATAAAAAAATCTACCCACCTACAGTAAAAATGGGAAGAAAAACAAAAACAAGTTTATGTAGTACCTCTACAAGAATATAACACAGCAAAAATAAACAGAATGCACAGCAAAAAGCAAAAAAAGGTACAGTAGAAACTGTACTCACTGAAGAGGTAAAAGGACAGTGGGAACTAAGAGGTTCAATGAAACAGAATAACTGAAAAAAGATGGTTTAAGATATTAACAAGCCAAGAAGGAAATACAACAAGTTAGGTAATGTAATCTGAACAGCAAGACATACATTCAGACAGGAATGTTTACGCAGTCGAGCTGAGCAGTAACAAATAAGCAACAACACAAAGGAGTTTGATACACGCAGCAGGCTGGGTAAGGCACAGGTATCACTGGTGGCTCAACTTCATAAAGACTATGGCCACGTGATGGTCTTTTACACAGTTACAGGACAAGACCAAGGTTTGCTGTACTCCAAAAGCTTATCTATCTGGTTCTCAACAAAGAAAATGATCCCTGCTGTGTCCTAAATTCCAACACTGTCATGCTTCTATTACAAATGAAAGGACTACCTATATTTTAAACTGTAGTTTCAAAGCAGCATATTGAAAGCATGCATACATTCTGAGGCCAAAACAAATGATACCATACTTTAATTGCAAGTCCAGACAAATCTGCATTGTCAGGCACAGGTGGTAAATCCAACTTGATGTCCATATCATACGTACGGCTATGGACTAGGGCACCGAAGAGCGAGACCCGCGTTTCTTTCTCAAACTTGTCACCAGCAGGGCAGTTCTGTGAGAACAGCCCTATGGCAGGGAGTCCAGTGCCAGGTGCAGCCTCCATTATCTGAAGCGTCTTTTGAATGGTGTCATTGAACTGACATTCTTCGTTTGTTATGAGAGACTGTATATCAGCTTCAAATACACTCACGTCATAATAATCATAACCCTGATATTTTACGTTTCTCCCAACATGCTTGTTGTTCAGAAAATAGTCCTTTTTTTGCGGTACAAGCTGAGGAGGCCCTGTTCCAGCAAGCTGGACTAAGAGATCCAAGACAGAATTAACTTCAGTAAATGGTAAGCACTCAGCTGTTTCCAGTTCCTCTACAAGATTCTCCAGTCTATCTGCTTGTGCACCTAGGCCACCAACTCTCAAGTTGAAAGACAACATCAAAATTTTGTTTTTGACTGGAAGCCTGGAAACGTTTGATTGCAGCTTGCGAGCCTCATCTTGAAAAAGGTTCATGAACAGGGCATTATAAGCAACCCTTTTCAGACTTTGCTTAGCCCTTCTCTTGCTGATCTTCCGCCTGCCCAGGTGGACCTTCCATGGCAAACCTGTCAAGTGTGCCTCGCACAGATCATTGAACAACTGTGTAATGCTCTCCATCTCAAACCAAACTGTCGGGCTACAGCAGTTACAGCCTGGGTCTCTGGTTTCATGTGGAGACCTGAAAAATATCAGGAAAAGGAAGAAACATACATATGAGAAACTGGCAAGTACATTTTAACTTAAACTGACAGGGCCCAGAATGAGAGAGAAGAAAACTGACCTACCGTGTATTTAGGACATGAGCTATAAAAATAACACCACGACTTTGATCGCAAGGAAACCGATGGTCGTGCAAGCTTAATTCCAGACGCCTGGCTTTGCCTGACAGACTGAAATAGAACAGAGAAGACTGTCCTGTTCTAACGGAGGATTCATCTGGGGACACCTCCAGAAGCTTTACCACTCTGGCTCTTCTCAGGAGACATCAGCCACCTCCGCAGGGGCTGCGGGGCCACCCGAGAGCGGGGAGATGCGGGTGAGAAGATGCAGGTACTGATGGCGCCGCGCAGCGCAGGACCGGCCTGCACGACACCGGCCACCCTGGCGGCTCCGCAGCACCCACCGGCCGGGGCGGGGGTTCCAGCACCCCCGGGGGAGCTGCCGGCGGCGGGGCTCACCCTGAGAGCCAGGCTGGGCCCACCTGAGAACCGCGTCCCGCTCCGCCTGGCCGGGGCATGCATGCAGGCAGCAGCAGCACAACCCGCAAAACCCCGCACCCCGCGGGGCGGCCCCGCCACCCCCCGCCTGCTCATGCCCCGGGGACCCGGCAGCCCCGCCCCGGCGCCCCCCGCCCTACCTGCGGCGGCTCCCCCGGGCCCGGCGGCAGCGGGTCCCGCGCCCACAGCTTCCCCCAGCGCGGCCGCCGCCTGCGCTCGGCGCCGCCGACGTCACGGGAGCGCGACGGGCCGCGAAGCGGGAGGAGGCGGGGGCGGCCGTGGCCCCGCTCCGTTAGCCGGGGCTGTCCCGCTGCCCGGGGCGGCCCTCGCCGGGAAGGATGGGTGGTTAGTAGGTCAGAGAGGTTCTCCTCCTCCCCTACTCTGCCCTGGTGAGATCGCATCAGTAATATTGTGTCCAGTTCGGAGGAGAATGAGGGGTGACCTTATCAATGTTCATAAAGGGTGAGTGTCACGAGGATGGAGCCAGGCTCTTCTCGGTGACAACCAATGATAGGACAAGGGGTAATGGGTTCAAACTGGAACACAAGAGGTTCCACTTAAATTTGAGAAGAAACTTCTTCTCATTGAGGGTAACAGAGCACTGGAACAGGCTGCCCAGGGGGTTGTGGAGTGTCCTCTGGAGACATTCAAAACCCGCCTGGACACATTCCTGTGTGACCTCACCTAGGTGTTCCTGCTCCATGGGGGGATTGGACTGGGTGATCTTTCGAGGTCCCTTCCAATCCCTGATGGTTTAAGCAGTTCATGAGTTAACGCTGTCACTCAACTGGCGAGAAATAACGCACTGTTGCCAGAAGGCACTGAGCCGTGCAGGGCTGTATCCCCAGCCGCACAAGGTAACTCCACAGGCTTCTGACAATGTTTGCAAACTAATTCTACCAAAAGTACACCTTTTTTTTTTTTTTCCCCCCTCAAATTCATTCTTTAACAAATTTGATCAAGATCTTAGAAAAATACATATCAAAATACAACATTTGTTTCATTCAGACACTGGCTGTAGAAATTCAGTCAAAGGCAGGTAAAAGGGAACAAGCTGAAATATTTTTGAAAAAAATGCTCTTTCCTTTAAAAGGCTGAATTAACAGTTATTTTTTTTTTCTTTTTCTGGGGAGATAAAAGAAGAAACCAACAACCCTCCTGTTCTGAAAACTTTTTGTGAAAACGTTTGACATGGTTTTTAGTTTATTTTGAAATAGACTTTTATCTCAAAGTGTTCAAGGATGGGACATAATTTCCCATCCAGCAATCACAGAAAACCAGTATCCCAAGCAGTATTGCCAACTGTAAAACCAGACTTAGTTATTCAAATTATGTAAAGCTGATCCAAGTAGCAACGACACTATAAACATAATTTCAAGTTTCTGAAATCAAACGGTCACAATCACAGGAATGCTCTCTTGAAACTGAGCCCTAAACCGTACCTGGAAGGCTGCAAAACGAGGCACACCATGGCTGATGTCCAGTTTTGATCTCTCACATGATGTCAGCCTTGGGCCAGTCCCAAATCTCTGGGGGTTTGGGGTTTTTATTTGTTATATAGACAACTTAACATTTGAAAAGAGGGCAGAGTGAAGCCCTCTAGACACTGCTTGATTCAGTTATGTATTTGTGATTTTACACACACAGAATATTTTTTTCTGTCATACCTAGCACATCACAGGTGTGATGTAGGAAAGGCCCACACTACAGCTCTTGAGCTGCTTTTTTTCTTCTTGCAATTAACAATTACACATTAGAAAAATTAAAATAATAGATCATGTTAGGTGAATCCTTTAAATCAGGTTATTAAATGAAGTGTCATTAATCCAAAGGACCTATTGCTAAGGTTTAAACTCCCAATGAAATGGTGGTGGTGGCAGCAGTGCAAGCACTTCGGTATCGCGTTGAATAACATTAAAATGTTTTGGCTATTGTGACTGCTCATTCAGGTGCACGTCTTCTGGGCTTCTTTGGCATTCACTCAGTCAAGCTACAGCATACGCAAGCCTGACTTACAATGTCATGAATGACTTGGGCCCCAATTTGCAGTAACAAAGTACAGCAGTTGTCTTCAGTTGTCAGTCTTGAATAATTAGTGCCAATACAGAATTTGCAAGCACAATTCTCTAGCTGAAAATATAGATTTTTAATTATTTTAAAAACAGGAGGCAATTGTGAATGGCTCTTATCTCTTTTCCTGATGATTTAAAAGGCAATGTGAAGAGCAACACGTTTTTTCTTCTGCTGTGTAAAGTGATCCTGAAGTCAATTTCTTGAAATCCCATCCTTCACTGAAAAGAACAGCAATAATAAAAACTGTTATTAATCAAGCTCATATCACAAAATTCCCAGCCCCATAAGAACATTTTTATTGGACCCACACCACTGCTCTTGCCATTTCTTCTAAAAGACAGCAGGGTATTTTCTTTCAGAGAGAGATGCCCACCTTTATCATGGCTTTTTCTGCTGAAACCAAAAGTTAATTCAGTACAGAAACATTTCTGGACAAGTATGCTTGAAAACATACACACCTGCCTGATCCTATTCCTATGCAAATGCAGTACCCGATCCTCAGCTATTTGTGCAGGGACTTCAAGTGCAACTAATCACTACTGAGTTATGTGAAGTTATTTCTAGACAAGTTAAAGGTATAAAAATGTCACCTGATTTGGCACTATATTCAGAAAACACATTAGCAATCAGAGTCAGTGTACATCTTATTAACCATTTTTTAAGCACATAAAAATGGACAGCTTACCTGAACACTGAAGCATTTTCCATTCCTGCTGAAACTGATCTCTTAGTATTTTTATTTTAGTTACTTTTTCTTGGGTAGGAGGCACATAAACTCCAAAGTCAGGTGTAGAGGCACCCACTAATGCTTTGGCTACACTTTGCATTAAATTCATCTCAGTGTCCTATTTAAGAAATAAATTTAAAAAAATTCTCCTGGGAACCAAACTTTCTTTATTTCAGTAATACATGAAATATTTTAAAACAAGCTTTTATAATTCAGTTGCTAATATTTGTGGCAAGAATGAGCAACTTTCAATTTTCAAAGAAAAATGTGCCAAATTTGAGAAGTTTTTTATGGAAAAGGTAAATTATTTTTGATCTCCTGTAAAACTTCTCTTTTTTTAAATAGAGAAAGAATCTCAGTTTTTCTCTTGTGATTGAAAAGAAACAGTGATGGGTTAAAGGTAAAAAATATTAGGAGGGAAAGGGAACACAGAGCTTGTTTACTTCATGCATCATTTATTTTCCATCCGTAGAAAATAGTGATATATTTTGCTTCATCAAAAAGAGGTTTTTGACTCCTAACAGTCTAAATCAATGTTATTTACTCACAGAAATTATATTCTGAGGTGTCCATAGCATATGAGGATTATTACCATTTATTTTTAAGACTGTAACCTCTATTTCATTTTTAAAAGATAGAATTATTTTTTCAATTATTCTAAAGAGCCAAAGCTATGCATTAGAAAATCCCCACACATTAGATAATCCTGGTATAGAGCTACCTGTGGAGTGCCAATATAAAAGTCTCAGTAATTTCTTGAAGATGTACATCTAACTTCCTTTTCATCTGTGAGTTTACCCTTCAGAATATCAATAATTCTTTCAGCTTCATACTCCTAATTAGTAATATGCAAATACACTATTTCTGCATACTGCCTATCACTGTACAAATTATATTAGCTTAGACAATTTACATATCAGCACTGTAAATTAAAACAAGTAACATATGAGAAGACTACAGAATAAAGTATGTCATAATCCACTTAATTGGCAGCTTAATGAATAGTATGTCTTTAATTAGATACTTGCTGCAAAACAGATTAGAATACAATTGCATACGTGAACAATTATTCATTGTTTCTCATTAAATAAGGACTAGAAGGCACAAAAACAACCAAAAGTTACTGTTTCACAGAACACGCAGGATGCTGCAGGGGCCAAGAGTGTAAGTTGAGTTCTTAAAAGAGATTAGACAAATTCAGGGAGGATAATGCTCACTGGCACTTGTCTCACACTGGTCTGGATACAGCCTCCGACTTCCTAAATTTAGAGATTCTTATTGTGGTAATGTATGGAAAAACGAGACTAGGGAAAGATCTATATATTCTTTACTTTCTTTCCCCTGCTCTCTATCAGAAACACAAAGCTGGGGTAGATGGGTCCTCTATGCATTATTGTAATTAAGTTCACCTAAAGGATCTGTACCATTTTGATTTCTTTTCTGCATGATGGAAGCTGTGTGTGATAACGCAGAGCACGGGAAAGAGAGGGAGAGGAAATTTGGTGGTTTATAATAAACAGGACAGTGGGCTGCTTTCAGGCACATTTGATTGAAAGAGGCCATATAATTAACAGACAAGTGTCCCTTTTCAGGAGACAGCTGTGAGCTATAAATCCTGGGTAGAAAGGGAAGTTAATTCCCAAACTGTGGCAAATTGTCAGAACATCTACTGCCTGCAGACATAACCACGGACTTGCATTCATGCCTCAGCTGCTCCCTCACACAGGCTGCCTACGCCTTGGTGCGTGTCTGCGTCTGGCCTTGTTCTCAGGCCAGAGAGAACCTTGGGCTGCTTATGTGGTGAGCTCAGGGGTACCCAAGACACTACAAATACAGCCAAGATTTTCTACTGGGCAGCCTGAAGCAGTTGATACCCAGCACGCTGCTGATTGATTTCAGTTCTGTCCTAGGCACGCTGAAGTACCGCCGCTTAGTACCACTGCTTACCTCCATCACTGCAAAAATGCGAGACTCGGCTAATCCTTGTAGTAAAGCAAAAAGCAGAGAAATCCCACGTATTCCAAGGCTCCTGTTTGGTCCAATAGCTATTACTGTCAGGTTAGGCTGATAACTATATGCTACAGGAAGAATGAATCCAAGTAGAGCAGAAAAGAAATCATTTCCTTCGGCATCCTTTAACAACAACGAGAAACTATTTAGTACAAATGTAAAGCCCCAAATTCCCAGATATAAAACAGTCACAGAAAGCTTTTGATTGACCTAGGAAACACAATACTGGTCTATTTTCACAGCAATTTTTATATTAAACATGTAGATTATTCACCTCCTCCTTAGTGTCTTTGCACTCTAACTCTGCCTTCTTGAAGATGAACTACAGTGGCTACTGAAGGTTTCCTCAAAGCTGTGCCTTCTAACACACTCTGAATAGCTGTGAAGGAGCAGTACCCAGGTAACAGCAAGAAAAGGAAATATTTTCAGAGATCCAAATTGCAGTGAGAGGTATAATTCTCAGAGTGATTTTATGAATTTGTCGATATATTATTTCTGCTAAAAAAGTTGTATGTTGTTGTGAATCTTACCTCTTTCCAGTTTAGAGAAATACAGTGTTTGGAGCTGGTCTTTCCAGACTCTTCATTCTCACAAATATGTATCATGAGTATTTTTCTGTAAATAAACCCCCCCACATCTGAGTATTTAACCAATGACTTCCAATGAAATAAAAAGATATTTTCTTTCCTCATTCTTTAAATACTAATTCATAACACAGGAACAAATAACTATTTATGTCATGGCATGTAGTAATGCAAACACCAATTAAAACTGAAATCCTTTTTGAAGTATTTCTAAGAAGAGTATTCGAGACTATGGGCAAGTTAAATTTAACAAAAAGGGGAAGTGGCAAAAAAAGTTATGGGTAAGTAAAGATGACTTTCAATAGAGAACTCGACATCAGCACTATGTGCCCCCTGCAGTTATAGGGGAGTACACCCTATAAAATTAATAATTGCTGCCTTTATTACTTTATATGTTCAATATTCTATTTTCAATAACAATCTAAATTTAAATTCATATAGAAGGATCATACATTAAACCTACCACTAAATTAATAAAGTGGCATTTAGAGATAGCAGTTTGTCTTTAAAGATATATTTGGGGATGGTTCATATTTTGTCTCAAGCTAAACTTGAATGAACATCAGTTCATGACTGATTCCTTAGTGCACATTTCATCATACATATGGACACCTAACGAACATTTATAAAGCCTTTGGGATTTGACTCCCTGAAGCAAAGAGAAAGCTCACCCATCTTCTGTGTTCGGTATGATTTGCATGTCTCCAACAAATATACAAAGCACCCTGCAGAAAACAAGTAACATTTCCATCTACAAGTAATTTTTTTCACTTAGTGCAATTTGTTTAGAGACTTTGCATATAGATTAGATGCATAATAAATAATGTATATTGTTTCTGAATTGGGTCCATTAAAAGCATATAGAAGACACATTTATGACAGCTCAAGGGAACTCCTTTTCTCCCCCCCAAACACTGGGAAGTAAAAAGAAAACCAAGAAAATGTCCTGAGGCCGAAGACAATCGAAATCTGACAAAGAAAAGGTAGGCTAGCACAGCAGTACTCCTTACAAATGTTTTGCCTTTGGTAAGGCAAAAAAAGTTTTTGCTGGCACATACAATATTGACTGTACTATGTACTGAAAATGCTATGTGTTTTAAAATTAATGTTTCAAAGGCAATTAGCCATATTTTACATACTTTTATCGTTTTTTTACATTTTGTCAAAGAGCCCCAAATGCAAGAGACACAAATTCACCTTTGAAATCCAAACTGAACAGAATGTCTTAGTGCAACAGCAACAGAAACAGCAGCTGTGGGTGATTCTGCAATTCCATTGCATACCTACAAAATATATTTTTCATTCAGAAATTATTCAAACTGCACAAGAAGACGTAATTTCTTTTTTTGTAACAACTGTATTTTTACTTGTTTATATGTATCATTCAAACAAGGCTATAGCTATATGAGAGGGATCTTAATGGTCTATTGCAGTGGGGTTAAGAAAATACTGTTAATTCATTTTACACAGAAAGGCCACGTTTGATCATTATGCCAAGAGCTGTTCTATTACTTCAAAAGCATGGTGCTATGTTGAAAGGCAACTGTAAAAACAGCTTTTGTTGGGGAAGGTCATCTTTACTGGTTCTCTTGATAGTCTGCAGACTGGATGCATTCAGTGTGCCAGCAGGCAAACTGCACCAGGAAAATACACTCTATGAAGAGGAGGTAGCCCCTGAAGTCTAATTCCTACTCTTCCTTTAACCTAGGCAAGCTATTCCTTTATGAAAAATACAATGACAGTCTTAGTCAACCATTAAGTGTTTGTATTGTGTAGTGCTTTGAACACTACATGAAAGCTAAGCTAAAACATAATGCATACTACCCCTCCCCACTCCTCCTCTTTGGCAACACAAAAAGCTCAGCTTAGCATCTCCGACTCATGAAAAGTTCTATTTCTTTTTCCCAGTTCCTTTTTTTAAAATCTATTTATAAGTTATCCTAGAGGAACTCTTCCTTGCAGTCCTGGTACTTTAAAGAGAGCTTTTCATTCAAAGGGAGAGACTGATCTATTATGAAGTAACATTCTTGTTTGCATTTTTTCCTCTTTGTTTCTCCAAGGTTTTATACATACAGACATGCACCCTCTAAGCCTGCCTTTGATTCCTGACCATGCAAAATCAAAATGCCAAATTGGAATTACTCTGTTCAGAACCACAGCACACAGCAGTGTTTTCAACAGCTCCACTACACCAGGGTGGGGGTGGCGTGTGTAAATCAAAATTTGCTCAGAGGAAATTGTTGTACAAATCATGGCAAGCACAGCTGTACATAGCTCAGCATCTTGTGATGAAGGGTAAAGCAGAAGTAAACTCTGCTAGAGACAGAAGGCAAAACTCTGTACACTGAAACAGAAAATTTTTTTACATTTCTTGCTCAGATTTCTTGCTGTTGCTCACTGGTGCTTGATAAACCAACTTCTGCTCCCCTCAACTGGAGGAAGGAATACCTGGCTCATCTGTATGTTTGAGAGGGACAAGAAGGGTCTTACTGACTCACAGGCTGGGACTGCAGAAAAGCAGGAAAATGTCTTGCCCAAAGATCATTTGAAAGATGTCCTGGCGTTAACAGCTATCCCTAAATGAGAGTTTTCTCATCTTTCACCCTCACTCATCTAGCTAAGCACATTCTAGCTGAGATTAGTGGGGTTGTGAACTATGGCATAACATGAATGACAATGTAGTAAAATCAGAAGTCAGTGTAATCCAACTCCCTCCCCACCCCACAAGATCAAGGCAGTTTATTATTACCTCCTTCTTAAGTATTTTATCTAGGACAGCCAGCATATTGCCAAGAGAGTGTAAAATTTTGTCCTCTTTCACAAGGTCTGCATAAAAGCCACTGTAAAATAAATGAAGAAAAACTAGGTTAGAAGCATTAATGCTTTCTAAGAGGACACTGACACAGTACTTTGCCGTTAGTATTGATGGGGTACATTTTGTGCAACACATTCATTCTCAAAACCCCAGATCTAGCAGGAAGATGACAACGCTGTTGCCTGACAGTCTTGAGCTCTCTAAACCTGTCTCCATTCTGCACTGGAAGGAAAACAAAAATGTCTGACAGTATTCAGGAAAGTGTTCTGTCAAAATTAGACTAAGACAAAAAGCTGAGCTGCTCAAATCAGACCAGTTTGGTATTTTTTTCAGCTAAAAGTGAAGACAGAGCTTTAAGGCACCTTCCCAGCAAAACCTCTTCCTAAATGAATACATTTGTGCTGACTGTTCTATCTCCATTGAAGCAGTTTTCTCTGAAAATATTCTGATTAGTTCTTTAAAGGAACTTTAAAGTTTACCAGGCTTATATATATTGGGCGACGGGTGATAACCAACACTGATGTCTCCATTTTTCAAAGAAATAAATTCTGATTATAATAGAGTAGACCAAGGCCAAAAAGATGACCATGACAGAGACAGAGCTAGATGGCAGTCTGTACAGTGACCTCTCATCCTCATAATTATGCTGAAAATTAAATAGACAGGACCAACCTGACAAGCGCTTTTATTTCCGTTTTATCCATTTCCTTCACCAAATGAACGGGTACAGGGAGCAAATGTGCTGAACCTTTAGAGTCAGCTGTTGTTGCTGTTTTGATGGGAGGTACTGGAAATAGAATATTTTTCATGTGCAGTTCCAAAAACCTTTCTACTTTGACACTTTCATCATCGTTAGTCATCTTAGATCCAGGGTCTGTGAGGGGATTCGGATGAGCGTTCTTTAGTGGGTGTGACTTGGTGCTCAAATTTTGTAAAAATGATGTGTCTAGAGAGAAAATAAAAAGAGGGGCTTCACATGTTTTAATTCCAGACTTCTTAATGTTTGGTTACACTTATCTACAAAAAGAGTAGGTCTGTATTCATAGTATACCTATTTCTTTCCATGCACTAGCTACAATGTGTCCTGCCACAGGTATTATTTTTCAGTGCTGCTACATTTACTTTAATCTAGAAGTTATGTCCATACTTTTGACACACAAAACAGCATTCTCAAACAAAGGTATCAAAGCACTACTGTTTGGTGTGATGTTTGCCAGCTTCAGAAGTTCTTTTCAGACCAGCTGAAGACAGGGACCTGAATGACACCTCTTAGCGCTTCATCGGTCACTTGATGAATAACTGGTAGTTCAATTCTTTCATCCACTATTATTAATCTTGATAATTTTGAATCCATTTACCAATCACTTTTGCTTGAAGAAAGAGTAATTACCTTCATACATCAACCATCTCCAGTAGGGTTTATGTGCTGCTCTCACATTTTGAATAGACTCAATTGCACTACAAAAGAAACAGGATTAACAGTATCAGCAATAATGAAAATACAGGAAACATAATTTACCTCCATGAAAAAACAAAACCAAAAAAACCCTACAACTGAATACGAACAAGCCCTCATTTGTTCCAAGAATGCAAAACAGAAAAATAAAGAGAATGAGAGTCAATGGGCAGATTGCTCAGAAAGATTAAATGCAAGAGTCAAAAAAAGGAAAGTGAAGAACATATGTAGTATGTACCTTTTAAGTACACATTAAAGACAGTGAGTGAAATCCTGACCTTGCTGTGGGAGGAAACACACCTGTCCCTGGCTTCAGGAAGGGCAGGATTTCACCTGTTGGTCTTTGCTCTGTCAGAGATTTTATCTACGGAATGTAAAGATGTAATTAGATTCACTCGAAAGCAAGACTATCCATTCAGGAAGATTTGGAGTAGTGTAGAAATCAAATAAATCACATTTGCCGCTATTCTGTGCATTGAAATATCTTTTTTATCATCCCTGCTACTTGCTGCGCTATAGGCAAATGGTCCTATTATGCTAGCTATCATACAAACATAATCCAGGTCATGTTAAATCCAGGACAAATTCTATGTACTTGGAGATTATTTTTAAGGTGTTCAGGAGCTGGACTGACTTAATGGATGACTACGTAATCACCTCTCTATTACCTAGGATGACAGCAAC
Organism: Columba livia; assembly: GCF_036013475.1. Lineage (NCBI taxonomy): Eukaryota > Metazoa > Chordata > Aves > Columbiformes > Columbidae > Columba > Columba livia. The sequence goes on along the minus strand of NC_088602.1, from coordinate 190,459,172 downwards.
CTGAGATACTACAGTTGGCAGAGCAGAAAAAGAGGTGATGCAGCAACTATGGGATGTGCTAGCAGCAAAATAACCAGCTTTACTCCATCAGAGTTTACCAAATCCAACTCTGCCCACAGCCTGTGTGTATCTGCACTGCTTCCCTGACTGACCTGAGCTCCAAGTTGTAACTAGCCCAGCCAGCTGGTAGGTGCTGCCACTAAAACACATGAGGAGTATCACTGCTGAAAAAAACAAAACATGTTTGGAAAACAATGTTCCAAAACATGGAACATTGGGGTAGGGACACTGAAGATGGATCACGGAGATGTGGAGGAGATGGTACAGACATGTAGAGGGAGATACTGTTTAGACGTGGGACTGATTAAGGCACAAGATTCAGAATGCTTCTAGGCCAGATTCACCATTGTGCAAATACAATCTGTCTCCAAAAAGAAGTTAGGGCCTAAGTTTAATTATCTAGGTTCAGCTCTACACAGTCATACGCTTTCACACCCCAGGCCTCAATACTCCAAATTCCAGAAACACAAGGAGTCAGGACTGGCTCTGCACAGCATCAGCTCTCAGCGAGGAAAGGCTGGCTCCAGCTCTTGCTGTACTGCAGCCACTGAAGCGGTTCTGGTGTCTGGAGAACTAATCCTTGTGATCACACACCTGCCCAATTACTGGCTGTTATTCACTGGTATTGCCTTGATTACAGCACAATTGTCTCACCCTTGAGTGAGATGGATCCTTACACGATAATGAAGCCCAAGGACAAATAGCATAAAATTATAAGCCAGAACTTCTTGCAACTTGAAATCATTTCAGAAACAAAAGTATACAAAACTGTATTTTGGATGACTTTTTCAAAAAGCAAGTTATAATCTAAAGTGGAAAATATATTATAGAGTGTCATATTAAAACCTTGGTTCAACATAATGTTCAAAGCATGCATACCTTCAGTCTCTTTGATAAACACATGGTTTGTCCTAAAATTCTTTATATGCTTACCTTAGGCAAGGTGCCATTTCTCCAGTTATTTGAGGTACAGGATCTCCAAGCAAAGTTTTTACAGTCATACAGACTGATTCAGACAATGACTTTAAGTGGTATCCACCCTAGAAAAAAAACCAATTGTATGTCATTCAAGGAATGAGTACTCGTAACACCTGTTTGAATACCACCAAGGAAAATAAATTAAACTTTTGAAATATAGCTGAATTTACAGAAACGGAAGATGATATGCAAGGACATCTACGCTAATGATTTTCAATAAGAAAACGGTTAAGTTAGAGGCTATTTGTTGAACTTCACTGGCATCTCATGATTCAACTCACTTTCTCATGGTTCAGTTCATTTTGGAAATTGGTCATGACTTTGCCATGAAAACCCTGGAAACATATTCCTTCTCTACCCCTATCTGTGATACACCATCTTCAGTAATTCTGGTGGAAGATTCCTTAGAAGGCAAACACTATCACTCTAAAATGTCCATGCAAAGGAAATCTCCCACAGACTGACATTTTTAAGATATGTTTGTCCTAATGGTTTGGCAGAACAACTGGAGACAGATTCCAGACTGCTAGACTGTAGCTGACAGCCTGCTCCCTGCGTGCCACCTGCGGAGCAGTCACAGTCCCCGTACTAGGAGGGGATGCTTATTTGCACTTCAGCTAGTAGACAGACATATATAGAACCTGCTGGAGAGACAGAAGATGGAACAAAGGCCACGCAAAACAGAGTTCAAGTGAATCAATTAATAAACCATTCACTCTGAGGCCTTGTCAGCCGAAATATTTTCACACAATTATTTACCCGAAAAGCCACCATTTTTCTAAAATGCAGCAGAAATAGCAAGTTGAAATCTAGATTTCAAAAGGAGGAAACATTTCAAATTTTTTTAAAAGCTCTTGAAAAAGAGCTTGCACAGTGGCTTTTAATCAAAAAAGAGCAAATATAGCAAGTGCTTCTTTATTAAATAAGAGTATATTTAGGTTAAAGGTTTTTTAAACTCTTTGGAGTAAGACAAACCTGCAAAAGCATTGTTAGTGCAGCTAATTCACTCAATACGTTTTAATGAGTTTGGAACTATCCAGAGCAGCAGACTAGTCACTGTTGACAAGAACTGAACGTATCTGTGGAGGATATGGTGTTTTTGAACAACGGGTATTTGCTCCTCTGCTTCAAAATTTTAAGTCAAAAACATCAGTTAAGGCCTTCTTTTTATTTTACAGTGTATAAGAGCATTGTCAAATCTTAGCCACTTTTGCCTTCCTGATTCTCAAAAGAAAGATAAAAAGAATAAATTATTTTGCTAATAAGTTTAGTTTCTAGCTTGCCCTATAAAGCTCTAAATCATAGACCCTACTCCTGGGAGTATGTTTCAAAAGTCTTTACCTCTAGGACAACACACAGCTTTCCATTAGCTAACTGCATCAGGAAATGGGTAAGGTGGCCAAAAACCTCAGGAGTTGCATTCATCTGACCCTAAATCAAAGAAAAAAAATTAAGAGATGGAACTCTGATTTAAAAACATTGGTGCAAAAAACCAAACCACACACTCTGAAACACATGAGTCTGAATTGGAATACTGGAACACTTGCTTCTCATTGCATCTAACCAAATGCTGAACCAACTGCTTTCAAGGAAGGTACAAAAACCAACACAGTAATTACGCCTATGAGATAATCTGTCTTTATATGTCTCATTGTAGTATTTAATGAGCTTAAAGACTCAAACATGTATTTTTAGCATGCTCAAAGTGAATTTCACTTAGCAATCACAGGACATTTAAGAGGTGGGAATATTTTGAAAACAGATTCATCACTGACAACACAAATGCCACAACTAGTTACTTACTTCAGGGTCTCCAATTCCAGAATCGTAACCAGAGGAGACAAGAACCAATTCAGGATCAAACTGTTATAAAACAGAGAAAGTTGTAGCACATTCTTATGTCCTATTTTCAATTTTGTACTGGATTTGAACTGTACCATGTTCAGCTCTTTTTTTCAGCTAGAATATGAACACAAATAAAGACTCTCCTTGAATAAAAATTGAGATTACCCTTTTATACTATTTTCATTCCTGCTAGAGAAGCTGCATATATTATATGGATTATTTAAAAGCTAGCATTCCAGAGATACTATTCAGTTGATCAGGGCATTATTCATATCAGCAAAAATAATGCGTTAACTGTGCTACTGGCAATTGCTGCTTTTCTACAAAATATTCAATGATATCTGCTTAAGAAGTGGTCTTTGGTTTTGCTATTACCGCTCTACTCTGCACCGGTGCGGCCCCACCTGGAGCACTGGGTGCAGTTCTGGGCGCCACAGGATGAAAAGGATATAAAGCTACTGGAGAGTGTCCAGAAGAGGCTATGAAGTTGGTTTGGAGCGGAAACTGTATGAGGAGCAGCTAAAGTTACTTGGTTTGTTCAGCCTGGAGGAGACTGAGGGGAGTCCTCATTGTGGTCTACAGCTTCCTCACTAGGGGAGGAGGAGGGGCAGGTGCTGAACTCTTCTTGTCAGTGACCAATGACAGAACCAGGAAGATGGGCCAGGGGAGGTTTAGGTTGGACATTAGGAAAAGGTTCTTCACCCAAAAGGTGGTGGAGCACGGGAACAGGCTCCCCAGGGAGATGTCACAGCCCCAAGCCTGACAGTGTTCAAGAAGAGACTGGACAACACCCTCACACACAGAGTGGGAACTGTGGGGTTGTCATATGCAGGGACAGGAGTTGGACTCAACCATCCTTGTGGGCCGCTTTCAACTCACACCATTCTAATATTTTCTATGATTCTAAAGAGCAGAGCAGTAAAAAATTACCTCAAAAGCCATTGGAAGCAACACATGGAAAAATGCAGCAAGATAATCTGAATTTCCCATCCCAACCTGCAAAATGTGAGAAATATAGGTCACATTTTCCTGCTAAAGAACCTTAGAAAATTTGTTATTCTAAGACTGTAGTGAAAGATAGTACTGAAAGTTAAAGATAAGGGAACCTTATGAGGTCATGTTCCATTTAAGTAAAGTGCATAAATATCCACCATTTTTCTCTACTGAATGAGAATGGATGTAATCTCCTGACACACTTGTTTCGATGGCTAGGCAAGATATTCAAGAAAAAAATAATATGTGCATGTTTCTCTCTCTTTTTTTTTATTTTTTTAACATCATCATATTCTGAGCCATATTTCTCAGCAGACATTCCACTGACAAGAAGGAGGTACACTGTGCTAAGACATCTGCCAAGGAAGCAAAGCAGTGCGCTTCTTCAGAAGGTTTTACGTAAAGCATGAGATAGAAAGCTACTGCATTTGCTTTGTTGTGCTGTAAACAACATTTACCTTATTCCAAGGCAAATTTATGTTAAAACCTTCTCCTCTGCCCAGACCCACAGCATCATAATCAGATTCTTTGAGTGATGGCCAGAATTCCTGATGTTCATAGCGATGCCAGGAAAAATACAAAACACTGAAAGATACAAAAACCAAAAGCAACTTGGCAAAATATTTTTAAACTGACTTTACATCTTGAACTTCATGGCTGTACTGACTGAAAGCATGAAATAGAATCATCCTTTCCCCTTACTTCTCTTAATGGACTTGAACTGTGAAACTTGGTACAGTAGGGCCTATGCCAAAATTAACCTAGGACAGGTGCTAAAAATTCATTGTATTCATGCAATCCCTTCATATCAAAGACAAGACATTTTCAGAAAAGCAGACTTCTTTCTACAATCTAATTCTGTCACAGAGAGGTCTTACTACTGGCAAACCAAGGTAGTCATATTGCTTATGGTGACTGATATTCTTTACAGTAAAATAGATTTACATATTTCTTTTTGCTAGAATCTTCCCTCTATTTCATAATAAGTAAAACCAACAGTGACTAAAATAGCAAGGTATTTGTAAGATTCTAGTTTCAGAAAGTTCAGAAATCTTATTCATTACAGATGAAAGCAATATTTAACCAGCTAACATAACAAATAAATAAAATATCCTTCAAACCTTGGATCCTCTTCGAATATATATTGAGTTCCTTGCCCATGGTGCACATCCCAGTCAACAATTAGGATTCTGCATAGATCAGTAAAAGAAAACATTCAGCAGAACCACAGCATCTTATCTAAAGGACGTACAGATGAATCATGTTTTTTCTGTCCCAAAAGCTACGTGACACCCAGAAACCTCTAGACATTAATCTAAAGCAGTACAATGTCAAACAGGTATCTGAACGCCATACTTGCATACGATAAGCTCCTCTAGGGTCAACCATGCACTTACCTCTGTAGACCATATTTCAGTTTTGCATATTCTGCTGCAATAGCAACATTGTTGAACAAACAGAACCCATTAGCTGCATTTTTCTGGCTGTGGTGACCTGGAGGTCTAAACCAAAGTTTAATATGGTTACTCACAACAAAGGAAATTTGGGGGAGCAGTAAAGACTTTCTGTTTTCTTACCTTACTAATGCCATTCCATTGCACACTTTTCCTGTCATCACAGCATCCACGAGCTGCAAAGTTGCTCCTACTGCTAGCCTGGCACAGCGATAAGTGTTCTGAAAAAGAGAACCTCATAGTTGTCATCCATCACTTGTCAGCTTGTTTCAAACTAATCACACAAGATGTGCTTTTGCACCCCAATGGCAAATTGTCTTGACATAAGCCTACCCTAATGGTCTAATGGTCTACAGTAACATTAAATGACAAAAATATACTGGCATGATACAATTGCAGAATAGATGACAGGACACTTAAATCAATTTAAATTACACCATTACACTAAACTTGAAACAGATAACAGCATCATAAATATATGTAAGTTTACTTAAATGGCAAAAAATGTATTGCTGATTTTCCCCTCCTCAGAAAAGTGCCACTCAGATGCAAAAACACAAACATCTGTAGCTCCCAACACAGGAAGCAGTTTAACTTACACACCGGATGAAAGAAAAAAGCATCATAATTTCCAGAGACTCTTTTCAGTTCCTTTTCATTCATTGTTTGGGTGCTTTTTGCCATTTCCAAGTGTTCAGAACTGCAGAGGAGAGAGAGGTGAACACAACACTTAAATAAGCAAACAGACCTACAAAGGGTTTTATTCAACGCAAAATGTAATTAGGAGTAGCATATGTTAAAACAGGCTTTCTGTGAGACTTCAAAAGTCTAAAAGGTAGTCTGGAATATTAGTTGCAGGATATAGTGAAAAACTAAGGAGTAGTATGAAAGCAAGAGTTCTTGGATGTCTTAATCTGACATTCTTCTCCCTTTTCCAGTAGCAAGAGCAACCAGTCTTGCTTTCAAAAAATGTCTGTTTGTTCATCATGCAACAATCTATTTTGCAATCCACACTACATATGGATACCAACAAGAACTAAACTAGGATTCTAACAGTCATCAGAGTGTGAAATGTAAGTCCAAGAATGTGTGTCTAGTGCTCCCTTGTTCTACAGAAAACAAGTATTTGAGTGAATCCCTCATCAGGTGTGTACCAACTCCCTCTTTTCACTGGTACAAAAGTGCAATAAGTACTAAAGCACCAGAAGCAACGTTTCCCCAATTCTGTCACTGCTCTCCTGCCCTTGTGTAGTGAGCTGGAAATGGAGGCTGATGGCACCTACTCCCTGTCCCATCTGTGCCCTAATCCACGGCAAAATGACCACATGTGCATGCCTCCAGGTGGACAATGCCAAAGCAACCAGAATTTCACAACAAAATGAGACACACTAGTGCTGCCTAATTGAAATAAAGCTAAACAGTGGCTTCAAAATAGAGGGTGTTAACGGGAACAAAACCACATGAACCTGAATGACTGTATAACTCCTAGTTTAAGTTCATCAGCAGCCCCATAACTAACTGTGAACACACACACAAAACATTTTTCTAGGCATCATATATTTGTTTCAGAAAGGAAATACTTCTATTATCTCTAGTGTACCTACAGAAACCAATACAAGATTTAGTGGAGTCATTTATCCCCCAGTCATCTAGCAGGAGCAATTCAACTGGCAACAGTGATCAAGTCTCTTTAATACCCAATAAGCAAAGTATTTACTGTGAAAATAAATTATATTCATACACAGCACTAATTGCATTCTAACAAACAAGTATGTTCCGAGGAAAAATACTGTTCTGGAATCTGAAAATTTAAGTATGACTTGGGATCAAGCTCTGGTTATTGTCACAGGTGTCAGGGCCCTGAGTGCATCCCTTCCCTCCTGGGGTTTGGCTGCTGGGTTCAGAACCAGCTTAGAGACAGTGCCACTGATCACCTTGAAAGAAAGAGCTGGAAGGAGCATCAGCAGAGGGTCCCTGCATTCAGCTCTGCTAAGAGTCTCAGCAGAGGCTCCCCCTCCTTCCCTGGACACCTGCTTCTAAGACATGGCTCTCATCCTTGGCCAAACTGCGGCTGTGTTGTGCAGCTACATCTGTGTCTCACCATGAACCTCACGGATCTGGACATGGACCATGACCTGCGGGCTGACCCAAGCTGGACCTCAGACCTGCCACGTCACTACTGAAATTACTGGAAGTCAAAGCCATCGAGTTTTGGAGCAGACCTTTTCAAATGGAGCAAAATATCACCTGGAGGTATGAGATCTGTTATTTCATCGAATTAATCTGAACAGTAATGAAAGTAAGTTTCAGACCTGTGAACCAACAGGATCTCCTCCTCGCTTCCTTCTCTGGCAGGCACATGGACACATCTTTCCACAAGATGGTAACATTTAAGCTGCTCATAGGAGGATGACAGCCTTTCTGGCACTTCGATATCGCAAACAGGACTAAAAATAAGCAATAATCACATTACTATAATACCACACCAGCACAGCTAACAAATACACTTCAACATACCTAGCTTTTAACTTCCCATTGCAAGAAAATTCATTACCCTCATAGAGGGACACGTGGGAGTAAAAGGAAAAAAAAATTTGAATACTTTTTTCTTGGAATTGAGCCAAAATTGCTTCTAAAATATGTAAACAGAAAAATATATATGATTCTTCAATGAAAAAGAAACGCCATTTTTGTTTCCTTTCTTACCACTGAAATTAGCAATGCTTAACTACAGACAGAGGAATGCTGAAATGAAAAGCTGTAGATTACAATGAAGGTGAACACAGGAGAAGTGGGCTTGGGAGAGAAGACAGCAGTGGGCAGTTACTCAGAGCGTAGCAAAGGTACATTTAAGGAACTGGCATATACCCATTTCTAACTTAATTTAATTGACAGGTTTCAGCTCAGTATGTGTACATATTTTTTTCCAAGATCAAGAATACTTTAGCTTTATAAATAATTAGCTTAAAATACATTATTTAGGGGGCTACTCAGATGATTAAAGCTAACACTTAACTTATTAAGGCCTACCAGACTGGAGGCCCACAGCTTCTCAAATCCAGTTTCCGACTGTCATCACAGTATCTCGATACTGTATCTGGACCCATTACAGTAACAGTACTGTAACATTTTCCATTAAATTATCTGGATATAAATCAGGAATAAACACTTTTCTCCAAAAGGAAAGACCTTCTATTTACTAGGAAAATGACAGGGTATCTAGCACTAGGTATTCCCTATTACATTTACAGAAGCTGAATTTACTTGGTACTTCTCTCAGGAATCCTAATAAGAATCTATAAATAAAAAAGGCAGCAGTGACTTACTCGCTCCAAAGCAGTTTATGAGTGGTCATCTCCTCATCATAAACCAGAGCTGTTCCTGAGGCCATTGCTACACACAGGACAAAACAAATATCCCAACACTCATATTTGAGGCAAAAAGTAAACATATGTTAAAATAACTTAATTACCAGCTAGTGGCAATATATGTACACAGTGTACCTGCTTCCATGGTTTTGCACTTTGTAATTAGAGAATGAAATAAAAAAAAACCACTTGGGAGGAGTCCTCGGAAGGCCGAGGAGCGAGGCAGCAGTGCAAAGCTCATGGCACAGGCCTTCAAACCGAACGCAGGCGGGCAGGATCCGCGCTTACGTGAATTTCCCAAACCTGGGCGCAGGTACCTGTGGCGGTGAGGGGATCACCCACAGCCCCAACGGGTCCGGCCGCACAGAGCCTGAGCAGGGCCTGTCCTGCCGCTGCTGCCCACGGAAACCCGCCACGGCTGCTGTGAAACTGCTACTTGTCAAGGGTTATAGAGCCACGAAGTACGAAATACGGGGCTATATACACCACGGACAGAATAATCACAGGGATGTGTGGTGTTCAAAACTTTATCGCTCTTCCAGAAACGCAACGGAGACGCTTAAGACAAACAAAGAAACCGATGGAGAAAGAGAAACCAAGCCGCACAGCCGCCCCACCGAAGCCCCGGAGACGCCGAACGGCGCGTTAACGCGGGCCCGCTCCGCTCCGCTCCGCTCTGCTCCTCACCTCCCGCCCGCCGGGGGAGCCTGGCGGCCCCAGGCGCCCTGACACGGAGCCACGCGGGCCTCGGCGCGGGCCGGCGGCAGCACCCCGGAGCGGGCCGGCGGCACAGCGCGGCTCCCGAATGCAGCCAGGACGTGAAGCCCCAGCTCCACAGCCCGACCTTTGGCCCGGCCCCCGGGAACGCCTCGGCCCTCAACAGCAGCTCCGCCCGCCACCGCGGCGGCTCCGGGAGTGCCGAGCGGAGTCCCCGCCCCGCGAAGAGCCCGGAGAGCGGCGGGGGCGGGAGGGGCGCGGCCCAGCGGGTTTTTGGGCGGCGGTCGGGCCGCTGTGCGCTTCACCGGTGTGTTGTGGGGGGCGTTGGAGTGCGCACAAAGAGAAATTTCCACTGTGCTCTCTGAAGCAGGTCTGACAATTTGAATTGTATTTTCAGGCCAAAGGGCATCCAGCCACAGGTATTGTGAAGTTTGTAGTGTGTAACAAATCCAAGAGCAAGAAACCCCACAAGCCTGGGCTGTCTGCTATCCTCTAATGTAAAGACAAGTGCAATAAAAACTTGAACTGAAATGATCACTCCTTTGTTTTTGCAGAGTAATGGGAGTCCATTTCCTAGATGGTGACACCAAGTCCTGTGTCCGTCACACCAGACCAGGTGTCCGTCACACCAGGCTCTATGTCCGTCACACCAGACCAGGTGTCCGTCACACCAGGCTCTGTGTCCATCACACCAGGCCAGGTGTCCGTCACACCAGGCCAGGTGTCCGTCACACCAGGCGCCGTGTCTGTCACATCAGGCTCTATGTCCATCACACCAGGCCCCATGTCCGTCACACCAGGCTCTATGTCCATCACACCAGGCTCTGTGTCCATCACACCAGGCCAGGTGTCCGTCACACCAGGCTCTATGTCCGTCACACCAGGCCAGGTGTCGGTCACACCAGGCTCTATGTCCGTCACACCAGGCGCCATGTCCGTCACACCAGGCGTCATGTCCGTCACACCAGGCTCTATGTCTGTCACACCAGGCTCTATGTCCGTCACACCAGGCTCTATGTCTGTCACACCAGGCCCCATGTCCGTCACACCAGGCTCTATGTCCGTCACACCAGGCTCTATGTCTGTCACACCAGGCCCCATGTCCGTCACACCAGGCTCTATGTCCATCACACCAGGCTCTGTGTCCGTCACACCAGGCGCCGTGTCCGTCACACCAGGCCCTATGTCCGTCACACCAGGCTCTATGTCTGTCACACCAGGCCCCATGTTCGTCACACCAGGCTCTATGTCTGTCACACCAGGTGCCGTGTCCGTCACACCAGGCTCTATGTCTGTCACACCAGGCCACATGTCCGTCACACTGGGCCCGGGTGCTGCTGATGCTCCTACGCCCCGAGGCAGGTCCCTCTCTGCACCTCGCCCTGGGAGCCTCCCAGGCCCTCCTGGAGCAGCTGGCGTGTCAGGCCATGTCAGGCTGCTTTAAATATTTATCAGTTTTGCTGCAGGGACCAGCGCAGACTCAGCAGGATCACATGAACTGAGCTTTTGAACAACCTACTTATTTTCTAAGCAGTGACTTCATTGTGCAATACAGGCTGAATATAGGTTGTTTCAACTTTTTTTCTTTCCTCAGTTTCTGCTAGCTTTCCAGTTTGTGGTGGAAAAGTGATGGAGCAGGTGCCATCAGGAGCATGCATACAAACCTGTGTTTACAAGGGACCTGTCAGGAACCCGGATCATTACAGATGGGACCTTTAGAAAGCTACTGACCATAAACTTTCCCCTGGTTTGTCTCAGTAAAATATTACCATAGTAGACACTGTATTGCTGAAATAGTTTCTAATTTATGTATTATCAATTACCTGTTCTTGGGTCCACTATACATATTTATGAAACTGAAGTCAAGTTCTGTCCATCTTCATGTGGTGTTTGATGTCAGTGTATTGCAGTGACAACGAGGATGCTAATCATGTGGCCACTGGAATATTTTGCATTTCTTGGCTCTTATCACTCTGTTAGTTCCCTGCAGTCCATTTAGCCACCTGGTAAAGATTCTGCAATGACTTTGTCTAATGTGTCTGGAAATAAAAAGGGACCTTTCAGAAGAAGGGGCCTGATTTACATTCCAGTTGAACTGTGTTGTGTTCAAGATGGTCACACAAGAATAAAAAGTTTCAAAAACTGCCTTTAGCCTATGCTCTCAGGTGCTACCACAGAGATGCTGTCAGCTCTGTCGTTGTAAAACGACATCCGGTAACCAAATCTTCTTGTAGCTGGGGCCAACCATACCGTGCTTGCAGTTTCTTGTTCTTATTTATTCCACTTTGATTCCAGCAAAAGTGACCAGCAGAGGGCTGCCTTCTTTTAAAATACTCTAATGGGAGAAAACGAGGTGGATTAATGAAACGTTAAGCAAGGGAAAGTTTAGGTAACTCGAGAAAATGGCAGAGTGGGCAGTATAGAAAAACACATTAAAGGTAGTGAGCTGGATTAAAACTGCTTTATGCCCGTTTTTGCAGATATTACAAAATATTTTTTGCAATAACTCAAAGAAACATTTATACATGCTTGTCCAAGTTCAGGCTTGATGTGAGTAGCTGGAAACCTACAGAAAGGAGGCCTGAAAACACTGGGGTTTAAGTTCAACTTATAATACAATTTAAAGGGAAATTAAGACTTTACATTCCACTTATAGTACATTCCTATTTACAAGATAAGTTTGGCATGAGAAGTATAATAGTAATTTTTACAAATAATATGATAACTATTTACAAGCATTTATGGTATTTCCACTTCTGAGTAGCCGAAGTCAGCTGGGAGTCCCTCCTCTGCCAACGATAAACCTGGTTTACTAAAATGATACCCTCTTCAATATTGCCTACAAGGAGATACACCATGGGACGATGGGTCGGAGTCAGCCTCTGCGTACAGTTTTCATTGATAAGCAGCCACTGTTGTATCATACTCTGGGTTTCATAAGGCAAGAGTGAGCCCTGGGTAATGTATTCCACTTGGCATTCGATGTTATACTCTTGGTCACCAAGTACTGTTCTCTTTTTGGACAGCTTTACTTTCACTGCTAAGGAAAAAAAAATGAAACATGTAAGTCACAATTTTTACTCAAATGCGGAAAGAAACACCACCAATGAAAGCAGGATGAGTCCTTAGTATACATTTTAAAATATTTTTTTAAAATAAAGGTTCTGTAGTAGAGAATTTTTTCATGAAATAGTAGACAATTTTTTCACAAAAGTGAATATTGTATTTTTGCCATCACCATGTATGTTAGACTTTGTGGATAATTAGATATTGTAAGCTGTTGGCATTGTTCTAGTATCACAAGACTGCCCAGCTTGCCCAAGCAATTCTCCTGAAACTCACTTTGTCCATGTTATGAACCCCTCAGCAAAACCAGCTAGTAATGCTTGCTGATACCATCCTTTTAGATATTCCCTTTTCACTATAGGCATCTACCTACCCCACCTGACTACACCAATACTTTTTAGCATTAAATTTCTCTATACAGCCTGATCTAGAGCCAGACAAAGTCACTGAGAGTCTGCACTGACTTCAAAGGGCTTCGCAGGAAGTTTCTGGTGCCATCTCAGAAGTGCTGCATGTCACCCCAATAAGACAACAGGAGACAAGAATCTCTTTTACTGATATGATTTTCTGAGTCTCCTTTTCAGTAAACTATGTATCACGAACAACTCATGCACACAAGTAACAGGGATACACAGTTCACTAGTGAAACAATCAAAGCTTTACTTTGGGTTTAATCACTAATAGAAGACAAATTTGCTTATTTGGCTGCTTTTGTCAAAAATATTTTACCATAAAACATGTTATACTACAAAGTAGCCAACCAGACAAGAACAGGAGAGCTATTTGGTTGCAAAATAGATCATTAGTAAATCTTCCATGCAAAATAAATCCTCCTTATATTATGGTTAGAAAGAACATTTTCTGATAAGCAACCTAAAGTTAAGTCAGCAACCAAGGATTAAGATTTGAAATCTCATCAGAAACTGAGAGTTATTTTAATCCTAATTTTAAGGCATTTTAGAAGGAGAGCTGTTGGTATCTTGAATAGCAGCCATATTAGCAAGGACTTACCAAAGTTATTGTCACAGAAAACTTCAAGAACTCTTCTGTGAGTAAAGAACTCCTCCACTGCTGGGCAGGCCTGGCAGGCAGGCTTTGGTAGGACTGGTAAGAAATGACAAAGTTTCATCATTATATTTTAGAATCTTCTATATTATTTTTCTTCTGTCAAAGCTGATAGCCCACTGTATAACCACAGGGATGACAGAGAAAATACACAGTTGGTCAGCAATAATGTAAAAGTCTACCCATTTTTCTGAAAACATAGCTAGAGATGAAAAGGAGTTTCGTTTTCCATGTCTATTCAGTCCTTGTTCAGACTGACAAGCTTAATTATTGTAATCAAATAGAGTATTATATTTACTGTGGCTAAGGTGGGTGGGGAAGGGGTTAGGTGGCCAGTTCTACAAGTGATACTGCATTTAGCTGCACTAGGATTGTGAATATATGAATTAGGGTGTGCCAATTATCCATTAATCAGTCTATAAAGAGACCTCAAAAGAAACTGAATGTAGTACTGTCGTGGGCATGATACTGCCCGTAGCTGTGTACAGGGTGATAACCACCTTCCTCCTCTAAGTGTAGACTATCTTCACTTTAGTTTTTTGAAGGAATGCTGATCTACACCAGCTGAGGTCTGCTGCAGCTTACACTGAAGTACCAGCACTTTCCCCTGGACAAACTTTCCCCTGCCATCTGGACAAATAGCATGAAGCAATACAGGTAGTCACAACTCCATTTACAAAATCACAGACTGCCTGGAAAAGGTGTCCCTTGCATTTCCTTGGTTCCCAGGAACACAGAGTCTGGCCACCCACCCCTTTGCCATCTTCCAGCTACCTTTGTGCAAGTGTTTGGATTCCTTTGTAAGAGATGCCAGGCACATGTCATCGCCCGCAGGGAATCGGTCGCAGTCCAGACTGTCGGGCCAGGGGTGTCCGTGACAGGCGAGCACGGGGGCACAGCTGTCACGGACGGCAACGCACATGCTCCTGCAAGGATGGATAAACCTGTCGCCAGAGGAAATACGAAGCTGAATCAGTTAAACTCAGCAATAACAAACTAATGCAACAGTGATTTCTGCACAAACTGCATCCTCTTCTCTGGTATTCAACATCCTTCAACGATACAGTTCCAGAAGTGGCAGCTGTGTGAACTATGCTAGTAGTCTGTGTATCGACTGGGCTGTCCCTACAGGATTAAGTCACAGTTTTAAAAATGCTTTTTTTTTACAACCCGAGAAAAGGTTCAGCAAGAGCCTGATTCTATTCATAATGGCTTCAACCCTAAATTAACAAGAATAAAATTTCAAATGCAACAAAATAAACCATGATATTCTTTGACAACAGCATTCATTTCCCCAAAGCAAACTAAAGTTGAATTGGGACATGTTTTTAGTACTTTTCTTTCCGATAGTACAGAAAAGTGAACAGAATTATTTCAGATAAAGTGGAGATCCCTTTTAAGTTATAATAAACATGCACTTCACTTGATTCCTGTTCTGGCAAATAAAGGCTGGAATTTTGTACTGTGCTGTGGTAC
This sequence comes from Columba livia, assembly GCF_036013475.1. Lineage (NCBI taxonomy): Eukaryota > Metazoa > Chordata > Aves > Columbiformes > Columbidae > Columba > Columba livia. Next base: position 190,444,150 of record NC_088602.1, on the reverse strand, counting down.
TTACGTATCTAAACAGATGGGTGCAAACAGGGAACACAGGAATGTCCTCACGTGAGGGTGACAGTCCGTGTGCGCAAGGTGCTGCCAGGTGGTGGATTTTAGGATAACCTCTGCCATGCTTGTGTGTCCCATCAGGTTGGGAAGCCTCATTTCCGAGTACCCAATGTTGTGGCACATGTCCATCTCCTTGGGTATCACTACACATTTCGTGGATAATCCAATGTCAAAGCCTGTTGCCACTCTAAGGAAGCTGCTCAGGGCAAACCCAAGTAGTTCTGCAGTCAAGAACATGTTCCAGTGACTCCTGGGCAGCTGAGCAGGGAGCTGTCAAACTCCTCAAGCACAGGGGCACGCTGAAAACCTTTTGGCTTATATACCCCAAGAGCTTAATAAGCCATTGCTTATCCACGGCTTATCAAATCACTTGAGACAAGACTGGATCTTATTGCCTATTCAAGGGATTGTTGTGATAACCAGGGAGGTGGAGACAGAGCACAGAAGTATGTTGCCTAAAGACCCAGATTTGGTACAGCCTTTCACATGCCCCACAGTGTCAGCTGCTGCAGCGTGCTATGTGGCATATTAAATTTTGACACCTAGAAAGTTTGCTATGTGCTTTCTAAAACAAATTAAGACATCCCTCAGAAAAAGGGTTGAGCAGACAAGCTGTCTCCTGGGGCTGCTGTGTCTCCTTTGTTTGCAGACACTGCTGACAGGGCAGAAAAAACAGCCCAGATTGACTTATCAAGTGAAAATGTTTTGCTTGTGCTAATTGCTAGTGTCTCTTCCACTGTTTTACAATGTAGAAGAGGTGCTTTCTTCATTTGGTCAAGCACTGTAAAAGAGACAGCCTCCTGCTATTAACCAAGTATTTTGTCTGGAAATCTGGATCCCTGTCCCGTGACATGCTGAATGTCCCAACTTCTATTACATTTAATAGACACCTGAAAATACTGAATTGCTTTACTGATTGAAGTATGTGCCTATCAGATGGCTACACAACTGACATCTTTCGTTTATGTAAGTTCCATGGCAGATTTAACATTGTAGAACTATTATGGCTTTCAGTATTTATTCAGAGCGAAAAAGCAGTTACGCTTATGGAGAAACATTCTTATTGTTTCAAACGAATCTATTACACTTGAAATTGCTCAAATAATGCAACATTTCACATATTTATTAATAAATTATAATTACATGAAGCTGTATGAAAACAAACTATAACGTATAGTTTTTCTGTTTGTAGCACAAAAATACTATTAAATTGCTTGCTAAATGTTAACAGAATTACTGAGTATTTCATTACTGTTCTTAGTATAACACTGACAAACAGCTCGTCACTACAGAGAATCTGAGTAATCTGGTAAGGTGACAGAGGGTCTGACTAACGTGAAGATTACTATTAAGAATCGAAAAGTCAAATTATTCCTTAAAAGAGTTGAATATCTAAACAAAATATTTTGTGGAAATTTTAATTTGATGAAAACATTTTTCCAATAAGTTAATTGTTACTTCCATTTCTTATTGCATGACTTAGATATGTTTAGATATTGATAATTCATAGGTGGATCTTCTACTGTAAAATATCTGGATTGATTATTAGGCTAAAATGACTATGTTTGTAACAGTGTATCAGCTAGTATTAATATTACTGTTGACTGAAATACATTTTTCAGAAGAAGCAGCTTTTTGTGTTTATACCTAGACGTAGCATATTTAGACAATGTGCTACATATCATTTGCGTGTTTATACCTTACTGTTAGATTATTAATCCTAGCATCTTTGAAATAAATGACAAACCCCCACTGATTCCTCCTTAGCTGTCTTCTTTACTCTAAACTACTGGGAAAATTACAGTATGTGTTTAAATAAGTCAGAAAAATTGGCAGCATGCAAGGCTCCAAAGTTTAAATACCTATTTAAAATAATTGTCTGGTTTTCTTTTCATGTTTTGTTGCCAGTTCAGTGTTTTTCCCAATAAATATGATTTATCTGTATCTGTTACTTCAAAGCCGAAGAACTATGGTGAAGGAAACCCTTCCCTTGCATGTGGGGCATGGTACTACATGTACATTTCTGAGTGACATAAAATATATATTAAAGAGTATTTGATCTCTCAATTATTCAGATGTTTTTGTTTGTGAGTGTCTTACAACCTACAAAAAACCTAGATTCATCTTAAAACCTGAATCAGCTCTGTTGCTCCAGATAACAAGGGGTTATTGAGTTGCTCCAGAAGAACAGCCACCGAAGGGGCTTGCTCTGCTCCTTGCCGCCAGGGAGTGCCTTCCAAACCACCCTGGGTCAGGCCTGTGCTGGGCTGATCTCCAGCTGTACCTGAGCCCAGGCTGGGTTGTGGTACAGCAGGTCTTGTTTTGAGACCTCCCTCTGGGCCACCATTGATGGACAGAACAGAGACAGGCATAACAAGAGCATGTGAGACAAAGATAATCTAATAAGAGATAATACATCTCCTGATAAACTCAGTCTCCATAGGAACTGTTTCAGAAATAAATAATTGTGTATCTCTGAGTCACTATTTTCTACCAGGGCTTCACAGCGAGTAGGTCATTTATGCGCCACTGCAGACCTGTGCCATAAAATTTCTTTTGCCTCAGATATGTCCTAAGGGAGGCCAGCTGTCTTTTAATGCTTTGCTTTTGGTGAGCTGACTTTCAGTGGGTCATCACTTTGTAATGCTGAAGAAAATAGTTTTTCCCTGTGTGAGTACAGTGACATCTCTAGAGGCTGATGGCCCAGCCAGGAAGGAGGGTTGGGAAGGAGCTAAACTATTAACTGCTTGTCCATGTCTGGCACGGTGTTTCAGTGGGGAGCTGGGGGCATTCAAGAGCATGGAGGAAATTCCATGATTTTGCCATCAGAAGAATGGTAAACCATCTGCTTTGCTTCTGTTTCTTCTCATTTGCTTGCTGTTTTGACCGAAGTAGCCACTCACCCAGGGAATAGCAAGACTTCACACGTTTGCCAGGAATGATGAAGCTCACTTGAGGGCTGAAGGAACGTCACCGGCTCCGAGAACAAAATGTGCACAAAAGCCTCTGCTTAACAACCTGTGACTGCATTGGGTTTAAGGCTGGATCTGAAGCCTTACTGCATTATCTGTAATGCAGTCATTTATGCTATCCATCTTCCGTCAGAGAAGAACATCATTTATGGGAGCTTCTGATTCCTCTCTCTTGTGACATTCACTGGGTTCAAGATGTTAGCTGGGCCAAATTCCTTACCCTGTGCCATTTTCAGTGTCATCATTTACTAAGGAATTTGCCAATTTGACACTTCTTTTCGCTACGCTCACAAGTGGCTTTTAAGGAAGGGAATTTACTTTGGCTGTGTTTCTGTTTAGGCTTAATTATTTCGATGTTCTTCATGAGCAGATGGTACCTTGAAACTTGATTTGACAGCAAGTCATTAGCATTTATAATTTTTAGCAGGAGTCTTGCAGAACAGTTATTAAAAATGAGCATGCAAAGTAGATTGCCATTGCTTGGAGAGTGCTTCAAGTCGTCAGATGTTGGCTCCCTGGCAGAAGCGTGAGCTGCAGCACCCACATCGCTGTGCCATAGATTTGCCTTTTTTGCAAACACTCAGCTACTCCTCGACATGGCATGCAAGGAAATGTCGGGCACATATACTTACAGCTTCCTTTGAGGAACAGAGTAAACTGTGATTTAGTGTTGCCACACCAGCTATGCTTTTAAATTACACAAAAGCTGGTGGGGCCTCAATATTTCTAATTGTAGTGATATGTGCTTGTAGATGTTGCTTGAATAAAGACTATCTAAAACAAAAAACAAAAATCACTTTAGCAAACTATCAAGAGAATTGTAGTGTCTGCATACATTTAGAGTGGGTAGCGTAAAATACAAGATCTGAAGATTTAGAGAAACTTCTGTCTCCAAGTCCAGCTAATGCTCTTTGAAACTTCTGAAGGAAGCTGCGGGATTGTTCCCTCAGCCACGGACTGTATTTATTGTTCCTGGATATGAGCAGGGTTACCTGCTGATGGACCCTGATAAGAGGAGCAGGGACTGGAGGCTGCTCCCTGCCCACCTCTGTGTCAAATCCTTTGACTGTTACCAGGGAGACAGACAGAGATTAACCAGGAGCCACCCATCAGACCCCAGTAAGAAATGGGACTGAATTTTTCTTCAAAGAAAGCAGGGGCTTGAGAGCAACCTAGCAGATACAGGGATTTTTGGTTTTAATCTAAACATTTGTTGCAATATTCGGCTGGAGTCATTTTTATCTGAAGTCTAGTTGCAGAGATACAAGGCTCTCAGGCGAGGATCAAAGCTGTTAACTCTGCATCCCGAGTCACAAAAAGGCGCTAGGGAGAGGTGGTCATCACTCTGGTGACAGCATTGCTGGACCAACATCCTGACCCTGTGAGGCAGCATTTATTTCATAACATTTATTTTGCTTTATTAGAAAACCAATTAGGCACAAATGGTATCTGTAAAAACAGAGGAGGAAGAGTCAGAGATGGTTATGAACAAGCCTCATTAATTTATCCATTGCAATGGCTTTAGCATTGCTTTAATTTTTAAAGAACAGAAACACTGTATTTCCTTATAAATCCATAATGTGAATACTTAAATGTTCACTGCCCTGGCATGCTGAGCTCTGTCCTCATTACTGTGAACTGATTAACTGAGAGGAAAGTTTGTTTAAAAGAGAAACCTGATGCTGTGGGTGACCCAGACTTAGTTTCTGACTCTCACAAGCTTCCTGTTGAAGCTTTAACCCTGGTGCCATGTACTGCTCCACACAGACTTTCCTGGTTAACACTGCAGTGGGTGATGCTGGAAGTTAAATGCATTCAAATATGAAGCCTTCAGATGCTACAAAACCAGGGAGGAGGCATGTAAATATCGACAGACAGTCCAGCAGTATCACCTAAAGGCACAACGGTGATGAATACTTTACAAAAATGGGGTAGGTAGCATTTCCTAAGTAGGCCAAGTAAATCAGGGATGGAAAAAGGGCATAAGAAGGTAAGATGACTTGCTGGTCAGCCAGCAGCTAGTGCAGGCATACAACTGCTGGCTTTGCCATCCCAATATTCGTTGACCCATCCAGCTTTCAGGTCTCCCGCCCAGCAATATTTTTGCCAGTGCAGGACAAGTCACGTTGAAGTGATTTTAGGGGTAGAGCTGAAATCCTGTGCTGACTTTCTAGTGGCCCACTCACGAAACTGCATTTGGGCCACATCCTGTGAACTGCATGGCAGGGCCTGGCGGTGAACACTGTATTGGTTACATGCTGGGAGAAAGTGGTTTGCTTGCAAGGTGGCTGAAAGGAGAAGTGCTGGAATGATTATTGCTCAGAAAATGGAATTTTGCTCTTCAGTCATAAAAAGCGCAGCAGGCTTGATAGTGGTGTTGTTTTTGCTCCGGGGGTAAGCAAATTCCAAATTATGGCTTTCAGGTGCGAGCAAAATATAGTCTGTCTGGATGCAGGTTTTTACACTATTGATCATGTACCAGATGAGCACCTTCCACAGAGAACCACTAGTAGTAGCCACAACTGTGTTTCCCCTTCTTAGAGGTTGGTTGTTTTGGGTTTTGTTTATTTGTTTTTTTGTAGGGGTTTTCTTTGTTTGTTTGTTTTCCTTGGTATTGGTATGCTGATTTAGCTAATTTTTTCTTTTTAGTGTTTAGTAGTTTTAGTGGGTATCAATGTAGTTGTGCTCTGATTTAATTTCATGGAAGAAGGGCCATTTAACAAATGGAGTATCGCATATTTCAGGCACAATTCTTGCTCTGCAGAAAAACTCCCATTTCTTTTATACTGAAAGCAGTTTTTGCAGTCTTTGGGCAGCTGGGCTGATTCTGGTTTTCCCTCTATCAAACTTCTATTGTAGCCAAGTCCCCTCTTATGCATTGTCACAAGCAATTGAAAAAGAAGTAAAAGCGAGGTTAAACGGAGAGCCCCCTGAATCATTTCCAGGCCTCTGTGAGCAAAAGGGAGTGCAAGTCCTTTCACAAAAACTGTTTCATAGGAAGGCAGGGGAACAGCTGTTTGGGCTACAACTAAACAATGAATACATACCAACTGTTTGTAGTCCATTGAGAAAGTAAACAGGGTCATCTTGCCTATTCCCCCCAATTCTTTCTTTGTCTGCAGCCGGTAGCCAGCTACTGATCATCCAGATAAGACGCAAACACATTAAGTCTTGAAAATTATGTCTGGCTTCTGGCTGTCACTGGAGATAGCTCTATCAGTTAAGTGAGGAAAACTGGGGGCGAGTGCTCCGCTGACTCCAGCACACCTGGAGCTCGTCCCTTTTAAGTCGCTTGATGACATTTTGCATCTAACTTCTATGTATCCCAGCCATCCGGAGGAAAGGCTCTCAGCATCTGATGTGGTAACAGCACGTGGCAGGCCAAGCTCACTTCACTGTAATGCCATGGGAGCCTATGGACCCAAAGTATCTCTCTGTAAAAGTCAAACTTCAGCCTAAATGCTGAAGTTTGAAGTCTGCTGAAGTTTGCTGAATAAGCAAATTTAAATAACGTCTGTAAGGTTTCACAAATAAATAAATGTGCTTCAAATACCTGAATTAGATTTTATGGCCAAATCTTCTCTAAGTAAAATTCTCTCTGGCATTGTTTTTTTTCAATAATAATGGTAAAATATAATTCCTTTCCAGGCATTGAAAATGTATTTAAATCTAAATCTAAACAGACAAAACAAGTGTTCCTGTTGCAAATGGTTTTGGTGAACTGAGATTAAAACAAAGATTTGTTGAGAAACAGTCAGAGTTACACCCTGGACATGAATCTCAGCTTCAGGTCTTTGGAATCCAGGTAGCTTTTTTTTGGTTATAAATTTATGTCCAAGCAATGGCTCATATTGTTTTTAAGGGTGTAGATTTACATTTTACAATTTCAAGGAAAAAAACCATTTTCTGGATAAATCCTAGCTTTTCTTTTCAATTTTCTATGTTCGCTATTTTTGAAAGAGTTGTGGTTTTTTTCTAAAAGTATTTGCAAACTTTTTCCTTCAAGTACACGTGCATCCTAAGCATAGGGTGGCTTAACTAAAACAACTAGCTGTGTCCTGAACTTAAGTGTGTATATAGATAGAATCAATATTCAAAAACTGTTTCGGGGCTCACAGAAAAGAAAAAAATATTTTTAATTGTGGCAGTTACAAATTACTTAAGAGAGTAACTGCTTCACAAATGAGTGTGCCCGTTCATAGATGCATGGCATATAACTGTTACCTGACTGCTATGCAAATAGTTCTTGTCTTTTCTGTTACTTGAGCTCTGTGGTTGAAGGGGAAGGGATACTTACTGGAAGTCTAAATATTCTCTACCTATTTTCACCCTCCCCATTTTAGATCTTCCCTTACACACACCTTCTGGAAAAGGACAGACACAAATGACAGCATTTTGGAGGCTTTAGTACGCCTTCTGTCTCCACCAAAAGACACATTTTTATTACAGCTGTCACTAATCTACTTTGCTTCAGCATTTCTCATGTAACATTCAAGGAACTCAAAATGTTTTTCAGGTTTCAATGAACCAAGTCACCGAGCTTTTGTGTAACCCCTTTTGATTACAAATGCGTAGCCAAATGACCCCTTTTTGTGAGGAGTGAAGACGGCGAGAGAGAGCAGGACTGCAGCACCGGGACAGGCGACACGCCAGGCGTTAGCTGGACCACAACAGGCAGCTCTAGACATCAAATGTGACATTGGCCTGACAGACATGACTGACTTCTGTTTGAGTCAAACCTTTATGATTCTCTCTGTGTTGTCATACAGGGATGGCTTCTCTTTAAGTAGTCTGTAAGTATCCTTGTCCATCTGGGAAGACATCTAGTAGAACAATTATGTAAGTTATATAAGTAGATTTTGCATCTCATACACTTACTAAAGCTTTATGTATATACACCCTAATGAAGTTACATAGTGCCTTCTCACAGCACTGTGATGTTGGGCCCTCAAAATCTGCAAAACCTCTGCAATTGCTCCTGTAGGGAGCATTCATATTGCCACAGCAATTCCCACAGTGGGGCTGAGAGTCAAATCCACTGCTCCATCCCCACTCCACCACTTCGTGGGACAGCCTCATTGGTATTAGTGACAGATACTAAAGCTTCTGCAAAGGGGGAGAATCCAATTGAAAAAAACAACCAACCAAACAAAAAACCAACCAACCAACCAAAATCCAACAGCTAAAACAACAAACCAGTCTTCAAACAGAAAGCATAGATGCAACATGCTGTAAAAGAGATGGGGAAGAAAAGAACAGTTTTCTTTCTTTGGGCCTTCAGTCCCTCAGAGTTCAGACGGCAGGTTCCTTCCCTGTTGCACATCGCCTCTATTGAGATCAAAGACATTTGGTTTCTATTACCCTATCTCAAAGAGAAGTTCTCTGATAAAGAAGTCTCCACCCTAATGATTAAACCCTATTTGGATTGAAATACCTGGGCAGAGCCCCGCAGCCTGCAGGCCAGGATTAGAGGGTCCATGACTCCAGCGCCCACGTGCTAATCGGGATGCAGACCATGCCTGTGAAATGTTGTGTCATTTGGCTTTCACAGCCCTTTACCCTCATCCCAGGGAAATCCTTTTCTTCCAGTGGTGCTACAGGGAAATGAAATGGAGATGAATCCATTCTAAATAGCTACATGACAGCAAGAGCTGAATAAATAAGGAAAAATTATAGAGCAATCATTTAGAAATGGCTCAAAATCAAACAATACCTAAACCATCTTTAAAACTGGTTTACTTCTAATTAGTTTATGAAGCACAGGGAGAGCGAACCAGAGAAATAATTAAATTTAAGGTTAATCAGGAGAGGCAGATTTTTTTTTTTTTGGTCTTAGGAACCATTTTCATTCTCTAAATAGCATTAAGGGTTTCATGCTGGTTGTGCTGACAAAAGATTGATAACTGTATCCACAGGAGGCTCTTTTCATTATGGAAAACATAGAGGAGCAAATAGTTTAGAGGTTGAAAGTATTCTGAAATTAGACTCAGGAGCACCAGAGACAAGAGATTTGTGATTGCAGTTCTAGTTTCAGACCTTAAAAGAAACATGTTTGCCTGACAGCTTCTTTAGCGCTTTTTGTTTTCCCCTGGCAATGGCTGTCAGATAAAAGCTATCACCACTCCCCATAAGCCTTGCCTTGTTATATCTACATCTCTACTACAGCATTATCGCTGTTAAATGTACTAGGCCAGGATAGCTTTTTTGTTTGGTGTGAGAGAAAAATATTTTTAGAAAATACATCTAGAGAGTGTAACCTGAGCACTCAGTTTTGGGGCTACATAATGCTCTGTTTTGTTTTATTTTGTTTTTAACAAAACAAAACAAACCCAATCGGGTGATATTTTGTCATCCTTACTTGCTGTGTAGTAATTTTCTCATTGATACTCTCTGAAAATGGAACAGAAATGCTGGCATTATTAACAGGCTGATCTTGTACTGAAGGAAGGCAATGACAGTTTCCATAGCCCATGATTATACCCTGAAAGGCAAGATTCTGTCTGTATTTCTCGTGCTGTTACAGTACATCCTATTGATGTCAGTGCAATTCTCGTGGCACACATTGATGTGAGCAATACTGACAAAGGTGACCAACACAAACAGGCCACCCATTCCCCTCTTTTTGGTGAATTAGCTTTCAGGAGATTATATAAAATTGTTTGGCTTGGGTACATGATATTAAAAGAGAACTCGGTATGGAAGGTGCTTTCCCCTGCCATATGGCTGACTGAGTAAAACATCCTCATCCTAATATCTTGGCTGCAGCAAGGGACACTGCAAGTGCATATGCCAAGCCTTAAAGTGAACAGACGGTTTATTTCCCTGTGTTTGCTGGAGTTACACAGCCCTTCCCTCCCTGCTCTCTGGTGGGAGACACCAGCTTGGCTCTGTGTCCACATGTGCGAGAACATTCACTTGGTTATTTATTTTTTTGAGGATTAACATTAATCATGTAAAACCCAGGTGATCAGAACCACTAATCCAGCCATAAGGCATAAAAAGCTGTAAAAGCCATTGCGAAACCTAAGGAAAAGTAGTAATGTTCTGGTTTAGAGTCTTAAAAGGGCAATACTGAGTAGCTGCAGTAATTATAGTTACTGTGAGCTGTTTGGGAAGAGAATCTCACTTGTTTCATAGTCACCTGGCTAAATACAGTCATAGTTTCTTCTGATTGTAATTCTCAGCCACATTGTCTTTCTCTATATTAGCACACTACTGTTCTTATGAAAAAGAAAGTTCAGTCTTTACTCTCATAGAGAAATGTAAGGAGTTTTCTCGGCGCAACAAAATAGTTAGGCATAAGCCAGCTGGTACAACTTGGCAGCAGAACTGTGTCATGTACAGGCACAGCTTTTAAAATGCCCCAAAAAACCTGCCTTGGTCCAAGCCCCCAGTGGACTAAATGCCTGTGGCTTCCCAAGTATAATTTTACTCTTATAATCTGTTATACTACTACTGTTACAATAACAATCAATGAGTTTCTCATTAATATCAGGCTGAATTGGATTAGGTGGCAGTCTTTGTGTTGGTATCACAGGTGCCAGCGATGGACTCTTCTGCTCCCTAGGAGCATCCTCAAACAGGATCTGAGCAATTGCTTTCACTACATTTCATTTGGTTGCTTTACCAGTTGCCTCATTTTGCCTCCCAAAGGTAACACTGTATTCAAAACACATTTTATGAAACATGAAAGCAGAGGAATTGCATGCTGAGATCACTCAAACTTGACTGGGAAATGCCCCTCATGTGTACTGATGAAAGAGACTTTGGGGTGAACTAGAAAACTCCAGCATACAAATCTATCAAGGTTAAGCGTGAGGGAGCTCTGCTTGCAGAGCATGATAGAAGCACACAAATATAACGAATCCTTAAATTACTTTACTTGTCCTGACTTACCTCCTTGTAGAGGGATGCTGTTCCTGGCAGCTAAAGGCATGCGTCATTCCCATGCCTGAGAGCTGCATGTGGCTGCTAGGTGGCAATGCAGTTTTTACATCATTATGTTACTATCCCAGAGGGCTGAAAATAATGTGTGCAAGAGCTGCTCATTAACTGGTAGTCTATGAAGTTCCAAAGAGTGTCTGTCGAATGGAAGTCCTCCTCCCCCAGTCTTTCTCCAACTCATGCTTCTGAATCCTTAAAAATACTTAGGAGGAGATTCTAAGTGCTGTAGTCCATTAAACTGCCTCTGATGTTATTTGACTTACACAACCAGTTGCCCTACAGTGTATTCATGTGATGGAGAATTAATCAGCAGAGACAGCAGGTGGTATGAGTGCCTGTTCTTCCCCGGTACCTGCAGGGACCATCCAAAGGCCACCCGAGTATTTCATACCAAGATCCAGTGAATGGTAACATCTAACAGATGCTTCATTCTCTGACCACCTTAGCTGAAGCAGACCAGAAGCATCTGCTATTTGTATTTGAACAGCAGGTCAGAAAGAAGGAAGCTCAAAGAACCCCACACAGCTCAGATGCCTGGTAGTTCAGAATAAAGAACGAAATGGATCTTCTGAACACATTTTGTAGGACACATATGAGCACTGACCTCAGTGTTATCCCGTAGAAAACCCAGAAAATAATCAAGAAGTGAAATTGTGAGCCGTGTCTGGCCCACACCACCACATTATCAACATTCAACATGAACTATGAGTCTTTAATGCAATGAAGACTAATACTCAAGGGGACAATCTTGCTCTAGAAAACTCAGGGGTGCATGGGTTTTCAGGACCAAGGTCCCATATATCCAGCTAGAACTCTGTTAGCGACTTCCCTGTCCAACTTAAAGATGTATATGCTTGATGATGGTCAATCTGATTTTGGCTTTTAAAATCAGACTGAGGAATGCAACTGTTTAAGGACTGAAATCCTGTCCTTCAGAACAACGCAGAGATGTCTGGTAAATCCAGGATACTGTAAGATGTAATTAGGTGGCAGTAGTTCAATCAGATCAGCTTTGTGGATGATTTACAGTTTGGAAATGAGAGAAAGGTTGGGGTTTCTGGTCCGACTGACTTCCAAAATAAACTGCATCAGCAGCTCATATTACATGAAATGTACCTACAATATTACGTTTCATACAGTTTCCTTATACTGAAAATACTATTTTCAGGAGTGATTACACATTTGGGAATACATATGGAGAAAATCAGACCTTTACTGTGTAAAAAACAAACCCTCAACCTTTATTTGTCACAATACGTTTCAAGTACATGCAGAACGTATTTACATTTCTCTTTAAGGCAAACAGAAATTGGGTTCTTATTCCTGAGTTGCTTAGCACCAGCAGAAATAGCAAATAAAAACTTAGAAAACGGTGTCTCTCCCTTTGAAGCAGCAGCTGCCTCCCATGAAAAATATTGCCGCTTTCAACTTGCATTTCTTTAAACAAGCTATTTATACCAATAATCTCTATTGCTGTTTGGAGCCATTTCTGCAGATTTCAATCTCTTTGCTGAAACATCTTGCCAAGATGTGACAACCCTTCCACGTTTTATATTTTACCTTACAGACTGTTTGCTGACTAGACAGCACAGCAGTACTTCGGTCTGCGCTGGCACGTGCATCAAGGTCTTCTCTTCAGTTATTTTAAGAGTTCTGTATTCTCCCAATATCTACAAAAACTAACAGGATCTTCTTGTGTCTTTCTCATGCGGGCTAGCCACTTCTCCAATACTAAGCCAAGATTAAGAGAAAAGTTCACCATGGGAAAAGTTCACCATGGACGGTTTTAGGGCTTGACCGCACTAAAGCTAAAGGTGGGGGGGAAATGAAAATGCCCATTGAAATGTTGGCATTTATGAAGAAAATGCAAAGAAGTTCAATTTAAAAAAATTCTCCCCCAAGTCTAACATTTGAGCCTTCTGCATTATCTCATGACTTTAGGTATTTGCTAGAATTTAGGATGTTGAAATTGCATTTAAAATATAGAGGGAGTATTTTCAAAGAAGCTTTGCTATTTTTCCATTTCCCATTGACTACCTACATGAAGCCCACTAATTCCAATAGGCACTTTTCTCCCATGACTTTTAAGAGGACCACACAGCATGATCCTAAAAAGGAAAACATCTATCCTGTAAAAAATAAGGTTCCTATTTAACATAAAAGCGTAGTCCAAGCAGAAAGTCAATAGTGCAAAATGGGGTATGACTCAAGTGTGCCTTCCTCAGTGACCTGTAGTGTGGAAAATGTTTTATTTCAAATTACATCCTATGCTTTGTTTTTCACGCATTCCTGAAACTGTAGTTTTTAATGACTTGTCAAATACACCAATAATTCAACATTTCTGTTACCATTTAGTCTCTCTAGGTGCCTGTCTCAGCTAATCAATGCTCATCACAAACAATTTTTAAACAAATGCTAGTATTTACAGGTGTCCAACTTAAATGTTCATTGAAAGAAACAGAACTGTGCCTTGATTAAACTTCTGATTTAAATTGGTTATTAAAGCAAAAAACACAAAAAAATTTCTTACTCCTTTTCCAGTTATTATCTGCTACATCTTCTTCCACAAGTAGCAACATACAACAGCATAGTGCATTGGGAATAATCCACATCCAATTGTCAAGTCATTACCTTTAACAAGGAGAAGCATCTCACAAAGAAAGTCTTCACCAAAGGTTTGCCAATTTCTTTTTTCTACATCTGAGAGAATATTACTAACTAGGGGCCTAGGAAAATAAAATAAATGAACGCAGACAGTCAAGAGGAACTCATGAAGTGTCTAACCAATATCCCATCAGGAAGCTGACTCCTTCTGATAAGGCACCTCCCAACAGAAGGTCTGATGGTTTCCCCTCAAGTAAGAGGAGTTCAAAAGGCTTAAAAAAAATAAAAAGGAACGTTTGTTATTCTGCACCTGGCACAGCACCTCTGCACACTGCGAACAAAACAGTTCGCTGCAGGTATTCCCAATGAACAGTTGCAGGATAGCATTGTTATCCTCATTTTATGTTCTATGATGTGACCCACATGCAGCTTTATTTCTAAAATCAGCACCACTGATTCTATAACTAGTACGTCCTCTGAGAAGATCTACTATCTCAGTGATCATCTCAATACTAAGATGCTAGAGAGCTTACAAAACTTTATAAAGTCTTAAGAATTTCTCCCTGGAAATCCTTGATTCCTACTCTACTATACAAGAAGACCTCACTGTATTCAGAGGAAAATGTTTCACCCCTTCAAAGTGACTGTTTATCCACTGGCTGTTTACCCTGTGCATTTGTGAAATCTTGTCCTGCTGTGCTGGTTACTTTGAAAAACATCTAAGATGCTGACACTTCTCTGCTTCCAGCTTCTTGCACAGATCCATCAGACATGGCTGGAGCTCAGGTTCTTCTCCTCTTCCCCCAGGCTGTGTCTCCACTATCTGCTGCACTGCCTGAGGTGACAGCGGCTGATTTGCCTCTCCATGCATCTTTCTGAGGGGAAATATTCCAGAGGAAGTCACACAAATAGTTATTGCAGTCAAGACAGTTCAATGGCCTTGGAGAGCAGTCACGGCACATCTCGGACGTACTCTGTGTCTCCACTTGCGTGGGGTGGTAACTTGTATGTTTCTGGTCTCTGAAGAATTAGTCGTATCTGCTCTTTCAAGGATGGCACCAGGTTATCACAGTCTGAATCCTTTCGTGCAGAAGGAAGAAGTTGTAGGCAAGAATAAGTTCCTGGATAGTTTTGAAATGCTACTCCCAAAGGCACCAACTTCCACATGCAGAGTAAAAGACATGGCTCTTTCTTACAGTGCAGATGAAACAGATTACATCCAGTTTATTTAGAAAAGTTTTATACACCTGAATTTCACAAACATTTACAACTTTCCTGCTTTCTTCTGAGTTCTGAAAAGATGGAGTCATACAATTACACTGCTGTCTCCTTTGACTCCAATGTTTGTGGTGGCTTGAAGTTCAATATCTCTTTATATGTAATGCCTGGAAAAAAAACCAGAATAAGCATAGTGTTGTTGGTCTAATCAGAAAAGGAGCTGTACAGACATCAGGAAAGTGCAGCCCCCCCTATGGTTAGGCTCTGGTCTAGGGTCAGGAAGAGAGAGACCTCTTCAGGCAAAAAAAAAGAAAGAGTACAAGTAAGGGAACCAAGGATTGTTTTTTTTTTGTTTTACTGTTTCACATTTGAAGAAGTAGCCCAATACTGAAATGTTACAGATGCTTTCAAAGGGATGTGCACATGGACTTTACAGTATAGTGTGCAACATCCTCAGAACGAGCTACTGAGCACATCAACTTCAAAAGTCCAGTCCTCACTTAAAAGTCAAAACACAAACCTCTGACATTGGATGAAAACTAGATTCAGGCTTAAACCTCTGCTGACACAGGTTCTCTCAGGGAGAGGAGACATATCTAAGGCCAGCAACAGTTGCACTCCCATAGGGCCAACAGCTGAGGAATCTTTGCCTGTCCTATCCACTGGAAGGAACATGTTACAGAAATGGTTTATTTCCTACATTGCAGAAGATGAGAGAACAGACACTGAAGAAAGTAACAGAGAAAACCTTTGGAGGTGGTTCCAGGAAGACTTGATAAGAGGAACACTGGCTTATCAATAGTGTTTCTCTGTCTTAGCGCTGTCTACTTTGTTCCATGAAAAACAAAGGAAGTAAAGGGGAACACTCCTATTTCGGGATTGCCTTCCTATCTGGTCATTTTTTAAAACATCACAAAACTAAACTCACGCTTCCACTCATCCAGTGGAAGATCCATGTTATCAAAGGTGTCATCGTATTTCTCAGCTTCAATTTCTTCCTCAGAATCGTGAATTGGTTCAAAGTAAGGATGCATCAAAGCCTCAGCTGCTGTGACTCGCTTCTCTGCATCCAGCACCAGCATCTTCTCCAAAAGGTTTACAGCTGTTGAACAGAAAACAAACAGTGCATTCAAACCATGCCACTGATTTCACCTCATACACAGTAATGTTGCCCAGGAAATCTTTTAAATAAACACAGAGCTGCAAAGCAGAATCATTCTATAGTTCATCCTATAGCTCTTGCATGTCCAACTCATTTTCACCAGGGGCCAGAATCAGCCTGGCGGTTGCCTTCAAAGGGCCGAATGCAATTTTAGGACTGTATAAATGTAGTAGTGATTTTAGGACTGTGTAACAGCCCTAAACAGTGGCGCCCGTCTGCATGACAAAATAATGTTGTGAGCAAGCTGGGATGTGTACAAAACCAGACACAGAGATGCTCCCTTGCTTCTGTATGCAATACAGCCACACCACCTCAGGTCATGACTTCCCTGCTCCAAGACCAGCATGCTTGGGGCTGTCCCAGGTGTCTGTCATCACTGCCACCACTGTGCTCTGGTTCTAAGGTACATCACAACTGGATAGCAGCAGAAGGAACAGGTGGGTGTAGAGTTAAAGAGAAATGCTCTGTGTGTGACCAAATCCAAGCCCAGGTACACTTTGAAGGTGGCTAAGGCAAGTGTTTTCCATGCTCAGAATTCTCAGTGCTGCCTTTATCTGCTGTGTGTTTCTGACCTCAGCCAAAACAATTCATGAAAATCTTGCATGTTCCTCTCCAGTGGATTTTGGATGAGGTTCACTGTTAAACTGTCAAAATCAGCTAGTGTAAACAGGTGTGATGAATGATTTGTTTATTCTCTGTTTTTCCATCCTGAAAGAACATTCCTGGGTTGGATGGAACAGCTGAGAGGAAGAAGAGGCAGCAGTGCTGGACAGGACGCTGCACCTCCTGCTTGCCACATTGTGGATTCTCTCCAACCTTCTCTCTCAGACCATGAGCAGTTGTTCTCTATGTAAGGAGCAGCCAGATGGGCACAGAAGTGATAGGAAGAAACATCCTAAAAACCAAATGGAAATGTGTCTCATCCGCAGCTGAGAAGTTCAGTGAGCTAACCATGCAGTCAGGGTAAGAGCTGCTTTTTAATCATGCTTATTTCTACTCTATCTAAACATAAAACTTAAACCTTTTAAGTTGAGAAGATTCAATTATCCTAATTGATATTCTAATAAAACTGGCTTTGTGAGTGTCTAGGTCATTGGGGAATGGATAAGGTTTGGGCAGAGCCACCTCAGAGCTCTGACTGCCTCGGGTCATGTCACAGTTATGCACACTCAGTATGCTCTTCTGGCTGTTCATACCTATCAAATCCAAGCCAGTGCTTCTCAGGAATGCACAGATGTTTCTCAGGAGGTAATCATTCCATGACATGTCAGCTCTCTATTTGCTTGCATTTCTACTGTAGATCAGATTGCGCTTTCAGAATTATATTTCAAATATAATACACACAAAAAAATTATTACATATCTTTTATTTCCCAGGGCTCTTGAGAAAGCTGCTCCAGTAAAACCATTAAGCTGGATCGGAGCCTAAAACATAAAGTATTTTTTTGACTCTTCTAAGAAATATCTGATTCCTGGCAGAGCCTAAACTTAGCAAAGTTCAGCCACTAAAATCAGAGTTATGAATTATGGAAAGCAAGAGATAGAAAAGCACAAAAACCCATCACAGAACCCACCACGTGACTGGTACTGCTGCTGCCTCCAATGCAAACACAAGACACATTGTACACAACCACACAAACTGTCTTACCCAAAGGACTTGCATACTTCAAGATGGACGCAAAATCTTTTTTCTGGACTTTTGGGAGGCTTTTGATATAGTTTTTTGCCTTAAAAGAAACATAAATATTAAATTAGACCTTTGCTGCCGTTCCAATGTAACAACATTAACCATATGCTTAATAGGTAATTCAACAATGCTTTGATAGCACATTGTACAAATGGATTTTTTGAGGGTCATAAACCCTGATTATATTCACCTTCTTGTTGAAAGGATTTTTTTTTTTACATAAAGCCTTAAAACTGTGATTAAAAAATGATAATGTAAAGCTTTAATTATTAGTGCTAAATATTTAATATGTTAATTAGAATAAATATGTAAGTATAATTTGAAAGAATGTCATAGTTTACAGGAATCTCTAGAAATGAACCTTATACAGTAATTCATTAATACATAAATTGTATAATTACTCTAATGATTAATCTTAGGTTTTTCTACAGTAGGGCCTTAAGGATTCTAGATGGACATCCACACAATAATAGGAAAGATGACATCAGAGACATCTGCGAACAAGTGGGTTCTCTGAATAGGTTGATGTTTTCAGTACATTTCTGATAAAGGTAGTAATGCATCAGCTCAGCTGTTTACATGGTACATACTGGAAACTTTGAAGTTTTTAAATATATAGATTATTCAAGTGTCCTGATCATTTTCTGTGCACTCTTAATATCCAGTAGCTATTCTGGGTGTGCAAAGCATTTCAAGGCAGAGATGTACCCTCAGGGGGCATTTCAGTAGTCAATATATATTATCTCAGCCAGTCTAGGAACTGAGCATAGCTTAAGTCAGATTAAGACACGTGAAACCAACTGACGAAGCAGAATACTCACATCTTGACTCTGCAGTTTTTGAACAAAATCTTGAGTTGGAGTACCTGTTATTTTCATGATTTCTGTGAGTTGGTCCAGATCTGAACACCAGAAATAAGGAGCAAAATCTTTCACCATAAAACTAAACACCTTGCAAAAATTGTGAGTTTCTTCACTATTGGAGAATAAAGAAAAAATCACAATGCAAGGACTGAACAGAAGATATAAAGGATGAGATGAAAGTTCTCTGTTTTTCTTGCAAAATGCAAGGACACTGAAAGCACCTGAAATAAAATGTCCTGTAACTTGGGAACACATAATTGAATCATCTGCAAACTGCTCTAATATCATCAGGTAGCCTCTATATTTTGGGTCAAAAGCAGTCCAAAAGTATTGGAGTATCTGAACAACCAACACATATTGGATGCATTGTCCTGGTGTATGTAATACTTAGGTGACACAGGCAGGAGAAGTCACTGGGAACATCAAGTGGTACAACAAACAGGACAAAAATCAGAGGAAACCACTCTTTGCTAGTTCTTCTCCATAATGAGAAACTTCAAGGATAGATATTAATCCCTCTGCTCCTCATTTCCCACTTGCTGAGCTCAAATTCCAGATGCTGAGATGTTGAAGACACTGGGGGTCAGGCATCAGAATGCTCCCTAGTAGTTAATATTTTGAGTTGCATGTCCCTTCTGTGTCCTAAACCAGCACAGATTAACCACTGACAGTATTAGCTGTTTCAAAGAAGAAACACGAGATTCACAGGAGGTTAATCCTGCAGGGAACAGTTTGATGACTTGTTGCTGCTCTGGTAAGAGCAGCAGATAAGAAGCTAGAAGCCAGATTAGTGTCTAGCACACCAGGATTCCATCAGCCCTGGCAGAAAAGGGCAATGTTGGGTAATGCTGACAAAATAAAGAAATAAATAAAATCCCATAACAAGCTTGCAGGATAACCTGTTCATAACACTAAACCGAAAATTCCTTGTTCACCTACCTACAGCTGAACCCATGGCTACATTTCCCTGGCAACAGGTAATACTGATTCACACACTCAAGGGCCATCCAGGACTGTTACGTGAGGGCAATTTCCTTCAGTACACAGGATGCAGAACTTCAGCCAATAGTTTTGAAATCTCCAAAACCCACTACGACTAAACTACTAACATTTCCACTCACATTTACAGTGTAACTTGAAAATTATGACTCATTCATTTCCTCATTTATGTACCTTAAAGCTCAAGCATTAGTTTAGAAACGCCGTGTTAGTCAACAGCTGTTCTTTGGCAGGGATTTTACTATTTTTTCGTTAAGAACTAATGTGTACTTAAAATCTGCACAGCTGAAATAATTTGATGTATTCTACTTTTCCACAGCCCAAATCATTTATTTGGTGAATGCCATCTTCCTTTTCTACATTTTTGCTCACAAAACAAGAATAAGATGATCCATGCAATGAAGTCCTATTCTTACATGTAAGTACTTAAATACAAGCATAACTAAAAATAAATAATTGTGATGCTGTTATTCTGTAAACAGATATTTGCAGATAGGCAATTTGTTGACTGGAACTCCACAAGGGAGTGTAAAAGGATTAGGCTGAGCTGTCAAACATACAAAGCTGGAAACCAAAAACAAGTAAAAAATTCTTGTTGTCTTCTATTAACACTGTCATCTATTAACTATCACAACTACTACTGCAAATAAAGTACCACTTGAGGTTGAATTATGGCTTAGTCTTAACTGTTTTCTTAATTCCTCAGCAAGGAAATGATAGGATTAGGTGTTTTCTGTAAATATAAAACATTTTACTAGGTGTTATTTACATAACATTTTTTGGTAAAAGTCTCAAAAAGCATGAAATGGACTCGCATGTGCACATAAGCCCATATACTGCAGCAGAATCTGTGCGTGTTCTGGAGTTATGGAATCTATTAATAAAAAAATTAAAATATGCCTTTTCTGTCATCACAGAACCTTTTACCTGATGATTTGAGATGTGATCCAAAGATCACCTATCTTCCTCCACTGAAAAAAATTTAGTAATACAAGTCTTAATTTGCAGATGTGCAAAAGTGGCACAGATATCAAATAACTGCTTAACAAGAAAGGTGCAAGCCATTGTACTATTCATTTCAATTTATGATCACTAGTTTTTGAACAGATCTACTCTATCACGTAAGAACCTCTCATCATTTTCTTACATTAGTGTAATAAATTCACTGAAGGATACGATCATTGCCTTTGAACAGAGGCCTCCCGGTTATCATCTCAGCCATTATACAGCCCACAGACCAGATGTCAACTGAAAAAAAGACCAATAGTCGCATTAAATTGCTGAATACTTGTCCATTTAAATGTACATAAAGTTTAATTTAAAACATAGTTTAAGGAAGTGTAAAATTTACCTTATAGCCTGTTACAAAATAAATTAGTGCCTTGACAATTATAAGGAACAGCACAGCTATAACTGCAAGCCTTTCTGACTAGCAAACTGGAGATAATCTGATAATATGCAGAATCAGTTTCTCAGTAACAGGCAGATGCATGTGGGAAGTAAATTTTCAGCGCTTTCAAAACCTTCCATAGTTATCCCAATGTTACTTGATTTCCATCCTCCTGCCATTTCCCCCCTGTCTGTCCCAGTTACAAGCAGCACATCTTTGTAGGAAGATAGATGACAGCACAGAACACAAGAACATAGAGCAGACTGTCACATCTGTATGCATTTATATCACTTTTTTCCAACCACCTTGGCACTTTGTTACTCTCAGAAAATACACAAAAAAGCCCTCATACTCACAACCACCAAATAATTACCTGCAATCTATCTATAAGGAAGTTTTACATAACTGTATTGTCATTTCCACCTCAAATTTCTTGCTCCACCAAATGATTACCTGCAATTTATCTATAAGGAAGTTTTACATAACTGTATTGTCATTTCCACCTCAAATTTCTGGCTCACTTCGGAAACAAGGACTTGATTATGTATTGCCTGATTCAGTGAACATTTCAGCTCTGTCACGACTTTTCTGAAGAGACGCTGACCTGTTTGTGTATAATGCATCCAGTTCAGTATGACCTCTGGGGCTCTGTACCACCTTGTAACCACATAACCAGTCATCTCACTGTCTGTGTGCCTCGCCAATCCAAAATCCAGAATCTGTAGTGGAAGCAGAAAGAACATCCTGATCACACAGCTAGTTATTTACTTCATACAGGCTTTACAAATGTGGAAAATAAAAGAATTGGGAGCATTTTGCAGAGATTGGCTTATTTTTTCCCATTGAAGTGTCTTGCTCTCATTTGAAAAATCAAGACAGAAGTAGGAAGGAGCTTTAAATTTTTTTCCCCATGTTAGATATTTCTATAGCAACACTAAAAAGCTGTAAAACCAGTAAAGAAAATGATAAATTCTCAGATTTTTAATTAAAAAGATACACATCCCATTCAATGCAAAAAGTTCCCTGGCCATGGAATGACTATTGTAGCTTGTTACGGCTAAAAGAACAGCACCATTCTTACGTGGTATTCATTGCTCTCATATCCCAGATCACACAATTATTCAAGAGTGCGTTCCAACAACATTCAAGTATCTTTAAGAGTTTTCATACAAGGGAAAGCTTCCTCTAGGTTACACTGAAAATATACAACAAGAGTAGGGAATTATGATTATTTAGCCCCACTGAGTTTTTCTAGACCTGCTGTGTCAAACTATAGATCTCTGTAAGAAAGACAAGGTCAGTGCAATTTTTTTTGAAGGATTATGCACAATTTAGCTTATTTCTAAGACTCTCATACATTTATCTTTAGATATAGTAATGTGTACATCAGCAAGATTAACAATGAATGTTATGACCTTTTGTCAACTTGTACAGAATCGGCTAACGTAAAGACCCACCCGCATGGACCAACAAAAGATGGTGCCAAAAGACGTGGCCAACAGGGAGGAAATTCCGCTCCTGGAATGACAGTCCAGAGTTTATTGAGAAGCTCATGCTTCTAACAAGAAGCAGGTGTCTCATGTAACTAAAATCTATTCAAGATAAATCATCATCATCCACAGATGCTTGAATATGTAGCTTTGCATGAACAGCCACTAGTTTCTGTGTGTGTCGGGTTTCACACATATTGACAGGGCAGAAGTTTTTACTAGGAGCACCTCTGCATTATTACACCAGAAGTGATGTTTTTGTAATGCTCTCTGTAATTAAACATTTTAAAATATTTTAGGAGCTCTATCATTCCCTGACACCAGCAGAAAGGAAAATTATATTTTCATTCATAGGTCAAGAGTACAAAGTGTTATCACTTATCTTTATTGCCATACTTGAAACATCATTTTCAAATCTTCCCCATAACTGCTAATTATAATGCCTACCAGTTTAAAAACAGGAATAGCATGCAAAGGAAGAGATTTTTATTCTTAGCAACAAAATACAATTCGTTACAGTTGAAGCTACCCCTCAGAAATTGGGGTACCTAACATTTACTGGACTCAGAGTATTTGCAGTAACAAAATATGCTTTTATACACAGCTTTCAAATTCATTCTACATATACAACACATATTATGTCTTCCCAGTAACACAGGAGGTGGGGTGGAAAAAAAGGAAGTTTAATGTAACAGGTCATAAGCCAAATGTGGTACCATCTATTCCAACACAGCTTTTTAGACCTTTTCCATACTAAGGCTTGTGACACTTGGGAGGTGGATACAGCTAAAATATAATTTGGGTGTGTATTTATGGAAAGCAGAAAACAACAGGGAGAATTTTTGTGCCTTATGTATTAACTTCAGGATTTTTATTAACATATTCATTAGGTTCAGGAACAAGCATATCCTGTTAGCACTTAGTATTAACATGGTACCACTTCAACAACAAACTTGACGTGAAACTATTATTCTCATACTCCCACCTTCAACTTTTCAGCTTGAACTTCCAAAGCAATTCTCAGAGCACATTTTAAAATCCTTTTTGTAATGCAGGAATTATGAAATAGAGACCACATTTCCCTAAGCTCCTCAAGGATAAGCTCCCTTTCCACTCAGCAAACTTAATCTTCCTAACTTGCTTCAATAACTGTAACAAAAATAACTTGGAGACCACAGAAAGGGCAGTGGTTTCCCCTCAGGCACCCTTCACTATCACATTTCTGATTCCTGTGTAACAGTTGAGAGCATCAAACAAGGTGGCCAGAAAGCTCATTGTGAAAAGTAAAACTGATTGCTTATTAATTAATTACCAATTCAAGGAACTGTTCCAACTTGCCTACAGCCTCACCGCTGCTAGAGCTGATGCAAGGGAAGCTGCTGAGCGCACAGACACGGGGGAAAGAGGGTTTGGGTGATCCCTGACTGCCTGGTCCTGCACCCAATAAACTGACCTTGAAGGTGCCACCTCCAAGCAGGGTCACATTTGCCCATCGCACCCGAACGCAGACACACAGGCAAGGGAAGCCAGTTCAACCTCCTCTGGTGTGAGAGAGGTCCCAGTTACATCCTCGCCTAGGTGTTTTTATGCATCCTTCTCAACTTCCTACAGTTTGCTTTCTGTTTATAGACCAGAGTTGCCTTTAGACAACCAGGATTTCTTAACTGCAAAGGTGTGTTTTTCTTTTGCATATGTTATCAGAGCTTATTGTACAACCAGCGACAGCATCATTTCACTCTGAGAGTCAAGAAAAAAAAGCACCCTAAAGCTTAATGCCACATTTTCTCCTTTCCATTGTGAAAAATTGTGCTCCGATATAGAATTATTTGCCTCAGAGTTTATCTAAAAGCTTAAAAGTCTCCAAGGTAACAGAAAAATAAGTTGTGTTAAATAAGGAGATACAGTGATTGTGTCATGCAATGATGTCTTAGACCTGGGCTGCATCTCAAAATGTAATTGCACAGCTGGGGGGTGGGGAAAAGAAACAAGTACAACTGCATTGGCTATATTCTCTTTTCTTCCCCATCTCACTCACTGTTTGGCCACCCACAAGGCAGGAGGAGACAATGATTTTTGTGTCAGATAGGGAAATTCTAAAATGACAGGACCCTGAACATTCAGGTCAGTCGCCAAAGGACAAAAAATTGTATTACAACAACTACACACAAGTATGTAGTTTGTATGTTATATGCTAAAAATCATCCTTGCAGTGTTGCATCAACTTTTATTTAATTAAGGGAGTGCTTCACATCCTATGGTCTCGTTCTGTATCTTCCCGCTTGTAGAGTTTTTATATTTATTCAAAGCTGGAATTCCAACATAACTGAGCTTCTCCCACAAAGTCTTATACCTCTTTTAGGAAGGAAACCTTGGTCATAAAATCCAAATGTACTTACATATCAGGACACAAATGCCCCTATTCAAATTTACTGTTGTTTTGTAAGGATGTATAGGCCAGTCATGACTCTAGCACAGCACAAAAGATGTAGCTTGATTTTGTAATTAACTGAAAAACCCTCACTAGCCTTTCCAACCACTAGAGCTAAGAGAAGGCAGGTGAAAAAAAACCCAAAACCTCTAAAAATTGATAAAAAATTAAAATACAAGAACAGAATTAACTGGGGACTCGAAGCAGTCTGGGGCTACTACCTCTGCACTTGAGAAAATTAACTATATTCCTAAAATAAGCAGTATTGAGTACTACATAATTCTACTTTGTAATAAATAATGGGCTTTTTTATAAAAATGCCATTCTACACAACTGAATAGATGAGTTTTTGCTAGGTCAGGGTACATTGCATTATTATTTCTGAAGTACGAATATTATCCACTCTAACAGGCTTTGGAAGATTTCCAATACGTGTAAGGAACTGCAGTCAGAACTGGCCAGATTCAGTATTTCAGTCCAATGATTTAGAAGGAGGCTTGAAGTGACAAACGTGCGTATGGGAATATAGTAGAAGATACGGTGAGGAGGTTGGTTAAATGTAAATACCCTGAAGTGACTTGCGCCTGTCTGTAGAAAAAGCACATACATCACACTAATTGTTTTACTGACCTTGTGTGCTTGATGAGTAGAACCTCTGTGTTAGATAACATAGGCCTGTGAGAAACTCTGGGCACCTCATCGCTATGTCTGAGATTCCTGCTTTGTTGTGAGAAGGAGCAGGAGGCTGCGCCGGCCTGAAGCCTTGACATACAGGTGAGCTCAGCAGGCCCAGGGATCTTCCAGCAGGGCTGAACTGACCAGCGCCTGCGTCCCCGCTTGTGTCACCTCTGCATGGGAGCTTAGGTGCTACTTCAGAGATCCCCTGGTAGAGAGGTAACCAAAATAAAACTTGCTCCTTGTGGTACATTTGTGCGCCTCTGGCTTTTCTTGCGATGTGCCTGTGTATGTGTACACATGTGCAGGAGAAGAATGACCCCTCAGATGGACGCTACTGAGAACATTTCCAAGGAAGTGGCAACATCTACACTTCAAGACAGGTAACTTTCCACGATGGGTGCTACAGCCCTGCTTCCCAGCGGTGCATGCCAGCTAAGTCCAGTTCCCACCCTGGCAACGGGTGTAGGTGAGCACCACCCTCCTGCCCATCTCTGGCGGGCGGCCCTCATGGGTGGGATGAGGGAGTCAGGGTACACACCAACACCTGCCCCACTGCAGAGAAGCAGCGACCAGGTAATACAAAAAATGTCATCAAGTTCTCCTGTCTTGCAGAGTAGTGGCAGGAACTGCTAATAGCTGAACTACAGGAGGCTGAATTAGGAATTGTCTCCCTTTAATGTATTTTTTTTATATCACTCCTTCAATTAAGAGCAAAAATGAAGAAGAACTGATATATTCCTGCTATGAAGTAATCTGTAGTCTACATGCAATTGATGCTACTGTTAGTTGTAACAGTGCAGAAGAATCACTTTCAAAGAAATAAGAAGTTCTCGTTCATGGTGAGCAGTATGTGATGTCTCTCATGCCCCTCTGAAGTGAATAAAACGTATCACAAAACCAGTTCTCCATTACAGTTCATATTGGGCTGTAACCATGACATGATTTTTTATTTTAAAACTATTTTTAGCTGAGTGCCTGCACACAAATATACCAGTATTCATTGCAACATACACACCACACAGGAAAAGGGTGAGTGTTTCTGTCACACACATGCACTCGGTGTGGGCACACAGCTGTGGCACAGACTGCTCCACCAACAACAAACCCACAGGAACAGTTTCAGTTCTTACATTGCTCCTCACCCAGCTGGAGGCACCCACATCGGCAACTGCTACAGTGGTGCCATGAACATAACAACCTCCTCACCAGAAATCCTCCCCTATATCTTGGAGTCAACTCCCATCTCCACCCTGGTAGCACTGGGCACCAGCTCCCCAGAGTGTCCTGTCTGCCTGGACATTTTCAGCAGGGACATCCTGGGCAATGTTTCCAGCTGGAGGTGCAGCCACTTCTTGTGCTTGGCTCTAGAATGATCTCAGGAATTAAACATCGCCTCTGCCATTCATAAGAAATGCACATTTATGTCAGCTGAGGACATATAAATAGGAGGTGAACTGACACTCACTATTCAGGGCTTTATTTCTCAAATAAATACTTAATTAATCTTGCGGCGACTGCAGTAAGACAAATGGTAAAATACTTATAAGGAGCAGCCCCTTGTAATTATTTTCAATGCTGTTACCACTGCTCATCTGGATCCTCTTCCCTTTCATATTCCTGTCTTCTCCTATTTCTCCCTGACTCCTCAGAGCCTGCGGGCTGCAAGCCTGGCCCAGCGCGGAAAGCAGCCAGCACCTCTGCAGATGTTGCACTGGTTGTCTTCTGTGGTGTGTTTCTAATATATCTGACTGTTTTTCCAAATACACGTATCCTACCTTCAATTCACAGTCTTCATTTACTGCCAAGTTTCCAGGCTTTAGATCCTGTAATCAGATTTGAAATAGTTGTTATTTATTTATTTTCCAGCAAGCACTATAAAACACAGTTTCTTTCTTTCATTTAGGTTTAATGGTTTTCATACAACTACTTAGAACAGCAACAAGTAAAACGATGTCATCAATCTAAATTAGAAAATGAAACATAACAAATAACAGAAACAGACACAAACTTGAATACATTTGGCTTTTTTTCCAGTATGCTTTCCCTCCGGATAAATCAACTTTTTTTTGCTGCTACAAGTCAGGAAAATATTTGTCGGTGAAGGAACTCACTCATCTTACTGTGACTGGGATTTGGACAGAAATTTGTAGCATTTAATACACCACAAAGTTAAGGATTCACGTATACTGAGATGGAATAAAATAAATTTCCTTCACTATTTTTGGACTGTACACATTGCATGTCTAAATGTACTTTCAAAAAGGTTCCGTATCCTGATAGACCTAGAAGGAGCACTGAAGGAATCAAAGAAGATTTTACTTAAAAGCCTCTGCTCCTTTCTGTGGGAAAATCAATTTCCTAATGAAGTCAACTGAATGGAGAATGCAACATGAAAGAATAAAATTCCCTTAAGCCTCTTTAGCTGTTGTAGGGACTTCTAATGTTCTTTAAAAGTCGTACTTCTAAGTTTAGCAGCAAAAGGAAGAGTACTGGAAATGACTAAGAAGCTTTTGCAATGTCAGTGACTCTTAGACATTCACAGTTATAAAGAGAAAAAAAAGTGGACTTTAGACACAGTAGGGATTCAAAAAGAATCAGATGTTTAATTTATCTCAGAAAAAAAATGAGGCTTTCAAGGCTCTAAAACTTGGGACTATTATTTCAGTTTCTATGTTTTCATTCCCCCTGCCCCCAACTTTGAACATTAACATGATGTTTAAACAACATTTAAACATTGTTTTTGAAAGTTTCATCCTAATTAAAAAAAAAAAAAAAGCCAGAAAAAAACCCTTTATCCATCTCAATTTAGACATTATTTGCTCTTGTGGGGATTTAAAACTCAACTTCACAAAGTAATTTAAGAAATCCAAATGTAAGTTGTATTTAGTGCACCTTGAGTTCCGAACTTACACTGATGTAGCCATACCACCTTTTGTTCCCATTGAACAAGAACCAAAAGGCATCATCAAACACTATAGACACTATAAACAGAATTTCAGGCATATTTATGAGAATGCTTATACACAAATACCACTCACATTATCAAAATATAAGCATCTTTTATATTGTTTCAACTTACCCTGTGAATTATGCCTGATGAGTGAATATACTGTAAAAAGAGAATGTATTTTTTAGTTAATGAGGTCATGACTTTAAGAAGTTGCCTAGGGCAGGGGAGGAAGTAATTTTTCGTAGTGGTAGATTAATCTGAAATAAGAAAATATTTATTGCACGGAAGATATTTTTTCATTATGTTTTTAATGTTCAGATAATAAACTAGCATTTTGCCCTTCCCTCCCCCAATAATGAGAAACCAGCAAATCAGTTTGAGTACTGCAACAGATCATACAGTTTTTTCTAATTCTTCCCATACATAAAAACCTGTTTCCAGTTATTTTTTGGCACTGCTAAATATATATATATATATATGCATAAAAATAAATCCTGCTGTTTTATGTATCAGAAATGCTCTCTTGCAATAGACGTCTCTGGTGTGCCATCGTAGTTTAGATTCATATGCTCCAGCAGCACAGAGTTTTAAGACATCATTTAAGACCAGGATGAAGCCAGTCCAGGTCTTAGCTGAGAATTCTCGCTACAGTTATTGCTGCTTCAGTACTTCCTCAACCTAACATGGAGAGGTGATGTTACAACATCTTTTACCTGAACATTTCCATCACCCTTCCAGTGACCTATTTAAGGGCTCTCAGAAGTCAAACCAACAAACTGGACACCTAGGACTAGTTCTTTTGGGAAGACATCTGACTGAATGCAGACATCTGCACCTGTGAATGTGACCAGATGCTCCCCGTTGAGGTAAGGAATTCCACTCACCAGCTGAGTGATGACCTACAAGAGACTATTTTTCATCAGGGACAACAAATGGAGCCTCTAGTAACTGGTTCAGACATAGGCACCCCCTTTGAAATGCAGAAAGTTGTCCTGAAGTGAGGACATGCTTTCCAAGAGCAGCCTGGGATGCGCTAGTACTGTTCGCTCCAGGTGTGGGGATCTGACCTGAAAACCCCCAAACCATACAACTGATGGCAGCTCATCCTACTGACACTAAGCAACATGAAAACAATAAAGCCTTTTTAACAAGTCCCCAGAAGAGACCTGGGTGGGCTGGGGAGTTGGGCGGGGAAAAATTTAATGAAATATAACACGGGCAAGTGTAGAGTCTTGCATCTGGGCAGGAACAACCCCAGGTTCCAGTATAAGTTGGGGAACAACCTGTTGGAGAGCAGCGTAGGGCAAAGGGACCTGGGGGTCCTGGTGGACAACAGGATGACCATAAGCCAGCACTGTGCCCTTGTGGCCAGGAAGGCCAATGGCATCCTGGGGTGTATTAGAAGGGGGGTGGTCAGTAGGTTGAGAGAGGTACTCTTTCCCCTCTATTCTGCCCTGGTGAGACCAAATCTGGACTATTGTGTCCAGTTCTGGGCCCCTCAGTTCAAGAAGGACAGGGAACTGCTGGAGATGGTCCAGTGTAGGGCAACAAAGATGATTAAGGGAGTGGAGCTTCTCCCTTATGAGGAAAGGCTGAGGGAGATGGGGCTCTTTAGATTGGAGGAGACTGAGGGGTGACCTCATTAATGTTTATAAATATGTAAAGGGTGAGTGTCACGAGGATGGAGCCAGGCTCTTCTCGGTGAAAACCAATGGTAAGACAAGGGGTAATCGATGCAAACTGGAATACAAGAGGCTCCACTTAAATTTGAGAAGAAACTTTTTCTCAGTGAGGGTAACAGAACACTGGAACAGGCTGCCCAGGGAGGTTGTGGAGTCTCTTACTGTGGAGACAATCAAAACCAGCTTGGACACATTCCTGTGTAGCCTCATCTAAGTGTTCCTGCTTCAGTGGGGGGATTGGACTAGATGATCTTTTGAGGTCCTTTCCAACCCCTAACACTCTGTGATTCTGTGAAAAGATGGATGAGAGGCAAATCCCACCAGCTTCACATGGAGAGTTTTCATTTTATTCCATCCTGAAGAACAGGACAATAACTGGGAAAGGAGTTACTGGGAACCCGCTGTCAGAGCCAGGAAAGACCAAGCAGGGACAGCTGGCATGGCATCAGAGGTGCACAGAAGCAGTGGACTTTGCAGGACAACTGTCAACCAGCCATAGCCCCAGTAACCATTGCCTTCTTCCCCAGCAGCCACCAACATAAGCAACTAATCTTTTAAATGCAACAGTCCCTCTGCAAAGGGACCCTCACTGTGCACCTGACGAGGGGACCAGGGAAAAGCAAAGCTACAGATCAAAGCCAGCTTCTTCAGACAGATCCAACATGCATTTCAGACTTCAGTTTCTGAACTTAAACAAGTCCCATACAACCTAAGCAGCACAAGATCTCAATTTAAGGCACCAAGTTTTTAAAGCAGTGACTGAACAAAAATAAAACCTCTGACATCTACTTTTTCCTCTCTTACACCTGACACAGCGCTCGAGGTGCAGCCTCCCAGGTTCAGAAAACAAGAGTGTGGGGGGGAAATAAATTAAAAAATCACTTCCCTTAGTCCTGTGCCTACAACTTTAGCAGTCCAGCCCAGACCGTGGTCAGGCTCTGCTGCCACACGGGTGCACTGTCGACTGCCGTGCCCAAGTCCATGTGGGTCTTGGCATTTGCAGCAGACCAGTTCCTGCTGAGTATTACTTGCAGATTAGGCAAGGTCTAACATCACCCATGCCAAAACGCTTCACAGGATTTCCTGGGGCAGACACAAAGGGCTGAGGGTGCAGCGCTGTTCCCCAGAACACAGGCTGTAAAACCACTACAGCAAACAAAGAACCATGAAATGCTGTGTCTGCCATGGATGTGCGGGAAGTGGATTGGGATGGGAGG
The DNA here is from genome assembly GCF_036013475.1 of Columba livia. Taxonomy (NCBI): domain Eukaryota; kingdom Metazoa; phylum Chordata; class Aves; order Columbiformes; family Columbidae; genus Columba; species Columba livia. Next base: position 190,412,813 of record NC_088602.1, on the reverse strand, counting down.
AACCACATACAGAAAGACGAAGTTTGTGATTTGTATGCAGAGACCAAAGAGGATATATGTGCTTCCCTTTTTTTTAAGAAATGTATCTGTAAGTAGTTAGACTCCCAATACATTAAGGAAAAGATTATATATTCTGCCAATAGCCATCTTGATCAAGGATATCACAATGACTACTTGCATTCTAAATAATTTCAGTGTCTTCTTACTGAAGCCTCTTGATTTTCCAGAGCAGATGCTTAAAATATTCTATAGGTTATTTTTTGCTGGTATGACTGTACACAGTAAGGAAATATCTGGCAGATCCAGGAATTTCTGCATGTAAGAATGTGGCATGTAGAAACAAGAATTATAAGGGCTGCACCCTTCGGAGTTTGAGTTAAAGTAAATCTCTCCTGTTTGGGGGGAAGAGCGTGGTTTCGCTGGCATTCTCATCTCACTGATGGTTTTATGAGTGTTTCACAGCACCAAAATCATGTCAACACTTTGGGGAGAACCCCTATATTTTCTAAACACTCCTCTTAATACAACACTACTGAGATTACTTGAAATAGCACTTATTCCTGATGCTAATGTACACATCAGTCTTTCTGTAAGCTCAGATACCAATGGTGTGCTGCAGTGTTTCTTTAACAATCGAAGTATTTTTTTAACTGCATTTTATTATCTCCTGGCAGCTAGGAGCTCTAGAACTACAGTCTTCACTCAGAAGGTTTTCCATTACAGTTCAATACCCTGCTGAAACAGGGTCCTATCTTACTGATTCTCCATTTGTTGTCAGATTTTTCACTCTTAACATGAGAACAACATCCAGACCAGAGCAGACATATCCTTCGCAATGTTATTACCACTTCATCTGAACAATACTTGAATTAAGAACCCAGTTAATGTGAGTGAAGTGCCTTAGAACAAAGGAACTCCGTGCGTTATCCTGAAGACAATCTTCGGTAGCATGTACAAATCCTTGAATGCAAGCTTCAGATTGTGCTAGGAAGCTATTCAACAGTTGTCTAAATTCTAGGCATTCTTGTCTGTATATGCAATCTCTACACAAAATAAAAAGCTAATCAAAAGGGAATTAGAAAATACTCAGGAGAAAGTATTCTAGGCAGCACGCAAAATGAAGAGTGACTTGGCAGGAAAGGAAAAACTAAAGAGTAAATGGGTGAGAGGGGGAAGGGAAAGCAAAGAAGCAGAAAAAACGTAAATGTGAACAACAGGCAGTAAAACAGAGATGACAAAACAAGAGAATTAGAGCAGTTAAATATTACCAGAGTATGGCAAAAGAAGCGTGAACAGGTGTTTGCATGGCCCAAGAGCTATCTGTCCATTCTTAAACACTGCACAAATAATGAAACGGGGCTGCCAGCCACCCCCCAGGCCCCTGGGGACAGGAACCCAATCGGCACTGCTGCAGAACAGGGACCACAGACTGAAAGTGCTGGAAACCCCAGCTCCTTTCCACCAACATAAAGACATTTATGTTCAGCTTGGCTTCTGTACTCTTTGACAATACACAGGTTTTCTGTCAAACAAGAATTGATGAAAGCCATTCCAAGTTGCAAGCTCATACTTAAATAAAATTTAATGCCAGACTAAGGCCCGACTAGGAAACAGAGAAAGGAGAGGTGCATCATTGTTTTTAAGTAGTGTCAAATCACATTTTTTGTACCACAGATGAAGTTAAAATTATGATAATTTACAAGGGTCACCAAAAAAATGAGTATTTCTTTCTCTATAGAAAGAAGACAGTAAAATGGCGAGAACAGAAACTAACTGACAAACAAGGACTGTATGGGCTTACAGAGCAAAGACCTGAGGGCTTGATACAAATCTTCCTGAACTCAGTACAAACATTCTATTGACTCCAATTTATATACATATTTTAAAATCAAACCTGTATCACGTTTTGGCATACAAACAATCCAGAGGTAGTCCACAGAGAGAATGTAGAAATGAAGCCTGCAAAGAACTGACTTGGGGGCTTAGCAAAAAATCTCCTCAGCCTTTCAAAATACATCACTCATGCAGAGCTTTTTCTACACGTTTAACTGTCACATGTAAAGAGGTTGTTACAAGAGAAGTATGCAATGTGACAAAAATGCTGGACAGCCTTCTTGCCTTTTACCAGACATAAATACAGATACCATAAAGTCCTTATGTACTGTACACAAAGAACAAATGCAGATTGCAGATAACATCTTTAACACAAAAAAACCAAAACCAAACCAAACCACAAAAAACCCAAACAAAAAAAGCAACAAAGAGAGTCCATCAAATTTAAAAGGTGCAAAAGAATAATACATATTATAAAAATGAGAGGCTAAGCTTGGGAAGTTGAAAGAGTTTTACAACAAAGATCTACAAAGTGGCATATTCCTCCCTCCCAGGTGTTGCAAGTATTTTTTGTTATAATACCTCAACTGAGCACTAGCTAAGTGTATGTTTTGTTCTCCTGCTCCATCAAAAAAGCAATCTAAGTAAACACCGATGGACTGTCTTTAATTCAGATCCAGTAGTCCTTAAAAAGCAAGAGATTTTAATGCAAAACTTGGCAGATCTTTCTACAACAGCTAACTTACTGATACCCGTTAAATAATAAACAAATTGCCAACTCATTTTCTTTTTTTCTCTGCATGCTAGCAATACTGCATCAACCCACTTCCTAGCACGGACAGTGCTGCAAGAATGTCCCTCAAGCCCTGGACCACTCCTATTTCTTAAAGATATTTCCAACTAGGTGCATTTCTACAGTTGGATGAATTGGTTCAGGAAGAATCCAAAATTTAATGGAACAGATACAGTAAAGACTGTTCTCAAATGTTTGCTATGCAATAGGAAATGACAAAAGAGTCTAGTGAATAATGTCTTATTTCCTGCTGGTAATTTTGAGGTAAGTACAGTTGTGCTCTTCAAAAATGTGGGGCAAGAGGAAAAATATTCAGGCGAACCACTTATTATAGAAGATTTGACAGAGCTACAGAGACCAGAGAGACCTATTCACTAAGACTGTCCAAGCAGCCCTGCTGGTTGCCTTGTAACTGGAATGAGAACCCTGGGAACAGCAGCTTGCATGGAGAACTTCTTGCTTTTCCTCTGTGGTGGGTTGACCTTGGCTGCACACCAGCTGCCCACCAAGCCGATCTCTCATTCCCCCTCCTCAGCAGGACAGCGGGGAGAAAATACACTGGAAAAGCTTGTGGGCTGAGACAAGGACAACTAAATCACTTATCAGGTACCATCATGGACAAAACAGACTCGAGTTGGGGAAGATTTTCGATGTATTGCCAATTAATAACAGAATAGCATAGTTAAAAACAAAACCACAAACTAAAACCACCTTCCTGCCCCCCTCCCTTCCTCTCAGGCTCAATGCCACTCCTGATTATTCGACCTCCTCCTGCCAAGTGGCACAGAGGAATGGGCAATGGCCAGGTCATCCCGCCTCGTCTCCGCTGTTCTCTGGTCCTCACACTCCTTTCCTCATGCAGCGTGGGGTCCCTCCCATGGGCTGCAGTTCTTCATGAACTGCTCCAGCATGGGGTCCCTTCCACAGGGTGCAGTCCTTCAAGAGCAGACTGCTCCAGCTTGAGTCCCTCAGGGACCACAGGTCTTGCCACAAAACCTGCCAGGAGCCTGCTCCAGCATGGGCTCTCCATGGGCTGCAGCTTCCTCCAGGGCACATCCACCTGATCCAGTGTGGGATCCTCCAAGGGCCGCAATGTTGGTATCTGCTCTGACACGGACCTCCATGGGCTGCAGAGGGACAGCCAGACTCACCACAGGCTGCACCACGGGCTGCAGGGGAATGTCTGCTCTGGTGCCTGTAGCACCTCCTGCCCCTTCTTCACTGACCTGGCTGTCTGCAGGGATCTTTCTTTCACATTTTCTCACTCCTCTCACAGCTGCTGCATAGTGTTTTTTATCCCTCCTTAAATACGTTATCCCGGAGGTGCCACAAACATTGCTGGTGGGCTCAAGTTTAGCTCAGGTTCAGAGGAACCGGCTGCATGCGACATGGGGGCAGGTCCTGGTGTCTTCTCATAGAAGCCACCGCTGCAGCCCTCCACTACCCAACTTTGCCAGACAAACCCAATACATCCTCTTTAATTCCTGCTCTGTTTTCTTCAGATATATCAACCATGCACAGTTGCTCTGCCTGCCTTCCACATTTACTGACCAGCAGACTTCAGTGTCAGCCTTCGAGGCTTACAAACCCCACTCTATCGGCCTCTGTGAAACAATCTAGGCCACTAGGACCAAAATATATTTCTAGGCCATTTCACTGCAATTAAATTCATTATTCATCCTTTCCACTGCACTCAACTCAGGCTAATTTTTCACAGTTCATATGTTGCTTGTCTGCAAAATTAGAACAAATGACGTTTTCCATCTCTGGGGAGCAGCATGCCTCTGCTGGAAACCGGCTCCCAGACAGTTACCTGGAACTAAACAGACCACTCCACTTATACGGTCCTTGAGAAAACAATTTTTAGGACATGGCTTTGCAATTAGGGAACTAACTACAAAACTGAAATCATAGCTCCACTTCTAAAGCACAGATCAGAGGTGAATTCCCTCTAGTTAAAATAAAGCAAATTTCCCCAAACCTGGATTTAGTTTCTGCATTTGTAAATTGGGAATTACCATGTTTAAATGCACAACTGTAGAACAAAAAGGATAATTACTTAGCCTATGTAAAAGGCTATGCAAGTGAAAATCTGCTGAATGAATAACACAAAATCTATGGTACGGTCAAAGAGAAATTACTAATGTGGGATTCAACAACAAAGTATACTTACTAAGTTTTGTGACAGGACTAAAACTATTTACTTGCCCTTCTGTATCTGTTAAGTACTGAGAGACAAAGGAATCTTGTGTATGCTGTTCCTGAGGTTCTTGTGCAGTAATGGAATGCTGTCCTGTGATGCTATTCATTTTTAATAGTGTTTGGCAATGCAAATATAAATCTGGAAGAATCAGCATCCCGATGGATGCAGGCCTTCGTGTATCAAAACTAGTTCCATATTTCCACTGCACGAGTACATCCCTGTGCAACAGACCTTCAGCACATTGATGCCACTCATCTCCGCACCAGCACAAAGTCTGCCCATATGCTGTATGTTGCAGGCGCAGGACTGTAAAACCAAAATTGTACGGTGCAAGCAGCAGCCAAGGAACAACATTCAGTTCAGACATTGCTGTTCCACAGCCTCATTACAACATGTATCTCCAGAGCAGCAAAGGGAATTAAACAGCCATCACTGCAGGAGAGCCTGGCTGGAGCCTGCAGAAATAGGTCAAGGTTTTTCTCCTCTTGGAATTGTCACCAAAAGAAAAAAAAATAATAAGGAAGTAATAGCCTTTTTACAATCAATGGTTTAGTACACCCGAAAAGCAAACACTGTAATCTAAGAACTGCAGTGCCAGTCAAGATTGAGGAGTATTTTCATTTCACAGTAATATAGGTTATACATGAACAGGTAGTTTAAAGAGTATCTTTTTGTGTTGTAAGATACAAACTTTAATAATCATGTTTCATTTTTAAAAAGCCAAATAGAAAAAAAAGCGGTAGCAATAATAAACAGTATTTAGCAGAGAGGAAGAAAAAACATACAAATTATATGACAGCTAATACTTTTAGAATCATCTCTGTGAGAGTCAGTAAAATTCAAAGGCATGTTGTTTTACTATAGCTGTTGGCTCTGCAGTCCACAGAAGTATAAGATCCAAGAGAAAGATTAATATAAACATCATTTCTGAGAAAGAGTGGGGGGTTAAGAGTCAGGCTTAACTAGGCTTATAGTCCGGGTTATTCTCTCTCTCTCTCTCAAAAAAAAAAAAAAAGAGAATCACAAAGAATCCCAACAACCCCAAGAACTAACTTAAGGATGGAGTCTGGTTACACCTTTTGTTCAAGTATAAGAAAATTTGACATTGAAATAATTTTATTCTTCCCCAGATGCCATGCTCTGGCTAAGTCATGACTTACTGGAAGAGCTACAAGATGAAACTTTTCTACACAGTTCAAAACTAGACGAATCTGAAGAGTCCCTTCTGGCCTTTTATGAATCCTTTAATGATTTCACAGTGTTAAATGCTGGCATGTCACAAAAACAGGCACTAGAAGACAAAATCAAGTGAAGGTGGCAAGAGGCCTGCACGATGAACCAAGAGCTCCAGGAGAAACTGAAACATAAAAAGAAAACATACAAGAGGTGGAAGCAGAGTCAGGTCACCCAGCAGGAATGTGGGGACATTGTCCAAGTGTGCAGAGATGGAGTTAGGAAAGGTGAAGTCCACCTGGTGCTGAACCTGGTGAGGGACATGAAGGGCAACAAGAAGGGCTTCTATGCGCACAGCAGGAGCAAGAAGAAAACTAGAGAAAATGTGGACCCACTGCTGAATGAGGTACAGCTTCAGGTGACAAGGGACATGGAAAAGGCAAAGGTGGTCAATGCCTTATTTCCCTCCATCTTTAGTGCTAATACTTGCCAAATTAAAGGTCTCTGAGAGCGCTGGTAAAGTTGGGAGCAAGAAAGACTTATGCTCAGTGGAGAAGGATCAGAATAGGTAACATTGAAACAAACTGGATGGACACATGTCCACAAACCCTGATGGGATGCGCTCATGAATGGTAAAGGAAGTTAGCCAAAGTCATTGTGAGGCCCCTCAATAATATGTGAAAAGTCACAGTGATCAGGAGATATTCCTTATGATGGGAAGAAAGTAAACATTGATCGTGTCTTCCAAAAGGGCAAGAAGGAACAGGATCAAGGAACTAAAGGCCAGTCAGACACACCTCACTCCCTGGGAAGGTAATAAGTAAATAATTATGGAAAGCACTTCCAAATATAACAAGGATAAGGAGGTGACTGACAGTAGTCAACATGAATTTTCAAAAGGGAAAATCATGCCTGATTAACCTGTTAGCCTTCTATGATAAGATGATTGGCTTGGTGGATGATGGGAGGGCAATCAATGTTGTTTATCTTGATTGTAGCAAGGCTTTTGAAACTCTTTCCCATAACACCCTCATACACAGAGGAAGAATGAGTTAGATTCATGGACAGTGAGGTAGACTGAACTGCCTGGACCAAAGCTGACGAAGTCAGTGGGCTGAACTGCCCAGATCCAGCTGGAGGCCCACCACCAGCCAAAACTGAAACACAGGACTTTCCATTTAAACATAAGAAAAAATTATTTCACTGTAGGGAAGACTGAACCCTGGAACAGTTTGCCCAGAGAGGTTGTGGAGTCTCCATCCTTGGAGATCCTCAGAACACAAGTGCACGAGATCCTGAGCAGTCTCCTCAGTTTGACCCTGCTTTGTGCAGTGAGGTTGGACTACACAGTCTCCAGAGGTTCCTTCCGATCTCAGTGAGTCTGTTAAAAGGCATTAAAAAATCGTGGTGTTTTTGTTTGGTTTTGTTTGTTTGTTTTCTTCCAGTGGACTCCCTCCTGACATCTTTCACAGCTGTTTAATCCAGGTGCCTATACAGTTTGGGCTTTTAAGTGCTTTACCTGTGCTCCTCTCAGCCACCTCCACTCAGATTTGTCACTAAAAATCCACAGCCTTTCCTCTTTATCAAAGCTGCTCCAGACCTGGAGACTTCAGAGACTCTAACTTCATATGCATATTATGCAGGGGACATATATTTTTTTTCAATTTGACAGAAAACATTCAGACATCTGGCTCAGAGGGGTAGTTCAATATGGAAATAATCCAAATGACTTACCTGCTTAAGTTTAGCAATGACCTTTAGTACTTTGCAGAACTGCACTTTTAACACAAAGGGACCAAAGTAGCACTTACTGTGGTCCACGAACACTTCCCAAACCCAGTATGAGCACCAGGAGTCAACGGGGCTCAGAATCTCTGTCAGGGTCAGGGTTTCACCCCAAAATACCACACCTATATGTTAATTATATGTATACCACACCTATCTGTATGTAGCATACCTATATATGTACTATGCATATAAAAATACACATTCCCCCCCCCACCCCCCCCGCATTCCCCAATCACATATATGTGTATATAACAAACACACACACAAATATATATATCTGTGTGTTCTTCAAAAGAGCAAAGAAAGATACTACACTTAGAGCAGGTTGGGTGCAGAGCACCTTAGCAACAATGTATCAGGCCAGTATTGGCAAGCCATGAAAAAATTTTCAAATTAGATAAATTTGAAGGTGATGACATATCTGGGGGCTCAGTTCAAAGGGACTCCTGTCTCTGAACTCAGTGGTTTCATTCTTAGTCTCTATGCTCTCCAGCTGGGCACAGCACAACATGTGGCAAAGGGACTTCCGGTGTACTCAAATAAAGGAAACCAAGGTCATCTTGGATCAACATACTATACAGATCTTGAACGACTTTTCTTTTTGCCTGAAAAAAGGCACAGACAAAACCATGATAGAAAAAAACCCCAGATAACATTTATCATCACAAAACAACTTCTATGCAGAATGTCACTACAAAGTGAGCTAAATTTTTATCCTGCTATCAAATCCTAAGTATTTACAGATTTCCAAACTGGTTTATTAGGAAAAAAGATTGTGAGATCAAAATAATATTAATAGTGTCAAACCTTTAAGCCTTTCAACATCTGATATACCAGGAACTGGATTCGGTCTTCACTTAATTTCTCATGCTTCATTATCTTGCTCAAGTCGGTTCCCATAAAAGGCATGACGAGGTAGCTAAAAAAAAAAAAAAAGGACAGAATAACTTTGGCAAATAAATTTAACCATAACTGTATGTTATAGTTCAGTGACAACAATAAATTATAGATAATTCCATTTACCAAACAATCCCATCATCATCCCCCTGCCCTCTATGTTTCTCTGGTTTTATCCATTTTGACAGTCATAAAGAGCTACAGCCCAACCCTGTCACTAATTATGGGAAGTTACTAGTTATCAGAAGAGTGCAGATTCTGAACTAGTTAGAAAGAACCTAACCAAGAGCTATGTTATATTTCAAAGACACCTACATAGAAAGCAAAGACATACACGCAATGCTATTTATCTCACAATCATTATCATAGCTTTGAACTAGCAGCCATCTACTGAAAGAAGTACACACCTTACAAGACAAGTAACTGGTTCTAAGGACAATCTGAAAACATCAGCCTACGAATTTTGAAGTTGCATGTAAGAGTTATATAACAATGAAATTCAGAAAAAAAACAACCATGAAGCGACAATTTTGGAATTCTCCATTTATAAAAGCAACAATCCTTCCTGCTGCACAAGTGATGATGCCCTGCTCCCACACACAGACAACTTACAAGTCATTAAACTTCTCCAGGGTTACATCTGGTGTGAACACATCCAATATTCCAATGACCTAAAAGTAAGACAGGATGGAGAGAAAAAAAACACATGGATTAATATTAACACAAAAAATCCTGAAATCCTGAACTGCATAATAAGTGAAAAAATGTAACCAAAAATATTTCCATAGTGAGACGTTAGCTACAGATATAATGATGGCAGAAAAAATACCTAAAGCAGTGCCTAGCAACACCAGGATTTGTTATGTGCCAAATTTTGTAACTCTGAGGGCTATTTGACCCTGTGATAAAAAATAAAAAAATATGTATTTACTTGAACAAAAAGTTCAGAGGCTGACAGTTTCATGTAAGAGGAGAGAGCACCTTACAACTTTAACCACTAAAGTGACAAAAATAAAGCAGACAAATTGGTTTATAACTTGAAGCAGTCATAAGCGCTATACACCTAGCTGGGCCTGCTGCTTGACAATGAGGAACACTTCAGATGTCTTCTAATTTCAGTAACAGGTAACTGAGGTACACAGACTACAGTATCTAACTGGGAGTATGGAGAAGAAACTAGAACAAGACTGTCTTTATAAAGACTAAATTATCAAGAGCTTAATATGATTTACTATGACTTATACCTTAGGTTCTCCTTAAGATTATTTTTTGTCAAACAAAATCATTCTATATCACTCAACCAAGAAATAACCATCTAGTAAGACAGATTTCCCACCACAGTTTTTCCTACTACGGTGCTTTTCAGCAGAACTATATGAACTGACCAGATGCATTACAGTAACTGACAATGCTTCTCTCCAGCCCATTAAACACCACAAAATTAAATATACAGAACTTGATGCTCCAAAAGGTGTAGCTGGAATTGTCTAAAGCCAGATGTCAGCTTGGATGCTGACAGCACAGACTTTTAGAGTTGCTTCTTTTCTACTACTAATTCACCACCATTTCTGTCTGCTCAGAGGAAGCCTCCAAAACCCTGGACGGCTCGTGGTGTTTCCCAGGCGCAGGCTGCCGTGGCAATAGGGCAGTGCAGGGGTTTGCTGGAAAGCAAACTGAAAGACTAGTAACCTTTATCAGCTTGTTCAGCCCCATCTCCACAGCCATACGATTTAAGGACATCAGACTGTACATCAAACTAGAACTGTATAAATTAGAAACCACAAGAAAGAAACTGGGGTAAAAGCATATTATGCTGTCTGATGTTACCATCAAAATACCGAAAGGACTGAAAAATCCACCTTGATAACAATAAAGATGGATTTTGGGCATTACTACTATGTCTTAATTGCTAAAAAACCCCAAGAGTTATTTTAAAAAGGTATGTGAAAGTAAAGAGAAGCAAGAGCAGAAATGCAGGAAAAAAATGCAAGAAAGGCAACTTCCTTTTCCTTAAAACTTTAAATAAAATTCTCCAACTGTGATGAAATCCTTACTGTATGTATTTTTATCTCTTCCACATTCAGGCAGAACTACTACAGTTGGATATTATCAAGTTGGATATTATCAAAATGTCACAATGATGAACAAGATAGAAAAACTAATAAAGAGGAAGACAAAAAATTACAACTCTTTTTCTTCGTAGCCATGTATATCTTTGAAAAAAATCACTAACAATATTTTCCTGAGGACTGCCATATGAACCTAATCAAAAAAGAATAATATAACTACCATAAACCAATAATTAAACTCACAGAGGATGTGGATATTATTTGAAGTAATACCTTCAGTGCTAACATCACAGCAAGATTTTTTTTTTATGACAGTTTTACATAAGGTTTTCAATTTCTAGGTGGAGGAAGGGACAAAAAGGGAAGAGAGAGGAATTAGGGAGATGTATGTGACAACAATGGAGCATAATGCAGCTCTGTGGGCATTTCCTAAGGCAGCCTGTACACACACAGAGCATACACAGCCAGAAAAGTTGTGTGCTCTCCAAAGATTTCAGTATTAAAAAAAGGAAGTTAATGTTTTAACAGTAATCTTATCCAATACGCACTTCTTCCTCTATTAATCCTCACTTTTTCAGAAGTCCTGCTTGTTTTCTTCAATGGGATATTTCCATGTCTTCATTTACCTAAGCCAGATATGTAAGAAAACAAACCCCACCACATGTGACTGTAGCAGTGAAAGGCACAGGGACACCACCACCACAAGAAGGGACACAGCAGAGGATGGGACAGCATGGCCCTGTACCACATCCACCTGCACCGAGGCGTTCTCAGGCACCCGCTGCGAAACACGGGGGAAGCATGAAGAACACATCTCCATAAATAACATACCAGTCCAAAAACACACTTAATGAAGTTGACTCATGTTTTAATACTTCTCCATTGAAGTAAACTACTTCTCCATTGAAGAGTTCCCGGTAGTTACTTAATGCTGCCTGAGATACCACATAGATTACTGCAGAGGTAATGTTGCAAACTGATGGAGACAACCTGATCATTACTGCGAATCCTCTGCAGTGAAGAACAGCACCGAGACCAACACTCAGCGCCTGCTGAAGGGGATTTTAAATAATAAACCAGAAAATGTTTTTAACATGCCAAAGACTTCACAATACTTCTTTTCTTCTTCTTACTTCAGCTTTCTAAAAATCCTGAAATGCATTTTAGTGTCCAAAGTGATGAGACATACTAATAGTTAATCCATTTAAAAATAAAAGTGAGGGACCCATTTCCTTTTCCTCACTGATCTTTATTTAATAGCTGTGCTTTGGGATGATTTTCCTGTAGTGGAGCAGAGTCATTAGTGGGTCACATCTTTCTAATGATATGTTAAGGACAAGGAGGTACAGGATAAAATAAATCCTCTGAGGAAGACACAACTCCAGCTACTTCTTCAGGAAAAGAACTGGACAAAGTGTAGGAAAGTCCCTCCTCCAAAATACCACAGAAGATTCTGTGTCTGTCTAAAATGCTCTCAATTAAATACAGTATTTGTAAAAAAAATCTTTACAATACTTAAAGATAATGTCCTAGCACAAAAGCAAGCCCCATAAACAATTACAAGAATATTTTATTTTTCATACTGTGGCCCATATGAAATGTAACAGAGACATCTGTGAAACCTTCTGTAGATCTATTTTTATGTTATTTCAACACACATACTGATACTATCAGAGATGGAAGCACAGCTGAGGAACGAACCCAGTACACTCTGCAATGGCAACAAAAAGCATCTGTGGAAACCGGCAGGAGCACTGCCCTTTCAGAGTCTCTTTTTTCCCCCATTAACCCTGCCAAAGGCAATTTCTCAGATGAACTGGCCCACAAAGGATGCACCTCGCTTCCTACTGCCCATCTAACTAAAAGCGAACCAGTATTTCTGCAGACTCTATGGAAATACCTTCCTTGCTTTTACCTTCAAGAGAGAGTGTGATACTGTGTCTCTACCACCACCCTGCAAAGAAAAACCACAGTAACAGCTAAATTACCTGTTTATTGGTCTAACTTGTTTTCCACAGGTATGCTTTTACTCAATATATTTACTTTGCTGATTGTGTCTCTTTCCCATGAACCAGTGGGGGTAGGTGGCAATGTCTCCAGCCTTTCTCATCCCTACACTTGGTGTGTGTCCTGTCCAGACATTTATAATGACCACCCTGGCCAACTTTAACTACTGTCAACAAATAAATAACAGCTTTGTGTTGGTAAGGTGGTTTCTGCCCTACCCTCCTCACCTGCCTCCTTTTCCAAATGTTATTCCAGCAGTGGAGCACAACAGTGACAAGTTCCTCATCTCTATCCTGCCCTGCACTTTGATGTCTTGGATTAATTTTATTCAAGGACCGTTCCACTGCATTTCTGTAAAGGAAAGTTTCTGATGTAAGCAGCAGCACATCAACGAAAGACTCGGATCTTGTATAAATTAATAAGTAATGTAGGTTATGCTCTTATTCAGTAAGTGCTGCTTTCTCTTACGGATGTTATGCATGAAAACACAGTGAAGTTGAGTGACTTTGGCACTCGGGCGACAAACACAAGTACATTTTTAAGACAGATCCCTGCTAGGGTGGTGCTGAACTACATATTATGCTGCATTAAATTTTCTGCAGGGTTAGCTTCATGCTCCTGCGCTGTTCCACATCACAGGGCACCTGCATCCTTTTACTACACTAAGAAGTCTCAATGTTTTTAAAATTTTAACTATCCACACACAAGGCTTGCTCCACAGTCACCTTTCTTCCTCACTGATTACTGCTACATGACACAAGGGATGGCTGCTGATGGACTCCTGCCACTCAGCACACCAGCAGGCACAAACCGTGCCCATGAGTGTCACTACCCTCTTCTTTCAAAGGACCCATATGTAACACTTGGACAGATCCAAATCCTGCGGACAGACACATCTTCATCTCTGGACTGGATGCCAATTCGAAGAGAAAAGGTCTGGGTTTCGGTGTTACCTTATTTTCATTTACTGGACTAGGCTAATAAGTCTGCTTTATTTACCCAAGGCTGGGGTGTGAATAAATGGCTATTAGCTGAAGCCCTGCTTAGGTAAAACACCTATTAGGCAGGTTTGTAAAAATAAGCAGAAGTGACCACTGATACCACTGTTTTGATTTATTGGCTTTTGAGTACCAAAATGAGTGACTCTGGTGGCCTGTCAGCTCCCTCGCTGTGCTAGGCTTTCACCCGCAGAAAAACACCCAGGAGTGTTTCTCCTCTACAACCTTCTGACAGCAATAAACAGTTATAACCGTACTTTTGCTTTCATAAGGACCCATAAGGAGACTTGCCACCACCAGCCAGGATTCCCAAACTGCACTTTACTGGCACTTATGTACCCAAAGGGTGTCAATTTTTAGCTGGTGCGGTCCTGCAGGACTTGCTGCGGGAAAGCTAATGAAGTGAGCGTGCTTCCATCTGTAAAGGCATCACTCATCTACAGCTCCCTTCTTGGTCTGATATTGTACACTGCAGAGGCTGCTGCTCTTCAAATGCTCATGTCAGGCTAGATGAGCTGCAAAAGGTGACAGGTTTAAGACTTTTTCAGGCAAGAACATAGAGTGCCCCGCCATTTTCTCTGAAACAAACCCCTTGCTTGATGGATACTGTGTAGGTGTAAATAAAAAACTCAACATTTTTTCAAAATGAAGAAGTCAACAGAGTTAAATATTAGCCAACCTAGAAGAGAGGGCCTCAACCATCCTCAAAAACATAACTGTAGAGAGACAGACAGTTTGGTGTCTGTTGGATACCTGAGTTCCTCCCAGAAGGTAGAAAAAAAGCTACATGGTTCTCATAATACAAAACATACACCGGTCTTCAGATGTGGGAATACACCAGAGAATAATTTCCACTCAGAGCAATGAATCAGAGTACAATATAGAGCACCTTTAAACAAATACTGCAGTTGCCTCTTATACACAGGGTTTCCATGAAAAGAAACCATCTGCAGAACATTAACTGACCCAAAAACTATTCAATGGGCATTTGTCAAAAAGTTTATGCCAGAAACACATTCAGAATTTAAGTCGGTAGAACTGTGTCAGAATTACTATATGTGCTTATATGTATACATAGGTATATCCATACACACACACACATACTTGTATACCGCACTTTCATATATTCCACACTCTGTTGTGACACAAGACATCACCATGAGCAGCTGCTTCTCTCTCGCTCTCCCCAGTGCCATCTCCCCCCACCAGCTGTTCTGCACTCCTGCTGCCAACTTCAAACTGGGAGGTGAGATGGGCACCAGGACTGGACCAGTAAAGGCACTATGCAGTTGTTCTAACAAGTGTGGGTATCACAGCATCACTTCCAGTCTAAACGCATCATAAAATCCAAGTTATTTGCCAAATAAAACTAAAGGCTCTGCGTCTCTGCTTACTTGTCTGGGTTTAGCTTTGCATGGACAGACATCTCTACTAACTTCAGAAGAATACATGGATGCAGAGGTGTGCAAATGTTTGAAAGCCAAAGTCAGGGACAAAGTTAGCATATTGGCCATATTTTTACTTGTTTTAGTTTTAAGTTGGAGCCCTAACAGATAGTTTTAAGGGTCCTCACTTTAACTGAACTCAAAACAGAAAGAAATAGGGAACAAAAGCAGCACTAGTGAAAAAAATCTTTCTAAAGGCAAACGGTCTGTTGTTCTATACAAGATGTAGCAGATGCTGAAGAAAAAAAAATCAAGAGCTGCTAATGGCTGTAGTGGGATGAATACTTCAAGCTAGGATGAATAAAGGAAGTGGAAAAAAAATCACAACAAAAACCCAGTGCTTTCTTCATTCTGCTTTAGCTGTTTTTATTCCTCATTTTCACACCATTCCCTCTCTTGTGCCAGAATATCTGTTTTTTTGCAGCTACACAGTGATCCAGCAGCTTATACTGCTGGAATCTAACTTCTCTTTTTGGCAATGTCTGAGGAATTGATCTGGGTTAGACTGCTTGTTAGGCAGCAGCAGTAGTTCAGTAGCTTATGATGTTTGTGAAACATCTCAGGTCCTCTCAAATTAAAAGCCCTACAGAAAAAAAATAATATATATATATATATATATATATATACACACACATATATATATCAGCATAATTAAAGACAGAAGACAGTGATTTATCTTCCAACAGCCAGGTCTCACTCTCTTCACATGCAGCCTCTGCCTCATGGTCCTCAACATCATTTTTCTTCTGTATTGTTTGCCAGGGGTTGATGAGAAGTCGCCTGCTACCAAGTTTGCACAGTTCATATAGAAATACTCCTCACTACACTTAAGTAATGTCCTGCTTGAGAGCCATCAGGGAGCACAAAGGTCCAGCACATATAATGAAAGTAACCAGCAACCAGAATGGCCTCCTCCTGAAAACGCCTAAATAGTCATGCAAATTAAGCCATGAGTTAGCTTCACAGAACCACAGAATCACAGAATTGTTTGGGTTGGAAGGGACCTTAAAAATAATTTAGTTCAACCCCCCTGCCATGGGCAGGGACACCTTCCACTAGACCAGGTTGCTCAAAGCCCCATCCAACCTAACCTTAAGCACTTCCAAGGATGGGGCACCCACAGCTTCCCTGGGCAGCCTGTTCCAGTGCCTCACTACCCTCATGGTGAAAAATTTCTTCCTTATATCTAATCTAAATCTATCTTCTTTCAGTATAAAGCCATTACTCCTTGTCCTATCACTACACACCCTTGCAAAAAGTCCCCCTCCAGCCATCTTGCAGGTCCCCTTTCGGTGCTCAAAGGCTGCTGTAAGATCTTCCTTGCAAGCTAAAATACAGTTCCAGTAAAATTCAGCAGGATGACTACTGTATTTGTCTTTACAGGACTCCAGATCATCCTACAACCCTTCCACATTAAGGAGATGAACATATTCCTCAAAGGGTCTATAATGGAGGTCATGCAGGGTATTACGTAGAAGTTTTCCTCTTTTCTTCACTGAAGCATGACATGCTGATGAATTGTATTACTGTGGCATAGGCTTAATGGTATCTTCTGCTACCTTAATGGAAGACCAGAGATGCTATTTTTAACACAATGTGTCAGACCACTACAATTTCTTCCATCATTCTGAACACAGCATAAGGTTAAATAAACTATGATAATGTATTGCTATATGCTTAATAACAACACTTCCCTAAAAGCTATGAAAGCCAGAGATGGTCCATCGAGAGGTAATTATGCCAAAACAAACAAAACATCACACTTTTCATGCAATCCAACAGCAAATGCATCAGCTTACAGAAGTCATTTTAAAAGCAAAACAGATCAGAGGGGCGAATTGGATATAATTTTAACTACCAAATTAACAGAACCTTGAAAGAATTTATATCCTGAAGTAGGAAAAAAGCAAGGTGGAGATTTTAATTCAATCCATTGTGGATGTATCGTTAGATCAGCTATCACACACCACCTGCTCTACATATTTAGATAACCAGCACCCAAGAGAGAGATAACAGTGGCACGGCTATTGTATTGTGGTCTTTGAAACAATTCAATTGTATTAATTTTTAATAGCAGTTGTATCTACAGGACAGCCAGAAAGACAGATAACTGCTATTTTATAGAAGTATAACTAGTATACTAGTATAACATACTAGTTAATAGAAAAATCAGGAAAGCTCCTTCAATCAGTGTTCTATTTCTACTAATTCCTATTATAAGGAGATGTGCACCCGCGTGAGTGGGACCCATTCAGAACTCCACAGCCAGATCCACAGAAGCCACAATGGTAATGACAGAGGACGCACATCTGTCCTGTCACATGTCATTAAAGGTGTGCACAGCACACTGGGGGCTGCTGATGTGGATAAGAAAGGATCTCACTCTCTGCCTGCAAATCCATCATTTGGCAGAAACATGCAAAAAGAGGCTCTTTGACAGAATGGTCAACGGGGCAGGGAGAAGGGCTGGAAATCCTGACAAGGAGCAATATTGCCATTCTGGTTTAATTCTGGATGGGTGGAATGGCTAAAGGAGTATCCTGAGATCAGCGCAGGCATTAGAAATCCTAAAAGGTGTTGTTGCTATTCGTAATTAACTATGGGTGAAACGACTGACAGAAGGGTGTGAGACTGGGGTGGTGGATGGAAATTCCTTGATGGGCTGTTCTGCCATGTAAGCCTGGTCACGGAGGGGTGGAGCAGTCACCTTCTGACTCACCAGTGCCCACATATCCCTACAGGATCATTTATTCAGTCTTTGTTCTCTAATGCCATAATTCATGGTAAATCTTTTCTTTAGTACATAGACTAGATTCTTCTTTCTGTGGCCCGAACTGTTTCCTAAGACTGTAAATTATTCCCTTCCTTCATATATGTTGATTTGTAACATTTACAGATTGTGCTCATGTTCCCCAGGGAGCATTTTCTTCTAGACTCTTTAATCATCAAACAAGCCCATGGAGGGGTTCCAGAGTATTATCCTGAAGGGCATACACTGCATAAAAACCGCCAGGAGTGGAAAATGCTACCCAACCGATCATTCTGGGAAATGGAAGAAAAATAATCTCAAAATTCTGGACACAGTTAGGAGCTTGGCAACTGCACAAGCTGCTCTGCTCCCAAATGTTCAGTAAAGAAAAAAGCTGAGAGTATGAAAGTCCATGCATGACACAGAAGTTCCCTACAAACTTTAACTCCTTAACATATACAGCAGTGGTTATGAAGCAGTTACTTCAAAGGAATCAAGTAAAATTATCAAAGGTATTAAAAGATTCAGACGGAAATATTAACAGGCACACAGGTTCTTAAGCCTACAAAAAGGTCTGTTTTTTTTCTGAACAGTCAGGATATCCCACAGATTATTCTTCAAAATGAAAGCATATATTGTTGGTACACACAGTGTCGGTACCATAACATTAAATGGCATGGATGGGCTATTGTTATAACCAGTTTCTCTTATCCTCACTTTTGATCTCTTAACTTTCTTTGAAGGCCATCTGATGGGACTATACTCTTAATCTCCCACATTATTAACTTCTTAAAGCAGATTCTTATGCACTAATTTAACAGCTCCCTCCAAACTCATTTTTTTTTCACATGCATTCATGACAAACAGCATTTAAAGCCACTACTGTGATCCTCCAGGCCCACTCTGGGACCCTTCTCACCTGGAGTCCATGTTCTGATTCCACAATAACTGTTTTAATACAATTTTCTTGTTCTTTACTTTCTTCTTAAACTACTAAGCACCATTGGGATTAAGTACCTTTATCTCAATGACACTTTCAGCACTTCTTTCTACAGCTGTTCTTCTTTCACATTATGTTGGAATCTGTGCAGAGCTCTGCATCCTATTCTCTGCTTCCCAGTAAAGCAAATTATTTAGTCATTCATGAACTTCTCCCGTTTCATATTACTACAAATGCAAAACTTTCAAATGCTTCATGCAAGATAGAAAAGAAAAGAAAGCCCTACCCCCCTCCTCAAAGATATGCATGTGTACCATAGCCATCCTCATGCAAGTTCAGAGAAAAAGAGATGCCAGCACCTGAGACACGCGGGTACAGACCCATGCTCTGCCTTCTCCTGCATCTCACTGGAACGCAGTGATGGAGATGGTAATTTCTGGTCCTCGATCTCTCTCACTAGCTCGGAATGCAAATTCCACTGTGGTCCTAATCTTCCCAACCCAACCTTTCCCACATGGAAATGATGTTTCCCATTGGATATTCTAGTTTGTGCCAACTGAAGGACAGATGGACAAAAGACAGGCCAAAAGTTTCCTGAATTCCACTCAGATACATATCTGCCTCATCCGAATCTGCATATTTTCTTTGTTTTTAGGGTTTCAGCCTTTTGGAGGATATCTGCTAACCACCCAACTCACGTTTTCGTGCTTCATGTGTTTCAGGAGGCGCAGCTCTCGGTATGCTCGTTTGGCAAAGAGTTCAGACTGAAACGGGCGGTACAGTTTCTTAATGGCCACTTTAGTACCACTTCTTCCATCGACGGCTGAGCTGTAAGGGATTAGGAAGAGTTTGGTGAGCAAGGACTGAAGCGAGACCGCAAACCCCACCACTCCACCGGTGCTGGAGAGCAGCTGCATCCTGCCCTGCCCAGCCCTCAACCTGCTGCCTGCCAGTGCCTGCACGGCCTCCCTGTGCCCAGGGAGGAGACCACAACCCCAGAACACCTCACTGGCAGCACCCAGCGTCTAGTTTCACTCCTTTAAAAGGCTGCCAGGCTCGCTGATGAAAAGCAGCCAATTTTCAAAAGCTTTAAAGAGGAACAGCTGGGGAGGGCGGGGGAAAAAAAAAAAAAAAAAGCCTCAAATCCCCCAACAGCACAAACCCAAATCAAGTGTCCCGTCCCGAGGGCCAGTACCACGGGTTTTGGGGACGCTGCAGCTCCGGGAGAACCGCACCCCGCGGGCCGGCTCCGAGTCTGGCAGTCGCGGACAGCGCTCCTCGGGCAGGGCTGGGGCTGCGCCCACGGCTCTGTTGCTCCGGGACGCAAACACGCGTGGGACGAAAGGCGGCACGTCCGCCGGCTGCCCCACCAAGGGCCGGGGTTCCCCCACGGCACAACCCGGAGCCCGGCTCGGGGTCGCCGAGGTGGGCAGCGGGGCCGCCCCACTTCGCTCCCGCGGGGCCCAGCAGCACCGGGCGGGGCCAGGCTGGGTCAGACACAACAACTGGGAAAAGTTGTCAGGGAACAACGCGAGAGCGCCCTGGGCTGGGCAGCATAGCCCTGGGCTGGGCAGCATGCCCCCGGCCCGGGGACAGGTCACCGCGGCGTCCCGCCGGCCCCGGCCGTCCCCTCCCGGGGCTGCCCCTGCTCGCCCCGCTCACCAGACAGCTCCGTAGGCGCCGGACCCCACCGGCTGCAGGTCCCGGTAGCGGTCCCGCACTTCCCAGAGGGTCTTGGTGATGTCTTGCCGGTAAAAGCCGTTCTTGGGGGAGGCCATGGCGCTGCGGCCCCCGCCGGCACCCGCGACAAAGAGCCCGGGCCGGGGGAAGCGGGAGCGGCCGGCGCCGCCGAGCCGGGCTGCGGCGAGGGGCCGGGCTTGGGCGAACGGCGCCTCCCGCCCCCACCCCGCGCACCCCCCGCGGGGGGCCCGGTCGCCCGCCCCGCGCCGCCCCCGGCGGGGCTGCGACGGGCACCGGGAGGGACCGGCACCGGCACCTGGGGCTGCGCTCCGGGCGGCACGGGGCTGCGTGGTGACAGGGGAGTCCCGCCTGCCAGCGCCCGAAGCACGCGTGGGCGGGGAAGCAGGTGCCGAGGCTCTCGCTGCCTGCACAAGTCCTTGCTACGGAGCTGAAAGTAAATCCATCCCAGCCGTCTTGTGCGTGTACACGCCACGGTGTGGCACTTCACTCGGGGCTCCTTTTGCGGTCCTGTTTTGGATCTGATGAAATGCATCCGGCCTTTACAGGAAAGCGTTAAGGAGTGTGAGGGGCTGTAACTGGTGAGAGCTGGGAGCACAGGAGCGAGCTCTCAAACGACCTTTGCACGGAGGTGCACGGCTGAGGGCTTCCCGGTTCGTCGCAGGGTCAGACCCCACGTTTCAACAATAGTTAAAGAGAAACAACCCCACGCGCGATTCATGTGCTCAGAGCAAGTGGTCCCATATGCGTGTCTGGTGAGATATGAAACAGTTCAAGCAGCAGCTTGAAACAATTGTCATGCTGGAGTACGGATAATAGCAACCTCAGTGTAGTAAATAGGCCTGGACGGGCCCGTGTGAGGCAAAGACCTTCTCTACTTACTTTTTTTTTTTTTACGTGTAATTGGTGTGAATATAATTAATGTTTTTGCCCTTCAGTGTCTGATAAAGCCTTTGTTTTGTCTGACTTCACCCCTGAGCAATGTTGCAATGTTGCTGAGGTTAGATAATTCAGACTTACTGTCACTAGAGTTCAATTTGTGGCTTTGCTCGAAAGGGACAATCTGGCCAAGTTTTGTTGTTCCCAATGCTTATTTTGTAGTTGCTATGGGCCCAGACTTTCGTGCCTGACTCCCAAATGTGGAAGAGCAGCCCTACCCGCTCTCCCTACTCCAGTCAGGTACGTGTTGGGTACAGGTGGAAAACATCCCGCTAGCGGTGTGTTCCAGCGCTGCTCTCTGCCGTCCTGTGACCTGTTTGACTCTCTGGCTGAGTGACAATGGAAACGAACCTTCTGACATTTGACAAGTAACATGAGGCTTGTGTCAAGTGTTAGATTAATGATACCCATTTGTTTTTAAAATCTACTGTCCCAGCAGATTTATTATTATTATGTTTTTTAATTTCTGACATCACTTTTATGCCACGTTTGCCATTCAGATGATGACTGGAGTGAAATGTGCTTTGGTCAAGGTGAAGGATAGAGCAGCTTCTGCTCAGTTTTGAGCCAGTCCATTAGTTAAATTACTTTTAATGACAAATATTTATGTTTCTAATATGATAAGAATTAGTTCTGCTTTTGATCCCTCATGTACTTTTCCTTTATCCAGTTATGAAAAAATGATGCTTTCTTACTGCTTGCTTTTTATCAAGGCATAAAGTAGATGATTTTCATACAGCAGATGAAAGTACTAACCCAGCAGCAAGATGAATGTCTCTTGTGCAGAAGCTGAGAATATTACAGAACAACTTTTGTAAGATATTTAAAATTCATTGACAAAGATGGCCAATACTGTTTTTTCCATGTTTTTTCCTTTGTGTAAGGATTTAGGTATAGTTTGCTGTGGATGGATGAAGTAGCAGCATCTGTCAAATACAAGACCACCTTTCTGCATCAGGTCACACATACAGCAGATGAACTGATAAACTTACTGAAAACCTTAGGACATCAGCACTGTTGGAACAAGGGCAGCTTTGTCTAATAAAACCATTAGAAGTGTCTGTGAAGGAAGTGAGACAAGAAGCTTGGATCCATTCACAGCTGATAGATCTTAACAGCAGAATTGCAAAATGCACAGGGCTCAGCATCGTGTGCTCAGCTCAGTTGGATAGATGATGTTGTGTTTTCCCAAAGACAATCTGTTGCAATGAGACTAATAGGACACTACGGCTGTATCTTATCCCAGGCAATGTGTGCTTGACAGTGTAAATTAAAAAAGGAATGCTATCAGATGTTTCTGCTTTTGGCATATGTTAATTGTAAAGTTTATAGAACAAAGAAGGACCTTCTTCAGACATCATGAATAAAAAATAATAGATGCATTAATTATGCAAAAAATCTGTATTTTCTAATGCCCATCCCATAAAGGGAAGCTTGGCAAGGGTGTTACCAGTATTCATTTCAATACTTTTTTCCCCCTCTTTTTTTCTTTTTTCCTTTTTCTCTTTTTCCTTTTTCTCTTTTTCCTTTTTCTCTTTTTCCTTTTTCTCTTTTTCCTTTTTCTCTTTTTCTTTTTTCCTTTTTCCTTCTTTCTTCTTTCTTCTTTCTTCTTTCTTCTTTCTTCTTTCTTCTTTCTTCTTTCTTCTTTCTTCTTTCTTCTTTCTTCTTTCTTCCTTTCTACGTTTCTTCCTTTTTCCTTTTCCCTTTCCCTTTACTTTCTTTTTCTCCTTCTCCTTCCTTCTCCTTCTCCTTCTCCTTCTCCTTCTCCTTCTCCTTCTCCTTCTCCTTCTCCTTCTCCTTCTCCTTCTCCTTCTCCTTCTCCTTCTCCTTCTTTCTGCAGCCAACTTTCAATGTGTTGGAAGGTTGCCATCAGCTGCAAAACATATGAGATAGATGGGATGCGGACAGTAGTCTGTCTGATCTCTCCAGGGACCAGGAGCTCAATTTACACTCCAGCCTGGACACGAGGCTTCGGTGCTGGAGCAGGAGCTTTGCAAGAAAGCTGATCATGTTCTCGCGAGAAACTTGGCATGTATGGAGTCTGCTGAGAGAGTTTGATGGCAACGCTGCTCGCAACAAGCTGTTAAATAGCAGTGATAAAATGGCACGGCGTGGTTTGTCAGGAGCTGATCTGCGGGCTGGCCACAGGGCCCTGGTGCGGGAGATGTGTCTGTGTGAGCAGGGAGGGCACTGGGGCCTTGATCCAGTCCAGGCACTGGCAACGTGGATTCACCTGGGGAAAGTGGGAGATCATGCGAAGTCCTTAAAAAAGCATCTTCCCACCTTTCTGTCTATGTCTATAAGATGTGTTTCGCATGGTCATTTTATTCTTGATACGCTAATTCACATATGAATAATTTAGTTCTGTAAAACATACCTTAAATGTCAATAAACATGAAGTCTTGCTGAACTGTCAAATGCTGATTCCTAGGATATTATTTTTTTTTAACTGGCTTTCCATCCCCACCTTCAAAAAGTACTCTGTTCTTATCTACTTCGATACATTGCCATGAAGGAAGTCCATTTTATTTATTACAACAAATAAATTAAATAAATAAAAAACTTAAATAAAAAGAAAATCGCCGTTTTCATCTGAAAATATTCCCATGTTATTGTGTCCCCACCCTTCCCTAGTGGAGCTGCTGCCAGCTATTTTGCAACTTTTCCGTTTTTGTCTCTCTGACCCCTGAGCAGGGTGCTTCAGTTCCAGTTCCAGTGACACGGGGCACCCCTGGCAGCCTGGCCGTGCTGTGAGGGTACTCAGCCAGCAGTAGAAAGGAATGAATATGCATCACCTAAATGCCTTTTTTTTTTAATATATATTTTTTAAACTGGACATTTAATTTGTTCAAGAGGTCGAGGGAGCACTTACTAAATAACTACTGCCTACCCTGTTATTATCCCTGTTTGCTGGAGGGGGGTATATAAACCAACTGCTTTTAACATTCTCCTGACTCTTTCTCCTCCAAGCCTGACTCAAGGTCCTCTTCATACTCATTCCTACAATAAACTGTAGGAGTTTAGTTTTTAAACTATCACAGATTATCACAATCTGAGATGCTATTGCACACAGAAGAAACAAATACTCATGTTGAAGAGTTTCCCAACTTCAGTGCAAAAATCATACAAAAAGAGCATTAGAAGATATTGTGGATAGCTTTACATATTTGTTGTTACATAACTGTACACATCAATTGCTTAAGCCACCAAAAATTTAGTGGCACTCGTACCTTGGCTTTCCCATCCTTCTCAACGTCACATTCGTTGCATTTCCATCTCAATCTAATGAGACAGTTGGACAGGACAGGAGAACGCTGTGTCATTTTTGAACAGAATATAACATTAACGAGGGTTTATTCTTGCTTTGAGCCTTTGGGCTTTATTATAAAATGAGTATGGAATAGGAATATATTACCTTAGTGCTAATCTGCAGAATATTATTCTATAAAGAGCAAAGTATGGCTCAGCGGAGGCTGCCAGTTATGGCAGATTGAATGTATATTTGTCTCAGGGCTGCCACTTTGATTCAGTATTTCTATTGCATTCAGTATTACTTGTGATCAAATTGGAACCTAAAAGGATGAGCTAAAACCTCAGTACTACAGTACACATCTTAATTTGGAACAATAATTGAAGCTGGGGGACTATGTGAGTGCAAAATGAAGCATTTGTATGCACGCAGGATTGAACCCTAATTGGACAGTTTCACTCATTATGTAAAAATTTCCCATCTAATGGATTTAGTGTCAGATTGGTTGTAAGATCAGTGTTCATATAGGAAATTCCCTATATATTCCCTGCTTGTAGTGAAAACTTAGACCTTTTTAGGCATATCAGCTCAATATTTTATCTAGCAGCAGAAAGAAGGTCAGCGGCAGCTGCACTAATGCAGCTTTCTGAGTCTCTTGGTAGTAGTTCCATAAAAAGCCTTACGCTTTTTGCCTAGGCTCATAAATTAATGACACTTGGTACTCTCACATGTGTCAGTGTGATGATTTTCTAAGGACCAGCTTTAGAGAGTTGTGCTACATCTGTAAATGCTAGCAGCACAATTCACGTGTGAGAAAAACAAGCAGCTGCTTTTAAAGCAAAGAGAGGTGTTACTATTAGTTCCCTCCTCAGGAGACTGATCTTGCCAAGCCTGAACTTCTTTCTGCTGCTACCAAAGGGCAGAATTCACCCAACTTCCAGTGCAAGTCTCTTTTAGCAAGAGCTAAATCTTTACCACTGCTCATCCGTCAGAGATTCTTGGACCAAGGCAGCAATTTACAGGTGCAGCAAAGGATACTTCAGTAATTTGTGCCTGCAGCTAAATACAGTGTTTTTTTAACAGATTCACCGTTGACCAGGTCACACGAGTCAGGAACAAGGAGATCTGTTTTCTTGTTATGATCCAGGAGCACACGTGATGGGAAGAAAGGAAGGAAGTGGCTTTTGTATTGACTGCTCCCCACTCTGTCAAAGGTGCTTTTGCTGCCAGCATTTTGTCCCTGAAAGGGTTGTCCGCCTCTTGTCCCCAGGGTGAGCTCACTGTGTCGGGTCCTGCAACCTACTGACCCCCTTCCCTCTTGCTTTTGTCTTTTCCACTACATCAAAAACGCGCCAAGAGCACTAATGGGAATTCTGCAACAATGCTAATTAATGGCTCTTGACCTACAGGTGCATGATATATTTTTTCATTTATCAGGGTTGATTACCTAACTTCCTATTCCCCACATCCCCCTTCACATAAATTCCCAAAGTTATTAGTAACCCTGCTGTTTTGTACTTCTGTAGCCACTTTGTATGTTCTGGGAGGAGGGAATTACTGTGTTACGGTGAGTGATGCCCTCTAACACTGCGCTTTTCCTCTAAACCATCCTCAGTTTTTCTTTCCATTAGCACACTTGTAAATTACAGATTTGTTTAGTCTTATTTCTGCTTCGGCTGTGATTCTGTGGTATCAATTCCCTGGTGCTGGGCTTCAGTGCTTATGAGGTAGAGAGCTTAAAAAATGAAGATGCGGATTTTAGAATAAATGTAGTGTATACCTATGCACATCAAAAGATTGAGATGTATGTAAAAGACTTTTATGTCCTTTTTCAGGACCTTTTGCTTCCAATTATGATAAAATTACTAGACTTGGGGTTGCACTTAACACTGATTAGAGTCAGGCAAGAAATACTAAAAGTGATTTCAGTTCAGCAGGTGGAGGGATAACAAGCTCTTATGACTGAGAGCTGAAATTAGGTAAAATCAAATTGGAAGTAAATTGTTAACAGTGACAGTAATTAAGCCCTTGGAGAGTTGTGTCCTCTCCCAGTGGAAGCCTGAGCTGCCTCCTCTGTGAGCATCACCCAGCTGTGCTGCTCTGAGCATCCCTTCTGTGGTCCACAGGTGGTCAGGGATGACAGCACCCTCATTCAGCATGGACTTAAACCTATGGCGCTCTCATCAAACATACATGCAATGCATAAAGCATCTACAAAAGCACGGTTGTAATTGTGTAGTCATGTCAGGAGATGAAAAGCCCACAGTATAAGCAGACTCCACTACTAATTTTGCAAATAAAATTTGGACCATCTAAACAATGCCTATTTTTAGCAAACAATTTTTTATAAAATAAAAACCATACTTTTATATTTATTTATTCTGTAAAATGTGTTTTTAAGTGATCTATCTTAGAGGTTCAGTGAGCATTACAAAGCTCTCACTCCTAGTTGTTTACCTCCTTGCCTGATTGTGTTGGTTAACAAATGTTTTTTTCCATCTGTGCTTAAATGATAAGCATGATTAGTGCTAAGCCCTCCACCTTTCTGTCCCAGTGGGGTACTGGCTTTCCAATTACCCTGTCCTGCTGTCGTAAACTGATAAATTTACCACATTGCAGTCCCACGTTGGCTTACCACAAGGGAGTCAGTTACCTGTTCTAGAAAAATTCTTTAATTAGTGGCATTTGAGCTCTAGGAAATCACCTTTATTTTGCAAATCTAGGAAAAGGATGTCTCTCTCCCTACTGTTTTCTTTGACATTAAAATGAGATGATTTATGAGTTTTGACATAAGAAGGACATGGACCTGTTGGAGCGAGTCCAGAGGAGGCTACAAAGATGATCAGAGGGCTGGAGAGCCTCTCCTATGGAGAGAGACTGAGACAGTTGGGGTTGTTCAGCCTGGAGAAGAAAAGGCTTCAGGGAGACCTTCCAGTACCTAAGAGGGACCTACAAGAAAGCTGGGGAAGAACTTTTTGCAAAGGCATGTAGTGATAGGACAAGGAGTAATGGCTTTAAACTGAGAGACAGTAGATTTAGACTGGATAGAAGGAAGAAATTCTTCCCCATGAGGGTGGTGAGGCATTGCAACAGGCTGCCCAGAGAAGCTGTGGATGCCCCATCCCTGGCAGTGTACAAGGCCAGGCTGGATGGGGCTGTGAGTAACTTGATCTAGTGGAAGGTGTCCCTGCTCATGGCAGGAGTTTGGATTAGGTGATCTTTAAGGTCCCTTCCAACTCAAACAATTCTATGATTCATTAAAAATAGCTGAGCTCTTGTGACCCATTACTGTCACTTTCGATGAGTTTAAATGTGGCTATGACTGGATTCTTCCTACATAATTTATCTCCTACAAAAAAATACATCTTTGCATGTAACTGTCCAGTTAAAGAAGATTCAAAGTTGCCAGAAGAACAAATTTTGTAATATAAAACTTCGTCTTTCTACCTCCAGTATCAAAGTTACAGTAAGAGCAGACAGTCTGATCTTTGCCTACCACAGAGTTTTACACATCCTTTGAAACATTTGGCGATGGCCACCCTCATAGCCAGGAAACCAGATTAAACAAATGATGGGACAAATCCCACACTAAATTAATTGTTGTTGGATGCAGAGAGTTCTTGTGAAATGTCTTTATTTCATCCCTGCCATTCCGGCTGGAAGAGAGCTGCAGAACAGGCTAGCCAAGCTCATTATCAGATTTCAGAGAAAATAAAGCACTAGGCTACTTTTCTGTTAACTGGTAAACAAACAAACGAAAACCACATGTTTCAGACATGAGTAAGTGATTATTTTCATTAAATAGTCAGACAAGTCATTTAAGGATTTACAACTTTTTCACCTATTTTAGTCAGCATGAAATTCAGTCGTTGCATGACCATTACAGGCCTCACCTTGCTTCATAGGAAGCTAGAGTAATGATGGCCAGGCAATTATTCAGAGGACTTGCAGGAAACCTACACAAGCATTTACTTTCAGATTAATATACCTTGTAGAAAGCCGAATACGAATGGTGAATTCTACTGGATACAAGTATCAGTTAACTGGCCAACATTATCAGCACCAGCCCACCACTCAATCCACAAACGAGGAGCACGTTTTCTAGATGGAATGCTTATTTCTGTTTCTGAAAGGAGACATGAAATACTGTGTCAAGTATCTCTGAAAAATCAAAGTTCTTGGACTTCATTTTTCTAAATCTGTTTATTAAGAAAAAGCTGCTCTTTTTACATAGAAAAGATACAGAGGAAGGTAGATAAATGCAGTAGAATTCATTACCTCATGTAATAGCTGTACAATTGATCCTAATGACAAAAGTTGCAGAAAACCTAAATAATATAAAAAGCCAACCTCCAAAATGAGACTCTGACAGAGTGAGAACGAGACACAAAAATGGACAACAATGAACAACTGTGAACCACAAGTACATAGACAGACACAGCCAGTACACAAAGGGCCTCATGCCAAAGGGTGTTCCTGTTTCAGTATTATGCCTTCAGTGGTGAAAGGAGATAAATTAAATTCTTTGAGACATTCGGATATCCACTGTATCCTGCAACGTATTATTTAATTTTCCAACTTTCCAGAGCTGGAAAGCCTTTATTCACAAACAAATACTTAACTCTTCTTGTTTTGTCTTGTCTTCCAATGGCAGTTTATCAGATTATTTTCCCAAGGATTATGTGAAGGAAAATAAGACAATAAGGAATATTGAATTCAAGGCTGTGAACTGAACACTCTTGCGCTGTCATCAGTCACTGTGTTTGCTGAAGCTTGTGGGAGGCTGCAGAGATCTGCCACGGTGCCTTCAGGGTAAATTCACCAGCACTCGGCTGATGGCGTGGTCAGGAGAACCATTGGGAACTAAAACGGTCTCACAACCTGGCACTGTACAGATTAAAAAAAATATACACAGGGAAAATAATGAGAACAGACGCTTAAAATGG
Source organism: Columba livia (assembly GCF_036013475.1). NCBI lineage: Eukaryota > Metazoa > Chordata > Aves > Columbiformes > Columbidae > Columba > Columba livia. Next base: position 190,383,085 of record NC_088602.1, on the reverse strand, counting down.
CAACAGAAGACAAAGATTTATTTTTACTGACTTTTAACTGATGTTAAGATCGATTGAGAGACATCCAGTAAATTTGTAAGACCACCACAGATATGACTACATATGCATATTCTGTCTATCTCACTACCACGCCCTCTCTTCATAAAGGCACTAGCTATAAATAATATGAAAATGAACAGATAAAATGCCAGGAAAAAAACTGATTGCTTGTATGGACTTCTATGTTTATGTTTGTACACATTCATGCTTTAAATGTACAATTTAAAAATTAATTAAAAAGTCATCTTTATTTTGGCAATACAACTGATAAAATGAAACATGCAGAACACACAGCGCAACGGAACTCAGTGCATAATTTTGCCAGAATGAAGCAGTTCATCACCCTTTGTGAGTTGGGAATATATTCATACTACAAGGCAAATAAACCCCCACCACAAACAGACAACATCTGGCTCCTGTATAACACATCTGCTCTGCCACATCTCCAGAATCTTTGGATAGTAAAATCTACATCTGACCACAGGTTAAATTGTACAGTTATATTTTAACAGTCTTCATAGTGCAGCAAAGCAAGACAGAGCTGCCCGTGTTCACTGTTCTATCTCCAGGCTATCCATTTTCAAGTCGGGGGGTTTAAAGCTGATCACTTCTTCATAGGTAAGTTCTGTAGAGTGTAACAGAGAGAGAATAATTAAGTGATACTCTGTTCAAAAGAAAAGCATTCTAGACAAAACAGGTCTATGGATGCATGTGACTTGTAGTTTATATTTCCAGCCTCTTTAGAATCGTGATCCAAAACCAGACTGAATTCACCAGGAATCCTTCTGTTAACCTCAGATTATAAATTAAGACTCACAAATACTGTTATTGTACAATATGTCCATCCCTTCTAGCTAATTACTAAAACACAGGTCCTGAAATGGAAACATCAATTATGCTGTCAGATGTCCTGCCAAAATGACATAATAAAAGACAAAATGTAATGGAAAATGGAATTTTCAACAGCACACAAACAGGTTTTAAAATGTACACTTGTAACTGCAGATTGTTCTTTATCATCTCTCAGTCAATTGCCTTCAACATAAATCCCTTGCAATTCTGTGCGAGTGCCTTGGGTTCTAGTTTTTTAATACATATATTTTATTGTAAACTTAAGGTACTCTTAAAAAAAAATGTTCTTTTGTCTTAGAAGCATGTAACAGTTCTATTTTCATCCAGAAAGGCTTAACTAGGAACATGGATTCCTTGCTATTTTACCCTGCTTTAGGAATAGCCCTTTATCTTTTCTTGCTGACAGTCATGTCCCATTTTGTGCCTTCCACAGTAATGGACTATGATGTCCATGGCTACCTCCTATGTATTTTCTCAAGTTAGATATTGTATTTTAAAGGACCAAATCCTGCTCACACATAAATATACGGCTAACTTCCAGATCTGTTTTCCAAACACAGATGTTTAAATCATATCAAACTTGTGCCTATTAGTTTGTCTATTAAACAGATCCGCCTGAGACAGCTGCTACACAGGCAAGCAGACCTCGCACTTCTCTAAGAAGTATGTAAAAATCTTTGGGCTGAATCTTGCATACACTCTGGTTGTTTTATGCTGTAGCATGTTGTACAGTGACCAGAGCGCCAGCCCCAGCGAAGGATTTCTCTGAAAGAAATTCTGCGTGCAGAACCCCTGGGGCAGAGCGATTCATTAGGTGACTCAGTGGTTGATCTGCAGCTATGAAGTAGCCACAGGCCAGAGCACAGGTAGGAGCTGGAGCGGTCCTGACTGAACTCAGATGAAACTGGATGCCTGGGACTGTATCAGAAATTATTCCTGCCGGCTGTGCATTGTATGGTTATGAAGCTTCTTACCCAGTTCTCATGCCACCTGCTCAGCTGAGAGTGTATGAGGTATGTGCAAGCGGAGCAGCAGCTAAGGAGAGACAGCACATAGCATTCAACTCTGAATAGCATACTCTTGGCCTCTAGAATTTTGAAATATTTTCTAACTGATTAAACACGCCAGAAAGAAATCTATGAGCTTGGGCACCTAGTGCACAATGGAGGCCAACAAAAGTCTTCAGTGCATAATGTGTAAGACAAGGTGTCTGAAATCTCAGTTTACTTTGCTCAGTCTGTCTCTCTTAGAATCAAGCACCACTGATTTTTATTTGAACAGAAAAAGAGGGGAAATATGCCATTGATACCTTGAGAAACCAGGTCAATATTTCATCAACAATACAAACATTTTATACAAATGGTGACCACGTCATCTTGCTCAAAAGTGACACATACTATCCTTGAAAAGTACACTTGCCAAAATAAAAATATGGCCAGGAGGAATGGTTGCATGTCCTGTGACAGTTTTGAGATTTTTGTCTCAGGCCTTGTTTCCTCACCTCCCCGCCCTTGTATAAATAAGGAATTTGACCTCTAGTTCCAGCAAGGACAGTCATGTAGAAAAATGTGATACTGTCCTTCAGAGAATTCACCTCCATGTCCTCATCTCAGTTCAGAAAGTGTTAAGCTAAGTTTGCTCCTGAAATAATTTCAACGGAGTTTCATCACAAACAGAAATCAGCTTCGTGACTCGGAAATTGTTCAACTTTCCTGTTAAGGACTCAGTCAACTGAAAAAGTAGCAGAAAAAAATTGCCCACTGGTAAGTACAGCAGCAAATTGAACACGCCTCTCAATAAACAAGAAGCACGGGTGGTGCTGCATGCTGCCAGGTTTTGCAGAGGAGAGCATGTGTAAGGAATAAGTGATACCAGTCAACCCTTCTTGTTCGTACAGATACACTAGGCTTCTAGAAAACCCTTTCCAGGGCTCTAGGAGGTTGTTTTATTGTAGAGAGACCCATGACCCCACTCCTATTTTTCTTCAAGATGTATTTGCTGTAGTCAGACTGCTTGTCTCCCCTGTAATGCCCAGGATAAAACATGGCACAAGTGGAAGGGCATGAGTAAGACATGAGAGGTCAGTATTTTTCATCATAAACCTACTATGTTGATTTTTTAAGCAAACCTTTCTGGAGTAAAAGTTATAGAGTATACAAATAGAAACAGAAGAATATTTATTTTTAGAATACATATTTGATCTTAAGCCAAAGAAAGGACTTTATTGATAAACAGGAACAATTAGTTTTCTAGAACATTAATCTCAATTTAAAATGTCTAGCAAGGAATTTTTAGCAGAACATGTCCTCATCAGACAATGATGAAATTAAACTGTACTTTTCAGTACACTTGAAACTTAAACATTTAGCCATGTTTCTTCTGTGATACTGTAGTGCAATAGGATCATGATGCAAGCACGGAATTAACTAATAAAAAAAGGTTGTTGCAATACTTCTCAAGAATGGGTTTTTAGGGTGTCACTCCAAAGTAAAATCATCAACTCTCATCTCAAACAGGATCAACAGCGTGGTTTATCTACTAATCCCAATTACGTGGCTACATGAAAAATGATTAGCTAAATACACATTTGTCTAGAAAACTTCCATTTTCGGTGGTGAACAAAGCTAGATCAGAATCCCAAATAGTGTCACTTACCCTAGGACAGCTACTTTAGCTGAGAATCTGACCTAGAAAACTAAAACTAAGACAGAATGCGTGGTTACCTGCTAACTCACATCACCTTTTAGTTAAGAGTAAATCCACTACAGAGAATGTAGTGAGGAGATGATAGACCAGGGGAAGGGAGCAAAATCCAGAGAGGAAACACAACCCTTTCCATACCTCCTCTCCCACATGCATACAGGTGGACTTACCTTGTTTCCCTGAGGCTTAAGCATTCAAATTGCTCTGGTTAGAAACAGAGGAAAACTGTCACTTAAGAAAGGTTTTGTCCTGCTGTGTGTATTAACTACCACGCATAATTCTGTTACCTTTCCATTCATCTATGGTTCGCTCCTTATTCTCTATTGACTCGTCATACAGCTCGGCTTCAGGTTCATCGTCTGGGTCATGATACTGTACAAAATATGGATGTGCAAGTGCATCTGACGCAGTAATTCTTTTATCGCTGTCTAGTATAAGCATCTTCTCAAGAAGATCTACAGCTATGGGAAAAAGAGAAACACGGTTCAATGCCAGAAGAGATTGTCTAGAAGTAAAAGAGAACGCATCTGTTTACACACAATCTGTTCTCACTCACCATAAACACAGTTAACATTGTTGGCAAACCCATGAAATTTAGGCAATATACCAAACAAGTTTTGAAGATTTTAGACTGTGAATACAATTCTTGGAGCTGAAGGAAGCTTCTGGTTTGCTTACAGTGTGCACACAGGTCACAGAATCACAGAATGTTAGGCATTGGAAGGGACCTCGAAAGATCATCCAGTCCAATCCCCCTGGCTGGAGCCATTACAGTCTATTTGTTATCAGATTCACCTTTACTGACATCCAATGCCTTAATTCTGAAAAGACCTCTGTGCTGAAAATTTAAATATCCTGTCTTGTGCATCATATGCTTAATTTAAATTACTTGAAGTAATTAAAAGTGTAATCTCACATTCCCAATTTTAAATTAGTTGCACCAATGAAATAATCAGATGAAAACTGCAAAGCAACTTTACAGGACCCAGCATAAAGAAAATATGTTTGAAGTCAACTTTTGCAAAATATTAGAAAAAAGAAAGATCTGTAAGACTGAAATTGGCTTTAAATGGAAAGTTTATAATAACTATTTAAAATATGAAATAGAAATTTTCAGTGCTTTTATATAAGCACTGTGATTAATTTGCCTTTATGATATTAATACGTAGTATGCTGTCATGTACCTCATGCAAGTAAATCCTTTTTTTCTTTATAAACAGTTCACAGCTACTTGTATTTGTAAAAATGAAATAGTCTTTTAACACAGAAAGAATTCAAAACATTTTAACTCATAATACTTCCCTGTCTTCAGTATTTTAATGTGCACTCAATGGAACCGACCAGGCACTGTAGCAAGATGACTCCAGTGACTCAAATGTCTCCTTTGCCATGTCATAAGAAACACTTCAGAGAAACATCTCTTTTGCACAGGCAGAGCCAATTGGTTAGACATAAAAACAATTGTGCAGGATCAGACTAAAGGTCTGTCTAGCCCAGTATCCGGTATCAACAATGGCTAATACATTTCTAGGAAATAATACTCAAAAGGGTCATTCTAACAGCTTCACTTCCTGGTACATTCTTCTGCCCACCAGCAATTTACAGCCCATGGCCTTCCTGAGCCAGAACTGATGTCTCTAGTCTAGACTCCATGACATTTATTTATTCCTGCTATAAATAGCTGGTTTTTGCTTTTTATCCACAGAATATTTTCCTTTAGGAGGTTCCCATAATCCCCACCAGAAACAAAAAACACAGGCTTCATGAAGAGAAAACAGTCTCAGGATGAAAGCTTAAGCAATGCTTTTCTCACTGGTCCGATCATTATTATGTGGGATGATATGGCAAAGGAAAGCTTGAGTTCCTGTGTTAGTGAAAGATATAAACTATATCCGTCTGACTTTCTTACCTAGTGGGTTTGCCCCACGGAATACTGCTTTCAAATCCTGTTGAGGCATATGTGGAAGAGATTCAATGTATTTTCTTGCCTAGAAATAAATCAATATACATACCACATGCACAGAGGTTAATTTTTGCCCAGCAGTAACCATATCAACTCTAAAAAACCAGATGTAATATTCATTATGTTTTTTTATACACGGGAAACCTTATTTACATAAAAACATAATGTGTGACTTTGTTTTAAACTCACTCCTGTATATTGCACAATAAGCAAGAGGTATATTTTCCTCTAAGGTTTATGTGTTAGCACACAGTTTTCAGCTACGCTTACTGGTTCAATGCAATATATCCCCAGGGAACATGAGCAGGTAACATTCAGCCAGAAACTGCAACCTAAATAATCTTTCAGTTACCCTCAGCAAAGTGGTATCATCCGATCTGCGTCCTTCCCTCCTCTCTTCTGCCGAACAGTAGCTTCACTAACCAAAGAATAAATCCTGATACTCACATGGCACAGATATTCAAATATTTAACAGAATTTATAGCTTGGCTTGTCATCACAGCTGTGAAAGACTGATCCAAACTCTGGTAGGAAAGGGCTGCCCTCGTACTGGACCTACAATGTCAGCATGGAGTCTGACATTAGGTAAGTCACAAATTTCTGGGCTGAAGTAGACAGGTGAACATTTATCAGCAAGAGAAGAGGTTGAATGCTGGTCATGAGGGCTGGAGTTGGACAGAACAGGGAGTTCTGAAATGGAACAGGTAAATAAGAGGCAAATGGCTGTCCCCAAATCCACAGCTGGTCTTTGAACAAACCTCAATCCTTTAAAAACACGCTTGTGTTACAGGGACATATCGCCACACACTTGGCAATCCTGTTGGAAGGAGACTATCTGCAGGAGGCCAGCTAAGCATCCTTGGCCTGCTGAAGACTGCACAGGAAACAAAGTTGTTCACACTGGGCAGCTCCACGGCTTCACGTGAGATATGGCACTGAGAACTGGAACTACCTGCAGGATTGACCACCTCGGTGCATCATGAAGTGATTATAAAATGCTCTGACAGGTCATCTGTGCAATCCTACAGCCACGCTTGGGCAACAGACCCTGTTCTCTACAGTTTTCTCTGACATCATCTTAATTTCTGCAACTACAATGAACTGATATAAAGTTATTTTAAATCATTACAAAGCAGTCTCTTTTCAAACTGTGTTCTAATTTAATGAGGCTAATCTATTTTTTTTGCCTTTTTAAGAGATGTAAGCATATTCTAACATAATTCTAGACTACCATTAGTGACACATTCCAGAGTCTAACTAAGAGAAGCAAACCCTCATGTGTTACGTCCCCACCTGTTAAAACTATATTAGCATTTTTCCTCTTCATTACGGGGGCTGACAGCAAAGCTTTCTAAGAGGATTATTATTTTTCTTAGCAGCTGTAGCCAGTCATGAAGAGAACAGTGTTTAAAGACTAGTCAAACACAGGCTTTGCTCCACCTATTTTATGCTCCTCAAGTTGGTGTGCAGCTCCCATCAGAGTTAAGTCTTCCAGGGCATTAGTTTATACATATGTATGAGTAGCAGAGCCAAAGAGAGCTGTCACTCATTCTTGCATGGAAGATACAGACTAGGGTAGAAACAAGATGTAAATTTATCTTATGACAAACATCTGTGGATTTGTGGATTATTTGTTCCTGAATGGACATCAATTAACATCACTAATCCAAACATGACTGAACAAGATACCCTCAGAATTATCTCCAACCTTGTCCAGAAGTCCTTTGAAAACAACATAGACCTATCAAAGTACACCTACCAACTCATCCCCTCTGCTTATATATTCATCACAGAAACCCAACCAATAGAATCTAAACATTTAAATTATCCTGAAAATAATGAAATGCAATCACTGTTTACACCTATATTACTCCAAGAGACCAACAAATCAGCTCAGTAACTTGTGTTGAAATATCTGATGAGGTTGATCTTTTAGTTTCCAGTTCCTTAATCCTCCATTTATAACTGAGAACAGGCTTGGCATTTCAGAGAACCTCTGATCTTGCTGTTAAGAGGATGGGAAAAACTGTCCAGGACTGCAAATTGCATTAAGAAATATCTAAACAATAAGGCCAAACTATAAGGTAGAGAAGAACTAGAATGACAGAACAGAATAGATACTCCCTTGCAAGAAGCAAGTATCTCCAAGTAGCTTCTCCAACCAGGCAGCAGCAGCCCAGAGGTGACCTCGCAACACTCCCATTCATTAACTTGCTTTTTGTGTTCTCTCTATGCTCTAAAGGTATAATTAGCCCCAGTAAAACAGTTTATGGATCTCAGTATCTCACTGAGGTATGCTCTGAAACACTACAAAATTAAACACAAAAGCAGATACTACCTCCAGTAAATATTTAAGGTGCTTAATCTCATAATCAAAAAGCTCACAAACTGACTACTTGTGGGCAAGCCAGACGTTTGTATACACTCCTGCAAACTCGTTACTGCAAAAGCCGTAGGATCTCAATAACACATCAAGGCTATACAAGGGCTTAGGTTTAGGACAGCACAGTCCAAGATTTGCTGATGGATCCAAGCCTTGGCACAAGGACTGATCCTCATCCTGCCCTGGCCATCCCCAGGTGCTGGTACCCACAACCTCTGGGGCTGCGCGTTGACCTGCACTGATGAGGTTTCCTTATGCTGGGACCTTCCAGAAGTACAGCTTTGCTCTGGCTCTCCTACTGTTCCTGCTTACTTAACCCACTGGTGTATTCAATTCAAAGAAACCCCATCAATATACACACATGAGCTGAAAAATTAGCCATTAGTATTAGACTGAGGTCTATATAGAAAATGTTTAAGAAAAAAGCTTCAGCTCAGCAGGTTTCTGTGTGCTGTTGTTTATCTGAATTTTTACATTGTGGCCATCACCTGCCTTTATCAATCAACACCACATCTCATTCCTCAGCTGGATATCCATGGCTATTGCTTGAAGTGAATCCTTTAAGTGTAGCTTTAGCAGAACAACAAAGTGGGAATTGTTAATGTACTAGATTACTATCTTAAAGAAGCCACACAGAGTTGAAAAATCACACCTTTAACTACAGATATTATCATGAAAGTGAACCTCACACAAGAATTCAAAAAGATGAATAAATATGAATTTCAAATTAGGGAGCCAAATAAGAGCATTTATGTAGAACACACATTATTTGATTCTGATATATCTGTTTAGATCCCTTACAACAACAGAAAGCATAGAAGTTAAAGAGACATCAGATTCAATAACAAAAATATAATGCTCTGAGCTGACTGTAACTTGGAATTTTTTTTATTTTCAGTATAGCAGTAAAATATAAGATCATGCGGACCAAGTGCAAAACTCCTTTCAAAAACTGAGTACATGAGAACAAGTATAAAAAATAATCCTGCTGACAATTAAGACATTTGGATACCTCTAAAAAGGATATATTTTTAAATCATGCTGGTCTACTGACAAAAAAAAAAAAAGAGATATCACTTTGATATGTTTGCCCATTTTCAAATCAGAGTATCTGTGTAACACAACCAGTGACATAGGATGCCAATTAGAAAAAAGACAAAGTCAGCTAACCAAATAAAGCTGTGAACTCACGTGTTCTGATGATATCTTCTTCAGAAGTTCAGGGCTGGGTGTGCCCACAACTTCCATTATTCTCTTTAGTTGATCAATATCTGCATTATTTCAGGGAAATAAAAACAGCACAGGGTCCTTCTGGGTTTAAACAATTAATGAGCTTTCATGCAGATCGTTAAGATGTTTAAAACTATTCAGCAAGACAATTCCATCGTAGTCCATGGAAGGACACCAATTCATACCTGCTGAAGCCTAGTCCTGGAGTATCAAATTCTCTGTTTGTACTATAGGAATCTCTGTCAGGTGTGCTTGTATGTGAGAAAGGTGCATACAAAATATAGCTTCCCTGTCCCTGTTCCCCATTTAACATATTCCTCTGAAGCGTACTTTTAATAGCACATTTACGTTTCAGTGATCTGAAGGATTTCGGAAGAACTGCCTATTGTAGCACATAAGGCTAAATTACTAACCTGAGGGCTGGTAAGTGGAAAATTCTCATTTGGCAGCTTTAAAAATCTGTTTTATATCACTCTCAAGACTAAAAATTTTAAAATGTTCATTTTTCATTGTCATATATGCCCTGTAAAGTACATTACCTTTCCTCCAGAGACTCAAGGTTATTTTACAGCTTTATTTAAACCGATGTAATCACAGAATTGTAGACAATATAACGGTAAAAACCATCTTATTTCTTGAAAACTACATGTACTGATTTTTCCAAATACCACGTATCATGTAATCCAACAGTCTGAAGCAGTCACCATCCAGATGATAAACATCTGGACAATGCCTGTGGTTACAATAGAGACTAATGATGCTAAGCACAATAGAAAGGCCAGTGGGGAGACCCGGTCACTCAGCTCTCTTTTGCAGGCAATTCTAGTGTCATGTTGTTTTGCACCTGGCAACATCTTAGTTTTAGCAGAAACCTTTGCTTTTTGAGGGGTTTCAAAGTAGTGAGAAATGTCAACATTTGGTACAGAAGAATGTGCCTCTGTTTCTTATGTTAAAAGCTTTTCCTGCTCTGATGTAGTTGTTTCCTCATTCCTCGTTGCCTGTTTTTCTTCAGTTTTCTTTTATTATTTTATGGCTCTTTTTTGTCTCCTACCAGAGCAGCAAACACCAATGGAAACCCCTGATGCTCCAGCAGGGACCAAAGCACAGCGCTGAAGAAAATGCTTCTGTGGCATTTCTAAAACTGCTGGATTTTTTTATAACAGGATGCAATATGCCTATTAATTCACTTATTATCTAAAAGGTAATTTGTTTCTATTTTAGGAACTTTCAGCCTGAAAGCAGTTCTGTTTTTAAAAATATTAGCTGATCAAAAAATACTGCCTTTACTCAGCTTCAGTTTTAACATATGTTATTTCAGTAAGATGCACACATGGAAGAAATCTGCTCTGTTGTAACTAGGTTATTATTTAAATACTGATACACAACAAAGAGTAAATGTAACTTATCTTTGTTTAGAAACATCTGTTACTGTTTTTATTCCTACCAGTGGGTCTCATATTCAGCTGTCATATACACTAAACTGAAAGATTAGCAGAAATTGTTTACTGTTTTAAAGTTTATTACCTCAAAAACATTTCCATAGAAACACTCAAATAATTATATATATTAAAAAAAGGGAAGATTTACAGAGTATTTTATACATTTTATGTTAAGGATACAATCATCTCCTGGAAACAGAGCCTTCCCTTTCAATAGCTCTGCCATGATGCATCCAACTGACCAGATGTCAACTGCCAAAAAACAGAGACAGAAACGTGTACGATGAACCAAAGAGATCCTCAGAGTTGCCAGTCCGTTTAAAACTATCATTATATCCACTTGTAGCAAAATGCACGTCTTCACAGTTTACCTGTTTGATTGTAGTGCATCCAGTTTAACATAATTTCTGGAGCTCTGTACCATCTTGTTGCAACATATCCAGTCATTTCATCATCGGTTTGTCGAGCTAAGCCAAAGTCTAAAATCTACAGGGTAAAAAAATAATTAATAAAAAATTCCTTTTCACTTTTGTTACAGGTACTGACTTCCCTCCCTTACTTATTTCTGCATTTCTCCAGCAGCCCAAGTCCCTCAGCACCCAATACTGCGGACGAGCTCCTCTGCTCTCCCTCCGGTGGCCCTGCGGCCTACGGGACTACATCAGGATGCTGCCACTGCCACGAGCCTATTGAGCACTATTCCTGTAAAAATTAAACATTACCGAGTGGCACCGTTTGTGTAAAATGCCAACAGCAAGCACCGCTGGCCAGTTAACATTGAAAGACCACATGAGCTGATCACAAATCCACAGAATTTCTGTTGTTGCCCTCTCATGGCCACCTAACCACTGTTGCACACAGGTAGCACTTACCTAAATCATGCATCATTCTGATGCCATTAGGAGAGAAGCATATATCCTGTGTAACAAGGTAGATTGAAATCACATACCATCTGTTTTTGGTAGAACTCCCCCACCAAAACAACAAAGAAACTCTGTTTAGATACACATACTACTCACAGGATTGATAGCAAAAAGTCCCCCTCCATATGCTTTCCTTGCTAAGTTTACATTGATGCTAAGCTATTTCAGCTAATTTTTTTCCTGCTCATTTCATTGCTGTTTTTTCCCATTAATTATGGAGCTAAAAGGTACTCCTAACTCCAAGTGACACAGTTGCAAAAGGCTACAATCTGTGCCTCAGCACTATTCATTAAGACAGTCATCTAAGCAAGCTAGTTAGCATCTCTTCAAACAGAAATGTGAATTAAGTTCAATGGCAACCTCCTGTGATGAGATCCAGGATTATTTATTAAGCTGATGGCTAATCCTTTTCATTGGGAGTAAGAAAATTTTAAGAGTATCATTCAAAATTCTTCAGTTATAATCCAATTTAAAGATACAAAAAGCCTAAAGAAAAATATTAAGGTATAGATAACACATTAACATCTTCACTTCTAATACACTTTAAAAGCATTATTTATTTCTTAAATAAGAAAAAATAAAAGTGTGAAGTAAACATGGCATGAATAACGGCTCGAAACTATAACACTAATGCAATTGTTTCGGCAATATTTTTCTTTAATGGCTGATCCCTTCTATCACATGTGTGCACACACATTTTACTTTTTTTTTTTTGCCTCTAATTCCTTTTTGGTCATACTTGGAAATAACCACTAGTTTGTTGTATTAGAAAATAATTCGGTATCAGAAGAAATAAAGCTATAAATATACACAAAGCAAAGAGCAATATAACAAATGCTAGGCAGTGAGGTGCACAGATACCATAATAATAGGGGAAAAAACCCCACAAAGGTCTCTTTTACTTAAAGTACAAAAATACAGCACACATTTTAGAGTTCATGATCAGACCCAGATGACCCATAAAATTTCACAGATGCTGAACATACATGCATGAAGACATTAAAGGGATAATCATGAAACCTGCTGAGCATCTGCAAGTGTTGCTAAACCAAACAGGAACTACAGTTTCTCACCACAGATCTGGATTAGTGTGAGAACCTAACTGCACTGCTCTTATTCACTGTTGGCTTTTTTTGCTGATCTCGTAGTATTTGGAATCTTTTCTTAAATCCCTCACAGCTGGAATAAAGTGATTACATCAGAGTCTCTCAGGGAGAAAGATGTTTCTGGCTGTCATGGAGAAATGCTAAACTTCCAATTCTTAGGCTTAAAGGCTTAGCAAGCTACAATACATCTTCCTCTTCTCCAGAGTCTCATGCTTATTATGTATCACACAGACACACAAAGGTATGTATTTATATAGACATGTACATTAAAATAGCATTTGAGAAGAGGGGATTACAGGGAATTTTTTTCTGAGTGTACCTGCTGACATAACTGGTAATAGTGGTTATCTTTTTTTTCATATAATTATTGAATTTAGCTTGTATATTTGGTAGATATAAAAAAGGAAGTCTTTACAAGGCTTCACCTAAACATGGCAGATGCAGATACATATCACAGGACAAACTTCCAAGATATACTCAATTAAGTACTCACTCATGGGCCAAATTATCAGCCTATGTGCCATCTCTGAGGAACTAGGGATGAATGTTTTACAAATATCTTTGTGTTCATACTAAATTAACACTGGGGAGAAAACACACGTTCATGAAAATGGGCTTTCTATGCCAGGGGAACGACAGTAGCAAACAGTGGAAACTAATGGAATCAGAAATAAAAATGGTAATGTTTTCTCAGAAAACTCTAATCTTGAGAGCTTTTACAGCATTCTTCATTACAACAGCATGATACCTACCCTCAATTCACAGTCTTCATTTACCGCTAGGTTGCTGGGCTTCAGGTCCTGTAGCAGAACAGACAGAGTTAGTCCAGCATGATATTAACCTTTTAAAGTATATTATAACTATCTTGGTAACACACTTGATGCACAGAGGGACATATGTCATTCATGTTTATTATCCTGATGAGTGAACTCACCCGGTGGATGATTCCAGCTGAATGAATATACTGTGAAACAAAAAGGAAAAAAACAAAGGTAAGATTTGAAGTTAGAGATGAAAGGAAGTATAAGTCACTTGTTTTCTAGCTTCTGAGATGGATGGTTTTATATACAGAAAAGACTTATGTCACACTACGTTTTCAGATCAAACAGAGATACGACACACTTCAAAACCTCCTTGTTTTGACTTATCCAGAGCTGCATAGTTCAAGAAAGGTAACCACGAAGACTAGATTCTAGCATAAACGATAGCACTTGCAGTGATTCTTCTGTCCAAAGTTTCTTACCAATATGAAATTCATTCCTTTCTTATCTGGATGCCCATGTTGACTGGCTATTGTGAGTGGCCTAGGGAGCTGTAGGGCTGACTCCTAGCTGATGTAAATCCCCTTCCCATGCTGTCAACACTGGATGTGGGTATTTGCACCCTGGGACAGGTTAGTGGCCAGGATACCCACCTGGGCCACAGCATTGCCTCAGGTGCACTCCCAAAGCAGGGACCTGAAGCAGTCTTTCAATGGCTACGTGGGGTCTCTGCTGTTTTACATAAAACATTAAAGCTCAAATACTGAGAAAAGCTTACTCCATAATTGCCTGCTGTTCACTTGTTAGGATTAACACCAATTTATCTGGGATCTTACAGACCAGGATGGGCAAGAACTCTAAAACCTTATCTTCCATACTCTAGAAGTGAATTCACCTTCTTATTTATGAGCAGAGATTACACGCAAAACCTGTATATCAACTGGGAAAACCCAAAAAAAACACTGGGGCACTCTCCTTGTTCCAGACCCTTACACTGCTTATCAGCAGGGCTGGGCCACCCCTGAGTGCTCCTCATGACAGTTGTGAGCAGCTGAACCGAGGGGAAACCAAACCCCCACTGCTGACAGAGCAAGATCCTGCTCTGCCGAGACCAGGATCCCCTGGTGCCACCAGCCAGCTCAGGATCCCGCTGACCCAGGCAGCTCCATGCCAAAGTGTCACCTGCTCCGGCAGCTTCCGCGGGGCACGGAGCCCGGGTTCATCCTGCTGAGACACCGACCAGCCAGCCCAGTGCTTACTCAGGTTCGTGAATACACATCCTAATACTCCAGCATCAGTGAAAGGGAGGAGTTACACACAATCAAGTGTTCGTTAACTAATGAGACATACGAATTTCAATTGCAGAAGAGCTGAGCCACCATCAGCCCCTTCCCTTTGAAACAGAGCCAGAAATGCACCTAAGTGCATTTCTGAAATTAATATTCACTTTAGAGCACAACTCCTACTACTATTTAGCTCTGACAGAACATAGTCTTATATTCAAAACCACAAACTGGGTAATTAACTCCAGAATCCATCTTTCTAATTAAGCTATTAGCTTAAGTAAATGAGACAAAGCAATTAAGTGCTCAGTTCTGCAATTTTTATTCACTAAAATCGGCACATAAACTGACAGAACCTGCATGCATGAATAAGAATCGGTCTCAGGCACCAGGTGACTTGTTGAAAATAATATAATAAGTGTATTTCAGAGTCAGTATTTACCATGGCTTACTGTCAAACACATAGTTATTTTTCCATGTCTAAAATACCAATTACTGTTAAGTTACCTACTGAAGCAGCTGACCTCTGTCTTTTCTTTTTGCTTATACTTGGGAAAATCAACACTGGTCTGAGAAAATGCTTATCACCTAGTAATGGGAAGCATTTTCTAAAGCTTCTGCTGTTTATAGACACTTGCATGTTTAATGTCAGCAAAATGATACATATTTTAATTATTTCAGAAGAAAATTTTGCTACAGTTTAATTGCTAATCACCTGTATTATCTAATCGTACAAATTTTAACTGGTACTATTAAAGGAAACAATGACTTTACAGGCACAATAAATCCTAAGTGATTGTATGCAACATCGTACATTGTTAGGATAAACTTTTACTTCCAAACATTTCCCAAATAACTCAGCTAACTTGGTTCTCTCACCCATGTGATGCTCTCTACAAAAATCAGGGTCGTAGTTTTCAAACTAGCTCACGTCTTTCAAAGCAGAAATGTAAGTTACTTGACATATCATTCTTTATCAATTTCACCTCTTCAGTAGTTTTTTCACTACTTTCTCATGACAGGTGAAGTATCTAAAACACACAGTGTGCTACAGAACATGTTTGCTTGAGACACTATATAACAAGTGATTCTCCTTCAATAACTTTAATAGACACTGATCTGAAGTTAAAGTTCAGGGGGAGTGTTCATGTGTATTGAGCGTGCAAACACTGGCAGGCTTGGCGTTTTATTTCTGGTTAGAAAAATGAACTGATAAGTTCTGAAATGATTGCTGCTATCTGCACACTCTTAGGACATTTAGAAAAAAAAAAAAAAAGGGGTTAAAGTACTGTCACTGCAATGAACCAGTTGTTACTACAACATTTTGGTTGCTGACTCTAAAACTCCTGCATTCAGCCAGTACCTTAAGACCTCGAAGTAACTGATATATGAGAAATTGTATATGATCATCCGTTAACTTCTGGCACTTCACAATGTTATTTAGGTCAGCACCCATTAAATTTGTCACAAGATACCTGTGAAAACAAAACAGAGAGAAGACAACAAAGAAACGCACCTCATTTAAGGAGGCGGAATGTAAATCCTTCTAAAAGCAGCACATCTGAAGAGTAACTACACATTCCCGCGTAGGTGCCTTTTCCACTCCCTACTAACACACAGTTTATGCCTTTTAAATCAGCAATGAGCTTTAAAAATGAAATCACAGCTATGAGATTTAATATAATGAAAAAGAAAAATCCTTATGGTGCATTAAAAGCTTTAATCTGTTTTTTCTCCATGATGCACTACAGCAGTTCAGTGAGGGGAACGCACTGTATTTTGAGATGAGCAGGAACCCTCACCCAATATCACAGTGGGAGCCTGAGGCACCAAAACTGCAGCACCTGAAAGGCCCCAAAATATCTGATGACAGCCACTAACACCGGATTGGTTGAAATAATTGTGTTTTGTGCAACTTTCCTCCCTGCCCCCACCGGAAGTTCTGTTTTATGACAAATCTTGCAGAAACACTGACTGTCTTCCAAAAATAGTGTTGGGATGAAAGTATGAATCTATCATGCCCAGTTCTCATTTGTGTAATTTTGCCCCAGAGTCAAAGGGGTTTGGCCACTAATTTCCATGGACACAGAAATATATTAATTACTATTTTTTCTGCTTTTTTTTTTTTTACCCAAGTGGTTATACACAATGTAAACCAAGAGGAACTCAGCATAAATCGTATGTTTGAGTAACACCAAAATGCACCTAGTCCTAGGCTAGTCCTGGGTTGTCTCAGTTAACCAACAGAATACTCTCCTGTATTCCTGAACTGTCCTATCTAGCTGTGAAAAAACAATATACAGCTAACACAAAATTGAATTGAAAAAGTTTTAAGTTTACTGGCATTTATGCAGCATCAAACCATTTACCATATACCTATAATCTTATTAATTATAATTCAAAAAAGTACAAAAATGAGGCCCATCCTCCTGCCCCCTCTTTCTTGGAAAAGTTGCAAAAAGATTTATTGGAGTTTTTCACACAAAGGTAACTGCAGCTGCAAGTTTATTACAGAAGTACGTTCTTTTTTTTCTTAAAAAAACAAAGTGGTACTTACTTTCTTACTAATTATTCAGAATGATTTTAAAATTTTACTTACACTTCATTAAAATTTTCTATTGATGTTGCAGGTGTAAAAACATCTAGCAATCCTATAACCTGAAAGATTAGGGAATAGACATTTTATTTTTAGAAATCTGTAAAGCAACATGTAATTACTATTGACAGTGATTAACATTTTGGGGATGAAACCTGCAAAAATATGACATATGGTCATCCTGATAACTTAGTGCAACTGGCACAATATGTGGTCTATACAGGTTTAGCTTTAGCTATATCCATGATCAACAGAAAAATATATTAATTACAAAAAGCAATTACAAGAAGACTTTAACGTCTCATTTGAGAAAAGCTGACACCTGGTTTATACACTTGTTATACTTAAGATTATGCATAATTTCATGGGTTATCTTGCTCTGTTGTTTAACTTTTCTAGCATCCTTTCTCCACGATACTTTTCAATCCACTGTATTTTATTCAGGCTTAAATTAATCAAGTTACTTTTAAGCAGGTGGATACTCCCACTGAAATAAACTGTTTGCCACATAAACTTTGAATAGTGCTCAGTTACTTGGGGCCTGAAGTTCTACCGTGTTTCATCTACATATTACACTGTTGTTAGTATCAATGAGAGCATCTGCCCTTAATTTCTCAACAGAATCCAAATTCAGCAAAAGGTTTGAGGCACATTTTTTCCTGGACTGATGTTTCAGCAGCACCCAATAGTAGTGAGCAACACACTATTATTACTTTGGTTAGAGAAGAGTAGGATCACTTGTTTTGGATTTCAAGAGCTGCATCGTCCAGATTAAATTAGATAATTTTACAATAAAAAGGCATCTTTTTACTGAAAGTCTCTATTTTGAAGTCCAGTGATTTCACTTCACATAAGATGGCCAGGTCTGGGTATCTTGGGTAGTTAAGTGAGTTGCACATACAGAGTGTTTCAAAAAGATGGACCAAATGTAATGATGGCAACACGTTACAATCACACAAAAATTTACAAATGGTTTGGTGAGTTGCCAAGTTTTAGTAACCTTTTTATAAATGCTCTACGTTCCTTCCAGCTGCTGTATGGACAACATCAAGACGATAGTTGAATTCGTATGTAGTGATTTCAAATTGTGTCCCTCTTTCTGAAACACCCTGTACTCTTCAAAAAAGATTGTAGCTAATTGGAACTAAGGCTGTATTGCAAACTTTTGTCATAAAAATCCAAAGAGAAAGAAGCCACTCTCCACTTACATTCTCATGCTTCATGTGCTTAAGCAACCGAAGCTCTCGGTAGGTCCTCCTCGCATGGATAAGTGATTGAAAAGGTCTTGAGAGCTTTTTCACTGCCACCTTCTGTCTTGTTTTGGTATCATAAGCTGAACTAGAAGAAGAAAAGAAAAAGTCCACGTTGAAGGCATGTTGTACTTCAAAGATCTCAGCTAGTTCACTGGAGAAACCTGTACCCTTTGGGGAATCTTACTCCTTCCTTTGCCCTTTTTCACCTTCTGCTTAGGGACTGCAGCTGGGGGAGCTGGTCAGCAGTAACACTGAGTATTCAAAGACAGTTCCCTTGTTTTCCATCTAGCAAACTACTAACCCTTATGATAATGTTCTGAACTCAACCCCAGGTAACCCTTCCCTATATGGCAGGAAAATAACCAGAGAATTACCTCCACTAGTGCAGCTCCTGCCTCCAGCTCCAAGGCAAGGCTCATAGGGAGTATGTGGATTCAAACTTGGGTCTTATTCAACAAACATAGGTCTTTACTAATTAGAGGAACACTGTCATCATGTCTAGCAATATTAATTACTTATGTAACCATTATCTTGCTAGACGATAATACCACAAAGCTGGTATCAAATTAGGATGTTGACATAGCCAAGCCCACACCGTTTCCTCAGAAGATGGTGGTAACAAGTGAACAATGGGTACATGTCTCACACTTCAGCCCATAGAACCTGCTCACACACAGTATGTGCTTAATTTCATACAGATGATACAGCCTGCTGAAGAGGACACTAAAGACACACATCACCATTGGCATAAAAAGGAGACCCACTGGTTTTTGTGCATTAGAAAGACATGACAATCAAAAAAGCCACAAATAAATGCTGTCTGCTATGTAGCATAGGAATAAAAATGATCCTTGTATGCACTACTTCATGACACTGCACACTACAATTATAAAAATACTCAGTTTGCTACCTTCTGTTACGAAGAAAAAAAACCTTGAAATTGTTAAGTTAAAACTGTGTTCAATTAAAATACCTTTAAATTCTCTCTGGAGGAGAGCTCTATTTGCACTTGCTAGCGAGCATTAGAAAACCAAGAACCTTCACACATTTATCTTACAGAACTCTTTTGGAGTTACAACCACTGAAAATTAGATAACATGAAAAATGTACAACGTATGATCACAACAGTCCATAGTCACACCAAATACTATCAGCTCCTTACGAACAGTGTTTCAGATACTCCTGCAAGTTGTGATAGGAGACAACCCCTAGAGAGAAGAAAACATTGACCTTCCCTGGAGTAGCTCCCAAACTAATACACCAATCCTATAATCAGCTCCAAGCAGGTGGACTCATACGCATAGCTGGTGCTCTGGTAAAGTTGTGAAGAGCTGGGTGAAGAGCAAAGCCTCTTTATTTGCAGGCAGCTGGAGGACAAGGTAGTGTTTCTAATTAGAATTAACAAAGGTTACAAGCAACAAATGGGCAGGAAGAACAGAGTGGAATTAGATATTATCCTAGAATTCACCCAACCTCTGCCAAGGCCAACACAGGGCACACCCAGCAACAGATAAAAACAGAGTAAGAGGAAGTAGATTGGAGCAAAAAACTTCTTGCAGGCACCATGGAAAGGGCGAGTCACTCACGAGATAAATGAAATAAGATGAGCAGATTACTTAGCTGGTTTCTTGCAAGCACCACCGAACTGCATCTTCAGGGAAGTTTTAGAGGTGTAGAGGGTTGTGGCTTTGCTGAGCCCCTCAGGAAGGGCATTCCCTGAGCAGAAGCAAGCACAGGAAGGAGGAGAAGCCTGGTGGCATTCTGGAGGGTGAGAGGAAGGGATGTGACAGAGATAACATGTTCTGACAGTAGGGTACGGACACAATTATTCAGCACGTGATGGCACAGTGGTGCTGAAATATGCGGAGCAGCTCAAGGAATGAACAGTGTGCGAAGAACTGACAACAGAGACATCTTGAATTCCACATGACTGGCCACAGGCGCAACGTGACGGTTGCACAAGAAAATCTGAGGAAATGAAAAGGAAGCTGATGCTGAGCTGTTAACGTAACAAAGATCAGATATAATTGCCCTGTGGATAATCCTGGCTGATGAAGCCACTGGAAAACACCGCCAAGTCTCACAAATACGTATTCTCTATGTCCTTTCCAACTTTTTTCCAGTAAAAAAGGAAATGTTTATCCAGATAAATAAATAACATTGCTGAAAACAGCAGTCTGTGCTTAACATCTCAGCTCTTCTGGTAATTCACAAGGCTTCCCACTGATGTTTGTACCAGTTTGTGAAATACCATGCACATTATACAAGGCTAGGAAGAATTAAGTTTTAAATACTGTTATCATGATAAACATCCCTCTCCTCCCAATTCTAAGGTCAAACATGGCTTTCAGTGTTTAAAAACTGCTGATCTTTAAGATGGATTGCTTTTTAGCCTCCATATGACCCAAGGCTGCAAAGCTTTCAGATGGCATAAAGCACTGTTTTGTTTAACTTCAGTAATTCTTATGACAGCAGCTTTTTAGACCCAGGATGGAAGCACATAAGGAGGGAGGGGCGGGGGGGGGGGGGGAAAGGAGAAAACAAATGGCAACTTACATCCTGGGAGCCCCAATGGGAAATCATGAATCGAAGCTGTACAGGCCAGGGACTGACTTGGTTTAAATTAGTTACTCTGCAGTCAAGAAACTGTACCAAATGATAATTAGAGCTAATGCCTTCAGGCTCT
Organism: Columba livia; assembly: GCF_036013475.1. Taxonomy (NCBI): domain Eukaryota; kingdom Metazoa; phylum Chordata; class Aves; order Columbiformes; family Columbidae; genus Columba; species Columba livia. Next base: position 190,361,868 of record NC_088602.1, on the reverse strand, counting down.
TTCCCTGCCTGTTTACCATCATCATAATTGAAGTTATTAACAGTGAAACGTTCAAAAATATAGATTTGATGTTTGAACTCCCTTGTTTGTCAGGTTCAAGGATGACTTGCATCTGTGATCTCTGCTACTACCTCTGTGATCCCGTTTCACAAGCCACTGCCTGCATTCCTGCTCGGGTAAACTAGAGCTTCTTATTTTAGACTCAGTCTCCCCTCATGCTGTTATATCATCATAGCTGCTGCAATCTGGGTCGTCCCCTGAATCCCTCATCCTCCCCTGAGTAAACTGTTAGGTGACAGGATGAACTGCTTTCCTTTCTGCATAGTTTCTCAGAGTGTTCATGTTTCAGACTAGTCCCTGGACAGGACCTCCCCAGCCCCAGTCACAATGACTCTATGGACCCACCTCTGCTTGGCACCTGCAAACCCTTCCTCGGAGGCCTGTGACCGGCCTTTCACGGCTTCTCAAAAACACCCCAAAGCTCACGACATGCATTAACTAGTTTTATTAATGGGTAAGAAAAGGGGCAGGGGCCCTCACCTTCCCTTACCCTGCATAGCACTCGACTCGCACCCTCCCCGCCTCTGTGTCTAGATGGAGAGCGCTTTTCTGCCTGTCTCCTGGTGTTTGCATTGCCTCACCAGCAACTGCCAGCAACCTACAGCACCTTTTCTTTTTGCAGTTATTTTCTGCTGCTGTGGTGGTTTGGAGCACGGGCTTCAGCTTTGGCAAACCACTTGTGTTTATACCTGGTTTACGCTCACAGCTGGAAACAAATAATCCTTCCAATGATTGGTCTACTCTTTTCTTTGAAACTGCTTATTCTGAAGTGCCTTACCTCTGATTATTGTGTTACATCATGTGGCTGGACAGAATAGTATGATAAACTTTGATAGTTATAAAGGGCTATCAACTCCTATCTCTAATCTACTATTTACTGTTAGCATTTAATTTTATGTAGGTAGTGACAATAAGTGACTTTTAACTGCACATCGTATTTCTTACATTTAAAGCAATATGTTCACATGCCTCAGTACCATATGCGTACACCACTTTAGACAGAGTTTCTACCATAACCTAAAATGAAACACAATTCTTACTATTTTCTCTTACTTTACAAGAAACAACCTAGTAACAAACTTAGTAACAGCTTTTTCAGATATGATCATTCTTGACCCAGAACCCTTTGCAGTTATGACATGTTTTTTTTTTATTTTCTGTCCTTTCCAAGATCAAGGATAAAAAGCTATTATCCTGCTTAGAGGGAAGGCATCATTTTCACACAGATTAGAGACTTTTACTTAGTGTGATTTTTCAACCATTGCTTAAATTAGACCTAACTTTTCAGTGTTGTCAACTCCTATATTTAATAATTCTATTGAAGTTTCAGTAGATGAAATATTAATCTCTATTTATATGCACATTTTTCCAGTTCTTAAAGTTTCAGAGAGAAGTATGAACATCGTAAGCTAATGTAGTCAAAAAACTCAGAAGGAAAAAGCGCAGGATTTTAACAGCTTCATGCTAACTTCAGGACTTTTGATGGGGCGTGGATTTTTAGTAAACCCATACAGTCATTTCCCTGGTATCCATGGACAGTTTATCCTGTGGCTGCAAAGCAGTAATACTGGACAGACAAGCCGTTCACATGTGCAGCCTTGCTCAGATTCTTCAGGGCTTTTGGGTTTCGGAGGACACTATTCAGCCACAGCTCCTCAGCCCCCAGGGTCAGATTTGCTCCAGCGGCTGCAGGGCTGCTTGCAGGAGCCCAGTCCAACAAACCACTCCTGGAGCCAGTGTGGATCCCATTCAGTAAACACCAGTATCCAATGCAGGCAGGACTACTCCTGGGATCAGTTGGTACCCTTGGAATACAGCCGACTGCTGAGCTTCCTAATGCTTTGGGCTCAGAGAAGGCTTCTTAGCTGGATACAGTACTACCCAAAAACACCCAGAAAAAGTTCAGCTTGAGGGCAGTGTTTGCTCTACCGAGTTCTTTCCATTCCTGGGGCCAGCTCAGTTCTAGCTGATGCAGAATGAAGGCAAGACCCAAGCTGGTTGTACATGGTGCCCATCTTGTGTCTGTAGTGGACTCCCCATTTACTGGTTGGACACACTATACCAAACTTGGAGAAAATACTATACACAGCAGATCCTTAACTTTGCCACATGTGACAATGACACTGGGTCTGGGCTTTCCCCCTATTATTCTACGCATCTATTTCTTTCACTGCAGTTTAACAAAGATTTCTTTCCTTCCTTCACTGGGTCATATTCCTTCAGAACACATGAAGATTCCCCATAACATGTAAGTGTTAAGAGGAAAAAAAAGGCGGGGTGGAAAGGCAATTCATGTTCAAAACACAGATTCACGTGGAGAGAACTTTACTGATTTTGGTAAGAAAGGTGGTAACATCCAGAAAACAAAGTACAAAGCACACAGAATTTCTGCCACATATTTAGTACAGCCACAACTTTGAGCTCTTATCCAGAGACCTCAGCATCCTTTCTGGTACTGACTCCTTTCATTATAGGAGACATGAACCTCCTTGTACACAAATGCACCCTTAATTTGTAAAACCCTGAGTTTCTGAGAAGAACAAGTAACAGCAGCACAAGCGTGTATGTGAGCAAATGATGAGGGGAAGGAGGGGCAGAGGGGTCAACACAGAGAACCTCATCCCTGAGGTAAGCAGTGCTTACTGCACCACACGTCGGCCAGTAAGACAGGAAAGGGGGACACAGAAGAACCCGAAATGTCCTGGTGCATTTTCTAGTGCCCAATCATATAATATGGGTTTCACACAACTGTAGTGAATGACAAATCTTTTTACATTTCTCATAAATATCATGAAAGTGACTGAAAGTCATCACATGAAAAACACGGATTTTGGGTTTTGTTTGCAAGGCTTTGTTTGTCAGCTTTGTCTTCTGGGTGTTCTCCAGGATCTTGCTGCTCTTTTTTAAAATATAACTTTTTAAAAGGATATATAGAACTACTTTTTATTTGGATATAGAATAGTATTGAAAAAAAAAAAAGCAGAAAAAAAGGCCACCCATGGTAAGCTTGAGTTAATCAGCCAAATAAACTCAGGAAATGGCTCATTTATTTCTTCTTTATAAATGTTTTGTTACTTTATGCAGGTTCAATTTGGTGATTAACGCCCTTTGAGATCCAGATTTAAGGTACAGAGTGTGTTTGTTTACTAACCAACACAAATCAGGACATGCATGTGCATCAGGAAACCATACAGAAAAATGAGATTGTAGCAAGACAAAAGGTGGGAGGATGAGTAATGGGCAGCTCTGGAATGACATGTTTATTTCCTCATTAGAGAAAAAAAAAACCCTTGCTCAATGACAACAGGTCATTGTATTGTAAAATTACAACCCATCACTTGGATATTATTCCAACACACCATGCTGAGCACTGGCATGAATTGTTTTGGTCTCAGTAAAATCAGTGTCAATTATCTCAGATTAATTTATCACTAGATCTAAATATAAAAGCACAAAATCTCTCACACATGCAATATAATTATTCCATAACCAACATAAATATGTACATACTTTTAAGCAGCCACTGAAAAATACTAAAAACATAATTGCTATCCATATATTTACATCAATATATCACCTGTCTTCTTTCAATGTAACAATATGATCATAAAAATGCTATTTTTTATTTTCTGATCTGTCTCATGTCTCCACAGTGACATAAATATTCAAATAACTTTATAAAGGAGCAGTCACACTTTTCTAGGTGAAGTCACAGGCAGTAGAGTTTCTATCAGTAGGAGTGATGCATTCAAAATCACAATAGTAAGAGAAACATACAGAGGGCTGGGGTCATAACCTGTTAGCTTCCCCGGCGCATACAACCAACTCATGGATACTAAAATAATCGTGTATTTTAGATAGCCTATAAGCCAAATGTCAGCATGTAAACAAGAAAATCTGTCAGCTGCCACTAAACGAGTACACTGCTAATGACAAAAGTATTCTATTCAGCATTTCACTAAAAAAGACTGCCAGGTAGTTATAAATCCTGGGCTTCAAAGCTGCAGCTAGAAATGCTTGTAGTTATAAAGTTTAATGTGAAAATTACTCGTGCTTTCAAATACATAAACCTAAACAGATGAAATCTCACGTACATTCTTGTTGTCCTTTTTCCTATTCCTCCCCTACTTCTCCTTCACATTTCCTGTTTTCTCTGTCTACAATGGCCAAAATATTACATGGTAGCAATTCGTTTGCAGGACACACACGGGTTTTGAAATGCCCTCTCTCTCCCCAACTGTATACACAGAACTAAGATACTGGATTTTTGGTACCAACTAGCTAACAGGGTCTGAAATTGCAAACAGCTCCTTGGGAAGCTATATTGAAGGCACCCAGGACAAAGACTTGAAGGGCTCTGGAATAGGGACCGTGTCCCCTCACCAACTACAACCACAATCATGACCGATGGCAGGAGAGGAAAGCAATTCGCTATACCAGTGCTGTACCGTGTGCTCAGGAAGGTGCATATTATAAGAAATTATATTGAAGTAGGGATGGAGGAGATCTTCTGCAGAGATTTTTATTCTGGTAATGTATTCCTACAGCTACACAGAAGGTTGTAATTCCATGATCCTTGCTGCCATTCTGCCACAACCTGCTCACCCCATGGCCTCCCTCTCTCCTGCACAATCCAAAGTGGTCTTCCCCACCTCTTGAGCTTGCTGTTTCTTCTATGCTGTTCCAAAAACTGGAAGATGTGCAGAATGAAGCTGGACAAAGGAATTACAAGCAATCTGCATTCCATCCTAGTACTTCAACAAAACCACTCTCCAGTGATGTTCCCCTGGTGAGTGCTCAGAAACACTCTCCCACCTTTCTCCATGTATCTTTCACAAAATGTCTTGGATTCTTGACCTCCCTTGGTTTTATAGCTGCAAGCCCCACTGTGCCTCCATCCCTAATAGCTATTTCATCATGTTCCTCTTAGGATCTTTGTCACTCTGCAACATTTTTTGTTGCTTCACTTATTTTCATCCATTCGTTCTAGCAAAGCTGCTGCAAAGATCCTCTTCCTAACCTGTAACGTTGACCATACAACTCCTTTTAGTTCTCCTCCTTATTGCAATCTCACTTTCAAGGCCCTGCCTCTAAGCATCATTATTACATACCCTCACTCTTAAGAGATGTCCTGCCTCTGACTGGTCTCTCATCAGCCTTTGCCTCTCACTCAGTTTTCAAGCATTTGAATAAGTTTACAACGGCTCATTGTAAATATCTGCAAAACTAACAAAAGGCTTCAAAACTTGCCTTCTGAATGATGCATATCAAAAATAGACAACTGCTAACAGATATTGGACAGCAGTATTTTAACAATATTGTCTGAAATGTTTCAAATATAATATTACCATGAACATATGTGGGATGAAGTTTCAGCCCCTGTTTTGCGTTGCAAACACAAGACCTAATCTGAAGGAGGAACAGCCCAAAGAGTTCACTGAGATCAACTGAGATCTACATGTGCTTGGGTTCTGCCTTTGGCCTATACAGTCCCTAGTTTCCAGATGTATTTACATACAGCAGGTGTGTGTTACTATCCTACTACTCTAAAATCTTATCTCAGCATTTACTATTTAAAATAACACATAAGGTTACAGTGATACAAATCATAACTCCAGTAACCTGATCTCATAATTGAAAGCACAGTTGTGATGTGATACTAAATATAAGTAAAAGATCCCTTAAAAAAAGTCCAAAAGTCATCAAGTGCCATCTTGGATGAAGGAGTTTTTCTTTTTGTCAGTCAAAGACAATTTATATCAGCTTTTAAAAAAACTCACACCCCACTGAGTTGTCTCAGCATCTCCTTTGAGGTCCTCGGTGTGAAAAGGACAATATCAGCAATGTTATGTCCTAGTCTTGCAAGCTACTGCCCACAAAACACTTGTGAGGGACAGTCTAACCAAAAGCACAGGATGGCGTGGATGGGGGAAAGAAGGGGTTAAACTTCAGGATGAAACCCTTCTGTTTCTATCTTTCCACTCCTACTTCCTCAAAGCAAAACAGAAGCTTAAACACCACCCCACCTTCCCCTGTTTTGACCCAAAATTAGCCAGGACAAAAACTCAATGGATCATAAGCATGCACTTAAAGTTAGCAGGATGAAATGCTGCATTGCAGAAATGACTTATGGCAGGCTTTCATTTCCTGCTTTTCTTGAACTGAGGCCTGTGCAACTACACTCTGACTTAACACATTTTAAAAAAAGAGGCCTGCTAAATCACCTGAGTTGGTGTTAGGTGTTGCATACTCTTAACATTAAAAGAGAAGTACTACTGATGCCCATGGCCTCTGAGGAAACAGTGCAGGAGTTTCCGGGTGGGAAGGAGCTCTGGACTCACTTTGATTCACCTTGAAAGGTCTCTTCTTTCCAAAGAAGGCAGAACACAGAGCTTGCAATATGCTAATGGGAAATAACCTGTTGGAGAGATCAAAGACAGCACGCTGCAGAAGGCAGTCCATACCTCCCAGGCAAAAACAGGACTAAATAGGTTGGAAGACAGTTTACAAAAGCCGGCATGAAAAGAGGCATACAGGCTCTAAAAAAAGAAACAAAACCAACCAGCAAACAAACAAAAAAAAATCTATCCATGTTACATAATTTGTGGTATAACAAAAAGTTCCTAAAAAAAGAAGAGATGAAGAAGCTCTTTCTTAAGCAGGTGGTAACGCTAGCTCTCAGAGGAAAAGGTGGACAAGTCCCAAACTATAGTGGACCTATCAAGGTAACCCAGCAGGGGAGCAGAGATGCTTCAGGCCAGAGGGTCCAGTTCATAAGCAAAGTCACCAGGACACTTAAAAGACACAAACACAGCCAGAATTCGTAACTAAAAGGCAGAGTCACAAGGGACAAGAATTTAAAATTCTGTTTGACTCAAGACAAGAATTGTTTCTTTTCTCTAGAACTGAAACTGAATTGTTGTAGATGAAGATTATCTTGTGAAAGTAAGTTTGCCATTTAAATGGGAAGCAAGCAATCAGCTTAAATTCTGCACTTAAAATCAGAAATGGTTTTAAAACTCACAATTATCAGAGATAGTCCCTGATCTATAAGAGCCAAGCAACTCCTTGACTTCTGTGAGAGGTAAGTCCAACTCTGAAAGTAGACACTGTGAAAATGCATTGCTCAAGACGACCTCAAATTTAACTGAGTTTCAACTTGAGGAAGAGTTAAAATAATCACCCAGCACAAAAAAACCTCAATTTGATAAGCAGATCAATAACACAAAAAGAAAACAACTTCAAAAGAAAAAGTTGTGCATGTATATTTGATATTTGCTAATAAGCAAACAACCCTGAAAAAAGAAAAATTAACCAAAGCATACTGTTGAAGACCCCGTTTATCATTTTAAATGTAATTAAACTACCACACATACTACGCTTTATTTTTTTTCCTTAACAGGGAAAAAAAAAAAAAAAAAAAATCAGATCTGACAGCAGCAAGTGACAGAACATCCACCAGCTTGAGCAGCCATAGGAAAGAACCAAGGTAAAAAGAAGCTCTCCACAGAGTTAAAATACAAGAAGAATAACACAAAATGTACTACAATGGTGAGGTACTTGAGGGAAAGACGTCACAGTTCTCTCTGTGCTCTCTGTGGTTCATGTAGAATCATTTCAGTTGGAAAAGACCCTAAGGATCACCGAGTCTAACCATAACCTAACTCTGGCACTAAACCATGTCCCTAAGAACCTCATCTAAATGCCTTTTAAACACCTCTAGGGATGATGATTCCACCACTTCCCCCAGCAGCCTCTTCCAACACCTGACAACCCTCTCCATGAAGAATTTTTTCCTAATATCCAACCTAAACCTCCCCTGGTGCAACTTGAGGCCATTTCCTCTCATCCTGTCACTTGCTATTCGGGAGAAGAAACCAATAGTCACCTCGCTACAACCTCCTTTCAGGTAGTTGTAGACAGTGGTAAGGTCTCCCCCCAGCTTCCTTTCTCCAGGCTAAACAGCCCCAGCTCCCTCACCTGCTCCTCTTGAGACTTGTGCTCCAGACCCCTCACCAGTTTCATCACCCTCCTCTGCACTATCTCTAATATTTCAATGTCCTTCTTATGACGAGAAGCCCAAAACTGAACACAATATTCAAGGCGCAGCCTCACCAGTGTCGAGTACAGGGGCACAATCACTTCCCTAGTCCTGCTGGCCCCACTATTGCTGATACAAACCAGGATGCTGTTGGCCTTTTTGGCCACCTGGGCACACTGCTGGCTTGTATTCACCTGGCTGTCAATCAACACCCCCAGATCATTCTCTGCCAGGCAGCTTTCCAGCTACTCTTCCCTGAGCCTGTAGCACTGCCTGGGGTTGTTGTGACTCAAGTGCAGGACCCAGCACTTGGCCTTGCTGAACCTCATACAATTGGCCTCATCCCAACAATCCAGCCAGTCCAGATCCCTCTGTATGGCCTTCCTACTCTCCAGCAGATCAACACTCCCACCCAGCTTGGTGTCATCTGCAAACTCACCAAGGGTGCACTCAATCCCCTCATCCAGACAACTGATAAAGAGATTAAACAGAACTGGCCCCAGTACTGAGCAATGGGGAACACCACTTGTGACTGGCCACCAACTGGATTTGGCTCCATTCACAACAACTCTTTGGGCTTGGCCATCCAGCCAGTTCTTTATCCATTGCAGAGTACTGAAGTGCAACTCCAGTGGGCAGCGTGACTGAGTTCTTCTGAGGATATCTAACACAGAGTGTTCTTTATGATGTGTCATTAAAAAAGTGAGAAAAGCAGCTGACCTCTTTATTCTAAGGAAGGTTTGCCTTTTATATGTATTCCACATATAAATTAAAAAAAAAAAAGAAAAAAAAAAAAAGAAAAACGTTCTGGAAAGCACTGTGCTTGATATAGATACCTCTCTAAAAATTATTCAGTTTTTAAATGATAATATCTACGTCTGTAGCACATTTGATGCATCTGCACGGAAAAACTAACCCAAACATGAATTCTATTAGACTTAGGAAATGTCAATAAATCGGGTCAAAACATGGCCTTCGTGATGCAAACTCTTCTATTGATTTTGAGCTGCAAGGTAAAAAGGGCAAGCAGAAGTTAGCTTAAATGCAAATATTTACAATATGTTCCTTACTACCAGTTATCACTTCAGTTGCACAGTTTGACTGATAATTTACTGTAAAAAAGGAAAGAGTAGGACCACAGAAGAGTTTCACTGAGGTGGAAAAAGATTTGTTGCAACAACTTTGTTCCAACAACTTTGTTCCTATTTTAAAGTCAATGTTTGGATTTCAGGACCTTGGCTTCTATTCAGCAAAGCACTTAAGAATTTGTTTAATTCCAGTGGTTTCTGTAAGACTTAAATGTTTTTAGATATTTTACTGAACAGGAGTACAATTATTCACAAAAGCAATATCGCGTATTACTCAAGGGAATGATTGTGTCTTGTGGGTCTCCTGAGTAAAGCACATGCACACAGATGGGGAAAAAAAAAATCAATTTCAAAAGACACTAAAAATAGATGGCTTTTCTGAAAGATGCAAACCTTTTCCTCACATTTAAGCTTCTGTTTGGTTTTATAGTTCATCGATGTTAACAAGGCTATTAATATAGAGTAATATTTTATTGCTGTATTCTGTTCTCAAATGTATATTTTAGAGTAAACCTCTCCCATAGCATCTCCAAGTCTCCAGGCTTATATATTCACAGGTTTCTCCATTGACAAAATACTAGGATTTCCTTGGCTTTGCAGACAGAAGTCAGCACAATGAATTAACAACACTAACAGTTTAAAACAACAAAGCACCAGCTGTGCTGCAAGTGAATGACCACATGTTTTCATTTCCTTTGCCATTTCTCAAAAGTCTTGACATCTCATTACAGAATTCAGCAGAGTAGGTCTTCCCGCTAAAACTATGTCGGCGTGAACAGGGAAGATAACCAGAAATGCAGGTCCAGTCGGAAAACGACAATAGTTACTGTCCTACTGTATATCCAGCTCCTAGTTTGTAAAAGAGAAGAAAGTAAACCAAAATTCTATGGTCTAAATAAACTAGATCCTCGTGCAGCTATTCATGTCAAATAGTCACAGAACTACAGGCTGAACTACAACAGCAGGTACCACTCACAATATCTGCCTAGATTTCCCTGGTTCAAGCATAAGCCTGAAAAAATAAAAAAGAGAAGAATTCAGAGATACTTCACACTAATTCTATTTCTACTGATTGTTGGAGTTTTTTTAAAATCCGTATTTCTAGTTTACATGTAATAGAGGTATGCCACAGAGCTAGGGGAGGAAGCAACAAATAAACTCCATAAATGTTCTCCAGTGTCTGACTGTGAAAAGAAGTGACAACTATTGCACAAGTTCAGTCCACAGCAAAAAGTTTTTTTGTGCAGTACACTTATTTAAAGACCCATTATGAATTGTTTTTACATAACTCCACTTACCTAGCTTACAAAAAAACACGATTCTTTTCCAGAAAACCTTTAACCACCATTATTTCAAAGAATTGATTCAAAGCTTTTATAAGCACAGTTAAGCGTGCATCAAATACAACAACAATAGCGCTATCTGCACTGGGAGTTCCCGAAAGTGCAAACCTGTTATAGTAATTATCATAGAAAGGGAAACATGATGTGATAAACCCTTACACAGCCCTAAGATGGTGAAGCCCTTGGGTGGCAATCTCCCATCATTGGCCAACCCCAAACGGCCAGGTGCAGCCCCTCAGCCCGCTCTGCCCCGCTTCAGGGGGTTCTGGCCGTGGGTGTCCCGGGCCCCGGGGCGGCCCCGCTAGCCGCTCTGTCCCCATCACGGCCCAGGGCCGGAGCGGGCAGGTCCGCGGCCGCCGGGGAATCCTCCTGGGCCGGCAGCAGGGAGAACTCCAGCAGCCGCGCCCGCCGCTGCCTCCCGGTCCGTCCCGCTCGGACACGCCGTGACTGTGCAAGATTCTCGGCTGCGGGGCAACTTGCGGCGACAACCGGCGAGCAGCCCCGCGGCGGCCGGTCGGCTTAACCGGCGCTGCGGAGAAGGGGCGGCAGCGGCGCGGCCATGGGGCCCGGCGGGCAGCCGGCGGTCCTGCACAGCCTCTCCGTGAGGCGGGGGGCGGCGGCCCGAGCGGGCAGCGGCGGGAAGGCCGGCAGGGGCCGCCCTCCGGCGGCGGCGGGCGCGGTTGTCCGGGTTACGGCGAGGCATGCCCGGCCCCGTGGGGCCGCCAGCCGGGGGGAGACCCCCAGCGCCCGCCGCACAGCCCGGCGGACACGCCCCCGCCCGGGCACGCTCGGGGCCGACCCCGCCGCACGGCACCCCCGACCGGCGCACACGACCCCCGGCGCTCCCGCCTCCCAGGCATTGTCTGTCCCCGCCGGGCGGCGCCGGGCTCCTCCCGCTGCCGACCGGCAGCACCTGCCGGCTCCCGGCCCCGCACCTACCAGACGGAGCCGTAGGCGCCGGAGCCCACGGGGGTGAGGTTCTGGTAGCGCTGGGGCACCTCCCACACCGTCTTGTTCAGCTCCTGCCGGTAGAAGCCGCCGCGCTCGGACATCTTCCCGGAGCCGCCGCCGCCGCCAGCAGCAGCAGCGGCAGCCGCCCCTCAGCCGAGGCGGGGAGCGAGGCGGGCACGGCGGGCGCCGGCGGGGAGGAGGGACCGGGAGGGGAAGGGGAGGAGAAGGCGGGAGGCCGAGGGGGTGGGAGCAGCTGCCGGGGGGAGCCCGGGCGGGGGTGAGGTGCTCCCAGCGCACAGGCCCAGGAGCCCCGGGCCGGCCGCCGGTATGTTCCCGGGGGGCGTGTGGGGTGTGGCGAAACGCCGAGCCCGCCCCGGAGCGGCCGGCATCGCTGGCGGGGCGATGGCGGCCGGAGCGGCGACTGCCACCGCATCGGCCACGCCCGCCGGAGCGTACGGGAGGAGCCGGCACCGCTGCCCCTCACCCGACGTCCAGCAGGCGTTTTAGAGCCCCGCTGACACCGCTCTTATTTTGCCACGGCCACCTGAAGCTCCTCCTCGGCCCGCCAGCTCCCCCTTGCTCGGGGTACAAGCGATAGCGGGGTGTGACCCGAGGCATCGCCCCCGGAGCCGCGGACCAGCGGCGGTTCTCCTGCACTGACAGCCCGGCCGGACCGCTCGGGTTTACTCAGAGTCCCCTGGTGAAGAGAATTGCCCCTTGAAGCATTAACTCCCGCATGCATTCAATCATTTGAACACCTCTGCTTTCATCGATGAAGACTCGACCTCTCAGAATAGCAGAAGAAAAATCTTGAAAATTTTAAATTCCCAAAACACATGAACCGACATAAAATGTTCTCTGATTTTTTTACTTTTTTTTTTTTTAAAGTGTGCTTTATACAATATCTTGATGACTCATGCAATCGTTGCAGCACTACTGCAATGTTACCAGTATATTTTGTTATGTATTGTTTCCTTCCTTAATTTCTAATGCTTCCTTGAGCCCCTCTAAATAACTTGTATGTAGCTTGCTTGCATACATTCATTGTGTGGAGATTGCTCTGCACCTGCCTTTGAGTCAGTGTGAATTCCTGTAAATCCTTTCTTTTCAGAACCCTGTGTCAATTCCAATACCATGGGATTGACAAATGGATGCTCAGTTCATGACAGGACATCACTGTGAGTGTGCAGAACACAGACACTTGTATAGTTGTGAGCATGATGAGCCTGAAGGCAAGTTTTAAGGATGCTCCAAACACCAGATGGTTCAAGCCCCAGCTCCTAAACCTCAGCCCATATTGCATGACAGGAATTCCATGCTAGGACTGCCAGAGTGAACAGTGCCAGCAACTTTGGCATTTGCTCACTGCATTTCAAATTAAGAAGGTATGAATTGTACTATAGCCATTTATCTGCAGCCACCCACTCAACAGGTACTAAGCACTCTAAAGCCATAGCCTAGTTCTCACTTCTACTCTGCTCTAGTGCAAAAGATATCTCCAGCCCTCTCCAGACTGCTCCTTGCTCCCACTTGAACTTCTGTGCAGAGGGCAGAGTATTTGAAGGAAATGGTAAGCATGAACAATTCAGCAATACATTCACATATCTTATTTTCCTCTGTAGCGCCATTCTGAGTTTTAAAATCAGAATAACAGTCTGATCACCCTACACCAAGCCAAGAAGAAATATTCCCATCCCTGTAGTTGCCCCTCCCCCCCCGCAAGTAAGCAGACCCAAATGTATTCCAGTGACAAAACAAAGCAAATATTCCTACTTGCTGACTTTTATTTTACTTGGTCTCTGGAGGTGTTTTGGTCTCTGGCCCTCACCCACTCAGCAAATATTAGATTATTTCTTGCTAACTGGAGCCGTGATTACTGGAAGTTGAGTCTATCCATATCTGCCCAGGCTTCTAATAATGTAATTTCCACAGGATTTAATTTTCTGCCTTGTTGATATTTACAGTTGCTCTCAATTCTCTGTCTTCTGTGAGCTTCTATCAGGTGTTTGTATTGCAGTCATGACTCTCAGATTGTGCGTGATTACCTTGTCTTATTGGATACTACATCAATGATGTTCTGCTCCACATGAGGGAGATCCATGAGGGAGATATTAGAAAACACAGAGGTTGCAGGACAGTGCATGAGTTGTTTCAAAGCTAGGTAGGTTGCAGGTCTCCAGAAGCCTCCCACAAAGCAAGCCCTGACAGCTGCTCCTCCCACGGCAGAAGCAGCTCATCCATGTTTGCTCGGTCTGTGGAGGCACATAAGGAAGAGGCAGCTCCCTTGTCAGCCGCATTCTTGTCTGTTAGTTCCTGTTTTACAGGCTGACCAGGTCTGTGTGTGCACAGGGGAGAGCAACGTGACCATGCTCTGAGTAGGTGTGAAGGCATAAGGAAGAGATAAGGTCTAGGCTTCTTCTGCATATACATTGACTTCTCATCAACTTTCATTTCCTATACAGGAAGGAGTGCTACATTAAACTGTGCATCAGGCTGTGTTGGGGCTGCCCATGGACAGGGGAAGGTCACAAAACTGATGAGGACACTGCACACCCCTTCCCCTCCTGCCATGACAGCTCTGTGACAGTTCCTTGCCATGCCAAGTGCTGATGGCCAGAGGGTGACAGGTCAGAACGACTCACTGCATTTCACATATGGTGTCACAGTGCAAGACAGAGGCCTGCGTTCTGTCATGGGGCAGGCTGACATGCCGTACTTCTACAGTCAGGTTCTCTAGCAGAGCTGCCACAGTGGGGCAGCCCAAATAGGCTTGCCTCTGCACTGCCAGTTGTTTTGCTTCCACTGCTTTAACCAGCCCCACAAAGCATTTGCCACCATCCATGAGTCAGTGTAGAGATAAAGTACTGGCCACTTTTCTCTTTCAGCAATGTCCAATACCAACCGTATGGCTTTTACCTCTGCAAACTGGCTTGATCCACCTAGTCCCTCATCAGTCTCTGTGACTTGTCATGTAGGACTCCATACAGCAGATTTCCACTTTCGATGTTTTCCTACAAGACGACAGGATCCATCAATGAACAGGGCATGCTGCTTTTCAGTCTCTGGTAAATCATTAGATGGTGGGGCTTCCTCAGCACGCATCACCTCCTCTTCTTCAGGTGACACTCCAAAATCTTTGCCTTCCAGCCAGTCTGTGATAATTTCTAAGATCCCTGGGCGGTTTCCGTATTCGAGCCTGCTCTGTGATTAATGCAATCCACTTGCTCCATGTAGCTTCAGTTGCATGATGCGTGGAAGAAACCTTACCCTTGAACATCCAGCCTGGTACTGGTAATTGGGGTGCCATGAGGAGCTGAGCTTCAGTACCAATCACTTCTGAAGCAGCTCAAGCTCCTTCATATGCTGCCAGTATCACTTTCGCAGTTGGGGTATAATTGACCTCCGAGTCTTTATGTCCTCTACTCCAAAATCCTAGAGGTTGACCTCGAGTCTCACCTGGTGCCTTTGCCAGAGGCTCCAGGTAGGACCATTGTCCCCAGCTGCAGTATAGAACACATTCTTAATGCATTGTCCTGTCCTGACTGGTCCAAGACCTACTGCATGAACAGTCTCTTGTTTAATTTGTTCAAAGGCTTGTCATTGCTCAGGGCCCCATTGAAAATGTCATTTCTTTTGAGTCACTTGATGAAGAAGGTGCACAATCTGGCTGTAATCTGAAATATGCATTTTGCAGAAGCTCACAACAGCTAAAAAGGCTCGTGTTCCCTTTTTGCTAGTTGTTGGGGACATAGCTGCTATTTTGGTAATCACCTCTCTCAGAATCTGGCGACACCCATCTTGCCATTTAACTCCCAGAAACTGAATCTCTTGGGCAGCTCCCTTGACCTTACCTCTCTTGATGGAAAAAACAGTTTTCAAAAGAATTTGAATTATTCTCTCACCTTTTTTGAAGATTTCTGCTGCTGTATCACCCTATACGATGATGTCATCAATGTATTGCAGGTGTTCTGGAGCTTTACCTTATTCCAGTGCAGTCTGGATCAGTCCATGGCAGATGGTAAGGCTGTGTTTCCATCCCTGGGGCAGTTTTTTCCAGAGGTACTGGATATTCCTCCAGGTAAAGGCAAACCGTGGCCTGCATTCCGCTGCTAAAGGAACCAAGAAAACTGCATTAGCAGTGTTAATTGTGGCATACCATTTGTCTGCCTTTCACTCCAGTTCATATTGCAGTTCTAACACGTCTGACACAGCAGCACTTAATGGTGACGTAACTTTATTTAGGCCACGATAATCTACAGTCAGTCTCCATTCTCCGTATGGAGCTTTGGCACAGGCCATAGAGGACTACTGAAAGGTGAACGAGTCTCCCTGATAACTCCTTGACTCTCTACTCCATCGTATGTCAAAGGTGGCTAGTGGAGTTCCCAGCCTAGATCTCCAGGAGTCAGCTGGCATGTGCCACGGGAAAGAGCCGTGTTTTGTTTGCAGAGCCTCGTGGAGCGGGCTACGGCTGTCCCTGTCCAAATGCAACTCAGGTGCCTTTGGAATATCCGGGGAGAAATGGAAGGGCTTTGGAGAGATTCTTATGAAAAGCTCATGTGCTGTCAGCTGCCGTGTGTCACCAGACTGAGGAAAAACATCTATTTTTTGTAAGCAATCGCTCACGCTTCCATGCCAATGCCGTATTTACGTCATACTTCAGGCGACCATGCTCTCTTGTGAAGCTGGAAGTCCTGCACACAAGCTTTCTTGTCCCTGGTGCAGAATGGTGAGAAAGTGCTCGGGCTGTTGAGGAGGGACAGACAGGGCAGGTGAGGTCGGGGGAGTCGCAGGGTATGTAAGGGAGAGGTTTGACTTGGCAGCCCTTACGGCTGGGGGTGATGTAGTTGAGAGCCTGTGAGTGAGGATTAGGGGCTGGCAAACAAAGAAGGTTCATTGTGGGTGTCTATTAGCAATCAGCCAGCCAGGATGATAGCACTGGTGAGTTCTTGCCTAGGAAATGAGGAGAAATGTCTGGCAATGCTATGGGCATGAAGCATCCTGGGACACGTGCACCCAGACTCGTGACCCAAAGCAGCTTGGCAAAGGTGCTGGCAAAGAGCGTGGCACAAAAGGTCCTGGGCCCCCGGTGGACGGCAAGTTGAGCAGGAGCCAGCGAGGTGGCCTTGGCCCAAGGCGGCAGCCAGTGGTGCCCTGGGCTGCACGGGGCAAAGCCTTGCCAGCAGCTGGAGGGAGGGGACCCTTCCCCTCTGCTCGGTGCTGCTGAGGCCAGGCCTGAAGTGCTGTGCCCGGGTCCGGGCTCCCAGGGCGAGAGAGACACGGGCATAGTGGGGAGAGCCCCCGCTGCCCCTACCCCACCACTGCGCTCAGAATGTTGGGGTGTGTTGACCCGGCGCTGTCCCGGCAACGCTTCTGTGCCAACTCGGAGTGCCAGGGGTAAGAGCCAAGCTCTTGCCCTGCACCACTGGGACGGCACTGGGGCGCTCTCCGCCAGATTTTTCCACGTGTCTGGCCACCCCCTCGCGCCCCGCAAGTGTGCCCAACGCGAGGCAGCTCTTGGTTCCGTGGCCATGGGCCAGGTGAATTGCTGCCGCGGCTCCAGGTAGGCTCCCCCCACGCACGGCTCGGGGACACCCCAGAACAGCCGGACCATGCAGCAGCCGATTTTCTCATGCCCGACGCCGTCTGCTCCGCAGGGACGAGCCTGAGCCTGAGCCCCAGCACCCACGCATGCCCAACGGTGGAAGTGGCCAGGTGGCTGGTGAGTTTGGAGAAGACTAGGGCAGGACGGCCCTTCCCTCCTCCTCTTGCGGACGGGCACTCAGGCTGCACTGGGGCTGCTGCTGCCCTTCCCGCAGGGCACGTCTGTCCCCGTTAGTCTGCGGCAGGAGAGACCTGAGCCCTCGGGATCCCTCGTTGCCAAAGGACACTTCTCCCGTGCGCTCCAGGGTCCAGGAGCGCTGGCCAGGCGCTTCTGCTCCACCTCTCTTTGCTCTCTTCTCCTTGGCAGACGGTGGCGCCCGCAGCAGGAGGAGGAGGTGGCTGCCCTGGCGCTTTGTGCGGCCAGGGACCTCGGCGGCTGCAGAGGCACCGGGGCCGTCGGGCTCTGCCCGCACGGGGCTTCTCTTTGGCCGGCCCCTGGCGGATCTCTGCAGCCAGGACGGCATGCTGCCCCAGCCCATGCAGGTAAGCAAGCCTGGCCAGGGGGTCCCCATCCTGCTGGCTCCTCTGGAGAGGCGCTGTCCCCATGGCAGGCATCCCAGATGAGTCCTGGGGACAAAGCGCGCTCCTCTCCACGTCACCCAACTCCAGCCAGCCCTCTCTTCAGCCCCATCCACACTCACTCCTGCCCCTGAGGAAGCCTGGCCTCTCCCAAGGCATGTCTCCAGCCCAGCAACGTCCTCCTCTCTCCCCTGCAGGACCTGCTGGCTCTGCTACACGAACAGGGGCCATCCACGGAGGGGATCTTCCGGCTGGCGGCCAGCGAGCGTGCCTCCCGGGAGATCAGGGAGGCCCTGGACAGCGGGACCGAGGTCCACCTGGCAAGCCAGCCGGTGCACGTCCTGGCCGTCATCTTGAAGGTGAGCCCTGCTGACCTGGAGTCCGGCAGCTCCCGGCTCTGGCGCTGCTGACGGGCAGCTGCCCGAGCAGGAGCCCAGAGCCGGGAGCTGCTCGGCACCCAGCGTGCTGGGGCTGCTGCCCGTGCTCCCGGCAGCAGCGCTCACAGCCTGACGCGCAGCCCTTGGCACTGCAGGACTTCCTGCGCAAGATCCCCTCCAAGCTCCTGGTGGCGGAGCTCTACCAGCAGTGGATGGCCGCCCTGCAGAAGAGCAGCAGGGAGGAGAGGCTGGTGGGGCTGAAAGAGTAAGTGTGGCCAGCAGCCTGGCTGCTCCGCAGGGACTGGCAGAGCCGGGCGGCACTTGCCTGCAAAGCCACAGCCTGCCTGAAAAAGATGCAGGCATTGGGGCTGGCTCCTTGTGCAAAGGGACTCTGGCCAGAAGGGCAGGCAGGGAGGGAGGTGGCAATATCTCAGGGAAGGCAGCCCCTCTGCTGTAGAGCCGGCTTGGCCAAGGAGCCTTCCCTGGGGTGGGCTTGGCTGACATCAGCATGGGACACCTGTCTTGACAATGCCTGCTTCATCTCTGAACGTTGCGTTCCTGTTCCCGCAGGGTGGCCCGAAAGTTACCCGAGGCCAACCTCCTCCTCCTCAACACCTTGCTGCGGCTGCTGCAGAACATCAGCAGCAACGCCACCGTCAGCAAGATGACAGCCAGCAACCTGGCCATCTGCGTGGGGCCCAACCTCCTCGGCCCACCAGAGGAGGACACGCTCCCTCTGGACACGCTGGTGCAGGCGACAGCCAAGGTACGCTGCGCTTCCCAGCCCGCTGCAGCCTTCCAGGCCCACGCCAGCTTTGCTCTTCAGAGGTTCCTGGCTGCCTCCTGTCTTCAGCCAATGCTGGCAGGGGAGCTGCTGGGAAGAGCAGCCGCACAGCTGCAGCTTTCTGTGCGCAAGGCAGGATGAGGAGCGGGAAGGGCTGTTGGAGCCACTTGCAGCCAGCGCGTTGGAAACCAATGGTTTGCTGTGTGCAGGTGACCCAGCTGGTAGAGTTCCTC
Source organism: Columba livia (assembly GCF_036013475.1). Classification (NCBI taxonomy): domain Eukaryota; kingdom Metazoa; phylum Chordata; class Aves; order Columbiformes; family Columbidae; genus Columba; species Columba livia. The sequence goes on along the minus strand of NC_088602.1, from coordinate 190,342,808 downwards.
ATCAACCACCGGGAGGAACTCTTTGAGGCCGAGGAGGAGCGGGAGGAGGAGGAAGAGGGGGCTGGGCTCGCCGCTGAAGGGGCCGAGGAGTCGCCGGCAGCAGGAGCAGAGGCGGAAAGCGCCGAGGTAGGTGAGGTCCACAAGCAGCGTGAGAGAATGCCTCCCCCCTCAGAAGGTGGGATTGCCGCTGCAGGGACGAGCAAGTTCATCCACCCACCTGCAGCTTTGCACGAGTGCAGAGTGAGGCTGATGCAGGTTGGCCATCACTCTTTGTGCAGTGACCCCAGCAGAAGTGGCACAGCTGGGCTGAGCAAAGCCATCCAAGGGATCTGCCTTTTAGAGCTGAGCTGGAAAACGGGCAGGGCTCATCTTCTGCGTTTCCATTGCAGGTGCCTGCAGCCGCTGCAGAAAGCGAAGGCCAGCACAGCTCCTCTGGGCAGAGCAGGTAACATGAGCTAGCTGCGATTTTGAGTAGAATTGATTCCTGTTTGTCATGGCTTTACCTGCCTAACAATCCTTTTGGATGGAAAGCTTGCCAGGCTCTTCGCGGGAGGGGGGAAATCCTTCCCCCCGGAAGAGAAAGCTCCCGCGCGAAGAGGAGAGCGATGCGCAGCCCAGCAAGCGCAGGAGGAGCCTGGAGCCAGGGAGCTCAGGAGCGGGCGACTGAGCCAAGCCAGGTGGGGCGAGAGGAACAAGGAGCCCTGGTGTGTGAAAGAGCCTGCTCTCCCTCTTTCCAATTGTCATGCTGCTCTGAGTCTAGGAAATATTTCTGTGGTGCCCAGAGACGGCCCCAGAGAGGAGGCGTTCACCTTCCCTTGGGAGAAGGGGCATGTCTGGAGGCAAAGAGCACTCCAGCGCTGGCGGTTTTCATTTGGCACTTAGAACCCTAGAATCAAAGAAGAGTTTGGGTTGGAAGGGACCTTCCAAGGTCACCTAATCCAACCTCCCCGCAATCAGCAGGGACATCTTCAATGAGATCGGGTTACTCAGAGCCCCGTCCAGCCTGGCCCTGAATGTTTCCAGGGATGGGGCATCTACCACCTCTCTGGGCAACCTGTGCCAGCATTTCACCGCGTTCATTGTAAAACAGTTCTTCCTCTTGCCTTTGTCTTTGTGCTTGTCTTGGTCTTTGTCTTGGTTCCTCCTTCCTTTACTCTGGTTCGTTTTTACTCTCTGTTCTTACTGCAGCTGTACCCAGGCCTGGCCCTCGAAGCATAGATTTGTACGGCAGTTGAGTCAAAAGCCCCTGTGTCCGCTCAAGCCTCCTCAAGCTCGCACAATCTAAATCATTCTTAGCAAACCACCAAAGCCTAATACTCAGCCCTAAGGAATCCTGCAGAGGAGAACTGTGGATGGGGATTGCCTATCCCGGCAAAGCACGACTTGCTTGTTCTCCTCTCAGCCGTGTACTTAATGCCTGTCTTTTCCCCCCCTCTTTCTCAAGGCAGGTTGAAGAGGAAGTCGCCCTCATGTTGCCACCCTCACGTTGGCTCGGCCGGACGGTCCAGAGTTTGTTTTAGTTAGTTTGTTGGTTAGCAAGTTAGTTAGTTTGTTAGTTAGTTTGTTTGTTGGTTTGTTACTTAGCAGGTTAGTTAGTTTGTTTGTTGGTTAGTTACTTAGCAAGTTAGTTAGTTAGTTAGTTTCTAGTGTAGGTAGCTGTGTACTGAGTGCACTTTTTTTTCACATACGGGTTTGCAAGTTTCCAAAATTTTCCCATAGGTTTTTGAGCCAGTAGGGCAAGAGAGTTTGTTTGTTTGTTTGTTTGTTTGTTTGTTTGTGAGTTAGTTAGCAAGTTTGTTATTTTGTTTGTTTGTTAGTTTCTAGTGTAGGTAGCTGTGTACTGAGTGCACTTTTGGTTCACTTACGGGTTTGCGAGTTTCCAAAATTTTCCCACAGGCTTTTGAGCCGATAGGGCCAGAGAGTTGGTGAGTCAGGTCGGTAGGTAGGTAGGTACATTTGGCTGAACTGCACAAGCTCCCAACAAATGTCTGGAGAACAGCCCTGCTGTCAACAACGTCTGCGGCTGCACAAGATGAGGGCCTGTCTGAAGGAGCTGCAAGAATCCACTGCCAAGCAAGAAAACCTGGCGACCGAGCGACTGAGGCAGGATCCAGCTGTGCGAGCCTCAGTCCTGCTGAGCAGGGTGTCCGGCGCGGATGTGAGCCCTGGCTGCAGCTGTGAGGGGACCGTGGCCCCGCGAGGTGCCAAAGGAAGAAGACTTGCTGCTGCGTCAGGGCACGACTTACCTGTTGTGGTTGTTCTCTCACTGCACAGTCCAATGCGACGTTCTGCTCACTCAGGCAAAGCCCAGTTTAAACAAAGGAATGTATTACTTTAGCCAGTTGCGAGTTACCGATTTCCAGTGATTCCTCATTTCTACCTCCTCTTTTGTTTGGTACATTCCAGAAAGTTTCTGTAACTAAAGATTTAGCAAGTTTCAGAGAGGTTTTAGAACGAATCACCTTGATTCTGCCACTTGATCTCTTACAGACTTAACGTTGAACTTGGAGATGTTCATCAATACGTTCCCTCCTTTCCACCCGAAATTAATAACAGTAAAATAAACCTGAGAATGCCAAGAAGATGCTTCCTGTGCTGCTTTCTTTTGAAATGTAATCAACATCTTTATAAAAGAAAAAATTATCATGGAGCGTTCTATACATTGCTATGAATAACTAAACATTGTGGTATTCTAATCAGCGATAGTGGTGGTCTTGTTGGTTTTAGTGAATTTCTAAAACTGTGCCTATGAACATGTAAATATAACAGGAAAGCTGTGGCTGTTTATCACTACAGAAAAGATGGAGTACGGGCAGCAAGAAGGGCCCAATGAAGCCTCTGTAAACAGGGAGACAGTCATTAGCTGGTCTTAGTGTAACGGTTTCCATGAGATGGCTTTGCAAGAGACCGTGTCTCTTTGTTACTGAATTACAAGACACTTGTTGCATATGCCCGCAGGGTAGTGCCGCTCTTTTTCCTGCTGTTATTAGTAAATACCAGTTCTTGCTGTTGAATACCTGTTTGGAAGCCGCCTAGAGCAGCCCAGTCGATCCAGATGAGCTGCTCCAGCCTCAGGCTCTTATGTCCTGTTACAGCTTAGATGTTGCGACTGGAGAAATGTTTGTGACATTGTGAGAACATGAAGGGTCTTCCTTTGGAGAAAACTTAAAATTTAGCTCTTCGTTTTGAAACTCAAATTTGATAATGCAAAATCCAAGGTATTTAATACCTGTGGTTAGGTACGACATCCACTGAGGAACGCTGCTCTTGACCGAGGACTTTTAAAATCTGGCTAGTACCTTAAGAATTGCATGGCAAGGATGGGTTTCTGTTCTTCCCGAGAAGACATATTCTAATACGGTTTGAGTGGAGAGCTGGGGCTGTGTTTCCTTTTCTCCCCTATTCTTTCTCTGTGGAGGGTCACTAGGTATGTTTGTGCCACCTTTCCACATTCGTGAACAGAGACTAGCATTGTTTCCCTGTTTTGAGGGTAAATATATAGGACTGACATTGCGTGAAGCATCCCGGGACACATGCGCACTTTGGGACTTGTGATCCAAAGCAGCTTGACCAGGCTTCTGGAAAGCAACTTGGCCAAATATGTCCTGGGGGTCCTGGTGCACACCAAGTTGACCAGGAGTCAGCAAGGTGAGCTGACTTACATGCAGTATACACCCTAGCAGCTAAAAAAATGCCTTTGCCATAAACCAGTATTATGTTCTTCCCCTAACACGCTCCACAAATGCAGCTCGGGCCCTTTAGTAGGTGACCAATGTCTAGAAGATAAAGCTCTGTATCCTGTGTACATCCTTTCAAAAGAAGGCATTTTAAATTCTGACCATCTTCGAATACGTCTTGCTCATATGACGTGACAAATACTTCTACACAGTTGCACATGCTGCAGAAGGCACGTGTTGAGCTGCAAGAATTTCCGCTAAGGACACAGGTAACGAAATGGCCATTTGAAGGCATTTCCTGCAGGCTGGAGGAAACGGGCAGCAAGCACTGAGGTGCTTTCCATATTTAAATGTTTAAATTAGTGTTTCTTGAAGTTTGCCAAATGGAGACGGTTAGAACAAGACACAGTAAAAAATAAAACAAAGCGCGTTCCTTAGCCCCCATATTTGCTCTTCACTGCACAAGCTAGCCAAAACGTGCGGAGAATGCTCCCACTAGGTCTCAGCTACGGGGATCCAGGACACAAACCTCCTTGGCGGAAGAGGTAATAAAATGGGCATTTGAGGGCATTTCCTGCACGTTGGAGAAAACGGGTAGCGAGCACTGAGATGATCTCCGTCTCTCATGAACACACAAGGAAATGGGTGAGGCATTTGACCCTCCTGAAATGCTGCTGCTTTATGCCCTTCTCACTGCATTAGAAGGAACCTGCATGCGGAGCTGCATCACTCAAGCCAGCTGCGCGCTTTTCCCTGTTTGCTCGGTCAGGTAGTCTGGAACGGTGACAGAACTATTGCGTGTGAGCTGTATCACAGTCCCGTCACTTCTCAGCACGACAGTGCTCAGGAGCCACTTGCTTTGAGCCTTATAAAAGCCAAAAGGAACCAAACCTGGAGAAGACATCAAAGCAGAAGTCCTGAAGAACCTCCAAGGCCAACTTAGAGAGGTTTTCATGGAAGATAGGAAACAGTGAGACACAGGCGATGAACAGCCTGTAATGCAGCTTACAGAAATATGATGGTTACATAGAGAAACCTTGTATTCCATGGGCAGATTTGTTGTATCAAAATGTATTTACTAGAGAGAGACTTGCTTCGTGATAGAATGAAAAGACGTAATCTGAAAGGTGATGTGAAAAGGGGAGATTCTTCATCTTAAACTGTGCTGGTGCTCGACAGCACACAAAGAGCGGTGGCTTGCTTGGCGCTTTTGAAATTCTGTCAGTGGTAAATGGGTAGGGCACGATGAATTAGCTGCGGTCAGGCGCTTTGCTGTGGGAACAACCTGTTGCTTTCAGCATGTTGGTTGACCAGACGCTGCCTGTGAAACTCACTCAGGTATTAAATGGAAAGCAGGAGCGATGGGTGGAGCGATGTATTTGCTGTTTCACGACTACTTTAAAAATGGCTCTTCACTTTGGCCGATGTCTTGTAGTATGTAGATATGTTATATATTAATACCTTTTCTTCAATAAAGGAGTGTTTCTTTGCAGGAAGCAGACATGAGACACATCCTTTCTTCAAAGGTCAAAAGCTTCTTTCACTAAGTCCATTGTGTTTTTTGAATCTTGCCAAATGGAGATGGTTAGAACAAGACACAGTAAAAAAATAAACAACAAGAACAACACCACCAAAGCGCGTTCCTTAGCCCCCAATATTTGCTCTTAACTGCACAAGCTACCCAAAATGTGCGGAGAATGCTCCCACTGGGTCTCAGCTATGGGGATACAGGACACAAACCTCCTCGGCAGAAGAGGGAACGACAACCAGGGTGGGGTTCGGTTCACTGTGACTTGGGTGTCACAGTGTTGGGACTTGGTTTCCACAAAGCCCGTTAGAGTGAGCGGGCAGCAAGGGCTTGATGACAGAGCCTCTCCCTGGGCATGGTTTGGGAATGGTCTGAGATTCTAGAGGGGATGTTCTCTGACCTCCAGCTGTCCCCTCAGAAGGGCCAGACTATCCCTAGGTCCTGCGTCACATCTGCTGATCCCTAGGTGCTGGTTTCGTTACGGCATCTGAAATGGCATTAAGTTGCCTGCGCGTAGGAAATCAAACTGAGGCCTTAGTCGATACACTCCCTTAAGTCTAAAGGTGTCCTAAAGATGTCTGCTTAAGGACAGTAGGAATAAGTCCTTCCTCTGCTACCTAGAATGGGATCTTGGCAATTATTTCACATGCAAAGCTGCAGTAGAGCTCTGTAAATTGGGAGGAGCTGAATGCCCAATTTGGTGTCTGGTATTGGAGTGGGTGGCCTCAGCACCTCTGGCTGCTTCTCAAAAACTACTACTCCATCGTATGTCAACGGTGGCTAGTGGAGTTCCCAGCCTAGATCTCCAGGAGTCAGCTGGCATGTGCCACGGGAAAGAGCCCTGTTTTGTTTGCAGAGCCTCGTGGAGCGGGCTACGGCTGTCCCTGTCCAAATGCAACTCAGGTGCCTTTGGAATATCCGGGGAGAAATGGAAGGGCTTTGGAGAGATTCTTATGAAAAGCTCATGTGCTGTCAGCTGCCGTGTGTCACCAGACTGAGGAAAAACATCTATTTTTTGTAAGCAATCGCTCACGCTTCCATGCCAATGCCGTATTTACGTCATACTTCAGGCGACCATGCTCTCTTGTGAAGCTGGAAGTCCTGCACACAAGCTTTCCTGTCCCTGGTGCAGAATGGTGAGAAAGTGCTCGGGCTGTTGAGGAGGGACAGACAGGGCAGGTGAGGTCGGGGGAGTCGCAGGGTATGTAAGGGAGAGGTTTGACTTGGCAGCCCTTACGGCTGGGGGTGATGTAGTTGAGAGCCTGTGAGTGAGGATTAGGGGCTGGCAAACAAAAAGGTTCATTGTGGGTGTCTATTAGCAATCAGCCAGCCAGGATGATAGCACTGGTGAGTTCTTGCCTAGGAAATGAGGAGAAATGTCTGGCAATGCTATGGGCATGAAGCATCCTGGGACACGTGCACCCAGACTCGTGACCCAAAGCAGCTTGGCAAAGGTGCTGGCAAAGAGCGTGGCACAAAAGGTCCTGGGCCCCCGGTGGACGGCAAGTTGAGCAGGAGCCAGCGAGGTGGCCTTGGCCCAAGGCGGCAGCCAGTGGTGCCCTGGGCTGCACGGGGCAAAGCCTTGCCAGCAGCTGGAGGGAGGGGACCCTTCCCCTCTGCTCGGCGTTGCTGAGGCCAGGCCTGAAGTGCTGTGCCCGGGTCCGGGCTCCCAGGGCGAGAGAGACACGGGCATAGTGGGGAGAGCCCCCGCTGCCCCTCCCCCACCACTGCGCTCAGAATGTTGGGGTGTGTTGACCCGGCGCTGTCCCGGCAACGCTTCTGTGCCAACTCGGAGTGCCAGGGGTAAGAGCCAAGCTCTTGCCCTGCACCACTGGGACGGCACTGGGGCGCTCTTCGCCAGATTTTTCCACGCGTCTGGCCACCCCCTCGCGCCCCGCAAGCGTGCCCAACGCGAGGCAGCTCTTGGTTCCGTGGCCATGGGCCAGGTGAATTGCTGCCGCGGCTCCAGGTAGGCTCCCCCCACGCACGGCTCGGGGACACCCCAGAACAGCCGGACCATGCAGCAGCCGATTTTCTCATGCCCGACGCCGTCTGCTCCGCAGGGACGAGCCTGAGCCTGAGCCCCAGCACCCATGCATGCCCAACGGTGGAAGTGGCCAGGTGGCTGGTGAGTTTGGAGAAGACTAGGGCAGGACGGCCCTTCCCTCCTCCTCTTGCGGACGGGCACTCAGGCTGCACTGGGGCTGCTGCTGCCCTTCCCGCAGGGCACGTCTGTCCCCGTTAGTCTGCGGCAGGAGAGACCTGAGCCCTCGGGATCCCTCGTTGCCAAAGGACACTTCTCCCGTGCGCTCCAGGGTCCAGGAGCGCTGGCCAGGCGCTTCTGCTCCACCTCTCTTTGCTCTCTTCTCCTTGGCAGACGGTGGCGCCCGCAGCAGGAGGAGGAGGTGGCTGCCCTGGCGCTTTGTGCGGCCAGGGACCTCGGCGGCTGCAGAGGCACCGGGGCCGTCGGGCTCTGCCCGCACGGGGCTTCTCTTTGGCCGGCCCCTGGCGGATCTCTGCAGCCAGGACGGCATGCTGCCCCAGCCCATGCAGGTAAGCAAGCCTGGCCAGGGGGTCCCCATCCTGCTGGCTCCTCTGGAGAGGCGCTGTCCCCATGGCAGGCATCCCAGATGAGTCCTGGGGACAAAGCGCGCTCCTCTCCACGTCACCCAACTCCAGCCAGCCCTCTCTTCAGCCCCATCCACACTCACTCCTGCCCCTGAGGAAGCCTGGCCTCTCCCAAGGCATGTCTCCAGCCCAGCAACGTCCTCCTCTCTCCCCTGCAGGACCTGCTGGCTCTGCTACACGAACAGGGGCCATCCACGGAGGGGATCTTCCGGCTGGCGGCCAGCGAGCGTGCCTCCCGGGAGATCAGGGAGGCCCTGGACAGCGGGACCGAGGTCCACCTGGCAAGCCAGCCGGTGCACGTCCTGGCCGTCATCTTGAAGGTGAGCCCTGCTGACCTGGAGTCCGGCAGCTCCCGGCTCTGGCGCTGCTGACGGGCAGCTGCCCGAGCAGGAGCCCAGAGCCGGGAGCTGCTCGGCACCCAGCGTGCTGGGGCTGCTGCCCGTGCTCCCGGCAGCAGCGCTCACAGCCTGACGCGCAGCCCTTGGCACTGCAGGACTTCCTGCGCAAGATCCCCTCCAAGCTCCTGGTGGCGGAGCTCTACCAGCAGTGGATGGCCGCCCTGCAGAAGAGCAGCAGGGAGGAGAGGCTGGTGGGGCTGAAAGAGTAAGTGTGGCCAGCAGCCTGGCTGCTCCGCAGGGACTGGCAGAGCCGGGCGGCACTTGCCTGCAAAGCCACAGCCTGCCTGAAAAAGATGCAGGCATTGGGGCTGGCTCCTTGTGCAAAGGGACTCTGGCCAGAAGGGCAGGCAGGGAGGGAGGTGGCAATATCTCAGGGAAGGCAGCCCCTCTGCTGTAGAGCCGGCTTGGCCAAGGAGCCTTCCCTGGGGTGGGCTTGGCTGACATCAGCATGGGACACCTGTCTTGACAATGCCTGCTTCATCTCTGAACGTTGCGTTCCTGTTCCCGCAGGGTGGCCCGAAAGTTACCCGAGGCCAACCTCCTCCTCCTCAACACCTTGCTGCGGCTGCTGCAGAACATCAGCAGCAACGCCACCGTCAGCAAGATGACAGCCAGCAACCTGGCCATCTGCGTGGGGCCCAACCTCCTCGGCCCACCAGAGGAGGACACGCTCCCTCTGGACACGCTGGTGCAGGCGACAGCCAAGGTACGCTGCGCTTCCCAGCCCGCTGCAGCCTTCCAGGCCCACGCCAGCTTTGCTCTTCAGAGGTTCCTGGCTGCCTCCTGTCTTCAGCCAATGCTGGCAGGGGAGCTGCTGGGAAGAGCAGCCGCACAGCTGCAGCTTTCTGTGCGCAAGGCAGGATGAGGAGCGGGAAGGGCTGTTGGAGCCACTTGCAGCCAGCGCGTTGGAAACCAATGGTTTGCTGTGTGCAGGTGACCCAGCTGGTAGAGTTCCTCATCAACCACCGGGAGGAACTCTTTGAGGCCGAGGAGGAGCGGGAGGAGGAGGAAGAGGGGGCTGGGCTCGCCGCTGAAGGGGCCGAGGAGTCGCCGGCAGCAGGAGCAGAGGCGGAAAGCGCCGAGGTAGGTGAGGTCCACAAGCAGCGTGAGAGAATGCCTCCCCCCTCAGAAGGTGGGATTGCCGCTGCAGGGACGAGCAAGTTCATCCACCCACCTGCAGCTTTGCACGAGTGCAGAGTGAGGCTGATGCAGGTTGGCCATCACTCTTTGTGCAGTGACCCCAGCAGAAGTGGCACAGCTGGGCTGAGCAAAGCCATCCAAGGGATCTGCCTTTTAGAGCTGAGCTGGAAAACGGGCAGGGCTCATCTTCTGCATTTCCATTGCAGGTGCCTGCAGCCGCTGCAGAAAGCGAAGGCCAGCACAGCTCCTCTGGGCAGAGCAGGTAACATGAGCTAGCTGCGATTTTGAGTAGAATTGATTCCTGTTTGTCATGGCTTTACCTGCCTAACAATCCTTTTGGATGGAAAGCTTGCCAGGCTCTTCGCGGGAGGGGGGAAATCCTTCCCCCCGGAAGAGAAAGCTCCCGCGCGAAGAGGAGAGCGATGCGCAGCCCAGCAAGCGCAGGAGGAGCCTGGAGCCAGGGAGCTCAGGAGCGGGCGACTGAGCCAAGCCAGGTGGGGCGAGAGGAACAAGGAGCCCTGGTGTGTGAAAGAGCCTGCTCTCCCTCTTTCCAATTGTCATGCTGCTCTGAGTCTAGGAAATATTTCTGTGGTGCCCAGAGACGGCCCCAGAGAGGAGGCGTTCACCTTCCCTTGGGAGAAGGGGCATGTCTGGAGGCAAAGAGCACTCCAGCGCTGGCGGTTTTCATTTGGCACTTAGAACCCTAGAATCAAAGAAGAGTTTGGGTTGGAAGGGACCTTCCAAGGTCACCTAATCCAACCTCCCCGCAATCAGCAGGGACATCTTCAATGAGATCGGGTTACTCAGAGCCCCGTCCAGCCTGGCCCTGAATGTTTCCAGGGATGGGGCATCTACCACCTCTCTGGGCAACCTGTGCCAGCATTTCACCGCGTTCATTGTAAAACAGTTCTTCCTCTTGCCTTTGTCTTTGTGCTTGTCTTGGTCTTTGTCTTGGTTCCTCCTTCCTTTACTCTGGTTCGTTTTTACTCTCTGTTCTTACTGCAGCTGTACCCAGGCCTGGCCCTCGAAGCATAGATTTGTACGGCAGTTGAGTCAAAATCCCCTGTGTCCGCTCAAGCCTCCTCAAGCTCGCACAATCTAAATCATTCTTAGCAAACCACCAAAGCCTAATACTCAGCCCTAAGGAATCCTGCAGAGGAGAACTGTGGATGGGGATTGCCTATCCCGGCAAAGCACGACTTGCTTGTTCTCCTCTCAGCCGTGTACTTAATGCCTGTCTTTTCCCCCCCTCTTTCTCAAGGCAGGTTGAAGAGGAAGTCGCCCTCATGTTGCCACCCTCACGTTGGCTCGGCCGGACGGTCCAGAGTTTGTTTTAGTTAGTTTGTTGGTTAGCAAGTTAGTTAGTTTGTTAGTTAGTTTGTTTGTTGGTTTGTTACTTAGCAGGTTAGTTAGTTTGTTTGTTGGTTAGTTACTTAGCAAGTTAGTTAGTTAGTTAGTTTCTAGTGTAGGTAGCTGTGTACTGAGTGCACTTTTTTTTCACATACGGGTTTGCAAGTTTCCAAAATTTTCCCATAGGTTTTTGAGCCAGTAGGGCAAGAGAGTTTGTTTGTTTGTTTGTTTGTTTGTTTGTTTGTGAGTTAGTTAGCAAGTTTGTTATTTTGTTTGTTTGTTAGTTTCTAGTGTAGGTAGCTGTGTACTGAGTGCACTTTTGGTTCACTTACGGGTTTGCGAGTTTCCAAAATTTTCCCACAGGCTTTTGAGCCGATAGGGCCAGAGAGTTGGTGAGTCAGGTCGGTAGGTAGGTAGGTACATTTGGCTGAACTGCACAAGCTCCCAACAAATGTCTGGAGAACAGCCCTGCTGTCAACAACGTCTGCGGCTGCACAAGATGAGGGCCTGTCTGAAGGAGCTGCAAGAATCCACTGCCAAGCAAGAAAACCTGGCGACCGAGCGACTGAGGCAGGATCCAGCTGTGCGAGCCTCAGTCCTGCTGAGCAGGGTGTCCGGCGCGGATGTGAGCCCTGGCTGCAGCTGTGAGGGGACCGTGGCCCCGCGAGGTGCCAAAGGAAGAAGACTTGCTGCTGCGTCAGGGCACGACTTACCTGTTGTGGTTGTTCTCTCACTGCACAGTCCAATGCGACGTTCTGCTCACTCAGGCAAAGCCCAGTTTAAACAAAGGAATGTATTACTTTAGCCAGTTGCGAGTTACCGATTTCCAGTGATTCCTCATTTCTACCTCCTCTTTTGTTTGGTACATTCCAGAAAGTTTCTGTAACTAAAGATTTAGCAAGTTTCAGAGAGGTTTTAGAACGAATCACCTTGATTCTGCCACTTGATCTCTTACAGACTTAACGTTGAACTTGGAGATGTTCATCAATACGTTCCCTCCTTTCCACCCGAAATTAATAACAGTAAAATAAACCTGAGAATGCCAAGAAGATGCTTCCTGTGCTGCTTTCTTTTGAAATGTAATCAACATCTTTATAAAAGAAAAAATTATCATGGAGCGTTCTATACATTGCTATGAATAACTAAACATTGTGGTATTCTAATCAGCGATAGTGGTGGTCTTGTTGGTTTTAGTGAATTTCTAAAACTGTGCCTATGAACATGTAAATATAACAGGAAAGCTGTGGCTGTTTATCACTACAGAAAAGATGGAGTACGGGCAGCAAGAAGGGCCCAATGAAGCCTCTGTAAACAGGGAGACAGTCATTAGCTGGTCTTAGTGTAACGGTTTCCATGAGATGGCTTTGCAAGAGACCGTGTCTCTTTGTTACTGAATTACAAGACACTTGTTGCATATGCCCGCAGGGTAGTGCCGCTCTTTTTCCTGCTGTTATTAGTAAATACCAGTTCTTGCTGTTGAATACCTGTTTGGAAGCCGCCTAGAGCAGCCCAGTCGATCCAGATGAGCTGCTCCAGCCTCAGGCTCTTATGTCCTGTTACAGCTTAGATGTTGCGACTGGAGAAATGTTTGTGACATTGTGAGAACATGAAGGGTCTTCCTTTGGAGAAAACTTAAAATTTAGCTCTTCGTTTTGAAACTCAAATTTGATAATGCAAAATCCAAGGTATTTAATACCTGTGGTTAGGTACGACATCCACTGAGGAACGCTGCTCTTGACCGAGGACTTTTAAAATCTGGCTAGTACCTTAAGAATTGCATGGAAAGGGTGGGTTTCTGTTCTTCCCGAGAAGACATATTCTAATACGGTTTGAGTGGAGAGCTGGGGCTTTGTTTCCTTTTCTCCCCTATTCTTTCTCTGTGGAGGGTCACTAGGTATGTTTGTGCCACCTTTCCACATTCGTGAACAGAGACTAGCATTGTTTCCCTGTTTTGAGGGTAAATATATAGGACTGACATTGCGTGAAGCATCCCGGGACACATGCGCACTTTGGGACTTGTGATCCAAAGCAGCTTGACCAGGCTTCTGGAAAGCAACTTGGCCAAATATGTCCTGGGGGTCCTGGTGCACACCAAGTTGACCAGGAGTCAGCAAGGTGAGCTGACTTACATGCAGTATACACCCTAGCAGCTAAAAAAATGCCTTTGCCATAAACCAGTATTATGTTCTTCCCCTAACACGCTCCACAAATGCAGCTCGGGCCCTTTAGTAGGTGACCAATGTCTAGAAGATAAAGCTCTGTATCCTGTGTACATCCTTTCAAAAGAAGGCATTTTAAATTCTGACCATCTTCGAATACGTCTTGCTCATATGACGTGACAAATACTTCTACACAGTTGCACATGCTGCAGAAGGCACGTGTTGAGCTGCAAGAATTTCCGCTAAGGACACAGGTAACGAAATGGCCATTTGAAGGCATTTCCTGCAGGCTGGAGGAAACGGGCAGCAAGCACTGAGGTGCTTTCCATATTTAAATGTTTAAATTAGTGTTTCTTGAAGTTTGCCAAATGGAGACGGTTAGAACAAGACACAGTAAAAAATAAAACAAAGCGCGTTCCTTAGCCCCCATATTTGCTCTTCACTGCACAAGCTAGCCAAAACGTGCGGAGAATGCTCCCACTAGGTCTCAGCTACGGGGATCCAGGACACAAACCTCCTTGGCGGAAGAGGTAATAAAATGGGCATTTGAGGGCATTTCCTGCACGTTGGAGAAAACGGGTAGCGAGCACTGAGATGATCTCCGTCTCTCATGAACACACAAGGAAATGGGTGAGGCATTTGACCCTCCTGAAATGCTGCTGCTTTATGCCCTTCTTACTGCATTAGAAGGAACGTGCATGCGGAGCTGCATCACTCAAGCCAGCTGCGCGCTTTTCCCTGTTTGCTCGGTCAGGTAGTCTGGAACGGTGACAGAACTATTGCGTGTGAGCTGTATCACAGTCCCGTCACTTCTCAGCACGACAGTGCTCAGGAGCCACTTGCTTTGAGCCTTATAAAAGCCAAAAGGAACCAAACCTGGAGAAGACATCAAAGCAGAAGTCCTGAAGAACCTCCAAGGCCAACTTAGAGAGGTTTTCATGGAAGATAGGAAACAGTGAGACACAGGCGATGAACAGCCTGTAATGCAGCTTACAGAAATATGATGGTTACATAGAGAAACCTTGTATTCCATGGGCAGATTTGTTGTATCAAAATGTATTTACTAGAGAGAGACTTGCTTCGTGATAGAATGAAAAGACGTAATCTGAAAGGTGATGTGAAAAGGGGAGATTCTTCATCTTAAACTGTGCTGGTGCTCGACAGCACACAAAGAGCGGTGGCTTGCTTGGCGCTTTTGAAATTCTGTCAGTGGTAAATGGGTAGGGCACGATGAATTAGCTGCGGTCAGGCGCTTTGCTGTGGGAACAACCTGTTGCTTTCAGCATGTTGGTTGACCAGACGCTGCCTGTGAAACTCACTCAGGTATTAAATGGAAAGCAGGAGCGATGGGTGGAGCGATGTATTTGCTGTTTCACGACTACTTTAAAAATGGCTCTTCACTTTGGCCGATGTCTTGTAGTATGTAGATATGTTATATATTAATACCTTTTCTTCAATAAAGGAGTGTTTCTTTGCAGGAAGCAGACATGAGACACATCCTTTCTTCAAAGGTCAAAAGCTTCTTTCACTAAGTCCATTGTGTTTTTTGAATCTTGCCAAATGGAGATGGTTAGAACAAGACACAGTAAAAAAATAAACAACAAGAACAACACCACCAAAGCGCGTTCCTTAGCCCCCAATATTTGCTCTTAACTGCACAAGCTACCCAAAATGTGCGGAGAATGCTCCCACTGGGTCTCAGCTATGGGGATACAGGACACAAACCTCCTCGGCAGAAGAGGGAACGACAACCAGGGTGGGGTTCGGTTCACTGTGACTTGGGTGTCACAGTGTTGGGACTTGGTTTCCACAAAGCCCGTTAGAGTGAGCGGGCAGCAAGGGCTTGATGACAGAGCCTCTCCCTGGGCATGGTTTGGGAATGGTCTGAGATTCTAGAGGGGATGTTCTCTGACCTCCAGCTGTCCCCTCAGAAGGGCCAGACTATCCCTAGGTCCTGCGTCACATCTGCTGATCCCTAGGTGCTGGTTTCGTTACGGCATCTGAAATGGCATTAAGTTGCCTGCGCGTAGGAAATCAAACTGAGGCCTTAGTCGATACACTCCCTTAAGTCTAAAGGTGTCCTAAAGATGTCTGCTTAAGGACAGTAGGAATAAGTCCTTCCTCTGCTACCTAGAATGGGATCTTGGCAATTATTTCACATGCAAAGCTGCAGTAGAGCTCTGTAAATTGGGAGGAGCTGAATGCCCAATTTGGTGTCTGGTATTGGAGTGGGTGGCCTCAGCACCTCTGGCTGCTTCTCAAAAACTACTACTCCATCGTATGTCAACGGTGGCTAGTGGAGTTCCCAGCCTAGATCTCCAGGAGTCAGCTGGCATGTGCCACGGGAAAGAGCCCTGTTTTGTTTGCAGAGCCTCGTGGAGCGGGCTACGGCTGTCCCTGTCCAAATGCAACTCAGGTGCCTTTGGAATATCCGGGGAGAAATGGAAGGGCTTTGGAGAGATTCTTATGAAAAGCTCATGTGCTGTCAGCTGCCGTGTGTCACCAGACTGAGGAAAAACATCTATTTTTTGTAAGCAATCGCTCACGCTTCCATGCCAATGCCGTATTTACGTCATACTTCAGGCGACCATGCTCTCTTGTGAAGCTGGAAGTCCTGCACACAAGCTTTCCTGTCCCTGGTGCAGAATGGTGAGAAAGTGCTCGGGCTGTTGAGGAGGGACAGACAGGGCAGGTGAGGTCGGGGGAGTCGCAGGGTATGTAAGGGAGAGGTTTGACTTGGCAGCCCTTACGGCTGGGGGTGATGTAGTTGAGAGCCTGTGAGTGAGGATTAGGGGCTGGCAAACAAAAAGGTTCATTGTGGGTGTCTATTAGCAATCAGCCAGCCAGGATGATAGCACTGGTGAGTTCTTGCCTAGGAAATGAGGAGAAATGTCTGGCAATGCTATGGGCATGAAGCATCCTGGGACACGTGCACCCAGACTCGTGACCCAAAGCAGCTTGGCAAAGGTGCTGGCAAAGAGCGTGGCACAAAAGGTCCTGGGCCCCCGGTGGACGGCAAGTTGAGCAGGAGCCAGCGAGGTGGCCTTGGCCCAAGGCGGCAGCCAGTGGTGCCCTGGGCTGCACGGGGCAAAGCCTTGCCAGCAGCTGGAGGGAGGGGACCCTTCCCCTCTGCTCGGCGTTGCTGAGGCCAGGCCTGAAGTGCTGTGCCCGGGTCCGGGCTCCCAGGGCGAGAGAGACACGGGCATAGTGGGGAGAGCCCCCGCTGCCCCTCCCCCACCACTGCGCTCAGAATGTTGGGGTGTGTTGACCCGGCGCTGTCCCGGCAACGCTTCTGTGCCAACTCGGAGTGCCAGGGGTAAGAGCCAAGCTCTTGCCCTGCACCACTGGGACGGCACTGGGGCGCTCTTCGCCAGATTTTTCCACGCGTCTGGCCACCCCCTCGCGCCCCGCAAGCGTGCCCAACGCGAGGCAGCTCTTGGTTCCGTGGCCATGGGCCAGGTGAATTGCTGCCGCGGCTCCAGGTAGGCTCCCCCCACGCACGGCTCGGGGACACCCCAGAACAGCCGGACCATGCAGCAGCCGATTTTCTCATGCCCGACGCCGTCTGCTCCGCAGGGACGAGCCTGAGCCTGAGCCCCAGCACCCATGCATGCCCAACGGTGGAAGTGGCCAGGTGGCTGGTGAGTTTGGAGAAGACTAGGGCAGGACGGCCCTTCCCTCCTCCTCTTGCGGACGGGCACTCAGGCTGCACTGGGGCTGCTGCTGCCCTTCCCGCAGGGCACGTCTGTCCCCGTTAGTCTGCGGCAGGAGAGACCTGAGCCCTCGGGATCCCTCGTTGCCAAAGGACACTTCTCCCGTGCGCTCCAGGGTCCAGGAGCGCTGGCCAGGCGCTTCTGCTCCACCTCTCTTTGCTCTCTTCTCCTTGGCAGACGGTGGCGCCCGCAGCAGGAGGAGGAGGTGGCTGCCCTGGCGCTTTGTGCGGCCAGGGACCTCGGCGGCTGCAGAGGCACCGGGGCCGTCGGGCTCTGCCCGCACGGGGCTTCTCTTTGGCCGGCCCCTGGCGGATCTCTGCAGCCAGGACGGCATGCTGCCCCAGCCCATGCAGGTAAGCAAGCCTGGCCAGGGGGTCCCCATCCTGCTGGCTCCTCTGGAGAGGCGCTGTCCCCATGGCAGGCATCCCAGATGAGTCCTGGGGACAAAGCGCGCTCCTCTCCACGTCACCCAACTCCAGCCAGCCCTCTCTTCAGCCCCATCCACACTCACTCCTGCCCCTGAGGAAGCCTGGCCTCTCCCAAGGCATGTCTCCAGCCCAGCAACGTCCTCCTCTCTCCCCTGCAGGACCTGCTGGCTCTGCTACACGAACAGGGGCCATCCACGGAGGGGATCTTCCGGCTGGCGGCCAGCGAGCGTGCCTCCCGGGAGATCAGGGAGGCCCTGGACAGCGGGACCGAGGTCCACCTGGCAAGCCAGCCGGTGCACGTCCTGGCCGTCATCTTGAAGGTGAGCCCTGCTGACCTGGAGTCCGGCAGCTCCCGGCTCTGGCGCTGCTGACGGGCAGCTGCCCGAGCAGGAGCCCAGAGCCGGGAGCTGCTCGGCACCCAGCGTGCTGGGGCTGCTGCCCGTGCTCCCGGCAGCAGCGCTCACAGCCTGACGCGCAGCCCTTGGCACTGCAGGACTTCCTGCGCAAGATCCCCTCCAAGCTCCTGGTGGCGGAGCTCTACCAGCAGTGGATGGCCGCCCTGCAGAAGAGCAGCAGGGAGGAGAGGCTGGTGGGGCTGAAAGAGTAAGTGTGGCCAGCAGCCTGGCTGCTCCGCAGGGACTGGCAGAGCCGGGCGGCACTTGCCTGCAAAGCCACAGCCTGCCTGAAAAAGATGCAGGCATTGGGGCTGGCTCCTTGTGCAAAGGGACTCTGGCCAGAAGGGCAGGCAGGGAGGGAGGTGGCAATATCTCAGGGAAGGCAGCCCCTCTGCTGTAGAGCCGGCTTGGCCAAGGAGCCTTCCCTGGGGTGGGCTTGGCTGACATCAGCATGGGACACCTGTCTTGACAATGCCTGCTTCATCTCTGAACGTTGCGTTCCTGTTCCCGCAGGGTGGCCCGAAAGTTACCCGAGGCCAACCTCCTCCTCCTCAACACCTTGCTGCGGCTGCTGCAGAACATCAGCAGCAACGCCACCGTCAGCAAGATGACAGCCAGCAACCTGGCCATCTGCGTGGGGCCCAACCTCCTCGGCCCACCAGAGGAGGACACGCTCCCTCTGGACACGCTGGTGCAGGCGACAGCCAAGGTACGCTGCGCTTCCCAGCCCGCTGCAGCCTTCCAGGCCCACGCCAGCTTTGCTCTTCAGAGGTTCCTGGCTGCCTCCTGTCTTCAGCCAATGCTGGCAGGGGAGCTGCTGCGAAGAGCAGCCGCACAGCTGCAGCTTTCTGTGCGCAAGGCAGGATGAGGAGCGGGAAGGGCTGTTGGAGCCACTTGCAGCCAGCGCGTTGGAAACCAATGGTTTGCTGTGTGCAGGTGACCCAGCTGGTAGAGTTCCTCATCAACCACCGGGAGGAACTCTTTGAGGCCGAGGAGGAGCGGGAGGAGGAGGAAGAGGGGGCTGGGCTCGCCGCTGAAGGGGCCGAGGAGTCGCCGGCAGCAGGAGCAGAGGCGGAAAGCGCCGAGGTTGGTGAGGTCCACAAGCAGCGTGAGAGAATGCCACCCCCCTCAGAAGGTGGGATTGCCGCTGAAGGGACGAGCAAGTTCATCCACCCACCTGCAGCTTTGCACGAGTGCAGAGTGAGGCTGATGCAGGTTGGCCATCACTCTTTGTGCAGTGACCCCAGCAGAAGTGGCACAGCTGGGCTGAGCAAAGCCATCCAAGGGATCTGCCTTTTAGAGCTGAGCTGGAAAACGGGCAGGGCTCATCTTCTGCGTTTCCATTGCAGGTGCCTGCAGTCGCTGCAGAAAGCGAAGGCCAGCACAGCTCCTCTGGGCAGAGCAGGTAACATGAGCTAGCTGCGATTTTGAGTAGAATTGATTCCTGTTTGTCATGGCTTTACCTGCCTAACAATCCTTTTGGATGGAAAGCTTGCCAGGCTCTTCGCGGGAGGGGGGAAATCCTTCCCCCCGGAAGAGAAAGCTCCCGCGCGAAGAGGAGAGCGATGCGCAGCCCAGCAAGCGCAGGAGGAGCCTGGAGCCAGGGAGCTCAGGAGCGGGCGACTGAGCCAAGCCAGGTGGGGCGAGAGGAACAAGGAGCCCTGGTGTGTGAAAGAGCCTGCTCTCCCTCTTTCCAATTGTCATGCTGCTCTGAGTCTAGGAAATATTTCTGTGGTGCCCAGAGACGGCCCCAGAGAGGAGGCGTTCACCTTCCCTTGGGAGAAGGGGCATGTCTGGAGGCAAAGAGCACTCCAGCGCTGGCGGTTTTCATTTGGCACTTAGAACCCTAGAATCAAAGAAGAGTTTGGGTTGGAAGGGACCTTCCAAGGTCACCTAATCCAACCTCCCCGCAATCAGCAGGGACATCTTCAATGAGATCGGGTTACTCAGAGCCCCGTCCAGCCTGGCCCTGAATGTTTCCAGGGATGGGGCATCTACCACCTCTCTGGCCAACCTGTGCCAGCATTTCACCGCGTTCATTGTAAAACAGTTCTTCCTCTTGCCTTTGTCTTTGTGCTTGTCTTGGTCTTTGTCTTGGTTCCTCCTTCCTTTACTCTGGTTCGGTTTTACTCTCTGTTCTTACTGCAGCTGTACCCAGGCCTGGCCCTCGAAGCATAGATTTGTACGGCAGTTGAGTCAAAAGCCCCTGTGTCCGCTCAAGCCTCCTCAAGCTCGCACAATCTAAATCTTTCATAGCAAACCACCAAAGCCTAATACTCAGCCCTAAGGAATCCTGCAGAGGAGAACTGTGGATGGGGATTGCCTATCCCGGCAAAGCACGACTTGCTTGTTTTCCTCTCAGCCTTGTACTTAATGCCTGTCTTTTCCCCCCCTCTTTCTCAAGGCAGGTTGAAGAGGAAGTCGCCCTCATGTTGCCACCCTCACGTTGGCTCGGCCGGACGGTCCAGAGTTTGTTTTAGTTAGTTTGTTGGTTAGCAAGTTAGTTAGTTTGTTAGTTAGTTTGTTTGTTGGTTTGTTACTTAGCAGGTTAGTTAGTTTGTTTGTTGGTTAGTTACTTAGCAAGTTAGTTAGTTAGTTAGTTTCTAGTGTAGGTAGCTGTGTACTGAGTGCACTTTTTTTTCACATACGGGTTTGCAAGTTTCCAAAATTTTCCCATAGGTTTTTGAGCCAGTAGGGCAAGAGAGTTTGTTTGTTTGTTTGTTTGTGAGTTAGTTAGCAAGTTTGTTATTTTGTTTGTTTGTTAGTTTCTAGTGTAGGTAGCTGTGTACTGAGTGCACTTTTGGTTCACTTACGGGTTTGCGAGTTTCCAAAATTTTCCCACAGGCTTTTGAGCCGATAGGGCCAGAGAGTTGGTGAGTCAGGTCGGTAGGTAGGTAGGTACATTTGGCTGAACTGCACAAGCTCCCAACAAATGTCTGGAGAACAGCCCTGCTGTCAACAACGTCTGCGGCTGCACAAGATGAGGGCCTGTCTGAAGGAGCTGCAAGAATCCACTGCCAAGCAAGAAAACCTGGCGACCGAGCGACTGAGGCAGGATCCAGCTGTGCGAGCCTCAGTCCTGCTGAGCAGGGTGTCCGGCGCGGATGTGAGCCCTGGCTGCAGCTGTGAGGGGACCGTGGCCCCGCGAGGTGCCAAAGGAAGAAGACTTGCTGCTGCGTCAGGGCACGACTTACCTGTTGTGGTTGTTCTCTCACTGCACAGTCCAATGCGACGTTCTGCTCACTCAGGCAAAGCCCAGTTTAAACAAAGGAATGTATTACTTTAGCCAGTTGCGAGTTACCGATTTCCAGTGATTCCTCATTTCTACCTCCTCTTTTGTTTGGTACATTCCAGAAAGTTTCTGTAACTAAAGATTTAGCAAGTTTCAGAGAGGTTTTAGAACGAATCACCTTGATTCTGCCACTTGATCTCTTACAGACTTAACGTTGAACTTGGAGATGTTCATCAATACGTTCCCTCCTTTCCACCCGAAATTAATAACAGTAAAATAAACCTGAGAATGCCAAGAAGATGCTTCCTGTGCTGCTTTCTTTTGAAATGTAATCAACATCTTTATAAAAGAAAAAATTATCATGGAGCGTTCTATACATTGCTATGAATAACTAAACATTGTGGTATTCTAATCAGCGATAGTGGTGGTCTTGTTGGTTTTAGTGAATTTCTAAAACTGTGCCTATGAACATGTAAATATAACAGGAAAGCTGTGGCTGTTTATCACTACAGAAAAGATGGAGTACGGGCAGCAAGAAGGGCCCAATGAAGCCTCTGTAAACAGGGAGACAGTCATTAGCTGGTCTTAGTGTAACGGTTTCCATGAGATGGCTTTGCAAGAGACCGTGTCTCTTTGTTACTGAATTACAAGACACTTGTTGCATATGCCCGCAGGGTAGTGCCGCTCTTTTTCCTGCTGTTATTAGTAAATACCAGTTCTTGCTGTTGAATACCTGTTTGGAAGCCGCCTAGAGCAGCCCAGTCGATCCAGATGAGCTGCTCCAGCCTCAGGCTCTTATGTCCTGTTACAGCTTAGATGTTGCGACTGGAGAAATGTTTGTGACATTGTGGGAACATGAAGGGTCTTCCTTTGGAGAAAACTTAAAATTTAGCTCTTCGTTTTGAAACTCAAATTTGATAATGCAAAATCCAAGGTATTTAATACCTGTGGTTAGGTACGACATCCACTGAGGAACGCTGCTCTTGACCGAGGACTTTTAAAATCTGGCTAGTACCTTAAGAATTGCATGGCAAGGATGGGTTTCTGTTCTTCCCGAGAAGACATATTCTAATACGGTTTGAGTGGAGAGCTGGGGCTTTGTTTCCTTTTCTCCCCTATTCTTTCTCTGTGGAGGGTCACTAGGTATGTTTGTGCCACCTTTCCACATTCGTGAACAGAGACTAGCATTGTTTCCCTGTTTTGAGGGTAAATATATAGGACTGACATTGCGTGAAGCATCCCGGGACACATGCGCACTTTGGGACTTGTGATCCAAAGCAGCTTGACCAGGCTTCTGGAAAGCAACTTGGCCAAATATGTCCTGGGGGTCCTGGTGCACACCAAGTTGACCAGGAGTCAGCAAGGTGAGCTGACTTACATGCAGTATACACCCTAGCAGCTAAAAAAATGCCTTTGCCATAAACCAGTATTATGTTCTTCCCCTAACACGCTCCACAAATGCAGCCCGGGCCCTTTAGTAGGTGACCAATGTCTAGAAGATAAAGCTCTGTATCCTGTGTACATCCTTTCAAAAGAAGGCATTTTAAATTCTGACCATCTTCGAATACGTCTTGCTCATATGACGTGACAAATACTTCTACACAGTTGCACATGCTGCAGAAGGCACGTGTTGAGCTGCAAGAATTTCCGCTAAGGACACAGGTAACGAAATGGCCATTTGAAGGCATTTCCTGCAGGCTGGAGGAAACGGGCAGCAAGCACTGAGGTGCTTTCCATATTTAAATGTTTAAATTAGTGTTTCTTGAAGTTTGCCAAATGGAGACGGTTAGAACAAGACACAGTAAAAAATAAAACAAAGCGCGTTCCTTAGCCCCCATATTTGCTCTTCACTGCACAAGCTAGCCAAAACGTGCGGAGAATGCTCCCACTAGGTCTCAGCTACGGGGATCCAGGACACAAACCTCCTTGGCGGAAGAGGTAATAAAATGGGCATTTGAGGGCATTTCCTGCACGTTGGAGAAAACGGGTAGCGAGCACTGAGATGATCTCCGTCTCTCATGAACACACAAGGAAATGGGTGAGGCATTTGACCCTCCTGAAACGCTGCTGCTTTATGCCCTTCTTACTGCATTAGAAGGAACGTGCATGCGGAGCTGCATCACTCAAGCCAGCTGCGCGCTTTTCCCTGTTTGCTCAGTCAGGTAGTCTGGAACGGTGACAGAACTATTGCGTGTGAGCTGTATCACAGTCCCGTCACTTCTCAGCACGACAGTGCTCAGGAGCCACTTGCTTTGAGCCTTATAAAAGCCAAAAGGAACCAAACCTGGAGAAGACATCAAAGCAGAAGTCCTGAAGAACCTCCAAGGCCAACTTAGAGAGGTTTTCATGGAAGATAGGAAACAGTGAGACACAGGCGATGAACAGCCTGTAATGCAGCTTACAGAAATATGATGGTTACATAGAGAAACCTTGTATTCCATGGGCAGATTTGTTGTATCAAAATGTATTTACTAGAGAGAGACTTGCTTCGTGATAGAATGAAAAGACGTAATCTGAAAGGTGATGTGAAAAGGGGAGATTCTTCATCTTAAACTGTGCTGGTGCTCGACAGCACACAAAGAGCAGTGGCTTGCTTGGCGCTTTTGAAATTCTGTCAGTGGTAAATGGGTAGGGCACGATGAATTAGCTGCGGTCAGGCGCTTTGCTGTGGGCACAACCTGTTGCTTTCAGCATGTTGGTTGACCAGACGCTGCCTGTGAAACTCACTCAGGTATTAAATGGAAAGCAGGAGCGATGGGTGGAGCGATGTATTTGCTGTTTCACGACTACTTTAAAAATGGCTCTTCACTTTGGCCGATGTCTTGTAGTATGTAGATATGTTATATATTAATACCTTTTCTTCAATAAAGGAGTGTTTCTTTGCAGGAAGCAGACATGAGACACATCCTTTCTTCAAAGGTCAAAAGCTTCTTTCACTAAGTCCATTGTGTTTTTTGAATCTTGCCAAATGGAGATGGTTAGAACAAGACACAGTAAAAAAATAAACAACAAGAACAACACCACCAAAGCGCGTTCCTTAGCCCCCAATATTTGCTCTTAACTGCACAAGCTACCCAAAATGTGCGGAGAATGCTCCCACTGGGTCTCAGCTATGGGGATACAGGACACAAACCTCCTCGGCAGAAGAGGGAACGACAACCAGGGTGGGGTTCGGTTCACTGTGACTTGGGTGTCACAGTGTTGGGACTTGGTTTCCACAAAGCCCGTTAGAGTGAGCGGGCAGCAAGGGCTTGATGACAGAGCCTCTCCCTGGGCATGGTTTGGGAATGGTCTGAGATTCTAGAGGGGATGTTCTCTGACCTCCAGCTGTCCCCTCAGAAGGGCCAGACTATCCCTAGGTCCTGCGTCACATCTGCTGATCCCTAGGTGCTGGTTTCGTTACGGCATCTGAAATGGCATTAAGTTGCCTGCGCGTAGGAAATCAAACTGAGGCCTTAGTCGATACACTCCCTTAAGTCTAAAGGTGTCCTAAAGATGTCTGCTTAAGGACAGTAGGAATAAGTCCTTCCTCTGCTACCTAGAATGGGATCTTGGCAATTATTTCACATGCAAAGCTGCAGTAGAGCTCTGTAAATTGGGAGGAGCTGAATGCCCAATTTGGTGTCTGGTATTGGAGTGGGTGGCCTCAGCACCTCTGGCTGCTTCTCAAAAACTACTACTCCATCGTATGTCAACGGTGGCTAGTGGAGTTCCCAGCCTAGATCTCCAGGAGTCAGCTGGCATGTGCCACGGGAAAGAGCCCTGTTTTGTTTGCAGAGCCTCGTGGAGCGGGCTACGGCTGTCCCTGTCCAAATGCAACTCAGGTGCCTTTGGAATATCCGGGGAGAAATGGAAGGGCTTTGGAGAGATTCTTATGAAAAGCTCATGTGCTGTCAGCTGCCGTGTGTCACCAGACTGAGGAAAAACATCTATTTTTTGTAAGCAATCGCTCACGCTTCCATGCCAATGCCGTATTTACGTCATACTTCAGGCGACCATGCTCTCTTGTGAAGCTGGAAGTCCTGCACACAAGCTTTCCTGTCCCTGGTGCAGAATGGTAAGAGAGTGCTCGGGCTGTTGAGGAGGGACAGACAGGGCAGGTGAGGTCGGGGGAGTCGCAGGGTATGTAAGGGAGAGGTTTGACTTGGGGTGATGTAGTTGAGAGCCTGTGAGTGTGGATTAGGGGCTGGCAAACAAAGAAGGTTCATTGTGGGTGTCTATTAGCAATCAGCCAGCCAGGATGATAGCACTGGTGAGTTCTTGCCTAGGAAATGAGGAGAAATGTCTGGCAATGCTATGGGCATGAAGCATCCTGGGACACGTGCACCCAGACTCGTGACCCAAAGCAGCTTGGCAAAGGTGCTGGCAAAGAGCGTGGCACAAAAGGTCCTGGGCCCCCGGTGGACGGCAAGTTGAGCAGGAGCCAGCGAGGTGGCCTTGGCCCAAGGCGGCAGCCAGTGGTGCCCTGGGCTGCACGGGGCAAAGCCTTGCCAGCAGCTGGAGGGAGGGGACCCTTCCCCTCTGCTCGGCGCTGCTGAGGCCAGGCCTGAAGTGCTGTGCCCGGGTCCGGGCTCCCAGGGCGAGAGAGACACGGGCATAGTGGGGAGAGCCCCCGCTGCCCCTCCCCCACCACTGCGCTCAGAATGTTGGGGTGTGTTGACCCGGCGCTGTCCCGGCAACGCTTCTGTGCCAACTCGGAGTGCCAGGGGTGAGAGCCAAGCTCTTGCCCTGCACCACTGGGACGGCACTGGGGCGCTCTCCGCCAGATTTTTCCACGCGTCTGGCCACCCCCTCGTGCCCCGCAAGCGTGCCCAACGCGAGGCAGCTCTTGGTTCCGTGGCCATGGGCCAGGTGAATTGCTGCCGCGGCTCCAGGTAGGCTCCCCCCACGCACGGCTCGGGGACACCCCAGAACAGCCGGACCATGCAGCAGCCGATTTTCTCATGCCCGACGCCGTCTGCTCCGCAGGGACGAGCCTGAGCCTGAGCCCCAGCACCCACGCATGCCCAACGGTGGAAGTGGCCAGGTGGCTGGTGAGTTTGGAGAAGACTAGGGCAGGACGGCCCTTCCCTCCTCCTCTTGCGGACGGGCACTCAGGCTGCACTGGGGCTGCTGCTGCCCTTCCCGCAGGGCACGTCTGTCCCCGTTACTCTGCGGCAGGAGAGACC
Source organism: Columba livia (assembly GCF_036013475.1). Classification (NCBI taxonomy): domain Eukaryota; kingdom Metazoa; phylum Chordata; class Aves; order Columbiformes; family Columbidae; genus Columba; species Columba livia. The sequence continues at coordinate 190,316,992 of NC_088602.1, read as the reverse complement.
TGAGCCCTCGGGATCCCTCGTTGCCAAAGGACACTTCTCCCGTGCGCTCCAGGGTCCAGGAGCGCTGGCCAGGCGCTTCTGCTCCACCTCTCTTTGCTCTCTTCTCCTTGGCAGACGGTGGCGCCCGCAGCAGGAGGAGGAGGTGGCTGCCCTGGCGCTTTGTGCGGCCAGGGACCTCGGCGGCTGCAGAGGCACCGGGGCCGTCGGGCTCTGCCCGCACGGGGCTTCTCTTTGGCCGGCCCCTGGCGGATCTCTGCAGCCAGGACGGCATGCTGCCCCAGCCCATGCAGGTAAGCAAGCCTGGCCAGGGGGTCCCCATCCTGCTGGCTCCTCTGGAGAGGCGCTGTCCCCATGGCAGGCATCCCAGATGAGTCCTGGGGACAAAGCGCGCTCCTCTCCACGTCACCCAACTCCAGCCAGCCCTCTCTTCAGCCCCATCCACACTCACTCCTGCCCCTGAGGAAGCCTGGCCTCTCCCAAGGCATGTCTCCAGCCCAGCAACGTCCTCCTCTCTCCCCTGCAGGACCTGCTGGCTCTGCTACACGAACAGGGGCCATCCACGGAGGGGATCTTCCGGCTGGCGGCCAGCGAGCGTGCCTCCCGGGAGATCAGGGAGGCCCTGGACAGCGGGACCGAGGTCCACCTGGCAAGCCAGCCGGTGCACGTCCTGGCCGTCATCTTGAAGGTGAGCCCTGCTGACCTGGAGTCCGGCAGCTCCCGGCTCTGGCGCTGCTGACGGGCAGCTGCCCGAGCAGGAGCCCAGAGCCGGGAGCTGCTCGGCACCCAGCGTGCTGGGGCTGCTGCCCGTGCTCCCGGCAGCAGCGCTCACAGCCTGACGCGCAGCCCTTGGCATTGCAGGACTTCCTGCGCAAGATCCCCTCCAAGCTCCTGGTGGCGGAGCTCTACCAGCAGTGGATGGCCGCCCTGCAGAAGAGCAGCAGGGAGGAGAGGCTGGTGGGGCTGAAAGAGTAAGTGTGGCCAGCAGCCTGGCTGCTCCGCAGGGACTGGCAGAGCCGGGCGGCACTTGCCTGCAAAGCCACAGCCTGCCTGAAAAAGATGCAGGCATTGGGGCTGGCTCCTTGTGCAAAGGGACTCTGGCCAGAAGGGCAGGCAGGGAGGGAGGTGGCAATATCTCAGGGAAGGCAGCCCCTCTGCTGTAGAGCCGGCTTGGCCAAGGAGCCTTCCCTGGGGTGGGCTTGGCTGACATCAGCATGGGACACCTGTCTTGACAACGCCTGCTTCATCTCTGAACGTTGCGTTCCTGTTCCCGCAGGGTGGCCCGAAAGTTACCCGAGGCCAACCTCCTCCTCCTCAACACCTTGCTGCGGCTGCTGCAGAACATCAGCAGCAACGCCACCGTCAGCAAGATGACAGCCAGCAACCTGGCCATCTGCGTGGGGCCCAACCTCCTCGGCCCACCAGAGGAGGACACGCTCCCTCTGGACACGCTGGTGCAGGCGACAGCCAAGGTACGCTGCGCTTCCCAGCCCGCTGCAGCCTTCCAGGCCCACGCCAGCTTTGCTCTTCAGAGGTTCCTGGCTGCCTCCTGTCTTCAGCCAATGCTGGCAGGGGAGCTGCTGGGAAGAGCAGCCGCACAGCTGCAGCTTTCTGTGCGCAAGGCAGGATGAGGAGCGGGAAGGGCTGTTGGAGCCACTTGCAGCCAGCGCGTTGGAAACCAATGGTTTGCTGTGTGCAGGTGACCCAGCTGGTAGAGTTCCTCATCAACCACCGGGAGGAACTCTTTGAGGCCGAGGAGGAGCGGGAGGAGGAGGAAGAGGGGGCTGGGCTCGCCGCTGAAGGGGCCGAGGAGTCGCCGGCAGCAGGAGCAGAGGCGGAAAGCGCCGAGGTAGGTGAGGTCCACAAGCAGCGTGAGAGAATGCCTCCCCCCTCAGAAGGTGGGATTGCCGCTGCAGGGACGAGCAAGTTCATCCACCCACCTGCAGCTTTGCACGAGTGCAGAGTGAGGCTGATGCAGGTTGGCCATCACTCTTTGTGCAGTGACCCCAGCAGAAGTGGCACAGCTGGGCTGAGCAAAGCCATCCAAGGGATCTGCCTTTTAGAGCTGAGCTGGAAAACGGGCAGGGCTCATCTTCTGCGTTTCCATTGCAGGTGCCTGCAGCCGCTGCAGAAAGCGAAGGCCAGCACAGCTCCTCTGGGCAGAGCAGGTAATGTGAGCTAGCTGCGATTTAGAGTAGAATTGATTCCTGTTTGTCATGGCTTTACCTGCCTAACAATCCTTTTGGATGGAAAGCTTGCCAGGCTCTTCGCGGGAGGGGGGAAATCCTTCCCCCCGGAAGAGAAAGCTCCCGCGCGAAGAGGAGAGCGATGCGCAGCCCAGCAAGCGCAGGAGGAGCCTGGAGCCAGGGAGCTCAGGAGCGGGCGACTGAGCCAAGCCAGGTGGGGCGAGAGGAACAAGGAGCCCTGGTGTGTGAAAGAGCCTGCTCTCCCTCTTTCCAATTGTCATGCTGCTCTGAGTCTAGGAAATATTTCTGTGGTGCCCAGAGACGGCCCCAGAGAGGAGGCATTCACCTTCTCTTGGGAGAAGGGGCATGTCTGGAGGCAAAGAGCACTCCAGCGCTGGCGGTTTTCATTTGGCACTTAGAACCCTAGAATCAAAGAAGAGTTTGAGTTGGAAGGGACCTTCACCTAATCCAACCTCCCCGCAATCAGCAGGGACATCTTCAATGAGATCGGGTTACTCAGAGCCCCGTCCAGCCTGGCCCTGAATGTTTCCAGGGATGGGGCATCTACCACCTCTCTGGGCAACCTGTGCCAGCATTTCACCGCGTTCATTGTAAAACAGTTCTTCCTCTTGCCTTTGTCTTTGTGCTTGTCTTGGTCTTTGTCTTGGTTCCTCCTTCCTTTACTCTGGTTCGGTTTTACTCTCTGTTCTTACTGCAGCTGTACCCAGGCCTGGCCCTCGAAGCATAGATTTGTACGGCAGTTGAGTCAAAAGCCCCTGTGTCCGCTCAAGCCTCCTCAAGCTCGCACAATCTAAATCTTTCATAGCAAACCACCAAAGCCTAATACTCAGCCCTAAGGAATCCTGCAGAGGAGAACTGTGGATGGGGATTGCCTATCCCGGCAAAGCACGACTTGCTTGTTTTCCTCTCAGCCTTGTACTTAATGCCTGTCTTTTCCCCCCCTCTTTCTCAAGGCAGGTTGAAGAGGAAGTCGCCCTCGTGTTGCCACCCTCACGTTGGCTCGGCCGGACGGTCCAGAGTTTGTTTTAGTTAGTTTGTTGGTTAGCAAGTTAGTTAGTTTGTTAGTTAGTTTGTTTGTTGGTTTGTTACTTAGGAGGTTAGTTAGTTTGTTTGTTGGTTAGTTACTTAGCAAGTTAGTTAGTTAGTTAGTTTCTAGTGTAGGTAGCTGTGTACTGAGTGCACTTTTTTTTCACATACGGGTTTGCAAGTTTCCAAAATTTTCCCATAGGTTTTTGAGCCAGTAGGGCAAGAGAGTTTGTTTGTTTGTTTGTTTGTGAGTTAGTTAGCAAGTTCGTTATTTTGTTTGTTTGTTAGTTTCTAGTGTAGGTAGCTGTGTACTGAGTGCACTTTTGGTTCACTTACGGGTTTGCGAGTTTCCAAAATTTTCCCACAGGCTTTTGAGCCGATAGGGCCAGAGAGTTGGTGAGTCAGGTCGGTAGGTAGGTAGGTACATTTGGCTGAACTGCACAAGCTCCCAACAAATGTCTGGAGAACAGCCCTGCTGTCAACAACGTCTGCGGCTGCACAAGATGAGGGCCTGTCTGAAGGAGCTGCAAGAATCCACTGCCAAGCAAGAAAACCTGGCGACCGAGCGACTGAGGCAGGATCCAGCTGTGCGAGCCTCAGTCCTGCTGAGCAGGGTGTCCGGCGCGGATGTGAGCCCTGGCTGCAGCTGTGAGGGGACCGTGGCCCCGCGAGGTGCCAAAGGAAGAAGACTTGCTGCTGCGTCAGGGCACGACTTAACCTGTTGTGGTTGTTCTCTCACTGCACAGTCCAATGCGACGTTCTGCTCACTCAGGCAAAGCCCAGTTTAAACAAAGGAATGTATTACTTTAGCCAGTTGCGAGTTACCGATTTCCAGTGATTCCTCATTTCTACCTCCTCTTTTGTTTGGTACATTCCAGAAAGTTTCTGTAACTAAAGATTTAGCAAGTTTCAGAGAGGTTTTAGAACGAATCACCTTGATTCTGCCACTTGATCTCTTACAGACTTAACGTTGAACTTGGAGATGTTCATCAATACGTTCCCTCCTTTCCACCCGAAATTAATAACAGTACAATAAACCTGAGAATGCCAAGAAGATGCTTCCTGTGCCGCTTTCTTTTGAAATGTAATCAACATCTTTATAAAAGAAAAAATTATCATGGAGCGTTCTATACATTGCTATGAATAACTAAACATTGTGGTATTCTAATCAGCGATAGTGGTGGTCTTGTTGGTTTTAGTGAATTTCTAAAACTGTGCCTATGAACATGTAAATATAACAGGAAAGCTGTGGCTGTTTATCACTACAGAAAAGATGGAGTACGGGCAGCAAGAAGGGCCCAATGAAGCCTCTGTAAACAGGGAGACAGTCATTAGCTGGTCTTAGTGTAACGGTTTCCATGAGATGGCTTTGCAAGAGACCGTGTCTCTTTGTTACTGAATTACAAGACACTTGTTGCATATGCCCGCAGGGTAGTGCCGCTCTTTTTCCTGCTGTTATTAGTAAATACCAGTTCTTGCTGTTGAATACCTGTTTGGAAGCCGCCTAGAGCAGCCCAGTCGATCCAGATGAGCTGCTCCAGCCTCAGGCTCTTATGTCCTGTTACAGCTTAGATGTTGCGACTGGAGAAATGTTTGTGACATTGTGAGAACATGAAGGGTCTTCCTTTGGAGAAAACTTAAAATTTAGCTCTTCGTTTTGAAACTCAAATTTGATAATGCAAAATCCAAGGTATTTAATACCTGTGGTTAGGTACGACATCCACTGAGGAACGCTGCTCTTGACCGAGGACTTTTAAAATCTGGCTAGTACCTTAAGAATTGCATGGCAAGGGTGGGTTTCTGTTCTTCCTGAGAAGACACGTTCTAATACAGTTTGAGTGGAGAGCTGGGGCTTTGTTTCCTTTTCTCCCCTATTCTTTCTCTGTGGAGGGTCACTAGGTATGTTTGTGCCACCTTTCCACATTCGTGAACCGAGACTAGCATTGTTTCCCTATTTTGAGGGTAAATATATAGGACTGACGTTGCGTGAAGCATCCCGGGACACATGCGCACTTTGGGACTTGTGATCCAAAGCAGCTTGACCAGGCTTCTGGAAAGCAACTTGGCCAAATATGTCCTGGGGGTCCTGGTGCACACCAAGTTGACCAGGAGTCAGCAAGGTGAGCTGACTTACATGCAGTATACACCCTAGCAGCTAAAAAAATGCCTTTGCCATAAACCAGTATTATGTTCTTCCCCTAACACGCTCCACAAATGCAGCTCGGGCCCTTTAGTAGGTGACCAATGTCTAGAAGATAAAGCTCTGTATCCTGTGTACATCCTTTCAAAAGAAGGCATTTTAAATTCTGACCATCTTCGAATACGTCTTGCTCATATGACGTGACAAATACTTCTACACAGTTGCACATGCTGCAGAAGGCACGTGTTGAGCTGCAAGAATTTCCGCTAAGGACACAGGTAACGAAATGGCCTTTTGAAGGCATTTCCTGCAGGCTGGAGGAAACGGGCAGCAAGCACTGAGGTGCTTTCCATATTTAAATGTTTAAATTAGTGTTTCTTGAAGTTTGCCAAATGGAGACGGTTAGAACAAGACACAGTAAAAAATAAAACAAAGCGCGTTCCTTAGCCCCCATATTTGCTCTTCACTGCACAAGCTAGCCAAAACGTGCGGAGAATGCTCCCACTAGGTCTCAGCTACGGGGATCCAGGACACAAACCTCCTTGGTGGAAGAGGTAATAAAATGGGCATTTGAGGGCATTTCCTGCACGTTGGAGAAAACGGGTAGCGAGCACTGAGATGATCTCCGTCTCTCATGAACACACAAGGAAATGGGTGAGGCATTTGACCCTCCTGAAACGCTGCTGCTTTATGCCCTTCTTACTGCATTAGAAGGAACGTGCATGCGGAGCTGCATCACTCAAGCCAGCTGCGCGCTTTTCCCTGTTTGCTCGGTCAGGTAGTCTGGAACGGTGACAGAACTATTGCGTGTGAGCTGTATCACAATCCCGTCACTTCTCAGCACGACAGTGCTCAGGAGCCACTTGCTTTGAGCCCTATAAAAGCCAAAAGGAACCAAACCTGGAGAAGACATCAAAGCAGAAGTCCTGAAGAACCTCCAAGGCCAACTTAGAGAGGTTTTCATGGAAGATAAGAAACAGTGAGACACAGGCGATGAACAGCCTGTAATGCAGCTTACAGAAATATGATGGTTACATAGAGAAACCTTGTATTCCATGGGCAGATTTGTTGTATCAAAATGTATTTACTAGAGAGAGACCTGCTTCGTGATAGAATGAAAAGACGTAATCTGAAAGGTGATGTGAAAAGGGGAGATTCTTCATCTTAAACTGTGCTGGTGCTCGACAGCACACAAAGAGCGGTGGCTTGCTTGGCGCTTTTGAAATTCTGTCAGTGGTAAATGGGTAGGGCACGATGAATTAGCTGCGGTCAGGCGCTTTGCTGTGGGCACAACCTGTTGCTTTCAGCATGTTGGTTGACCAGACGCTGCCTGTGAAACTCACTCAGGTATTAAATGGAAAGCAGGAGCGATGGGTGGAGCGATGTATTTGCTGTTTCACGACTACTTTAAAAATGGCTCTTCACTTTGGCCGATGTCTTGTAGTATGTAGATATGTTATATATTAATACCTTTTCTTCAATAAAGGAGTGTTTCTTTACAGGAAGCAGACATGAGACACATCCTTTCTTCAAAGGTCAAAAGCTTCTTTCACTAAGTCCATTGTGTTTTTTGAATCTTGCCAAATGGAGATGGTTAGAACAAGACACAGTAAAAAAATAAACAACAAGAACAACACCACCAAAGCGCGTTCCTTAGCCCCCAATATTTGCTCTTAACTGCACAAGCTACCCAAAATGTGCGGAGAATGCTCCCACTGGGTCTCAGCTATGGGGATACAGGACACAAACCTCCTCGGCGGAAGAGGGAACGACAACCAGGGTGGGGTTCGGTTCACTGTGACTTGGGTGTCACAGTGTTGGGACTTGGTTTCCACAAAGCCCGTTAGAGTGAGCGGGCAGCAAGGGCTTGATGACAGAGCCTCTCCCTGGGCATGGTTTGGGAATGGTCTGAGATTCTAGAGGGGATGTTCTCTGACCTCCAGCTGTCCCCTCAGAAGGGCCAGACTATCCCTAGGTCCTGCGTCACATCTGCTGATCCCTAGGTGCTGGTTTCGTTACGGCATCTGAAATGGCATTAAGTTGCCTGCGCGTAGGAAATCAAACTGAGGCCTTAGTCGATACACTCCCTTAAGTCTAAAGGTGTCCTAAAGATGTCTGCTTAAGGACAGTAGGAATAAGTCCTTCCTCTGCTACCTAGAATGGGATCTTGGCAATTATTTCATATGCAAAGCTGCAGTAGAGCTCTGTAAATTGGGAGGAGCTGAATGCCCAATTTGGTGTCTGGTGTTGGAGTGGGTGGCCTCAGCACCTCCGGCTGCTTCTCAAAAACTACTACTCCATCGTATGTCAACGGTGGCTAGTGGAGTTCCCAGCCTAGATCTCCAGGAGTCAGCTGGCATGTGCCACGGGAAAGAGCCCTGTTTTGTTTGCAGAGCCTCGTGGAGCGGGCTACGGCTGTCCCTGTCCAAATGCAACTCAGGTGCCTTTGGAATATCCGGGGAGAAATGGAAGGGCTTTGGAGAGATTCTTATGAAAAGCTCATGTGCTGTCAGCTGCCGTGTGTCACCAGACTGAGGAAAAACATCTATTTTTTGTAAGCAATCGCTCACGCTTCCATGCCAATGCCGTATTTACGTCATACTTCAGGCGACCATGCTCTCTTGTGAAGCTGGAAGTCCTGCACACAAGCTTTCCTGTCCCTGGTGCAGAATGGTAAGAGAGTGCTCGGGCTGTTGAGGAGGGACAGACAGGGCAGGTGAGGTCGGGGGAGTCGCAGGGTATGTAAGGGAGAGGTTTGACTTGGGGTGATGTAGTTGAGAGCCTGTGAGTGAGGATTAGGGGCTGGCAAACAAAGAAGGTTCATTGTGGGTGTCTATTAGCAATCAGCCAGCCAGGATGATAGCACTGGTGAGTTCTTGCCTAGGAAATGAGGAGAAATGTCTGGCAATGCTATGGGCATGAAGCATCCTGGGACACGTGCACCCAGACTCGTGACCCAAAGCAGCTTGGCAAAGGTGCTGGCAAAGAGCGTGGCACAAAAGGTCCTGGGCCCCCGGTGGACGGCAAGTTGAGCAGGAGCCAGCGAGGTGGCCTTGGCCCAAGGCGGCAGCCAGTGGTGCCCTGGGCTGCACGGGGCAAAGCCTTGCCAGCAGCTGGAGGGAGGGGACCCTTCCCCTCTGCTCGGCGCTGCTGAGGCCAGGCCTGAAGTGCTGTGCCCGGGTCCGGGCTCCCAGGGCGAGAGAGACACGGGCATAGTGGGGAGAGCCCCCGCTGCCCCTCCCCCACCACTGCGCTCAGAATGTTGGGGTGTGTTGACCCGGCGCTGTCCCGGCAACGCTTCTGTGCCAACTCGGAGTGCCAGGGGTAAGAGCCAAGCTCTTGCCCTGCACCACTGGGACGGCACTGGGGCGCTCTTCGCCAGATTTTTCCACGCATCTGGCCACCCCCTCGCGCCCCGCAAGCGTGCCCAACGCGAGGCAGCTCTTGGTTCCGTGGCCATGGGCCAGGTGAATTGCTGCCGCGGCTCCAGGTAGGCTCCCCCCACGCACGGCTCGGGGACACCCCAGAACAGCCGGACCATGCAGCAGCCGATTTTGTCATGCCCGACGCCGTCTGCTCCGCAGGGACGAGCCTGAGCCTGAGCCCCAGCACCCACGCATGCCCAACGGTGGAAGTGGCCAGGTGGCTGGTGAGTTTGGAGAAGACTAGGGCAGGACGGCCCTTCCCTCCTCCTCTTGCGGACGGGCACTCAGGCTGCACTGGGGCTGCTGCTGCCCTTCCCACAGGGCACGTCTGTCCCCGTTAGTCTGCGGCAGGAGAGACCTGAGCCCTCGGGATCCCTCGTTGCCAAAGGACACTTCTCCCGTGCGCTCCAGGGTCCAGGAGCGCTGGCCAGGCGCTTCTGCTCCACCTCTCTTTGCTCTCTTCTCCTTGGCAGACGGTGGCGCCCACAGCAGGAGGAGGAGGTGGCTGCCCTGGCGCTTTGTGCGGCCAGGGACCTCGGCGGCTGCAGAGGCACCGGGGCCGTCGGGCTCTGCCCGCACGGGGCTTCTCTTTGGCCGGCCCCTGGCGGATCTCTGCAGCCAGGACGGCATGCTGCCCCAGCCCATGCAGGTAAGCAAGCCTGGCCAGGGGGTCCCCATCCTGCTGGCTCCTCTGGAGAGGCGCTGTCCCCATGGCAGGCATCCCAGATGAGTCCTGGGGACAAAGCGCGCTCCTCTCCACGTCACCCAACTCCAGCCAGCCCTCTCTTCAGCCCCATCCACACTCACTCCTGCCCCTGAGGAAGCCTGGCCTCTCCCAGGGCACGTCTCCAGCCCAGCAACGTCCTCCTCTCTCCCCTGCAGGACCTGCTGGCTCTGCTGCACGAACAGGGGCCATCCACGGAGGGGATCTTCCGGCTGGCGGCCAGCGAGCGTGCCTCCCGGGAGATCAGGGAGGCCCTGGACAGCGGGACCGAGGTCCACCTGGCAAGCCAGCCGGTGCACGTCCTGGCTGTCATCTTGAAGGTGAGCCCTGCTGACCTGGAGTCCAGCAGCTCAAGGCTCTGGCGCTGCTGACGGGCAGCTGCCCGAGCAGGAGCCCAGAGCCGGGAGCTGCTGGGCACCCAGCGTGCTGGGGCTGCTGCCCGTGCTCCCGGCAGCAGCGCTCACAGCCTGACGCGCAGCCCTTGGCATTGCAGGACTTCCTGCGCAAGATCCCCTCCAAGCTCCTGGTGGCGGAGCTCTACCAGCAGTGGATGGCCGCCCTGCAGAAGAGCAGCAGGGAGGAGAGGCTGGTGGGGCTGAAAGAGTAAGTGTGGCCAGCAGCCTGGCTGCTCCGCAGGGACTGGCAGAGCCGGGCGGCACTTGCCTGCAAAGCCACAGCCTGCCTGAAAAAGATGCAGGCATTGGGGCTGGCTCCTTGTGCAAAGGGACTCTGGCCAGAAGGGCAGGCAGGGAGGGAGGTGGCAATATCTCAGGGAAGGCAGCCCCTCTGCTGTAGAGCCGGCTTGGCCAAGGAGCCTTCCCTGGGGTGGGCTTGGCTGACATCAGCATGGGACACCTGTCTTGACAACGCCTGCTTCATCTCTGAACGTTGCGTTCCTGTTCCCGCAGGGTGGCCCGAAAGTTACCCGAGGCCAACCTCCTCCTCCTCAACACCTTGCTGCGGCTGCTGCAGAACATCAGCAGCAACGCCACCGTCAGCAAGATGACAGCCAGCAACCTGGCCATCTGCGTGGGGCCCAACCTCCTCGGCCCACCAGAGGAGGACACGCTCCCTCTGGACACGCTGGTGCAGGCGACAGCCAAGGTACGCTGCGCTTCCCAGCCCGCTGCAGCCTTCCAGGCCCACGCCAGCTTTGCTCTTCAGAGGTTCCTGGCTGCCTCCTGTCTTCAGCCAATGCTGGCAGGGGAGCTGCTGGGAAGAGCAGCCGCACAGCTGCAGCTTTCTGTGCGCAAGGCAGGATGAGGAGCGGGAAGGGCTGTTGGAGCCACTTGCAGCCAGCGCGTTGGAAACCAATGGTTTGCTGTGTGCAGGTGACCCAGCTGGTAGAGTTCCTCATCAACCACCGGGAGGAACTCTTTGAGGCCGAGGAGGAGCGGGAGGAGGAGGAAGAGGGGGCTGGGCTCGCCGCTGAAGGGGCCGAGGAGTCGCCGGCAGCAGGAGCAGAGGCGGAAAGCGCCGAGGTAGGTGAGGTCCACAAGCAGCGTGAGAGAATGCCTCCCCCCTCAGAAGGTGGGATTGCCGCTGCAGGGACGAGCAAGTTCATCCACCCACCTGCAGCTTTGCACGAGTGCAGAGTGAGGCTGATGCAGGTTGGCCATCACTCTTTGTGCAGTGACCCCAGCAGAAGTGGCACAGCTGGGCTGAGCAAAGCCATCCAAGGGATCTGCCTTTTAGAGCTGAGCTGGAAAACGGGCAGGGCTCATCTTCTGCGTTTCCATTGCAGGTGCCTGCAGCCGCTGCAGAAAGCGAAGGCCAGCACAGCTCCTCTGGGCAGAGCAGGTAACATGAGCTAGCTGCGATTTTGAGTAGAATTGATTCCTGTTTGTCATGGCTTTACCTGCCTAACAATCCTTTTGGATGGAAAGCTTGCCAGGCTCTTCGCGGGAGGGGGGAAATCCTTCCCCCCGGAAGAGAAAGCTCCCGCGCGAAGAGGAGAGCGATGCGCAGCCCAGCAAGCGCAGGAGGAGCCTGGAGCCAGGGAGCTCAGGAGCGGGCGACTGAGCCAAGCCAGGTGGGGCGAGAGGAACAAGGAGCCCTGGTGTGTGAAAGAGCCTGCTCTCCCTCTTTCCAATTGTCATGCTGCTCTGAGTCTAGGAAATATTTCTGTGGTGCCCAGAGACGGCCCCAGAGAGGAGGCATTCACCTTCCCTTGGGAGAAGGGGCATGTCTGGAGGCAAAGAGCACTCCAGCGCTGGCGGTTTTCATTTGGCACTTAGAACCCTAGAATCAAAGAAGAGTTTGGGTTGGAAGGGACCTTCCAAGGTCACCTAATCCAACCTCCCCGCAATCAGCAGGGACATCTTCAATGAGATCGGGTTACTCAGAGCCCCGTCCAGCCTGGCCCTGAGTGTTTCCAGGGATGGGGCATCTACCACCTCTCTGGGCAACCTGTGCCAGCATTTCACCGCGTTCATTGTAAAACAGTTCTTCCTCTTGCCTTTGTCTTTGTGCTTGTCTTGGTCTTTGTCTTGGTTCCTCCTTCCTTTACTCTGGTTCGTTTTTACTCTCTGTTCTTACTGCAGCTGTACCCAGGCCTGGCCCTCGAAGCATAGATTTGTACGGCAGTTGAGTCAAAAGCCCCTGTGTCCGCTCAAGCCTCCCCAAGCTCGCACAATCTAAATCATCCTTAGCAAACCACCAAAGCCTAATACCCAGCCCTAAGGAATCCTGCAGAGGAGAACTGTGGATGGGGATTGCCTATCCCGGCAAAGCACGACTTGCTTGTTCTCCTCTCAGCCGTGTACTTAATGCCTGTCTTTTCCCCCCCTCTTTCTCAAGGCAGGTTGAAGAGGAAGTCGCCCTCATGTTGCCACCCTCACGTTGGCTCGGCCGGACGGTCCAGAGTTTGTTTTAGTTAGTTTGTTGGTTAGCAAGTTAGTTAGTTTGTTAGTTAGTTTGTTTGTTGGTTTGTTACTTAGCAGGTTAGTTAGTTTGTTTGTTGGTTAGTTACTTAGCAAGTTAGTTAGTTAGTTAGTTTCTAGTGTAGGTAGCTGTGTACTGAGTGCACTTTTGGTTCACTTACGGGTTTGCGAGTTTCCAAAATTTTCCCACAGGCTTTTGAGCCGATAGGGCCAGAGAGTTGGTGAGTCAGGTCGGTAGGTAGGTAGGTACATTTGGCTGAACTGCACAAGCTCCCAACAAATGTCTGGAGAACAGCCCTGCTGTCAACAACGTCTGCGGCTGCACAAGATGAGGGCCTGTCTGAAGGAGCTGCAAGAATCCACTGCCAAGCAAGAAAACCTGGCGACCGAGCGACTGAGGCAGGATCCAGCTGTGCGAGCCTCAGTCCTGCTGAGCAGGGTGTCCGGCGCGGATGTGAGCCCTGGCTGCAGCTGTGAGGGGACCGTGGCCCCGCGAGGTGCCAAAGGAAGAAGACTTGCTGCTGCGTCAGGGCACGACTTACCTGTTGTGGTTGTTCTCTCACTGCACAGTCCAATGCGACGTTCTGCTCACTCAGGCAAAGCCCAGTTAAAACAAAGGAATGTATTACTTTAGCCAGTTGCGAGTTACCGATTTCCAGTGATTCCTCATTTCTACCTCCTCTTTTGTTTGGTACATTCCAGAAAGTTTCTGTAACTAAAGATTTAGCAAGTTTCAGAGAGGTTTTAGAACGAATCACCTTGATTCTGCCACTTGATCTCTTACAGACTTAACGTTGAACTTGGAGATGTTCATCAATACGTTCCCTCCTTTCCACCCGAAATTAATAACAGTACAATAAACCTGAGAATGCCAAGAAGATGCTTCCTGTGCCGCTTTCTTTTGAAATGTAATCAACATCTTTATAAAAGAAAAAATTATCATGGAGCGTTCTATACATTGCTATGAATAACTAAACATTGTGGTATTCTAATCAGCGATAGTGGTGGTCTTGTTGGTTTTAGTGAATTTCTAAAACTGTGCCTATGAACATGTAAATATAACAGGAAAGCTGTGGCTGTTTATCACTACAGAAAAGATGGAGTACGGGCAGCAAGAAGGGCCCAATGAAGCCTCTGTAAACAGGGAGACAGTCATTAGCTGGTCTTAGTGTAACGGTTTCCATGAGATGGCTTTGCAAGAGACCGTGTCTCTTTGTTACTGAATTACAAGACACTTGTTGCATATGCCCGCAGGGTAGTGCCGCTCTTTTTCCTGCTGTTATTAGTAAATACCAGTTCTTGCTGTTGAATACCTGTTTGGAAGCCGCCTAGAGCAGCCCAGTCGATCCAGATGAGCTGCTCCAGCCTCAGGCTCTTATGTCCTGTTACAGCTTAGATGTTGCGACTGGAGAAATGTTTGTGACATTGTGAGAACATGAAGGGTCTTCCTTTGGAGAAAACTTAAAATTTAGCTCTTCGTTTTGAAACTCAAATTTGATAATGCAAAATCCAAGGTATTTAATACCTGTGGTTAGGTACGACATCCACTGAGGAACGCTGCTCTTGACCGAGGACTTTTAAAATCTGGCTAGTACCTTAAGAATTGCATGGCAAGGATGGGTTTCTGTTCTTCCCGAGAAGACATATTCTAATACGGTTTGAGTGGAGAGCTGGGGCTTTGTTTCCTTTTCTCCCCTATTCTTTCTCTGTGGAGGGTCACTAGGTATGTTTGTGCCACCTTTCCACATTCGTGAACAGAGACTAGCATTGTTTCCCTGTTTTGAGGGTAAATATATAGGACTGACATTGCGTGAAGCATCCCGGGACACATGCGCACTTTGGGACTTGTGATCCAAAGCAGCTTGACCAGGCTTCTGGAAAGCAACTTGGCCAAATATGTCCTGGGGGTCCTGGTGCACACCAAGTTGACCAGGAGTCAGCAAGGTGAGCTGACTTACATGCAGTATACACCCTAGCAGCTAAAAAAATGCCTTTGCCATAAACCAGTATTATGTTCTTCCCCTAACACGCTCCACAAATGCAGCTCGGGCCCTTTAGTAGGTGACCAATGTCTAGAAGATAAAGCTCTGTATCCTGTGTACATCCTTTCAAAAGAAGGCATTTTAAATTCTGACCATCTTCGAATACGTCTTGCTCATATGACGTGACAAATACTTCTACACAGTTGCACATGCTGCAGAAGGCACGTGTTGAGCTGCAAGAATTTCCGCTAAGGACACAGGTAACAAAATGGCCATTTGAAGGCATTTCCTGCAGGCTGGAGGAAACGGGCAGCAAGCACTGAGGTGCTTTCCATATTTAAATGTTTAAATTAGTGTTTCTTGAAGTTTGCCAAATGTAGGTGGTTAGAACAAGACACAGTAAAAAAATAAAACAAAGCGCGTTCCTTAGCCCCCATATTTGCTCTTCACTGCACAAGCTAGCCAAAACGTGCGGAGAATGCTCCCACTAGGTCTCAGCTACGGGGATCCAGGACACAAACCTCCTTGGCGGAAGAGGTAATAAAATGGGCATTTGAAGGCATTTCCTGCACGTGGGAGAAAACGGGTAGCGAGCACTGAGATGATCTCCGTCTCTCATGAACACACAAGGAAATGGGTGAGGCATTTGACCCTCCTGAAACGCTGCTGCTTTATGCCCTTCTTACTGCATTAGAAGGAACGTGCATGCGGAGCTGCATCACTCAAGCCAGCTGCGCGCTTTTCCGTGTTTGCTCGGTCAGGTAGTCTGGAACGGTGACAGAACTATTGCGTGTGAGCTGTATCACAATCCCGTCACTTCTCAGCACGACAGTGCTCAGGAGCCACTTGCTTTGAGCCCTATAAAAGCCAAAAGGAACCAAACCTGGAGAAGACATCAAAGCAGAAGTCCTGAAGAACCTCCAAGGCCAACTTAGAGAGGTTTTCATGGAAGATAAGAAACAGTGAGACACAGGCGATGAACAGCCTGTAATGCAGCTTACAGAAATATGATGGTTACATAGAGAAACCTTGTATTCCATGGGCAGATTTGTTGTATCAAAATGTATTTACTAGAGAGAGACCTGCTTCGTGATAGAATGAAAAGACGTAATCTGAAAGGTGATGTGAAAAGGGGAGATTCTTCATCTTAAACTGTGCTGGTGCTCGACAGCACACAAAGAGCGGTGGCTTGCTTGGCGCTTTTGAAATTCTGTCAGTGGTAAATGGGTAGGGCACGATGAATTAGCTGCGGTCAGGCGCTTTGCTGTGGGCACAACCTGTTGCTTTCAGCATGTTGGTTGACCAGACGCTGCCTGTGAAACTCACTCAGGTATTAAATGGAAAGCAGGAGCGATGGGTGGAGCGATGTATTTGCTGTTTCACGACTACTTTAAAAATGGCTCTTCACTTTGGCCGATGTCTTGTAGTATGTAGATATGTTATATATTAATACCTTTTCTTCAATAAAGGAGTGTTTCTTTGCAGGAAGCAGACATGAGACACATCCTTTCTTCAAAGGTCAAAAGCTTCTTTCACTAAGTCCATTGTGTTTTTTGAATCTTGCCAAATGGAGATGGTTAGAACAAGACACAGTAAAAAAATAAACAACAAGAACAACACCACCAAAGCGCGTTCCTTAGCCCCCAATATTTGCTCTTAACTGCACAAGCTACCCAAAATGTGCGGAGAATGCTCCCACTGGGTCTCAGCTATGGGGATACAGGACACAAACCTCCTCGGCGGAAGAGGGAACGACAACCAGGGTGGGGTTCGGTTCACTGTGACTTGGGTGTCACAGTGTTGGGAGTTGGTTTCCACAAAGCCGTTAAGAGTGAGCGGGCAGCAAGGGCTTGATGACAGAGCCTCTCCCTGGGCATGGTTTGGGAATGGTCTGAGATTCTAGAGGGGATGTTCTCTGACCTCCAGCTGTCCCCTCAGAAGGGCCAGACTATCCCTAGGTCCTGCGTCACATCTGCTGATCCCTAGGTGCTGGTTTCGTTACGGCATCTGAAATGGCATTAAGTTGCCTGCGCGTAGGAAATCAAACTGAGGCCTTAGTCGATACACTCCCTTAAGTCTAAAGGTGTCCTAAAGATGTCTGCTTAAGGACAGTAGGAATAAGTCCTTCCTCTGCTACCTAGAATGGGATCTTGGCAATTATTTCACATGCAAAGCTGCAGTAGAGCTCTGTAAATTGGGAGGAGCTGAATGCCCAATTTGGTGTCTGGTATTGGAGTGGGTGGCCTCAGCACCTCCGGCTGCTTCTCAAAAACTACTACTCCATCGTATGTCAAAGGTGGCTAGCGGAATTCCCAGCCTAGATCTCCAGGAGTCAGCTGGCATGTGCCACGGGAAAGAGCCATGTTTTGTTTGCAGAGCCTCATGGAGCGGGCTACGGCTGTCCCTGTCCAAATGCAACTCAGGTGCCTTTGGAATATCCGGGGAGAAATGGAAGGGCTTTGGAGAGATTCTTATGAAAAGCTCATGTGCTGTCAGCTGCCGTGTGTCACCAGACTGAGGAAAAACATCTATTTTTTGTAAGCAATCGCTCACGCTTCCATGCCAATGCCGTATTTACGTCATACTTCAGGCGACCATGCTCTCTTGTGAAGCTGGAAGTCCTGCACACAAGCTTTCCTGTCCCTGGTGCAGAATGGTAAGAGAGTGCTCGGGCTGTTGAGGAGGGACAGACAGGGCAGGTGAGGTCGGGGGAGTCGCAGGGTATGTAAGGGAGAGGTTTGACTTGGGGTGATGTAGTTGAGAGCCTGTGAGTGAGGATTAGGGGCTGGCAAACAAAGAAGGTTCATTGTGGGTGTCTATTAGCAATCAGCCAGCCAGGATGATAGCACTGGTGAGTTCTTGCCTAGGAAATGAGGAGAAATGTCTGGCAATGCTATGGGCATGAAGCATCCTGGGACACGTGCACCCAGACTCGTGACCCAAAGCAGCTTGGCAAAGGTGCTGGCAAAGAGCGTGGCACAAAAGGTCCTGGGCCCCCGGTGGACGGCAAGTTGAGCAGGAGCCAGCGAGGTGGCCTTGGCCCAAGGCGGCAGCCAGTGGTGCCCTGGGCTGCACGGGGCAAAGCCTTGCCAGCAGCTGGAGGGAGGGGACCCTTCCCCTCTGGTCGGCGCTGCTGAGGCCAGGCCTGAAGTGCTGTGCCCGGGTCCGGGCTCCCAGGGCGAGAGAGACACGGGCATAGTGGGGAGAGCCCCCGCTGCCCCTCCCCCACCACTGCGCTCAGAATGTTGGGGTGTGTTGACCTGGCGCTGTCCCGGCAACGTTTCTGTGCCAACTCGGAGTGCCAGGGGTAAGAGCCAAGCTCTTGCCCTGCACCACTGGGACGGCACTAGGGCGTTCTCCGCCAGATTTTTCCACGCGTCTGGCCACCCCCTCGCGCCCCGCAAGCGTGCCCAACGCGAGGCAGCTCTTGGTTCCGTGGCCATGGGCCAGGTGATTTGCTGCCGCGGCTCCAGGTAGGCTCCCCCCACGCACGGCTCGCGGACACCCCAGAACAGCCGGACCGTGCAGCAGCCGATTTTCTCATGCCCGACGCCGTCTGCTCCGCAGGGACGAGCCTGAGCCTGAGCCCCAGCACCCACGCATGCCCAACGGTGGAAGTGGCCAGGTAGCCGGTGAGTTTGGAGAAGGCTAGGGCAGGACGGCCCTTCCCTCCTCCTCTTGCGGACGGGCACTCAGGCTGCACTGGGGCTGCTGCTGCCCTTCCCGCAGGGCACGTCTGTCCCCGTTACTCTGCGGCAGGAGAGACCTGAGCCCTCGGGATCCCTCGTTGCCAAAGGACACTTCTCCCGTGCGCTCCAGGGTCCAGGAGCGCTGGCCAGGCGCTTCTGCTCCACCTCTCTTTGCTCTCTTCTCCTTGGCAGACGGTGGCGCCCGCAGCAGGAGGAGGAGGTGGCTGCCCTGGCGCTTTGTGCGGCCAGGGACCTCGGCGGCTGCAGAGGCACCGGGGCCGTCGGGCTCTGCCCGCACGGGGCTTCTCTTTGGCCGGCCCCTGGCGGATCTCTGCAGCCAGGACGGCATGCTGCCCCAGCCCATGCAGGTAAGCAAGCCTGGCCAGGGGGTCCCCATCCTGCTGGCTCCTCTGGAGAGGCGCTGTCCCCATGGCAGGCATCCCAGATGAGTCCTGGGGACAAAGCGCGCTCCTCTCCACGTCACCCAACTCCAGCCAGCCCTCTCTTCAGCCCCATCCACACTCACTCCTGCCCCTGAGGAAGCCTGGCCTCTCCCAAGGCATGTCTCCAGCCCAGCAACGTCCTCCTCTCTCCCCTGCAGGACCTGCTGGCTCTGCTACACGAACAGGGGCCATCCACGGAGGGGATCTTCCGGCTGGCGGCCAGCGAGCGTGCCTCCCGGGAGATCAGGGAGGCCCTGGACAGCGGGACCGAGGTCCACCTGGCAAGCCAGCCGGTGCACGTCCTGGCCGTCATCTTGAAGGTGAGCCCTGCTGACCTGGAGTCCGGCAGCTCCCGGCTCTGGCGCTGCTGACGGGCAGCTGCCCGAGCAGGAGCCCAGAGCCGGGAGCTGCTGGGCACCCAGCGTGCTGGGGCTGCTGCCCGTGCTCCCGGCAGCAGCGCTCACAGCCTGACGCGCAGCCCTTGGCATTGCAGGACTTCCTGCGCAAGATCCCCTCCAAGCTCCTCGTGGCGGAGCTCTACCAGCAGTGGATGGCCGCCCTGCAGAAGAGCAGCAGGGAGGAGAGGCTGGTGGGGCTGAAAGAGTAAGTGTGGCCAGCAGCCTGGCTGCTCCGCAGGGACTGGCAGAGCCGGGCGGCACTTGCCTGCAAAGCCACAGCCTGCCTGAAAAAGATGCAGGCATTGAGGCTGGCTCCTTGTGCAAAGGGACTCTGGCCAGAAGGGCAGGCAGGGAGGGAGGTGGCAATATCTCAGGGAAGGCAGCCCCTCTGCTGTAGAGCCGGCTTGGCCAAGGAGCCTTCCCTGGGGTGGGCTTGGCTGACATCAGCATGGGACACCTGTCTTGACGCCTGCTTCATCTCTGAACGTTGCGTTCCTGTTCCCGCAGGGTGGCCCGAAAGTTACCCGAGGCCAACCTCCTCCTCCTCAACACCTTGCTGCGGCTGCTGCAGAACATCAGCAGCAACGCCACCGTCAGCAAGATGACAGCCAGCAACCTGGCCATCTGCGTGGGGCCCAACCTCCTCGGCCCACCAGAGGAGGACACGCTCCCTCTGGACACGCTGGTGCAGGCGACAGCCAAGGTACGCTGCGCTTCCCAGCCCGCTGCAGCCTTCCAGGCCCACGCCAGCTTTGCTCTTCAGAGGTTCCTGGCTGCCTCCTGTCTTCAGCCAATGCTGGCAGGGGAGCTGCTGGGAAGAGCAGCCGCACAGCTGCAGCTTTCTGTGCGCAAGGCAGGATGAGGAGCGGGAAGGGCTGTTGGAGCCACTTGCAGCCAGCGCGTTGGAAACCAATGGTTTGCTGTGTGCAGGTGACCCAGCTGGTAGAGTTCCTCATCAACCACCAGGAGGAACTCTTTGAGGCCGAGGAGGAGCGGGAGGAGGAGGAAGAGGGGGCTGGGCTCGCCGCTGAAGGGGCCGAGGAGTCGCCGGCAGCAGGAGCAGAGGCGGAAAGCGCCGAGGTAGGTGAGGTCCACAAGCAGCGTGAGAGAATGCCACCCCCCTCAGAAGGTGGGATTGCCGCTGCAGGGACGAGCAAGTTCATCCACCCACCTGCAGCTTTGCACGAGTGCAGAGTGAGGCTGATGCAGGTTGGCCATCACTCTTTGTGCAGTGACCCCAGCAGAAGTGGCACAGCTGGGCTGAGCAAAGCCATCCAAGGGATCTGCCTTTTAGAGCTGAGCTGGAAAACGGGCAGGGCTCATCTTCTGCGTTTCCATTGCAGGTGCCTGCAGCCGCTGCAGAAAGCGAAGGCCAGCACAGCTCCTCTGGGCAGAGCAGGTAACATGAGCTAGCTGCGATTTTGAGTAGAATTGATTCCTGTTTGTCATGGCTTTACCTGCCTAACAATCCTTTTGGATGGAAAGCTTGCCAGGCTCTTCGCGGGAGGGGGGAAATCCTTCCCCCCGGAAGAGAAAGCTCCCGCGCGAAGAGGAGAGCGATGCGCAGCCCAGCAAGCGCAGGAGGAGCCTGGAGCCAGGGATCTCAGGAGCGGGCGACTGAGCCAAGCCAGGTGGGGCGAGAGGAACAAGGAGCCCTGGTGTGTGAAAGAGCCTGCTCTCCCTCTTTCCAATTGTCATGCTGCTCTGAGTCTAGGAAATATTTCTGTGGTGCCCAGAGACGGCCCCAGAGAGGAGGCGTTCACCTTCCCTTGGGAGAAGGGGCATGTCTGGAGGCAAAGAGCACTCCAGCGCTGGCGGTTTTCATTTGGCACTTAGAACCCTAGAATCAAAGAAGAGTTTGGGTTGGAAGGGACCTTCCAAGGTCACCTAATCCAACCTCCCCGCAATCAGCAGGGACATCTTCAATGAGATTGGGTTACTCAGAGCCCCGTCCAGCCTGGCCCTGAATGTTTCCAGGGATGGGGCATCTACCACCTCTCTGGGCAACCTGTGCCAGCATTTCACCGCGTTCATTGTAAAACAGTTCTTCCTCTTGCCTTTGTCTTTGTGCTTGTCTTGGTCTTTGTCTTGGTTCCTCCTTCCTTTACTCTGGTTCGTTTTTACTCTCTGTTCTTACTGCAGCTGTACCCAAGCCTGGCCCTCGAAGCATAGATTTGTACGGCAGTTGAGTCAAAAGCCCCTGTGTCCGCTCAAGCCTCCTCAAGCTCGCACAATCTAAATCATTCATAGCAAACCACCAAAGCCTAATACCCAGCCCTAAGGAATCCTGCAGAGGAGAACTGTGGATGGGGATTGCCTATCCCGGCAAAGCACGACTTGCTTGTTCTCCTCTCAGCCTTGTACTTAATGCCTGTCTTTTCCCCCCCTCTTTCTCAAGGCAGGTTGAAGAGGAAGTCGCCCTCGTGTTGCCACCCTCACGTTGGCTCGGCCGGACGGTCCAGAGTTTGTTTTAGTTAGTTTGTTGGTTAGCAAGTTAGTTAGTTTGTTAGTTAGTTTGTTTGTTGGTTTGTTACTTAGGAGGTTAGTTAGTTTGTTTGTTGGTTAGTTACTTAGCAAGTTAGTTAGTTAGTTAGTTTCTAGTGTAGGTAGCTGTGTACTGAGTGCACTTTTTTTTCACATACGGGTTTGCAAGTTTCCAAAATTTTCCCATAGGTTTTTGAGCCAGTAGGGCAAGAGAGTTTGTTTGTTTGTTTGTTTGTTTGTTTGTGAGTTAGTTAGCAAGTTCGTTATTTTGTTTGTTTGTTAGTTTCTAGTGTAGGTAGCTGTGTACTGAGTGCACTTTTGGTTCACATACGGGTTTGCGAGTTTCCAAAATTTTCCCACAGGCTTTTGAGCCGATAGGGCCAGAGAGTTGGTGAGTCAGGTCGGTAGGTAGGTAGGTACATTTGGCTGAACTGCACAAGCTCCCAACAAATGTCTGGAGAACAGCCCTGCTGTCAACAACGTCTGCGGCTGCACAAGATGAGGGCCTGTCTGAAGGAGCTGCAAGAATCAACTGCCAAGCAAGAAAACCTGGCGACCGAGCGACTGAGGCAGGATCCAGCTGTGCGAGCCTCAGTCCTGCTGAGCAGGGTGTCCGGCGCGGATGTGAGCCCTGGCTGCAGCTGTGAGGGGACCGTGGCCCCGCGAGGTGCCAAAGGAAGAAGACTTGCTGCTGCGTCAGGGCACGACTTACCTGTTGTGGTTGTTCTCTCACTGCACAGTCCAATGCGACGTTCTGCTCACTCAGGCAAAGCCCAGTTAAAACAAAGGAATGTATTACTTTAGCCAGTTGCGAGTTACCGATTTCCAGTGATTCCTCATTTCTACCTCCTCTTTTGTTTGGTACATTCCAGAAAGTTTCTGTAACTAAAGATTTAGCAAGTTTCAGAGAGGTTTTAGAATGAATCACCTTGATTCTGCCACTTGATCTCTTACAGACTTAACGTTGAACTTGGAGATGTTCATCAATACGTTCCCTCCTTTCCACCCGAAATTAATAACAGTAAAATAAACCTGAGAATGCCAAGAAGATGCTTCCTGTGCTGCTTTCTTTTGAAATGTAATCAACATCTTTATAAAAGAAAAAATTATCATGGAGCGTTCTATACATTGCTATGAATAACTAAACATTGTGGTATTCTAATCAGCGGTAGTGGTGGTCTTGTTGGTTTTAGTGAATTTCTAAAACTGTGCCTATGAACATGTAAATATAACAGGAAAGCTGTGGCTGTTTATCACTACAGAAAAGATGGAGTACGGGCAGCAAGAAGGGCCCAATGAAGCCTCTGTAAACAGGGAGACAGTCATTAGCTGGTCTTAGTGTAACGGTTTCCATGAGATGGCTTTGCAAGAGACCGTGTCTCTTTGTTACTGAATTACAAGACACTTGTTGCATATGCCCGCAGGGTAGTGCCGCTCTTTTTCCTGCTGTTATTAGTAAATACCAGTTCTTGCTGTTGAATACCTGTTTGGAAGCCGCCTAGAGCAGCCCAGTCGATCCAGATGAGCTGCTCCAGCCTCAGGCTCTTATGTCCTGTTACAGCTTAGATGTTGCGACTGGAGAAATGTTTGTGACATTGTGAGAACATGAAGGGTCTTCCTTTGGAGAAAACTTAAAATTTAGCTCTTCGTTTTGAAACTCAAATTTGATAATGCAAAATCCAAGGTATTTAATACCTGTGGTTAGGTACGACATCCACTGAGGAACGCTGCTCTTGACCGAGGACTTTTAAAATCTGGCTAGTACCTTAAGAATTGCATGGCAAGCACAGGTTTTTATTCTTCCTGAGAAGACATATTCTAATATGGTTTGAGTGGAGAGCTGGGGCTTTGTTTCCTTTTCTACCTCATTCTTCCTACGTGGACTTCTGTGGGTCAATAGATATATTTGTGCCACCTTTCCACATTCGTGAACTGAGACTAGTATTGTTTCCCTCTTTTAAGGACAAATATATAGGATTTATATTGCCTCAGATAATAATAGCGTATGTACTAGGTATGATTATTTTTTGCAGACATTGATAACAACATTTTTCAAATATTCCTTTAATACTGCTGTGGATGCAAGGTGGGAAATATTTTGTAATATCCTGTTAAATTAATTTAATTTTGAAATAAAATCAGCTTCCTTTACCTGAAGTTATAGTGAGGTGTGTGTTTTCCTCCGGTAGTCTACCCGTCCAAGGTACCAGTGTTTTCTTCATCCAGGAACAATATATTGTTATTATTCTAAGCTCACGTTGATATTAGATTTTCAATGTGACTGGAACTGTAAACATGCTAGCAATTGGCATCAGAAGACTTCAAAGTAAATTTAATAAAATACAATATCCTGTTCAGTTATGTCAACAAGGACTTCTCAGTGTATGTACATTCAGAACAAGGCCATCATCAGAAAAATAAATACAGATTTAACTTCAAAATAATCCCTAATTAAGTAAACAAAAGTCTGCATATAATGAGGGAAGGCTGAGATGGGCTATTAATATACAGTGCTATATTTTGCATTGTGTTTCTCTTGCAATCCATATAATCATGTTGCCTGGTGTCACACAACAACTCCATGATACTTTATTCTTATGCATAATACAGCATCATTCAAACACAGACTAATATTGACATGTATAATCAGTAGCTGCAGAGAGCCCTGCACTGTTCCCATTCAAGTCAAAGGCAAATTTCATTATGTGAGTGGGAGCAGGAACACATTGTTCCAAATGCATTAATTTGGGTTTATGTCCTGAATAAATATTAGTTGTAAATTTCTCCTGGTTGAATCTGAAGACACTCCAAAGACAAAAGCAGAT
This sequence comes from Columba livia, assembly GCF_036013475.1. Lineage (NCBI taxonomy): Eukaryota > Metazoa > Chordata > Aves > Columbiformes > Columbidae > Columba > Columba livia. The sequence continues at coordinate 190,292,770 of NC_088602.1, read as the reverse complement.
GTGGATGTAAGAGATGGCATACACCAAGCTATCTGCTTTTCTCTGCTGAAGGAAGGCTGTTTAATTGACTATTGGGTTGACTTTTTTGGTTCCAAAGAAAACACTACGTGATCTTTAAAATGATCGTGCATTCCTAATCATGAATTCCTCTAATCACAATCAAAAATATTTATGTATTGGAACATTTATATTAACAAGTTGTCAGTTTGGCTAAAATTGTTTTTACTGTGCACACTAAGTCAATATGAAGAGAACGTGTTACTGATATGGCTTTTAAATAGCCGGGCTTGTAGATGTGTACAAACTTGCACCCACACCTGCAGGGCTGCTCTGCCTGATTCCTGTGAGCTTCAAAACATGGTGAGCGCTAATACAGTGCTTTAAAAACATGCAAATATTTGCAGTTAGGGCAGAACAATATGTGAGTTCTGATTCAGCCTTAACTCTTGGTGAACACCTAGAGGAAGCAGTTACCAATGCCACCACGTGTAAAAGGAGAAGGCTAATCTCTAGTAAATTATCAGCCTGGCTTAGTATGGGATGCATGTGTTCACAAGCCTTCATTTGCCATCTGCTACTCATCTACAGAATTTTGTACTGCAATCTGGTGCTGTTCATCTCCCATAAAGCAGCTACACTCAACCCTATCATACTGAAAATACTACATCCTTCTCCATCACTGTGTTTTCCAGCCATTATTTGATATATTGTGAGGGTGCAACTCAGGTTATTTGAGAAAAATGGTACAAATTCAGTTGTGCTATCGTATATGAACCTCTCCAACCTATTTGCAGCTTGTTTGTTTGTTTGTTTTATTCCACCAGCATGACTCCAGTGCACAGTGGGCTATTCCACAAAGGTGAAAAGTGGAATTTCTACTTTAATAACAATTATGTCTTCCTCACTGATATTATAAAGTCACCTTCTTGGTTTTGACTTAATATCCTGTCTTTGGACTCTGTTGAACAGACTTTCCATTCTTCGAATTAAGTGTGTCAGCAAGGCTCCAAATAATGGTCATAACATGGCTGTAATGTGGCAAATTATGCTGCAGATGTTGAGCAGTGTGGACAATAACGGACCTGATGCCCTCTACCGAGGCTTCACAGGGGCTTGATAAACCCAGTGAAACAGCTGTTGCAAGGTTTGGCACACTGTTCCTTTATTGGGCACATTTGGGCCCACAACATACTTTGCTTGCTAAATATCTAGATCAAACTTTCTGCTGTTATTATTATTATTATTATTATTATTATTATTATTATTATTATTATTATTATTATTATTATATTGACAGGATGGTAAGACAATAATGTGATGTGTTCCAAATTATTCCAAACAGCCATTTGTGTGATCCATGTGATGCACATTCTGTTCAAGAGATGCCATCCGTAAAGGGGGAACAATTTTCACAGCTTCATCATAATTCAGGATGTGTTCAATACACATTGGATCTTTCAGACTATTTAGACCATGCATCTACTGAAATTTAATAATATTTCTACTAATGAACCTACATAGTCTATATGAAACTGTTGTGAAAGAGTAGTTTATTACTCCTCAGTTTTTCTTGTCCTTATGAGAGTTCTTATGAACAGAGCTGCATAAGCTGTGGCCACAGATTAAGCAATCTTGTTGTACATATATTGCCCTCTTAAAGCAGATAAAGACATAAACCTTTGCCTATAGAGTTGTGTAGACATATTATATACGTCTACTAATATTTCAGAAATAAATATCAGGTGGCACCTCAGTTTCCCTGTTTTATATTATTGTACCTGACTGTACACGGTTAAATCAATGAATAAAAGAAATAGCAGAGATAAAGCTGTTTTGAGAAACAACTAATTGATGGCCCTCAACTTGAGGATTTAAGCCCCTTAATGACATTTTTATAAACTGAAACTTAACAAAGGAAATACTAAATCACTGTAAGATCAGAGGCCCTGGAAAGGAATGGGGTTATCAGCAGTTGCAAGAAATAAGTGAGACAGACCCTGACTGCAGCAAGTATACGGCCACACAAAAAGGTGAAGGGAACTGTGCTGGGAAGAGTTTTCAAGGGAAGGCTCTGTGATGAGAAGGAATACAAGACTGGAAGTTGTTTCCCAGGTAGGTCATTGAGTCACAGGTGCTACATTCACCATCACAAACTTACTGTGTGCCAATTCAAATGTAATTCATTTTCACTGGCCTTATAAGAAAATTTATGCGAGTTTGTACACTACCAGTATATACTTGTGCTGGTGCCGGTGCTGCTCTGTGGCCTTTCCTTGGCATTTCCATTTCCCCCAGTGTATTCTAGACATCAGTTGTGTCTGTGGTGGCATTCATATTAAATACACTGAGCTCTTTATGTTTCCTGCCTTAAGCCAGGCTTACCCTTCCCTGCATGATTCTAAGGAGAACAAGCAAAAACTGTAACAGCTCCTCCTGTGGAGTTGATTATTTTATGAAAAATACAGTGTGACTGTTCTCTGTAGCCATCAGGGAGTTATGAAGTAGTCCTTTTTTTGTACTGTTGTCTATTGTATAAGCCAAAATTAATTATTCCCAATTTCCTTGAGGTTTTACTTAGCCTGTAGCAAAATACAGACTGTCCCTTTTGCTGCTTCCTTACTGCTGTCTCTTGTAAAATAACAAACAGGCTATGTTCTCTTACTGACTAGGACTGTCGGACGTGAATGCCATAGCAGTGGGCTTTCAAAAGTAATGGTCATGCCCATTACTTTCTTTGTGTGAACATCTAAATGACATGACAGTAACCTGTGGTAAAACCTTTTACATCCCCAGAGTGCATTTGGGGGCATAATTAAGCTTGGCAGAGGTAAGAGACCTACAAGCAAAAGCAAGAGGCATTTCAATACAATTTTTAATGCATGCAAAGTTATTGCTCCTGTCATGCTAAGGGGAACGAATGCAAGGTGTCTTCACTGGCAAAGGCAGCACATTTGTTCTAAACACTAGCCTGTTTTATAGCAAAATGCCTTGGTAAACTATGTTTCTTAACACTACTTATCATCTTCAATCTCCATTTTATGTAGGATTAGACTGAATATACATTAAGGAAATTCTTATCACCAGCTAATAAGGCAAATAGGTCCTTAATTTCAGATAACAGAAAGTGATTTTTATGGCATGCTACTGGTGTTCTTGAAATCATCATGGAGATGGGTATGAGCCCATGTTTTACTACTGCCATGGTAACATGCCCCATCTTCCCCCAGTAAGTCTTCTTTATACACCCAGTGGTCTGCCTCTCTTTTGAAATAGTGTGAAACAGTGAATCAGCTTTTAGGCTGATCAAGTATAGTTTCTGTTTTCATCGGTTCCAATCTGTTCTGGCTTCCTCCTGAAAGACATCAGCCAACTGCCTTGTCCAGCAGTTTCAACAATTTTTGCTTTGTGACGGAGACCAATATTTTCTTTAAAACCTTGGATTGATTGTAAGCATGGGCATTGAAACGAATTCTCTCTGCCAGTCTTCAGCTCCCATTTCTTAACGCAGAGGTTTAGCAAATAGTGTATCAGTTTTAGTTAATTCTCCTTCTAGAAAGCTCCATGGGAGGCTTTTCCCAGTAAGGGTTTTAGAAGCACCAGGTTTTCTGTAACTTTTCTTCTTTTACTAGTTTTCACAACTTTTGTGTTTCAAAATGTAGAAACAGCAAACCTTGACTCAGGCTTCTTTTGAAAGTGGGTTTTGTTATGTATTGTAAAATTCAAGTTGTTTACTGTTTTCTGAACTTAACGGATGCCCTTGAAGAGTGACCATTTACGTCTTCTGCCTGATCTGTTTCTTGCTTTTCTGTGTGATGTTGTTGCACCTACCTAGCAGCTTTACAAGTTCTCTCTCCCTTGACTCAGCAATTATTAATGCATTTTTAAGGCCCAAATCAATGTCTAGTTGCCTCAGTTTGTGTATCCTACACTAACTCATTTTTTGAAACAAAGATTAGCAACATTTCAAGGGCTTAGTGCTAGACTGTGATTTTTCCTCCAATTTAGACAACAAGTATGTTACCAGGAGCTCAGTGGAGTGGTGATTTTTTTGCCTTTATACAAACAGAAACTGCTGTGTTTTGAATCCAACTAGATCCAAGTACCTGTGAATGTTGTTGATGTCTCTCCTGAGATACGCTGTGGTGTCAGGGCCTGGTTCTGTATCAGTTTTGTTGTATGCCATCTAAAAGAGGCCATGTACATTGTTCATTACTCCTCCTGCAGTTTCCTGCCCCTTGCTTTGGTGTGATGAATTGCTAAACTCATAATGTTCCACCAAACTCTTAATCCAGCTGCATACTGGGAAAATATGATACTTTCTGTTTGACACTTCTATGGCAGCAGAAGAGCTTTGCAATCACCAGTGGCTTTGTGGACAGGTGATCCTGCAAAGTCATTCTGTCTCAGCACTATTCGGTGTGCTGACTTACAGAAATTGCCAGCTATAGAGTAGCTTCTTTATTCTCAGAAAATCAATAAATTCTGTCATTAGCTATTAGAAACTCCCACATTCCCCATGCAAGTGGAGCAGTAGATTTTTTTGCAAGCATCCTGTCTTTTGACACTTTTCTATCTCCTAGATAATTTTCCTTTTTTTTTTTTTTTTTTTTTTTAACATTGCAACAGCTGCAAGGTGATGAGGTCTTTTTAGTTTCATTCAGCTGGCTTCTCCCTTTTCCTCATTTCCAGTTCAGGATTCCAGCCTCATTCCAAATTGGCAGGACTCTCACTCTGCAAATAACAACCATTTGTTAAGACTGGACCCCATCAAGGCTGCACAGTTTTGCATCAGTTGTGATTGTTGTAACAATATTTGATGTCGACAGGAGCCTGGACTTGACCTGCGAGATTCCTTCCCAGTACTGTGACGCTTCCATTACAAATCACACAACCAAAAGACCAAATGGCAATGAGAAGGAAAACCTAAATCACAACATATAGATAAGAAACAGCACAAGGAGGAGTTCCCTGGGAAGGCACAGTCTCTTACCTCAACTCTACTGTCCAGTGACTCATTGTACCTCAAACCCACACTGCACTACAAAACTTAATTACAACAGAGCTCAGATCTTCACAACTACATAAAAAGTGATGTACACCAGAAAACATATTTTTGGTTTTATATTAAATAACATAATGGGGCTGAATTCTCCTTCAATAGTACCCTGTTTTCAGTAATTTCCTTCTATACTCATGTAAGCATAGTTATCAGCAGGTCTGCTTTAATAGGGAGAACTTTCTTTAAATATCTCCAGACTTTCCTTTCCTTCATATTCACCTCTGTAGTATGAGCATTTTCTTCTTTCTTTCTCTTTCTTCCTTTCTTGCTTCCTTCCTTCCTTCCTTTCCTTTCTTTTATTCCTTTCCTTCCATTCTTTCTTTCCTCTCTTTCCTCTCTCTTTCTCTTTCTTCCTTTCTTCCTTTCTTTCCTTTCTTTCTCTTTTTCTTCCTTTCCTATGTGACTTAGACCAAAATGAGCCCTCAATACATTTCCCAAAGTCTCACATGCCAGAGAAGACAAAAAGAAGAAACTGAGGGTGGCTGTGTTTGCCAGCAGTAGCCCCCACTGCTGTGTTGATCATGCATTCTCTCTCATTAACTTACCTGGAATGAGGAGTTTTGACCTGCTGGATTCTGCATGTTCTCTTTCTTCCCTTACACCTGCTTTTCACCATTCTGCTGATAAATCCTGTCCATACAGCTGAGGGACCTGCCTAGCAGGGAATTTCCTCACTGTAGTGCAAACTGTGGATAGTAAGAATGTGTGAATAGCCTGGAAGCATCGTGGTTAAAAGGGAATGAGAAACAAAATTACTGAGCTTGGGCTCAGTGACCTTCTCTTTCCATCCATGAATTCTGCAGAAAGCATAACTCAACCTGAATTAATAATAGCTATGCAATACTTGTTCAACAAACAAACAAAAAGAGCAACAATAACGAGACCTTAACCGAGGTTTATGCTTGCTTTCTGAGGTACATATTGATAAGAGTCTAGCTTAGACATAAATATCAGTTTCATTAGATCTTTTGGTTAAGGTGACGGCCCTTAGTGTAGGGAATATGAGAGGTGATGCTTTGAGAGGAAATGGCAACAGATAAGGATGCTCAGGCTGTAAATGCTGTCGCTTTCCCTCTTTCTTTAATGAAATAACAGTCATCATAGAGAGAGAAGCAGACAAATGGTTCACACATATGGCAAGCTTCAGCAGTCAATCAAACAATTCCCCCAACACAATGACGACAATCTTTCCAGCTCTAGTCCTTTGCCACAAAGCTAATAGCTCTGCTGTTCCGGAAAGCAATCACATGCCCCATGCCTGTCCCTGCAGGTGCAGCTTTCCTGGTCCATCCAACCATAAACACTGTATTTTGCACTCCCTTGTACAGGAGTAAGTGGCAATCTTGCAATTAGGAAATGCCATGATCACAAGCTATTATGGTGAATTCTCCAAAGTAATACAAAGGCACACAGGGAATAGCTTTGCATGATCTTAAAGGCTTCACACAGAGGCTGCTAGATTCTCTGAAACAGTAACGAGTGACTGAAATAAAATGATAGGTTATCGCTTCCCCTCCACTCTTTTTTTTTCCCTGTCAAAGCAGGAAAGAAAATTAAAGAAAAATATGTTTTTATGAAATACAAATAGATTTTTATTATAAATAAATCTTGGGCAAAACCAGAGCAAGCAAGAGCACTGCAGTTTCTCTTTTTGGCAGGTAACTTGGTAAAGTATGGGACAGTTGGCTTCAGGAAGTAAAATACTCTGTACCGCTGCAAGTGGTTGGCAATCTGTTAAAACAGCAGCTGTCCCAATCTCAACCATAAGGAGAGGGACATTATTATAGCCTCAGTTACGACTATAGGTAAGTAGACAGGCTTCAGCACAACTTGAATCCTGTTTCTTTTGCTCTTGTTTACCAGAAGCCACACACTGCCCCAGGCATTTCACACAGCAAGCAGCCAGATTTCACACATTGGTTATCAGCCAGAAAGAGCAACAGTGTTGTCCAGACCTTAAGAAAGTGGGTTCAGTTCTTGTCCTTGCACAGACATCCTATGGGATTTTATACAAATCATTCAGTTTGTCTAGTCCAGATACTTTAAAAGACTTTTTTTTTTTTTTCCCTAATTCCTAAAACCTTTACATGCTAATCCTTCAAAGAATACACTATGAAGAGCGAAGTACCAAAGTTATGCAGGGATTAAGCATCCAGAAAGAGTTAGATAAAGACTCACTCCTTTATTCTAACACTAGAACAAGCAGACACTTTTCCATACAAGGCTTCAGGGTTTGGAGAACTCATCTAGGAGTGAGAAGCATGAGTGCAATTCTTCCTTCAAACTTACTGTCTTGAACCCTAGATTTCTGCCCACTGCCTAAGGCTGTCCCAGTTCCAAGGTTCCAAGATATGGGGCAAGAAGAAGGGAAGTACAAATGGATCAAGATGGGATGGAGGAGGAGAAACTATTCCTCTTATACAATGTGCAGTGTTTTGTACTGACAGAATCTGAAGACCAAACAAGCTGGAGGGCAAATAAACTGCCCCTCAGTTGTGTAGCATACTTGCAATCCAGCTGTTGCTTTAATCAAGTCATCAAGAACATTTATTATTATTATTATTATTTAAAATAATTTAATGTCTTTTTCTTAGTGAATATTCAATTCTTGTTTGCAAAATGGAGCTGCTTCAAACAAAGGAAGTAAGGGCATTGCTATGCCTGCGTAACCCAAGTCCTTATGGTCCTGGTGGATGAAGGAAGGACAGGGACAAGAAAGGAAAGGAGAACTTTGATTCTGCATAAGCAGAGGGAAGCACAGAATCCAGCCACTCATTTCCTAAGCACTGTAACCACCAGAGCACGTCTTCTGAAGAAGGAGCTCAATGGCTACACTTCAGGAAAGCCTCATTTTCAGATCTGGGTTAGGTCAAGTATGAGGGGTATGAGTTTGATTGGCCTGAAGTGATGAAGGTAGTTTATTTTTTACAAAAGTAGAACTGTAGGCAAGGGACCTTCACTATTAAAACTCTGATAACTACAGACTTAGACACTAGGAGTACAAGCCAGAGTTTGGAATTTCATGGTATTATACTTCTGCATCTAATTGTTGTCTACAAGCCAAGGTGGACACAAAAACTGACCTTCTGGTTCTGACCCATCATATTTCTTTTCCTGATCTTCTCATACAACAGTAACAGTTTTTACATTTTTCCCAAGGCTTTTTATGAGGGTAAAAGCCTTAAAAAATTCTACGCGGTCATCTTGCATGGCAGTAAGGCTCTATATGAATATCTAAAAGTTGCACATCCAGTGGAGAGAATGTGTGACTGGAAGCTATGCACCCCACTAATGTGAGCAGGTAAGGGTGAGAAATGAACCTCACTCTTGCACCGGCTCATGCCTAGGGACATCCTCCCCCACCTTAGTCTATGTAAAGGGGTACAACCTTCACCCTGTGCCATGTATGTCCTCCTGATGTTGAGTCAGTCCCTGGCTCCTGCACAGCGATGCAGTCTGGCTTCAGTTCCAATGCAGCTGTTGTTACCAACCCATGACACAATCACACCTTCAGTTTTCTGTGTGAACTTATCCTAAGGGGTGTATTTGTGCTGCATGGCGTGGAAGGGGTAAAGGTGGATGAATCAACATTGCACAAAAGGTGGGGCTAGTTGTCAGATGTGGAACTCCATGCTGCTGTGGCCTATTTAGAAGAAGCCCAGGTATTTACAGGTAACACAGAGTTATGCTGTGCAGACACATCAGTACCGGAATGGGTAATATTTTTCAAGCAAATATGCTTGGCAAAAGCTGCTAACAAAAAGAATCAGTCTTCTGGTCAGTCAGAACTGATGCCATTGACTCCCTGTGCCTTGATGATGTTTAAAATATTGCTGACTGCTGTTGTGTTGATATGAGTAGTGCAAATCCACGCACTTTCTGTCAGTGAAAAACACAGGAAAACAAGGCTCCATGGCCAAACAGTCTGTTGAAGCAGGAAATGTTTTCAGAACAAAAAGTGACTGGGTCATGCACAGGGTTTGTGGCAGCAATTATTCTGGCAGCTCTACAAACAGTCTGTTGGGGGAGGCAGGTCAGTTCACCTCCCTTGACCTAGAGTACTTCTTTCCTGTATTAACTGGCTGCTTTGACTTGCTGGTTTTGGTCCCTACATGTTTACTTTTTTTTTTTTTTTTTTTTTTTTGGTGAGAAAAGGAAGATGTATGGCAGGAGAGGCCACAAGAATCTGTGGACAGAAATGCCTCTCCATTGGCAATGCCTGATTTTCAGTAACCTTGGCATAAGTCATATGAATGGGCTAGGAGATAAACCCCAATCCAGGCATAGGTCACTGTTATTGCAACAATCCATCTAGCTTTACACTGACTTTCAATATACAGGAAATTTTTAAGCAAGCAAAGATATCATGGGAGGTGAGAGTGCATCAAGGCATGGAATCCAACTTCCACATCATTTTCAGGGACTTTCCCTTCTGAGGCCTAAATCATCTAAATGAGAACATTCCTGAGTTAACTAGAACACGTCTCTCACTCTGAGCTGCCCACCAAAAATCTTTAAACAAAACATAACAAGTGATTAATGGTGACGTGAACTCCCCTGACACATGCACAGCCAAAGTAATATTATGGTACAGTCTGTTATGCTTGATTAAACAAAACGTTTTGGTACTCACATTTGACAAGCTTTTGCACAAAGCAATTTTATCAAACTACGCACCTGAGTAAAGAAACTTTAATTTGTTCCAAGGCTGAGTGTTCACATTCTTTTCTCCTTTCACTTCCTTGTTTATCTGGCAAGAAGCAGCTCATACCACCCTTGTCACAGCTGAATGTACATGACGTGTCCTGACTGTATTGCTGAACCTGCAAGGAGATGCTGCAAGTGGGGAAGACCTCACTGGGGAGGTGCAAGGATGGTGCTGTGGCTCAACAGAGAGCTTGAGGGTGATGGGACTGTTTCTGCAGCGTGCCTAAGGTGCTCTGAGCATGGGGAGAGAGCCCTGAAATGACTGAGAGGCTCTGGGCTGGATCTGCCAGGCTCAGGTAGCCTCACTAGCCCGGCCACAGTGCCTGCTCTGTGGGAAGCAGGTTTGGAGTGAGCAGGGTGAAGCAGAATCATCATGGGTGAGGAGTGAGCCCTGAGCCAGGAGTGACAGTCCTGGTACTGCTGGAGGAGATGCCTGAAGAGATAGATTTTGTGGCAAGTCAGTAGGTGTGTCTTGCTAGGATGTCCCATGTATGACTGGCTGAAGTGATCCTATGAGCATGATCATCAGCCGAGAAACCAGCTGTCACAGGAATCCTACCATGAAATGACTGCTGATGAGTTCAGCTTCCCAGGAGGGATATGAAGCCTAATTAGCATAAGTAAGGATCAAGACTTTCATTGGATTGTGTCACCAATGTTTTCATATGCTTTAAATTGTCTCAATTTTTTTTAAGATCTGCATCCCAAAGTACATAAATCATTGACATTGTTCAACTTGCTTATACATAATCTTTAAACCATGTTTTATGCTATTGCCTGTACATCTCGACCAAACTGTGAGAAAGGCAGAGAGCGCAAGATCAAAGCAAGCAGGAAACTTATAGTGTGGCTGGACTGGTAAAAACATCTGCCTGTCGAAATGTTTGTATAATCACTCATGTCATGCCTGTCAGATGAGTGATACTTGTGTCGTTCTGCACACTGCAGCTCACCAGTGGTACCTAGGGTGCTGGGGTTTAAAGAAAGAACATGCACCAGAACTACAAGGCAGTTAATTGCAAGTGAGAGCCAAGCTCTTTGTACTGCTCTTCATATGTATTATTTAAAGTAAATCCTGCTATATCTTAGTCAAGATAAGGTTTATTTTAACTAATGTCTTCTATAGCCCTAATTTATCACTTTGGGCTTTTCTTACCAAGAAGATGTTCAAAAATACCTTTCCTTTGCATCTTTAAAAAGCACCATAGTATGATTTATGTTTTAATGCTTCTGCCAATGTAAACTCCTGATGTACTCAAATTTATGTAGCACTTAAAAGACAGACACTTTATCAAAAAGTTTGCAGGCATGTTGAATTAGAGCAGTGTCTTGAAAAGAAGAAACCTTGTCTTATTTGTGAGACAGCAAAGGCAAGGATAAAATAGTTTAACTTCCTCTGAGTAGTTTTTATTGCTGGAAATATACTTGCTGTCCTTTAATAACAATTTGGGACTTCAAGCAGTGCATAGAAAATAAGTATTTAAGAGCAATCTTACTTTTCGAAACAGACAATTACTCAGCATGAGCAACCTATGAAGTTTGCATAGACAATATGAGCAGTTATTCAGACATACAGTAAAAGATCTCAGAAGAAAGAGAATTATCTTGCAGCACTTACCTTGAGGCATTTTTTACTTCAACCTGGCAGGTCCCTGTGTAGCCAAAATCCATGCTGAGGCCTCACACCTTCTCAGCTGCACTGTGTCATTATCAAAGTTCATCACAACTATGCTGCACCTTGGCCATGGTGTTCTGAGAAGAGTGCATGGTCCAATCATTGTGAATGGGTAATTCATGCCCAAGAAGGAACTCTGGAGGACAGATGACGAGCATCCTTTCAGCAGCTTGTCTCCTTTTCCCCTTCTCCTTGCACTTCCCAGGAAAGGTTCATCAGCAGTTGTGACAAGTCCCTTTTGCTAGAGCCCACTGAGAGCCTGGACCGGGATTCAGCTTGTTGCCCAGCACTCAGTTGCTGTCTGTGTAAGTTTGACTTTGTTTTCTCTGCTGCTAGGGTTGAAAGGGGCGTGTAGCACATACAGCAGAATCAAAAAACGGATAAAGTCTCCATTACTGTGCTTCTTTCCCTCATTAAAAGTCGAGCTAGTTTAGATCCATGAAACAAAGTCAGCGTTCCTACAGAAATCGCATGAATTTGAAGAGTAAAATAAGTTTACAATCATAGCTAGATATCATGGCAACCCCAGGCAGACAACTCACCATTAATATTAGACTGTATTTAGATATTACATACACCTGTGTAACTCTTCTCTCCACTACTTCTTCTGTTCTCCATGGGTCTGAAGCAATTGCTCTGCAGCAGCTGTGATGCTTTACAGGTGTAAGAGCTGAGGTTTGTAGAGAGAGGAATTAGCCTGTATTAGATTTGTTGAGGAGAGGAATTAACCTATATTAGGTCTGTTGGTTTAATTGCAAAATTAGATATGCTTTAGGCTTCATAAGTTCTTCTTGCCTTTCACAGAGTTGGGCATTTGAAATCAAGATTTAATGTTGAATTCTGTTTTATCAATTATGGACACAAAATTTGCCCTTACTTAAGCAGTGCAAGTTCACTTGCCTTCAATAATGTCAAAGGCCAGTGGTCAACAACTTATGACACAGAAGCGTATGTTGAACTGCCCATAGTGCAGCTTGGGACAGTGCTGGGAAATTCTGCAGTTTGAAAATCCATCTATGGAAGGGAAAGGTTTCTGGTTTCTTCTAAATTCAATGGAATCCTTTGAACCCAGAGGATACAAACAGTCCCTGCCATTCGGAGGCAGGGGGCTGCCAGTTGGCTGACTGGTATCATCTTGCCTCTCTGTGAAGCAGCATCCCTCAGCTCCCTCTGAGCTTCTACCAGAGCTGGTCTTAACCTCTAAATTGAGAAAGAAAATACAGCTTGGCATGTGCTCTTTAAAAAGTTGCTTCTCCAGCTTTGGAGCTCAATCGTCTTTGAGGATGTTTCATTTATTTGGGCTCGAAAACAGTTTTTAATTGAAGCTGTCAAAGCTCCAGACTGAACAGTGCTTTTAAAATTTGGTGTATCTCCTATGAATCACATCCTGAGATCTGTATTGTATCAAGTTGCCTTTTTACAGCTCTAGGCTAAAAACTTAAAAGCAAAGCATTTTTAAAAGGCTGAATGAAAGAAGGGAAACACAAAGAGGTTTGTTTGGCTCATGGCCAGGCCAAGGTTGCTATCTGGAGAATATTCTGAAACACAAATCACAAAATATGGAGACTTGCCATGTCATCAGTTATTTTTAGCAGAGTGAAGAAGAAGGAACTCACTTTTAAGAGACATGTAAGGTGAATGATGCAGCCTTAAAATTAACTTTGGTTTAGATTTGTTCCTTGAATTATTGGTATGAAACAACGGTCTGCATTTTACATATCCCTTGCAGATGTCTTCTCTTCTGTGTACAAAAACAAAATACACCATGTTTTTATATAGTAAAAGCAGTAAGACTGAATAAACAACTATGTAGTTAAAACATAGTATGAAAAAGAAGAATTAGAATAATTTGGGAAAAAAAACCCAAACAGTTTTACACATTTTTAAAGGCCTTGCATTTCTATACCTCATCAGCTTGCCTCATACTTTCATAAAATTTCAGAGGGGTGAAATCCAAAGTTCTACTCATTCAACTTACACCTTGCTAGGCTGCTATACAGAATGCATTTCTGGCCTCTGGGCCTAATTCAGAATACTGTCTTTACTCTTTTTCAGTGCTATGGTTCTTAACCTTGTACACATTTTAGACTTTGATGGATCTCAAGTTATGATGGCATTCATGCAGATACTGATATGCTTACATGAAGAACCAAAAGCACATGAAGTAATATTCTAGAAACTGATTTGGCTGCGAGGCACAGAATCAGACCTATTGCTCTCCCACGGATGTGGGAGGGAAACGGTGATGGCAGCGGCAGCCACTCCGTCATGCCAGGTCATGGTCAGAGGGCAGTGACCGTCTGTTAATCAGGTCTAGAGCTGTAGCCCACGACTTCTTTTGCTTCCTCACACTTTAGCCCACGTACAATGCTAAACATTTATTCCTGACTTCTTAGTGTAGTCAGCTTGCTGCAGAGGAAAATCCCTGCTGCTACAAAGTCCCAAGTCGATTGCAAACCAGTTTGCTTCTGACAAGTCACATTGCCTTGTATCAAAATAGACTTTTCGCCTTTAAAACAAATTAAACGAGACGTGATGAAGGATCGGAATTCACCTCAGGCAAAATAACTGCTCTGTAAAATCAAGGAAATATTTCTGACATAAACAGTGATTCCCAATTGCTGAAGCTTTTCTTAAGGCTGAGTGTGGCCATGATGTTAGTATACGGGCTGGGCGGCCCCTCCTGCACTCCTGACTGGCTGTGTTTATTAACAAGAACTAATATGAAGGAGAAGAGAGGAAACAGGAATGTCGTTTTCTCAGTTCTTTAGAAATTCAAACTACTTCCCATTGCAGTACTGAAGAAATGAGTCCCAGTGTGCGTCCAGGTGATCCACAGGCCCCATGGCACATCCAGGACCATATCCTCCTTTTCCTCACGCAAACTGAGAAAAATTCAATTGAAATTCATGTTGCTGAAGTATGGATTAGAGACAGATCTGAGGTTTTTGTTTTGTTTTGTTTTGTTTTGTTTTTTAATCAAGCTTTTCTAGTAAGTTATCAGTTGCATGCAATGCAAGCTGTCACCTTGCAGAAGCCTTAAGTGCTGTTGGCAGAAATGTTCCAGTTTAATTAAGCTATTATAAAAGACTGCTACTTTTAATGTAGGAGGAGGGCTGTTTTCAGGGATAGTTACAACAGAAACAGCTTCCTCCAGCAGAATGGAATCAGACAGGGCAAAAGGAGCCAGTAGCTGAACACAGTGCAAATAAAGATTGAAGAGCAGCCCAAAGAAAGAACAAGGAACACACCAGCTAGGAGGGACACGAAGACTGAGAAAACAGAGTATGAGCAACAGTTTTAAATAAAATAACTTCTCATGTGAAAAAGTCATGAAAATGCTAGATTATCTCTCTGACAATGCTGTGTAGGAAAGTAGCGATGACTGTGTGAAATGATGATTTGGAAACTGGAAGGCAGAAAGTGCTAATCTAAAATGCAGCCCACCTCATTAAAAATCTGAGAGCTCACAAAGCAGCTGTTTTTAAAGATTAGATTGTAGATGCACAGGATGGAGGAATTACATATAAAGACAGATTCGGAAGAAATGAGAAAAAGTTAACATACAAAAAATTTCTTTACGATTCCGAAAGGAGTTCTTCAGACTGAATGAAAACCTCAGAGAAACCTTAGAGAAACTGGTGAATGGCTTCCAATGGTAAACATTAGATTTCTGCAATTTGCAGTGAATGATGACATGTGTCTAATAAAAATCATCTTGAACAAGAGAAAGAAGGTCAAACTGAAGAAGAAGGAAAAATATGTAAAGGACAAAGGGAAAAAAGCTTTTCTACAAATTAATGTAAGAAAGAGGACACATGAAAAAGAAGCTTGTCAGATGGAAAAGCGACGGAAGAGCATGACAGAGAAAAACAACAGTTCAGATCCGTAACTGGTAATAAGGAGTTCCCAGGTGTCCTTGCCCTACTCCAGGGATGCGGAGAAGTTAGAACCTCATTCAGATTAGTTGAGGATCAAAGAGTTCTGAAAGCCACATAAAGCCATTTTTTCTTTTTAATGTGGTTTGGTACACCTCTCAGCTAGTCACATGTATACAACTGGAGTTTAAAGAAGAGAAACGGGACAAAAAGACTGAGAAGGACGAAAAACATGAACGGGGAAATAGAGCTATTTTTAGCTTTCTTCTCCCCCAGTAATGTGTCAAAGTGATGAAATGTAATTAATATTGATCCTCTGTGATTCAGAAACTGCCTGTAGCAGCTTCTTTGAAGATATTCACCACTTGCACAGCTGCTGTTGGTTTTCCAGGGGCACAGAACTGCAGTGAGCATCACAAAGCACGCAGGAGAGAAAAGGTACCACTCTGATGTGGGAACTGAATAGAGACAGACAATGGTTTTAGCAAGTGCAATTAAATAGGAGCCTATCACAGAAATGCTTTAAATTGTTCGGAATTGGAGAAGGTGCTCATTAAGTTGGTGCAGCAGTCGCTAATGCATATGGCCATGTGTGGGAGCACTCTCCTAGACATATCATAACTACTCCAAGTTGTGACCATTCAGCATGAAGTTCATTGTCTGTGTCACCTGCGTGTGCCCAAACAAAACCTCCTGGAAAACCTGTGTCCTGGGAAGCTGGAGGCAAGAAGAGCAGAGCCTGTGAGCTGTCAAAGTGCATGTGCTGATATATTTCTGCCAATCTATTTTCATGACAAAGTTGCCACTCTTCTTCCCAGCCATGATAAGACACTGCATGTCACCGTCTCCCAGCCCATCTGTCCCGTCAAATTGGCTTTTCTCCCTCTGGCTGTTTTGTGTTTCACTGCCGTCTGCAGGTTTTAATCCCTCCATCTGATTAGTGAGGAGAAAAGCCAGTCTTAATCTGTTAACAGCAGGATAATGTAGCACTGCAAAGATAGGATAATTTAATTATCTAATCATTTTTATTTATTTACTTATTGATGTGCTCTTCAGCACAATGCGATGTTTTTTGTTTCCAAGAAACTAAAAAGTTGTCCTAAAAGCACACTGGATTTAAGAGCACTTTATGCAATACTGATATTCTCCAGTAAGAAGAGATGTATCTGAGTCCATTCCAGTACCATGTTTTTTATGCTGGTGTTCCTAATGGATTTAGCCTGTCCTCAGATTGGCTCCTCTTGGCACAATTTGCCCAGCCTGGGAAATTCTGCACATTGAGAAAAATAAAACCCAGGCAAATGTTCCCTTATTAGAAAAAGTAGCTGTCCTCCAAATAAATCTCGTTATTATTTCCACAATGACCGGGCTGAAATGACTTGCAGATTTTCAAGCTGGAACTGACAACATATCTAATGTTTGTGTTAAACAGAAGTGATTTATGCAGGCCTCAACATTTTAGTTATTGGTCCTGGTCTCAGACAGATTGGCTGGGAGTCCGGAAACACATTTATTTAAATTATCTAAGTAAGCCTATTAGACATCTTGTAAGACATGAAAATAGGTGTTTAATAGACCTTGTATGTATGTAGGTGTGAAACCCTACTTGCTCACATCAGGAGACACACATCTATCACAGTCAGGACAAGGACAGGCACATCTGGGTTACAGATGGCAGCAAGCCTCCAGCCTGCCTCCCAAGAGCAGCAGTCCCTCCAGAGGTGCGGCTGGGACCTTCTCTCCTGATATCTCTCCAGTCGGTGACTCCAGCTGACCACCCACAGATGTCCGCCTGCTCTAATGGCAGAGGGTCCCAGGGGTGGGAGGCTGTGGGGGGCTCAGGCACAGAGACACAGCTTGTCCAGAGCACGGCGTGCCCGAGGCAGAACTCCAAGGACACAGGCAGCAGCTGGACTAACTCAGGCGCAGATCAAGGCCACTGCCACCGGCCTTGGTGCGGCTGGAATTTGCACAGCCCTTTTGAGTGTCTTTAGCTGCTTCTGTCGGCAATATTGAGGCCTTTAAGTGGAACATAGGAAATATAATATAAAATAAAGCTATATTTTAACTTATCCTGTGGAGTACAGTTTGGAGGCTTATGCCAAGGAAAAATTACAATCACAGTGGGAATCTTCACAAAGAAGTAAAATTGTACTTTATGCAAAACCACACAAAATTACAAAGGAACATCATATACAGAAACCAGGCAGAGTAAAACTGACCCTTCCCCATAATAAGCCATGGTATCATAGAATGCTCAGGGTTGGAAGGGATCATCCAGTCCAACCCCGTTGCCACGGTCAGGGACTTTCACTAGATAAGCTTGCTCAAAGCCCCATCCAACCCGACCTTGAGCACTGTCAAGCAGTTAAGCTGCATTACCTTGCAGGTGGATGTGGACTTCACATGGGGACTGGGGACTGACCGCAGGTCAAACCAGCCCATGGCACCTCCTGCAGGCTGGTGATCTCCGTGCTAAGATATTTTTTTTGAGACACTGGACCCATCTGACGATCACCCAGTCTGTTCTCAACTGGCTCCCATGCACTCATGCCAGCAAGTACATTCTGCATGGCAAAAGCCTCCTTCCTAATGATTTGATAGCACTGAGCAAGCTTGACTCAGAACGCTGAATGTAATACATTAAAGTCTTTGTGAAAGTTGAATAAATAGATAAATAGATTGATTTTAGATAAGTCCATTGCTGCCGGACATAATTATTTTGCCATTTTGGGACACTAGTATGTGCATTCTGTGCATACTGAAAGAGGAATTAATCCAGCCTGTTTTCTGAGGAAGAAGAGTTTCCAAAGAAAACAATTAACATAATAGTTACATTGAGCAACGAGTTCAAAACATTTTTTTTCTCAAAAATGAAATGGGCAATATGCTTTAAGTTACTTACCAATGGACGCTTCTGGCAGTATAAAGAAGAACATTTTTTATCACAGACATGGGGATTTTAGCTACAGTGAATTACTATCAATATCTAAAAGACAAGAAGATCTTAGAAGTTGAAATTTCAAATATATGCAATGTAAAAGACTATATCTATCATGAATTGAAAGTACAGGGCAAGAGAGGTGAACGGTCATTGAATATACACAGAATGATTGTAAATACATTGCTTTTATTTTGGAAACTTCTAATACTTGATTCGACTTTAACCTTTTATTAACAAGAATTTAAGTTGTCATGTCCCGCCTCACATGAATGAAATTATTTTATGTGGAGGATATCAGCAGTACAGCCTATTATTAATATGGTCTCACATACTTCATCATATTTATAGTCTCACCAAATGTTAACGGTTTTGTTGATGTTTCCTTGTTGTATATCTGCTTTGCACTGAAATTTTAATTAGAAAATTTTATACAACATAAGTGACTCATTTCTTAAAGCTGCGCCTTGCTCTGCTGTGGAGCTGTGCCTGTTTACCTGACGCTGTCCTGGGGCTGTGAGCTCGTCCGGCCAAGTCCCACAGCCTTGTTGATACCGTGGTTCAGCTCTGTGTCAACCTGTGTAACACCAGGAACTTCTCACAGCCTCACCAGATCGTTTTAAGCATCCTCAATGCTTTCTGAGCTCAGGAGAGATATTTAAGCAGCCTTTCATGTCTCTCACACGTGGCAGGAAATTCCTTCAGAAAGTCTTCTGCCCTCCTGGTCTTTTCTCTCCAGGTTCTTGGCTTTGCACCCTGGTGCTGATGCTTCATGTGATGGTCAGTCAGGTGAGGTCAGACAGAGTTAACACAACTGTCCACTACTGCAGTTACAGATGTTGTCCACCTCGTTACAGAACTCCCAACAGCAGTATCTCTCAAGCATAACACCACCACACATTCAAAACAACCTCTTCCCCACGCCTTCTTTCCACACATTGCCTCTTTGTCACACCAGATATTCACAAGAGGTCCTCTCCTTGTCTGAGGAATATGGAGGGGGTTTTACTTTAGGCTTACACTGAGAAGGCTGGTCACAAAGTGACTCCTGGGCCAGGTAAGGCATGCAGGCAAGTGTGGTTCCCGAAGAAGGATCACGTTATGTGGCTGTCATCAGGGTTGTGCTGTTTGGGAGGCTGAAACCCCTGGGACGGCAGGTAGGGAAGGAGAGAGAAACGGGCTGCGAGGCTGGCTGTTAGACCGCCTGGGATGCTGCTTTGTCCTGTGGCAGAGCACTGTGACCTTCGGATCTACGAGACTTGTTGCCTTCTTCCTCCTCTCAGTTCTGTGTTGGTCTGTCAGCCATGGGAAGATTTGCACTAGCTTCTACACAGCCTACTTCTGTGTGTTGGTAGACAGCACCAGGCAGGTACCACTGAACCACGAGCTTTTTTCAGTGCATCTGGGCAAGCTGGCACTTTCAATGTCTGGACAAGCTGCAGTAATGTTTCTCAGCAGGTTTCAGTATGTCTCTTCCCAGACTTTAATGTGCAAAGCTCATACCTGCCCCAGATAGACTTAAAATGATGGAGAAAACATCTGCTCCCTGAGTAGATTTTTCCAGGAGTTAACTATGCTCACGGTGAAAAATCTGGTCCTTATTTCTGTTCTGGTTTTATTTGGCTTAGCTTCCAGCTAAAGAATCTTCCTTCTCCTTCAGCTTTGACTTTTAGAAATCTTCTCCTGAACAGATACTTTGATTGAATCAACTCTGAGCTTTCCCTTCAACAAATTAATAATTTGAGGTTTGTCTGTTACTAGGTTCCCTGGGCTGCAAATCATTCTTCTAAGTCCTTTTGGAAGTCCTTTCACATTTTTCAGAGTTCTTCAAATAAATTAGCAGTTAATGCTGGGCAGTATCCCAGGTATGGCCACAGAGTCTTCATCTCAACTGGGTGCAACTGAGGTGCAGGAGTGCTCTGGTGTTTTGTGCATCCTTGGTCTTCTAACCACACAGTTGATTAAAGCTGTGCTGGCCATTAGTTTGTGGCTGCGTGAACCATCGAGTAAAAGAAACTGTATCATCCCCACTTCTTCAGTGCCCTGCAAGCCTCCCCATGTCCCTCTGAAAGGCCATACGCATCTTTTCCATTTTAATTAAAAAGCCTTAAACCTTCAGTCCATCTCTCCAAAAACAGTTATTAGAAATCTACCTTTCATAATTTACTTTCAAGCCCAGATGCCTGTATTAGCTACAAAGTTAATTCTGCTTTGTATTTACTAAAGACATTTCAGCTTATTTGGGAACTGGTTTTACTGGTCTCTGTCCATGTCACTGTATTTTAACACAGCTTATTCTGCAAGGCCGATGCATTAATCTGGTTAAGAAACCAGAACCTGTATTTCCGGCCTGAGATGTTTCATTCATTGAACCCCCAAGGGCGTTTTACTCTGATATTGTGGATTGAATTTATGACTGTTTTTATTTCAATTGAATCAGAATTGTTATGCTGGGGATAAATTTGTCCTGGCTTGTTTACTAGCTTATTTGAATGATTACACAATTGTCACACTCTAGGAAATAATTCTGCTATTCAAAGCATAAGGCTAATCAGAATTTTCTCCTTGGAAATAAAAGATTATGGGTAGACAGCACAGAGGAGAACAAGGCTATATTATCTCATGAAGGCAATCAACAAACACTAATCCCTTTAAGTGCTCAGTTTTGAAGTGGAATAGCACTGTGCATGGTATAGAATTAGAAATCCAATATACAGAATACAAAGGGATCAGTCTGTACTACTAGAGAGGTGGACAAAGTAATTAGACGACTCATTTCATTCTTCAGTTTGCCTGTTTCGGTAAGAAAATGCTCTTGCTGGATTGCTGTTTGCACAGCTCTGTGATTTTCAGTTAATACTGCAAGAGACAGAGTAATTATATTTGGTTTAGAAGTGCTGTTATTATGTCAACACTAATATTTCTGTTACCTAATTATCACTTTGAATCACCCTATATGAACCTTGGTTTTTTTTCTCCTTTCCCTTTCCTTTCCTTTCCTTTCCTTTCCTTTCCTTTCCTTTCCTTTCCTTTCCTTTCCTTTCCTTTCCTTTCCTTTCCTTTCCTTTCCTTTCCTTTCCTTTCCTTTCCTTTCCTTTCCTTTCCTTTCCTTTCCTTTCCTTTCCTTTCCTTTCCTTTCCTTTCCTTTCCTTCCCTTCCCTTCCCTTCCCTTCCCTTCCCTTCCCTTCCCTTCCCTTCCCTTCCCTTCCCTTCCCTTCCCTTCCCTTCCCTTCCCTTCCCTTTCCCCTTGCCCTTGCCCTTCCCTTTCCCCTTCCCCTTCCCCTTCCCTTTCCCCTTCCCCTTCCCCTTCCCCTTCCCCTTCCCTTTTTCTTTTGCCCTTTGCCCTTTCCTTTTTTTTTTTTTTTTTCTTTTCTTTCTTCTTTTCAGTTTGGGAAATGGTTTAGCTAATTGCCACAGGAATTTTCTTCACTTGAAAAATGCACAAGAAAGGATATCATTGGCCACATCAGATTGCACTCAGGAACATGAAGGAGACATGGCTGGAGATTTTTAGTACATCATCATTCATACAAAGTTTGGTCACCTTTCTCATAGTTGCCCAGCAACAAAGCATCTAAGCCAGCCTGTTTTAATAAATGACCTGGAAAGCAGGGGGTTAATGAATAATGCAGATACAGGACTTCAAAAGTAAGGTCTTCACAGCTCTTGTCTTCAACATATCAAGCTGAATTTTGCCCTAGGAAAATTCTCCTTTCTCTTACAATATTTAAATAAATGTCTTGTAAGTCTATTGAAATTTAATCTGTGAATTAAATGCCTCTATACAGACTAACTTTAAGATCATCCCTGCGTAACCTCAGGTTCCAGTCCCTTCCAATACTGTCCCTTCCAATTCGTAACATTTTGTGATTCTGTGATCACAATCAGCCTCTAGATGGTGGATGTTCTACCTGAATAAGTAAGTTGAAGAAAAAATTGTTTTGCCAGATATGTTCTCACCTTAAAAATCATATGGACAAAATGTTCCTAATACATGGATTGCTGAATAAGTTGGGATTGCCAAGACATTAACACCATCTTAATTTTTTTCACTCCTTCACTATGCTGGGTTAATACAATCTAATTGCTCCCCAGCCCTACAGTGCTATAATCACCATTTCAGTAAAACGTTCACAACTACTCAGGTATGTTATTCAGCCTACAGCTCTTAATAAAGTTGTAAAATAGCTTCCAGGGAAGCCTTGCTTTCTAAAAATAGACCAGGACAACGAGGTTGCAATTGTGCTTGAAAAAATTTGCCAAAAATGTTTATAAGGCCTGGTATGGCCCTAAGGGAGGACAGGGGGTTATCAGCACTTGACGCACAACAGCTACATCATTCGGGTGAAGGCAAGAGTGAGTAGAAATATTTCAGTGTGTCACCAAGAAATGAGCTTCCTTGTGAAATTTATTGCCTATCAAAATAATGGATTGCAGAATTAACCTGTCACACAGAGGAACAGATAACGTGGCCTTGCAGTTTCAGCTCGAGGGCCGTGGTCAGGCGGCCGTGGTCAGGCTGGAGGTTCCTGGCAGCACGGGTGACGCTGGGCTATATGCAGCTTCATTAAATAATCACAGCAGAAATCTCCCAGTTCTTTTTTTTTTTTTTTTTTTTTTTTCCATACAGTACAAAATGCAGGAACTACTGTCTTCAAGATCCTTGTTATAACCCCAGGGCTGGCACTGCTCCCTGAGCAGCACTGGGCTGTGCGGGTGGCAGGTGGTTTCAGAGGATCTGGGCTGTGGGCAGTGGAACCAAAAATCACAGAATCACAGAATGTTAGGAATTGGAAGGGACCTTGAAAGATCATCCAGTCCAATCCCCTTGTCAGAGCAGGAACACCCAGATGAGGTTACACAGGAATGTGTGCAGGTGGGTTTTGAATGTCTCCAGAGAAGGAGACTCCACACCCTCCCTGGGCAGCCTGTTCCAGTGCTCTGTTACCCTTACTGAGAAGAAGTTTCTGCTCAAATTTAAATGGAACCTCCTGTGTTCCAGTTTATACCCATTGCCCCTTGTCCTATTATTGGTTGTCACCAAGAAGAGCCTGGCTCCATCCTCGTGACACTCACCCTTTACATATTTATAAATATTAGTGAGGTCACTCCTCAGTCTCCTCCAAGCTAGAGAGCTCCAACTCCCTCAGCCTTTCCTCATAAGGGAGATGCTCCACTATCTTAATCACCTTTGTTGCCCTGCGCTGGACTCTCTCCAGCAGTTCCCTGTCCTTCTTGAACTGAGGGGCCCAGAACTGGACACAATATTCCAGCTGTGGTCTCACCGGGGCAGAGTAGAAGGGAAGGAGAACCTCTCTTGACCTACTAACCACCCCTCTTATAATACACCCCAGGATGCCATTGGCCTTCCTGGCCACAAGAGCACAGTGCTGGCTCATGGTCATCCTGCTGCCCACCAGGACCCCCAGGTCCCTTTCCCCTACACTGCTCTCTTAATAGGTCATTCCCCGACTTATACTGGAACTTGGGGTTGTTCCTGCCCAGATGCAAGACTCCACACTTGCCCTTGTTATATTCCATTAAATTTTTCCCTGCACGACTCCCCAGCCTGCCCAGGTCTCTGGATGGCAGTGCAGCCTTCTGGAGTGTCAGCCACTCCTCCCACTGCCCCACTGGAGCCGCGGCCTCGGTGCGCGGCGCCGAGAGTTTCCCCACGGCCTGTGCGTGGGCTCCGAGCGCCGCGGGCCGGCTGGCTGGCTGGGGACTGGTGGACGTGTGATGTATTTCAGCCGCTCCTCCTGGAAGCGCGGGGAGACACGGGGAATGCGAGCGGCGAAAGCTGCCTCCTCCCAGAGCCTCCAGCTAATTAGCACTGCTGCGTGAATTGTAAACCCGGGCTTCGAAAGTGCTTTAAAAATAAATGCTATACTGTCGCTACCCAGTCGCCTGCTCTGCGGCCGTCAGGCTGCTCGGCCCGAGGGTGATACGGGGAAATGTGTCCGGGCGGGAGCGCGGGGCCTCAGGACCCCCGAACCAGCACCGCCGCCGCTAGATGGCGCCCGCCGCCAGGCGGAACCGCGGCCGCCGCCCCTGAGCGCTCCGGGCGGGGAGCGGGGCCGGGGCGCCCCTTGGTCCCTTCTTTAACTTGATATGGGCGGGGGGAGGGCTCTCTGCTTGTTTATTTTTAGGACTGTGACAAATACCCGAGGTTTCCGGGCGGGGGGAGTCGCACGGCGCTGGCGCCGCTGGCCCGTGTTCCCGGCCCCGCGGCCGGAGGGGTTCGCTGCCCCCCAGCCCCGCTCGGACAGACCCACCGCGGCTGCGCTCGCCCCCCTCGTCTGTCCTGCGTGCGGCACCGAGGCTGGCTGGCAGCGTTTAAGTAATTACGCGGCTAAAAGAAGAACACCATACGATTCACTTGGAATCTCTTTCGAGCACCAAATTGTGTTTCTAAATACAATTTGAACACAAAAGACGTTAAATCATAACATTACAAAAGCATTTTTTACCTACTTTAAACAACATTTTACACTGCAGAAATTTTAAAATCATTTGGGATCTTTTTTCCTCTCAAGCAACACAGACTTAACTTGTGTCTATTTTTCAGTTTACCAGAAGACAGAGAAGAATTTCCTAAGAATGCAAGAAGCTATTAGATCTGCTAGTTTATGAGAATGTCCACTGGTAATATTTATCAACTTTCAGTGTTTTTGCTGTCTCGTCCAGAGGGGAATTCTAGCCAGGGAATTTGGAAGTGTGCTCAGTTTATTTTAGTGTTTGTAATATTCTTGCAAGCTGTGTGCTACTCATTAGAGAAAACGGCAAAACCAAAGTGAACTCTAAAGCAGTCGGAGTGAATACAATAGGAGAGAAAAAAGCATCAGCTTGCTTTTGTGACCAAGGTCAAAAAGGAGAAACTGAAGGGAAATAATAGCACAGAAATGTCCCAGAATGTAGTAGTTTTAATTTTCTTAGTATTAAGCTAAGGCTTCAGGGAGCTGATGCAGCCTTTCTGATAGAAGTGATTTAGTGTCAGAAATCTGAGATAAAACTGAGTTTGTGTGGGAGGGAAATAGATGGAGGTTTAACTGAAGAACATTTCTTATAAATTAGGACAAACTGAGCAGAACGGCAGCAAGGACCTACTTCTGGTGGTTATGGTTCTGCTGAAATACTGAGTTTTTTTCTGTAAAGGCAAAGGAAAAACATTCCAATTAATTAGATTTATTTACAGCAACTGAGTTTGGGATCAAAATAATTGCCTTGAGACCCAAGTGCAGCTGCAACACACATTCCAGATGTGAAATGTAACGATGTGTTGCAGCTGACCTTATTTTCTGATTTTCAACCCAGAATTGGTCAGAACTGGTAAGTGGATAAATTCATACCATCCTTTGAGTTAATCCAGTGCAGAGGTACCACATTCCCCAAATGATCACATGTGTTCTGAGGACAGGCAGGGAAATAGCTTCCTGACATATGACAGGTCACCCAGAGAAAAGCCATTCCCTCGGGTCTGGGATGCAGGGAATTGTGACCCCCTGGGGCATGTATGCTCCGAGATCTTACTTTGGATTGCAGTTTGAAGCTCAACCCAGCAACAAGTTACCACTGCAGACCTCATGTGATCTACAGGTGAGGGAGTCCCCCAGGAACCCCCGTCCTGGGGAAAGCAGCCCGGTGTGCGCTGCCTCCCGCCGCACTTCTGCAGGCAGTGTGCGCTTCACATTTGGTTTTGCTCTCTCAGAATCACAGAATCACAGAATGTCAGGGATTGGAAGGGACCTCAAAAGATCATCTAGTCCAATCCCCCTGCTGGAGCAGGAACACCCAGGTGAGGTTACACAGGAAGGCGTCCAGGTGGGTCTTGAATGCCTCCAGAGTAGGAGACTGCACAACCCCCCTGGGCAGCCTGTTCCAGTGTCTGTCACCCTCACTGAGAAGAAGTTTACTCTCAAATATAAGTGGAACCTCATGTGTTCCAGTTTGTACCCATTACCCCTTGTCCTGTCATTCAGAGTTCAGGCCGTTTTTGTGTTAGTCTGCTGAAAGGCATCGTGCGAACATCTTAGTGAAAAACAACAACAACAAACAAAACAAAATAAAAACAAACAAACAAACCCCCAAACCTGTAGAAAAGCTAAGTTTTGCCACATTCCTCAGGCACCTAAGAAGACCTAATGTTCACAAGAGCATTGAACAAGCTTTCCCATGTCTCTCCCAGCTTCTCTCCAGAAGACGGTGATTACAAGTGAGTATCTGTTTTTCTCAGTAATTTCTACAGGGAATTGGATATACTGCACCATGCTTGATGCTTATTCCAAACTAAGACAATTAGTCAATCTAATCAAGCTGATATGTGTGGTTTTTTTCATTCTTTTGCTACTCTTGCCTCAGCATTGCTGGACAGAAATATCGCAAACATGTGATGTACATCCCCAGTCTACTGCGATTTTTTTACCTGTCAGAAATGTTTTTCTTTAAAGCTTCAGCTGGCTTAATTCTTCTGAAGTGTCTGATTGAGATATGCTTAATAGGCCAGATTTTTAGAGGCTCAGGTGTCTGGTTCCTAAGGAAAAAAAAAAAAGGCAAACCCTTTGAAAAGCCTTTCTTTCGGAAGAAAATGTCAGTGTGTTTTCCATAGGAGGCAGCCTGGGCTTAAAGTAGACGGAAGACAAAACCTCCCACAGTTCATTAGGTTAGGGAGAACTGTACGAGAAACTCGAGAGTTAACTGAAATGTACTTTATTTCCTCCTAACTTGTGCTATCAGATGCCAAACTTTCTTATAACAGGAAAGGATTTCCTTTAGCATAGGTCACTGTACTGAGTCTCCCTTCTGTAAAAATTTGAGCAGTAATTAACAAATGGTCATTCATGAAGAGGAAGAAGAATTCCTACAAGAACTAGTTCAGCTCCCTACATTACCTGCCCAGCTTATGATTTCTCCATTAGTAGAAACGTCAAACAAGTTGGAGATATTCCCTTAGGTGGTTTTAAACATGAGCCTTCTGACAGAATCCCAGGCTGGGTTGTAAGGTATAGTGTAGTGCTAGGCCACGCACCACATTTCATCCCAAGACAGACAAGGATGTTATGGGAAGGAATGGCAGTGTTTATCCTCGAATAAACACACTTTTAAATTTGCTCCTTAATGTGTCAGAAACAGCTGTTTTACCTTTCTTTGAGTCTGAACTCTCAGACAAGGACATACCAGGGACAATACAGGAAACAGCACAAAAAAGGTAGCGCAATGGTAGGAAGTATAGTGTAGTGGAAGAAAACATGTAGTATTATTGTTCCTTTTGAGATATGGTGATTATCTTGGTATGTTCGTTTTTCAGCAGTAAGTACTGTATCATGGTAACTTTAGAGATAGAATTTAATTAATGCTCTTCATGTAATGCTTTCGCATGTATAGGTATCATTTTAGGGCATGTGTATTCAAAACATCAGAATTAGAGACGGTGCCCAGCAGTGACATCAGAAAGTTGGGACAGTTTCTGTGTGTCTCTGTCTATCTTACATCTGTGCTGTGAGTTGTGTGAATACCTGGTTTTCTCAGCCAAAATATAAAACAAAATTAACATCAGACTAAGAACCTTCACATCAGTGTACAGTTGGTCCAGTAGCCGGCCACAGTGACTTTGACCGTCAGCAGTAATGCTCAGAGGAAGCACAAGAGAGTATGTGAACAGTGATCTACCCTCATCTGCTTTCCTGAGTCAGAGCTTGAATTAACACTGTGATTTTTTAAATTATTATTTTTTTTTACCAGTGGACCAACCCTCCCTGAATTTCTTTAGTGACTTTTTGACTTCATCTGCACTTTTGGCCTACACCATAGCCTGTGACAATATAATTATGCACTGTGCAAAGAAATACCTGCTCTCTCCTCCTAATTTGACACCTGGTAATTTCAGTGGGTGCCTTGTAGTTTTTGTGTGGTGCGAGACAGTGAATAATCATTACCTTGTCACCTGTTCGGCACTATTCATTGTTTGTAGCCTTCCTCATTTGTCTTTTTCCAGCCTAAAGTCTCCTCATTTGTTTGGTGTTCTCTTATACAGAAACTGTTCACTGCCTTGGACCATACTCACTGCCTTCATCTCTGTTTTTCAAGTTCTACCTTCCCTGAGGTGAAAGAATGAGACTACATGCAAAGGCTTATCCAGCATGGATGGGGTTTTGTCAAAATAAAACATGAGAATAGATTATAACCTTATTTTGATTTGTTTCTGAAATGGTCTGATAAAATCAAAGGGTTTGAGTCACAAAGTGGCAGAAGTGGTGGTGCTCTCCCTTACATGTAAATCTCAGTTGTCATGATGGCATAAGTCATGGACAGGATGAAATCTGAGCTCAGGTCCTTTCTGCCTGCCTGTGAGAAGGGAACTGAACTAGTGCCTGAGCTACAGGCTGATCTGGAAAATGTCTCTCTTACTTTAGATGCTCCGGTTTTGCTCAGAGCTCTTTGAAAGCCACTGGTGTAGGGACTGAACCCCAAGCATTTATCTTCCCAAGCATGTGCCTCTAGGACTCAGTTAGGGAAATAGGTCCTTGCTCATGCTCTTCCCTGCATGACCTTGTTAGGAAGAGGAAACTGTCAAACACCCTTTATTGCTATCAGTTTATATCCTTGAATAAGTTTGGGCTGATGTCCTCCAGGACACAAGAGTTCAGAATCCTAACGACTCAGGGCTGTTTTAATCAAACAATTGCAGTTGCTAATTACTGAGCTAGTGCTGCATCCTCCTAAACAGTGCTAGGAACAGCTGTTCAGGAAAACATATCTTTGTGGTAAAACAGTCGTGGTGCCGGCCTCGCTTTGACTACTCAAAAGTTCATTTGGAAGTTGGGAAGGAAGCATTGCCGGAGCTCAGCCCAGTTGTCCACACACTCCTACCAGCAGAAGTGTTTTCCCTGATCAAAGAAAGGACAGATGTTTCTTAGACAACACTTAGGCAGCAGAGGACCTGTCAGCTTGGAACTGTCTTTTCAGCTTGAAAACTAAAGATATTATTTCTGCTGTGTGCATCTTCTGGCCCAAGCACCACACGGCTCCTGTGATATATCTGGCCTCAGCGCCAAGCTCTCCCCATCCTTCTCCCTGCTGTTGACCTCCTCCCTCCGGCTTTTGGAAACACAGCCACAGAGGTCTCTTACAATGAAGAAGGAAAAACACCTTTTAACCTATTGCCAAGATAGAAAAGGGCATGTGGCCTGTTTTCACTGTACAAGCCTTTTAGGTAGGTGTAATTAGAGGCAGTGTTGTTGACTTCCATTTGGCTTAATTAGATGTGGATTTGTAGGCAGCTCTCACTCTGGCCAGTGGCTCTTCCACATGGCTCCTTCTGCCCTGGAAGTATTCAGCAGCAACTCTCAGTGCTACTTTCTGGCCTCTTTTGAGCCTGCAAGTTTTCACAAAATGCACGTTTGATCGCAGTTCACCTCATTAACAAGGAGCTTTTCTGTACTAGCACCCCTGGGTGATCTCTGGTCACTCTAGCCAGCATGGGAGATGCTGGATCTTCCAGTTCCACTTGTCCTCACAGAGGCCGTTAAAAACAAACACACACAATTCAGTGTTCACTGCATGAAAAATGGAAGAAAAAATAACTTGTTAGCAGTTCCCTTTCTACTTCAGGAAAAGGTTTGCATTTGCATTTAAAAGCATAACCTTGTCTGAAAGCATAAGCACCAATGCAGTGTCACAGGTTTTTGGAGGACACAACATTCGACCCATACATGACTCAGGGTTCATGTGCAGTGCAAGAGGAGCTAGCTGGGTTTTTCACGTCTCCATGACACATACCCTCTGGACATAGTGACTCATCTCTCTGCATCTGCTTTATCATCCCTAACTTGGCAGATGAAGCTAAACAATATTGCAAGGTGCATGTGACTCTTTTCCTCTCCTAAGAAAATCTGTGGCAAAATATAAAAATCTAGATGGTGTATAGGTGAGCAGTGTGAGCTGGTCTGAAATCAGTGCTCCGTACAAACACCCAAAAGGCAGTATGCTGAGCTTATGGCAGTTGCTTCCTATATCCTCTTCCATTACCGATAAAAGCCCAAGCTCTGCCAATCTGAACATTTAAAACATATTCCATCCCACCCAATCCATTTCAAAAAGTTGTTGAAAAACTGAAATGAGCACTTCAGTGATAAGATTGACAGCTGTGGCAAAATCAAGTTGCCAGCTATCGTGTGCTATTATTTCAGTCTCCAGAAGTATTTCCTCTCATTGCAGGTACATGCTTATGTTCATCCTGGTGAACTTTGGAGCCTGATGTAGATGCTGGTATGGGTTCTTGCTGTGACCAAAGGGGAAGAGCCATATTTGCAGAACAAGTCAGATAGTACATGGGTTGAGTCACCCTTTGATTGTGGTTTTAAGAAAGGAAGCCATGCTCCTGATTTAATTGTCCTGGTGAAGTCATGGTCCTGCTGTTGCAGTGAGCCCTGTGCTGAAGCAAGCACTGAAGTATGCACTGAAAGAACCCAGAGCAACCTGACGTTTAAGCAGAAAGAAAAGGAAATAAAGCAGTAACCCTTTTAAGATGACAGACTGATTTGCCTACCTAACATGCCAGCATTGAGTGCTATGTAACAGATAAGGTGAGCAATACAGTACTGCCCAATGTGGAATAAAATTATTCTCGTGATAATAGCTTATCTCCCAGTTGATATAGTGACATGGAAACAAGCCATGAAAACTTGAGACTCAGATGAACCCTAGAGCTGGAGTGAGGGAGGCAGAGAAGAGGTAGAAGGAACAAAGCAGAAGGGAAGAAACCTGGCAAGTGGAGGAAAAATAAGGTTTCCACCTTTCAACAGCCTTTGATTCAGGTTGTTCATATGATGAAACCAGCCCCACAAAGGCCCTACCCGAGATGTCCTTACTTTTTGTCTCTATGAGCTCATGATAAACACTTACATGAGGGTTTTTTTTTTCCCCTTAGAGAAACAGAATAGAGAACAGAATGATTTTTATTGATCCAGAAAGTCAAACTACAAAGGACATTAAAAAATGTAGTAGGACACAATTTAAATTCTCCATTGAGAGAATTTAAATTTCATTTTGTTTTATCTGGATAGATACGATAGCTCTTTTCCAATATTTTTTGTGAATTTTGCCATACAGAAAATAAAATACAGCAGTTGGGGGAAACTCAGGATATTGCAACGCATGGACAAAACTTACCAGGTGGAGAAAAACTGAAATCCTACCCCTTTTTACCTTAATATTTCCTGGTCTGTTACTTTGGTTTTACCATGGTTACTCTTCCATAGCTATAACACTAAAAAAAAAAAAAAATATATATATATATATATATATACGGTAAGTAGTAGAATGAAGAATTGTCAGCTACACATTACAGAAGGAAGTAGGTGATACTTGTTTACCTGACAGTAGTGCATCCATGATTGAAATGCCACACCAGAGAGATGGGCATCATTGTGGAACTTTTAGTTTGTGCACTGAAGCAAGTTATACTTAAGGTTGGGAAAGACCTCACAATATCAGTTTAACTGCCAGTTTTAAATAAAACCTAGTTGTGGGGAGGAGTGTTCTGGATCATGAGATCAGGGACAGCTGTGCTCCTGAAAGCCTCTTTCTCCATCCCTTCACTCTGGGACTTGTATTTAGCCTTGCAGGTGATTCATTTCTAAAATGACTAAAAATTCTGATGTAAATAAGTCAGTGAAAACAGGAAGACAAGAAGACTACTTATATTAAAAGAGAGTGCAGTAAGCCTGGGAAGCATCTGTATCACATGTAGCCTGATAATAACATTACCTTTGGGATAGCTACATGTACGAGTACTCCTTTACACCAGTAATTCAACTACTGCCTTGCAGCAATGTAATTACCCTGCTTTCTCTTTGAAGGCTGGCTGCAGTTTCAATTCATTTACATTCTAAAGAGATCTAATTTTTTAATAATAAAAAAAAAGCCTTCTCAAGGTCTCAGCAGGTCTGGAGATCTCTGCTAGGCTGGTGCTGGCCTGAGAATTGTGGATAAATGTGATATGCCTAAAAAGAGCCAAACAGGCAAGTTAAGTCCTCTGTCTGATCCACAGAACCAGAGCACCCTGCTACCGACAGCTGTGCAGACACACACCCAGTCAGATGTGTTTTTGTGGCAGGACAAAGCATTCCCAGCATCTCGCCTGTGCTCAGCCTGCTCTCAGGGATGTTCGTTGTGGTGCTGGTTTTGCCTGGATGCTTGGAAATTGGTGGTGGGGAACAGCATCCTGCCATCAGCTGGTAACAAGCTGTGACAGCTGCTGTAGGTTGGAGACAAGAGCTCCATTAGCAGGTTGCTGAACACCTGACACATGAGTTTCTAGCTTTTCCCCTCAAAAACGCAGACAGTGCCAGTAATGGGAACATAAACAACCCAATGCACTGTGGGTTTAGATGGTGTGCAGCCAAGAAGGCCTGGGCAAGAAACCTGTTTTCTGAATGGATTAGGGAAATACGTTATGCAGGTGCCTGTTCAGCAAAGGCTTCGCTTTCTGGAAGCAGGAGGGTCCGTGGAAAAAATGCAAACATAAAATATGTGGAATGTGAATGTCAGGAGTGCAAAATGTCTGTATACAAAAGCTGAAAAGCTTTTTACCTAACTTGAGCCATACAGAAAATGATGTCTAGTCTAATCTAACTCCTTATCATCCCAGTGTGGAACTCTGTCACCTGGACATGTCCATCCCCCAATCCTTTCCTTCCACCCCCCTCAGTTGTAGAGGGACTGTAGAAGAGTAGATAAGGCTGGCAAGACATTTTTAGATCACTCAGATTGGATGACATTAATTAGTACTACATCCCAGAGTCAAATTAATGCTGTTATGGATACCTTGATTTCTGGTATTTCCCAAGATTGCTGTAGCTCTTTCAAGAGATTTCTTGGATGCACGTGGAAGGGGTCCACCAGTGCCCAGATTGCATCAAAATAATTTACATGCAGGCTGCACAGAAAGACGAACTCTCTAGAGACCAGAAAAGTGCTAAAATGCTCCATTTCTTCTAATGTAACATTTCCAGGTGAAAAAATAAGGCATGTCCACTGAGACTTGATAACCTCAGTGACTCAACAGTTTGAGCTGTTCTCACTGCAATTTCTCTGTCCTTTTTAACAAAGATTTTTCACATTTGTGAAGGTGTCACAAGCATGATGTAGAAAGAGATTGTGATATATGATTTTGAATGGTGTCTTTCATTGCCTAAGGACCTTTACAATGGGCCCTCTGTGTCTGCAGTTGTGTTGGAGACAATTTTACCTTAGCAAAATAAGAAAGTAAAATCTAGGCAAGAACGCTGTTTGCGAGTCTGAATTATATTTAGTGCTAACTCCTTGCAGGCTCTGTTTCCACTTTGTCAATAACAGATGTGCTGTTTGCAGTGTATGACTGAACAAATCTATTTTCAAACGTCTCCTTGACTGCTTCACAATCTGTTGCATTCCATTGATAGTGGAATAAGCTGCTCAGTTGGGAGAAGAAATGTGGAAGATGGGAACAAATCTGACTTTATTCATTCGGATAAAAAAAGGAAAAAAGATACTTGAGTTCTTTTTATTTATTCATGAGTAAGTCAAATTAGGAAATCTAGTTTTGTAACTTCTGGCTTCAGGAATGGTGACAGAAATAATAATAAATATTAGCTCTTATTAGTGGAGAACTCTCTATTGATTACTACTTATTTGCATACACTGTTTGTTTAAATTGTACCCATGCCAGAAGTGCCTTTTTAAGCAAGCACATGTGGTCTTTCTCAAAGTCTCAAGGCAACATTTAAAATTATATACCACAAATACATGCAGCGATTCTCAGAGTAATTATAATAAACCATTTTTTTAGTCTGAAAATAAAGAAACAGATTTTAAGTTGATAATTAAATGACTCATTGAGCTCAACAAGAACAGCATGCAGCGTTTAGAAAAATGGAAAATATTTTTTGCCTAAAACCATTAAAATTGAAGAGACAGAGTTAGTTCCAAGGAATAGCTGTGCCTTATCCGACTGGGGTTTAATGACTGTCCTTTCCATGCCACCTTATGTCGGGGTGAAAACCTCTTGAAAGAGCTTTTGGAGAATGATGGAAACTTCTGAAGCACAGCACTGAAAGTGAGCTTCCCAGGGCCTTCCTGGTGAGCACTTCAATAATTCAGTGAAGACAAAAAAAATTAGGAAATAGGCTGAAGTTATGTTACTTATCCAAAAATAAACATGAGGGTTTTCCTTTTAGTAAGCTTCTGAATTTTAAACCTAACTACTAGTGCTTCACCGTTAGCACTAATTTGTGAGGGTGGAGCTTAGAAAGGGGTAGAGTGTTTCCACAAGAGCCCAAAATAAACTGGTATAAATCAATTTTGCTCAGTTGCCTTTAGCTAAATACATTGGTTAATGCCAGGCAAGGGTGTAGCTAACTTTATTAACCCTATAAATGCAAATACATGTTTGTTCACCTGGGCTCATTCCTGAGGACGGTGTGGGTGTGTCATCGATAGCAGGTTCAGTGTGCCCAGGGCTGGTCTCTGACACAGATCCACTGCTGTGAAACAGGCTATGTGCATGCCATTAAACTCTCCTATCTGCCAAAACTGGACTAGCTCACACAGTTTGCCTCTTGGGAGAGGTATGCTGATGCCTCAGTTATGGCCAGGCATTCTGCTGAGGAGTGTTCCTTGGCCCTGGCCAGCAGTGTGCCAGTGCTGTCTGAGAATTTAGTTTGTGAGTGTTGCCCTCGCCGTGTCCCCTCAGCTGCATGCTGGGAAAGAGACCGGACACTACATGTCCTGCTGCACCTCTGAGGAAAGAACAAGGAGGAAAAGGATGTGGCTCCACCTTGCCCTGGCTCCCTCCAAACATGCAGTCGCTCCTCAGGCTCCCTTCTGACACTTGGTACCATAATGGTTAAAATGTGTGTGGTGGGATGGCCTTTTTTGTTCAAAATTACTTTTCCTGTCTTCCGTGTTAACAATACACAGCTGTTGATTCTCAGAAGTGTACAATTTGGTCAAATATAGATGTTCCGTGGCCAGCAGAAGACAGTTTTCCCGTGCCGTGTTTCAAGCTCCTGCACTAGACCATAAAGGCAACAGGGTTCCTCAGCACATCGACTCAAAGAGAACACCAGACCATTTTTGCCATGCGTGGAGTGACTATAAAGGACAGAACCATGAAGCACATACTCAGTTCATGTCTTTTTTTCAACCATCAGAATTTCAACTAGGAGGAAATAGTGCCCAATACAAGGTTTTGAGCAAATTTAACTTAACCATTGATATCAAAACTACCAATACAAATACATTGTTTTCAAATACACTGTGGGACAGGAGAGGCCTTTAGGTCATTCAGTGTCACTTCCCATGTGTCACAGACAATTAAGGATACCCTATATTGAAGTGATAATAGTTTCTTCAGGAACACAGATTTTGTTTTCCAGTAAAAGCTGTGTTTGAGAAAGCATGCAAACTTAATTTGGAAACCTCAAATGATGAAGAGTAAACCTTTTCATCTGGTAGTTTGTTTCAGTGGTTAATCACCTGCTTTTTCAAGCACAGTTCTATGGCTGATCTACCTCCCTGCCTGCCTCCCTCCCTTCATCTTTCCCCTGCTGCATCCCTGCTTTTCTCTCTTCCCTTTCCCCATCTTTTTCCTTTCCTTACTTTCTTTCACCACTGGTTCTTGACAGTTTTTTCACTGGTGGAATTAAAAACTGTGTTACTACTTAGTAGTTTCTTCATTTGAAAGTACTTACCTAACCACTGTTTGGTCTTCCTTTTGGTGAGCTTAAGGAGGCTGGGCTTGTTATCTTTGTCACTCCAGCTCTCCAAAAATGTAGTTGCTTTATCTTCTCCAGTTTGTTAATATTATTTTTTTTTAAATAGTCCCCAAACCACACATAGTATTTCAATCTTCACTCCCCGACACCTATAGTACTTAATCAGTTTACTAATCCTCTTTGACCTCCCCTTAGCTAATGTATTAACCTGGTTTTTGTTGCTACAGTTTTGGTGTACCATACCCTCAGTCTTTTCCTGCATCCTTTCCCCTATTTGATAAGTGTAGCCTTCCCTTCACCCTTCTAAAAAGGAAGAATATCCTTTGGCTATCCCAGCTTCTTTGAATGTGCTCAGATAACCATGCAATCAGAGGGTTTTGTCTGCTCTGTTCTCCATTACTGCTTATCACTTTTTCAGTCTTTGTCACTGGAATTATGATTTACTCCTTGATCACCTATGAAAATAGTGAAAGTTCTGATTAGTGAAGTTTTCTCACAGTCACTGATAATAGTCTATTTGCAATGATGCTTT
The DNA here is from genome assembly GCF_036013475.1 of Columba livia. Taxonomy (NCBI): domain Eukaryota; kingdom Metazoa; phylum Chordata; class Aves; order Columbiformes; family Columbidae; genus Columba; species Columba livia. Next base: position 190,256,225 of record NC_088602.1, on the reverse strand, counting down.
CCACATATAGAGTCAACTTTCTATCTTATTGCATTTATGTTATACAGTGCCAATTTTTACATCAGTGTAATATTGTATTAATTCAATAGATCTATAAAAGTCAAGGATAACTGTGGAGCTATGGCACACTTAATCAAAGTTGTAATATCATTTTAGAAGTAATTCAGGTTTATTTGACAACAGCTGTTGACAAGGGTTTATTACATTCCTATCCTCTTAATCTTAAAGTTGAACAACTGAAAAATGGTATTTACTGATTCAACAAGGAAGGTAAAAGAAAGAAGTTCACAGAACTGGCTAAGTGGATGCTCACGGTACAGGAATGAGGGCAAGATGGCACTGATGTTTTAGTACAGGGAAACATAACAATACTTCTTTAGCAACCCCTGTTCTGGTTCTTTTTGCTGCTTGCAAGAAGGACTTAAGTCTCCACATCACTTAAAAAAGGTGAGAGTATAGTGATGAGAGGTTTCTATTCCAAGTCTCCAAAATAATAATAATAATAATAATAATAAAAAAAGAAGCAGACTCAAGCCATTATCTAAAATTGTTCATACAAGTAAAGAAATGGTTAAAGAAAAAGATATCAGATTAGCAAAACCCAAGATTTTCATTGTTATCCCCCAAAGGCTGTGTTTGATAACTAAGACAAATGTGAAATTGGGAATTAATGAAGAAAATTTTATGTGCTGCATGCTGGGTCTAATAATGAAGCATGGCTGGCTGGGCCTCTCCATGTTTGTGGGGCTGTAAATATCAATGACAGGAGAGCAGATGGACTGAAAGGAGTAAGCTTTGCTGTGATGACTGCCACCTTCCCACCTCTGAGGTTGTGGGACCACTATGACCACCCTGCTCCTTCAGAGGCCCAGAGGTGTCACCCGCTCAACCAGCCAGCCCCTGGCTAGGTCACATCCAATGTGTCTTTCCTGAATATCCCCTTTTCAACTTCCCTTTCTTTTTTCTTCGCCTTTTTTTTTTTTTATATATATATCTGGTTGTTTATACCTTCTTTTTAATGGAAGTCTGGTTCAGCTTGAATCCTTTGCAATGTTATTCTAAGCCTATGGCCAAAAAGGCAACTAAAAGAAAAACTTTAAACAACCTGATGCTTGTACACATCTGTAACTGATAAGGTTATGCAGGCATCTGTCATTCTTCAGCAGAGAGTTACACCAGAAACACAGGATGCTTTTGTTATCCCTTGCTTTTATGTGACTTTCTCTAATTTGTGTTCAGGAAAGCGAGATCAGACTCCAGCAGATAAAAAGCAAAATGCCTCCCAGCTCATGTCTGAGTCTTTCTACCCTTCCCCTTCTCTTTCCCTTACCCCTTCTCCACTCTCCCCACCATCTCCTGACAATTACTCTTATCTTTATCACCATCTCAAGTGTTGCCAAATGGAGAAAGATGGTGCCTTATATAATTTTTCTGAAGTAAAAAGAAAGGGTAAAAGGGGTAATTGTCAAACGAAAGCCTCCATTGACGCTTTTAAGTGTTCACCTGTGTGGTTGGTTTTGTTTATTTTATCCTCAGTTTAAAAGTTTTGATGGCACTATTCTGCCATAGGAAAAAGTCCTCATGAAATCTCTGCACTTCAAACTTCACACAACATCTATTTTTCATCTCTATGCAGATACAGGTTCATTCAGTACATTTGTATTCTGGACTAGCTAATACTCAGGAAATGAACGTGGTTTATTTATATTAAGAGCTCTCTGGCTTGTTACCTGGGAGGCTGAAATACTTCTTCACAAATCACAGAATCCTAGACTGGTTTGCGTTGGAAGGGACCTTCAAAGATCATCTAGTCCAAGGACAGGGACATCTTTCACCAGGTCAGGTTACTCAAAGCTCCATCCAACCTGACTTTGAACACTTCCAGGGATGGGGCATCCACAACTTTCCTGGGTAGCCTGTTGCAGTGTCTCATCACACTTATCATAAAAAAAAAGTTTTGTTCAGAAGTTTAGTAAGTTCTCTTCTCCTGCACAACAACCTGTGTCATGTAGGACTTCTTGGCCTTCCAAATACCACAGTTAGCCTTCAGCTAACTACTGTGGAGTGCAGCTCCCTCAGGGCCATATCATCTTTTCCCTCTCATGTGCACTAAGCTGGAGAACTTGATAGGAGAAAAAGACATCTTCACAAAACTAAGTAACAAAGCATAGAAATGTGAGAAAGTTCCTTTCTGAGTAGGATATTGCTGATGGGCCCCTGGTTCTCTGTAAGGTCAAAGTCAAGGAAAAGGTGCCAGTCTAAAGACTTCACACTCCTCCTTCAATCAATCAGCAAGGTTTAAAATTATCTACTAGGAAGGCCTCTCCTTCTCCACTCCAGTCTGGTCATATCCCTCTCTAAAGGAGGAGAGGAGACACCACCTCTCTAAGAATCACATGTTGGGATCACCACATAGCTCCTTCATGGGTATAGTTATGGTTCTCTGGTGTCAGTACATGAAAACACAGCAAATATCTGACTCTCAGTCCAGCACTCTTGTACTGTCAGGCAGTTTTCTTTCTCTTTGACTGTTTTCTAATGTGGGACATTCAAACCACAATTGTCTGCCAACCTCTAAGGTACCACAGTTTGGAGGCAAACAATGAAAGTGCTTCTGGGTGTATCCCTGTTGTACAATTGCACATACAGCTTTGGCTAGGCTGTATTTCACAGTCTGTTGCCACAGCAAGCCCAGCACCAAAAGCAGCATACCTAGCTCAGAGCAGTAATGAGAGAAAGTAATGCTGAGAAGTAGGACAGGGTGGGTTGGGCATGGTGCCATGCTGCATGCACGTTCAAACTAGTGCCACCACCATAGGGACATCTGGCTGTACTCAAATGAATAACGTGTCTTCAGATGATAGACCACACAAGTGCCCATCCTAGGGGTTCTTTGTAACAATTCAGAGTAGCAGATAATAGAAGAACTATTTTACTAGGCCTCAGAGAAAAGGAGATGTCACAAATAGTTGCAGCACACTTAAAACAATATCAGTTTGTTGAAGACACCCCAGCACCTACCACATGTCTTCAATTCAAATTTCTGCTAGAGAAATAGAGAAGCCAAGTGTCTCTTAGTGGAACTTACTATGTTTAAAACCTCCCGAATCCCACAGCTGCACTGTTTCCCACATGTGTCTCCCAAGCAGGCTGTTCTTCATGGTGTTCCCTGGGGATGTCATTCTGGATCCCTCTGACCTGTTTCTCCTGGCTTGCTGGGCTGTTGCTTGCCCAGTGCTGGAGAGTAACTTTGTGGGGTAGGAGGTTTTCATAAATGCTCTGTTCTTGCCTTGTGCTGGCTAAGAAAGAAGACTCTTTAGAACTTAATTTTCATTGACTTTCGTATATAGAACATGTAACAAAGGCAAAATATTTCACTTTACGTATTCTGTGTTGTTTCATTACAGTCTTAATTTTATTTATGTATTTGTTATATTCCTTTTTTTTTCTTTCATCTACTTGCATCTGTGTGTGGGTGACTACCATTCAAGGTGGGCCTTTTCCTCTTTAAAGGACATCAGAAATCCACCAGGGCCAAATAACCCTGAATCTGCTCTGCACAGGTGATGAAAACAGTGAGTATCTGGCAACTAACTTCCAGTTCAGGTTCTTGGTAAGCTTGTCCTTTAGGTTTAATTGGTGCACCAGAGGAACATGAAGGCCAGAGTCAACCAGTAGCCAGCCTTTGGACTTAACCTCCCTAACCATGTGTGAAACCACTATTGTGATATCAAAGTCTCGTTAAGTATTAAATATAGAGCATGCCAGAAGTGACTTTGCAGTTAATAAAAATGTTCATCCATTTAAATAATAAGACTGTGGTCTCATTACAGCTGTATTGCATGAAACATTATTTGTAGAGAAGAGTTCTTAATCATCTACTTCAGTATAATTTATAGGGAAACCAGCTTTAGCGACTGAGTTAATTTCAAAGAATAACATGTTTGGTCTTGGATTATTCTTTCACAGCTGAAAAGAAAATCAAAGTGTTTTGAAAATGATTCTGAAATAACAGAAAATTATAAACAACGTAGAGTGAATGACTTGTAACTGCCCCTTTGCAAAAGAGAGGAAAACAGAGAACTCACAAAACAGATCCTGCCTCCAGTAAGAGAAACTGATGTACAGACACCCTCCCCCCACAACAGAGGAATCCAACACCAAAACCTTTGGGAACAAAAACTCTGAGAGACTTTCAGACCTTCCAGATGGAAGTTTTTACCCTTTTACCCAAAGATCCTTTTACCCAAGAGACAGTGTTGACATTGCTAATGAGCGATGGCAAATATCTTTTTAACTCTCTCTGTGGTCTTCTTTGCTATTGTAAATAATATGCCTAATAACAGCGGAAAGAAAGTCTTTGATGCTGTTACTGGCTGGGGGGGGGGGGGGGGGGCGTTCAGATGGCTGATGTAACATGTTAGTAACAGATATTTTTACATTAACATGTATAGATTTATAGACTTAAAAAGGAATATTTTGATTTTCTAAACAGTGCCAGGGAGCACCATACAAACAAAATTACATGTCCTTCTGGCCACAAGCTCATCCTGGACGTCCATGAAACAGGCGTTTGCCCATGCCTGCTGCCTGTTGTCCTCCTGCTGTGCCCCACTATGAAGAGCCTGGCTCCGTGTTCCTGATGGCTTGTTAAGCACTGGGGGCTGCCGTTGGGTGTGCCTGAAGCCAGGCTGGACAAGCCCATCTCCTCCTGTCTCCCCTCCCAGGGCACATGCTCCAGCACCCAAATAAACCACGGCCCTACCCTGAACATGTTCCAGTTGATCAATACCTTTCTTGTACTGATTGGGACAGACATACCAGATACGGTACTCTACATGAGGTCCAACAACTTCTTAGTAGAAACAGATAATTCTTTCCTGAAGCCCTTTCCAACCTGAATTATCCCATAATCCTGTGAAATGGGTGGTGCCTAGTAGGTCCAAGAGGCATAAGATAATCAGGGTGCAGGAGGTAAATAGACTTTGTGTGAGAGTAGGTGAGATATGTAGGGTGATTGGGTGGGGTGAAGAAGAGATGATGGGTGTTATAGGTTAGAAGCTGTTGAGGAAACAAGGGAGAAGTCACAATAAATAATGCTAGAAAAACTCACTTCCAAAAGTTCAGTGAAAGAGTCCAAAGTTTTGCTGGAAATTGTGGCAATCTTCTGCAAATGGAGCTGATGAAGTGATTAACATCAGAAGAAAATTCCAGAAAGAGAACATGGTGATTTTAGGGTATAAGATAGTGCAGGAACTTGTGCTCACTTAAGGTCTCTTTTCTATTATTGCTTTCAAATGCAAACACTCGGAGGAAGAAATAGATACAAGAGCACCTGCAGGCTTTTTGGTTTCTGGGCATGCTTTAGTGTGGCAGTCCCTGACAAAAGCCTTTGCTTTTCTCCTGGCTGAGAAGGGAACATGAGAAAGCAAAGGGGAGGGCAACAAATGAAACCATTCTGCTCCTCTGAGCTGGAGACCAGGCTTGTCACCACCACATTGGGCTGCATCCTGAGCCTCAGGATGCTTTGTGCTTTCTTAAAGCTCCAGTTGCTGGAACTGAGAAGTGAGGCCTTTGGTTTTAGAGAACACCTAGAAAAGATTGAGGACATTGCAAGGTTTAGGGCCCAGGAGTAAATGGTGTCACCCCTCTGTTTCACACTTTTCTCTTTCCTTTTTTTTCCCCTAGTTCCAGAAGCAGTTGCTCAAACTGGCCACCCTAACAGCATTTGTACCTCCTGGGACACTGATGGTTGAACACAGTGTTCAGGCAAACCTATTTTGAACATGGGAGATGGCATCTCTGGGTTTAACTCTCTTTACCTGCTGATAGTTGGAGCTGTGGACACACATCTGTGCTAGGGCGGATGGTGGAGGAGGCAGGAGCTGGGCTGTTGGGCACTAGTGGCAGTCCAGTGCCCAGGTGTCCTTCTCCTGTCTGGTCTTCAGGAGTTCTCTGCCAGAGAAAGAGGAGGAGGTTTTTGCTTTCACCATAGCTATGACATAGGACTGGAGGAAATAGCTACCAGAGGTTGTCTTCTCTCATGTCACTGGCTTGATGCACCAACATGGTGACCTACAAAGATGGTACAAAGGAGTGAGTGTGAGGTGCACTGAGAAACAGGGGTGGGACACCTGAGGTGCCCCACAGAGACACTGGCTTGGTAGGTGTGTGACTGGACAAAATTATCCTCTTGTAGTAAGTCATCCCTGAGGGGACAAGATGAGAAACATGATGTGCCCCAACTCTGAAGGGTCTTTAGAGAAGCAAGCTCCTCATACTGATTCCAATGATGAACGTGTGTGACTTGAGGTGTACAAAATCTGCTTTAAAAATTCATGTTTCCTTTTTCCTCCTGCCCCCAGTAGCTCTGTGCACTGTTTGAAAAATTATTCACCTCTCTCTGAGACTGCTTTATATTCAAACAGCTAAACTATTGTTTTAATCAATGTTTTGTTGAAAGATTCCCCCTGGCCTTGCCAGCTCTTTTGGACAAACACCTTTTCTGCCATGCCTTGCACATGCATTTATGTGCCACATCAAAGAGCACAGCCAAAAGGTTTTGAGATTATTATTGTCAGACTGGCAAACTTTAGATCAGCATGAAAGTCAGTCCAGGAAGCGAAGTCCTGGGTGTGCAGATCGTGACCGGTCCTGGGCAGCCCCTGCACGGGGTGGCAGCTGTTTCATGTGGCTGCGCAGCAGCAGAGTTTTGGCTGTTTGGGGCTATATTGCTGGTGCTTGTAAATAGATTGTTAGGAAATTTTTGTATTCTAAACAGCAACAGCTGGAGACAGAAAGACTGTCATGAGAGTATGGCTGAGAATTAGTGTAAAAAAGCTATGATCACCCAAAGGAAAAATTATACTTTCTTACTCTCCAGTATAGTTAGGAGTGGATAGGGTTTATGTTGATGACAATGTTGACAGATTTTACCATCTTTCCTGCAATAACATAAAGTCTACTTTTGCTTCTGGAAACTATTCTAGATACATGACTTGGAGGTTAAATTTTAACTAAGCTCTTTCATGATATATAATAGCTGTTCTCTTTCTCATTTATGTCTTGAATAACTGTTGATAGATGTTCACATTTGCAGTAAAATTCAGAGGCAAAGAGGATTTCATCTTGGTTTTACAGTGACCATATCTGATCAGGGACTATTAATACTGATCATCACAATCTAATTCAAAACAGAGAGCAAAACTCAGGAATTATAAAGCCTTGGGCAAAATCGTCATAATTTACTGTTATAGGGAAAAGTTTATGGTTAGCTGCTTGGATTAAAAATCCCTGGGAGTTTTCCACAGGAAAGCTTTATTAAAGGCATGCTGTGTTAAATATAGTTATACAACACTCCCTGCTCACATATATGCTTACATATATATTTATGTATCTGTAAAATCAAATTTCCTTGCCCATGTTAAATGACATTTTAGATTATTTAAAGGGGGAAAAATCTTTAAAATACTATATAATTCTTCGTATGAGTTGTATTGCTTTTTTCTAACATCTTATATTTCATTCTGGAACCAACCCAGGGGTGCCCAGTCTGGTTAAACGTCAGCTTAGTGAGGAGAACAGGGCAGCCATGGCCTGGGGACTGCAGTGGGGCTGCAGATGTGGCCAGAGGTGAGCTGCCTCTGTCCTCAGGTGGCACTGAGCTCTGTGCCACAGGTCCCATCCCCTGGGAGTACACATCACCTATACATGTACGTCCACACCAATGAGGACATCTTAGGCAGTTGCAGATGCTGCCCACAATTATAGGATGGGCCAGACCACATGCTCAGAAACACTAAAAACCCAGACTTACCGCTCCCCTTCGTAGATGCTGAAAGCCCATAGTTTTCAGTCTGCATTTTGGGCAGACTTCTTCCATAAATTCCTCAACAAATATGAGGAGTTTTTCTGTGAGTGATAGATTTTCAAGGCCAGGTTGGATGGGACTTTGAGTAACCTGGTCTAGTGGAAGGTGTCCCTGCCCATGGGGGGTAGGAACCAGATGATCTTTAGGTCCCTTCCAACCCAAACCATTCTATAATTCTATGATTTCAAACACAGATAACCTTTGCCAGTCAGATTTTTATTGTCCCAACCTTGCATATGATTTTTTTTCTCTACAAAGCCCTGGAAAATTGTCAGCTTGGAAATCGCCATTAAACTGGATCAATTTTCATTGTTCTGTACGTGGGGCGCTGCCAGCAAGTTAGAGTTGGGGGCCAAAGATCTTGAACCTTAAGTTTTATTCCCAGCTGTGCCATTAATTTGTTATCTAACATTAGGTGAGTGGGCTTTGGTGGGCTTTCTGTAAGTTTGTTTGGTTTTACTTGCGTCAACAGAAACAGGATGCCACCTCACAGGGCTTAATTAACATTTGTAAAACATTTCAGTGATTTTAGGATGAAGACAGGAATGATCCCACATGGTAATCACCACATCTAATGACCAGGCCCAGGGTGCACCAGCCCTCCCTTTGCAGAGCTGGGACAAGGACAAGGGTACCGACCTGACGTGTGATCTGCTTGTCTCCCTTCTCTCCCACCGTAGCCACCGGCATCAACCTCCAGTTTCCTCTCTCATGCTGATCATGTTAAAGCACTAATTGTATTGATTTTAGAGCAAATGTAATTGATTTTCATCACCTGGAGATTGCAGGAGAGCTCTGGAGTCCTTTTAAATAACTCGGCACCTCACATACTCTCTGGTGGATCCAGGGTCAGCAGGAGCAACATTTACAGCATAGTAATAGCCAGATCAGTGTTCCAACTATGTTAATATTAAGACCATGTTGAAAAGATAAGGGAATGCAGATGGACCTGATTCGATCCATTCACCAGCTGCTTCATTGCTTAGCAATTTGGGCCCATTTATTTTCTCATTACAGGTGTGGGTGACATGGCTGACAGAGAGACACAAGCAAGATCATTCTTGAGTATCATAATGTCCACATTCACACAATAGAATTTGGCTTCTTCCCTGTTTTGAACAATAAATGGTGGTGAAAAAGATTGTGTTGCTAGTTATGTGAAATATTTTAAATGAACTTTAAAGAAAAAAACGGTCTGGTTTACCATGCAATCAAATAGTTTTTTAGCCTAATGAATAGTGTCTAAAACTGCACTGTGTCACATTCTTGGATCTTAGATCCAAGCAAAATGCCCTCTAGTACTAATGAGAACAGAAGTCAATCCCATTTGCAACAATAAAATATGCAGGCTTGTAAGGCTAAAATTTCCTTAGTAAAGGAATTTCCTTTAGTAAAAAAAACAACAACAACAACAACAAAAAAGCAACAAGCAACTCATTAAAAGAAACAAAAACAAGGCAAAACGAATCAGAGAGAAGTGCCACTGAGAATTTAAAGTATCTGTATTTGTTATCAAGAACTGATATGTAATTTTTTGTGCATATAGATAGCCCATAACAGAGCCCAACTATACACTGCTGGAATAAAAGATCTATTTACATCAGCCTCTATGAAGAAGCTTGTAAACAGAGAAGAGTCACTGTGAAGATCGGGGGAAAGAAAAAGGCAACTATGAAATTCAGCTCTTGTGGTGCGTAATGTGGCTGTGAATGTGACTTAGCTCTGTGGTGCAGCCTTTCATCAATGAAGCTAAAAAGGTCTCAAAGGGGCAGGAAACTTGTATTTCCTTAAAAGTTTAACATGTGCCTTTTCAACATTTCTGCAGGAGCACCACAATGGTCAGAGCTGTAAAAGAGCAGATATTTCACAAATGATCTGTTTATGCACTACAGAGTTTCAGCTATTGACATACGGACCAGTGTTTCTCAGAGCTGCTGGTAACTGCAAAGAATAGGTGCAAACTGGGTTGTTTCCAAGATGTTTTTTAGGTTGTCTTTATACCTCCAGAGTTCAGAGTTAATTTTGAACTTTGAGGTTTCTTTATTCATCTTAGCGTTGTTCTGACTTTCTATACTCTGAACCAGGGTATGGGTCTCCAGACCCATACCCAGGAGCTGAGGGCGCTATGAGGGGTACCTGGGCACAGCAGTGAGTCTTGGTGCCAGCTCTGCTGCTGCAGCACTGGACATAGATCGATGGACCACGCTTGACCAAGGTCTGCTTATTGTGCCACGTGCATGGCCAGCCCCAGAGGTGCACTTTTGCTGTTTGAGTGCTGGAGCAGACTCGGGTGAGCAATGCTGCCTGCACCATGCCCTGGTGCACTTCATGTCAGGCTCAGATCCTTGGCAGCTGAAAGAGGATGGAGATCTTGGAGGCATCTTCCCAGTTTGCCACCTGCTAGTTACCCTGCCTTTTGGTTTCCTGCATGCCAGCAAGGCAGAAAATGGTGTATTCATAGTGGTCCCACCTGGGCAGAGAAGTAGCCTGGGGGTTGCTCTTACAGCAGCCATCGCTTGGAGCTGCTCTTTCTAGTCTTGAGGGCTAAATGCCTATGGGGGCAGCCATCTCCTCCCTCAAAGCTTGGCAAGGCTGCAGCCCTGCTGGCCATCCTGCAGTTCACCCCCAGCAGCACTTGGGTCCAGGCCCACAAAGAGAAGTTGCTTAAAAGTTTAAAATGAATAATTCAGCACTCCTTTGATTTGTGAGTTTTAACTACTGGAGAATGTGTGTCCTGCCACGTTGCATCAACCTTGAAATGAAGTACAAATGGATGTGATTCAGACGCTAAATATTTAAAGTCAGAATCTAATCTTAGATACATTGTGTATGCTGTCATCTCAAAAAAGCAATAGAGACAATGATGGACAGCGCAGATTGAAATTAAATTCAAGCTCTGTATTAAAAAGCTTGCCCTGCTAATCCACATGAATGATTAACCACAAAGAAACTTAAGTCTGTGAGTTACAGCTGTGCTCACTGCACTAAGACAGTGTCGTCGCTGTCTTAGTTAACTTCAGTAAAGAATTGTCCAAAACCACCTCCCAGGGAAAGGACATCACCTCCCCTTTATCCTCTCTTCTCTCAGAGATGCAGCTAAACAATTAGCATTTTCCAGTTAAATGGCAAACAAAGAGTTTCTAATCTTCCTTTTGCTGGAAAGAAAGATAAAATCACAACCATAACCTAAATCAAAACTCGTAATAGCACTTGGGCAGTTACGGGCTCTTACTATAGATAGTCAGGTCAAAGTAATCAGCATATGAATCTTCACACACGGTGAGCAAAAACATAACTTGACACAACTCTCTACGGAATATTATTGTAATAGGGGTAAGTGCACCAGGGTATGACCCTATGAAATACCAAACCTGTAGCTCCAAAATAGCACAAAACCCAGATGGATGATCTCATCCTGTGCAGTATGTGCCAGAATACAAATACAGGCTTGCAAGTGCTTGAAGTGCACACGGAAAGCAAGATAAGACCATGTTAAAAATAAAGGATAGAACATATATTGATGTCTGAGCAGAATGAAGGATGTTAGACCTGCTGCTGCTGAAACTGCTGGTGGTCTTTCTGTTCTCTTAGCTGGATTTTAAGGCCTCATTGTGGGCCTTCTGGATATCATAACCATATAGCAGCCTCACGAGACAAGCCTCAGTTCACTAACAGCAGCGATGAGGTTAATACCCAGATCACGCAAAAAAGATGTGGGTATTTATCCTCATGTCAAGGTTAAATGTTGTTGATGTCTGTGTTGCCTTCTAGTCTTGGGCTGGCATGGTGCAGCTGCCAGTCTAGGGTAGAGGGTGCTACACACTTTAGGTAGAGCTTAGATCAACTTGGGCCATTTGTACATCAGATGGGAATAGCATTGTACGTAATCAGCAGGTTTTTATTAACAAAACAAACATGACTTAGTTTAGACAGATGGAAATGTTTTGTATTTCGGTAAGGCAGACACTCTAGCATAAAAAATCCACTTCTATCATTTTCCAGTGAGCTGAGCCTGGGAGGGCCTGAGTGCCCATGGGGTATTTTGAGGATGAAAAGTGCATGACTAATCCAGACAGCGATTGTTTCCTTCCTTGGGCTTTCAGAGGAATGTAGCATTGTGGTCCAGCAAGTGCCACTGAAACACAAGGTGAAAACCCACACGATCACATGAAGGAGGACGAGGAAACCAGCCAGACCCACAGTAACAAAATTCCAAATAACATCCTGGAGGCAGTTTTAGAATTGTGAGCATTGCTATGGACCCAGATGCAGCTGCAGGAAACATGGATTTCAGTTTGTTTTATATCCCATGGATTGGCATCCAGGCTATGCCACTAGCAAGTATGATCTCTTACTGAATAGGAGCATAGCCACAGGAGAGGAAAGATTAAGGGTATCAAAGGAATACATTTTTAGTTTCAGTCCTTTCTTCTTACAGTAGATTAAAAGGAAAAAAGAAAAAAAAAAAAAAAAAAGGAGAGTTTTGTTCAACATTCAATTTTGAGGAGAATTAAATAAGCCAAAACATTGTTCAGAATTAGAGTACTGAATACAGGATTTCAAAAACACAGTGTGTGGTTCATGGTGGGAACCTTTCCTTTTAAGATGAGCCATACACAGCTGTATGAACACTATTGTCCTCTGTCCCACTGAAGAAATAGTTTCTTTCTGAAGCGTTCAATCTGTTAAGACACATAGGTGCTTTAAAAGCTTTAAAAAATGAAGCAAAGCACTCAAACTCTCTTCTGGTTCAAATGGCAATTATCTGAAAAGCAGCAAAGAAACAGGAATACTCGGGTAAATGAAATAGCTTTTGATTGCTTGGCTATGAACGACAGTAAGATTTTGTCCTCTTTGGGACAGACATCCAGCAATATGCGCAGGCAAGACCAAAGTCAGCCCCGGAGGACGGGTACAGCGGCAGCGACATTACTTGGCACGGATGGTTGTCACAAGTCTGGGGAGCAGACACCGCTTTCATCTCTAATGGACAGAGAAATGCTCCTTGCCACTGAGCCATACAAGGACATAATTTGTAGAAAATAAAACCCATAAAAACTTCCTGATAACTGTGGGTCTGGAAAGACTCCCTTCTCTTCTGCAAGGATCATCAAACATCAAGGCTTCCACCATCATTTTTAGGCCCCATGAAGACAAAAAGAGGAAGGCCAAAAGACCAACTCTAGTCTACAAATCCACCTTTCAAGTTAATAATTCATCAACTGAAAGAGTGTCTCTGAAAATAAGAAAGACAGAAACAAAGACTAGGTAAGCACAGACCTAAGAAAACAAAATCACTGATCATTTTAGCTTGTTTGCTGCTGTTGTTCCTTCTCTGGAGAATCCCATGCTCCCCGCAAAGCAAACCTCTGAGAGGAGCTTGTGCAATGGGGAGGCTGGAAAGCTTCAGGAGCTGAGCTTGGCTGCCTTGAGCTGGGAATGAAGGGTGAAAGAAAGTCACAAGGACCACAGTGCTGTGGTCGAGTCACTCTAGTGACTCGAAGTGCCAAATTTCCACCCGAGTGTAAAGCAGAATTACACAGGACTTGCCAGTGGCTGGTAGGAGAATGGCAACCAGACATCCTCCTTTAAACTTCTGAAGTTGACTGTCTCACTGCTCTGACAGGTTATCACAGAATCACAGAATGTTAGGGATTGGAAGGGACCTCAAAAGATCATCCAGTCCAATCCCCCTGCCAGAGCAGGAACACCTAGATGAGGTTACACAGGAAGGCGTCCAGTCGGGTTTTGAATGTCTCCAGAGTAGGAGACTCCACAACCTCTCTAGACAGAGGAAGAAAAAAGAAAACAAACAAAAAAAACCTGCAAAAAACAAACAACTTTCCCCATAAGCTTGTTTCTGAGAAGACAACAGACTTGGAAAAAGTCTTAAGAGAAGGCAATCTTTCCTCAAAACTGAAATTCCTTAGAGAGGAAGACCTCAGAGAACTGTTACGTCACATGCTTAGGTGCAAATGGAAACCTGACTACAATATTAATTTATCAGGATAAATTGAGGTCTTGCAGCCACAGGAAGCATGTGAAATAAATGTTTCTGGATCCCATTCAGAGGTTTGTTTTAGGCCATGCAGTTGCATGATACCAGGGCATAATATGATAGAAAACAGTTGCGTTACTAACACGGCTTGAGAACCTGGAACAGGGAAGGAGTGGCCACAAAAATCTCATCAGTGCTGGTAAGTCCAGAACAGTCGAAATTCAAACTTGGAGCTTGCAGCTGGCTAAAAATCCTCACATGTTATGGCAGTGTGAGAACTTATGAGAACGGATGAATTCCAGCTTGACTTTCTGAACTCTCTGTGTGTTTTTGTCTATAGTGATGACTCTGCGGGTCTTCAAAGAGTTGCCAGAAGAGCCAGTCTTGGAGCGTAAGCACAGCTCAGCCCGAGCAGGCTGAGAAGCATGTGTCCAGCACAGCAGCCTGCAGAAGGGGAGGCTCCAGTCCGGCTGTAACAGACTGATCACAGAAACCACCTTGAGGAAGCACTATGCCTTCCATATGCCCAAGGTCCCCTCTGCCCATAACTACTTGTCTATAAAGCTATAGCTTTATATAGAGTGGCAAAAGGATCTGATAAGGAGTCAGAGAGAAACGTCTCAGTGAGGAATACGGAGTAGATTCCTGGCCAGAGACAAAAAAACAAATTCCAGTTCAGTTGGGCAAGTTACTCTGTATCAGGCAAGGACCTTGTCCTGTTATCTGAGATCTCTACTTGTTTGCTGGTGGGGAAACAAGCAGTAAACCCTTTGGCGAGGCTGCGATCAGCAGTGTGATTCAGAGCTGCTGCTGGTGGTTGACAGCCGGCACCCACCTCTGAACCGCGCTGGGAGGCGTCCAAGCCAGGGTGTTCTGTGCGCAGCTGCTGCTGTGGGGTAGAGTGGCTCCTATTATGCAGAGAGAAGGTTCTTGTGCTCAAAGGAGTGCCCCTTGGAGGGGCTGCAGAGGGGATGAAAAGGAGGGAGACCCCCAGTGAGCTTTTTTCTTTTATCTTGCAGATGAACCAGATGGCAGGAGCAGCAGAAACCAAAGAAGGAGCATGAAGCCTTTAAGAATCAGATTGCTAAAACGTAGGGAAACTGAAGCCAAAACCTAGGCCTGGACAAAACAGAGCACCAGAGTGGAAAAAAAAAAAGGCACTGAAGGAGCTCAGCCAAAAGGGGAAATAAGAAAATAAACCAGCTCAGTTCTTCAATTCAAATTTAAACTCCTCTGAGAGGAGACTTGGAGAAACTGAAGAACTGGCATTAAGTCTCCTTTGTAGCTGCAGCTGCTCACGGTTATCTGCCTGTGGCCTGTGCATTTCCCAGGGTGGGAAAAAAGGGCACCAAAGAGCGACCAGTGGACCCATCACAACCTGACACAATCGGGCAAACATTCATGCTTGTCTAACAGGTAAGAAAGGTCCTGCTGCAGCATTGCCACAGCCCACAGCAGCTGCTCTGCATCAAGACACTGATGGTGGGGGACACATAATGTTCCCTCTGCTCTTACTTGCTCAAGCCGGGCTTTCTGATCTCTCTGGAGAGACGCTGCTGAGCCTGCATTTTAATGCACTTTCAGGTCCCAAGACAGATTTTCATCAGGCAAGACCTTGCTACGGGATGTTGCGCTACATCCTTTCTTCTCAAGAGTACTCTCATTTTTCAGAGCAAATGCCCATAGAAAGGTCATGGTGTCAGGCACACCATCTGCAGGACGTGCTCTGCTCCTCCATTTCCAACCGCAGACTGGCGGACACTGCTGCTCTATCCCCCCGAGGAAGCATTACAAACCGCTTTCCGCCCCCAGCCCCCCGTTTCAGTAAAGATCCCGTGACACTTGGTGGAAAAAAAACAACGTTGTATTTGATTTACAATTAACAGGATTCACAAATAATGACAAAGAAACAGATTAGCCATGAAATTAGGATGCCTCTGTTGATGAAGGAGTAGCTGGCAAAGCACCTTTATGTAGAAGTCATGTACCTCGGTCCTAAGCAGTGTAAAATAACTTATAGCCCAGGCAGGTTCAGGAATGGTTATACATAAATGCAAGAAGTTGAGTACAGAACAAACGAAAAAACTCCTCCCAGCGTACTGGGCAGGAACCCAGTTCTGGTGAGGCTTTTCAGAAACTGAAGGTAAGGCCCACTGACAATTACTAGGAACATTTTCAAAAAGGGGGGGAAAAATATATCAACAAACAGTAGAAGTCACTGCATGGCAGCCTACCGGGCAGGGAGGTCGGGCAGCAGACAGCGCGTTAGCTTGCTGAGAATCAGCAGAGTCCGGGCGCTTGGCAGGACAATGAACGAAGGAGTACAGATGGCAGCGCTTCATTAAAATGCTACTTTACTGCCAAAAGCTTGCGAGACAAAGAGGAATAAAGTTTTCTGATGTGCAATACAGCAATTTAAGGAGACGTACCTAACTTTTTGATTTGTATGGAGCTTACCTATATTGTAAACACACACTTTCTAACAAGTTATTTCCGTTTTCTTTGCTATGGGTTACAGTGTGTGTTCAACCAAATGCAGCATTCCAAGGCTCAAAACTGACTGAGTGGTTTCCACTAGACGGGTATATGATTTTTCCAATATCATACTAGTATTTTACATCACAAATACAATAAAAACAAGTGATGGTATTTCTAGGACAGTTCCAAGATTCAAATTAAAAAATCATCAGAACCATTCTAAAATAAGATACTATACATAATCAAATCATGTTAAACAGCACACTCTCGGCAAGCAGCTAATTACAAGCATTCTGCTGGTCATGTTTTTCACACAAAAGTCATTCAATAGCACATAAATATTTCTTTTTCTGATCCGCTTCTTTTTACAAAACCATTCATCAGATTCACAGAATTAGTACAAGTAAGGCACATTAGCATATATCATAAAACTCACAATAATAACAAAGAGTTGTAAAGTTTTAAGGACTAATTCTTTCTTTGCAGTGATTTCTGAACCAAGTAGAACCCTCCTACATGGACATTACTCTTATTTCTGTCACAGCCAACTGTGGTGGGTGCAGTACTGTGCATCACCATGGACATATATAATTAAATTAAGAACCGTGTGTGGTAGCAAATCCCATTCTCAGATCTTGCAGGGAAATCAAACACATTATTCACGATGTTTGTTATGAGCATAGACTAAGATTTAGAACTGTATGGAAGTCAATTTCCAGTTATCAAAATAAAAGGGGATATTGCATGTGTCTCTATGTTATTGTTTTCCTAGTAGAAATATTGCTTAACGTAGAATGGATGCTATAGTATTGAATTTAATTGCATAATGAATCCTAAATGCTGATGACACAGATTCTACTAAATTAAAGAAACTATAGGTCTTCCTCTTCCGCCCCCCACCCTGGCCCCAACCAAAGGACTCTCTTTCCCACAGAAGATTCATTTACACACAACACAGCTTTTAATTAGAAGCATAATTTACAGTAAAAATTTTTTACATTACACCTCTGCTATCAAAAAAACATGAAATCTTTCATTTAAAGTTGTAATTATACATTAAAAAATAGAACACTATTTCCTTAACAGGAAGAATGAATTTGAACATCTTCAGATCAGATTTCTTTATTGCGGCTTTTGAGTCAAAGGTCAGTCACTTTATTCTCTAATGCAGCTGCTATTTGCTGTAAACGGAAGGCAAGCTGCATTTTTTGCGCAGCTGGATCCTCTTCAAGTGCATTTATAATCTGGAAGAAGTAAACACAGAATGTTTAGAATCATTTAGCTGAAAATATACGACATAGTTCCTGGACCAAGCGTCTGATACTGCTTTGGTTGTAAAGAGTCCTTTGCATTTACTCTGCACAAAAGATAAAGTCCATCTAGTAGGCCCTGTGTTGTATTTTTACACAAAAGCAATAAAAATGATCATCTCCGTTACTTTATCTAAGTTGCTGTAATGTTTCCCATTATGCTGGGATTCAAGCAAATTAATAGGTGGTACTTTATCTTGTGAAATACTACATTCCAAGATGGAGCAGGCAGGGGGAAAAACGTCTTCGTAGCTATTTGAGAAACGGTGCTTGTACTTACAATGCACCCTACGAGGCTTAAGGGCTGTTTACCGGCAGTAATTAAGGCCCATCCCCAGGAGCTGTGGTTGTGAGAAGCTCCTGGGTGGTCCATGCACAGGCACAAGGTAGAGCAAGACCAGGTCCCTGGTGTCTGTGGCCAATAAGAGGAAGAAAATGGCCTGGCCACAGCGTTGGGGAGCTTTGGCAGTTTCCCTTTGGCTCCCGCCAAGAAATGCCGGGACTCTGGCCCAGCACCACGTAGCTCAGGAAACAAAGAGCTCATTAGAGGAGCCCCTCAGCATCCCACACGCAGCCTCTGTTGTACAGAATATATATATATATAGGAAGGTACAACTCTAAGACATAAGGGATTTGGAAACAAGAGCTAGAAAAGGTCAACTGTTATGAGAAGGCTTTTCTTCAAATAGAGTTTTTTAGGGCTCCTCAAGATCAAATTTCAAAGGTTTCGAAAGGTTTTCATTTCCAACGTCCTTTAGGGAAACATTTCCACCAACTATTAGATTTCTCCATTAGAAGAATGTGTTACACGGCAAAACCATTCCTTTTCTAGAACTGGCTTTATTAATAAAAGTCAGACACTGTAATCAAGCAGAAACCTTTAGCTCTGTTTAAATACGATATAAACTTGCAAGTACAAGAACTAGAGAAATAGAGTTTGCCTGTCACTACCTGTGGTTTTCATTACTTGCACATCATTGACAATGGAGATTAATGCAGTCAATATTAATCTAGCCAATAATTTCACTTTGAAGAGCTGGTATAACATTTGAGTTTCAAACGCGGGAGCAAATTTATTAAGAAATAATTATTTTAATGGATTTGTTTTTAAAGCGTGAAAGTATTTTTACAAGACAGAGTTAATAAACACTTACTACAGTATTTAAATTGAGCCTAATATAATTTGATATTGTTCCCTTAATTTAAACAATTACATCTAGCTGTAACTCCTCAAATCTAGACTAAATAATTCATGATTATCTCTGCTGGTGAATATATCCTTCATATAAATGTGGACAATTAGAATGTACCCACTTAGTCACTGTCAAGCCCTGCAGAGATGCAGAAGGTACAGCGCATGCTGGGAATCACTGCGTCAGTAATAAAGACAAGGGCAGCTGCAAAACGTTCCAATTTATGCAAATTAAAACATTTTCATGGAAAATAAATAAGCGCGATTAATTTTACGGAATGGTTCTTGACAGATTATTTCCATAACTCTGAATTAGCAGCCTTTTCATCGGATGCACCTTGTTGTTATACACTGATGTACGCGAAGGGAAGAGCCGCAGCAGCGCACTGGGCTTTGCTGGGCTGCCACTGGGAATCCCACAGCACGGTGACTCCAGCTGCGCCTGCCACCACCTGTGAAACCAGGGACACAGGGCTGTGCAGGGACAGAGGCTTTGTGGTTCACGTGTCACCCAGGGTCCCTGAGTGGGTCTGCAAGAGTTCAGCCCGCAGGAATGCGATGCACGTCAGCTGGGGCAGCGCTGGGGGCGACGGAACCAGCGCCATGGGGCTGGTCTGCATTCCTCTGGCTGCTTCCCCTGCCGACCCCCACCGCAAGGACTCACAGGGTGATTTGATTTTCACTGTTAACATCTGTTTTAAAGCTGCGCCAGGCTGGCTGCTCCTGTATAGAGCAGCTGCAGTGGAGCTGAGGACAAGACTTGCTGCCTTTAGTGCTAAATGTAAGTGAAAACACGAACTGTGCTGAGGCACAAGACAAACCGAAGAGAGCTCACATGTGCTGCACTCCTTTTTGATTCAGCATCTGCTCTTACTTGCCTTGATTTAATTCTGAGAGTTTTCTGGAGGCATTCATTTCCATGGAAACCTTTGAATAAAAGTTCCCTTCTCTCTTTTTGTTTTCAGATTAAGTTTGGAGAGCCACAGCCATAGCCCAGCTACACTGGGATATTCTTTGTCTCCCTTTCCACAGGGCCTGAATAACCTAAGAAATGTTTTGGACCGGATCTGTGAGCCTCCTCTCGAACCAGACTATATTCAACAGTCACTCTGCCTCGGTTTACCTTGGGCAGACACTTCATTTGGCACAGCAAAACAGGGACGGTAGCAGGCATGGCAGTTATAAGTGCATCTTAACTAATAAAAAAGGGACGGCTCCATTCCTACAAACAAAACAAGTTTAATGGGTTGTTCCTAATTAAAAAAGCACTGGCTTGAAACCTGATACAGCTCTGACGAGTGTTTCTTGCTCAGTGACATTCTTAAGTCCTAATTCTTAGGACTGAATATAGTAGAACTGAAGAGAAATGATTTTTAAACTGTCACTAACAAAACCAGATAGCCCATTATGAAATTGTTCATTTATAAGAACACACCTTTGACCACTGTAATTGCCAAGCAAGGTGTATAATTGCAAAGTTAGAGCTTTCTGCTCAGCGTTGATTTTACCCGATTATCCACGGAATTCCAGAAGTTGTTCCTTTAGACTGATGTTAGCCTTCCTAACTTTTTACCATTAATATTATTAAAAAATAGAAGCTGCAACTTACCTCATCATAGTATTTGTTAGTGTACTGGTAGAGTTGGTGTAGAGCCACAAGCGTATTTAAGGAATCGGTATGTGCCTGTTAAACAACACAAGCGAGCAGCAAACATGTCAAAATAGGATCACAGACAGCTAAAAGTTACGCACATGCACGACTGCTGGATACAATACAAAATATTTCCAAATGCAAACTCTGCATCTTGTAACTTTTGTTAAATGACAGTTGGGGCAGAAAAAAGGGGTGAGAAAACTTTTGTTTGGTGATTTTCAGATCAAGACTTTCCCACTGGTGTTTTTCCAGCCTGTCCACAAGTCTAACACTGGAGGTGGAAAGTATTTTGAACTGTGAACATCAAACCACAGACTACAGCTGAAACATCTGTTAACAACATGGGTGTGTATAACTAAAGCATTTAGTGAGTACAATCTACGTATTGTAGAGATATTAAACATTGGTTCTCTCACTGTCATGGCTGTTTGAAATCCTTTCTCCAGCTCTTTTTAACTCTTTGAAATTATTCACACCTCACTTCAGCAAAGGTGTAACCCATCAAGATCACGAGCGCATGTACGTTATGAAAAAGCCATCTGAATCACAAAGATGGAAAGGGGGGAGAGAGAGAGACAGAGACAAAAGACTTTAAATGGAGCAGGAAATAACCCTTCAGTTACCTCTTCCTCCCTCCTCCTCTGACGTTTAACTTATTTAGTGAATGTGCTCTACCTGTCTAAACAGATGTTTTTCATTCAAACACATAAGATTCAAATCTCTAGCAACATCTTTAGTCTTTCAAGTTAGTTAAGAAAATGAAGAATTGCAAAATATTGCTACTGGCATAAACGATTACCCAAGGCATAAAACAGCACAGATACATCCATCTTTCCTTGCTCTATAAAAGTCACTTCCAGAGCTGTTCAAAATTTGCAATGTTCGATCAATCCTTCCATATTAATTTTTATCATAATTTTGAATGTAAACAGAAAGGAACAACATGTGCTGCTGATATTAAAACATTACTTTGAATTTACTTTTAATCACTAAATGTTTTAATTTTATATACATCTCAATTTATGTAATAAATAAAGTGAACTGGAAAATGAAATGTCACTGCAGATGAGTTTCAAGTGAATGACTGAAAATAGAAATGCTCTCATGAGAATGCTGATCTGCAAAATGTTAGGTCCTAAGGGCACTGAAATAAACAAACCACAAAAAATTCTCCAAACATCCTCCTTGCTCTAGAACTCTTCAACTAAATTAAGCAAATGAGCAAAGCAGCCAGTAAATACACTGTCTCTTTGCTCATGCTAAATAACACCTTTTAACACTGGTGAGGGCTTCTCCTGGTTCTCTCAGTTAAATAAAGTGCTGCGGAGGCAGAAGCCTGCTCTAGCTAAGCTGAGCTGCAGAGCAGACCAGGCTCTAGCTAAGCTGAGCTGCAGAGCAGACCAGGCTCTTTGAAGACTGAAGCAGATTTTGTGGTGTCTTTGCTCCACCGGTCTCCAACCAGACTCTCCAGCTAGTAACCACCCCCCTTGCTCTTCTCTGTGAGAGGTGACCCCCAGTCACCTATAATGCAAAAAAGAAAAAGTGCCTCTTCGTGAGCACATGGTGATCTTCTCACATGCAGCATAAAGCAGAGGTATTGCCCTCACACAGACAGCTCTGAAATGGGCTATAGTTAACGTATGTGCCTTGTCGTTCATTTCTGGAGCCTAATTTTTGCTGCGGTAGCACTCTGAATTCCATTATTATAATACTTGTTATCAGTATGATCAATGCTAAAAATCCTCTATATGCTGTGGAGAGAAAACACAATTCAAGAGCGCTATAATTTTTCCACAACAGGTGTGAAAAAAACCAAACACTTTGCTCTGGCACCTACATCACTCAGACAGACGAGTGATGATAACCATTCTTGGTTCCATTCAATAATCAACACTTCAAAGGGCTAAAGGCATGACTACACTAAGCAGGAGTATTTCAAAGACGTCTGAAATAACTCATTTGATGTTTGCACATAAAATAAACCCGCTTGTTGAGGTAGAAAGAGAAGACAAAGAAAAACAGTGCTATACTTGGCTCTAATTTCAGGATAAGAAAATGAAATTTATTCTTACCCGAGAAATCTCTGCTAGATGGGTATTCATATCTTGGTCACTAACTGGCACCATCTGACGAATACCTTTGTAGTAACTGCAACAAATGAAAACAAACTTTCAATTAGGTGAAATACACTCTGGCTTTCTAGTAATTCCATATTGCGACTTTGCAATTATTTTAAACAAGCTTCCTAATAATGCAAGAGATGTTCTGCCACAACAGACCGATCATTCCTTCAGTAATCCTGTCTCCAAGCAGTCATTAGTGCCTTTGCAACAGAAGCAAATCACACCTGATTGTACAGGGCCAAGCAACAGGAAATAAATCTATTTATAATTGCAGCTGATGATTATTTTAGGTCTTCAAACTTTTGAAGTCATCAGCTAGCAAGAGTTTTGTCCTGTGGCAGAACTTCTGCGGTATTCACAGAATTTCCAATCGGTAAATGGGGGAAGTCAGAGATGGAAAAGAAAACAAAGGTGTTTGTGAAAGTGTTTTCAGGATTTGATCTCGACTGAGCTATGGAAGTGCAGCACTGGTTAGACAGATCGTATGGGTGACAGCGACTGCCACGGAAAACAGCATCATCTTTTCTCCTGAATAAATGTATCCATCAATCTATCCATCTGTCTGCACAGACATGAGCACGGGCTGGGTCATAACGGTGATCCATTTCAACCCTGCCATCGTCGTTACCAAGGGAACATTTTAACATTCAGGTGTAAATTTTTTAACAACTGACAGTTGACTATGACTGCCTCAGCATTTGCCTTTCCTCTTACTGAGTAAGTTCACATGGGCTTAAGGCCCTACCAACTCCAAATAAACATGAAAAGAGTCTATACTTACTCTTCCACCATTTTCTTATAGTTAAAGATTTCTTTTGCATAAAGTAATTTATTACTCGGAGAATCCTGAAAAATTTATAAAAGAGAGAAATTGTGTTGATTTATTTTGTAGGAAGCAACAAAAAGGCAAGAATCTAAGATTAAGCTTTACATTGACATGCACTTGAGCTTTACAGATATTAACATTTGGATGCTTGTTATTAACATCTACCTTGGTACATGGGTGGGATGATTTGTCTTAAAAGGATAAAGTTTACACACAGCATTACTGTTGAGTTTTACAAATATATCAGTGCAAGATAATACTAAATATTATTCATGGACATGAATTAATCAGTTCTTAAACTTGCTTTTTATGAAAGAAGCTGGTATTTTCTCCTTTTTATAAATACCAATTGGCAGATGACACAGTAACACTGACATGTTCACCAACCTGTTAAGTGGTGAAACGCTAACTTCATTATAAAACAAAAAAGAAATGATCAAGGCTGTATCTCCTCAGAGAATGGGTATTGTCTATGAGGATGCCCTTTGTCTTGTCAGGCATGACTGCAGTCAAGATGTAGAATGCAAATCACTTACTCTGCTTAATTTGTGCTCTGTTCTTGTGCAAGCATCCATGAAAGTCTGTGCGATGACTGACAAGGAAGCATCCACTACTTCATGAACATGAACATCAAAGATGAAATGGGGATTTTTCAGTATGTTTACCCAGAATCTAAGAGGCAGGCTGTAAAGCAAGAAAGAAGATAAATAATCCTTTTTACCCAATAAATATTCTACAATAAGTACATCACATGAAATTAAGTATGGGTTTTGCATTTTTGCCTCCTCACAACAGTGAAGCTTAATTTTATGTCAACATTTATACAAGCTATCTGGTGTCTGGTTTCCATGCCTGAAAGCCAAGCTTTTACAGAAAAACTCATATGAGAAAAACCTCGAGTGCCCCAGAACAGCAAGAGAACATGTCTGTGTGATTAGAGAAACTACCCGAGTAGCATTTACGAGATTTTGTGCTTTGACAGGTAAATCTAGTCCAATTTGCTTCTTGCTTTCCTCTTCTCAGAGAAAAGCAAAACAAAACAAAAAGTAAAGCGGTAAATCTGCCATCGAAAACCCCAGAGGTAGGCTAGTTTCATTTCTGCAGCTTCTAGGCTTAGGGGAATCCTTTTGGTCATCTAAACATATTATCTCAGTTAAAATGATTCGGTGAATTATAAATGAAATTTACTTTGATTTGTGCTAAGAGTGCCAGTACATACTTGGGAATCACAGTCTCATTTCTCTGCAATGCAATTATTATTCTGTTCATACTGTACCTGTTTGTTTTCCAGATGTGAATGGTATCTTCATCCTTGATGTCATGTTTTTCTGCTTGTTCATCAAGGAAGTCAAAGAAGTATTTCACAGCTGGTGGCACCACATGGTTCGAATTGAGCACACTATGAAAGAAGTTATCTACAAACTGCTGAAGTGTCCCCTGAAGGAAAATTTTAAAAAATCTATTACTTTTGTGTTGCAGGCTGAACTCAGTGCCACCCTAGAATATTTTATTCTTTTAAACACTAACAGCCCAGTCTAGTTGCAGTCACTGATGGCCTTCATTCTGAGCGCTAAGGGTAACGGGTGACAAAAAACAAGGAACTTAGTGCAGTGGCCTTGCCAACTGCCAACACAGTAAAGGCCTTCAAGAGAACAATTTTATGTTCTAACCTGAAAGGTTGTGACTTCATCGACTATTCTATTGTTTGCACAATAAGGTGTGCTTTCTGCTTGACAAAAGAAGCAGAAACTGGTCGCTAAGTATACAATACATTTACACTTCAGGGTTGTTTTGCACAAAAAATAATTGTTAGCCATTTTTTAATGGATTTGCCACTTGCCACCTCCAGTTTCTCAGACTCCAGAGCACCATGCAATTTGTAGAAAGAGACTAAGAAGAAAAAGCACCAATGAGCACTTGACCTTTTGTTTAAGGGCAAGCACCCATCTGTCATCAGACTGCCAGTCTGGCCCAGCTCCACCGAGCCCAAGGAGTGAAGTATCCCAGGAGGGCTGTGTGCTTGGTTGGATTCCTGCATCTGCCTGGACCTTAGAGACTGTGATCTCAGAGAATGTCCCCTTGTTTTAGAGATGACCCTGTTGAGGCCACATGAAGTTTTTCCCTGCTCAGCTGGTTGGCCCTACGGACATATTTAGAAATCATAGAATCATTCTGGTTGGAAGAGACCCTCAAGATCATTAAATCCAACTGTTAACCTAACACTGTCACTAAACCATGTCCCTAAGAACCTCATCTACACATCTTTTAAACACCTCCAGGGATGGTGTCTCAATCACTTACCTGGGCAGCCTGTTCCAATGCCTGACAACCTTTTCTGTGAATACTTCTTTTCTTAATATCCAATCTAAACCTCTCCTGGCGCAACTTGAGGCCATCTCCTCTCATCCTATCACTTGCTACTTGGGAGAAGAGACCAACACCCACCTCAATACAACTTCCTTTCAGGTAGCTGTAGAGAGTGAGAAGGTCTGCCCTCAACTTCCTTTTCTCCAGGCAAAACAGCCCAAATTCCATCATCTGCTCCTTGTTATGACTTGTGCTCCAGACTCTTCATCAGCTTCAAGGGCTGCATCTGCTTTCTCGCTGTCACTCCAGCTGCCAGACCCAGAACAGGGAAGGGACCGAGAAGGCAAGGAGCCCTGTGCCACTCTGCTGTCAGCAAGGACACACTGAAAGTCCTTGGGTTCTAGGGGTGGTTGTAGTTCCAGCCATCACACCTCACCAGCTCCATACGAGTTAGGAAATCTCCAGGCTGGTAATAATCCATAAACTGGCTACTGGGAATAGAAAAGGGCTGGCTACATCTTGCTGGCAATTTGTCCTGTCATCTATACACAGACTGTCCTTCACATCCACTTTCATACCCAGACAAATGGCCCTAGCTGAGGGTAGATCACCCTCATTTTCACAAGGAGCCTGGCTTTAGGGTCATTAAACACATTATCCTAAATTCTTTCTGCAAGGAGGAGTGCTTCACAAAATTATTTTGATTGTGATCCATTCTGCAGTATCAGCACCAAAAATACTCTAAAGAGACTACTATTATTTGAAAACACTTTGATTAGTTTTCTATATTATACCACAGCATGGGTCACAAACAAAACCAGGGAAATATGTGGCTTTGTAGCAGTTTATAAGGTATTTGGTTCACAAGAAAACCCAACCAATATTATCTAAACAGGTGGCACAGAAAAGAATATCCATCTTTGTCTTGCAAGAAAAATCTTTCTTTAACGAGCACAAAATCATGGTTCTCAGCTTTGATCAGGAGTTATACTTTATGTCTTTCCCAGTAATGTTCCTCAGGGCATATTAATCACTTGAAGCCCTGAACGCCAGCTTGTATGTACATGACACAAATTCAACATTGCAGCCAAATGTATGACTAATAGTTGCATCATTTTCTTCACTTGTACCTCAGAATCTCAGATGTAAGGTGTAACTGTGGCACAGCTGAGCCCTACCTTCACAGAGAGAAGTCTGGTCAGGTAGATTTCTGTAATAGCTTTGGTCCTCTCTTTTTCTTTCACGCTGCCCCGCTTCGATTTACCTTCATCTATTTCATCTACTGGCCGAACTAGATGCCAGACCTTATTTTCATCTTCCAGGAGTGCATGCCCTAGAAACAATAATTGCAATAATTACAAAAAACGCCCTGCACCCAAATCAGCAACATGAAAATAATCATATACAGGTAAGATCCTCGTTCTCCAGCTTTAATTTACCTTTTATCTTGCCGAGAGGATGTAGATGACTCTGTTCCTGTCCAACATAAACAACTCAAGTACTAAATGTTCCATAATACATAAGCTGAAAGAAACAGCACTGAAGTAGGATTGCAACTTGCTTTTGTCAAGAATAAAGAGAGAGGAAGGAGTCACACAATAGAGAAACCCCCGTTCAGTCATGGATGCACAGTATGTATATTTTTTGAGGTCCAATACTCTACTCCTTTGTGAGTTCTCAGAGACATGATGAAGTTACAGAAATTCAGCTAGGTCTGACCCAACAGCCACCACAGAAAGGGAAACTGTAGCCTGCTTCAGGTGCCAGGCAAGAGATTGCTGTAGCGGCTCTGGTGAATTTGGCAATGGCAATTTAAGAATTCATGTTATCATTGTTTTTTCTAGGTATAACATTAAAATTTACATTTTTTTACCCTAACTGCTGAATTCAAAGTATGGTACCTCAGTTTATCAGCATCTGACCAGCAGCACTTTGTAGCTGAAAGGAGGAAAAATGTTTCCTTTTGCTGAAAGGATGTGAACTCCAGAGACAGAGGTAACAACTGCAGCAAACTCGTAATCCATTATGAGATTTTAAGAATTTGTTTGTCAGTATTCATAGCTTAAACCAGACAAGGAGACTCATACCAACTCTGTTACCATATAGCAGAAATGAGAATAAGCTCCTGGATGCTTATGATAGCTCATCTTATCAGAGTGCCCTGCTATACTGTGCCCATGGCTTGGTCACACCAAGGTCATGCCACAGTCCCTGAGCTTAGTTCAATAATCATGCAGCACAATGAAGGGAGTCTTACATTTCAGCATCAGCATGAATGTTCAGACAAACTCTATGTTTGAGAATCTTTTGTTATGAACAGTTATGGAAGAGATTATACAACTGTTTTAACTTGCAGTTAATATCCCTCGAAAAAAAGATTCTGTGTCACAAACTTCGTTTCAAACCTCCAGGCTTTGCTTGTTCTTTCTTTGGTTTCTCATTTTTTATATATACTTGGCACAGTCCCTAAAATCAATGGAGCTTTTCTAGTGGAAGTTACCAAATCAGTATATTTAAAATCATTGACGTCTTTAAAATGTGAGTTATTTTTCCCATAAAATTGTGATTCATCCCTATTGCACAAATTGTTTTGCAACACTGCTAAGTTTTATGCTTTAATATATGTATCTAATGTAAGCAAATACCAGTTACAGCAGAAAATATCAGTTTCCAATTGCGTGAATTTTGTCCTTTCAAATTTTTGGCCATAGTAGTTTATTAACTAAGTTCCTCAACAACTACATTAAGTTTGCCAGCTTGCATGTATGTTCAATATTTTAAATTACAGAGGAAAATAACATTTATATGTAACCTGGCCAAACCAACACTTCTGCTTCAATCTGCTTTATACATCCTCATGAAAAGCATTAGCTGTGCAGTCTTCTGCGGCCTTTACTTCTTTTTAACCAGGTAGGTATAAAAAAATCTCGCATTAAATCATGTTGCCCTTTGAGAGTCTTTAATTTGACTTGGAAGTTCATGTGAAGCAAGTAAGAAATAAAAGCCATCACTTTATTTTGAAGCAGCTGTGATTTCACAATTGATACTATTCATAGCAATCACCCACCCATACAGTAAGAACTGCTGGTGGGCCCAGAGCCTGGAATTTCTTTTGCAATGCCTGTTATTTACTTTTGTAAATTAATAGATCAAATCACGCAGTTAGAGCAGAAACTATTTTCCAGCCTTATGTCAGTCGCTTGGTACACTGCTGCTTCCTCCTTTAATCCAAAGGAATTCATCCTCTTTGCTCTCCTGATGGTATATTGCCCCATTTAACTTTGGAGAGAAGAGAAACAACCAAAGGGGTTTCCACTGAAATTAGTGGCCTTTATGTGCAGCTTAATTTGGCCCGTGCGTGTTTAGCAACAACAGAATTGCCTACTAGTGAAGTACTAGTTATTTCATAGGAAAGTAGGGACTACAGCTCAACCAGATGAACTTCTGCAATATAAAGATCCCAATTCATTGCTAAAAATAGCAGGAAGAAAGAGGAAGAGAAATTCAGGAACATGGGGCAACAAAACATGTTAGCAGTATGGTTGCTAAGAGAAAATAACATTTCTGTGAGATAATATTTTCCCCAATGGAAAAGTAGGAGGTGAAGAAAATAAAAAGATGGGAAAAGACCTCCTTTTTTATTGCAGTAGCCACATTATGTGCCAAGTCATAAGCGAGGAGAAGACTGCGCCCACGGGGTCAAATGCTTCTCCCAAAACTCCTTGTCTTGGCCCTTGGGCAAGTATAAAATAGCACTAGAGGGATTAACACCAAATATTGACTATACTGACTAATCACAGTGGCATGAACCGTGATGTAAACATGATGGAGACAAGTGAGATGGTGACAGGCAACACAGCCCCCTTCCCCTTGTGTGGCCTGCAGCAAATTAGCTTCCAGTCTCCTTCCCCCGTGAATACCCCGCACCATGGAGGTGAATGAAGGGCTGCCCTACACGGTTCTGCCAATCAGTGTTTCTGATCTGCAAACCTCTGCTATTTATATTCTGAATTGAAAAAAACAAAAACAAACCCAGAGAAAGACCTCAGAATAACAGACTATGTTGTTTTGGCTTATAGTTCAGTACAGAAATACTAGCATGAAATCATTGAAACCATTCTCCATCTTGATACAAATTAGTAATTGCATTTATTATCTCCAGAAGAAAAAGATGCTGCATTTAATTTGTCAAACCGTCCAGCTTCTAGAGTCTTCCTGTTAGAAGCTGTGAATCAAAAGCAGCATGGAAGCAATGCCAGGTTTTAGAGCAACATCTCTGAACATGGTTTTATATTTTTGTTCTGTGCAAGGCCTGGTACTTTGGCAGAGAGTCAATGGCTTCAGCTGACATTTCTGCATGCAAAAGGTGCAAGTTAATGAGAGACTCTGGACAAAAGGAAAACCACTTTGTCACAAGCCTCATTCATAGAGCCAGGATAGGATTTCTATTTATTCCAGCCTTGTAGATCCCTGTGTCATATAAATGTGTATGTGTGGGAGGGGAAGCCTCTGATCCTGTCCTCTCCATTTAATACGTACAGTGTCTCACAAATCACTGTCACTGCAGGCTCTCACTTTGTACAAGCTTTGTAACATTTTATAGCTTTCTGAAAGAACAAGTTGGCATTGGGTAGCTCTGAAGACCCTTGGGCCCTTAAGAAAATGGGCTCGCCTGGAAAGAAACGCTTTCTTCCCAAATTTGTACACTACCATAATGTAAGACAGGATGTGAAGCTGTCTTCACTTCATACTTTGGGATCCAAACTCTCTCTACACTCTTTTTCTCTCATGTATGAGAGACATTATGTGACACCAGTGTCCCCAGAAGTCTGCTTTTCCTTTACAACTCCTTATATGTCACATGCACAACAAATAAGGAGTTAATCTTGGAGTATGGATCATGTATCTTCAAAGAGCTTCATCACATGAAATCACAGCTAAAGATAAAATTGCAGAGAAGGAGGAAAGGAAAATAAAACAACAAAATCAGAAAACCTCAGGGTCTGGTCCTCCACTGCCTGCAAGAAGGTCAGCAAGCTGGGGATGAAGACCGGGACCCCAGAATGGGAGTCTGGCTGCCACGCTGTGTTAAGAAAGCAAAGCAAGCTAAGGACACCAGCAGGCTCCCTGCACGGTCCACTCGCTTCTTCATAGTGGAAGTGATTACTGCCTCAGTTATCTCAGCAACTGGTGCATCCAAACTGAACAGGGACCGGGAATCAGCTCCTTGCCTGGCTGCACTTCACAGCCCTCTGTATTAAACTGAACGGCTTTTTTGGCTGACATGCTGGTTTGGCACCTGCTGTGACAGAGTAGTCAGCACTTGGCCAACTGTGGCAGGTACTTGCACTAAAGGGGTGAGAGGATGGCAGCAGGGTGCAGCCATGACCACTGGAAGACCCTTCAAGGGCACTGGAAAAAGTGTCAACAGAAAGCATCTGGGAGGAGCGAGTAAGAAGTAAATGGCAAGTAATTCTGCCAGTCCCAATTCCCTGGCCAGCACTGAACACAAATGAAATGGAAGTCTGCACGTTTTTGTTAAATAGTGATATACGTCAGAGCTGTCAGCTGAGACCCATCTTCTTGAAAAATGTACATTTCTGGCTTATTATTTCCAATCTGTTTGGACTGCCCAGCCCTTGAAACCTGTTAAATTTAAGATCAGTAAATCTTTTTAAAGGACTGAAACTATTAGGTAAAGCAATGGCTTTTGCAATCAGTGCTAGACAGAAAAGCATATCAAATGAGTTAAGAGAAGGAAGAATGATTTCAACAATTATCATTCCATAAATCTACCTTCTACCTCATGTAAAATAACTGAATATAAGGATAAAAAACCAGAGAAACTGAACATCTGAAAAGTAAAGTAAATACATGTGACAAAGAACATAAATTTACAAGTAAATATTTCCATTAAAATCTGATTGTATTTTAGGTAGTAACGGATATTGTGTCTCAAGAGGTTTTGAGATAAAGGAAATTGGTCTAGACAGAATACTAACAGAAGAAGTAAAAGCTTTAAAAGATGGGTTGCAAGCTAACAGGTTGTCTTTCACGTTGAGAAGTCCAGCATACTGTAGCAGACCGCGATATAAGAACTATGCAAGAGCTGCTTCAGTGATGTGAAAGAGAGGAAACATTAGAAAGAAACTCCTGACACCAACTTACAGTGGATTGCAAACCTCAAAATGAACAACGGAATTGTGGAAAATGCTGCCTCTAAAGAGACAACATGAATGGAATGAACAAAGACAACCAACGGACCCTGGAAAAACCAAGCTAGCATAGCCGGTGAAATATTGCTCAAAGGGAGGGAAACACAAAATATGAACATACAGAGATGAGTTTGCAGGGCAACATAGTAGTAAGAAATGCAATAAAAAAATTACAACAGATCCATTATGCCACAGAGGGGAGCTCGTCTCTACTGTGATTCTTCTAGAAAACTGCATCCAATTCTCAGTCTAATAAGAAGAGGAAGAAATTTAGAGAGGAAAGTAAAAATAGGAAGAAAGAAGGAGAAAAAGAGATTAAGTTTTGGAAAGATGAAACGTATGGTTTGACTGTAGCTGCAGTGGGATTAAGAAATAAAGTATACAAGGAAATATTTGCTAAGAGTGCTTTCTATTAAGCTGGGCTATAGACTCACAGCAATTATGGTTAAAGCC
The DNA here is from genome assembly GCF_036013475.1 of Columba livia. Classification (NCBI taxonomy): domain Eukaryota; kingdom Metazoa; phylum Chordata; class Aves; order Columbiformes; family Columbidae; genus Columba; species Columba livia. The sequence goes on along the minus strand of NC_088602.1, from coordinate 190,223,799 downwards.
CCATTATTTAAGGCTTTTATAATGAGAACGAAGAAAACCATCACAAGCGTGCAGAGGGTAATGCACAACAAATAAGCTTTTCATAGTCTGGTGGGGAATAACCGGCTCCACAGACATGCTCGATAAACACAGTCAGGACACCAGTGTCATTCCCTTTGTGGGTATTGGTTTCCATTTATTTTGGGAGGCAGTGAAGCCATAAGATACTTACTTTCCCCTGGGACATCTTGCTGATTATCCTCTGGCTGCTGGGAAATTCCCATTTTTGATAAGATAAGCGTGGCACCATCTCGGACCTTTGAAAAGACAAACACAGGGATGTTACTTCACAGAATCAGAGAATGTTAGGGATTGGAAGAGACCTCAAAAGATCATCTAGTTCAGTTCCTTGCCAGAGCAGGAACACCCAGATGAGGTTACACAGGAATGTGTCCAGGCAGGTTTTGAATGTCTCCAGAGAAAGAGACTCCAAACCCTCCCTGGGCAGCCTGTTCCAGTGTTCTGGTACTCTCACTGAGAAGAAGTTTCTTCTCAAGTTTAAGTGGAATCTCGTGTGTTCCAGTTTGCACCCATTGCCCCTTATCCTATAACTGGTTGTCACTGAGAAGAGCCTGGCTCCGTCCTCCTGACACTCACCCTTTACATATTTATAAACAATAATGTGGTCACCCCTCAGTCTCCTCCAAACTAAAGAGACCCAGCTCCCTCAGCCTTTCCTCATAAGGGAGATGCTCCACTCCCTTAATCATCTTTGTTGCCCTGTGCTGGACCCTCTCCAGCAGTTCCCTGTCCTTCTTGAACTGAGGGGCCCAGAACTGGACACAATATTCCAGCTGTGGTCTCACCGAGGCAGAGTAGAAGGGAAGGAGAACCTCTCTGGACCTACTAACCACCCCCCTTCTAATACACCCCAGGATGCCATTGGCCTTCCTGGCCACAAGGGCACAGTGCTGGCTCATGGTCATCCTGCTGTCCACCAGGACCCCCAGGTCCCTTTCCCTTACACTGCTCTCTAACAGGTTGTTCCGCAGCTTATACTGGAACCTGGGGTTGTTCCTGCCCAGATATGAGACTCTACACTTTCCCTTGTTAAATTTCATCAGGTTATTCCCCGCCCAACTCTCCAGCTACCCTTCAAAGGCTTCCTGGGCAATGGGCTTTGCAATCCAGAACAGACCCTCTCCTCCTCCTTTAATAAGAGATCCCATCAACACCTCCTCTGAGGTCACTGAAAATGCTAAAAGCATCTCCAAGACTTCAGAGGTTCCTCAATCCAGTGTGGGTGGCCTTTGTACAAAAATGGGGTTTATAATGAGGAATTGGACCTGTCTGTTTTCTGAGGGAAAACTAACTGACTTCTATATTTCCTAATCAGGATATCTGTTGTTAGAAAACAATAAACAGCATACAAAGGGAATATAAGTGGGTTGGAAGTGCTTGGTAGAGTGCACAGGAAGAAACCTAAAACAGACAGTACAAAAACATCAACATCTGCTCTCCTGACTGGTCTGCTGAACAAACCAGACCAACCCAAAATCTATTTAGCAACAGAACAAGGACAAAGATAATTCTCAGGGGTAGGAAGTGGTAGAGAAAAGGAGAGATGAATACGAGACCCAGCAAAAGGAGCTTCTGAATGTTCAAAGGGGAATTTGGATTTGGACACTGTAACGATGAGGAAACCAAAGTGCTGGCATGTAGGTGACATATGTCTAGACCTAGCCTTTCATGCTCTCAAGCTTTTACTGCCTAGATCCAGAGCTAGGCTTTTTATTTTTATTTTTTTTTTAATTCTTTATGTAGCACAGGAGTTTCTCTAAAAACAAATAAAGATTTTATTTATTACTAGAGAACAGTTAACAGATGCGAACAACCACTCTGAAACACCTCCTTACATTATAATGCATTAGTGTGTTGATGCGTTTCCATCTGCCATCTCTTTGGGATGTTAAATCCAAGTCTGAGAGGATCTGTGCAGTAGAACCAGGACGCCACTCTAAGGGGTAATTAAAATGAGAAAAAACAGTTTTTAACCATGTGTAAAAATAACTACTCCAAGAATGTTTCAGTTTAGAGACCTACTGACGCGTTGTGGAACATTAAAGGAAGCAATTTGGCACATGCCACGATGTGTGTTTTCTATTGCTTAATAGTTTGGGTTTTATTACAGAAGTTTGCATGAACTATTTCTAACCATGCACATGACTTCTGATTATTTTCCACATAAATTCCTTTGCATAGAATACTACAAATATACTTCATAAGAACTGCTATCAGTCCAAAATAGAGGAGTAGGACTTCGTATGGAATAGAAAAGGCATTTTCAGGTAATTTACTAGGATTTTCTGAAGAGCAAGAATTGCATCCTCTACTTTCACATTAAGGCAGTAATGAAGATATTACAAAACTATTAATTGGAGCTTTTATTATGAGATTATTAGGCCTTTGAAGTTAGATCAATTTTTTTCTTCACAAGAAGAGAACAGCAATTTTGAAAGCCTTCAAGGAAGATGATTTTCAGAGGCTGGGTGGCTCATCATCTCCTAAAAGTGCAGCTTCTCTAAGTTATAATTCTTTTGAATAATCATCATAAAGGTAAGTCAAAATCAGTACGAGTTTCTGAAATTGCATTATTACTTCTCCATCAGTTAATTGTCCATGCTGTCATTGCCACATTAATTAGTACCCGAGAAACTCACTCTGTCAAACATGAATACATTTGTGCTAACACTCATTAACAGGCTCTTTGCACACTAATGACAGTACACCAAAACTTTAAAAGTCAGGAAAAAGAACTCTGTAAGAAAGCATTAATTTTTAATGCATATTAAGATTGCTGCAAAATGCTGCATTTTTGTATCCAGCTGAACATGAATCCAACTTAAAAAAAAAAGGCTTTTATAGACATTTTTTTGGAAACAGAAAATCACACAACACATTTCGCCTGCTCAATATAGTATCAAAAGTAACTACCTACCAAGAACTACACTCTCAGCTTTTGGCCATTGAGAACATGGCAGATTTCGATAGACTTGGTCTATTATCTTTTCCTTCACTTGTGATATTGTATCACAGTTCAGCACTTTCACAGGTATGGAATCGGTTCCTCCATCTTGGACATATACATTTACTGTCTGTAAAAAAAAAGAATGTACATGGTTATTAAGACAAATAAATGCTGAATTACCTCAACATGTTCCTCTCAGTGATTTAAATGCAAACAATATCTAAAATTAACTGTGCAATGATTACGGCACAGCAGCATATATTTACAATGGGAGTATGGATTGTTTGAGGGATCCTTTGCTGTTATCAGCCAACCAGCTATCATAAATTCCAGCTAATTCCTTCCACTATGACAAAACAGCAAAGATGCAGAATAGATTTACTCATGTGTAATATGCTACTATTATTGAGTATTAGGAATTTATTAAAGAGGGATGCACAAGAACAAAGTAGCCGGACCACTGACTAGTTACATGCCTCTCATTTAGCCTGGAACATAGAAAAGCACAAGTAATGCAGTGCCCAAATTTAAGGAGCTCTCAATAATCATTTGAACCACATTTTGCTGAGCTGTCTTCAGGGTTGTGGTTTTACTTCTCAAATCAAGCGGACAAGGTCTGTACATATGGTTATTTAATGCCACTCAAGTGACGAGTACTGACTTGTTCAGCTCCTGTAACTTCACCTCCTGTGACCAGCTGTTCATTAGATATATATAAATACACATAGCTGCACACACATATATACATATATCAAAGACAATTATATAATCTTGTGTGTTTGAAGACTTTATTTACTGCTACTGTTGTCACAATAACTCTAATAGCTCCAGGAAACATACCTAAGTGTTCACACTACTTCTAAAATATTACTGTTTTCTGATAGTATTGACGTGTTTTTTTAAATGTAAAACAGAATTTCTTGAAAGGCTGTAATTTGCTAAATCTAGAGTAATTTTTTTAAAAAGTAGCTTTGCTAAATAAGTGTCAGTTTTAATACAGACAAAAGCAAATGAGAAAACGGTGGCCAGGAAACATCCCCAGAAGCAAGAAAACCACCAAGATATTATGAAAAAGCTCTATTTTTTTTCACCGGCTGAATCAGTACAGAGCCCTCACAGACCTTTTCCCAGCCAGGTAGCTTTGCAGGCCAGGCATATCCGAAGTATTGCAGCTCTCAGATATGTACAGTCCTGCCAACCATAATGCCTGGATTTATCATCTCAAACCTCAGAAATAAACTTGCATGTCTGGTATTTTTAAACAGTGAGGAAAAACTACGCCATACGGCAGTCAAATTAAACATGATTGCACTGTCCCTTGACAGAACTCACAAACTAATCATGAGATTTCACCTTCCTTTTCCTATTAGCTTTATGGTAATTGGACATGATTTTGCTGCTGGTTCAGTATGCAGCACGTCACTGTAACCAGTGATGCAAAACAGATTCATCTTTTAAATAAGAACAATTAGAGAGCAGACAACTGCTCTATACCGTATTTTCCCACTGTGTCTCACTTTCAGGCAGAAGTGAACTAATTAACTCATGCTTTAACCTACCTTGGTGCACAAATGCTCCCTATCTGTTCACAGTTACCACAACAATGTCATCATCATGCCAAAGAGCCCAATAATTTATAGTAATCCCCTTCATAATCTTTCATCACGCATATATATATACATATATCTCATCATCTTCCATGCATATATACACATAAAATCTTCGAGGGGAAATCTGTAAATGTGGACCAAATACTGCTACTGTGCAAAGTTATAATGTTTAATATCTAGCTAGTAAGCTTGTTGTGCCCACATCTGATTGCATACACAAATTTTCTGCTTTCACACTGCATTCATTTAGCTTAATTGCAGGCATTGGCTTTTTTTGTGAAAAGAAACAGATTGAATAAAGAATTACTGCCATTAAGTCTTACACGATGTATACTGCAAGTAAATTTTGTTCTCCATACACAAGAGAAAAAAAACCCAGCATTGCCAGTCAGTGTGGTTTCTATGGGTAGCTTTTTTTCAGTTCAGATATGAAGATGACAACTCGACTAATCCCCAAAATATCAACTGAACTTAAAATATTTCTTCTTGCCCAGCACACCCTTTCCTCGAGGCAGTCTAGGTCACAGTCTAGTGATTCTGTGAGTGAAAGTCCTACAGCAACCTTCTCACATCAGCCCTCCTATCAGCATCCCTTCAGAATACACAAAACTGTGATTTTTTTTTGTTTGTTTGTTTTTTAACCAGGACTTAATAAAGTTTCTTATTAAGTTTCTCTTCCCACACTGCAGATATGTCACTGCATCTTCCTCTGTTGGAGACAACCACAAATGGCTCTTAACATGTCAATAAAAGAGAAACCAGAGAGGGAAAAAAATCCTGTGTTGGTTTTTGAAGGACAGTCGGTGCATCTTTGGTATTGATTACACTGTATCCTGAATTAAATCAGCAAGACTGTCAGAGTAAAACTAGAATTTATGTTCCCTAAACAGCTAAAGGGTTGCCTGCTTCAGTTTTTTAAAGACAGTGAATCCATGTGCTGGAGTCTGGTTGAAAAAGCGCTGGAAATTTGTGGCAGTGAACAGAATTAATTGAAAGCAGAATTCATAACAGAACTGGGCCATGGCACTGGCGATCAGATTCAGGGAGTGGTGAAGCTCAGAGGGGAACACCGGGGGCAGGGATGTCCACTTCATCCTACTTGAAGCACCTAACATGGGTCTCCAGAGCTGCCTGCAGAGGCAGCTTCCCCTCATCACTGCAGGGAATTATTTCCTTACGTGGAAAAACCCCCTTCCAATGCCAGTTGGGCTGCTCATGTTCAAGAGAGTTTGACTCAGAGAAGAACAAATGCAGAAATTTGTTCATACGGTGTTCTGAAGACTGCAGAGCCATCTCACAGGACTGTAGAGGAGCTCATCCTGGTGTACCAGTAAAATGATCTCTACAATGATGCTTGATACACTGGCGAGCAGTAACAAGAAGGGAGAAAAACAATCTGAAGTTCAAGCATAATGTTAGTGAAAGAATTCTGCAAAAATCAGTTGTCAGTTAATTTAGATGGGAAAAGGGAAGCAGCCAGACACCTCGATCACTGTTTAGACAGACCTTGAAAATTATGAAAGGAATTTACTGAAATGGATTCTACAGTGGCAGAACTTAGATTTAACACTTAGAAGACACTCCATAATTCTATTTTCCTGCTTGGAGGCCTGCTTTGGTCAAACTGTCAACAGTCCTGCCCATGACCAGAATTTCTATGCAGCTCACAGTAGTCCAGAAAAGTTTGTACAGACTCAACACTACAGGATTTAATTATAAAAGAAAAAATATTTTATAATATATTAATCAGGTTTCACTTACCAACTGCGTATACTCTACATCATCTCCCAGTAAGCCTGTGTCATTCAACGTATACTTGGCTTTCTTTAGTACAGCATCCACTGGGCCTTTTTCTACCTGATGTTTGATAGCTTTGAACAATTTATAAAGAGGCTCCCCGGCATTGTCCTGTTTAAAGGAAAGGAAATAAAATAAAGTAAACCCAAAAGATATACTCAATGCAGCATGTTTAAGTATTATTGATAAAAAAAAACCCAAACCAAACAGGCAACAGACTTCAACTCTTACCTTGAGGTACTGATATAAACAAATAGACATCCAGTTAGACAACATTCTCTCAACAACCGTTTCAGATCTGAAAAAAAAACAACCCAAGTACGGTAAGGGTACTTAATGACAAAGTTTTAAAGAAAAACATTGCTTGCTTGAAATATAATATTTTTACATGCTTAACTGCATGCATTCTCCTAATGCAATGATTTCCCTATAGAGTCTTGAGAGCACGTACTTGCTTTAGGATAAGTGCTTTGTGTTGCTCATTATTCCTGGGTACCTCAGCTCATTACTGAAAAGAACACATCCTTTATGCAAAATCTTCAATTGGGTCTACGCTGTAAGAGCTAAAAAATTAACCCAGTTGTGCAGTTACTGGGAAATAACTTAGAGATTACAAAGCTACAACATACATAGAGCCACGTCTTTAGTAATTTATTTGGGATAACAATAGGGTTAAAAACACTAGAGCGCTCCCTGACGCAAACTGATTACGTGTACTCATTACGGAGATGATGTGTGGTATAAATGCTAGATCATTTGGAATAAAATTAGATTTCAACGTAAATTAAATGTCCAGTATTGTATTTTGAAGTAATGCAGATATTTCAGTTATCTCAATACACATTCTGCACTACAGTATTTGAATAAGGAAATCTGTAGCCAGCAGTCCTGCCTGTGCCTTCGACAGCTTTCCCTGCTAAGCTCGTCCTCATAGGATGCTTGGACCAGGTTATTTCTGACTTTCACAGATAGCTGGCATTTTAATACAGCCACATTAAAAAAGAAACGTATTTACAGAAAAACAAAGAACTACAAAAAATATGACAATCATTCAGACCTTCTTAGCATCAGCTTTGGGTTTTTGGCCACAACATACTGCTCCATCAGTTCTAAGAACAGCGTCCTCATGATGTCAGTATAGTATTCTAGTTTTCCATGTAAAGCAACTGTCAGTAAAGATGCAAAATACACTTTAGCTCGAGCAGAGAACTCCCTTTGGTTTTCCAGCGTGTGAATAAACTGAAACAGAGAACAAATGCAAAATCAAGTGAGATGACAGCTTTCTGAAGAACTGTCCTGGTTTTGTTAAAAACAAGTTTCTCTTTCAGTGAATTTTGCCTGTCAGCTAAAGCCTTCATATTAACTGCATTTTCCTGGAGAACCAGACACATGTTTTGGTAAACCTAGCAATGGAATGCAAACTTATTGATAAGCACGGATAGACATCTCGCGAGAGGGGCGACGAGAAACCGGTGACCAAGAAACTGACCAACTGTGTATAACATTCCATTCACGTGAATACTTCATATAAAAGTGGGAGATCACGAGGATCTCGTCCCTTTTTCCCTCTTTTCCTCATGGCTGACATTAGGAGAGGACCTTGCTAGTCGTCCCTGCGAACTGAGGCCTAGTGAAAGACTGAATCCAGCTCCGGTTGGCTGCAGAGTCCAATCCAGGACTTTGGGGGGGCCGGCTCTGCAGTTGCTGAGACTTTCCAGATTGGTTTTGTATATTTTGTATTGTTTTCTCTATTCTTATTAGTAGCATTAGTAAAACATCTTTAATTTTTCCAACTCTCTTCTCTCTGTCCTTCTTTTCCTCCCGATCGCCTGTCCTGAGTGGGAAGGGGGGAGAGGGAGGGGCAAAAACGGGGAAGGGGGGGTGGGAGAGGAGGTTAACAACACATCTGCCAGGGTTTTATTGTCACCCCGCAATCTTAACCCTCGACAAGAACCTTAACACTTGTCTGCACTAAGAAGACAAGCAATATTATTTTAATATTAATCTAAGCACAGAATGGAAAAGTTTTTGGAAGTTTGAAAAAACTAATTATAAGAAAATGCTGCCTAAAATTTGTTTTTAGATACACACACAGTGTACTGGACTAAGTCAAGGAATGCTTATATACTTTAACTGGAACCTTACCTAAAAAGGATGCTTTAATTAAATGAAAAAAAGGTGTTCTGTGACAATTTTTTAAAAGACAAAATCAGTTTCCCCCTCCCCCAAATTCCCAGTCCTTTCACATCAAATTACAAAGACACTAAGTACATCTGGGAACATGCTCTCATCTGCCACAAACTGTAAAGCTGCCATTAACTAGTGCGGCAAAGAAGCCTCATTTAAGACAGAAGAAAAAGTTAGAAGCTTAAATCTATATTTAGGTGTCTGACAATCAGCCTCAGTTTTTGAGAGAAGCAATTAGAAGTCTCTTCAGAGCTGCTGTGAGCACTCATCACTCTTGATGAAGAGGCCACTTGAGGAGCTTCTGCCTCTCTGGGACAGACCCCGCAGGCACTGCCCACAGGTGACTCCCAGGATGGAATCAGCACTCTCTGATCACATTTCTTAAAAGGTTAAACCAAATGTAACAGCAGTTTTTATGCCAGATTGGGTAATATCTGTTTTCCTACAGCCCCTGCAATGTTGACTAACTCCATACAATGTGACCTGGCACAGAAATATGATCTTGCCTCTCTGCCTGACCAGGAAGCTCTGGCTCTGATGCTCCATATCTGCAGTGGTTACTGTGGAACCAGAATCATATGAAAATCACCTCTTTTTAATAGTTTTGGTTCAGTTGTGCTTGCAAACCTACTGTCTTGCACACAGCTATGCCTAGCTAAGAGACGAGGTGAATCTACTTCAGTACTCACATTGATGAGAAATGATTTGCTATTGAGGAGGTTGGAGAACTGGTTCAAAGCCTGCTCCACCGTCTGCCGTCGGGCCTCGGGAATATCCAGCTTCCCTGTAATCATCACGTCTTTCTCTCCGTCTTTGGAGGGCAAGAAGAAGACTCTGTCTGTGTAAGTTTTGTAGTCCAGTACTGGGATTCCAGCTTCATTGATATCATTTGTCTGATCCTCCATCTCTATCATTAGATCTGGAATATGCAATACAGTTTAAGGGTTCATTTAAACAAAAGCCTACAGCTTTTTTAGGCAACACAATCTTTTTGGATGCCTTGTAATGGAGAAAAAGCAACTCAACACAAAAAACTCTACTTTACCTCACATTTTCCCTGGCTATTTTTACCAATTATCCTGATAACTATGTCCACAGGTAATCCTATGGTGACATGAGGATAACTGCCTTTAGCACAGATGGTTTCCTTGTTGCTCCCTACCTCAAAAAGGGCCTTAATGGACATCTGGGTGAGTTCATATACGCTAATGTAGGATTGTAGCACACAGCCAAAAAAAGACACTGCAATATTGTTTTTTTGTTTTGTTTATTTTCCAGTGCACACTCTATTCCGAGTCTAGGTAGTATCAAAAGTACTTTTTAAAAACACACAGCAATCAAGGAAAGAAAGGTTCAAAGTGTAAAGTACACTAATTTAATTGGAAGGAAGAAGGTTAAATGGTTCATTGGCAGTGATGGAAACATTTCTGTGAGACTCAAAAGCCCTGAAGTTCTTAAAAGGGGTAACAAATAGGGAATCATCCTTTAGAGCTGCTATTCTAGCTGAAGGCTTTCCAATTACCCAATATTGCCAATTGACTAGAATACTATGTTAATTAATATAGTGACCTATTGTCTCGGCAATTTTCCCTCTCTTATTCATTCACCTTGTTTTATAGCATTCAGCAAAGCTAAGGGAGAAAGCACCTTGTGGTTTTCAGCTTTGTGGAATTTGTATGTCCCCCTGACATCCCTTTCCCTGGCTATCTTTGGTCCCATGTGTTTTAGTCTGTCCGCACTTTGTGCTGTTGACATAACAGTTTCACAGTATGGATCCAGAATGCGTTTTGGCTTCAGTGTTTCATTTTACTGTCAGCTAAGGTGGATGGAGTTTAGGAAATGGATGACTCCTGGGATGCACATTCTCCTTGGTGGAGCAGAGAGGAAGCCTTCAATCGAACAGGCATCAGGAGGCTGTAGCCCCTACAAGGGGTGTCAGCAAGAGACAAGCACCTTCTCCTTTCACAAATGGGTATGGAGTTGCACGGGAGAGGTGGGGAGAGAGAGGGCTGTTAACCTTGATCTATGCACTCATAGCTCGAAATGCATTTTGAAATCAAGCCCATTTGGGAATAGTTCTTGATTCAAACATCTACTTCTGGTTTGTGTCCAGAACCTGGAAGGAGCTGGTTTTCCAGAGAAAGCAAGCTGGTACAAGAAAAGAACACCCTGTCCCAGAAATGCCAGAAAAACAAGACTGGGAGTGGCTTCCAGCATGACCCAAATCTTCTCTAACCTGAAATTGCTGTTAAATACATTCCTACCTTTTAGCATCTGTCAATATGGAAAAAATATATTTCTCTTTAGAAAGAAAAATGTATTTTGTTTTGTTTTTTTGGTAGAGATTATTTTAACATGACCCAACAGCAAGCATAATTCAGATAATGAGGTGACATTTCATGGTAATCATTTAGGCCAATATTTGCAATGTTTGCACTCAGATGCCTAATTTAAGCATTACAATGAGTAGTTCAACATGTAGAAATGCTGAGCCTTCACACCTCCCGCTGCCTTCCCTGGGATGATACCTCTACACTTACACAGAACAATTAGCTAGCTTCTCAAATCAGGCTTAAGGTTTTCCCACGATAAACAAGGCAAAATGTTATTTCTTTGCAGTGAGCTTGCCAAATTATCCCTTTGTATGCTGATTGCTGCAAATAAATTTTGCAGCTCTGAAAACAGTTTTTAATATGCATACTTGGCACGTACAGCCATTGTGTTAAACACTAAGTGCATGATTAGTCACTATAAAACATTCTTTCTCCCATATCAATGGCTGCTGACATTAATGGCTTGTAGCCTCAATCTCAACTAGTTTCTATTTCCCAGTTGTTAACTCTGTGATTCCTTTAGACTAAAACTATCAATTTTCTTTAAGACCCTCAGGTCCCTGTTTTATTTTATTTACAGCTTTCACATGCAATAACAAAATATCTGGTGTATGTCAATGCCAGTAATCAAGACTTAGAAGATCTAATTATTTACTCCCAGAAGTCAGTTTTAGCAAGCTAGCACCGCTGCTCCAGCCCATCTTCTGATTGCTCAAGAGGACCCACAGGTGTGCAAATATCTGTCATACCTGTGAATTCCTTCTTGCATCGGTCTCTGACACTCTCCTCCAGGCCTTCAAGTTGTGATTTAATTTTTTCATACTCGCGTTCTGCTTGTTGGCTCTTGCGTCTTTATGGAATAGAGGTAAGATTTTGAAAAGTTACAAACTGCAAAAGAAATTACTTTGCAACAGCTCTGAGTGGGAAGCCAAAGGACTGGAGAACATTTTCCTGGTATTTCTTTTTAAACACTGGCAGCAGAAAGAAAATGGAGAAGAACAGCAACAGTGGACCAAGTCTTCATTCCATGTAAATCAACCTGCCACCATCATGGGTCTGCTGCTTCAAAGCACACTTGGGCCAGTGACTTAAAATCCCATAAGCAGTAGTTACAAATGCTTTCAATCAATCACATATTAAGTACAGAGGCTCAATTTGTATGTACTGAACAGGGATTACTTGCAACATGTCCTGTGCTGGCGCTGAGCCACCCAGGAGTGTGTCTGGGTCTGAGCTGAGAAGGTTGCAGGAGGTCCACGAGCGCATCAGTGCTGTACAGCACGTACATCAGCACGGCCTCGGCTGCACTGATAGGCACCATGAGAGTGAAATGCACTTCCTCCTGAGGGACAGTGTGAGGCCCTCATTACTAACCTTAAAATCAGGCTAAGTAGGTCTTAAGTGAAATACAGACATTGTTCTGGCCCTTTGTGAAGCACGAATGTCACCGTGAATCATGAAATTTGTGTGTGGGTAACACTTACCTCAGCTGGAAAGGCCAAAATGACCCCTTAGCCAAATCCATCCAGCTCAGACCTACAGTGCTGACTGAGGCAGTGTAAACGCTGATGGATATGTATATAGAATAAGTTATCTCCTTCACAAAAGGCACTTTAGCTGCCATTTCAAGAATGTATGTGTGCAACTCAGACTGCAATTGTGCACCTGGCAAGCCTGGGACCAATTGTTGTGCTTATGTATAAAGGATGGACTGGGCTGACTGACACCAAGGAATTTGGTGTGCGTGAGAGGAACAAACTGGTGCTCAAACATATTTCCAGCTGTAACTGCCTTTCTTAACTCATAAAAAAGACTAAGATAATTTCTGTAGACTGACCTGAAAACAATCAGGTAGTACTTTGAAAGCTTTAGGATAGAAAAAACACCTAATTAAAGGAACTTACCTGTAACACATGATAGAAATGGCGATGATTGCTAGCATAGGAATGAGTACCAGTGGCAAAATAAGATGCAGTGGGATGTCACTCACACGTGTATCATATTCCACCCTTCCAAGGATCCATTCCCGGAGTCCAAATTTCACCTAATGAGGTAAGCACAGACATTTGTCTAAAAAAGTGCAAATGGACAGTGCTCCACTTCTCAGTTGTGCTCTAAATTTTTAATTATTCTTACTAAGTGAATTTCTAGCTGAAACTGCCCAAGAAAGGAAACATTTTTGAATACTTTGTACTGAATTCAGGTCACTAGCACTTTATTCCATGAAGCAATTTTATTTTGCTTAGAGAGGAAGAAAAATCCCCAGCCTATCTAGCTACAATTTTACATTCCTCTGTAATGAAGGTAGAAGGCATTTGGCAGCTTGGGACCGCTCTTTATGCGTGACATCTTCAAGACAGCAGGCAGAAGCTGGGGGAAGAAAGAACTGCAAGGAGTTTCTTCATGGTGCTACAACAACTTTGCAGAACAAATAACTTCAATTAAGGAGCACTGTATCCATGTCACTGACATATGATATTAAATTCTATTGAAAAGGTAACCTACGATGAATTCAGGAAGGTTATTGATGGTGTCTCTCTTCTGCCGTTTCTTTGGTTGAGGCTGCACTTCTGGTGGCTCACAATATAAGTCCGTTTCAGTTAGTGTTTTTATGTTGCAAGGCTCGTCACCCACAAAAGCCTGGGCCTCGTCTATTGTCATGGCTTTGTTCAGGTTACTGCCCTAGACAGAAAATACAAGGCTAAGTCATCATTGCAAAGTTTTGGGAGACATTAAGTTCCAAGTTGCAGCTTTCCATTTGGATCACTTTTAGCAGCAGATGTGATTTGCACTGCAGTGAACAAAAGCGCAGAGTGGTTGGGAATTACACAATTCCACTCCTTCCTGGTGTGAGATGTCCTCTCCAGTCCTTGGGAGCTCTGTGGCAGAGGGCATTTCCAAATGTCAGGCCCAGCAGGGGAGGGCATCCCTGAGAAACCCAAAGTATGGCTAAAAAGATAGCAACTACCTCTGAAAAGCAGGGGCTGGGGAGGAAAGGGGAACTGACAATGTTCATTATCTAGCAGAGGTAAGGAAGTCTGCCAAGCATTTTGGGTATGGTACCTGACAGCTGCTAAGGGTTCGAGCAAGGAAGGAAAAATGCCATATACGCTTCAAGGACAAACTGAGCAACCATCACCTCTTGACAAGTTTACCTTTGCATTGATAAGTTTGTTGACTTGTTTTTTGATGCCATCTGTGAAGTTTTCAAAGGTTGGGTCTGCAACATAGGCAAAGGAATGGCTTTCATTTTTTACAACCAAATTATAATGATCCATTAGGATAATAGTGGTAATGTTATAGTTTTCTGGGTCTTCCAGTATTGGTGGGGAAGAAAAAACCACTGTAGTCTCATTGAGTCTTGTAACATCCTTTCCATAAAACTGTAAGAAACAAGACAAGAAGAACATGTATATTTTATAGTTTGACTCATTCCTGTACATAACTGCTGATAACTTTATACTGTAGAAATAAACCCACTGGATTTTATTCTCTCCATACAGCAGAAATAACACAGTATGAGGTATTTTCCAAAAAAGAAAAGGAAACTAATTTGTTAATGGGAATTCGTTGATTCATTATGTTCTAGCAGCTGCCTGAAGAAAAAGCTTAGACTACAACCAGTTTCCATTGCCACCAAATTCTATGGCCCTGGACGACACTAAGCTGATATCATCGAATTGCTCCAAGATTAAGAGGTTAAAATGGCAGTTCTAAATCTAGATCATCTTCTGTACCGTTAAGTATCTCAGGTAGATTCTCTCCTACTGGCACTGTAAAATACTTCGCTGAAATTCAGTACAATTAGTAAGTGAAATTTCGGAATAAAATTAACCAACTGTCAATCAATTAACCAATTGTCAATCAACTGCTCATGGTAACAATTCAACCTGTCTTCCAAGCCCAATTACACAGATGTTTTTATCCTAGAAAGTCCTTCAGTCATTCAGTAACATGAACTATAGCCAACAACACTTCAACATTTCTATCGCCACCTCAGTTTCTCACTTTGAGAAATGCCATTTGATAGCTTCTCCCCCACTTTTCTGATATTGCCGTGTAAGTGGAAGCAAATCAAAAGATTAGAAAAGTTTCTAGTCTTAACCAAGGATGGGTGCTGTACATAACGCTGACTTAAGCAAATATGCTGAGAAGATGCCAAGCATAGATAAGGAGGGTGCTGAGAAATGTTGACAAACACTGTTGAGAATGCTAAATAGACTTCAGGATTGTCCTGGGAGTTAAGGTTATACAGATAATTACAACTTGCAGATCATGGCCTAAGAAATATAGGCGGTTTTCCTCTTCAAATTCTTTAAGGATAGGGTTTTGATGGACCCAAATTCAGCTGGCGTTAGCATACTCTGAAAGTTGAATCATGTATATAATACAAAACACGCATATTACCAAGTCTTTATGGATCACAAGACAGTCTTAAATTGAAAAGCCAGCATGAGAAAAAGTCTTATAACGTTCTTATTGGAAGATCACTTTTAAATGCTCAATCATTGCAATTAATTGTGATCTTCATTCAGTATAGTGGGAAATGGAGACTACTGGCAATCTCAGTTCTTAACATGAGATAAAAGAAGGGTTTGGGTTTTTTTATAACTTTATTTTTCTCCGCTTTTTGTGAACATGTTATAGGTGGAATATGCATGAAGCAAGAAAGAAAAGACAACTCAGTTCACTAAGGTGTGAGAAAATAAAAGGCACTGACTGTGCAAAGCTGAGTACTCAAGCATTGTCTGGGTCTGGGTCCTGTTTCAGACAAAGCTTGCAGGGGTAGAAGAAGGAGAAAGATAAAGCAAAAACAAACACTTTCAAATTCTGAAATACATCCAGTTTACCACTAGAAGCTTAATCCTTCTATCCTTACCCATATTAAATTAAAATAATTTTAAAGTAAAAGACTGCAAGGTACAAGTAAGTGTAAGTCAAGACAGCAGAAGTAAGCTCTTCCATAGAAACCCTGAACAGATCCAGAAAACTGTTCAAACCTTATTTGACTTCAAGCCCAGTGGACAAACTTAAATGCATTTTTTGAACAGATTATATGATTTGCATCTACTGTGATTCCTTTGAGAAGAAAGAAAGAAAATTACCCTTTTGAGGTTCATTTTCCCTGCTTCTGGACGCTCTGCATACACCACCAACGAGAAACTCTGGATGAGCTCAAAACCGGTTCCAGTTACTGTAATATTTCTCCCTCCACTGAAAAGCAGAATTAAAAAAGAAGTCAAGTCATTGACAAACTACCACAGCTGTAGACTGTTTTATCCTGCACCACTACTAATTCCACTGGAAACAGCTACCGAACGCCTATATGACAATTAGATATCCTACACAAGTGGCTTCTCTTGAAGCTGTTGATGACATTTAAAAGCAGCAATGTCAACCACAAACTTGTTTTAAACCAGCAGAATAAAGATGTACAAATTGCTTTGCCAGTATTTGTGGCTTTTCACTGATGCCTATCTTTGTGTGCTTTACTTCTCCAATGTTTTTCTTAAAATCCCTCCACCTACCACACACACACAAAGGTGAAAGTGTATTTTCCACAGGTCTGTAGGGACCCAACTTCTCTATTCTCTTTCATTTGCAACACAATGTTTAAAAAAAATGCATTCGAATAATAATAAGAAGGGATGCAAGTTGCCCGTGGTAACTAAAGTCATTGAAGTAACAGGGATTTAGAAGGAAAGCAATCCTCAAGGCAATCCGTTCAATTAAGCTTCAGTTTATATATATATAAAAAAAAAGGAAGTCTCTTAAATCCTCTGGGGTAAATCACTATCGATCTACCAAAAACACTCCCCAGGCCCAAAAACACCCAAACCAAAAATCAAAAGCAAATATTAAAATCAAATCCTATTTTACATAAGTGACTGCTCAATATTCGAGGAAACAGGTACCAATTTATCCAAGAGAAGTCACGGCCAGCTTTATATTTAGTGTCCTATTTGTAAGGTTTCGATGCTACTTTTCTTTTTACCGAAAGTGGAAACATCAGGATCTGTCTCTGTCAACTGTACCCCACTAAGCTGAAAGACCAGAACATTAGGGAACAGCAGAGACCAATGTGAATCAAGGTCACAAGTGTGTCCCTGTATCAGTCACAGAATGACTCTCAAAACCAGACGCATGCTACAAGGACCTCTATACATATAATTTGCTGTTTTGCTACATATATACGAGTGGCATACATTTCTTCGATTTCACAATTACTCCTAGGTGAGCTTTTTTCCAGAAGGAAAGGCTACCAGTTGGGGTGTGAGTACCGCCACAGAAGGGACCATACCTTTTCAAAGCCCTGCTGCAGTCTGATCTAGATTTCCTAAAAAGACACTTTTTTTGGTCTTTTTCTCCTCAGGACACAAAGAGGTGACAAGCCATAACCATCCACTGTTTTCAGCTTACTAATTAAAAGCTGAACAGAAGAACCGTTAGAAACCTTTTCATTTGAAACCTTTTATATGGGTTATCCTTACAGGATAATGATTTGTAAGTAAGGTACAGATCATGTTGTCTGACATCCTGAAATGCTTCAAACCTCTTTCTTTAAGACATCTTCATTTAAAAGAAAATCATTACCTTTTCTGGTTTGGGAATTTAGCTTTGAAGTGGGGATTAAAGTTTGGAGGTAAACAGAACACTTTTAAACATCATCTTTGGTTAAGAAAGTTCACAAATTCTACGTATCTAAGTATGTGCATGGATGGAGTTCTACACAGTTCTATATGTAATAGGGATGGAGTTCTACACAATTCTATATGTAATAGGCTTATTATAAATTACACATATTTTAACTCAATAGCAAATGATGTTATGACAAACATTTCATTACCTGCTGAAGCTATTTACTGGCAGGAACTTGGTGACAGTAGGATTCTCACTGTATGAAAAGAGCCCTGGTACACTAATTGCCGTGCCCCCATAGTCCATCGTGACTTCAACAGCTTCTACCTTACTATTAGGTCCTGTAACGCAAACGATCTCATCTCCAAATTCAGTGCTAGATTGGAGAAGAAAAAGAAGAGGAAATGTCTTCAATTACTAACATTGTGGTGATTCGAATTCTTTACTCTAGTGTCCCAGAAGCAACAAAAAAGTGTTCTATTTTTGCTAGGCACTGAGCAGTTATGAGAGGAGACAACACTTCAGATCACCTAGGGTTTTTAAAAAAAGTACAGGATATGAAAACAAACACAAGAACAATGTGATATCAGCATGCTCTGTGTCACTCCCCTTTTTTTTGTTTTTGTGGAGAAGTGTACCAATTAATAAAGGAAGAAAAGAAGTTAGAAGACAAGGGACACTAGAAGATCAAGATTTTATATGTAACCACTGAGGAAATGCTGACTGAAAGCATGGATGGATCTGGAGCAGCCAGTCAAGCACAGAAAGTCAAAACTGGC
Organism: Columba livia; assembly: GCF_036013475.1. Taxonomy (NCBI): domain Eukaryota; kingdom Metazoa; phylum Chordata; class Aves; order Columbiformes; family Columbidae; genus Columba; species Columba livia. The sequence goes on along the minus strand of NC_088602.1, from coordinate 190,205,447 downwards.
AAATTCTTTAATATCTGAGTTCTTCCACTTTTGTGTTTTTGCAGCTTCTTCCAGCTGGTGCATCTGGGAGGGTTTCTGTCTGAACATTACGTGCAGAGCTCCATTGCATGGGATGAGTCATGGAGAGACAGACAATGGATTTGTGTAATTTCTAAAGGCCAGAAGAGGTTTGTGCTTTGTTAGGACACAGCTCTGCACTGTTAGTTGCTCAGGGTACGTACACATTGCAAGGCTGGCTACCAACTGAAACGCGAACATCCTTCTTGGAACCAGTGGCCAGGTTTGTACCAGTGATGGTAAGTGTGGTTCCACCCGCTTGGGGACCGCTTTCAGGTCTTATTCCAGAAGGATGGGGTTCCTGCAGAGAGAAGATGGTCAAACTAATTAAGAAAATGAAAACAACATTTACACCAGTATTAAATGCTATAATAGCTAATTGAAGTTTAATATTACTACTTGAAAAAACAGTGAAATTAAAATAATGACAGAGAGTTCTCCTAAACGAAAACAAAATCTTTCATTATTCATGCTGAACGAAGAAGTAACAGATGATGTGAATGTACTTGTACTGTATTTTACAAGGTTTTATATGAATTTAAATTCCCTATTTACACAATGTAGAGTTAACTGCCATTAAGTTAATCAGAGCTTCCCATTGGTTTTCTTGTTTGCATAGTTATTTTAAGAGTTCTCTCTCCCTTATGGCTGGCTGATTTTGCCTTCAGGTTTCCTTGCCCTTTCTACATTCTGGATCAGCTACAGGAGAGACAGAGCAAGGTTTTCAAAACTGGTACTGAACAGAAAGGATACTAAGATTGCCTTTCCCTATGAGGCTCTTAAATGCAGTAAACTTGTTATCCTTTTCTTGAGCAATGAGCTTGCAAAGAAAAAATCCAAAAATGCTAAACTTCTCTTGATGCACCTAGAAACTTATTGAAATCAATTGAAACAAGCAGATGTGCTTCCAGTTGTTATGAAATTTGTTGGAAATTTAAATTTCTCAAATAAGTTCTCTCCTTTTGTTCTCAATTCCGTCTTTGTTTCTGTGATTGTATTCCGGGAGCTATGACAAATACTGTAAATTAACAGTGAGGGCTTTTCATGAACAGTGTGATTTAATTACTTCATCACTAAGTAGTCCCTGCTTCTAGTTGAGAAAAGCATCCTTCTTCAGGACAGCCCTGGAGCTGCTGAATCAAGAGGATGTCCCGAACTGTGCAAGCCACATGAGGTGGGTTACAGCCAATTCCACGGCCTGGCCGTGCCTGTGGACGTGCCGCAGCCCCCGTGCCGGGACAGAGGCCGTGGACCGCACCACTTGTGGGGTGGTCCCAGGCAGTGGGGTGGTCCCAGGCCACCCGGCACACATAGAGGAGGTGCCAGGTCCAAGTGTGTGGCAGGGCCATTGCTACAAAGGACCCTACACATGCTAAAGTGTACCAGCATATACAAATAAAGCAAGAGCAAAGAAGTTTGAAAAGTTCCCTTACTGATCAGTGTTTTCCTGATCACCATCACACTGGTCCCCCACTCTAAGGGGGAAAAGCCCTGCTCGGAAAGAGAGCAACAATCCCACACTATACTAGTCATGCAACAAAACCCTTCCCCTGTGTTGTTTTGCTCAGGCACAGATTTGCCATCTCTGTGTCAGCTTACAGCTACAAACCCTGGGGCCCACAAATGGCGGGGAGGAGGGGGGCCGATGTACCACAGTTTGGTTCAAAGCTTAGTGATCCATCAACAGGTTTTTAACAAGCAGCAGGAATCCACAAAAATGCATCCCAGGGACCTCATGGTTACTTTACAAATTTGCTTTATGGAAGCACAGATACTATAGGAATGCAGAGAACTCATACTTGCTGTGCTTGTTTTATACTTCCATGTCTGAGCAACTTCCTTCTGAACAAATGCATCATGGTTCAGCACACTTCACAAATCCACAATGACAACTGTAATTTGCTCTCAAGTCATTGAGCTTTAGGAATATGCTTTAACACTAATTGGGTGTCAATTGCTTTTCTTCCCTGAGAGAAGACTGTTTGTAAACCCTTCACTCCTCAAGATGTACATTGTTGCAGCATATGACTGCTCTCACATGCTAACCTTTGATTTCTTTTTAATTTAATAAATCATTCAGGTTACAAGATTTTATGTGGGGAAGTGACTCACAGTCAGACTTAAGCATCTTTTAAACAAAAAGGAGCCTTGATTCAATATAACGGAATTGACTAAAACTTGCTCTCTTAGGTCTATACAACCCTCTTCGTGAACACTCTTCTTTGGATTTAATTGCTTGCTGATTTAAGCTAAATTGAAATAAAGCATGTGAGGGTAAATAAGAAGTTTGAAGGGGTAAATTTTAAAAATCACACTTAAAGTTTAAATTAGCTCGAGTCTAGATATGAGCCTCAGAGAAAGTCTCATTTGTGCTTTTTTGGAACACTTTTTTTTTGCTGAAAAAATTACGATCAAAATTTTAAATAAAATACACAGTAATAAATTGCTTATAAAAATGTACAAAACATTGTAAGGTAACCGTAGAACATGGACAGAAAACCATACCATTTATTGACTTCAAATTACATTTTAATTGCTATAGATTGTTATGCGCATTGGACCACTGTCATCTGCAGCAAAAATCCACAGCAATGATTAGCTGCATCACATGCCTGGGATAGCTTTCAGGAGAAAACATACCCCAAGAACCACCAAAGAATCAGCATGGGCAAATTAGTTATCCCTGAACCTCACAAAAAATGGTTAAAACTCGCAGCCTTTTCCCTAAATATTGCCTCTACTGAAAGCCTAGGCTCTAAGGACAGATGTAAAAGAAAAGGCACAAGAAACCACTTAAAGTCAAGCCTTTAAGCAGAAACTTAGGAAGGAAAGGAACAAGAAAAGGTTTCTGAATCATAACACACCGCTGCTCTCTGTAACCTCAGCATAAAAAAATGAATGGAAGTTTGCTAAGAACTTCTGCTAGACAGCTGTATTCCTTTTTTACTGTAAATACGAAATACTTGCCCTGTTAAAGTTCTGCTGGGCTATGTGATGGCTAACTACGGCAGGGCGAACAACCAGTAAACACTGAGTGAGCCACAAACTTGAAGCAGGACCATCCAGTACCATTTTACATGTGGGAGCTTTCAGTGGTGACGTACATTTGCCTCCATGTGAACAGGAATATATAGGTAGCCAAATAGCAAAGTTATCTCTGAATAACGCAGCAGCAAGAGGAAGTGAAACAAATATCTGTTCCATTTTCCCCAGAAATTGTTTTCTAGTTAGCAAGACTCCAGCTCTGCTGGAAGCTAAAGCCCAGTGACACCGGACGGGAGAATATGCCACCTGCACCTCACCCCAGCCACGGCACAGCCGCACCGCGGGGTCGGCACATCTCAGCTTCACTTCGGGCTGAACAGAAAGCGGAGGCCAAGAACCACTTTGGGATTGACAGCAGGCAGCAGCCCAGGAGGGATGGAATAGCTATGGTTTAACCCTTATTTTCTCTTGAATCACTGGTCTTGCAGCAGCTCCTCAAAGGACTGTTTTAAAACAGCTTAATTCAAAGTATTCTTATTTAACATATTTAAAGTAATTTTGCAAATACCAAGAGCTCTCCAGAGACCAAATAATGTGGACGCCTCATAAAGATGATCTAATAAGGAGAAGCTGAACTGTGCTCTGTGTGCAGAGGAATTCTTCAGCATGAGTGCTAAGACAAAGCATTGTATAGTAACAGTTTGTTACCGTAAACCTGTCAAGGAAATGATTTGATTAATTTTAACTTGATATTTTCTGTTTAATATTTTTCCCCTTTTCCTTCCTCTTAAGGACCTGCTAGAAATAAAAAGTACTTAAAATAAATTATCAAGAATTTAAACTATTTTAATAACCATTTTATTGCAAAACCTATGTGCTACAGCCAACTTTTAGTGCTCTTCTAAAGTATTCATGGATGACTCAAAAAGCAAAGCTACATTGGCACACCTGGTAGTCTTCTTAGTAGTACTAATAAAGGAAAAAAAAAATGGTTCACCTAAATTCTCAACCAGAAAGCACCTTTCAAAAATGCAATTAGGGAGATAGTATCAGCAGGATTCCAATATTTTGCTGAATGCCAAGATAATCTGAAAAAGTACCATCAGTGGTGGTACAAGCCTTCAACAAGAATCGTGCTACTGAAGGAGAAGGTAGCCCCTTCCCACAGCTGACACAGCACTCACCAGTGGCACAGAAGGGTTCAGGCCCTTGGATGCTACCAGGTCTACTCTTATCTCATACAGCCTCATCTTATGCAGCATTGTGTTACTTAACACAGCCCTGCATGATATTCCTTCTCCTTGCAGAGGAAAATGCAGGGCAAAGGGTAAACCCTTCACTGCACACCTTGTCTGAGGGATAATAAAAGTGCTGCTTTTACCAAGAGGCAACCTCCTTTAATTTGGACTCAACCCTGAGCGATACCGAATGTTCAACCATTGCAAACAGCACCGATAAACCTTGGACCTCAAGTGCTGTGAGATCAGTGATGCCACCTTTTCAAAATCCCCCCACGGATTTCTTCTCTCCTTTCTTCTGCCCTTTTCTCATTTCAGTCTCTGAATTAGAAGCACACCTGCTGTCAACATAAATACTCCACTTTCATTTTCAGCCCTCTGCACCTCGGGATCTTTGCTCACTGTCACACTTTCTATAACATTGCAGCGCTCCACTGTAACATCATATTGCAGTGCTTGGTGCAATTATAACGTTAAGCAGAACACTCGCTCATGTGTCCTATATGGAATTTGTAGCAGCCTTATAATAATTCTTCTGGAAATGTCAGCCCTTGTGAGGACCTGGTGAGACTTCATTTCTCATGAACACAGTAAAATTTAAACAACCCTGCAAACACTAATTTAACCCTAGTTTTATAATTCCTTGTAGTGTAGAAGATCATAATTCATACATATTTCAGTCTTTTTCCTATTTTGCTTGGAATGGAGGAATGTTCTTTCAGGTTTAAGTGCTCTGTGCTTCTCCTTTTGTCACCAGGCAAATATTGTTCATGTCTTCCAGGTAGTGTGGTGTTTGAGCCTAAATCTTTTCTGCAATAACAGGTTACCTCATTATGTGGGATTTTTGATAGTCTAATTTTTAAAAAGCCTATTCCAACGTCTGTCAGTTGTTCAGTGGCCCATTTGCTGCTGAGTCTGGTAAGTCATTTCTCAAGGGAGGGACTTCCCACCACTAGAACTCTCCACTGCCTTATGTTTTCATGCTCATGTCATGTAGGAAGTGGATTTGCTGTTTTGGTAAAACACATGCACATCCACAGCTATGCTATTTAGCATAGCACAACATACCAGAGCATAGAATAAAAAAGTTCAGTTGGAAGGGACCTACAACGATCATCTAGTCCAACTTGTCAACAGGTGTATCTTGCCCCCTACTGCATGGTTTATCCTGAAAAATAATTTGAAATTTGAAACAGTGAGACAATGTCAATTTCCAAGTCCTTGTGCACTGCTTATGGGTACGTAATGTTCAAATGGCACTAGTTCGTTTGGTAGCAAATTAATTTATTCTCTTTGTAATACTAATGAATTCCCTTACATGGCATTTGTGTTCCTGTGTGCCACTGCCTTATCTGTGCATCAGGGACTGTATTTTTTGTTTTCACCTCCCAGTAATGTCATAGTCTTGCAATAGTATGTTGTCGGAGGTGCTCTGTGCTTTTCAGCACAGAGATACTGGAAAAAAACACTGGCAAATCCAGCTTGCACTGGCCCAGGTATGTATATGACTTCACACTCAGGCCATTGTCCAGTGCCCTGCTTTCTCCATCACAGCCAGAAGTCTTTCCTTTGGTTGCTCTGTTTGTATCCTTTACCTCCTACTCACAAATCTGTTCACAGAAATGCTGATATATTTTTCATTGTAGTTTCATGCTTTCTATGTGCTAGAGGGCAAATTATCTCCACGTCTGTTCCACTTATAATCACATTTAGACACGAACTTACTTATTAGCAATGTACGACTGCTGCTCTTGCACAGCTACTGCAGACCCTCTGAGAATTCGCATTTCAGCTCTTATATTTTTTCACCCCGTTTATTAATCTAGAATGAACTTTTTAATCTTTAATATTTTATGACTTGCAGTTAGTCTTTTTGCACAGTTAGGAAGGTGATCTCTTATTTCTCTGGGTTTCTGATTACAATTTTGGTAAAAAGATACCTTTTTACAGGCTGAAAATGCTTTCAAAGAGCTCGCAGCATTTTAGATCTCTCTGGTCTGCTGGTGGCAAATCAAAGTGCAGCTTTTACCTGGCTGACAGAGGGGTTACTGCTATTCCCCTTTTTCATCCAGCTTCATTGCAATTTTCCCATTAAAGATAGGCAGGTGCAAAAGAGAACCATTCCCCCAGCCTGTTTTTCACTCACCCAGCTTGCATTTGGGATCTGATCTGCCAGGCTGATTCATGTTCTTTTTCACTCAGTTTATTTGCTTTGCAGCTTTCCTGATTTACACTGTCATGTCCAGCCAACTCACTTCTGGTCCCTTGCACAGCACTCAAGAACAGCAGGAGTGTGCTCCTGTGGTGCATCTCCCAGGTTCTGTGTGTCATCTTTTTCCATTTCTCTACTTCTCCACTCATCTGTCACCAAGCACATCCTCAACATTTTATATTCCTGGGCATGACTCTGTAACTAGGGATACTATCTGCTATAATATTAATCTGTGGCAGGCAGTTTCTAGCCCAAGAACTACACCACAGAGATAAAAGTGGTTATCCTTTAACCTTCACTAATGCAGAATATCAAACAGAGAAACAACCAGCCACCAAAGAGGCTACTGGTGGATCACAAAAAGGGGCTGGAAATTCAGGAACAGCTGGAAGGCAGCAGAGGAGGGAAGCCTAATGGAGATGCAAGGAAACCTTGGCATGAAGACTGTGCTTCAGAGGGGGATGCTGGAGAAAACACAACTGTGCCAGACCACAAGCAGAGAGACAACTGGCGAGGGAAAAGAGGATGGTGGCAGAGTATATCCCCGTGATGCTGTGAGAGATGCCAGCTGCAGCACAAGGGGAAGCAGCAACAGATGGATATGATCAAATGGACATGATGGGCAGCAAATGGCAAAGCCACCTAAGCTGCCCTCTGCCAGCTCCTGTAGGCAATGACCTCCGGCTGGGGGTTTGCCTTTGATCCAAGTGCACATCTTCACAAGTAGGAACGGGCTCTTGTGCTTCCACACCAGCAGAGCACAGGGATGCTGTGTCAAGGACCTGATGGTAGTGCACACACATGTGGATAAGATTTTCACAAATGTATGGAGCATATTATTGCTCTGCATTTATCTTGCCTCCACAAGTAGCCTTTCCCCTTCCTCATCCTTGCCCCAGCCGTAGTAAGTTCTGGGTCTTGAAGGAGGTCTATAGAACAACTAATTTTTACCAAAATTATCTGCCGCACACTGAAAGCCAAATTATTCTGCCAACCCTTGTATATAACACACACACAAATTAAAGGCATTAAAGGCATAAGTACTGTAGACACCAGCCACCTTCCTGGAGGTCAAAATGTCATTTCATGGACTATAAAGGTAACCATAGGAGCTAAATTAAGCTTCTGAACAGGGCATGCAAGTCATTAGAAACCGCTCTTTCCCCCTCTACTTCCCTCCTTTCTCAGACTCAAGGGAGCCTGCTTCTGGTTTCTTCAGACAAGCCACCCACTCACAGGATATTCAACCAGAGAATTTCCATTGCGCGCTCTTGGCAGCCTGGTGTTTGCCGCACTGGCTGACCTGACCCACCAGCTCGCCTCCTCTTGGCCTCCACAACACAAACCAGGCTTCGGTTCCTGGGTTATTTCTGCAACAGTGGAGAAGTGCACTGAGTCCTCCCCTTCTGGGGCTGCTTTGTCCAAACCTTAGGCCGTGTGAGCTGATCAAACACTCCAGCCACTCCAGGTGCCCAGGCAGAGCACCTACCTGGCAGTGCACGCTGTGTGCTTGTCGGCTGTGGATGGGATGCTTATGCAAAGGGTTGGTATTTTAAACAACTAATTTTTTGGACTGCAGGCAGCATCTTTTTATCGTGAGGCAGACACCACATGCTTTTCTGAAAAGACCACAGAGCTTTGCTGACAGGTTAGATGGAGAAATGGAAGCATGCATGACTGGAAAGTCTGCATTATCATACAGCCAATGTTCACTGGCAGCTTTCAAGCAGAACCACAAGCACTGGATGCTGGGACATGGACTTAAGTGCATAGCTCAGATGACAGAGAATTAAGTCTAATAATATCCACATGAGGAAGAGACAACTTCTCTAAAACTCGCAGCTACCCAGGAGTTCTCCTGGCCCCTGCGCAGGCTCACACACAGACAAGATGTGCTCCAGGACTCAAGAATAATATACGATCATCTGGAAACAATTCCAGACTGCTGCAGATGTGTGGTTTATCACCATCAATCATAGTGGCAGCAAGCATGTAATACATACCCCACTGCAAAAACCCGCCCAAAGCCTCCAACTACAGTATAAAATGCATGTCTTGAGGTAAAGACTTAGAGAAAAATCAAGGAGTGAGCTAAAACCCTACACAAAAGCCTTATGGCACAAATGGCACTGCACTGGTGAGAGCTCCCAGGGCCACTGCATTAAACATTAGTAAGGAAAGCAGAGGATGGAGGTAAGAGGAAACTGCCAAGCTGGGAGTAGATTGAGGTGAAGAGTGCACTTTGTTAAATGTAACTGTGCTATTCATGTTCACATTCGGACTTCTAGTATGGTGAATAGTCATATTCATGCTTGGTTTTGGATCAGACTCCAATTTATCTCCCATTCTTCCTCTTCTTGGTTACTCATCTTGTTTAGGTAAACAGACTTCTTGATTTACTAAAAGACATTATTTCCAAGCCAGTCCCTAAACTGTCTTCAGCACCTCAGAAATATATTACACTTTTGCAAAGTTCTACCTCTAATTTTCACCATCTTGCATTTATTTGAGCTTTCTGAAACCATATAGTCTTTTTAACCTTCACAGACTAAAACTCACATAATTGCTCTTGCAAACAGACTCTGGAAGATGCCAGAACAAGCTGCAAGTTCTGGTTCTGGTGGCTGGAGTCTGAAGATGAGGTATTCTGAGAAAGGAATCACGCTTGTATGGGATCAGCAAATCTGGGCCACATACCTAGGAAAAGCTTAACTCCTTCCTTTGATATGACTTCTCACTGCTATAGTAACAAGCAGATCAGATAAAATTAACAACAAACGACAAAGGAGGACTGGCCTTCAGCTGCATTACTGCTCCACCTGCTTAGAGACCAGCCAAGCTCTCAGTGCTCCAGATGTACCACATAGCTAGATATTAAAATTTAGCATCAATTCATTTCTGTTTCACTAAACAGGAGAATGGTTATTGCCTGATCATGCTTATAGTGAAAAAACAGAAATGTCAGTAAAGGAGGACTGGGCTATCAGAATTTAATTTCGCTGGAATGGCTGGGCTTGAACAGCACTCAGGTTAGACAGAGAAATTGTGACAGGTAGGGAGAAATAGAACTTTTTCCTGTTACACGGGAAATACAGATGAGGTGTTTGCTGCACAGCACAGACTCTTGTGGAACAGGGCATTTTAGTTCAGAAATAATTTTAAATTGAAACCATGGCTTCCCTTTTAACTGGATTTTTGACACATTTAATGGAGATCTTATGTGTTCTTCAGCTCAGAAATACACTGTGCTGGCAGAAGTGGCAGAGGCATGGCTCTGAGCCCCAGGTTGTGCCGAGTATTGATCCTCACCAATCCAGCTTTAAAAACACATCTCATTGTTCAGACTAGGTATCAAAAAGAGCCAAATGTAGTAGTACTTACAGAATCATAGAATGGTTTGGGTTGGAAGGGACCTTTCAAAGATCATCTAGTCCAACCCTCCCTGCAATTGACAGGGACATCTTTCACTAGATCAGGTTGCTCAAAGCCCCATCCAACCTGACCTTGAATGTTTCAAATAATGGTGCAGCCACAACTTCCTGGGGCAACCTGTTCTGGTGTGTCACCACCTTCATCATTAAAAAAAAATTATTCCTTATATCTAATCTACTTGATGACTATGTGCTTTCTAGTCACATGTGCAAGGCTGAGCCTGTGGGAGTATGGTAACATCTCTGGCCTATGCAGACCAATGGGGCTGAGCAGCCGCATTGTCTCCTTGTGCGCTGCCTGCCCACATCTGCCCTGTGCCGCTGCACACCGTGTTCAGAGTGGTCCCTCTTAAAGCTGAAGCTATTGTGCTTCGGGTGATCGAAGCACATAGTAAAACCAGTGATAATTACCAGCAGGAGGGTAGCCAGACAATGTGCCAAATAAAGGGGGAAATATATAATAGAAAATTTATTTTAGGAAGGCTCTTGGAAAGAAGAGTATTTTCTCTCCTTTGTATATACTGAATAGAAGAGGTTTTAAACAAAGCACAGATTTTGCATGTCTGCTGAAAGAATTCACCAAAGAACTGCCTGAAAACAGCAGTGAAACAAGACTGTAGCTTTTAAGACAACATGAACTGAGGCAACTGTCTGCTCTGATCGTCTGTTCTCACGCCAAGAGCGCTCGTGTCTCACTTGTAGAGGTGCATGTGAATGCGACACCCCTGTACTGACTTTAATCCTATTGCAGTCAACAGCTGGCTTCATTTTCTCATGGAAGAAAGACAAATGAAAATAGAAACCAATTTCACCAGTTCTAAGGCATGAACTGTATTACTTGCCATTGCTTTGCAATTTGCAAATAGGGTCCAAATGGAAAGATTTTTGCAGCAAATAAAAATGCTCTTTATCAGCAGTTAAATTAGGTATCTGATGTTTCAGTAACCTGCAGCCAGAGATCGGCCCAGAGAAAGTCTTGGGCTTGCAGGAAGAATGTCCTCCTGGAGGAGTCCTGTGGACAGTGGCTTCTCCCCATGCCTCACTGACGGGTGATCACAAATCTTTCCCTTGAGCAGCCAAAATCAGTGGCTGCGTATCTTGCCTCCCAGATGGGCTGAGCAGGAAATCGCACCAGCACAAGTTCACAGAAAGGCTCTGAAGCCTACACGGGGGCTTCAGATCACATTTCAGCACACCCCATAACTTCTTCATGGGGTATTCATGCAAACTGTGGCAGAATCTTTACACACAGGAGAAGCACAGGAGAACTGGTGTAGAACATACCCAACAAAACAGACTCATGTCAAAACCTCATCTCATGCAGGGTTTAGTGCCATAGTCTCTGTCCTAGAGACCACAAACACATCAACACAGAAGATTATGTTGTTGTTTTCTGGTAAGGATGACTGAGATCAGTGATCAGTGGAGAGAGACTTAATTATAAGCTACATTTCCACAAAGGAACAGAGACATTTTCAAGCAAAAAAAGGGTGTTGTTTGGGGTTTTGTTTTGTTTTGTTATATGTGTGGTGTTTTGTTTTTTTTTTTTTTTTTTTTTTGTTTTTTTTTTTTTTTTTTTTAGAGATATTTTTAGAGGAAGAGAAGGTATGTTTTGGAAATTATGGCAAAAACACTTCTAGCCTGTTTTGCAAAAACAGGAATATCCTCTTCTCAGTTGAATGCCATTCCTGAGTTTTTCCACTGCTTACTACCGACTCCTTTCTTTTCCTTCTCACAAGATACCAAGCATTAATGAGACAGAAGTTTAAATAAGAGAGAAGATAAAAGCTCTTTATGTTTCATAGATTTACAGTTTATAAGTGTAATTTTAAATATCAATATGAGGACAGGGATTATTTAAATGTCTTAACTATCACAGGCTCTTATAAATTTTGAAGACTTCATAGATACAGATAAAACTACATGCTGCTAAAAGCACAGGCTACACCAGCTATAATCTAGAGAAACATTTAGGGTAAAGCAATTCAGACACAAATGAAATTCTCCTTCGTAGTGACACTGAAAACAAAGCACATGAGTAATATGAACACACATTATGCTGTCTGTGGCTCTGCGTGCCGTATTTTTGAATGAAATAAATTATTAAAAAATTAATGTACCTTCATTACTTATTCTTCAGCTGCTCTGCATCCATTCTCGTAATTAAGAACATTGGCTAGACTAAACACTGTGATTAAAATAGTGCACCAAGAGTGCATCTAAAGAATACCTAATTTTTGCAGTGCTGATACTTTTTCATTCAATAGTGGCACTTAAGAGATAATATGTCACTACTTAATAAACTTATTACGGTTTCTTTTCTACCACATCTTTTTAACTAGAAGTGCAAACAACATCATCCTCTTTTGAGACTCTAGATATATTGATCAGAATAGATTTTTGGTACACCCTTTGTATAAAGAAATGCTCAAGTTAAGTGTTTTCTAATAGACTTGAATGACAGTGCTACTGAAGAAACAAAGTTTGTAAGGCAAACACAAGCAACTCTGTGCTTAACAGGTGAACTTCTAGCTTAAGCCATGGGCAAGGTATAAAACAGGTCTCTGAAAAAAATGCACTTACCTGGTATGTAAACAGCACTTCACTGGGTGATTTACCCAATTTTCCGTTGATGTTAACTTCAATTTGACCTTGTTTGGGTTCATTCATTGGTCCAACCTGACATACAATCCTATCAAGAAAGAATGTAAGTTTATCTGTGAGAAGTAACAGCTGCAATAGCAATGTAATGTAAGTGAGCTACCACACACACTGCCAGCAAAAGCACTAACTTCACGTCATCCTACACGAGATACTTGAATGCTGCCTCAGATTCCCAGCAAAAACACCCAAGAACAGTTGACTCTTCTATTTAAAGGTAGACAAAACTGAAACCTGGGCACTGTACACAGCAGCTACTTTAGCAGTCTGTTCACAGAGGTGCCTTCTATATAAAAGTCAAATTCAGCCAAGAAGTCAGAGATGAACCTCTCCAAACCTACACAAGGTTTTCACTGGACCGTGTGATGTTAAAAAAAGAAGTCCCCCCTTGGTGTAAGAATGAGACCGTCAGCCATCTTATCACTTTGTGTGTTTTAGCTGCTGATACTTTTGTTGTGTATCCTGCTGTCTTTCAATTTTAAACCACAGTATTTTCACACCTACAGTCAAAATCCCTTTAGAATTACTGTTCTCTGAAAAGAAATCCTCAGATAACACATGCAAAATCAGAGGTCAAGTAACACCGGCCAAGAAAACACTGCCTTAACTAATGCTGTTGCTGAGCGGTAGCTGGGATGGTTACATTTTTATTTCAGACAGGTGATCCACAGAATATAAGCATGAAAATGCAATAAGGATTCAGCACACTTGAAAACTGGGACAAATGCTTAATGGGGAGCTGATAATACAGTCAGATAAGGAGGTATATAATGTTTGCAGCCTGCGCAGGCAGACAGTTTCATATAGGACACACCCTGAGGATCGCTGCTCATTTCTTTTGCTCTTTCTCTCCGGGATTATTGCTATTCTTCCTTAAGCAGTGCACCACTGCTTAAAAAAAAAAAAAGGACTCAAATAGGAAAAAACCCACAACACAACCCTCCCAAATTACTGGGTATAATGTACTTAAATTGTGACTTATAATAAAAGGATTGTTAAGCCCTTCTGCAGATGACTCCAGACTTTTCTGCCTGGCTACTGGCAAATGGACAAAATTCTCTACATTCTTGCATGTCCTGGCATGTGTATGGCTGCCTGAGTCTGTTCCTCATCATCTCTCTACTGTATTCTGGGAAGTTGTATCTTCTTGTCAGGCAGAAACAGGAAATGGTGCCTTTGGAGGAATTTCTACCATATGTCAAGCCAGGGAAAGCAGTGGGGGGCCGGGGCCAGGGGGTGTGTGTGGCAGGAATGCCATAACGTGGTCAGCAGGGATTTTAATCGAGAAAAGTTCCCTCCCCTCCCCAGCCTTGGCATTGCCTCCCTTCCCCCACCTTACAAATGGAAAACTACAAAGAATGAGAACAGACTTCTCCAAGGCCAACAATTAAATCACCGCAGAGCCAGAAAGCAGCCTTAAGTGCCTTAAATCTCGCTGCTCTCCAGCCCATGGGAGCAACTGTCTCCTAAAAATGACTGGCTTTTTACTGCAGAAAGATTGGGAAGCAAGACTAGGCACTTTCTTCTTTTTTAAACTATTCAATTAAATAAAAGAAGGTAATAATAAAACAATAGAATGGAGGCAGATAAAGACAGAAACTTATAGATACCTATTTGGAGATTTTGAATAAGTTTTTTTTCAAGGCTTCTCTAATGGAGGACATCCTTCAAAACTGATAAATGACATTATGCAAGTGGCATTTGTTCTCACCCATTACCACACTGGCAAATCTTAGAAAACCAGTAATGTTGCTATGATACAAGGAACCAGTCATCTCAGTTCTGGCTCCTTTCCATGTATTTAAAAATATCAAAAAGCTTTAGAAAAAGCCAAGAGGCTGGGGAAATTCTTGTAAGGCTATGCTGCAATTCAGTGCAGCTTTTGCAAACACTGAAAATAGGGAGTGGGAAAAGATTATTGTAAAAGAGTTGGGAATTTTGTAGATGATGATGAACATGTAAATGCATGAGTGACGGCAATGGATTTGGGAAGCAGTGAGAGATATACAGCTATATATACATTCTTAAGTCCTAGGGGCCTGGGAAGCTTTTAAATACCTGATCCACAAACTGACTAAACATTTTTCAAAAGCAAAAAAAAAATCACTTGGGTATCTTCAAAATCGTTTTCAAAACATGACATGAAAATAGCATAAAGTTACTCTATTACACTTTAAATTAACTGAGAGGAAAGAAAGCCAAGGTTTCAACTGCAACTTTAAATATCAAAAGTGAATTAAAGAAAAATCACACTGCTTAAAATATGTCATTACTCTAAATATTACTACTGAACATTTATGCTTTGCTTTTTATCAGCTGATATCAAAAGGGTATTTCCTTCTTGAAATTAGATGCTTGATATAATCTGTAGTAAACACCTAGATGCCTAGAAGAATTTAGGCACTTAGTTTTAATTTTTGGCACAGCTTAAGAGTGTGACAAGTAATCTACAAAACAACTACCAACCTGCTTAGGCAATTCAACACCCATGGACTTGTTGGCTCTGTGATGAAACTTAGTCATCTAAAGCTACACCAAAGCTCTGCACACCCTCCCTGCCTCCAGGAAAGAAACTGTGGCTGGACTAAACCAAAAAGATTTAAGCTTCCTCTTGCTTTGCCTATTTTCCCATAAATCTTGTATGCTTGGCTGCACTGTGGTTCAGACTGAGCGAAGATTTTAATGATTAGATGAACACCTATGATGCCTTTAATTTAAAAACAGTCTTGAGATATCTGCAGTAAAAGTTTATGGAAGCTTTTCAAACAAATAAGGAAAAAAATTCAAACAATCAGAAGCAGGGTGATTGTATGCTATTGTAAACTTGTTGCTGTATTAGAATCTTAAATAAAGACTCAGACATGTTACTATGAAATATTGCAGGTATATCACACTAGTTCTTTCTTCTATTGATAATATTTTATAACTTGAGGACTATAATCTTCTTTTGGAAATGCATAGAAATTCCTTTTTCCTTCTAAAACTTTGTGAAAAATATCCAGCACTTACCTTGTGGAAACAGAGTAGAATTCCTCTCTGAAAAGACATTCCGTGTCTGCCACTATTATATTTTTTACATCTTCTGATTTTATTCCCAAATTAGATCCCATTATGGTCAAAAGAATTCCACCACTTAGTGGTCCAGTTTTTGGCTCAATCTGTGTTTGCATAAGGGAAAGCAAAGAAAAGCAACATTAAATACTGCAGTGACCACACTGTTCTTTGATATTATTTAAAGCTATTTTGGCTTACTTGTACTTGAAATGCAAAAGATGCTCCTTGTAGGACCCCCACAAAAACACACTATGTAACTTTTTAATGTTAATTAATCATTTGACAGCTCAGAACCAGAATGCATCAGCTGCAGATTCTGTGTCTCCTGTGGCAGACTGTTATGTACAAAACTCCTGCCTGGTGTTTACTCTGTTTGAAGTTTGCTTCCTCCACTAAAGCACTGTGACTTGGAAAAGCAAATGGATTGGACTCCTCTCACAATCATTCCACAGAGCTTTTCCAGAATTTTTACCAGGATTTTCTCCCTTCAGGTTCACACCAGAACAGTACACCTTCCTAACACACAGTGCTGCCCCACAGAGGGTCTTCAACAGTTCCTCTAGTCCCCTGATCTTACTGCATCAAATGGTAGGATGCTGCAGTACATGGGCTGATGCTAATTAAATAATTTGCAATTAAAATGAGGACTGAGAAAATCCTGTAGTTGGAGTGGGCTTCTTTGGTTGAAATACGGCCCGAACAGGCACTTGAATTCTGAATATTTACTGGGAGACTAACCTGCTTTCCTATGCAATATTTGGAGCATCTCCAGCAAGACCTTTTCAGGTCTTAGCCTTTAGAGGGCTGCATGTTTACCATCAAGAAGAGGGAGGTTGCATACACCCAAACGCAGTGATTGGAAGCCAAACAAATACAGCTTCTGAAAGTGTGGACTTTAACGTATGGCTCCACCAAAATCAGAGTTTCTTAGATCTAAGCAAGTCTGAGCACAGACATGGCTGCTGCTGCCCAGCCCACCTCCAGAATCACTTGCTCCACTTTCCCACTGGTTCAACTTCCTAAAACTTCTGGCCGCTGGCCATTCCCCTTTGCACTCAACCCATAAATAAACTAGCTGAAAAATGATTCAACTGTTCGTGTAGATGATTCAAAATATTTAGTTCAAATCTGAAGCCAACAAAAGGCTTGAAAAAACTAATATTTCAGTATTTAGTATTTAATTCACAATGACGTACAAACGGTACCCCAGGCAAAAACACTTTTCATAGAATGGTTTGTGTCGGAAGGGACCTTAAAGACCATATAGTTCCAGTCCCCTGCCGTGGGCAGGGACACCTTCCACTAGACCAAGTTGCTCAAACCCCATCCAACCTGACCTTGAGCACTTCCAGGGATGAGGCATCCACAGCTTCTCTGGGCAGCCTGTTCCAGTGCCTCACCACCCTCATGGGGAAGAATTTCTTCCTTATATCTAATCTAAATTTATCCTCTTTCAGTTTAAAGCCATTACCCCTTGTCCTGTCACGACATGCCCTTGTAAAAAAGTCCCTCTCCAGCTTTCTTGTAAGTCCCCTTTAGGTACTGGATGGTTGCTATAAGGCTGCTTTTATTTTTCTTAATTTTCCTTTTTCCACTCAGATAATCCTTATCTGGGCACAGCTATCACACAGGCATTCTCCTCTACCCTTTCTGTCAACATTTCAGGGTATTTTCCTTCCTTGGCAGGCTTCAACTATTTAACTGCCATTTTCTTCTTAGATACACCATCATGGCCAAACTCATCCTGCTCCCTTGTTAAATACTAGTCTAGTTTGAAGCCTTTTAATGAGTTTGCTAAGTGCTTGTACTTCAAGGAGCAGCAAACCTCTCTTACAGATTTGTTTCAGGTAGAAAGGACTTAGGGAGAGAAAAAAATCCATGCTAATTCCCAAGAATCAAGTGCCACATTTAGGCATACACTGTTAGCCTGGCTTCTGGCACAGTGAGGACAAGGCTTGAAAAAGAAGGAGTCTCAAAGACTCCATTCAGTCTCTTATTTTGAGTCTTTACAAATCTCTCACACACATCACTACTGGCATTATTTCCTTGCAGCTATTTCAGAGGCTTACTTAACACCCTAGGCCAAAAAATGCCTTTCAGTATGAGCTTGCTTGGATGCTTTCTCCTGAAAAATAATACACTGGTAGGGAGAGAAAAAAGCAATCTTACACGAGTGATTTCGGGATGAGGACATGTGTCGGTGGGAGGAGCGTTACAGAGTTTTTCATAAACGCACTTGCTGGGCTTGCCATCTTCTTCACACCAGACACACTTATAGTCGTCACGGGCCGCGAGGCATAAGCTGCAGTCGCTTCGTCCATAAGAGCAGTTGTACAGCGTCACTGAAATATGAGCAGTAAATGAACTTAGACATTTTCCTCTGTTTTAAGGATATTCAGTATGTCATAGGAAGGAAAACTAATCCTAAATACAAAGCCTGCCTGTTGCTCAGTTGAGTTGTGTGAAGAATATACATGCTCTCTATTCAACCCCTGAATGATTCTGAGAGAAAACTCTATTTTTCCCTATACGGAAAAACCTGCAATTTATCTATGTGCAGAGCATGAATAAAATTCCAAGTAGAGCCCAAACGCATTTTTGTCACTTGAGCATTGTCAAAATGTTTAAGTCCTTTCTTTGACTGTACTCAATGAACCTGCCTATACAACTGTTCACAGACTTGGTCAAACAAACGGGTCCTCCTGGCGCACCAGGAGTCAGATGTGGAAGGGTATATAAACTCGGGGGGGGACAGACATCAGCTGGCATGGGACTTCAGCCAGTCGCATATTTAAAGGAAGAGAGCTGCCTTTGTTGGCTGTTTCCAGGACATTTGGGCCTTTCCAAAATCATTGCTAAAGCCTGAAATGAATAGAAAGTTAACACTTAATGAAATGTTATCCTTTGTTCAAGTTAATACTTCATTCACTTCTCCATTCTTCTCCATTTTCTTGCTTTTGTTTTCCCTTTTGTCTTGAATTGCCATTCTGATGTATGCTTTATTCCTTCTGTAGTGGGGTTTAATTCTAGTTTTTCTGAGCCAAGAAATCAAGTCTGACAGTCATGCCTCTCTTACTGATGAACCACGCACCAACTGTCCCAGACACTAAGCTTGTTTTGGCCCACATCAATCTCTAGTATGATGCACAGTCACGGAACAAAATTAATTTTCCCAAATAGATGCAAAGCCTTGAGACATAGCTGGGTGGGTCAGCACCATACGGAAAGCCTGGGCTTGCAATGAGACATTTGGAGACGCACTTGAGAGCCAGCCCAGAAGAAAACAGACTGAAAAGATGCCACACGTTTCTCTAGGGGAAATGTGGAAGTTACACGGATCACTCAGCCTGTGAATGCTGTGCTTCCCTGGAAGGTAAGCTGATTATTTTAGAGAGGGAAACTTCTCGCTCCCCCCTCTTCTGCTCCTTCCCTTCATCCCTGCTTTGCTTTACGTTTGGGCTGCTCTTTTTCTGGCCATACAACCTCACCCTCTGCCACCAAGGCTCTGGCAGTTGTTGATTCTTCTTGTAAATCAACCTCACTTACCAGAACAGCAGAAAGCTACCCAGGTTTCCTTCTGTGCTTTTTCAGGAGTTCAGTGTGCTCACAGAAGGGAATGGGGAGAGCAAGACAGAGACTCAACATCTCCCCTTTCCAGTAGCGATGAGCTGTTTTATGTGCTCATTAGGTCTCAAGAAATTGTACCCTTCATGACACTGGGTTTTTTTCAAAGGAGTTTCAACCTTAAAGATACAGGGAGCAAACTGAGGTAAACAGAGGTGATCAGATGTGGGCAAGAGAGACTAGGACAAATCCCTTTGCGATTGTATATGGTAAAGACCATAAAAAAAGTCTGTTTAAGGAAAGCTTTTATTCTCAGAAGAGCAGGACTCTAGGAAGAACACCCTCCAGTCACTAACGT
This sequence comes from Columba livia, assembly GCF_036013475.1. Classification (NCBI taxonomy): domain Eukaryota; kingdom Metazoa; phylum Chordata; class Aves; order Columbiformes; family Columbidae; genus Columba; species Columba livia. Next base: position 190,185,887 of record NC_088602.1, on the reverse strand, counting down.
TTCAATACACTTGATATTTTCCTAGATAATAGCAACAGCAGTAGCTTTTAAAATCTAATTCCAAGCGGCTGCCATGTCAGATTCCTACAGAAATGAAAAAGTAAAAGGAGAATGCTGTTTTTTCATTATTTTTCAGCAGTGCTCTTATGCCCCTGCTAGACATGAACAACATTACAGATGCCCAAAACTTGGCTAGTCTCTCTGCCACTTTCATGACAGCTTATAACCCATGAGGGTGGTTCTTCTCTAAATGCTGCATATTTTAAAACCTCAGCATTCAGTTTCACAGCTAGTCTTTAACAGAATAACACGTTTTTATTCTTTCCTTCACAATGAAGAGTTAATGCAATGATGAAGCCTGGTTCTAACATTTCTTACATCTAATCAGCATATCCACTTGATTTCAAATAGCTTTACCCCCACAAGCTCAGTTGAGACATCATTGGAGGTATACACAAAGCTGATGGACTTTGGCATTTGCTACAATGAATCAATGAGAAAGATCATCCATTTGATTCAAACCCCATCTTGAATTCTCAAGGAGTCGATGAGCACAAAGCAGGAGTAGCATCATTTGCTTTATATACTGAGCACATCAGTATGGAAGTCACTGAGCAAAAAACATAACCCAAGGAACATTTTCAACAGTTTGCGTGTTAACTATTCACTCTGTATGTTGGATGTGAATGTAGTGCTGGGGAGAAGCTCCAGACTGACAGCCCTGGTACGCTGCTGTTTGCTTGATAAGCAGAAGAGACAATGCGGGCAGCTGCAAGGAAAAGTTTCCTCGTGTCTATTCTGTGAATTGCTTTTGCAGGAACCAGATTGCTTTCTTGATTCAGCGCTCTGGCAGGTTGCTGCTGCACGGGGACTGGAGCAGGTAATATTGTTAAAAAATCTTTCTCTTGCCTTCCTAAACCCTGCGTTATCCACCCACACCAGCACACGGCCACTCAGTAGGGCACAGGAATATGCTTACTGAATTATTTGTTATCCTTTCTCGGCTGGACAGGGATTTTCATCCCATCCCTCAGCAAACAATGTCAGTGCTGCAATGTCTTGATGCCTCTCACATCCAGTTGCATAAATGCAATGCAGAAAGCTAGGGCCTTAAAGCATTAAACAATACCCCTGTTCACTGATCAGCTCATTAAATGTACCAGCAGCAAGCCACTCATTAGATTCAGACTCTTATCCATCACCTTGAGATACCAGCTGTGAAATCATTGATAAAAAGGACAAAGGATAAAAGGGATATATTGGATTTCATACTGTTCAGAACCCCTGATGGCTTGAGATGTAAAAACGTTATCGTAACTTAGTATTCACTAAATGTTATACAAAGAAAGGGTTCTTTCACTGGCAGGTTCAAAGGTGCTTCTCAGCAGCAACCATATACCCAAAGCCAATTCTTTTCAAGATGCATTAAAAAAAAAAAATTACACTCTGGATTTTATATGGCAAGGAAATTTAAAAGCAGGAGAAAATTTGGATTATAAAAAATCCCTTTTATAGTAAAGAGACATTTGTTGATAATTTTTCAATTCCCCTCTTGCAAGGGTTCAATATTTCAATTTGAATGATACCATTTCTTTAATAATTTAGCTACTTTCTTCCCCCACCTATGTTTTTCCCAGAGTAGGAAAAAAGATGTTGGGAGTATTTGGTCAAAATTCTGCAGTTTTAAACACCACAGCCTTTGGAATGGAAATTAAGACAGTGTGAGATTGTAATATGACCTCCCTGTAACATTCATGCCAGGTCCTCTTTTAAGTGCTTTCAACCCTGCACACAGAGCCACAGGGAAAATCTTCTGAAAACATACTTCTATGATACCAGTAAGAAAAGGAATAAATTTGAATATTGTACAGATGGAAAAATATGGTCTGAAGATTTAATCTGCAGGGGAAATTACTTGGGGGCAGAATTAGTTTTCCTGATGTTAACTTATCACACAGGTAACAAGTGTGTTGCCTCAGTTTTTGCAAGATTATGCCCTAAACTTCAGTCCAAAGGAGTGTAAGGTATGTCCCAGCTCCTAGATACTGCTCCACTGATTTAGATGGAGCTTCCTCACCTCAGCAGTAGGCTCACAGACATAATTGCTTCATCATTGTATGTGGAAAGATACAAAGAAATTTATATTTATACAGGAATTTATATCAGAGACCAAGCCTTTGTGCTACAAAACACTTAATATACTTTTTGTTGCCATAGAAATAAATGAATAACAAACTGAAAGCACACTGAATGTTTCTGTGTATTGCTGATTGTCAGCAGATGTAAAGACTGCAGAACCTGTCTGAGCTGAGACACAGCTGAAAGTTGAGATTTCAGGTGCAGCTCATACGAGCAGCAGCGAAAAGGATCCCTGTTCTGCTGTTGGAGGTGGAAGGTTCATTGGGGAGGGGAAATGGCTGCTGAAAAAATAAAATGAAACTACTTAAGTAAGTTTGAACTGTGAAGTTTTGCATTAGGACTGCCCTTCAGAGGAAAAGCAAACTTGAAAATAATGGCAGGATATTTAAAACAGCCTTTAATATATACAACACTGATGTTTAATTCATGAGTTCTGTATTAATGACTTTTGATCTGTCAGATTTAGTTGTTTCGGCCAAACCAGTGAAACCTACAAAGGTAACATTCACATGACTCCAAATTATAAAGGAATAGTTTACTGTAATTAACCTCCCTTTAATCCTGTATTTCATACTTACCCATCAGTTTGCTGTCAATCTTGACCTTATCTGTTCTTATGGATAAGTTAAGTTGTAGGGTCTCATTTGCACTGTAGGAGAACTGGAAAAGATGACACAATAGAGATATTTGTACCTTCATTTGGGAAGGCTGATTTCATGCATTTTCTATGATTCTCAGTAACCAGAGCCGTGAAGGTTTTAGAAAATATCCCAAAACTTACGGTCTTTTTTTCATCTTGGTGAAATCCATTTATAGAAAAATGCTTTAATGAACCTAATCTTTCACAATCAGAATTTTCAAGTACCAAGAGACAGCAATATCTGAATACCTGCTTTTCATTAATTTAATTTACATTTGGCTACGGGTTTGCAAGTAGCACAGGTACTGTTCATATTCAGTAAGTATAGCTGCTGCCCCTGCTGAGCTCTCCCTTCCCACACCATCTGGCTCTATTACTTCTATAGCCACTGCAGACTCACACCACATGGAGGGGAAATCTCTTGCATCTTTTGCAGTGCAACCCCCTCGTTATAGCCAAAGCACAAGGTTCACATGCTCCAAGACAGGAGCTTCTGCTCAAGTTGAAAGTAACAACCGGTGGGAAAGAAAAAGAGCAAAGGAAAATACAATGGCTTTATAAAGCAAATGCCCTGTGCTAGGCTCAAATGCTGCATAAATGCCAATTAGTTCTCAAAACTACTCTGTTAGTAAGCTTGTAAGACATAAAGGCTAAAGTCAACATAACATTTGTGAGTCCAAATTTGAGCTTGGTAATTTGAATTTCTTTTTTTAATATTATTTCCTTTCTCTGTAAAACAAACCAGAGTGAAAGTAGCATAGCGAGTAAGTAGCCAAACAACAACATACTGTTACCATTCCCCTTTTTACAGATATAAAATGTGAAAGATAATGAACTGGCATGTGAAGAGAGAGAGCTCTGCAATTCTCATCTTTTTTTCCTCAACGGTTTCACCAGATTGCATAAAAAGTGAAAATGAAAGAATAATGGTCCTGAATTCCTCCAGGGACAGTTCAATGAATTTATGGATTGCATAGTTAGAGAAACCAAAGAGAAAGACTGAGGGCTTTGAGAGGAGACCCCAGGAGCTCTGAGCCAAAGCTGCTACTGCCAAAGAAGAATCTCCATCAGAGGTGACTTTCTTCTCTGAAGGAAACCAATATTACCTGTATATTTCTGGACACATGTGGATACTGGAACAGGTCTACAAAAACTGAATGTGTTTAGTAGGTGAATCATATTTCTGCATTTACCTCTTTACTCATGAATGAAAATTTTCCTTCATCTGATTCATCAACAGGAGCTTCAAATTCAAACTGGCTGTTTCCAACCACAAATTTTTTATCCTATGGAAGAGAAAAGTTCAGCTTAGAATTTGTATAACATCACCAAGCACAATAAAATATCACCAAGCAATACCTTGTTCAGTACAGGAAGTAATAAGACTAAGTGAAGAATGGTAACCAGTTAAAGTCATCTGAAAACAAAGCTAGTGAAACACTGAGCCAGCACAATCTGCTACTTTGCTGCACCTCTCCAATGTTCGCTGAAGGTGGAAGCACCAAGCAGTACCAACAAAGCAAGAACATATCTAGTACACTGTTTCAGAGTGTGAAAGAAGAAGTTTCATAAGAAAATGCCTTGAGACGTGAATACTGGGTGGCTTCACACATCAGATGTGTCATTAACAGAGCTGTGTGAGTTCTGCCCTTTAAGGTTTTCTCTGTAGAGATGCTGGGAAAAGCAGGAATGCAAGAATTATATGGGAAACTGGAATGAACATCTCTCAGACCTTGCTGGCTTTGTTTCTCCTGCCTCACCATGACTCCAGCTGTGTTTTCACAGGACAGCTTTTGATGACAGCACCAGCTGGGTATTCCTGCCTCCTTAGACACCTTCTTTCCCCTCTCTTCTCCCTAGTTCCTACATCCATTCATTCCTGCCTTTCGGCTGCAGCGCATACTGACTTGCGCTGCACTGGCAAAACTCTCAGCTTGGCTGTTCTGTGGTTCAATTGAAGAACTGTGCTGGCTAAAAACCAAACACATCAACTCATGACTGTTTCTGTGTTGAGTCATTCTCGTGCTCTGCCCCACAGCACAAGTGCACAAAAGCTTTGCCAGAAGAACCAGAAAAAGAAATAAGTAGCAAGAACATTTTCAGACAGTACTGTTTGTAGGAAATCAGAGTCCACTGGGGGACAAGACCACCTTCACCTTTTTAGAATCATAGAATGCTCCGGGTTGGAAGGGACCTTCAAAGATTATCTTGTCCACACCCCTGCCATAAGCAGGGACAACTTTGACTAGACCAGGTTGCTCAAAGTTCCATCCAGCCTGGCCTTGAACACTTCCAATGATGGGGCAGTCACATCCCTGGACAACCTGTTCCAGTGTCTCACCACACCCATTGTAAAAAATGTTTTCCTTGCATCTAATCTAAACCTATGCTCTCTCGGTTTAAAACTGTTCTCCCTTGTCATCACAGGCCTTGCTAAAAAGTCTCTCTTTGTCTTTCTTATAAGCCCCCTATAAATATTGGAAGGCTGATATTTGGTAAAAAAGTCTCTCTTTGTCTTTCTTATAAGCCCCCTATAAATACTGGAAGGCTGATATTAGGTTTCCCTGAAGCCTTCTCTTGTCCAGGCTGAACAACTCCAACTCTCTCAGCCTGTCCTCACAGCAGAGGTGCTCCAGCCCTCTGATCATTTTTGTGGCCTCCTCTGGACCTTCTTCAACAGGTCCATGTTCTTCCTGTACTGAAGGCCCCAGAGCTGGACGCAGTACTGGTCTCACAAGAGCAGAGTTGAGTGGGAGAATCACTTACCTTAACCTGCTGATCATGCTCCTTTTTAGGCAGCCCAGGATGCAATTGGCTTTCTGGGCTGCAAGTGTGCATTGCTGGCTCACATATAATTTTTCATCCAACAGTATCCCCAAGTTCTTCGCTACAGGGCTACTCAGCCTGTACTGGTACTGGGGATTGCCCCGACCCAGGTGCTAGACCTAGCACACAACCTTGTTGAACTTTGTGAGAACTTCACTTCGATGCCCTCTGTGGATGTAAACAACTAGTCCCTACTTTTGTCCAGAACTGTTTGAGTCTTGGAGTACATGGCAAAAAAAAGAATGGTTTCTTGATTCCTCTTTCCTGCTCCAATGGTTAGTTAATTTGCCTCCTGCTGTCACCTAAGCCTCATGTATGAGGATCTTATCCTATTTATTTGTAGCTACCTCTTCAATGGTGGAATCACTGGTAACTCACAGGCCACTAGATTTATCTAATCAGGGCATTGGAAACCTTTCCTACTGCACCTTGACTGTGACAGGTTGGATAGTGGACACAAGAGCACACCAAGGCTTAGGGCTGAAGAGAACACACTTTAACTGGGTAAAGGGCCTGCCTCCAGTCTTGGGAAGTTTTATAGAAGGGAACAGACCTTTTTCTTCCACCTTCTCAGAAGCTTCGTATAGAAAATAAACTACTGACTGAGCTCTGAAAAGTCTTTTCTGGAAGCTTCAGAGCCCATTTTGATTTACAGATAATGTCTCTAAGTTTTACTCCAAGTTTTAAAGCATGTTACAAACCTCTTTTCTGAGGAACGCTGCCTCACTTCACTTACTCTACATTTTGATATATCGTGTATTTTTCAAAAGCATTTGAATTCTGCTGCTGCTGCATAAGGCTTTTCCACACGCCTAACAGAAGGTGCTGGGAGAGGACCTTCAGTGTATGTGACAGCTGCCACCTGGAGCAGACTGAAATCAGGAGCTGCTATCCCAGGCTCTCGAGCAGAAGGCCACAGAGCTCAGATTCAGCAGTCTGGGTGCAAGAGGAAACATGCAGCAAACACTAGGAAGTGAGTTACACATCAGACACACATGGCAAAGACAAATCCAAATGGGAATTACATTTAATGAAAATCTTTGGAGGGCTAATAAGGTTGTCTTGATGCTGGTACATCTGTTTCCTCTGCTGTGTCAGTCTTTCAAGGACTCGGCTGCAGAATGCCTCTCAGAAGCTGCAGGCAACATGACTGATCAGTACTAAACTTTCCTCTCAACTGCTCGTCCTGGATGAAGCTAATCCCAAGAGAAGGACAACAGCTTGGCTTTACTTCTCCTTTCTACTGAAAGCCTTTCAGAGGAAGGAGGGGCAGAAAAACAGCCAACAGCTTCTCCTCTTTTACTCCGTTTCCCTCCAGTGGAAGACCTCACGAGCAGATTTATTCACTGTGCTGTAAGTGTTCACAAGTTAAGAAGTGCATGCAACATGTATGAGCTTATTCTTCCACCCTCAATTCTGCAATAGCAGTTTTAGAAGCCATCCACCTCTCCTAATGGCTAAGCCCAAACCTTCACTGCTAATCTCCACCTGGAAACAGAGATGCTTAATGCTCAAGGTTGGCTAGTATATTTCACCACCCATGATAAGGCAGGTTGTGCATCGTCCTTTTAGGCAAAGCACAGATTAAAACAAAATAAAAGAGCTATAGTCCAAAGTGACAACAGAACATAATTTTTTGCCTTTTCTAAGCAAGAATTTAGGCAAGGAAAATAGGAGGAAAACTAGTATCTACCAATGTCCTAATCAATAAAGACCTTACATGTGCTCATAGCTGCATGACCGCTACCTTCAAACACACCGTAATACTCAGCATATCCTGTTGAAAAATTGTTCCACATGAGAAGCCACATGCCATGTTGCATTTGGGCTGCAGGCAAACCCCTACAAAATACCCATCTATGGCTTCTCCTGAGCCACCCTGCCCTCCATGAGATGTTTACCAAAGGCTGAGTGTAAGTTATGCCCTTACTCAAATGAACTTTCAGTAACCAAAGTTATTGCTGTGCCTGTATGATTACAACTACTTCATGCCTTATTTCTCTATTTTCACAGATACTTCGACGTCGGTGCATACAGCTGTAGTCACGGTGTGTGCCTGTTCAAGTCCTGGCACTGAAGGCATTATTATTTGGCTTAAAAATGCACCTCTCTACCAGGATATACGGGGCTACTCCCACGATAGAGATGATGTTCCCTTATAGGTCTCACCTAAGAAAAAATATTCTGACATCATTTGACAGTCATTGCTCTGCAGCATCTTTTCAGTCTAGGTCTTATGCATTCATCTTACTTCTTACAGAGACCTGAATGCCACTGAAGACTTCTCAGTTCCAAGTTAAATAAATGCATACTAGGTCTGGTCTGTAGGCAAACTGCTAAACGCTGCTGCCTGTGGCAAAGGGTTCCATCCACAGGATTTATCTGCCTTTGTGTAGCAGAGGTGATAGAAGAGCTTTGTAAGCTATACTGTACTTCAATTTGGCAAAGGAAAAAAAAAAAATCCTCTACAAACAAGAGCCTTCTTTCCTTTGATAGATGGCTGGTAGTTAAAGCAATCAATGCAATCTCCAGAGTATCTATCATCAATTCACTTATACACAAAGATGACACAGAAACAAACAACAGAAACTAGGACCGATACTTGAGCTATCACCTAAAGAAATGGTTTTTAAACTTCAATTTTATCAAACTAACAATAACATCTTATGCACTGTGCATTTTTTTGAAAAGTGAAAATTGAATTAAGCACACTGACCGATGTAATTCTAGAACGAAAACAATGCAAGTATTTAACTAGAAAAAAAAAAGATATAAAACATTCACAACTCCTAATTCTCCCATAATTTCATTAGTTGAAAAATAATTGTCAAGTTGTTTCAGTAGGTCCAGCTTATATTTTTTCAAAAAAATCCAACACATCCACATCAAATAGTTATACTACTTTACCCAGCTCTGATTCTGTTTTTGTGATGACTTCTCATTTAGAGACTCTATGACAGTAACCAATATTCTATTAAACTTTAAGGTGTAGTTCTTTTCCTTCTTCAAAACCAATTATGAGCAGGATCTCCAAAGAATACTAATGCTTTCGTTTAGGGGTGTGGCAGCAGTTTAAGTGGAATTCAAATGACAGCTAGCTTTGAATCAATCTGCTTACCCGATAATAAGCTAGATGTCTTCCCTCAAAATACACTGTTGTTCGGTACTCCATAGGTATTATCTCAGGGTTTGGGCTTAGAAACTGTGGGCATTCTTCTTCCTGGGGAGAGAAATATTTTCTACGTTATTCCAAATAAAAAGTCTTATCACAACAAGCTCCGATGGCCTTCGGACAATAGAATGATTGTTCTGAAGAACTTCAAGCTTAAAATACAGTGACAGATTTGATTACACCCTTTCAAATTAGACATGCTAAAAATGACTGCAGCATATGTCAAAGCTGTGGGTGATTATCTTTCCCAGCCTTGAAATCTTGTTCCTCCCATTGAAGCAAAATAGTAAAAGGAACAAAAATAACCTTTCAAGAGTTATTCAGTCTCACTGCCCCTCCTCAATCACACCCTTAAATTCCCACCTCCGCACTGTCGCTAAAAAAATATCTCACACTTTCGGAGTTAACTTTAGACTAATTTAAAAATCCCTAATGCAACCAACTGATATGAGAGAAAAAGCTAAGAAAATATTGAAGTGTTCTAATAAAAACCTAATAATCTTATTTTTAAACATTACCATATTTTGTTTAATCACATCCTGTACTGGAGAGGACTCTTCACAGATATGTCTCTTCCAGTCCCACTGGCAATTCCATCTATTGCTTGCACAGGAATAGCATCTACAAATATAACATGATAGTCATGACAAACTGCCAGGCTTTTTCCCCCCCATTGACAAAAAAAGTAAATTAAATTCCATCTTTATTCATGGAGGAGAGATCAATCTGTTACAGTGTCCTTTGTATACTGAGCTAAAAAAAACATAGTAAGAACAGTTCAAGAACCCCAAAAAGCTGTTTTCTCCCTTACATATTTGAACAAGGATTAGAAATCCACAGCATCCCTCACAAACTTTGAGATCAAGTCTATGAGGACCGGAAATGATCTTGATCAACCTTCATACGTAAGATTGAACAAAGAGGGGCTTGGGTTGTCTGTGCCTGCCCTGGGGCAGCAGCACCTCGAGCAGAGCAGATGGTGGGGGCAGAGTCAGCTTCGATCATCCTGTTTGAACACGCTGCAACCCAAAGCACCAACCTCACGTTTGAGGGAACAAGCAGGTAAGCAGACATCCATGGAGCTCAACTGCAATGGCAATACAATGGACTGGCCTTTATTTATACGTGCCATGAATATTCCCGTTCCACATGGTTTACATTACCAGCTCACCTGGAGCCCTTCAACCATTTTTCAACTCCATTAAAATGTAAGAAAAAGGATTTAGGCACTGGCAAATTTTGAGACTTCAAAAGCTTTAATGACAAAATGACTGAGTAACTCAGCTGCCAGTTACCTGAAACACGAAGCTACAGGATCTAAACACCTAAGTTAAGGAGCTGAAACACTTACGGTTGATTTTCAAAAAGATTCATTGCCTCCTCACAGTCATAAAAAGGGTAAGTATGTGATGCAAAAAATATCTTGTTCTTTCCAAAGGTTAACTGAAGTGGAACTGAAACATGATCTGTCACAAAAGAAAAAAAGTATCTAAGTGGTTGTTGAATTCTTTAGCTCGTTCTTAAGCTGAAAGATACAGTGATAATACTTTTATTATTTTACAGGACATAAAGCAAATATTTAACTCTACTGTTGACACTCTGGATCTCATGACCTGTTGTACTTCAGATCTGTAAGCTCTGCTTTTCCTTTTTAAGCTTTGCAAATTTTTCAGTACATAGTTGTCAGAAGAAAAGCAGAAATGGGATAAAGGGAAGAAGCAAAATTATAGAAAAGCTTTGTTTTACAAAAGTGTTTCTCAGCAGTGCTATCATCTGCTAGAATTTTAAAGAGTCTAGAAGAATAAGGAAAACTAAATGAGGAGATAATTGAACACATGAAAACTGGCACAAGAACAGTCATATTAAATAAAACATTTTCTTAAATATGAATATGTCTGCAAGTAAAATCACTTGTTTCATTTGCGGATTAAAACTGTCATCCTCATGTGAATTAAAACAAGTGAGCTTTGTGGTTAATGCCCAACAGTGCCTGCAACACCAGGTTACCACAGGCCCTTGTGATCTTCTGTTTGCTGTACATGATTTCTCCACAAATGTACTTCTCATCTGGATCATTACTGAACTAAGAGCGGAAAATTTATCTTCAGAAACTGGTGCTTTCCTCAGCGAAGCTGTTTGAAATACCTTTCGCAGAAATCATTAAGCCCCTGTGACAAGCTATTTCACAAACTATTGAGCAATTTCAAACTCTGCTTTCCTTGAACAGGTTCTTGAAAGATCATCAGCTGCTTGGCGGGAAGTCACCTTTGCCTGCACTGGGTCCTCTTGAATATTTCAGACTAGTAGGAATGCCAGGGGCATTTCCTAACAACGGGACAGCAAAAAGCATCCTTTCTTTCTAGAAATGTCCTATTCCCTTTGGAACCAACCACAGCTAAAGTAACCTAGACTTTTCCAGACTCAATAGGGTTTCTTAACAGCAAGTGCATGGCTCAGGACTTTGTCAGAGGGTGCCAGGTACCACCACCTGTGTCCCTAACCGCCTGCCTCCTGCTGAAGTGTCTGCCAAGCTACTGAGCATCTTCATAACACTTTTGAACATCCTACAGATGCAACCCTGTACAACCAACTCAGAGAGGTGTATTATTTCCAGGTGACTTGGTTACTCTGATGCCATCACTGACAGGGTTCTAGTCTCACATTTTATGCTGGAAGACGTCAGGCTGTCATGTTTATCAACCTGTCCGCTTTACATCCTGCTTTACAAAATATTTAGGGAATGGGAATTGGCCATAAACAACAGTGTTGCTTTAACACTTCACATAATCTGATATCGTGACACACCCCAGCTAGTTTAAAACTTGAGAGAGGGATTTTAACATCATTACTCTTCCTGTAACTAAACCTGGATTTTGACCTTTTTTGGCCTTAAGAGAATTTAAACTTATCTTAAAAAGTGCTTCCAAGTACCAGTCTGAGAGCCCATGGCTGTTGTGATACATATAGAAGGGTTATCCTCAGGGGCACTTCTGCAAGCTGCAAGAGCACCCATTTTTGGGGTTTTTTTATTTTAGTTTTTTAAACTTGATACAGTGCTGTCCAACTGGTTTTATTCCATGTACTTATGCATCAAGATGTATGAACTTAAGGTATTAATAAAGCACTATCTAGGAAACAGCACAAGAATTATGGTTGGCAACAGACCTTAAGCATATAATCAGCGGTTCTGAACAATGATACAGCCTTTAATTATACAGTCATATATTTTTCCACTGGAAAGGAGTGGAAAAGCAGCAGAACCTGGAGGGCACAGAGTAGAAGAGGCAGAAAGCTTTATGAGAGAAAAGGACAACCTTGTGACATGGACCAGAAGTCACTGAACTACAGCTGACTAGAGCAAAACTAAGACATCAGAGATGACAAATATCACATCTGAAGTGCATAGGTGGCTCTTCTGGCCCCAGAACTTGGAGTCACTAAGGTAAGATTAGAGGAGGTGGGTTTTGTTTGTTTGGGACACAGAGCAGCACCTCTCTGGCTCCCTTTCTGTGTCTCTGCCAAGCTCCTGTTTCAGGTTCCTTGTAGAAACACTGGGAATGCTACAGTTTGTAAATACAGCAATGGAGAAAGTTTGAGCAAACCTTGTTTGTTTAAAAAAATGTTGGAATGGACAAAGTTCAGCAGTAGACTATTTGGGCAAAGGGACTGAAGAGGGTAAAAAACCTTGCATGCAGCTCATATAAGAGCATCACATTAGAAGCAGCAGGCTATGTTCTTTCTTCTTATTGTACATGGAGGGTAGCAGTACTTCTTTACCTTGACCTTTCGGTGTTGGAGGAATTAAATCAGGTGGATCACAGATAATAACCCCTTCTTTCAACTGAGCATAATGGGTTGTTTCACCAAACGTACAAAAAACCTGGTCACTCTCAGTCAAAGTTGGCAACGGACTTACAGTCAGTTCCACCTGGAAAAAAAAATAAAAAGGGTAAAATATCTGAAAGAAACAAAGACCAAATAAAATTTATGGCCAGAGCATTGCAACTGCTGGGTTTTTTTTTGGACAGTGGTGATATTTTGGCTAATATCACAGGAGATGGTTCTCCTTTTCAATTTTTATTTCTTCCCATATGCTAATATTTTCCTTTTACACCTCTATAATTTTTTCCATGCTTGGTCTATGTTAAATTACACTAGTACAAAAACCTATTGTCCTGTCAATGCATTACATCAGAAAAAAAAATGTCTGTACAGACACACCCAAAGCCTTTTCTTCTTGTCCTCAGCATCTAGTTTAGCTACAGTAACAAGGGTGGTTAACACTTAAATCCTGACAAACTTCATTAAAATTACATTAACCTTAGGGGTTACTAGTGAATAATGAAAACAAGGCTTGATGGGCTGGAAAAGCTGGAGTTTGAAAGAGCTGAATAGAAAAGTGGCTTCCTCAAGACTCAAGGTACATGCAAGAAACCCACTGAGAACTATCATTACTGCTGGAAAAGGATTTCTGACTGATGGTGAGATCATAATCTTCTGGAAACTACCAGTTCAGAGCACATGTGAGAAAATAAAAGTAAAATAAAATCAGAAAACTTAGCAAGGAAGGAAGGAAAAAAAATATGAAATTAAATTTTGGATGCTGTCCTTAATTTAACGCTTCAGGTGTTTTATTTATACAGTTCAACTTTTCCCATATTTATTGCCAGAAGAAATGACAATCATCCCTTTTTCTCTGAAACCAGTCCACTGTGCTATGAGCTGCAATGTTTTTTTGGTGAATAAAGGAATCATGAGGAGACAGTGGCATTAGCGATGTTACAGGCAGCAGGTAAACACTCATTTGAAGTCAGGTTTGGTTTTGGCTTTTAGGTATTTTGGCCTCAGATGCTGATATGAGACACCTGGCACCTGTCAACACAAGTTGACAAGACCTGCACTAAAAGAAGGTGTGGATTTTTAGCAGGTTAGCTCCAGTCTACTAACATTTTTATTTAACACAGAAATGCCCTTCAACACAATGCTGTTTACATCATATAGGAATGGATTTAAACTGACTTGAATGAAAGTCTCTTTCTTTCTGATTAAGAGGGATTAAAAGCCATTTTGCTGATTTTCCTTGAGCACCCCTGGGAAGCCCTCAGTCTGCCCTGGCATGCTCCATTTAGAGTTAGAGCAAGCAATGACAACCTGGTCACACTCTGAACACTCAGTTTTGTTGCCACAGAGTTGTTTTGCATGCTGAATTTACCTTTTCCATGTACCCAGACAGGCGTCGCTGGGTAGGCAAATCCATGGCTGATTTGAAAGCAACAGCTTATGGCTCTGCTGCTTACTTCAGTTTATGCTCAAGTAAGCTGAAAGGGCAGCATGAAATCTCCCCTATCAATTACTTTTTATGGGTTATACAACATTGTGCAACACTTTTATAATATTCATTTAAGTGTAAATGCTTTATCAACCATACTAGCGCATCATTTTTGGTTACAGAGAAGGTCAAAAAGAGCATTTCTTAGAGGAAAACATGAACTGCAACATGCAAAAAAAGCAGGCAAAGAAAAGCACTGTGAGAAATGCCAGACAATGAGAGACTTGAAACACTCTTCTATCCTAGTGTCCACTGTGCATAAAGAAATGGAGATATTCACCTTCCTGGTAGTGACATCAATGTGCTTTAAGAACATGTAGGGCAGGGATGTCAAACTCATTTTCATCAGGGGCCACATCAGCCCCGTGGTTGCCTTCAAAGGGCCAAATGTCATTTTAGGACTGTATAAATGTAACTGCTCCTACATTGATACAGTCCTAAAATGACATTTGGCCCTTTGAAGGCAACCACGAGGCTGATGTGGCCCCGGCGAAAATGAGTTTGATGCCCCGATATAGGGAAAGCATTTTCTTGTCATACCTTAGCAGGGGCTCTGCGACTCATGTTTAGAGGGTCTGCACTAATGACAGTCATGCACGTGCCACTTGGACTCCACAGCCAGTGGTTCTCTTTATCAGCTGTTCCACAGTCTGCCTTCTTTGTGCACCTGACAAAATAGGAACAAAAACCAAAGCAAAGCAATATTATAGCTGGGCTCTGCTTTCTCTGAACTACACAATTTCAGGATTAGAGCTTGAAATTACAATACAAGATGACAAGGAATTTGCTTTAATATTGACTATTCAGGTTGCTATTAGAGAATTTTTAGTAGAATAAGCAGTGAAATAAGTATCGATGGCTTGAAATGTCAAAAGCAAGTGGGGAAATGTATCTATATTATTTTGGACACCACCCTGGATTAGACAACCCAAATCCATACAGAAGGAGTACTATTTAGCACAAGAGCCATCAGGTAATGGAGCCATTGCCTGATCATCTGAAACCAGGCTGATTAACCTTCATCGTAACATATAACAAAGTCCTGAGCGAGTGCGCCCAGCTTGGCTTTTCTGCAGGGCAAGTGGCAGACACCTATGTCTTACCAGCAATCAGCCACCCCATTCATAAGAGTAAAATGCAATAGAGAAGCACTGCTGAGGGCACACTGCTAACTTTGTAGTGAATGTTTTCATAAACTCCTGACACTATTTAAAGCCCCTCCATGCCAGGCCACCATTACCATCACAGGAAGATAACAGTGGCTGTGCAGCCTCACCAAAAATACTGCGAGATTTTCCCAGCTCATGTGCAAGAAGAAAAGAAGAGATGCTGCAGTGCAGAAGCTGCGTATGTGGCTACAAAAGCTTGTTGAAGTGTGTGTGGGGACAGACTCATACGGATTCTTTCCATTCTGTGCAATGTTTAGGAGAAAATACTGTAGGATCTCTGGCTGCTGTAGCAGAAGACTATTAACTCATCAGGGGCTTTAACCACCTGTCCTGGTTTTGTTCCTTAAACCTTGACACAACCCTATCCTTAAAGATATCATTTACATACAGAGTCCATAGACATATAACATACACCTAACCACATAATTAAGTGTATTCATTATGCAAAATTTGGTGCAGATGAGAAAAACACAAGAAATTCAGTGCATTTTTTTCCATTGGAAAAAGAACACTAGCAAATGCAAAAAATTCATGTTTGCCTGTTCTGAGACCATTAATATTTTGAGATATTGAGGTCAGTGGTCATATCAGAAACCCGAAGGGAAATCTAGGGAAAATTGTCTTTTGTACGATGTATCACACAGCCTTCAACTCCCAGAAGCCCAGGAGGAGTTTGAGGTGTATATTCCAAATCCCCAGGTTTCATCCACAGCAACTGAAGCCCAGCCGGGACGAGTTACAGCATATTACATAAACCTGCATGCACTACATAAGTTTTTCTGCAGTGCTCTATATTATGCTATACCTCAGTCTGATAGCTCACATTTTCAGATAGGAAGCTAGAAGCCTGAAATTCATCTGCATACTATAATTAAATAGCCCCTTTGTTCCAACAGCAAGTACTTAGCATCATGAATTCCCAGCCACTCATGCCAAGGGGTTAATTAACTTAGTAGTCAAAGAGAGAGTTGCAGGACCACTCTTCCCCCTTGCCACTCCAATCAATGAAGAGTGCAAAAAAAGAGATATTCCAGAGCTGTTCAGTGCTGTCCTAGTTTACATGTGTTTGAATATTAATTCAGTTAACCTCTGCAGATAATTAGCCAAATGCCACTTCCTGCTCACCTACAGTCAGGTGAGGGTGCAGTGTAGCTACATGTCTTGATAGATGATGTTTATTTCGAAACAGGACTTGGGCTATATTTTATTTCAGACATGAACAGGTGGGTTTTTTCAGGCTCTTTTTTACACTTTCCTGCTGTACTTAAAATAGAAATTTTCTGAATTTTAAATAGGGAGTACTCTTTTAATTTCTGGAAGAACATTTGACTGTGCAGTTCAGAGAGTGTTAGAAGTTGTATACTGATTTTCAGTACCAGCAGCAAAGTATATATTTTCCCCAACCAAATCAAGCTATTCCACTGCCTGCCCCTGAGAAAACACCGGCAGCACTCACCTGCCCTCTCTCACGCACCAGCCGCAGTATGGATCCCTCGCTTGAGTACACTTCTCACAGTCCGAATATTTGTGGCAGTCCTG
This sequence comes from Columba livia, assembly GCF_036013475.1. Classification (NCBI taxonomy): domain Eukaryota; kingdom Metazoa; phylum Chordata; class Aves; order Columbiformes; family Columbidae; genus Columba; species Columba livia. Next base: position 190,169,073 of record NC_088602.1, on the reverse strand, counting down.
CACAGGCAGTCGATACACCTGGAGAACCAAGAGTAAGGCAAACCATAAGGGATCCGAAGAAGGCACAAGGAGATATTTGTGGACAGGGCTGTATGGTGCTATTGCCTGTGGCAGCAGAAGAGTCCAGTCTGATTTTAAGAAAATCCATACAAAACCAGAGTGTGACTGTCTCCCCTCAATGAAATCTAAATTTACACACTTTTCCTGCTCTTTTTCTCTCCAGTATTCTCTAATGTCTCCCTTAAATAACATAGGACATTTTTATAATCAAGAATCATAAGCAAGCCTCCAAAAACTGAGCTTTTCAGTCTTTCCAGCTCCATTATTTGTGGAAATCTGCATTACAGCAGCCACTGCAGACAGCAACTGTATGAACAACTCTCCAAATTCAAGAAATAGCTACTGCAGGATGGATACTTGGTACTGGCTAGATCTTTTTTTTTATACAGAACATCCTCCCCTCCATATCTCTAGCATGGAGATGAAGTTGTTTGGAAATGTGATCATTGGTGGCACTTTTAGCCAGAAGGCATCTCAGAAAGTTTACAAGTGTGAGAGAGCCAAGGCGCTTCAGGTCACTGTACTTCTCCCTGTATAACCCTCCACCATGCAATACATTCACCAAAAGAAAATGGAAATAAGCAGCAGGGAAAAGAGCATAATCGGTTCTCATGTCTCCATCCCCCAATAAATATACAGCTTCTGGTTTGATTTCCTTTGGTGCTGAGAACAAACAATTTTGTCTTGCTTTGGTGCACAGAAGAAGGAGCCAGCACACAACTGCTCCTTTTAGTTATGTTGCTGAAATGATGCAAGAGGAGAACAACACGTACGTCTTCCTGTTGATGACTATGTTTTAAAGAGCACAAGAAGTCCAGCAACAGTAACTCTGAGATGTAAACTTTTTGAGTTTGGCCTTTTCTTTCACATTTGGAGAGTTCAGTCTGACTCAGTTACGGAAAATATCAATATTGGGTACTTTTCCTGCATTTATTAATACAGAGGTCTACCTTTTCAGCATTCTTTTTCCACAGATTCTTACCTAACTGGAGCGGAGTTACTGGCACTCTGTTTCACTAACTGGTACCATGAGTAATTTAATATCCAAGTGAATGGCTTTTTTTATGACAAAATATTTATTTCATAATTCTGGCAGGCATAAACAAGCCCTAGAGATTGTCGTCTCTGCAAGTTTTATGTAAATTTAATGAATTTAAAAGAAAAAATAGCAGCTCCAGCTTCAAAATGCAGAGAAACTAATTTTAGAGATTTTTGAATTGGCACTCTTAATCACAGAGAGTGGTAAAAGCTAAAACAAGAAACAAGCTAGTGATTGTGGTAAGTGGCTGCCACAGGCTTCTGCTTTCTGCCCAGTGTGGTGTGTACCATAAGGAACCTGGGACCTGCCAGTGCTGTTCACGTGTAACGAACCAGCACGGGCACAGCAGGGCTGCTACGTTGCTTTCCGAGTCCCCTGAGAAGCTGCGAGGGGTTTGTCCTGCTCTCTGCCCCAGCTCTGGGAGCAGAGCGGGAAGGAAGGGGGTGATCTCTGACAGCATCTGCTCCAAGCCACCCACTGCTATTGACACAGCAGCAAAAGCTGGGAGGAGAAGCGGGAGGAGAACTGAAACAGGAAAGCAAGAGTTTATTTCTCATTGTGGTTCTTAACCTCTGTATTGTTCTTCCCTGTATCTCTCTCAGTCTCATTTCTTTTTAAAAACAGGTTCAAGTTATAACCCACTACATAATCACCTCCACTTTGCTCAAGTGCCTACAGAGCCCGAGCGATTCACTTCTAAATGCTGCGGCAGGCTGCATCTGCCAGGTAGCTTAGCATTAAGGATGCAGAGCAGTGCAGCTAGCCTGCCCTTTATTGTTTACCTTATTTTAAACAATTCTAAACCATTTTAACTCCCAGGGCATGGTTCTGATATCTCTATTCCCACAACTCCCAGCCGTGCGTAACCCAGAAGTGCACATTTCAGCATTTGTTCTTCTCTCTCTTACGTCGCTTCATTTCTCCCATCTCCAAAGGCCTCCATTCTCCTCCTGTCTATCTGCTTCTAAAAGTGGGTGGGACTGCTCATTGTAATCAACTTCTGGAGATGACAGTAATGTAATTCCATTACAGAGCTCCCAACTTTAGTTATTCATATTTAAGCTGAACAGGTTTTATAAAAGAAAACTATTATTTGCATTATTCAGAAGCTGCAGTGTCTATGAGAGCTACTTGGAAAAGATTAAACTGAAATCCTTTCTCTAGCAGAAACTTGCCGCTTTCTAAACGAAAACACTTTGTAGAGATGGAATAATTTTTTTGCAAATTTTCCTGAAGAATTTGTCTGTGGCCTTCCTAAATTCTACCGGTTCAAGCAGACTGTCACCAGAAAACTTGTATTACTTCAAAGCTGCTGCCACCCCTTATGCTGCTCAGCAGCTCACACCATCGCCTGGTGGGGATCTCAGGGCTTTTAAGCAACGTGCCAGCTTGTCAAACAGGGTGCCAGGCTGCCCAGGCTTTTGTGGACAACGTTGAAGTTTGGAGTTCTGTTCCAAATCTGAACAGAAGCCAAATGAGAAATACCAACTACTCACAAAAAAAAAAACACTAACCTCTCTCACACACTGTCATATTATTAAATGCTTTATCAGTCACTTATCTGGCACTTCTTCCAATGTGGCTTCTAGCCTGAAAACCTTGAGCTAGAATATAACATTCCTGCAGCAGGAATTTATTTAATCCTTTTGTAAAACAGAAGAAGAACATCTTCCCGCAATGTTTTCCCTAAATATTCTCCTTTCGCAGCCCCCTCATTCTCCCCGTGTTACTGCTGCCGGAGTGTTTCCCATGTCCCATTCTGTGCCACTGTCAGTGCTTCAGACGGTGGCAGCCTGTCACCCGCCCCGTCCTGGAGAGCCGCTGAACCACGCGTTTGAGGCTGGCAGCTCCAGCCACCACAAGGAGAAGTCTGGCGTCCCTCTTGTCTGCTACTTGCTTTTTCTTCTGCCTCACCTGCCAGCACAGGAGAACCTAGAAGAGGCTGCCTGTGCCTTTCATAGCAAAGTCCAACCTTTTCTGCTGCACTTGCTCAGTTCTAGCAGAGCAGAAGTGTTTCCCAAAGTTGTAATTCTCTCCATTACTTCCTAGGTTTTGAGAGCAAGACCCATGAAAACTCCTGGCAGCCTTAAAGATGTGTAAATGCTGTAATATTATGCCAGTTGCCAGCAACCTAAATCCTGAAGTACTTTTGAAAGAGACCCACAGCAGCTGGAGCATCCACTGGTATCCCACGGACATGACACCAAGCACTAGGGCTGCCTGACCCCATGGCATGCTGGTGCCAAACATCTCAACCTCATCCTTCTCACAGACCCTATAAGACAGCTGTAGAGGTGAACTTACTTCCCATTCCCAACCGCTAAGCATCAAGGATTTAACAGTTCTCCAAGTCACAACAATCAAATCCATCAGCTTAGACTTGGAGACCCCAACAAATGGGGCAACTTCCAGGAACAAATGATAAACGTACAAATCTCAGGTAAAATTGCAGAGAAAGGGAAAATAGACTTTGTCCTTAATGCAAGACACATTACCTTGTCTGTGGTCATCACGTACAGATTTTCTTGGGTGTGGTCAAGGACCAGGTCATTCTTTATGGGTTTGTTTAGTTCAATAGCAAGAGAACTGTACTCAGTTGCAGTGGATGACAGGAACACCTGTTTCAAGGAAGAAAGAAAGGTGGTTGATGTTGCTTTTATTTCCCCGAAAATATCATTATATCTGGCTACTGCCGTAAAAGACAATAAAAAATGTTTCTGTAAATACATTAACAACAAAAGGAGGGCTAAGGAGAATCTCCATCACTTATTGAGTGCAAAGGGAAACGTACTGACAAAGGATGAGGAAAAATTTCCTCACAGAAAGGACAGTCAGGCTGCCCAGAGATGTGGTTGAGTCACCATCCCTGGAAGTATTTAAAAGACATGTAGATGTGGCACTTAGGGACATGGTCTGGTGCCACTTGGCAGTGTTAGGTTTATGTTTGGACTCAATGATCTTAAAGGTCTTTTCCAACCTAAATGATTCTATGATCCAATGATTAATGAAAATACTCTTTTTACTCAAGTTCACAAAATCACATTAGGGAAAATGTTTCAATTTGAAGTATAGGGCATCAAAAGCAGCAAGCAAAGCATAAAAGTCATGAAAAGAAATTGCTCACTGCTCACAATAGCTAATATTTGTTTGGTTTCGTTTTTTTTTTTTTTTTTTTTTTTTTTTTTTTTTTTTGTAAATAGTGATTTATTTTAGCACTGTAAAACTGAAACTCGACTCAGAACCATTGCACTTGAAGATGTTCGAATTTGTTATGTTCCCTTACAGGAACCAGCAGTTTCAGCTTCAGATTTCAAACCACATAGTTGCACATGGCCACCACACCCCTTCAAGCAAAAGAAGGTATTTGGCATTGCAGTCTTGACATTTTAACACCACAAATACGTGAACCCTTGAGCCCCACACTACACAGGCAGAATTCAGCAGAGCTCCAGCTTGGGTGTTGTATTGCCATCTCTATTCACCAAATGGCCAGAATGACTACAAAATGAAAAGTTGCTCTTAAACTAGTATGGGCTTGAATGGACATAAGGCTAGAGCAGCTGTTAGATTATCTAGGTTATCTAGTTTATCTAGCCGTATTAATACAGACCTCTCAGTAGGTAGCTAATCCTTTGGGAAAAGTGTCATTCAGGTGATGTTAATTCAATATGTGCATCAGATAGCTGAGGTACATCGGAAATAATGTGGGTTTTCTTTGAAATAAAAAAAAAATCAAGCTCCAAGAGAATTTGCTCTCAATCACATTTACTTTCAGAGTAGAAGTCTGCTATCACTACAGCTCATGACCTTTTAAATACCTTCCAGTCTTTTAAGTCCAGTTTGTTACCTTCAGAATTTTACCATCTGACGTTCCCAGGAAGGCCACGGTGTGCCCGTTCTCCACAGCCACAGTGACGGCCGTGAGATTCATCCCTTCTTTTTGCAGTACCGGCTTCTCTATAACACCATTCTTACTTCCCAAAAGGTACGGCAAGTGTTCAGAGCCACAGGGGAAATTTTTGCTTGCATTCTAATAAGGAATAGCAATACAGAGCGATGTTAAACATTCAGATCACTAATTCCCAGCTAAGAATGAAGTGCAGCCCTATTACCAGTCAGTATAATACCCCTCAGACATAGAAGAGTAGAAAGAGAGAAATGAATTGTCTAGCCGCTTCCCCCCAGACAAGAGGCAGTAATCAGAAAGCAGCCTGCTAATTGCAAACTTCTTCAATGCTTTTGCTTTCCAGGAGACATGGGGAGAGAATATTTTTTGTTTCTATTTCATTGTAGCAGCACAGGTTAAAAAGTAAACAGTTTGTTTAATTAAAATGAACACATCATACAGATTGGGTTGACCAGTTTTGTGTCAAAGACTGGTTTTAAAATGCTGTTTTGTTTCTTAATTTGCTGCTATCCATAAAAAAGAAACTCACTGGCAACCGTCTCATGCACATCAACACATTCCCTCTTCACTGTGCTTTAATCCCAAGCTGCAGGGAGTGCCACCAGAAGGAAGTTCATTCACGCCTTGCCTTTCCTGCTATATTTGGTAACAAGACTGTCTTTCTGATCTGAAATCCACACCTCCTTTTTGCCGGAAGCCAGGGCTGCTCCACTTGTCACGTTCAGGATTTCTGTGTTTGATGCTCACCTCAGACACAGGGCACTGCAGTGAGTAACACTGGCATTTGGAAGCAAAAGGTATTCTTTTGGCTTCTTACCAATCCTAGCGACCTACTGTGTGAGAGAGGGCTGTGCTTTCATGAGATGAAGGATTATGAGTCGATACCAACATAAGGTATTCCCATGCCCATCTCTTCAGCTGTTCCCTCTTCCCCAGGCGGCAGCACACCACTTCTCAAGCTGTGCTCAAACAGCTGTTTATGCAAGTGTGCACCTTGCTCGGGTTGGGGAATTAAGACATTCTCCTAAAAGCTGGCTGAGTTGTTTTTAAGATGGTTCAAATCCTCAACCCAGCTTAGGGTTGGCTGCAGTAATGAATGCCATGCACGAGTAGGGCTTGGGAACAGGGCGATGCGGCCAAAAAATGCATCAAGTCAACGAAGATGCTGAAAACTGCCTCTCAGAGACAGTCATAAATTGAAGAACAGCATCTGGAGGGGTGCAACAGAGCCCTTCAAAAACCTTATAGTCAAGGTAATGATGAGCCATAAAAAGAAGATAGTAATCATGCTATGGAAGTATTTTGAGCCAGAGCAAAATATGAACACCACGTGAATATAAGAAACAAGAGTATCTCCAGTTATCTGAAAATTCAAAATCCAAGTTAGAAACAACATTAAAATTCAGATACCACCTACAAGATTCTTAATACCATTTAAAAACATTATAAATATGTTGGCTGAGACTAGAATTGTCTATAGTGATCATCCAAAAGCTGACCATGGGCAAAACAAAGCACTGCATTTGACTAGGTAATTTCCATACCAGAAGGAACCCTTTAAAAGAAATGCATTTATGAAATCAATTTTCACTTTTCAGAAGACAAATCTTTTTTTAAAAGACTCAAAATTAAGACTATCTTGCCATTTCTTGCTTGATTTGTTCTGCAACACCCCAATCACATTTCATTTCTATAGTGAATCCAGCTATTGGGTTTTCAGTCATCTGATCTCACTATAGTTCAACTCAAAGCCACCCCGAAACATCCAGTTGTATATTTTCCACAAATTCTAACACAGATTCTAAAAATATTACCAGTCCATGTGATGCACACGGATTTTCTGCTGCGAAAAGTTTGTAAAATGAGCTGGTATTCTTTTTAGTGTAGCAATCATTGCGGTTTTTTTCCATCTTCTCGTTGATGTGCCGCAAGGAAAAGACACACATGGCAGATTTCAGGGAGCCGTTATCTTTGTTTACTTTGCTGAAGAGTGCAAGAAGAACTTTGTCATCTGAGAGAGCATCTGTAGTTTGTCTCTGCTGAGCCATGCTCTCAGCCAGCTCTTCTCCCGGGGTAGTGACATAAGCAGAATGACAGTGGTCGTAGGCACCATCATCATCATCTTTGCAACCCAAGTCCATCTCAAAGTAGGAATAATAATGAGCATCATCCTTGCACAGACGCGCAATCAGTGTGCGGTTATTGACAGGCTGTTTCTCTTGCTGATTAAAAATAAAATAAACGTAATTTTTATCCTCGAAGACTGCCACAAATTGTTGTGTGCTTGATGAGTGATAAGCTGACTTAACAGCTGCTGAGTCCGTATACATTTCAAAAATGTCTTTTCCATCCCTTTCGTAGAGCTGCCGAGTGCTGATTATTATCCCATTGTCATTCGGTCCATTCCCTTTCCCAACAAACAGCACTCGATCATTATTCAAGGAAGTGATCAATCCCACAGTTGATACATTCTCATCATTGCTTGCTACAAAGGACTTTTCTCCACTACTGTCAACATAATACTTCTCATTGCTAATGTCTTCTAGATCTCTGATGGCACAGATTCCCTTAAAAAGGCTTCCACACACCACAATTGTTTTATCCACCTTGTTCAGCAACAACAATTTGTTATAATTGTCCGTCAGCACTGCCTCTTTACATTGATTTTCATCAATGGGAGGTGTGCACTTTTTGTTGTCCTTTCTTGGACCTGTTTCTACAGACCTTATTACATCCAGGTTTTCTGTAAGCTGATACAGAGCATTTACCACCCCCAAATAGATTATCCCAGTGTCATTATCCACTGTTAGATGATTTAGCTCTGTAGCACTCTGAAAAAATTTCAGTTCCTCATTTCTGGATAAGGTGACACAGAAACAGCTCAAAATGCTCAGTGTCCAGATCCATAAAGCCATTTCTATGTTAATACCTAAAAAGGGAAAGAAAAGAAGAACATGAAACATTCTGAAAAATAAAATTTACACAAAATACAGCAAAGCGAAGGGGTTTTTTTCTTACATTATTTCAGACACAAATACGCTTATCCTTATGCATGTGGAGACATCATGGAGATTATGGAAAGCCTCAAATCCTGTTTACTGCCTAGCAATTTAATATGTTGGGGAAGGATTAAACAAGGTCATAGGTTTAAATGATTATCATATAACCAATTAGATAATCAATTCTGTGCTAAAGCACAATGAGAAAAACAGACAATCTGAAACAACATAGAGTGCCAAAAAGTGGTAGTGCTGCTCCAGACATACTCTGTGAATTATTTACTATTGAGATTTTAAAAATAAGCTGAAGGATCCCAGGGTTTCAGGGAGCTCCTCCTTAATAAAAGGGGATAATTTACATAAAAAAGTTTGAGACATTTGGTGTTGCAGAACTGTTCCCACAAAGGAAAAACACCTTCCGTCAAGTATAGGTGAGTCTGGATCTGGCTGCTGATGCTTTTCAAGAAGGCATTACACTAATCCTTCATCCATGTAGAGCTGGGAGGTGGTGGAGCCCTTAATGCGCAACACTGCCTTTGACTGCTGGTGTGCATTACAGTCCAACGCTTCAGTTCACTAGAGCACGGCAACTTAATAGTTTCAAATCTGTGTTAAGAACATCACTTACAGTTTGATGGGATTAAGATTCTGCAACACTTTGGGTTTTTTTTTTCAGAATTTTTACCTGGCTGTTTGGAAGGAGACAAAGAACAAAGACCTTCTGAAACTTGTAAGAAGTGCTGTAATTTTAACCTGAAAGGTGCCATGAGGAGGCAAGTCCCAACAGGCTTCTTAAGCACAGAACATTTTGTCAATGTTTTCTACAAGTGTTTAGCTCTGAGAGCAGAAAACAGAAGGTGGCATGCTTGGACACACTGATATTAGGAAGAAAAGATAAATACTGTTTGGAGGAAGTACTGAAAAACAAATATGATCCACAGTATTTGCATTTTCAAAGTTAGCTATATGACTCTATGGTCTGTCAAGGAGAGCACCTGTAAACCTATGGGGACTTTCACATTAAATCTGAAAATACTAGAACTGTGAACAGAAAGAAAAAACAAATAAACAAACAAACAAAAAACAAAACCAGGAAAGACAAGAGAAACAAAACAGTCTATCAGGCAAAAGCTTTGTAGGAGCAGGATAATAGCAGAGAATGCCAAAATGAGAACTGAAAAAATAAAAGAAAAAATAATAAAAATAATAATAAAGGAATCATGCTCCTGTGTCAGCTGTAACTTCTATTTTGGTAGCAGCAGTAAACTCTAGTGGGATGTGAAGAGAATTGCCTGAATCATCATTTATACTGGGTAATTAAGGTTAAACGTCAACAACCAGGCTGCAAAAGTTTGATCAGGGAGGGAAGGAGTCCTGTGAGCACAAACATCTGCCAGAGTCCCAAACTGCCCCAGTGTCACTAGCAATGCAGAAAGACAATTCCTGCCCTCCAGTACTTCTGCATTTTGCCCCTCTACAGAGAAAATGTGCATGTAATGGTGAGAACAGCTTTTCTAAAAGCAGAGTGATTCTAAGTTCTAAAACCCCAAAAACCTACTAAATGTAATTCAGGAAAATAATGAAGACAGAACAAAAGGCTAACTTTAATCTTGTTTTGCTAAAGCTCTTATCATGTACCAAATCGAGCAGCTAACTGTAAAATGAGGTCAAAGATGAGACAGTACATTACTGAGAGCACAAGCCTGACTTCTAATGAGAGGCTGACCTCATATGACAGTGACCAAGAAAAGGCTAAGAATTATAACCTGTTCTTCAGACACATGACTTCAGCACATGCCTTGAAACGTGATGAAGTATTGGACCTCTCTACAACAACCTTAGACCTACTCTAAGGAATCCAGAAGAATTCTGATACTATTTGTCAGAAACTCTTCTTTTCTTCCTGCTCCCAAGGACCTCAATTTTTCAAACAAGCTTTGATCCCAGCTTATATCTCCGTGGCTAAATGGTATGTCATAATGCATGTCATCTACTTTCAAATATTTTCCCTTACAGTTATCTGCAATGAAATAAAAAAACAGCTTGACATATTACTGCAATGTTGTTTCATAAAAGTTTTATCATTCTACTATCTACTGCACAAGGATCAAGCACCAAAGAACTTGGATTCATTTGTTCCTGTTTTTCTCACAAAGCAATTATTGCCAGATTATTATCATCTCTGCTCTCAGTCAAAAATGCCATAAATAGCTCTCTTTATAAAATATGCCTCAAATGAATGGAAAGTAATTTACTGTACCTTAATTTCAGTACTCGGTTCACTTCCGTATCCATTTATTTCAGTGAACTACAAAAATGTTTTTCTATCCGTGGCACCCAGTCTCTGACACAGAGGCTGCACTTGCAGTACACCTGCCTTCATCCCACAGACAGAGCAAAGAGCCTTTCTGGTTTAAAGAAAAGTACATTTTGCACCCCTAAATGAGACTCTTACAGAAGTAATTCAACTCTCTGTACAAAAACGGATAATGCTTCCTCCCTACTATATGCAGTCTTGTTTACTTACCAAATTTTTGGCTTAAATTATTCAGAACTACATGCCTTCTCCACTAATTCTGCCCTTTTTTTTGGCACTTACTCCCTGCCATGCCAAACACGATCAGACTATCTCAGACCTCCATACAAGGTAACAGTTCTTCATTCTCCATACCTATTGGTTTCATTTTCCCTTTCCTCCCCCTGCCAAGCAAACAGTAAACAAAAATTAAATATGCTATGGAAAAGATCCAGAACTAAATTCAATCAAATACCAGACTTAAGGAAAGACAAAAGCAAACAAAATGAAATGAGATGCACTACAACTACAGATCATTCTCACCTGATCTCAATGTTATTGGGAAGTAGCAGCTGGACGAATTCTGCTACGGGCAGCTGTTGTGGTAGGCCCTACAGGGCTCTATTAACACAGATGCCCTACTGAGTTAGGTGCTACGGAAATGTATCAAGGAACAGTTTCCTGCTGGGAAAAACTTCTGTTTTAAATGAACAAGTCATGAAAATGCAAGAGAAAATGACTATAAAGCCCAGACTGGAGCATGGAATTGGAGATATTCAGCACAGCAAATGTACTTCCAATGGCTTCACCACAAACTTTAATCACACACAGGCCTGTGTGGCTTACTCAAAGTCATGCTCTGGTCCTGAGAGCTGACATACACCCTCTGACCTCAGTTTGCACTCAGTTTTAAGCCCTTGGCAGTCCCAGGATGAAAGGAGCCCAACAGAGCAGTTGACCACATATTTTTTCTCTCTCAAAGTCTTGGCTCCATCCTGCCTCTTGGTCCCTGTGCCCTGTGATATCATTAGAATCATCTTTATCACTGTCTCATCAAGATTATCTGAATTGCAACGTCATTTCCTTTTTGGATCACTCTTTTTTATCATTGCCTTCCCTAGCCCTTCCCCTATCTCAAAACATACTCCTCTTCTGATTCATATATCTTACAGATAACTGAATGTGATTTCGATTAATATCCTAAAAGGATGGCAGCAATAATAAACACACCCCAAAAGCAGAAAAAGGTATTTTTAAAAATGTGTGTCTTAATTAAAAAGAAAATGTGGACATGGAACCCCTCCCCAGTCTTACAGACTCAAGAGGTGACAAGGAAAGTGGATGGCAGCAACCAAGTACTTTAAAAGAAACCCACTGAAAAAAAGCATCTTGCCACTTACAAGAAATTCAGAACTCTAGAAGTCAAGTGCAAGAAACTCACAGCACCCGAGAGAACACTTCATACAGGGGAAGGGCCATCAAGTGACACCGTGTTGCAATGACACAGCTACCGGCGCTCTGCCCCACTGCTAAATCAATTTTAATTTAAGTACCCATAACTTTATGTTAGAACCTTAAGTAACAGCCAATTGTTCAAAAGGCATGCAGAAAAAAAGAGCGTCTATAATCTGCCAGTGCAAAGTGAATTTCAAATTGACTTCACAGTATTACAAATACCCTCAAGAATCAACACTGGCAACAGCTGACATGGATGTGGCAGGTTGTTTTCCTCCCTCACTGCACAATCCTCTGCTGTACCTGTATAGTGGAACCTTCAACTTTTCAGCCACCCCCAGTCATTTTTCTCTAGCCTTCAATATAACTTTGGCTTTACGTTACTTAATTTTCTTACATTCATTTCAGCTGATGTGAAAGAATATCAAATTTTGCCTGAAATAAAAATAACTGAGAAATAAAACAAGTGTTATTCCCAAAAACAACGGACAAGAAAGTCTTCAGCAAAGGAATAATCTCACCAGTTTAGCTTCTGTGGTGTTTCTGCAGAGTTGTTCTTCACTAACCATATATTAATACATATACTGAATTAAACTGTTACTTCATCCCAAGTTTTGTTACTTGAAATTCTGGGTGTAGAGACAAAACCTTCTGCCAAGAGAGACAGATATTGATATGCTTTAACAGTAAGTGATACAGAAAACTGTGGTTCTCTCTGAAAACTTTGCTCTCCAAAAGACTCCAAAAGATCCAAAAGACCCTAAAACTGGAAAAAAAAAAAAAAAGGTACAAAGACCTAAAACCTGCAACACAAAAAAGGGAAAAATCCAAAGAATGCATACAAATGGCACAGATATTTGGTGGAAGAGGAATGAAAAGATATTTCTCTTCTCCCTCATTCTGAGTAACTTTGCTTTATTTTGTTTTTTGGCCAAACTTTTAGGCTTTCATTTTTAAGCTCCAGAAGCTGAAGAATGCGTGTTAAGCAGGGGATGAGCAAATTTTCCATTTGGATTTCAAAGCTTCTACTTCTGTGGGAACTGTAGGTAAATGTGAGCACTTCCTCCCCAGCTACAACTTCTATTTCTGTTTCTTGAAACAAATGATGGAGCTTGATGGTTCAGAAAAGGAATCACCTGGGAAAATAATCCGCAGGATTCAAGCCCATTTCCTAAGAGCACGGCCACACGCTGGAAAGGCTTTGGAGAGAGAGCGACTTCCTTTGTAGACTATGGCATAGCTCCAAAATAGGTTGAGTAGAAGCACCGAGAAGAGCGATCCCTGTGCTGGGTGTCCATCCCTTCAGCTGTGACACTGTGCTGTTAGCAGATGGGACCTGTAGGTCAGGGAGCAGGAGGAGGTCACTTTGCAGAGAATGAAAAACCAACATCCATTTCATTAGAAGTTGTGATAGCCTGTAGTGCTCAAACATAAAATGAGTAATTTTACTTTTCTTGTACTGCTCCTCAAAACACAATTTGCTAAGATATAGGGTGTCCTTGTATGGGATAAACCATCCCATCTGGTCAAACTGCTGGAAAAGTGGCAAAAAATGGACAAATACTTATAATATAGATTCTACTCCTGATGTGAAAGACCAAACTTTTGCTTGCTTTCACAAGGCAAATTCTCAGTTGTTTTTCTTATATATTTTGAGTAATTTTCAATAATATAAGGGTTTTTTTTAACATATAATCATAGATGTGTAACAGTTACGTTGATATGGATCTTCTTTTACAAGAATCAGTTGGAAATAATGGATTTGCCAAGGAAATAACTAACGTTATGCCCTCACTCTGCACATTCTGTGGGTGTTTTTCTGCAATCCCTAGGTGAAAAAAATATGGAAGACACATGGAACTTCAAACCCAAGTTACCAAAACCCAGGGTTTCCTATACCATGGTTTCATCTAGCAATAACGAGCTGTACTATGCAGCCCAAAGAGGAGCAAACCTGTCGCTCCTGCCTGCAGCATCAGCAGAGGCCAGTGGTGGCTGGGAGAGGAGAGCGCACAGGACGATCCCCTGGGAACGGGGCACAGGGAAGAAGATCCTCACATCACTCTGGAGACTCTCATCTTTCAGAAGACCTGAGGTGTCAGCAGCAGCTCTTGCAAGTAGAGCTCAGATAACTCACTCCCTGAGAGAGTCCATTAACCGGAGCGGATGCTGAGGCATCCCACAGCCTGGCTAGCTGGAGCTGAAGGGCAAAGGGACAGGTTTGAAAGGATTAACCAATATGGCACACACAAGGCCACCCGAAGGCTTTACCTACAAGGTCATCCCTGTGAAGGTTCCCACGACGGCAGAAGATAAATTTTGAGAATCTGTACCAGTCATGTTACCACAGATCACTCAACCTGCCACCTTCCTTGTGTCTCCCAGTCTCCAAGTGGGGAGGGAGGAGATGAAACAGGGAATCTAATCCAGCCACAGTATCTCTTGCAACTACAGTAAAACAGTATTGTCACATACAAACGGTCCAGCAACACACATATAAATGTCTTCCTGTCCCAACATGGAAATGGTTTCTCCATTGTAACTGAATTTCTCCATTGTAACTGAATTAAAAGCTGTGGAGCACAACTGCTTTCCACAGTAGGTCCTGTACCCACCAGCATCCCAGTGTCTCCCCACCAAGGACTCTTACAGACTTGGTGCAACATTGGTGGGGTTGAAGCAAAAGTTTAAGTGAGGCAAACAGCTAGCAAATCCAGAGTTCATGTTAATTATTATGTCATTAGCTTCAAGCTAAATTAATAACACTATTAGTAATCTGAATCAAAACCTTTCATCTGTGCACATCTGAACCCCAAAGTATTTAATATTCTGATCTAGATCCAAATTCAGAGCAAGAGGGAGCAACATGAGTCTTAATTTTTCAACTAGGAGTTGCTCAAAAGAGCATTAACAACAGGTAATAAGACTCAGAAAATGCATACTTATGGATTTTGCAATCCCACTCAACAATTTGCAATAATGTGCTGTCTCTGCAACATCAGCAGGTAAACAAAAAAGAAGAGCAGAGCTTTGCAGATTTATATGAACTCTTAGAAGCAGAGCTGTGCTACACAAAGCTGAACTCTAATGAATTCCCTGGTTTATTACAGCCAGACCTAGCAGTGTTTTGATTTTGAAAATCTTTTATACCATGGATTCTGCCAGAGTCCAAGGCTTGTTTTTTTGCTGCTCTGTGGAATCAAAACAAAAAATCTCTATGTGAAAGTATCTTCAAGAGTTCATAGTTCCAAGTAGCTTAAAAAAAAAGTCGATAAAAATAGCTGCTGTGGAAAGATGCCATTGCACAGCACTGGCTACCAGCAATTACAGAGTATAAACCACTCTGAGACACAGGTAGCCTGTGCCAGAAAGGTCCCTTCAAATCCCAATTTTTATTACTGCAATGTTTGTTATGAAGACAAGCAGTCATATTATCACTTCAAATCAGAGGGCTGCCTACCCACAGTCCAGCCCCACTGACGCAGGCAGGAGCACACATGGGGAAGGGGAAGCAGCCTGAGCAGACCTGTGTTCCTGGCCCACATCTCCCTTTCAGCTGGGGCTTCTACATTCATCCCTCCATCTTTTTTGCATTCTCTCAGTAGAAATGAGGTGCCCATTTTAACGAGGCCTTGCTTTCTCAGTGTTACAAAGATGTAGTTGATCTGCAAGAAAAGCAGCCGAGTGACGTGTTTAGTAGCAAGCAGCTGACTCGGCAGGAATCTGAACCCACAGAATCCCCTCTTTGACCTGCTTTGTGGTTTTGTTAAAAGCATGAGGTCACCTAAATAAAAAAATTCAGGTTTTTATTTTTCTTTTCCAACCTCATTGAGTGCTAAGCCAAATGACGCCCTAGAGACCAACATCCAGCTGCATCAGTCTGCAGTCAGTACAGCGCCACAGGCCCCTTCAGACACTCCCAAAGCCGCTTACACACACTTTTGCACTCCCTGATCCTGCAAATGGCCGCGTCTAATTTGACCCCCAGTGTAAATGCCCACCACAGTGTGTGAGCTGAGGGAGCTCTGTGGGGATGCAAGTCTTTGCAGCCACCATTGTGCGGGGTGGCCAGAGCAGCCCAGCAGAGAGCAGTGACCGGCCCACGCATGCCCACCAGCCCCACGCAAACCTGCATTATTTTACCCCTTCTGCAATTCAGGAACACATTTTTGCTTTCTTTTAAGCTGTGGGACCAGCAGAAAATGAGAGAGAGCCTGTAGCACAGGAAGGAAAACTAAAGGAGCTAGGATGGCTTTAATTTGCTGGTTTTCCCTGCACTAATAAGGGTATTACGGCACAGGGAAAAAAATGCATTTATACTGATAGTAAAAGGAGTCTGTGTCACCAGCTCCACACTACAACAATGAATTGCTTGTTTTCAGTGCTAAGGTCATCTTCAAGGACTGGTTTTGGACTTCCCCTGGAAGACACAAGAAAGGAGGCGGATTTTTTTCCAGCATAGGGGAATCTGAGCATGACCATGTGGAAACAAACACAAACTATTCTGGCCCCTTCCTTGCCAGAAACAGTTCTCCCTTGCAATTAACCATTAATCACACGCACAAAAAATAATCAAATCAAAAGGACGACATTTCCAGTACGTGTGAAGCTTCACTTTCCCTACAAATTGCACAAACCGGTCTTGAGAGGTCACAGGCAGGCGATCCATGTCGGCCTGCCCTCCTCCTCAAAACAGAAGCACCAGATCACGCTCGGGCGGTCAGCGCAGCCGCAGCCTTTTCCAGCAGCAGCAGCTCAAACCTGCACGTTCCCTTTGCTGGTTTGAGAGCAGCGAGAGGAGAGCGGGAAACAGCCAGGAATTTCCTTGCTGTGATATGGCTGCACAGGACAGCAAAGAGACTGTTGAAGCTAAGCAGCATTTTGGCATGAGGCAGAGCCTTCCTGTTACATTACAATGTTATGGGACTTAATAGAAGAATCATGTATATGCAACAATAATAAGGCTGCATGAAATTTATCCCACGAATCAATGGGATAAATAAATTTTAACCCATAAATCAATGAAAAAAAAATATGGTGAGTAAAAAAACAGCCCTGTGAAACAAAATCTATTCTCCCTAATAGCTTGACGATGTTTGCTGCATAATTCCCTGTCTCATCATATTTATTATTCTTCTATTTCTCCTGATTTTCTTTTCCCATTTAGGTTTAACAGATTCTTGTACTCTTCATTTCAATGTAGTTATCTGGCTACGCCAGTGACTTATCCGGAACTTCTGAGAGGAGGGACAGAAGCTCTATGAAAATGGAAAGCTGTCAACCACACTAAATGGAGTACTACAACATATATTGTACTTAGGCAGCTGATCGTGAAAGCCACAAAGAGAGACAGGCAGAGGAGGATGAGGAAAATTCTTGAAACGGAAAGTTTATTGCATGCTGGGAGCCAAGAAACACATAGCTGAGGAATGGAGAATTTTCTGGCTTCTGCTGCTGGAGATAAATTACAAGGGTTTGCCTGGTTCATCTTTCTCGAAATTCTTTAAACTTTCATTTGGACCATATGTATGTCCATGCTGGTGTTGCTCATTTTGATTGCTCTGAGATTAAAGTGGGTTTTTTTTTTTGATCTCTGCTCTTCAAATTAACGTTCATGACAGTTTTTAAAACACCCTTTTATTTTTCCTCCCTTACATATCTTTTCACGTCTTCTTACAGCTCCTCCCCCCACCTTCTCCTCTTCTCATGCACAGCCTCCAAGTTTTCCTCTCCTGTGGGTGCTGCTACTACAGCTTGACCACTCTAATGGGAAGTCTCTGATGACAAAGTGGGAGGTAGAAGAAAGAAAACCAAAAAACAAGAACCTCAGGTGATTTTCAGTCCTCGGTGAGGAGCTCAGACACACTGCCTTATTGACTTCCTATCTCTTTTCAACCCTCACCTGGAAACACCTCTTTTGTTTCTTGACTGCTTTTTCCTCCTCTTTTGTTTCCTCCTGCTTTTTCAAAGAGAAGAAAAATGCAGCGAGACATACCTAACTTTGTGGCACATGCTGATTTTAATGTTCACTGCAGCCTGGGGAGGAAAAGGGAACCTATGTGCAGAAGAGACGTTACTGGGTGAACTGGTGTCCTGCTGCAGGGAGCCAAGGAGGGGCAGCGGTACCTCACGCAGGTGAAGCAACCCCAGCAGAAACAACAAACAGGGGGGCTGCTTCTGTCACAGACAGGTAACCCCTGCAGCTGCGAGGGGAGCAGGAGAAGATGGAGAGACACATGACAACAGGGCAGAAAGAGTTCGGAGAAGTTTATCAAGAAAGGGCATGTAGTAAATATTTGGAAAGGCTTTTAAGGTAGTGGGAAGATGAATGAAACAGAATCCACAAGAAAGAGGGCTTGCAGGAACTGGAACATGCTAAAATAAACACCATGCATAGTACAAAGGGTTAAGCACCAGAGATGCAAACAGATATAGAACAGGCTGTGTGTTACCAAGTCACATTTGATTGTGCTTATTCATTTATCCATTGTGGCTTTGGGCTACCACAGGCGAGAAAAGACAAAACAGAATTGCAGCATTTTGACTTGTGTTTACCTTTTTCTATTTTTTTTTTTAAATAAACCCATGAGGCTCATCTAAATGAACGGAGTGTCCCTGGCTCTAACAGAGCAGCGCTGGTTCACACTGATCGAATCTTCCTGGACAGACACTGTGTGCACCTCTTCTATGTTTCTATTCATTACATTTCACTCCAAATTTATATAGCCAGTTAACCAGTAATTTGCATGGACCTGACAGCAGCACCTTCCTGTGCCTGG
The DNA here is from genome assembly GCF_036013475.1 of Columba livia. Classification (NCBI taxonomy): domain Eukaryota; kingdom Metazoa; phylum Chordata; class Aves; order Columbiformes; family Columbidae; genus Columba; species Columba livia. The sequence goes on along the minus strand of NC_088602.1, from coordinate 190,150,538 downwards.
CTATTTAAGGGCCTGTCGGCAAAAGCATTATAAAATCCCCTTTTTATGGATGCATAACACAGTCATAAAATGTGTTTTCCTAGCCTCAGAACTGCCCAACATGATTTCATCTCCAGAAGCACTTTATTTCAAATAAGGAGCACGATACAACGCGTGATGAAAATATAATACGTGACCAGCCATTTCACACCAGTCCCTGCCTAAGCCCTCCAAAACAGAGGTCCATCCTTTAAAATTGGAAGTTCTCAGACATAGTAAACACAGCACAATCTGCAAAGCAGCTCTAACGTGTGTGGAACAAATATGAATAAAACCAGGCAGTTTGTGCAGGTGGGCCGAAGACTCACTCCTGCTGAACCTGCCAACCAGGCCAGAAACTGCTCATGGCCTGGGCTGAGGGCTCTAACAGGATTTAGAATCATAGAATAGTTTGGGTTGGAAGGGACCTTCAAAGGTGATCTAGTCCAATCCCCTGCCATAGGCAGGGTCATCTTTCATTACACCAGGTTGCTCGAAGTCCCATCCAAGCTGGCCTTGAACACTTCCAATGATAGGACATCCACAACCTCTCTGGGCAACCTCTTCCAGGGTGTCACCACACTCATCATAAAGAATTTCTTTCTTATGTCAAATCTAAACCAACTCTCAGTTTAAAACATTTACCCCTTATCCTGTCACAACAGGCCTTGGTCAAAAGCCTTCTTCATAAGCCCTCTTTAAGTACTGAACAGGACTCCCCTCTTCGGGCTGCAATTTTTAGTTGGAAATGCTGCTGTGCTGTAAGTGCATATATATATACGCATGGTCTTTACCTCTCTGCTCTGAAAAACCCATAGGCCTAAGTCCCTATAATTACTGGTCCCAGATTTACAGTTTTCTCCTGTCTCCTCAAAGGCTTTCAAGAACCACAAGTCATGCTCCTAAAGATCAGAGGATGCAATTTGAGATACATGCAAGTAAATAGCAACAGACAAGCAGACTGGCCCTTCCAGTCCTACCAATAACAACCCATGGCTTGGGGGATTTATTTATCTGCCTGTTAATTTTGCAATCAAACAATTATCAAATTGTATTTTAGCCTAGAACAACTGCAAGACTCTGAAATTAAACACACAAAAAAAAAGGGGCGGGGGGGCAGGAGGTGGGTGGGAGAACCTGTTTGTGCTGTGAATAAAGCATCTGGTTTCAGTTTCTAAACACTCAAAGTTGACTCTTCCTAAAAGCTGGTAACTCTAAACCCTCTCGGTCCTTGATTGATGAGCTGGGCTAACCACACTCAAATAAAGGAACAACATTTTTCACGCTTCTGGCAGCACAGTGCACCTTTAAATTACTGGTTAAATAAGTGCTGCCAAGGTATCCCTATGAAAAAACACAGGACAGGATGCAAACCCATGGGTAAAGCCATGCAAACTTACTACTTTCTAACCAGAGAAGCTGCAGGACAAGCTGGACACAGCATTTGCCTCACACAAAGTCCTGCCTATGGCGACCCCATTTCTCAGCCCCACTTCATTTTGATGTTTGAATAAACACAAAGGTACGCCCCACAAAACAGCCAATGCTAACAAACGGAAAAGAGGTCTCCATGAAAACTACGGGCTTCCCGCAGACCTGATATAAAATGGCAGGTGTGGTCCTGGTGACGAGACCAAGGCCACCTGCTTCCCATTGCTGCAGCCTCTGCTGCCACAGAGCGTGGTTGAATTCTGGTTGTCACATCTTTTTTCTGTGTGTTTGTGGCAGGACAGGGAGGCCACTGTGAGACTGCTCAGCAGCTGGGGGAACATTTTTCTTCTCACTGGTAAGCACATTTGGACACATGAGTAGTAAAGCCACAAGGGCCAGCTACACTATACGAATGCAAACAGAGAGCAGAGTAAATCCTCCTCCTTGCATTACCAGTTTCATCCCACAACCCTAATTATTCAGGCACCCTCCAAAGACTTCTGTTGGGCAGCTTTCGTCATGTGTCTTGCGAGCTCTTAGGCTAAATGTTTATTTTCTGGCACTCACTGATGTGGTTAAAAGGTCTAATCCAAGTATATTTTACAATGTTTGCTTTGTATGCGGGGTACTTCAGTACATATATATATATATATATATATATATTTCAAATTTGAATTTACAGTGGCTGCTCTATTTAGAATTTTTTTACAGTAGATAAACTCTAAATTCAAACACAGCCTGCAACCTTTCTAATGGAGAATAAACATCTAGGAAAGTCTTCAAACATGATAATCATGCATAAACACTTTCCTTTAACTGTTTGAAAGCAAATAAGTTGAAAATTTATAGGGCTACATTTAAACATTAATTTGATACCACTGATGTGTATGGATAATAGGAAATATGCCTCCAAGTATGACATCATTGCAAACAGAACCTACATTCCCTTGCAAAGCAACTGAAGAACAGTCAGAATTATAGTGTTTAACATATGTATTTTGAAGTATTGGTTTAGATAGTATTATTTCCAAATAACAAGATAGCACAGCTCAGTTGTTTCAGGAGCACTTAGGATTTTACATATGGTGCATAAGAAGAGAACAAACTATTATTGCAATAGCCAAAGACTGCAACTTTTTCTTCAGGCTGTGTATTTCATGAGTGAAGTCCTATAGACTTAAGAAAAAAGGCAAAATTTTATGGGCTAGTTTACTGTGTAAAATATTCTCCCTAATCCTTGTAAAAATATGCTTCATGCTAATCCTTCTGCCTGAAAGCATTTTTGCAGACAACTTTGAACATTTCTATCACATTTTATTAGCTTTAAGCTGATCTAATTCCTCTAATTTTCATCAGGCTTATTAGGATCTGTCTAGATACCAGATTTGTAGAGTTGATCTGGTTTTATATAAAATCCTCAAACTGCTACATTTTCATTTTCCAAGCAGACGTCATCTGCACCTTGTATAATAAAGTAGTAAGTACCTTCTTGGCCTTTAATTAATTAGGAACAATAACCTATGCATCAGGTAATAATAGCAGCCAATTAGTGGAAATGTATGATGCTTACAAAGTATTATCAGTCACACCACAGTAGAGAGATATTTGCTCGTTCCTGCCGCATGCCCTGGATGTGAGGTACCAGCCATCTGTAGCCATGACAGACTGTTACACAAATCTAAAAATTCCTACCCCTTGGCCTGGTCTTTTCAGTGTGGATTTCTAAAGATATTCAGATGCGAATATTCTGTGCATTTATGACTGCCATCAGAAACGTCATATCTCCAGGCTTTCAGTATGCCCGCCACTGAGCTCGTGGCAGGAAGGTAAATGTGGAGGTTTGTTAAACACACAAGGCTGGAACCCGCTGGGCACAGGAAGGCTTTGAAGCATTGGAAACTCCCCTGTGGAGGAGTTTTCCCTTCCAAAACAAAGATGGAAATCCATCCTGGTGGCCAGAAATCCCATTTCCACACCCGGAAATCGCAGTATGATTGAGTCACAACAAGAGACAAATTACCGACAGGTTTTAGCTGCAGACATACAGAACCTGTGGAGTCACATCAGAGGAAGCTTCACTCCAAGACATCAATGACTTGTATATCCTACAATGTTTTGCAAATGATTTTTTTAGTACAATCTGCTGCCAAATAAATACACACCGTCTTTCACAAAAAACAGCAGGAGTTGCACATGTGTATCCGAGCACAACTTTCTCTCACTAGCCTTCTTATACTACTTAAACAATGACATAAAGAAAAGCCAGTAGGAAGCTCAAATACACTATTCCCCATTTGTCTGACGGAAGAAGAGCAGGTCTGAACTGTGACTGACATTACAGAGATATTCAGAAATTAGTTACTTCAACTACTAAAATGTGAGGATGTCTGAGATTATGAAGATTGTTCTTTGAGTATCTCTGAAATCCACACTTGCTTGCTCTGAGAGTTCAAGGAGTTGTAACTCACCAAGGCTTTGTCTCTGGAGTAGTTCTGTTATCAGCATCTGTAAAAAGCCAGAGCTCATTCAGGCGAGTACAATGCCATTTGATACAGTTAATGGGATTGGCAAGTGAACTCCAAGAAAAGTGGCACAGAGAAGGGTTGGTGCTGAAAGATGGGACAAAGCTGGACAAGAGGCTTGAGCAAGGAGGCTGCTCCACCATGAAGCTGAGCGAGGTAAAACCTCAGGGCTTTAGTTCCCAGGCTGCAACACTGGGTACTGTCTTTATCTGTTTGCAAAGCGCGTGTGGCACATAGGTGAAAAACACTATATATAAATGAGAACTCATGGCAAGATTAAAGAAAAACAATACAAGCATCCAGACATCTCCAGCACATTGGTAAAATTAGTTGCAGTATTACACTTTCCTTAAAGTTTCAGGTAAACTTTTTCAGGCAGAAAACTGATACACATTTCAGACAGAAAAGTGTGTCTCCATCTAGTTTTCCAGTCAGAGTGTCTATGAAGGACAGTCATCGAGCTCTCACTGGTCCCTGCTCACAGCAGCCAAGGGAAGGCCTGAAGTCCAGCACCATCCCACAGCTCTGCCAGCTCACGCTCAGAAGAATGGAGCCAGGACACTGCCACTCGCTCTGGTCTCCATTGCCACCACGCTTGCTTCACAGTGTCATGGTGGGCAGGATTTCCACGCAGGCAAAGCAAGGGTAATACATTTTCAGTGAAGGTCTCCTGGCCTCGGGTCTAACAATACACGGCCATTAAAAAATGGTAAGCAAGAGCACTACTGCCGTGCATTTAGAAAGAGCTATGGTTGTGCAGTAGGGAAACTGTTGTGCAAATTATTCCACGTTGCCCAGTATACGCCCAGCCACCCTACTCTCTGATTTTTGTTAAAGCACTAAACAGACTTCAGGGAAAAAAAAGACAACACATTTTTAGCCCCAGCATCCACAGATTTGCACTGCTTTTCCTATAGTATGATATCTAGTAGGCTGTAAAAGTGCAGTCAGGTGAGCACGCTTATTTAGCTTTCAACTTTATCTATACTTATTTGTCTCGTTTGTTTTTTTTTTTTAAATAGGGTTTTCAAATAAGGCACTTAAATACTTTTAAGTCAATACTTAACATTTAGATTTGTTTAGACTGAGTATAAATATTAATTTAGACATAGTTAGGTTTATGCCAAATACGAGTATTCAGCTAAATTGATATAATCATTCAGCAACATTAAACCAACCTGGGAATTCAAACAAGCCTTTGAAAAGTAAAAGCATTAATAGTGCACAAAGATTTGCAGAAAGAATGAAACAAGAAGATGGTGAGAAGTCATTTACTTTATAACTTTCCTGAGAAACTGGTCAACCCCCCCACTCCCAGTACAGCCACCCAGATGGCACAGCCATGGGGAAACTACCTTCTAAGTGGAATGGGGATAAGAATTGCCTGTGTTGGGTGCATTTGTTATTTCTTTGAAATAATTGATCCCTGACACTGAAGACAGTAACACTATCTAGTAGTGACACTACTAGTAACACTGGTGGGATTCAAATGCTGCAGACATTAATGAAGCCTCTCTCACTTTCTGGCAATGGATTTGAACTGTCTCCCACTGCACAGTGCATCCAGCAAGGGAGGCAGTGGTTTGGTACTAAAGCACTGCAGAAGTTCAAACTGAGGAGGTTATAGTTCAAAGAGCAAATCAAGGTCACCTTGCCCAGTCTCACCAGTATGTAAAGTGTGCTCAGCGCCACAGGAAGAGCTGTGGGAGGGGGCTGGATCTCAACCTCCATACGCAAAAGAAAAAAAAGCAAGACAATTACACCACTGATTTCAGAAGCCACAGTTCCATCTGAGTGTATCTGGAAAAAATGCACCAGCTCCATTAGGTGATTAGACAAACATCTTCCCCCTCAAAAACAGCTCTGCTCAGCAGGACCGTTGTTTGCTTATTTGAAAACGTTCCTCAACTTGTAGTGTCTTTCTCACATCCTTCCAGTCTAGGTCAAATCCTGAGAATAAGTTTAAGAACTGCTGACAAAGCAGTCTGCCATGTTTTGTGTTAGACAACTGATTTCAGCGTATCAGGCACCTGAAACACCATGGTCTGAATCCAACAGCTGCGGGAGGGGTCCCTCCCGCACCGCAAGCACGGTTAACGGAGCCTGAGGAAGTGCACTGGGTATCTTACTAATGACACAAATGTAAAGCTTTATTAAGGTTTGTACTAGCCTTTGAACAGCAGTGTGACAGGAAACAAACACACAAACAGAACACAAAACACACCAAACAAAAACAAACAAACCCCACAAAACTAACCAAACAACAACAACAAAATAAAACCACTTGGAAAAGAGAACCACCTTTTGTCTAGAAGAATCAATGGTACTTCTCCCCTCCAGCACCATGTCAGTATGTGATGGCCATAAACCTTTGCTAGATGCCTATGGAGAAACCTCATTTCCAGTCCAAGCCAGGCCTCTCTCTTTCACACTCTTATATACATTATGGAGTGCTATAACAATACTCATACAACTCCTACACTGGTCTAGATAGCCTGACAGGGATCAGTACTTTCATTAATAATACTTTGTTTAAACTTACTGGAACTGCTGGTTGATTTATGAAGTCCTTTGCAAGCTTCAGAGTGATTTGCACAAAACCATTAAGATCTGCACATAGGAATTGTTTCACCCAGCCCTGAATGGGTCGGGTGACACAGTACCTATTGTCCTAACATCACCAACCCTACCCAACACCTTTTGACATATGACCTTGTCCAATTAAATAAACAGAGCAATTTAGACAGGTAGAAGGTAATTATTTGGGCTGGATGGTGGCCAGCTCACTGAAGTAGGAGCAGCATTCTTTGGAAGGAGCTTTATGTTGTTTAGCAAAGTTTAATGGCTGGAAGTTTTCAGAAGCTTTGCACTGTACTGCATCCAGCGATGAAACATCCAAGTGTTTGGTGCTCCCTTCATACAACAGTGGGCGACAGTCGTGAGGTCTTGAGCAAAGTTGATCCTTTCAAAAAGATGTTTGGAATTAAATGGCTTTCTAACGTGTCTCTTTTTAGCCCTAATTGCCTATATCTTAACTGGATCCTATTTATTTGAACAAACAAAAGGTAAATAAGGAATCAGGAAAGCAGGAAGAAAGAGGACAGTGAATAACAGCGAGAGATAACTTAGAAATAAGTCACCTCCTCATGGCTCCATAATAATTACTATAAAAACTATACCTCTGCATGTTAAAGCCTTAATGCCAGAGTCCAGTAACAGCAGAGAAAGAAGGAAAGGTCTTAGCTCTTCTGTGTGGAGCTGGATACTCAAAAATATTTCCTTTTTGTGTATTTAAAGTCATCTTTTTTCTGCATAGACATGAGATCTATGGCATTTTCATTTCCCATTGAGACAGGTTCTCAAGCGAGCCTGTGCCAGCACTCCACCGTGCCACCCACCACACAGGACTTCAGCTTTGAGCAATAGCAAGATAAGACAGAGTTACCATAAGAGCAGCTTCACTTCTTCATTTCTATTTTTGCTTTTCTACCTTGAAGACAATGCCAGAGAGGAGGCGATAGTTTGTGATGTGCCATGTAACCACAAAGAACATGTTACTGTTCTTGTAAACATAAATTAAGACAGAATAATATACATGCACAATATCAGATCCAGCATATGTGAAAATGCATATAAAGGGGTACATGAAGTGGTAATTGTATTTTTATACAACTATACACTAGACTTTAGAGCAATGTCAGTCTTACTTTAAAAGAAACAGTGCTATGGTCCATTGTAAACTGAGGAATCCTCATGAAACCCATGAAAATTCTCCGGCCTCTTCCAGAGGGAACAAGATGCAGCAAGAAATAATGTAGTATCTCTAAGGGCCTCATCCTCTCTGAGCATCTTTTCAAATCCCGGCCACCAGTTGGCCCTACACTGAGCTTTTTGTTCCTGGCATGTCCAAAGGTGGTTTGAGTATTAGTTTAATCTACCGGTAAGTCACTCTTCAAAAGCCTTTTTAGCCTGCCTTATTGCATTGAAATTTTTGTATTCGACCTGCTGGAGTTAAAAATCTCTTCTAATTTTCTTCATTTGGACAGGATGCCAGCTTTTTAGAATCATGGAATGGCCTGGATTAGAAGGGACCTTCAAAGACCACCTAGTCCAGCCCCCTTGCCATGGGCAGGGACATCTTTCACTTGATCAGGCTGTTCAAAGCCCCATCCAACCTGACATAGGACACTTCGAGTGATGAGGCAGCTACAGCTTCTCTGGGCAGCCTGTTGCAGTGTTTCACCACTCTCACAGAAAAAGAGTTTCTTCATACTTCCAATCTAAATTTACCCTCTTTCAGTTTAAAACTGTTATGCCTTGTCCTGTCCCTACTAGCCTTGGTAAAAAGTCTGTAAGCCCCCACTGTATATTGAAAGGCCACAATAAGGGCTCTGTGGAGCCTTCTCCAGCTGAAGAACCCCAAGTATCTCAGCATCTCTCCATAGGAGAGGTGTTCTATTCCTCTGACTATATTTATGGCCTTCTTCTGGACTTACTCCAATAGGTCTGTGTCCTTCTGTCCTGAGGACCACAGAGCTGGACACAGTAACCCAGCTGGGGTGCACTGTGTATGATGTATGATCATATGTATGATCCTCATTTCCAGTAGCCTCCCTGACCCACACCACAGATACTCCACCTGTCGCTCCCACCCCGACCATTGATAGAACGACTCACTCACCCAGAGCTACCAGTCTTCCAGTTGCCTCCAAGAGTTTAACCCTCCCTGCCCCTCAACAACCTTCCTCCTTATACACTGAACACAAATATGCAACATATTTAATTTTTGCAGCACATGCTGGAAATTAAAAATAATAATAAATAAACACCATAGAAAAGATGGAAGCTGCTGTAAGGACACCATGCCTGTCCCGCAGCCTGGCTTCAGCTGGGTGCTGGCCTTTGCTCTGGCCTTGGGTGACGCAGACAACCCACTATTTTTAAATCACGATCAGGTACAGGGGTCCCATTGAGGTTCAGAACAGACAGACACAGCCCGATGCTGAGGTGTGAAGTCTGCAGTAGCTTGCTTGTGACTGACAAGCAACTGCCACATCCCTTGTCCCGCCAAAACACCCCTTGGCCCGAGCCTTCCCCAAACACACGTTCACTTTACAAGTCATTAAATAACACCCCAGTGTAAATGAACAGCTGCCACAAGCAAGTGTCCAGCTCTGACTTTTGAAATTAATTTGGTAAACCTCTTTTTCCCCGCTCAGGTATGGCTTGGACTAATTAGAGAGAAGTTTCTTGTTCAAATGAGCAGCCCTTCTCTGTCTATTGTCACACCTCAACAAGAATGGTATTTATGTGATGTAGGTACTATTACGATTAGAGATTCCATCCAATTAAACACCGATACAAGAGGAAAATTATCCTTTTAACAGATTACAAACAGCACACTGGTTTATGTTGTCCACATGGCATCTTGAAAATTGACTGGCTGTGTGGAGCTCAACATTTTATACTACATCAGTGCAGAAATGAAGCAGAATTAGGAAACAATTATTGATAAGCATGCAACTGTGTCACAATAAAAGCCCCACGGGTAAGACCAATCTAAGGAGAAAGAAATGAAAAAAAACAGCTTTCACTTTTTTTTTTTTTTCTCCTTCTTGTTTGCACAGTTGGAAATCCATTCCCTGCTGTTTCATATTTCCTACACTGATTAAAAGTGTTACCTACTGCATTATTCTCTTCAAGGCCTGGATTTGCTAGGTGAAAGCATCATTAGAAACAGGGCTGAGGTAGGGAAACAGGGTTGAATTGAAGAATTCTTTCACTACATGAGCAGCAAAATGTATTTTCCCAATAATGGTTTATACACAGAAGAAATTGCTTTTCCATATCAAAGTCAAGACACATTCAAATAATGAGTTAGTGCAAGAACCTCAAGGATAAGAAATTTACATTTTTAGGAAGAGACTTATAACAAACAGTACTGGGTATTAATCCTGGTCAGCACAAAAAAGTGGTATTCTGGGGAAGCTTCTGAAGATCTTTTTGCCCTCCTTTCTCTGCAGAGCCCTCCGGAACTGGCAGAATCAAGTACTGCATACCTCGAGAGAGCTATATATCTCAGCACAGGAAAGGAATCGGAAGCCTCTTTGAGTTAAACCCCTTGATTTCTCATCTGGGAGAAACTTTTCTATAAAGCATCAATAGTCTCACCATTATTCTAATAATTGTGTTTTAGGGGTGAAAGGAGGAGGCTGGTTCTCTAACATGCTGTTTCTGCCTAGCAGGGGTAAGCAGTAAATAACTGTGCCATTAGCTTGCTCAAAAAAAAAAATAAACAGTCCTATTTTAATAAGAATGGCAAAGGAAAAGAAATACACTGGATTCAATTAATGCTGATGCTAAAAGTTTTAGTAGGAAGTCAGCACTTCTTAAAACTTTGTCCATGCTGAGATTCCATAAGCTCCCCTTTGTTTCATCCTGTTTACATTATGCATTCTGGCAGAGTGCTGGCCCACATAACCTCCACATTTTCATCTTAGACTCACAGTTAAAAAATAGGGCTCAGGTATAACACTTTTTACTTACGGCATCCCTGTCAACTGCACTTGGAGTTCAGGGCTTGCCTAGAACCACATCACCATCAATAAATTCTTTTTTTAACATTAAGTTTTTAAAAGTCTTATCTTGATGAAATCTGGGGAATGAGATTCTCACAAAATGCAGGAATATGCTTTTTCAGTCCCATTTTTAAAATATGAACTTTAAATAGACAAACAGGAAATTAAAATAGCCCATGAATTTTGTTCCTCTTCAGTTGAGTCTCTTAAAAAGTGCTGGGCTCTTTGGTCAGCATTTATAGGAAAGTTATAACACCTCCTGAGCTGATGAAGTTCTACTCTATAAACTGGTTAAAATATGTGGCATCACTTTTACTGCTTCTTTCAAAGAGGCATGTGTCATTTTACTTAATTAATTTGCCTTAGAAGGAAATTGTCCAATTTATTCCACGTTAATGGTTACATGTTGAAATAAGCCATTCTTAGTTCTATAACAACAACAAAAAAAGTAAGAGTAGCATTCCTAAGGTTTATTTGTCATACCAGAGTGCTGTTCTCATAACTTCTGCATATGTATACTGTTAGTTTTCTCTTTCTTTTTTCCCCCAAATTCACCAGAATTCTGGATTCTACAGAATTTGAACTGCCTTCACCCTGTCAGCAGTCAGTAGTTCTGCTCCTTTTCTCATGCTCCAGGCCTGTTTGGGAACCTCAGACTAAACGTTATTATACTTATCTCCAGTAGAAGCTCAATCCAGGATTTTGAGCACTTAAGCCCAGCAGTGGGGATCTCTGCACTTAGATGCCAGAGCCACCTACTTTCAAGAAGAACCAACACCCTTGGCTGGAAGGAGTGGAGGACGGGAGCATGTGGATAATGCTGCGGTGTTTGTAGAACAGCTTTGTAACAAGAACACTTATTGTTGGGAATTGGGAAATCTCAGTTCAGGCTGCTGAGTGCTGCATCTGCACCCATCTCTCTGATGCTTTGCTGCTAGATGCCTTTGCCTGAAGTGGGGCTCCTTGATCTGGTGCTGTACAAGAAATGCTTAGGTGTTTATAGCAACAGGTTGAGAGAAACCTGACTTCTAGGGCAGTGAGTTGTGCAGGCGATGGTGGCTCCTGGCGCAGGACCAGCTTGTGCATTAATACAGTGATTAATACAGAATGTGTAACCCATTTTCAGAGCGGGAATCTGAGCTCCCCTCTTCCCCTGCTGCTCCCTGTACACACTCCCACCCTGGGCCAGGAGCTTTCCATTCTTTTTTCTGCCAAGTTAGAAAGGGTGAGGAAAAGGAGGAGTGGGCACACTCACCACAGCCGCCTCTTAGTTATCCCTATGGGAAGGGGGTTGGTTCTGATGCCTCAGCCCCCCTTGCTTTCTCAAGTTGATGAATGCAACGAACCCAGACCCTACACTTGAGAATGGATGTAAAGGAAAGAGCACCAGTGTCTGCATCATGTTTCTTGTTCAATGGATTTCAAAAGAAGCAAGAGTGAGCCTTGCTCCATTTTCTCCTAAAGAACAGCACTGGAGACCTCACTGTGCAAGAGTCTGAGCTGTGAAACCAAGATTAACATGGGTATTGAGCTCTATGTGTGCACAAATGTGACTGGAAAAACCCTTCATAAGGAAGGTATAAAAAACATTTTTTTCCTAAGCAGTCCTTGCCAACTATTTTGGGCATTCCTGCTTGGCATCCTGCTGGTTCTTGAATCGTGCTCTGATGGGCTTAGCACTCCCCATGCAATGACTGGAAGTGGAGGCACCGTATTCAAGGCTACTGATTACACTTGAATTAGTCACTGCTCTGAGCACTACAAGTCCACATCCTTCTGGTGGTCTGGCCTTACAGCTGGTGGGCTGAGATAGTACTTACAGAAGAAAGGAAAAAAGCAAGAAAAAACACAAAAAACCCCTCAATGTGCTAGGATACACCGTACTACTTATTCAGCAATACAAAACAAAACTCTAATGTCACACTTACCCTGTCAGAACACAACCTAGAGCTCCTATTTCTTGTCTCAGAAGGCAATACACTTTTATCCTGCTTCTGTTATTTCCCGCTGCTAGAGAGAATCCATTCCCTCCCAACCACTACCATGAAATACTCATCTATAAAATAGCTCTTCCTTGAATGTTTTCTTTTTCTCCTGAGAAAAGATTTGGGAACAGCAGGGATATAAGCACTCACCTTTTTTTAAACTCTGCATCATCATAATCTTTATGACATGTTTTATCATCAACCATCTTTAAGCTTTTACCACGATAACAATCTTTGCCCTCGCAATGGCTCCCAGAGTAGTCTTGAGTGAAAATGGGGAGAGAGAAGACCTAAGAGACTAATATTAGAATTACGTGGAGAAAAGAAAAAAAGGGGGTTTACAGCCCGCTAAGGGAAATCTCAGTGGTGAGCTACAAAAATGCTGGATGTCAGTGCTGTACATCAGCAAACAATACCCAGAGTTCCTCAATTTACATAGGAAATGTTTTTAATAAGCAAAGTACCCACAGCTCTCAGCCACTGACTCCGTCCCTCTCGCAGCTCCTGAATAAGTCTGCAAGTCCACAGATCATCAGAGCTCTCGCAGGGATAACGGGGCGAAGTCGGGCGCCTGCAGTGTGTGGTTTTCGGAGTGTTGCCATGGTGATCTCCAGCACACTCATCCCCTGAGAGCTCAGCTCAAAATTCAGAGGGAACCAAAGCAGGACAAAGAAATGACACCCAAGCAAAAGCAACAGGGAAATTATGTGTAATAAGCATACATACGCACTCTCAAACAGAAGCTTTTGGAAAATAGATATTTTTAGAACTGAGAGGTCTGTAGGAAAGAAGCACAGTCTCCACACTCCTAACTCTAAACTGGGGTGGTTGAGGGAATAAAACCAAGAATTTCTAACCCTGTCTCAGCTCAGGAATCACTATTTGGCACAGGATAAATCCTCTGCCACTGTACTGCAAAAATCCTGATTTGTGCAATAAGAACAGAGGACAAGAAATAACTAAGCAGACAAAAAAAAAAACAGATGCCTTTAATAATCGGACGCTGTAGAGCGGCAACATTCAGTAGATAACTAAAATCTAACATTTACTTTTTAGAGCATTACTTTTCATTATTTCATGAAAACAGCTAATTCAACAATTCTTAAGTATCTGAGCAACTCAAATTGTCACCAAATACTTTATATCATCTGTTGGTCCTTATGGTAGTTTTATTCTCATACTCCATTTTCAACAAAAAGGAATTACACTCGTGCGGATGTGAAAGCAACACTCTGTCAAGTGATGTACGATCTTGATACATAGTTGAGAAACCTGTTGTATGGTGCTTTAACTCCTGCTCTGCAAAAGTGCTGTGTTATAGTGGTCATACACACAGAAATAAACCAGCAAAAGGAGACTCCGAATTCAAAATCTGTCCATGTCAGATACACCACAGTCCAGAAATAATACTAAATGAGAGTCAATCAATGTTTTGCCATTAGGCAGCATGTTTCAGTCAGAGCTTATTATCAAACAACACCAGGCCCTTTAGCGCCTAAAAGAGCTGAGATCAGTTAATCCCACATAGCTTGATTCTCAGCCACTTGCATATGGTAGTTTCTTTTCCCCAAATACATGATAGTTCCGACCTGTGCTTCTTATTACTGTTACAACAGACTTTGTTAGTCCTCTCTATATCATCACCTATTAGATCTTAATGTAACTACTTAATCATGCTACAAAAAGCTGCCTCCTCCTGAACGAGCATGGAGCTTTTCAGTCAGATCCGCTTTAACTTCCATCAAACCTTCCTGGGTTGGTACAGCGCTAATTGCTTCAAAGCCTCGCTCCGTCCCCGCTCAAAAAATTTAGTGTGTGATCTGTTGCTTATGGCCACAGGCAGCACTTTACCTGCTGCCTTTGGACTGGCTCCTGATACTCATCACTGTGAAAGGCCACCTGCTGAGGATCTTCATAGAGGTTTGGTTCCTTCAGCATATTCACATTCTCACAGTCCCATTGACAATGGACAGAGAAAGGGTCAGGTGGAGTAAATTCCCCTAATCTGTATGATGCACAAGAGTTTACTCAATGCATGTGTGACTCCTCACTCGGATCCCTTGGTTTGTCTTGCTTTGCTGTCCACTCATTGTATGAATTCTCTGTGCTCCCCCCAGGCTGCCACCTCCCTGGGCATCACACGGACCAACAGCTGTGGCTGGAGGAAGGGCTGAGGGAGAGACCCAACTACAATCTTCGGTATTTATCATGTTATCTTTAGCTCCTTCTCTCCCAAAGGGTGCTGACACTCACCTTCAGCAGCTTCCTCCCTGTATTTTAAGCTTTCCTGATCCCCTTTAACAGTGACTGATTTATTTCCAGCACAAACTGGTATTTCTGCTCTACTGCAGGGAAAGAACTTGAACTTTAACAAGATCCCTACAAAATCACTGATTGCAGTAGGCATAATATTATGGTCCTTATGTGCTCATAGCTTGATCTCTTTGGGGAAGAGGTTTTATTTACCACGAATAAAGATCAAGGCTGACAGACAGCCTTCAAATCAAGGCACAAGCCAGAAAACTTCTGATTACTCCCGGAAGCATTTAACAGCTTGACTTAGTCTTTATTTAGATAGTACTTTGCATATTTCACCCATAGTGAAAGCAAACTTGTCATGAACAAAATCATTTAGTAATCTAATTTATCAAGATCACTCACACACTGACAGACAAGAACTTTAAGAAAATTTGCACTTATGAGATCGATTTGGACTAGTTTCCATCTCTTAGGTGCCTTTTCCAGGGCCGGTGAATGGAAAAATCAAGACCCCTGTGCAATTTCAGCCACTTCCAGAAAACATAATTGTATGCTGTAATGTGCATCTGCTTAGGAAATTTACTTAAAAGGCTCTACTTTCTGTACTATAACAGCATGCACTCTACCACCCACCACTTGTATGACAACATTTTACAAGGACACCGCAAATCTTTAAAGCATGGGAATGAATTAACTACGCATGGGCTGTCAGTTATTTACCTTCCGCAAGAATGTTTGATGTATTAGATTAATGCCAAAGACAATAAATGTAGTTCAACTTCAGTAAAGAAGTATCACTGCAGAGATGCTTTCCTCAAAACCATGTGTCGCGAAACACCAAATATGCCTTATCTTCCCTTTCCTCTCCCCAGCAGCTGGAGTGACAGGAAAGGCCCCTCTCAGCTGCTTAACAGATGCATGAAGTTCACAGCACGCCTAATTCCTCTCATGGGACACCTTTTCCCTCTGCTGTCCCACAAAGTCAGAGTTCCAGTTTTATCTAGTGAATCTGGCAGCAAGCAGCTTGTCCCCGTCTCCATTGTTTGTCCTGCTGTTCATTTCAAAGAAAGAACTGGGGCAAATGTTATACTTTGCCTAATATAGGGGAAGATCAGTTGATACCTATTTCATCACTAGAGAGAGTTTATGTTGCCTCAAAGTGCAGTAGTCCCTAGTCTGGGCTAGTACTGGCCTGCAAGAGGTGGTAAGAAGACACTCATGAAGCTGCTCCAGCAGGAACTACCCATTTGTCAGCTCTTGGCCGGGTGAGTTTTCAGCTCTTGCTTGGGCTTGAGGTTTGTTTGCACCCATACTTATGTCACCCATGGAAGTGGCACAAATGAGCAGCTAGGAGAGATGGGAGAACCAAACAACCTTGTTCAACAACAGCATGGACCATTAAAGTGACTGTATAAACACATCCTGACACAATTTAAGTAAAACACCTCCAGTAGGTTTCCTACATTGAAGAAAAAAATGCTGCCCCTCACCTTGTAAAAGACAACAGACAGGCTTTCTGGGAGAGGATGTTATCTCTGTTCATCATTCTTTTGTGAGAATAAATGCCCACTTTTGTATAAGATTACTATTTTCATGGTACCGCATTTGCTTATAATAATGTTAACATATTGAATTTTACTCAAGTCATGCAAAATAGATGTATTTGGAACATTTTCCTTTCTTTAATTTTTTTTTTTTGTTTCTACTCCCTGTCTACATCATTTACTTGTTCTTTTCCTCCTGGTCCTATATATGCTTCAAAGACATATTTTCAAAGAACAATTTCTCTTAGCACAGCTTGCCCCCAGCTGTAAAATCTTTGCTCACATATATCTCTCCTGAGGGAGGTAACTTCTTTGCATAGAGCTCCTTTAGGCAATATCTATAATCACACAAACAGGTAGAATGTTCCCATATGTTGCAGCTCAAGAAGGAAGGATACACATCCTGCAAAGCTAACCCAGGGTAGCATCACAAATATTTATACGCCAGTTAAAATCCATATCCTGCAGCTTGGACTGCT
Source organism: Columba livia (assembly GCF_036013475.1). NCBI lineage: Eukaryota > Metazoa > Chordata > Aves > Columbiformes > Columbidae > Columba > Columba livia. Next base: position 190,133,722 of record NC_088602.1, on the reverse strand, counting down.
ATAAACAAACGCTATCCAATATATCTTTCGAGTCAATCAACCAAAGAATTCACATATGGATGGATGGCCTGATCTGAGTTCACCCAAGGGTGTGAAAAACCCGGGAATGCAATGAATCAGCTCGTTCCTGGGTTAACCACCACACACACCTTTCCTCCCCAGCATCATCTTGGCCTTTGAACAGGATCTCCTTGGCTTTGTGACCAAGCAGACCTTTCTAGTCATTCCATTTCTGGATACTTCTGATGAAGCACTGGCAATCAATGCCACTGCAGAGCAGAGATCAAACTAGTCCAGATAAGTTTCTCCTGTACAGAATGATACGGCTCATTCTTTCGAAAGACACTGGCTGTAAGAAGTGCTAAAGGGCTTCAAGAATCTGTTTGACCACCTCCGACATCTACTCCACTATGTTTCTGCTTGTTACAACAGAAATGGTATTGTGACCCTTTTTGTCCCTTTATGAGTACCCTGAAGAGCCAAATGGCCAGTGGCCTATGGAGAAGATTTGTGTATACAGAAGTGATGCAAAGGATGCCAAAGTCAAAACTGTGCCCCAGCTTTCTGTTCTGAGTGAGGGTCCTTTGTCATCCACTGTGGTGTTTGCAGGACTTCTCTGATGTGCAGTAAGAGGATCTCACCAGAAAACAGCTCAAGAACGCAAGGGAAGACGAAGGTATCAGAGTATAAATCCTTATAACATTGCCCATAGCAGGTACTATAATTTGTGAAACCATCATTTCCACAGGAGGATTACTTTTTTTTTAAGAAATAAACACATCTCTGTGTTTATGTATGAAAAATAACCAGCCAGAGGTCTCAAAGCGATGCAAATCTTCTGCCTCCTCAGCACCATACATTCTTCCTCTGAGTTCAAAGAAAAAAAGAAAAAGCTCTGAAACACATGCTTTTTGAAAACATAGGTTGAGCTTTGAAGAAAATCCTGGCAGGTTCTTTCAGTTGTCTGGAAATTTCCAGGCACGTTTTAAAGAAAACACGAGCTGTGTACAAACATGAGAGTTACAATGTTTTGCAAACTCAGAAGTTCCCAGGAACTGTAATTTAATCCAACTGATTTAACTAGTCACAAATTAAACTGATGTAATTTTAAAGAAAACCAGCAAGGATAAACAAGACTTGATTTTGTGCATCCCCAGAAGACTTCTGTTTACAAAGTCATTGGCTTACTGACAGATAATAAGAAATTTCATACCTATAAATTATTTTTATGTCTTGACATTACTTTATGACATTGTGCTTGATCAAATTGAGTGCTGCAGTAACAGGACACTAGAATACTGTCTAGATGACCAAAGGAACAGCTATTTTTAAATATAACGTATTTTGCATGTATTGCATTAACTGAATGAAATAAGGCTGAGGATTGCCTTGAATTTAGCCCTAAAATAATAAGCAGACAAGTATTTAATATTTGCTTTTATCCTTGTTAAATCCTTTAATTAAATATATCATTAATTGAACTACAGATTATTACAGAGATTTTTCTCAACTAACACATTTAAATGTATTAAAGCAGGGAGAAAAACAAAACAAGAACACAAGCTGGGCTTATAAACAGGTTCATATAAACAGAATTTTAGAAGAGAGCACATGGCACCTTTTCATGTTTGCTAGCACAAGAGTAACAGCAAAGCTTAAGAGCAGTGGAGGTGCCGTTGTCCATACAAATCAACACGTTAATGTAAACCGGTTCCATTTAGCGAAGTGACATACCAATTCACACAGACAATTGCTCAAACAACAGCATTGCTGCCACAACGCAAGAGGATGTGGGGCAGGAACCGAGCACAAGTCCTGCCCGCGGCCCTTGGACTGCTAGGTCTGAAGAGACCCGTCACAGCCAGGCTGTTCCTGCACCAAACCCAGGGCCATCAGAAGCTCCACATGGGCTTTTGCAGAAGCCAGGCTCTGGTCTGGACGCACCGTGCGGGGATGAGGGGAGCAGCTGCTCCAGCCTGCGGGGCAGAAGGCGCTGTGCCCCGCATCCCCCGAGATCCCCCCAAAGCCCTGCTCCCTGGGCTCTGAGGTGTCTCAAAAATTAATCAGACCTGAAGTGAACAGGACCTCCTAAAATTGTTCATTTATTAGTAATTGTGTAGTTGCTACAGACACAGCACTCAGGTGCTTCCCCTGTACCAACAAGCAGGCAACAGCAGCAAGATCATGAGGAAGAAAGGCAGCAGAACAGAGCCCTTATCTGTGCCTGTTCACACTGGTAACATTCACGCGCCTAAAATTAAAAAGAAGGGGGGTGAGGAGGCTGATTTCACCGACTCCAACATCAGCAGTCCCACAAAAGGGCTCATTTCCACCAGGAGTCAAAGGTTTATGGAGATAAAGCTAAAGTAGCATCCAAGAATGACACTAAAAACTACATTCAAACTCCAGAATCAATGTTAGAGTCAATGCTGACAACTAATTTGCAAGCGTTCCAAGTCTGTAACACATTTCCAAGGGGGAACAAATCTCAATTTTCATTTCAAAACACAAGAAACCCGGTGCAAATATTCTCACTTCTGTGAGGTTACAGTATAAATACTGCAAACAGGCACCGCAACCTGCTTATTCTGTAAAATCCTGTGGGCTGATACGCTGAGTTGAGAGTGTTACAGGTGCCCATCCACCTCTCAGTCCCACCGTGGATTAGGAGAAGAAAGAAAACTGTTCCGACAGGAGTGACAACCAAGCAGCTGCATTCACCAACCCTTCCAGGAGGAACAGGAGGACAGTTTAGGCTGGTACCTTTGACAGAAGTTTCCCAGTTAATCTCCCCCCTGCTTCATCACCCCAACTGACATACCCACAAAACTTCTAATTTAGCTTTAACAACCAACCAATGTGAAGTCCTATTTTACTGCACCTAACTTTTCTACTCAGTTTTGTTAGGCTTGGGTAAACTGTTTTTTGCTTTCTCTTGATCTCCCCGGGATGCAGGAGCCCTTGCCAAAAATAACTACGTTTTAATTTTCCTTCACAATTCCCTTGCAGAGGTCTGCACTGTTTTAATACTGTAGCATCACATATTCTTTTAATCCCTGCCTACACATTTTAACATTTCAAACACATGATTATTTATAAACGCAAAGCCACCGGGGCTTTGCTGAGGTAAAGTGGTTTAGTGAGGACTGAAACTGGGGAGGGGGGAGAGGGGAGGGTGAGTCATCATTTTTGGGTTTTAATCCTTCACTCCTCCTGTTCTGGGCTTTATTATTAGCAGTAGCACTTATTCACTATTTGCAGGGCTAAGACAGCAAACAAGTCCTCTGAATGTGAAAGCCGGGCAATTCCAACTCCTAATTTAGCCGTGCACGTCTGCTCCAGGCTGTCCAAACCCCTCAGACCTCTTTTTGTAGCTTCAGCTTTTCCCTCCTTTAAATGCCAACCCATCCACAGCCTTTGGCTGGGGTTTTGTCCGTTCCCACCTGCTCCTGCAAGAGGGAGAACAGACTGCGATGGAGTGACGCTGTCTTCATTTTTGGGCCGTATTCAGGGCTGGGCATTGCCACACTGAACAGAGCAAACCGGTTACAAAAACTGTTTGTACAGACAAAGCAAGGCATTTGAAAACCACCACTGCTCCCACTAAAACACCACCTGGAAACAAGTTACACTGCATACTGAAGGGGAGACAGCACTTGTTTAAAATCCCGTATTTCTTTTCTGGTCATTGCTCAACAGGGCAGTAAAAAAAATGTGTCCTCCAGCCCAATTATACCACTCTGCTGATAATGTAACAAAAGGAGAAAGAGCCATGAGAGACATAATGAGGCAACAAGCGAAAGGAGGAGGTAGAAAAATTAACTGCCATCACACACTATTTTTCTTCTTTTGCTTCCACCCCAGCACCCTCTCCAAACACTGCTTGTATACCCACTTTCCTGACAAAAAAAAGTCTAAGGATTTAGATGGGTTTTGGAGACCCAACTATAATCTCACACCATTTGCAGCTCCACTGAGAAACAACCCTGTGCCTTAAACTGTGAGAGCTGGGCAGGGCAGGAGCCCAAGTCCAGCCTGGGAATCAACTGCATGCGAGTTCCACCTTTTACAAACTTTTTAGAGATACTTAAATTTGGAAAAAGCTTTAAATGCGGATGCCTTGGGTTCAGCTGCTGTACCCAGGTTTCCATACCAAAATACTTGCACTCAGTTTTGAAAGTGTGAATACTCTCAAGATCCAAGTATGATTTAGGACAACTAAGAATATGCAGAACCTCTGAGAATTAGACTAGTTATTTCAGTAAATTAACTAGGTAGCAACTGTGAAAATGCTGATGTTAGACAGTATTTCAGCTTCCTGGGCTATAAATGGATATAAATTTTACTTACCTGACAGGTGTGTCATGAGAATTAGCTAATATTGACACTTTGATCTTTAAAATGCTTTGCCAAGTATTAATTAAGGAAGGATCATTTTCCATTTAAAATAGCTAGTATTAGTATTTTGAAGTTGAATTTGTTTCCATTCCTCTCCTAAAATGGCAAAGAATCTACTGTCTGTTTTTCTATGTATTCCCCAGGAGGTTATTTCAGAGAAGCATGAGAAAGAGAGAGAAAGGGAAAGAGAGAGAGAGAAAGGGAAAGAGAGAGAGAGAAAGGGAAAGAGAGAGAGAGAAAGGGAAAGAGAGAGAGAGAAAGGGAAAGAGAGAGAGAGAGAGAGAGAGAAAGGGAAAGAGAGAGAGAGAGAGAGAGAGAGAAGGGAAAGAGAGAGAGAGAAAGAAAGGGAAAGAGAGAGAGAGAAAGAAAGGGAAAGAGAGAGAGAGAAAGAAAGGGAAAGAGAGAGAGAGAAAGAAAGGGAAAGAGAGAGAGAGAAAGAAAGGGAAAGAGAGAGAGAGAAAGATCGACATGCAGATCTATTTCCCAAAGAAGATTAATGTATACCTCTACATAAAAAGTTGTGTTTTGTTGCAAGAATCTTCTCTTCTGTGGGTCTTGTAGCCAGACCTGTAGACTTAGGTCAAACTTCACTGATTTTAGGGAGAACAGATGCACCCACCCCCCAATAAACCACCTTTTTGTAAAACTAACCTACTAGTATTTTTTACATGGCAGGTCTCAAAGTGAAGTATGAGAAGCTGATAACACATTGCAGATATTCAAGTACTGCATCTACTAATAAAGCACGGTCTCACTTCACCATCAAGGGAAAGGTGCCAACATATGGGCAAAACCCTATTCCAGTCTCATCTGCAGCCAGTGACATGAAATACGTCCAAAGCTGCATCATGCTTTTGTTAGATGGGTCACCCATGTAGGTTGCTGCAGAAAAAGATGGAAGCCACAGCTTACCTGGGGAGCCCGCTTTCCCCCAGCCCCTCCGCACTCAATAGTAAGGGCAGGACTGTCACCACGGGCATTCTTGTCATAAAGGTCTATCAGCAAAGGAATGACATTTGGCATTTACACGGCCCAGTGAATATAAATCCAGATTAGAGGGAAATAAAAGATGGTACTTTGTAGCATATGGGAAAACAGCAGCATAAGTCTCCAGGTAAGCTGCTCTGCACATCGCGGAGATCATGACATAGGGCTCTGCTGTGACTGGTACTGCTGATGCTTACAGCCCGACTTGCTGCCGCAAGCTACTCATGCTGGTCGAAGGAAAAAGAAATGGGACACAGGTCCTGGAAGACATGCCAGAAAGCACAAGCATGAAGATAAATGCAACCCCTGTGTAGTCCTCCTGAATGCCTTTTAGGGTCTCAGGGTGATGAAAGCGGGAATTCTGCGAGAACATTTTGCAAAGCCCATGTCTCATTCTCGCCTGCCGCACAACCCATGCAAAAGATACTGAACAAACACTTCCATAACTAAAGTCCTATGGATCTGAAGATGAGTCTTAGAGGTCATTCTGGGGACTCAAGTCTGACTGTCACATCTAGAAAATACTAGAATTAAAGTTCCTTATGCAAATCCTTTATGATAGTCTCTATGAGGGGACATTTTCCCCCCATTCCCCTGCCTCATTTAATGCACAGCACAGACAGTACTTAACGAACTAGCAACTCTTCAATGTTTATTTTTCTCCTCATTATCCAGTGTGGCTCTATGCCTTATTTACCACGCTATCCAAAGGCTGCTGAGAATTATTTATAGCATCCACAATACAGGAGCTAAGTTCTTATAAACAATAATTAATTTTATAATACCCAGATGGATCCTGAAACTAAGGTGGGCACTTCTGGGATGGGCACTGGTTTTGAGCAACTACTTTTTAATCCTAACAGTCTAAAAAGCATCTCTGTAGACTTTGCAGAAAGAACCTGCCTATCAGCAAGCAGAGATTAGAGGCAGCACATGACATGCTGTGGTCCTCACCCTTCACAAGGGTGTCTGAACCAGGCTATTTACAGTGACAATGCGCACATTTTTACATAAGAAATACTGTTGAGAACAGTGAAAAAAACTCTCAAAGCTACATTAAGGACTTGTTGCAGGGATCTCAGATTACAAAATGAGCAGCAAGAACCTAATGTTGGTATCTAATTAGGGCTGGGTGTTTTTCCCCCCACCCTGCGCTCTACCTGCTGGTGCCTGCTCCTGACACCCAGAGGTACACGCTCCTCTTCCTTCTCCTCGCACTCACTACCTCAAGATTATTTTGATGTATCATCAGCCTAATGCAATAAAATTAGAAGCTTAGTAACCCCACTAGGCCATTTTACATTTTTTCCCAGCCTTTCCCTATTTTTTTGTGGGGGGAAGAAAAAAAAAAAAATCACTTTCCCATCTCATCTCCTCTCTCCTTTCGACAAGGTAAAGAAGCTCAGCAAACCAACATTTCACTGGACTCCTCCAGCACCTCAGCTTTGGTTTCCAGCTCTATGAAAGGTCAGTCCAGAAGTGCGCTGGAAGACAATGAGGAAGTTTCTGCAAGTTTATTCCATTCTCTGGCTTTATGGGTAACCAAAGCCAAAATCCTCCCAGCTATCCTACCAAACCACTTTAATGTACTTCGAACCCAAGTTTCAGAATTAATTTTCAATTTTAAGTAAAAGAAAAAAATGTAATAAATACCTCTGGAAGCACTACACATAAAAAAGGATGATCGTAAGAGAATATACTGGATTACACAGTTTCAGGGCTCTAACTCCAGTTTTGTGAGTACAAGTAAAGCCACTATTCCTCTTGGGTCCTGTTAAGTGCTTTGTTTTCTCTCTTGGGCTCTGTTCACTTTTTGTATTATAATATCTCCGTAGCCACTTCTGCGATACAATAACAGCAGTAGATATTAAAAGGTATTTTTTTCCTCTCCACATAAACTTTTAAATTTGGTGTTACTGCAAAAATCCCAGCCAATGTGAGGCAAATTAAATTTGAAAATTATTCAAGTTTAGAAGAGTAAATCTATAATTTTAATGTCAGATAGCTGCAAGAGCCAGATCAAGAAGGTTTTAATTGAGAAGCTCAGTCTACACATGAATAAAATTTAAATATCAGAAAAATAACATCTATTGGAGATATCATTTATTTTTACATCAAGGGCAAAGTGCTGGTATCCCTCTCTCCACAAGGATGTGTTTATACCTCTGCCAGTTCCATGACCAGCTAATAATCATGTTGTCAGTAGTCTACTGCTCCCTGAAATACAGCTCTACTTCATGTCTTTTATTTGGTTTTGCACACATACATATATGAAATGACATTTATACTAGGCAGATATCTTTAACAATTCATCCCATACTTCAACCCAATGGTGCTCCCCTGCTAAATAGGCACTTAAAAATTCCAAACAAAAACTGCCAAAATATTCTGCTTATTTCTAAAAAATTGAGAACTGCAGATAACAGTACCTCCTCCCGAATTTCCCAGGAGAAACCGCTGAAGATTGAGTTGGTGAGAATTATGTGAAATTAACTCAAGAAAATCTTTTACATGTACAAACTCATCACACATATAAGGAATTGTTCAAGAACTGCCACTGGCCTGAACAAGGTCGCTTGAGATGTACTTTTAGGACCCAGAAGCAACTAAAGTAACTGGTCCCAGTAAATGCCTTCAAATTTTGTTCTGTTTTGTTCAATACACACCGGAAAATTTTAAGAATTTGATTTTATGTCACATAAGCCCATACAGGTTTCAAACTGAGCCAGATACCAGTAATGTAGAGTGTCAATACACAGCCTCATCTGTAAATCTTTAGTTTAGGTACAATGTTGTCAAATCTGAGGATCTTTATTTCAAGCAACCCCATATCAGCAGACAGCTCTATATAAACCAGACTGCATCTCGCAACGTTCCTGCAGTATCTCACTGTTTCAGTACTATTGGTCAGTTAGTAATTTCAGAAGACAAGTTTATAAAAGCCCAAAGGCTAAAATTAAAACTCTCTTAGCTTGTTAGACATTTAAGGCAGGATCACCGTCCTACTTGACATGTAAGTCATTAATTCTGTACTTTATCCAGCATTTGGAAAGGCTTAGATGACTGCTTCCAAACTCATCATGCAGGCTCTGGGAAATGGAAGGTGAGATCGTGGGAAAAATGTAATGTGAAAAAATACTGGAACAAATCTGTGGCAGCTACAAGTCATGGCTATCACTGCCCCACACACCAGAGCCACTCGAAGCCTCCTGGGGTATGACTTGCAGGGATACGGCTTTGCTTCACACACAAATATATATGTGCATATACATGTGCACACACACACTTAGGGAGTTCATGATATTATGAAATACAGCTATGGAAAGCAATTGCTTTAAAAAAAAAAAATAAGTGTGTGTTCGCCAGCAAAGTAACAGTTTCAAAAAGGTCTAGAAAATGAAGTAAAGCTCTTCTTGTTAGAGAACTATTGACTCCAGGTTTGAAAAAGTGACCTCAAGTGAGCAATGATGCACTTAGCCTAGAACCTGCAGCCGCTGTATTTCACTCTAAATTGAATTGCCAATCTGCACTGCAATCTTCTTCTACTATAAACACACGTATTTGGGGCAAGCATACAGAAAAACACTTTATCCTGGCTGTGTTATTCCAAGTTAGACTAAATTCTTTTGGAAATGGAAAATATGTCCATGATGCAGAATTTAAGGATTCCTGTGGGTATTTATACAGGGGGTAGTGGTGGTGTGTTTTTTTTTCTTTCCTTTTAAGGGCACTCAGTGACAATGTCACGTTGACATTTTTCCTGCAAACAGTTCATAAGCACACAAATAACTAACAGCATGTGGCCCTGAAGCACTTAGGTATGTAAAGCCTACAGACCCATACTAAAAAACACGTAATAGACATTTTATACCTCACACACAAAATTATGAGATCTGGTATTCTCACCATACTGAAAGGGCTTTTTCTGGTAAATTAGGCTGCCATGTTAGCATCATCTATAATATCATCAATGTCAATGGTTTGCAAACATAAATAATTGACACATGCTGTAAAATACTTACATTCACTTTTCCACTAAGTCTTCTTCACTGCAGTCAAGTTATTCTCCAGGACAGTGTTTAATCTTCTTACTAAATAAAAGAAGGCAGCAATTAAAAATCTATTCACAAGCATTAAGCTATGCTCAATCACCTTAAATTTATGAACTTTAAAATACTGATTTAAGATTGTCTATAGTGTCCCATAAACTTGTAATGTGTTTATGTATCATCAATTTTATTACATTTTAAACACAACTTTAGCACACCGTAACTTTAAATCCTGAGGCTAAATGGGGCAATGTTCTGTATTTTCAATAGCTGCTCGGATAACAAATCAGATGGACAGTTGCTCACAGATGTACAACTAATTACTGAAGAACTGAGAGCTCAACTCATGTATTACCAGAAAGAATGCCTGGCATTACAGATGGGGTATTGTATGATTTGGCACTTCTTTAGCTAGAGCTTGAACATGCTCTTATCAATGGCAGTAGTCAGCACCTCCCACGATCAGACATTTAAGAATGGAAGAGAAACAGCATCTGTCCCTCTAGGGAAGGATATAATACCATCTGATAACGTTTAACATCACTATATATGCCAAAAAGTGATAAAAAAGGGTTCATGTAGATTGTTCACCACGAATGTCAAGAGGACAAGTGCCCTCAAAATTATCCCTGTCAATAGACTGAATGCCCCAATCTATTCCTCACACACAGATATTTCTCTACTTAGCTTTCAGTAAAACACACGATGCCCAGTCAAACGGTCTGCAGTGAATGCCAACACACACACTAAAAGATCATCACATGGCAGCTCCCAGTTGAGAGAGACTCAAGCACCCAGCAAAATCCACCACCTTGTCACCAAAGCCATCTCATCCCAGCTGACCCTGACTTTGAGCCTTGCCTAACACTGGCTCCCCGGAGAGGTAAGACACAAACAACAGCAGGGCTGTTATTTTCCTTTCGTGTTCCTTGAGGCTGCCTAGTACTAAACTAAGTTTATTTTGTTAACCTTTGATGAGATTTAATGTATTGTTTTCATTGCTCATATCTAGTTGCTGTGGTAACACATCCTTTAAGACTATGGACATTCATCTCTTCCTGCAGCCTCCTGATAATATAAATGGCTCAGCACTGCACGAGATTCCAAGGAAAAGCTCTCTGAACAAACCTGCACTCTCACTGGGTGAAAGATGAGTAAAACTGTGATATGAAGGACACGGGAGAAGATCTGTGTGAGATGTTTAGACCACAGCTGTATGATACAGCCTAACTGGAGAGTGTGGGTTTGGACTGGGACTCAGGGAAGTCGTAGGAGGGAGTATAAGTACAGCAGCCAACCCAAGAGACAGACAAAAATTGTAGACTTTAGAATCAAGGGAAAGGGCAGATTTCTTCCTATATCTTGCTGAGAAAGGGAAAAAAAAAACCCAAAAAACAACAGAACTGGTGCAAGTTAAGCATATAAAGGAACAGGAAATACAGAGGTAAAAGGAAGTGCAAACGGATGTGAAAGATCATTATATTGTCCACAACAGCTGAGAAGAAAGGAGATGGAGGCAGTCAGCAAGGAAGCAAGACTCCATCCTGCTGAGGAATTCCCTTTATACATCCATATTGTCTCTTTCCTTCAGTGCATTTTTGCAAGTATAGCCAAACGGTGCTTTAGGCACACCATGTGCAGTTGGTTCACATCTCAACTATTTGGCTGAGCCTGGAAAAGGAACTGAATGCTGTTAGTTCTGACTGTTGTGTCCATCCAGTTATGCCTCCAGTAATAAAGGTATGGCCCCTTCTAATAACATCACAAACTTATTTATTGGAAAAACAGGTTCAACCATAGCCTGGGAACTGGCAGAGAGTCATCAGACTACTGAAGTGTCAGCTCTCACATGGGTACACCAGGCATTTCAGTCTGTAGCTGGTAATCAGCGATGCCAGAGAATTATGCCACCAAACTATACTCAGTTTTCTGTCTTAGAAAACAGGAAGCCTTTTTCATAAGAGGCTTGGGACATGAGCCAGAAATCTCACTCACTGTTGTCTCCTTATTTCTTCAGACTGAGTCATCAGATTTTCCAGGTTTCTCCACTCAAATTGCATACTGCTTTGGCTACGTTTAGATGGACGCAGGTGGTACCATCTGCTGCAAGGCTTGCTGGTTTTGTTTGGTTTTGTTCTTTTACCTCCTGCTTGTAGCACAACAGCTCTTTTTCAGTGTCTTACACTGGAACACCACAAGAAACTGGTCTTTCACAGTATGGGTTTGTCCAGCTGATGAGTCAAATGGACTACTTGAACTAAAGGAACTAAAAGACACATCACAGGTCCTCTGAGAGCTGGAGGCTCTTGCAGCTGATCTGAAGTCAGAAGTACTTAAATTATATAGGGGAGTTGATCTTTAAAGATGCCGGAAACCACGAGCACAAACAGAGCAAGCATGGGCCAGGGGGATGCTCACACGAGTAACTTCAGTCTAACAAGGCTGATCTTGTTTTATCTCTCTCCACTGGCTCGGGAAAGTTGGTCCTGCCACAGATTGCCTTCTGGAGGAGGAATCAAACTTCCCCGAGCTGCTTTTCAGAGGAGACTCCTTCTCCCCTCCATAATCCAAGGGGACAGCAGGGAGTTTACTGCCACTAGGTTACATTTGGCTCTTATATTACCTCAGTCTGGATGCGCCAAACTCCTCACATCTTTTCACATGACACAATTTTTGCCTTTCATATCAAAATACTCCTTTAGGACAAAAGAATGAAAACCATCACAGACAGGTCGTATAGTTAAGACCATCAGGACAGGTCAATAACCAAGCAGAGCCAAGACAACTGTTAACAACCTGCCCATCCTGCAAGCACCCTCTCCCCCACCAGGCAGCTGCACCTCAGCATTTAGGGAGAATATCTCAGATACTGTCATTTCAAAAAAGATTATAAACTCAGGCTGATTGGTTGTGTCCAAATGCAAAACTTAGTAAGTGGACAACGGGCTGCTCTGGCCCTGCAGCTGCCAGGGGATCACGGCTGCCAGAAGCTGCAAGGAACAAAGCACCGCGCTCATCCTGCAGCGCCCAAAGCTGATGCTGCTATAAGTAGGAGTAAGAACATATGGAGTGCTGTTTTGTTTTGTTTTGTTTGCTTCTAGAGCTAAAAACAGCTCATAAACCACATTTCTTTGAGGGAGGCTTTTGTTTGTTCGTTAAAAAGGGCAAGCACTGGGTCAAGGATAGAAAGTTGTACTATCCGGTTCCCAGACACAGACCTTATTCCCTTGAGTGTTCAGCTATATGTAACATATGGAGTAGATACTTTTCATATAGGCTTGTATATGCCTAAGGAACTTTTATCTGGCTCTTGAGCTAACAAGCATGGTGCACTTGATAGGACGGAGCATGTGGGTAACACTACCTACTGCTTTTTTGAGCTTAATTTTGAAAACGGATTTTCACATTTTGGTGCCAGGAAGGCTATGTTAAAACACTGAGATCATGTCCATATGGAAACAGGATATAGAATTTACTATTAAAAACTTAAGGGTGATATCAAATGTCAGCTTAAGACTCCAAACATTGCAGTGTATTTACCGCTCTAATTAACTATTTGGCCCTACTACACTCCAATATCTGGCCAATGCTGTATCTTCCATCACCTTCAGTTCTCCAGCTTACATTGCTCTTGGTCATCTCCATTCTGCCCTCTCAGCCTCCTTGACCTCAGAGACACCCCCTCCACTTCTAGCACATGAGCTCCAGAGTTTTATTACTGACTTACTTTCTGTCTCCTCTGCTTGGCTAACTCGAGCTTAGTATCTTTGTCATCTTCAAGCTGCTCCACATAGCTCTGCCTTCCATATGCTTACATCTAATACTGATTACACTTTTTTTCTCCTTTGGCTTCCAGTCAATCCCATATAATTTTGGCCTCAATTTTATGCACTGTGAAAAGACCTTGACCAACCCTACACAAAAATTAACAGAATATTGAATAATAATAGAAGGGTTTAATATTGCTGGATATACCTCAAATGAACAACTGTTTTCACTCAGCCGTTTCATTTTGCTCTTCCTGTAATTTGAGAGGCAAAAACGTAAAAACAAACAAACAAACAAAACCCAAAACAAACAAAAACCCCAACCAAACAAACCAAAAACCAAACCAAAACACACATGGTGGAGTTTTCCATTCTTAAAATTTAGAAGTCTTAGACCAAAATCTGAGTTTTACTGCCACACTATGAGAACGAAGACCAGCATAATCCAAAACTGAAACCAAATAATTTGTGCTCCATTACCCTTTCTGAATATTGTCTACTTGAGTCTAAGGAGACTAAATACCTAATCTCTTTATCGACTTTTCCAGAGAGATTTCTTAACTATAGAATGAAACAGACTAACCACAAAGTACTTCTTTCTCTGCTGTCCCTTCTGACCTGTCCAGAAATCCTACCTGCTCTTCCAACAGTGTTTTTATTTACTCTGATATACTCTGCGTAAACTTGAAGGGACTGTAAAGAACCTCTCTTTAGTAGCTTAGCAGGGTCTTTTCAGTCCTTAAGATGCCCACATGCAGACTTTCAACAGCTGCCTTATTAGCCTTTTCATCAAGCCCTTTGCTTTCTCCACATGTGTCAGAAGACCACAGTGGACTTCAAGAGATCTGCCTTCTCTCTCATTTCTAACTCACACAGCTTCCCAAGTCACACAGGCTGCCTGCAAGCAGGAACCCAGCCTCTGACTATTAAGTAAACACGTGACACTTATATTCTAGCTGAAGGTTAATCATCAAGCAGTTTACAAAACATGTGCTACTTTGGAGACCAAAGGTGAAATCCCACAGCCACTGAAGTGAGAGCTCCCCCAAGGCCAGAACTCTGTCCCAAACTTGCATATCTGCGTCAATGTGTTCACACAGGGAATGGCTACAGCAGCAACCAACACGCTCTCACGTGAAGCCAGGAAAGACTTCGCTTCGCTTTTATGAGCCAGTTTATTTAGCCAGCCTTGCTCAGTTGTAATACATTTATATGTATCTACCTTTGAAGAGGACACCATGCTCAAGGCCCCGGACAGACAAGCTTTTATTGTTCAAGGCACAGAGTGTGAAATAAATTCAAACGCTCTTTGTGCTTACTGTTACTCTCTCGGCTGGCTTTCCAGGACACTTTCTTCAGCACGTGAGGACACCGAATATTTCTCCGAAGCCTCCCCCTGTGCTCTGACAGCAAACGGGGCCAAGGCCACCCCCGTGACAGGCTGCCTCCAGGCAAGAGGCCTATTTATGCAACCCGGTGGTCTCCCGGCAGTGCAAGATGCTCCCACATCAAGAGCATCACCAAGTGCAGGTGACAGGAGGGACTCCACCACTACACAGCAGAACAAAGTTTACTCTCAGTTTCCCAGGAATTCAATGTAATACTGGCACAGCCACACTTTAAAATTACCTAAAATTCAAATTTACCCAAAGCTCACAAGTTCAATTTTCCCTTCACTTTCCTATTCCTTCAAAGTCCTAAAATTATATTGCTGTTTCTCTTTGTTCTCAATCCTCAGATAATCTTCTACCCCACGTCCCATTTCCCCTTTGGCTTCTGAGCCAGGGAAAAGAAGAAGCACAGAGAGAGGTATACTGGACAATAAAGCAGACTGCCATCTATATTTGTGCTAACTGCAACAACCAGTGTACACACAGATCAGTTAGACTAGTTTGCATTCACCAGCAGTTTTCAAATTACTGAAGTAGTTCAATCATTTCAAAATACCAGTAAGTATTTCACAGACAAGAATTATTAGGAATCTTGAGTTATTCTGGTGATGTGCAGATTTACAGGCAGCTCTGTGCTTGTCATAAAATATTCCACAGCTGCTGCTTTGGCTTAAAACAACCTCAGAACACCAGCCACCCTCCCTTCACGAAACACAGCCGTTAACTACTAACTGAAGAACACCAAAATTCACCAAAATTGTCTTATAACAATTACTGTTCAATAAAGGTAAATTGCGCGACATCCAATGATACTGCTGCAGAGCTTCCCACCTCAAAAAAGAAAATCCGTATCTGCTATATTACATTCCTCTTTTCATCTTCATGTCATTGAAGGCATTCCACAGGCAGTTTTATTTCTGAGAGCACTGATTGTCGATCGATCTGCTCTGGCCTGGATTTGAAATAGGATACTACATGAAATTGGATCCTGGGAGCCTCAAACATGCCCAGGCTTGCACAGGAGGTTAAACAAAAATAAGTGGTTTTTTTTTAAACACAGACTGCTAATAAAACTGATTTTAAAGTGCCCTCATTTCTCTTGACTGGAAATAATATATTACATCTATAAAGTCTGTTATATGAAGCTCTTTAAATTCTTTATTATTTATACAATGCCATCGGTGCACACCTCGCCTAAGAAATATATATTTTAATAGTCAACCAAAGCGATCCAAACCACCAAGGTAATTAAGACTTTTTAAAAATTGGCTTCACTACCTTTCCCCATACATCTGCCAAGCTATGGCCCAGTCCTGCAGATCTTCATCACGTAGTCAATGGGAGTGCTCGCACAAGTATTCGAAGGTTTACTCCCTATGTTACAAAATGCAGCCTGCCTTATTGGAAAATGAAGCAGGCATGACAGTGGGAGTGTGAAAAAGGAGAGGAAAAAATGCTTAGTGTAGGAAGGTAAAAAGGAGAAAAGGTTATTAAATGAGGGATTGCATGGATGAGGGAAAATAAGTGATGTAAGAAGAGAGCAGCAAAGGATAACGTGGAAAAGAAGAGGAAAGGTGTAAAAACGTGAAGAGCTTATCCGGAACACTGTAGGGCTTTAAATGCATTTGCAAGATATGAACAGCAAAGAAAGAGCAGGTGGAACAGTTAGAGATAGCAAATTGGAGTGGACAGCTGAGACCTTTATTTTTAGTTTTTATTTAATAAGTAAGAATCACCAAGGTCCACTTTCCACTCCTTTTTCATTCCCTGCCAGGACGCCAGTTCCTCTGGAGCAGAATATGAGATGCTGTGAGGACTCTCATGGTGTGGCAAGCCAGGCGAACCTTGCCAGAGCCCAGACAGAAGGATTGGTGACATTTTGGGTGTCTTATTTGATTGCAACATATGTTTCCCAGGATAGCCCACTGCACTTCAAACTTTGTTTATTTTCTTTGTTTCTAAAAGTGCAAGAAGGAATCACTGCAAAGCTCATTTTGAAACTTGAGTGAAATTTCATCTTCCCCACTGAGAAACGTGTAAAAATCAGAACCTCCTCATGAATACACCAGTGGCCTGGCTGTGCCTCTTACTCGCCTGATCAGAAAGCATCGCAGCAATCCAAGTTTAAATACCAGGAATGTCTCATTTGTCGATCAAAACCAAGGAACGAGCCACTCTGCCTAATTATCAGTAATGTAAGAACACTGCCCTCCTTCAAATCAGGCAGAAGGGCTCTTCTCGTCTTCAGTGCTTCTCAGCCTGATTCCCCCCCGCACCGCATCCCTTGCTTCCTCCCTCCACAAGCTGTCTTCCTAATCTGGAATCCTTCAGAGCTGGGAACCAGACCCCCTGCCTTGATTCCCATCATCTGCACCGATTTATGTTATTAGCAAGGCAGGCCAGCTGGCCGCTTGTACACCCAATGAACCCATACACTCTGATACTGTGCCCTTTTTAAAAACAAACAACAACAAAACGAACCCAAAAAAGTGCAACAGTCCAGCAGAGCTTTGCCTGCCAGGTTAAAACATGCTCCTTGCTCTGTGAGCTTAACCTACCTGCTGCTGCTGAGCACAGATACTTCCCTGGGTGTAGCTGCTCTTCTCCTGGGTAAAGCCCTTTTCTGTAAATAATTCAAAGGTATTTCTAGGCTGTGGCAAGGGTGCAGGCTTATTGTTTCTACTTCACTAGGAAAGATACATTTAAAAAAAAAAAAAGAAAAAAAAATAAACCATTCCAAACTGCGATAGGAGCTGGGCTCAGGCTGATACTGCCCTATCTTGCAGAGCAAGTCACAGTGGGTTCTGTAATCACAGGCTCCGCAAACACTGATTTTACCCCCCCTCCCCAGGACCTTAACTCGCCCAGCACTCCCGCGCAGAGGTCGCCCATGTTCGCAGCTGCCAACACCAACAGGGAACAGCCAGCAAACACCCAGCGGATCTGATGGTTCAACCAGCCTCAGTCCTTCCCTGGCTAACAACAACCTGCTGGTTTTTGGTTTTTTTTTCAGGATACTTCTTCCTTCCATGTTTACACAAGGCAGAAACTACAGGGAAAAGTGCTTGTTGTTCAGTTCAAGCACTTTTTTTTCCATCAGTGGAGGAAACTGCGTTTGGATCCACACGAAGGGAAAGGCAATATTTATAGAGGAAGTTCCCACACTTCCTCTTCAAACATATCACTCCTGGCTGGTTTTGCAATTATAGCCCTACTGTAAAGAGCAAAGGGGGGGTCTCCGGGAAGCACTGAGCATATAATTTCCTTTTAAAGTCACTTGCCTGTGAAAAGGCAGCTTCAAGAGAGGAAAGAGTTAAGCATACAGGACAAACAGACAAGTTTTCAGTAACTAAATTACTCTTCCTGTAGGCCTAGAGGAAATCCACAGCCACCACAAATATTCCTTGCTCACTTCAATACTGCTCTTTGTGAAATAGGTTTTAATGGCCAAGCAAAGCAATCCAAACCACAGATGTAATTAAAGCCGCCAAAACCGGCTCCATGAAAGGCTGGGAAGCGCCCGGTGCCCTGTCTGGGGCGGCTACTGGTAGCACGGACAGAGCGGTGTTGACACTGGGAAGTCTCATCCTCATCCTCACCATAGCACGCTGCATCGCTGCCGACAGGACAGAGCCCGCTGGAGCTCGCTGGCTGGAGGGCAGCAGGGGCTTTTAAGAGGTTTAAAGGATGGAGGTGGACAGAGAGCCACCCTGCTGCCGGCTCTGCAGCTGCCTGTGCTACCCATGCCCCGCGCAAGCCAGGGCAGGACCTCCAAGAGGGGATGATGCTCAGGGCTGCAGGAGTATCTGCTTTTGCCTGATTTCCATCCCATGCCCTGCTCCATGGGTTATAAAGCAGATCAGGGCACTGCCACTCCGCCACCGCAAGCCCACTTGTTTGCAACATTGCAGTGTTAAAAAACTTTCTAATCCATGGGAAAACTGTATTTGACAAGCAATATTTCCCTCTGCGCACAGTGATTAAAGTCTGCAATGCCAGCATAGGAAGCAGAGGGATTTTTCTGACAATTCACTGTAAAACAGCTTCCTATTTGAACTGACATACCTTAATTTCTTCTGCGGTGAGTCAAACCACTAGTCTGCATGAAAGGTCTCCCGGTATTGAAACCTCTACTAGATCCATACCCAGCAAAGGAAGAATGAAGTTTTCCTGAAACTCCTATCCAAAGCGTGGGAGGATGGAAAATAAGATTAGCATACCTTGCTCAAAATATTTCATGAGATGAAAGATATGATTGTTTTGGCACTAACTTCTCCCTCCTTCTTTTCTCTCTCCTCACCCACAGCGAAGTGTGAAAGGTTTGGGAAACTCCCTGTCCCTACTCCACACTTTTTTTCATGTTTCATTTTAGATTAGAACACAATTGGATTTGGACTAGATTAACATTTCATCCAAAACAAATCCCGCACCTTTGAGTTACTAATTTCATTTGATAACAGCTGTGGAAAACTAACTCCATATTTTCAAAGTTAAATCTTTGCCAAATTGTTTTCAAGTGCCAACTGCCCAGTGTAAGGCTAAAGAACTTCCCAAAACAATTATATTTAAATTATTAATTAAAACAATTTGGAATATCATCATTAAAATCAATTAGTTTATGCAAAGAGATCTAGAAACGCGAAACACAGTTATAGTGAAAGAAATTCATCAGCTGTTGAATAATTAATACAGCTCTTCATTTGTTTCACCTCATGTGCCAAGTAGCACAAAAGTCTTTAATACAAGTGGATCACAAAGCTAACAAAGATCATTACACATTTATAATCACTAAACTGCTTGAGTGGAAAGTTTGCAGGGAAAAAACAAACAAACAAACAAACAATAACAAACCTGCAATATTAGGTTCAGAACAAATGAAAACTCACAATTTTGTCCATCTGGACGAAACAACGGAGGAACGAAAAGCAAAGCAGAGCTGCATCTTAGGCCTGTTGGCTGTAGGCAAGCAGCAAGATCTGTCGCCAGCTGCGAGAAGCGAGGTGCTTCTCTGAAACCTCTGCCTGGAGACCTGCGAGAAAGGTTCCTGAAAAGCTGACCTGGCTGCCCTCCCCTTTCTGGAGATGAAACACCACGGCTTGGCCAGTTACCTCCACGTGCTTACTGTGAAGTTATGTACTTTTACATCCACGCACGCACTTTTTCCTCTCAGACACCAAAAGAAACATTTTTCTAGTCTGACATGCTGCAGGTCCCTTGGCAAAGTACATTTCTTCTTCAACAAACAGTGGATTTTGGTAAACGCCATGCAGATTTCCTGGGGATTACCAGAACTACATACCTTTCGTTAAACAGCACTCCAGTGACGTAAAATGATGTAAATAGAAGAACAGCATAAATCATTGATTGCTGCACAACTGAAAACTTAGTGTGTGCTAATTTATAACGTTCCTTAACTCAATTATTTGGGTTGGAGAGGGTGGGAATCAATGGGGTAAACCACAAACAAACAGTTGCTGTCATGTCCTTTGTCTGACGCTACTCCACTTTCACCATACTTAAACATTTCTCTCCAGCTAAACCTTTGCACTATTTCAAAGAAGAAGCTGAATTTGTACTTGTTTGGTTTTATTTTCAAAAAAGTCAAGAGTATCTGTCCAAAGAAACATCAGAGATTTAAGAAGTACCTGTGGTGGGAGAGTATTCATTGCCTTTTAAACGCTGAATTACAATAGAGAAGTTCAGGACTAAGGTGGGTGTTTTTTCAAAGACCTTCCTGCGTGTTCTGTTACCAGCTCCTCTGCTTGAGGCAACAACAGGGATATTTATACACTGTGAAAACACTGATTTTGCAACACATTTCTGCTCCAAATGGGAGCCTCACCTGCCCTCCCTCTTCTCCTTCCCTCATTACATTACTCTCGCTGCACTTCTTTTTTGGTGCTTTTCCCCATAGCCTTCTTTATGTCCTGTCTGCTGAAAACAGACAGTGAAGCCAGTATCATCAGACTTGAACTTTCTACCTCCGGACATTAGCCAACTCGAACTAGACAAAACAAGCTGTCCCATTTCTAGACATTGTGCGCTGATTTCAGAATCAAAACCCCTTCTGGTCACAAATGATAAACGATGAGACTTCCGCTGTCATAAATGATGCAACTTTCTCCAAACAAAGCTGAGCCAACTGTGTCGTGCAAAGCCTGCCTTGCCTTGCCCAGGACTGGGTAAAGTACAGGCACTAAACTCATCTTCAGTTCTGAAGGCAACTGGGGCTCTGCAGTGTCCCAGAAGGGGTGTACCATTTGCCTAGTGTTGTTTATGGCTAATTGCTCCTGCCTCTAATACTAAAGCAGTTACGGGGCTTACAGGAGCAGTTTGTCACTGCTAACCAGGGAGTACATGCCCCACATTGCAGGGCACAGTGTGGACAGCCTTAGAGAAACTGGTCTCCGGTTCACACCCAGACCCATCCTGCCCTGATGTCCCCATCCTGCTGAGCACAGCAGCAAGGCAGGGTGGCCAGTTCCCAAGACACTCATCAGGGGCTGAGAACAGGCTTATCTTTCACATAATTTAAAAATAGGAAATCACATTTATACAGATCCAGCCTCCCAGGTTAGCTTAATTTGTTTCATTGAGAAAGTGAAATACATACAATCTTGCTAGACATGCCATTTGTAGAGCTGGG
The DNA here is from genome assembly GCF_036013475.1 of Columba livia. Classification (NCBI taxonomy): domain Eukaryota; kingdom Metazoa; phylum Chordata; class Aves; order Columbiformes; family Columbidae; genus Columba; species Columba livia. Next base: position 190,112,484 of record NC_088602.1, on the reverse strand, counting down.
ATTAAATCCTGATCACTTTGCAAACAAGAGGTGAAATGCAGAGATGCATCTCCTTGGATCTTCACACTCTATTGCTCCTTTCTGAAAGGGAACATTGTTGTCTCACAGGAATTCACTTTGCAGGATGGGAAGTACCTCTTTGGGTACTGGAAATGAAGGATTTGCCATTCTGGGAATAACCTGCTTTCTTTACATCTCCTCTGCTTATTGAGTCAAAACTTTTGTGCTCTTTCCCATTCTATGTGTTCCACCAACACACATTGCCAGCAACCCATTAGCACATACTTTTCATATCTTTTGAACAGATGGAAGTTTTGAGATGAATTACACTCAGTTTCACAGTCAACCCGTCCCAGGCACAGTGTTATCACCACAGACAAAAGAGCCCATAGATATGCTTCATATGCCCGTAAAAGTTTGCTCCGCCTTTGCACTGATAAAGTACTTAATGGGCAACACCGTGGCTTAAATATTCCCCAAACAAGGCAGACTTTTTAAAAAGCAGCACTTGGTCGCTCTAAGGCAAAAATGATCTCCTGAGAAATGCTCTCTGCTTTGCAGCATTTGGGCCTCAGTGGCTGCAGAGTTGCTGCAGGAAGCGTGAACTGGAAGTGATGCCAGAAAGGTAACGCCGTGGTCTTCCTGGAATGAAGCCTATTACTTTTGCAGCTCATGCCTAAAAAGCGCTTGACATATTATGGTCTGGAACATGCCTATGGTCATAAACTAGTCCGTTTTGATTGCTGGGTGTAGACAGTAACCAAGTAACTAGAAACAAGGAGTTTTGCTTGTAATTACGGAGTGTTATCGTGTAATGAGATCCTGGGACAACGTGACGGGTTTTGCCCCTCTGTAAAGAAAGTTGCAGTTTTTCTCTGTAGTTCTCTCTGCAGAAAGAGCACGTCAGACCCAGCTGCCATGCAGCCTTGGTGTGGGACATACAGCACCCCAAGGCAAAGCCATCTCTAATTGTCACGCCTATCTGCCCAGCTCACCTCTGAACTCACAGAACAAAAGAAAGCATTAATCCACATCTTTAAGAACTCAACAGTCATTTAAGCAGAAGGTCAGGTACCTAATGGGCTGTCAAGTTCAGGCTGTCTACCCGTCCGTCTTCCTGGCTCCCCCAGTTCCCAGGCCTTGACTGATGGTCCTCGGCAGCTGGGCACTTTGTTTTCCTGCCAAAGCACCGTGAAGGCCTCAGTAGAGGCAACTGCTTTGCAAATTTAAGTTGGGATGACATATTCTGGCTTCACTGAAGAGAGGAAAAAAAAGCAGCCAGGAAAAGGTGCACGGCAAGGCCTGAGAAATATCTTAAGCATGCTATTTGTTCCTGTATCACTGGCAAACTTCAACAGAATATAAACATATTTTCAGATGTCTGTGTTGTGGTTTTTGATCCAAAAGTTACTGATTGCAGTTGGTTTAGGATACCTCTCAGTAAGGATGATTGTGCATAAATGCCTCGTGGCACAGATAAAGTTAGTGTGGATGGTTGTACACATCTCCCAGATATTTTCAGTGCCACAGGTTATAGCATGAGCTTGAAAACTACAGCCCGGAGTGCAGAAACATTGCTACAGCTCCTAGAAATTTCCAGGAGGTACACAACAAGGAGGGAGCCCCTTCCAGATTCCCCGGGACACGGCCTGCTGCGCATACTTGCTTTTGAAAAAAAACCTCATAAAACCAAAACATTTTTTTCCAAACAGATCACAGGTCACGTAAGCTTCCCAAGGGATATATTGGTTACAGATGTTTTCGTGTAATAAAATATTCCACTCAACTGCAGTATTTCTAACTGATAATGCTAAAACTAAATTACCCTTGGCTAATGGTTATGTCCCCAATGTATTCCTTACCATAGTAAACACTGGCTCATTTGTTACCATTTAGCCAACATAATATTTAATATTTTTATAAGTGCACACCACAACGTGTTTGCAAGAACTGAAACATAAGTTTGAACTTTTAAAAAATATAGGCTTAAAATTCACTTTTTTGCATATTTGTAGAATTAATGGTATCTTTAAGTTTCAGCATTATCATATCACTTTGCATTTAAAAGCGATCTCATTTTTAAACATGAGTAATTTTAATAAATTTGCAAGATTTCACTCGAACTTGGAATTATTAACAACAACAACAAAAAAAATCACTCCTCGATTATTTGAATGATACATTCCATTTGCTATCCTCTTGGCAGAGTTGTTAGGAAAGGTGATTCTGATGAGATCTCTAAAATTATTAAATAGTTAAAAATAAAAACAATTTTTTTTAAAAGGAGGTGATTTTCTGTTTTCAAAATATGCTTACGATATAGCACTAACAAGGCCAACTAGGAAAAAGAAAAACAATTAAGAAAAAGGAAACTTAATTCATCTTCTACTGTGGCAAGGAGCCTCCCTCTAAGCAGGGAGGTTTGTGCTGCTGTACTGTACTATGTCTCTATGAAAACTAACACCTCCACATTTTTATTTAAAAGATTAGAGCACCAGGCTCAAAACACCTATTCCTCTTTGCTCTCCGCACTGGATGATCAGGATCACCCCTGCTCAGATTTCAAATCCTGCCATTAAGAACAATAGAACAAAGTGACTCTTGAGGCAATATCACTGTTTCTATGTTGACACTTCAAGAATGAAGTCAACTTGTTTTAGTTAAGTTTTATGAAGACTGGAAATGTAGCAGCAGCAGAGCATTCTCTGCTGAGGGAGAGGTAAGCTACTTTAGCACAACTGGCATTATATTAAAAGTAGAACTTGTCCATTTTTAAGAAAAAGTGGAAGTTATCAAAACTTGGAAGTAGGATGTTTTAGGCTAGATCAAAAAAGTGTTATTCTCCAAACTCCACAATGCCACAATCCAAGTATTCACTACTTTAATGACAATGTTTAATGTTTAACGTCAGTAAAAGCTTGTATCCTTTTTGAGCTAACTGTAATCACCCAATGTACGCTTGTGCTCTGTAAATTAAGGCAACATCATTCTGTATTGCTGTGATGATGAGACGCATGCTTTAAAGACTCACTATGGGGGAAAAAATGGAAAGAAGAACCTCTGCAATCCAACTGAAAGGATAATTCAGTCTTCAGCAAACCACTCAGGAAAAATGTTGTATAGATCAATGGAGATGCTTCCTAAGTACAATAGGGGTAGATGTGACCTAAATGGCTACATAATTTTTGGAAGAGGTGGACTTTGTTTGGTTGCAAGTAATGCACCAGGAAAGCTTTACCCAGAGGACATTTCTAGCGTAGTCCTGCTAGTTTGCCCATCACTCTACATCTCATCATCATATTTGATTAGCTGTATATTTATTCTGGAGCTAATGTGGCAATCAAGATTGACAGCATATATGGGAGGCAATAAAGCTTCTCTGATGGCTCTGGCACTCGGGAGGGAGGTCACTGAGCACACCAAACACTAAGCAGCAGCCCTGCTCTCACGGCTAAGGACAACATCCAGGACAGGAATGAAGCACTCCATTGTGACCAGTCACTTGATCTCTGAAAAAAGTGCAAGCCAGTTTTTATGAGCAGATACTCACACAGAAAACAGAAGCCAAATCTGCCGATCTTTTAAAATTTGAAGGTGCTTTAGCAGTTTTTAGGGTAGTATGACTGAGCAGCAGTAAGAGCAGTGATTTCTGTGCATCAGTGATTTGAAAACACAAAACAAATCTTGCAAACTCAAATGCACCTTTCCTCTTCCCTTAAATAGCCTCTAGAATGGTAACCACCAGCAACATGCAGAGGTAAGTCCTTTGAGATCTGCATACTGGGAAAAGGACCAGCTTTCTGGAATCAAAATCACCTGGACTCAGCAGCAGACCTGATCTGCCAGGGCTGCCCTAGGGGCCGCATTCCTGCCGGTCAGCAGGACACTGCCCATCAAGCACTCACTACCCCAGAGCCTTCCACCACCTTCCCTTTCCCTTCATTATTTTTGCTGGCTGCCACAAAACCTCCTCAGCTAGCTGACGTTGCTCCCTGGGTAGCAAATCCCTATTTGTTTTAGTGCACATATAATGTGGGTGGCATCGAAAAGCACAAATACACAAACCTTGAAGCTCAGCTACGGTAGGAGAGGTAAGCAAAAGCAAAGCTCTTGAGAGATTCTGAGACTCCTGACACACACATGAATGTACAGTTTGCAGGGGAAAAAATATTATTTTGAACTAATTTTTGGTATGTTTTGTGATGTCTTTGCCTTGCCCCAGAAAGCATAGCTAAGATGACCAACAGTGTCATTTGTATATTGCTCATCTGTCTCCCTTCCCCAGCTCCTTTATCTACACAGTCAATATAATATCCAAAAACACAGGCTGGCTTCCCTGAATGTTTCACTTTTCAAATAAATGCCTAATTAATTAATCCTTTATTTTAAACCATCACACGCAGCAAAATGCTCCAATTAAAAATGGAATGTCTACTAATTTAAGCCCAAAGGTTCTGTTAAGGCAGGTTTCACAAATCCTAAAAATAGAAATGCATTCATAATTTTTTCCTCACTTTAATTAGGCTTTTTTTTGGCTCAAATTTAAATATCCCTCTGCAGTATCTTCAACTGCATTGCAGTAGTAGGAATGCCACACACAACACATGAACGGAAAGAAGATCACTTGTCTTTTTAATTCTTCCACTCAGAGAGGAGCATAAAGTGGAGGCATCCCACAAAATAGAAGTGTCGTAATTAAATAGGAGAGACTTAAGAAAGATGGGACTCCCAGAACCGAATGAAATTTGCGGTTGATTTGTGTATAGAGAGATCTTGGTCCTTCTCTAATCTATCGTCTTAAGTGAGGTGGAAGAACATAGCATTGTGGCAGTCAAGGTGAAAGTGATGTGACTAATGGTATAGCAGCCAGACTAAGGGCAAGTCAGTTCGGAGCTAGTTGAAAAATATGCTCTATGGGGCTCTTTGAACGACAGTACTTATAGCAGCCACAGAATGCAAGGTCATGCTTCTTCAAATACAGGTTAAACTTGTAGCATAGTGAACTAATCTGGAAAGCAGCAACTTGAAGAATGACTTCAGGGCCACGGTGAACCGCAGCTAAAACTCTGGCAGGGATGCAGTGGCTAAGACGATTAATGAGATCTTTCAATACATGAGCTAGGGGAAGACACAAAGCAGAAAACATAATTGTAGCACTTCAGAGGAGCATTATTAGGAACAGATGAAGTTGAGGTTATCCAGGGCAATGGGGTAGTAAGTAGAACAACACTAAGTGGTAGTCACGGACCTGCTGCCTGCTTTGCCTATGCCGGAGCCGAGCTTTGACCTGCTAATTCTGACAGAAATCGTGATGGGAGGAGACGCGGGATCCAGCTCTTCCCAGCCCTGACCACACTCGCCCTCTTCCTTCCCTCTTCCACAGTCGGGGTAATGAGCCCAAATCTTCAGAGTGATCTCATTTTACCCTCAGTCCTGGAGTGGCAAAAGTTCAGTTTCTCTGACATTGCTGAGATGCCTGGGACTGGTTCTGTCACTTCATCCAGTATTACTGACACGATTACAAGCAGACACGGCCATGCCTGGTGTCCACACTGCACAAAAGATGTTGACAAACTGGAAAGGAATCAGGATGGAGCTGCAAGAAGGATTCAGAGTCAGGAAAATATGCCCTAAAGCAAGAGCCAGAAGTAATTCAGTCTATTTAGTTTCACAGAGAGAAAGTTCAGAATGGCTTGATCACAGTACATAAATACTTACATTAGTGAGAGACATTTAATACAGGGCATAATAAAATACAGAGCTGAAAAATGGAACTTTGAGGTAAAATTCAGGCTAAAATTTAGGAGAAGTGTTAGAAATGAATGCAATTAAGTCACTGGAACCTTTTACATTTGCACATAGTAAATTTCCCGTGAACTAAAGTCTTTAAAAAAATTGAGATTGGATGTCTTTTTAAAATGATATTATCAAGCTTGAGCAGAACTTGCAGGCTGACTGAAGTAGTGAATTTGTACAAGTGCATGACACTATAATTGAGTAACCTGGATGATCATAATGTTATAAAACCCATGAGCATATATTTATTTCTTGAGCGTGCCTAAAAAATCCAACTTTTCCTGTGTCTGCTTTAAATGAATACACCAGCTTTGCTGAACCCAATCTGAACTTCTAACTTGAGCCTTCTGCTGCAGAGAAGTGATACACGTCCAGTTCTTCTCTCTTCAGACACTATGAAGAAGGAACCCAAATACATGAGACTGAGCACAAGTGAATGCAGTGAATTTGAAGAAGATGTCTGTAAGCTTTCAAGCAGCTCCCCTAATCCAGAAGCCTGTGAAAACATCAATGTGCTTTCCAGGGGCATTTCCAAGCAACCTTGGATTGTTATAGTACATGGGATTAGATGGATGGCAGGGGCTCACCAGCTAGAGCTCCTTGACCCCAGCCAACCCAGTTATGGTAAGCAGAACAGTACAGAAGGTATCTTGGTATTTAAACACTTCTAGGCCACCAAATAGGTAAATAATTTCACCAGGAGCGCAACACAGAACCGGGCAAAGCAGAATAGTCTGGATATATCCGGGTTTAAGCTAGTTAAGTCACATACCTTTGGAATCCACTGCAAAATTACCACATGGTTTAGTTTAATAAAGGTGTCAACGACTCATGAGTGATATTATGCCATGGCAGCATTTCCTAGCAAAGCGAGAGCTTCAGAAATTACGCCTTTATGTGGAAAGAAGACAGAATCAAAAAAGGCACATTCTCCTCACTCCTCTGCCGAATTGTTTGCAAAAACCGTAGTCCGTCCTTCTCTCTACCACCACAAAGAAGCATTTAATGTTTTTATGATCTCAGGATGGAAAAATATTAATCAGAAACAGCAGCAACAAATTCTTTTTCTTCTCGAATCTGTGTGGCATTAAGTATAATTACATAAATAACTGGAATGGCAGAAACAGACAATTGCTGGCTTTGTATGGGTATTGGAAAAGATTATACTGTTTTGATCATGTCTCTCAAATAATGAGTATCTTCCAAGTCTACTGTCAAGGAGACTGCTTGCTGCTTTAATGCTGATATGAAAATAATCTTGTAAGAATACTGAGAGAGGGTCTTTCCACATACTTTTCACTAGGGAAGATTACTTAAATAAACCATTTAACCTACTATTAACCTAAAACCTAGTTACATAAATGTTTTAAAAATTACTTATCCATCTTGAGCAGATAAAAGTAATCTAGTGAAGTCGAGGATAACATAGGAAGTCCCTTAATAATGGCTGCATTCTCTGCAGCCTCTATTAGCATATGTTTTTTCTGCTGGCAAAGCAGATACAAATGAACTGCAAGAACACAGGCACAGGATAGCTCTTCCCTCTTTGTAAAGGACTGGAAAGAGACAGATACGCATAAAGGAGGAGTGAAAACCTGCAAAGAGCTCTTACGAGGGGAACCTCAACTATTTTTTCTCCTTTTTTTCCATTGTAAACAGTGCTATGCCTTCTTTTAAAAAACAATAGTACAAATTATTGGAAGTAGAATATGGAGGATGTGACTACCAATACCTGAGCTAAGGTCATCCCAAAGTCAACAAAAAACAAGTGCATAAAACACTTGCTCCAGATTGCTTAACAAATGCTCAAAAGCAACTGAGACAAATTACACCCAACTCAATGTGTTAGAGATATAAAGTGTTACAGGCATCCTCCTACACTGTGAGCAAAGAGTAAAGCGTATTAATCAGGCCTAATGAAGGCTATCCCAACAAGGCAGACTGCGGCTTCATCTACCAAAAGTCCCTGATCTCTAACGTCCTGGGTTTGTTGGCAGTGAGAGTGAATGCTCCGCTCCATGCTGTGTAATGAGAAAAGCCTCCTGGGCATCTCGACTCTCCTCCCCTGCAATCAGGGCGGTGATGCCAGATGTAAGTTTGGAAGTCTTCAGCATTTCGTCTGACAACATAAATGTTATGTTTTTTCATGAACCAAACCAGTCATCTGCTCCGCTGCACGCTTTCGCCACCTGCTTATATTGGGTATGTAGGATGGGATGCTTGTGTTTCAGTGACTGGAGCTGGCACATACGTGAAGCTTTAAGTACTACAGTATTATCAAAATCTTGTGTTTTGTTTTTTTTTTTGCCAAACAGATCGCACTGTCAACATTCCCCTTCCTCATTTTAAGGAAATGGTACTTTTTCTGCAGACCTGAACAGCAACCATCCATCCCACCGAAGTGTGCTGGAAATAGTTTGGAACTGGTAAGTCTGTCCATGCAACTCCCAAGGGCTGCAGCTGCCCCAGGAGGCCGCAAACCTGCCCAAATGCTGCAGCGCTGAAGCCTGATACCATTTTTTCCACACATGCAGATCATTTTCCCTTCTACTTCCTTTGGAAAGGTTGTATCTTTTAAAAATAACCTCATTAATAAAGTTGTAATCTCACCAGCCACATATATTTCCTCCTCCTGAAGTGTTAAAAGAAAAAACAAACCAGCTCTTGATACTTCTGTCAATAAAGAGCACACTCTGGATCAAAGGAATAAAAATGCTAATTATGGTGCACTCTGTAACATCTCTCTCCCGAGCCAAGTGCTCTGATTAAGCTAACCATGGTGCTAATTATAATAGTGTTTAGCACAGCTGGGGCCAAAGAAAAGCCACCTTCTACCAGAGCATGTTTACCGGCCTCAGAACGAGATCAAGCATATTTATACCGCAATAGGAACTTGCCTACGATCCACATAACAGCCATTGCTCATTTTAAATACTCAAAACCATGTTCAGTTTCTTTTATCATTAAAAAAAAACCAAAACACCAGCCTTTTTTTGTCATGAACAAGATGCTGGAGTCAGAAGCTTGTTGCCCAGAAATTAAGTTAGTAGCTCCTAAGGGAACATACAGCAAGATGACACATCTTTGCAATTTAAAGGGGAGCCCACTCTTCTGCCCTTTCTCAGTCAATACCGCATGTTAAGCATGCCGGTGATGAGAAAGGAAGGCCACTGTACTCTCTACTTTCATTTAAAATGGAATGAAGTAGCACACAATTACTGGCAAAACCACTTGCCACATTTCAGCAGCACCTTTGGATGGAGAATGGAGGTGATAGCACTGGTGAAAAATGACGGTTAAGTTTAAGTGAAAGTTAATCCCACCGATTCCATGGAGGGGAGAAAAATATAATAAATCAATAAATCCCTGCAGCTCAGAAAATTGTATCTTCGGTGGATGCTTACAATCCTTGTTGCACATAGAATAATTGGAAGAGGTTTTTAAATGGTTATGTAGTTATAACTGTATCTTTCATTCATCGCTTCCCTCCTTGAAGAGCTCATCAGCGTTTACTGGCAGTACCTTCCTGTGCACCTGCTTGAAGGATGAGCACTGTGTTCCACGAAGGAGCTAAAAGGTAAGAAAATTACCTTCACTTCAGTATCACTGCTCAAAATGGCTCGTTTGTACTTACTCAGCCTCCCTGAGTCTTTGAGTAGCAGCAGATGAGCAGTCTCTTTTTCAACATGAATTCAATAATTAACTCTGAGTTAAACAAGTCATCTAAACACAACACTGCAACTAATGCTCCTGAGTGGATATGTACTTTACAAATTCCAGGCGTGTTCGAAGTTCTCCTGTTTCACTGCACTGATCCAGCAGTCACCAACACCCATGGTATGGGGAAAATTCCCCTTCACTTCTCATGTACTGCACTGGCTCACTTAATTATACACACACATATATATGAATAAATACAGTGCTGGTTTATGTAAATTGATAATCTTCATCTCAATTCCTTACTACTTTGATAGGCTGGTAAAGGTTTAAGTGGCTTTAATCCACTGTCTGGGCAAAGAGGTTTATTACTGCTCTGATCTTGAAGAGAGGAGAGATTCTTCAGAGGGAAAACCCAATATACTGACTGAGCTGTTAGAGAAGGTCAAAAACCTGGAAACGGCACCCCTTGGAAGGGTGAAGACTACTGATACCCTGTTGTCAGTATCATTATCAGGAAAGTAAATGTCATAGCACGGTTTGAGTTGGAAGGGAACCGAAAGACCATCTAGTTCCACTCCCCTGCCATGGGCAGGGACACCTTCCACTAGACCAGGTTGTTTAAAGCCCCATCCAACCTGGCCTTGAACATTTCCAGGGATGGGGCATACACAGCTTCCCTGGGCAGCCTGTTGATGTGCCTCACCACCCTCATGGTGAAGAATTTCTTCCTTTTATCCAATCTAAATCTACCCATTTAGAAATGGTTTTAAGCTAATAGCCTTCATAAAAATTCCCTCTCTGAAGTACTGAAATGCTGCTATAAGGTGTCCCCAGAGCCTTCTCTTCTCCAGGCTGAACAACCCCAGCTCTCTCAGCCTGTCCCTCACAGGAAAGATGCTCCTCCAGTCCTCTGCTTGTCTTCCTTGGACTCACTCCAACAGGTCCATCTCCTTCTTATGTTGGTGCCCCAGAGTCGGACACAGTACTGCAGGTGGGGTCTCATAAGAGTGGAGTGGAGGGAGAGAATTGCCTCTATTTTTTTACTGATATCCTTGGATGTGTGACCACTTAATTGGGTACAATCCCATATGCTTCCTGCCTTCCCGGGAGTCTCAGATCCTTCTAGATGTGGCTGCTTCACTGCAGCACCTTGCTCTGCTTGCCTCCCATGCATGGGAGATGGGCAAGGCAGGAAAAACTGGGAGATGTCTCATCCTCTTCCCATCCCTCCCTCTCCCAGCTGCTAATGGGCAATATCCAAGCTCCATGGAAAGAATCACAGTATTACAGGGCGTAAGCAGAGACTACAGCTGGTGAAGAGTGCTGCATAACTCTGGTCATTTGGCTGTTAGGGTACTACTAATTCCTGCACACATTTAGGGTGACAATACTACTTCATATTGTGTATATTCTTCTCTGCTTACGTAAGCTCAAACATTACTTCTTATTTACTGTTTGCATTTCACATCCAATTCATTTCCACCCTATGCATGCATACTTCCAGAACAGGTAGAGAAAAGATAATGCAGTAGATACTAATGTACCATGCTGATGTGCATAATAGGGAAAAAACGGTCAAATAATAAAGGAAGCAGAAAACTAAATTGTGTACTATAACATTAAGACAGATTGTTTCCTGGGAAGACTTTATATGGGTGTTTGCATTGCCTACACCCAAAGCGCTCAGGAATTACAGGTCACATCCTGCTGCTACCTCTCCTGTAATGCATTCCAAAGCACAGCAAAGAACCTGTCAGTAGAAAATGCAAAGCAAGCAAACAGATCTGCCTAATTTATTTTTCTTGAGTTTTATTACAAGGGCTTTTTGACTGAGAAAGAAATGTTGCTGTGAAAATCAGCACTGTTATATACTATCTAATTATCTCTATTTATCATGAAGCAATCAGAGGAGCTATTAAAGCATGGTCACCAAAATATTTGGATTTGTCTGAGTTTTAGAATATTAGTTACACAAACTTTAACTCTTGAAATAATAGCGGTTAATGATGTGCTTCACTTGGGAGTTAAACACTTAGAGTAAAAAGCTGATGTCTGACAAACTGAAAGTAATTTCACATTGAAGTAAATTAAATGGATTTCCCAGATGTTGCTATAAGAAGAGACTTGAGGAGGTGAAATAAAAGTCGCTGCTGATGCATTCAGACACTTACCATAAAGTTCCCAAGAAGGAAACATTTTAAAAAGTAACTATGAAGAAAAGATAAATCAGAAGTGGGATGTTTACAATCCCACTGACAGTCTTCATTTGAGCATCTGGTGGCTCTGGGTCATTTCACAGGGAATAGTCCACATTTGTGTATGGGATGTGCTCGTAAACACTAGAGTGAAATCAGTCTTGTTCAAAGGGTGTTGAGTAGTCAGAAGGAGCTGCTCCTCACTTCCAGGTGAGGTGAAAGAAGATTAAAAACAAGATTTGCAGGCCTATCTTTAATACTAATTAGTTTTCAGTACTTTGCTGTGGCAGATCTCAAAGTACACATAGGATTTGGAAATTCCAACCTCTCCCTTTAAAGCAGGTTTTCTGGTACATATAAATATACAGAAGTGACTTGGACAAACATCAAAAGCTAGCAGCATCCTTGCATGAAAACCCTCAGGAATAACTTCCTTCCCTTCTTAACCAATTATTGCCACTCCACTGGAACATCATATCCTTCTACTATACCCCAAATCGAGTAAAGAGCCCACAAGTTTAGGAGCATAGGGAGGAACAGAAGTTTCCAGTCCCCCCTCTTTGTTACTATAATAGATCCCCAAGAAGCTCATATACTCACCACTCTATCAGTTGCAGAAGGAAGCCCATACACCAAGTGCATTATACCACCTACAGACCAGCCAAGAGTATTCTTCCTCTCAGGGTGATCACCTGCTTTCCATATTCTCTACACTTTTCCACATTCTCTGCACTCTCAGTGGTTTTCTCATCCAGCTCTTCATCTAGATTCCGAGAGGTATTTAGGTTAATATTCCTTCTAAATGCTGGAGATGTGGAAGAAAGAAAACGCTCTCCATATTTGACTCCAGTCTTTGGTATCACTCACAGATGAGGATTTTACACTACTGATTCACAAGACGTGTTCATATCAGAATAACAAAGCTGCTTATGCTCACCTATTTTGTAAATGTTGCCATCACCTTTTCCTTAGGCCCTCTTTTTTTTTTTTTTTTTTGGCATGTTTCACTGAACTATTATCCAATAAAATAGAAAAATTATTTTCTTAAAAGCAGCGATTATGTCAAGTTCATCCTCTTACAAAGATTACAGATTTTCTACAGTTTACTTGGAAATCTGGTTTAAAGCAAAACAGATGTCAACTTTTCATATTAGACTAACAAAAGCATCTATTCACTTCTCCTATGGTGACCAAGGCAATGTCTCAGAGGACAAAAAAGGAAAAAAAAAAAAAAAAAAGAGAGAGAAAGAGAGAGAAAAATACTTGAAAAGTACAAGAAGTGGGTCCAATTCCAGAAAAAACAAAAACAAACCCTAAAGTCTATAAGGGAGCACCATGGAAGACATAATAGTTACAAAATCCCAATCCAACAAACATCTTTGATAGTCATGTAAAAAGCTCAATATTTTGTCTAGACAGCTACTGCTGCAACACTAACTTCAGATTCTTGGGACACAACAATTTTATTCTCTCAGCATTTGAAAGATGTGTAACTTTATAGATTTGGTAACTACAGATAAAGCATAATAAAATAGATTCTAGACTTCAGATGTATATTTCAAAATGTTTTGGTCGGCAGGTTGACAATCCGCTCTATAAATACCTTTCCTATGTTTCGCACTCTCTTGCTTTGGGTATGCCCCATGGTGGAATAGCTGAGTGGCAATGCTGGAATATTACACTATGCCCTCTCTTTAACTGCAAGAAAAAAAAACCCACTCTGACTAACTCTCCCATTTTTTAAATATATAAGGCAGTGAGAGAAAACGATCACAAATGAAGCCTTCACCAACACCTCCAACTCCATAAATATCCACAATCCTGGCTGGTATTGCAGGCCCCTCCTGTGAGTCCCAGCTGCAGGCCAATACTCATTTGTTCCTCATTGCTGAAGCATTAATGCTAATTACTGGACTTTGCAACTAACCGTATCATGCAGAAGTGGGTCACTTCAGTGTTCCACAGGGGGACGGAGGGAAGCAGCCAAAAACCTCCATTCTGCCACCCCCTTTCTCTTTAAGATTTCAGAAACATGCTTCGTATCAAAGGGCTGAAAATTCATACAAATTGAAAATAACCACTTTGGCCCACTTCATAAGAAAAGCTAACCAAGTAACAGTGGGTACACCAGCACTTTCTCCAGAGTTCTCTCTTAAAGTGTTTTGTCAATGAAAGAAACCACGTCATTTACAAATATTTCATTCCAGTTCAGTACAACAGACACATGCCATTTTCCCTAATACTGCCTGAAGCTGAAAAAGGAGTGTTTTTGAACAGGAGGAACACACACAAACATGCAGAAAAGTAGTAAGACACAGGACTACAAGATTCCTAAAACATTTCACAATACTATTAATCATTTTGTTATTCTCCAAATATGCAACACTGATTGTAAGGGTGATTCACTCTTCGTGATCATTTGAAGTGCCAATACTCAACAAATTTAAGTCATATCAAAATACTATTTTTTGACATTTTAAAGCTCTCAAAAAGAGAAGACCCCACACATACCCACTAAGGATAATGATGTTACTGTACAGTCTCCTCCTCACTGTCATCATTTTTAAGGGAGGAGAAAAATCCCAAAGGAAGGCAGCATTGAGCAAAACTCAAACCCACAAGTATGTTTTCTTTTAACAGGAACTTTTTTTTTGCTTGGGTACATATGCATTCCCTTTCATATTCCTTTCTGAAAGCTGCTATGAACACACCACCGTGCTGGATGACAAGGTGACCTTTCCTTGGTGAAAGGAAACAAGAAAATTTTGGTCTCTGGTAACAAGACCTAGAAATGCATTTCCTTGCTTTTGGTAGGCCATACAAAGTTCACACACACATAGGAAGGACATTACTTTCAGATAACAGAAAAAAGACGGAAAGCAAGAACAAAAATTTAAGACTTCAGTGAAAACTTCAGTCTGAACAAACAAGTGGCTCATTTTTACCTCCGAGAAGGTTAAGGTCACCAGACTAGTACTCACAATTTCTTACCATGGGGACAAAAGAATACACCACAAAGCCAGTAGCGCATGTATCACAACTGGCAGCTGGCTTGGAAATGCTCGAGTTCAATTGATGATGAAGAATGAATTGCCCTTATGTTTGAACAAAAAAAAAAAACCCAACCTGATCTCACCAGGCCAGAAGCACAACCACATTCCAGGCGTGATGTGTGACAGCACAGAGAAAGCTAGTTTCAATTTATTCTGCACATTTGAGCACACACAAAAGCCTATATGGTTCTCATTAAAATAAAAGATATCTCCAGACTTCCAAAAGAGCACAGAGTGATATAGGTTCTCACCCTCAAGCAGAAGAGATAACTTACCCTCCTGTTTGTTGCCCTTCCTTCTGGATCCAGGATTCAAGTTACCTATACTATTTTCATATCTATAAACAACCACCAGTGGATTAAAGATCTTCCCCCTTTTCCTTCCACTCTTTTTTTTTTTTAATGGAAATTTCTTTGACAAAGAACAACAAAGCATTCTCTCTGAAAGAAAGAGCACTGCTGATACACACCACTTTCAGCACGGACATTCAGATGCAACTCTGCAGAGTTTACTTAGATTAGTTTAACAGTGTTCTCAAAAAGGAGCTATAAACCTTTCATGAAGGGTAGCTTTAGTGGTGCAAGAGGTTTAACAAGCTCATTCATTAGTGACCGGTGTCTTTGGGGTGCTCCTTTGGTGGGCCTTCAGGGAGCAGGTGTTACTGCCACAGCTTTTGTCCCCGCGTTACACCGTGTCTGGCGCCTTGGCCTTGCGTGCCCGGCCAGCCAGCGAGCTGGGTGCACCCGCCACACTGCACCCAAGGACGATTATGCACTACAAGGCAGAGGGAACAGAACATCTGACAAAAAGCATTTGCAGGATTACCTTTTTCTGCATTCACAAGCTCGCTTTTATGTATATCCGTGTGAAAAAAAGTGATTGCAGTGTGAATGCACGCAAGGCAAATGCGGCATGAGGTGTTTCATCTGGATCTTATTGTGGGACCAATTCTGGCAAAGTGTGAAGAAGAGCTCACAGGACAACTGAGGAGAATATGTATCTATTTAATATAAATTAAGAAAAGACACTGAGGAATTGGAAGAAGGCTACAATTAAGAAGATCTAATGTGACCACTTTATTTTGGTGCTTAGGCCCCTACCCATGCAAGGTTCTCCCAGCTGAAACATCACCATGCCTTGCAGAAGCTGCTGCTTGTGTCTGAGAGACTATTCAACACGTTTTGAAATATTATGCAAATAAGTCAGAAGCGGCTGAGAGACAGAATACAATGAATTAAACATAACTAAACTGCACAAAACAGAAATCCAGATACAGTCCATGTGCATCAGTTATAGGTGTTTATGGAAGAAAAAGACATCCGTGTTTGTCATGCTGCAGAAAGGATTCTGGATTAAACTGTGATTAAAAGGGAAGCTAAGTGCACATAGCTACTTTAAAATTATGTACTCATAATTTAGGCAAACTATTGTTTTAATTTAATTAAAAGCTAGTCATTTTATTACTTTGCACATAATATGAATCTTGAAGAAAACCCTATGAAATTAATGAAAATTTTGTTTTCTCATTCTATTACCCTCCAGCAAGCTTAATTCAGATGCTATTATTAGATTTTTTTGCTGACATATCATCTAAGGGCGGGACAGAAAGGACTGAAAAAAGTGTTTGGCAATAAGCATAATTAGCCCTTGTTAAGTCAGAAACTACCAAGAATTGCACTCCTAAATATTAAAGAGAACATTAACTTAGTAACAAATTTCAACAGGAAGAATTTTAGTGTTTGCAGCCTGCAACAAAATAATTAAGAATAAAACATGCTATAATAATATCAGTTCTTACTGGAATTGCTTTAATGGGTACTTTTGTTTGTTTCTCTAACAGAAGGATAAATATCTTTAATCTTCGATAGCACTTGAGTGATTTATAAGACTCTCAAAAAAACAAACAACAACAAAAAACCCCCAAACAAACAAACTAACAAACAACCCCACAACCCACCCACCAACATAAATGAAAGGAAAGGAAATGCCTAGCTAGAATTTGTCTCGCCACTTAAAACATGGGTTTTTCATTAGGAGAGCCAAGAGCGGTGCCAGCAGCCACATTGCCTCTCATGAACTCCAGAAAATTATTTTGCAAAGTAACCATGTCCTTGCAAGTGACAAAGATGCATTAGGTCTCCCCTCAGGAGTCACATAGGGACTGTACACTCCAGTGATACTATAGGAAATCTATACAGTAAGAGACAGTCCACCAAAGGCACAGTTTGCAGCAAAACAAACCATAACCAGAAAATAGAGTAGCAAATGTTAACTGGCAAACAAACTACCTTGGAAGATGTAGGAGAGATACTAAGACTCAGCGCTGACCACAGCAACACAGTTATTCCATCCTGGAGGCTCTGCCCTGGCTCTGTCGTCTTCACCTCCACGTGGGTTACTACAAAAGGCAAGTTGCATTCCAAAAGGTAGCCTTTTTTTCCTTTTTTTTTTTTAAATGACAGACACAGCATTGCTTTCTTTTCCCCTAGCAAATAGCTCTAAGCTGGAATGCAGAATAAATGTCTCAAAGACTCCTCTGTGCTGGAGGGCTTAGCAGAAACTCAGCAGTCTCAATATAAACCAGATGTGTCACAACAAGTTTTGGGTGGAGAATGTGTTCGCTCAGGGTATGAGGGTGCTGAGAAGGGACTTGACTCTTACAATACAGACAGAGCAACAATTCAGAAAGGCAGGAGTAGGCTCAGAAAAAACTTGTCAACAGAAGGACTGATGCAGCCTTTCTTTAAAGCACCACCATCATTTATTCTTCAATATCTTAACAGGGCCCCAATGAGATATGCACAGCATTTAGCTTGTGTTAAATACATATTCTTTCAGAACAGTGCAAAGCCAAGAGCCCCAGAGACCTTGAAGCTTTTCCACAAGGGCAAGCAGGATAAAGTATGAGATGATTTTGCCAGGAAAATGTGGAGTATCTTCAGACTGACTATGATCTTCAAGCTGTTGTGTCCTCCCCAAAACCAGAACACAGAAGCCGAATTTAATGCTGGGTAGATACATCTCACTCACTACATGTAATTCAGAAGTATTCTCTTATTACATAGACATACAATGCACTTAAAGAGTATATGCCTGCCCCAAGCGATCCAAGAATCTCATCTAGACATAATTAGGAGTTGGCAAGTACTTAGGGAAATTAGTCATTAGTTTGCAAATTCAAACTGCCTTTGGTTTAGTTCACTATTTTTTTTCTGCCTTTTGTGGTGAAAGAGCATAGGAATGATGCTGTACAATAGTAGAAATTTGGAAGTCCCTGCGTAGATCATCCCACAATAATTAGTTTTGTTAGGTGATGTAGAAGGAACAAAATGTTTGGGAAAAAACTATTTCTAAAATGAAACAGAAGCAAGCTACAGAAAAGTAGAAGAGCAGAAACACTTGAAACCAAGAAAGCTGGAAATCCAGGGTATAGATAGATGTTAGGAAAGAGGGAGTACGGGAGCAGGAAACAATTTTTTCTTGTCCTAACCACCAGTTTTGAATTTCAAAATAATATTCAAATGAGCTGCCTTCCAGACAGTGTAATAAGTACGTGGACCCCCCTGTAGCAGACAGCCTCTCTCCTTCCAAAAACTCTTTGCACGCATTTCAGGCCCAAACCATGGAGAACAAGCAATCAGCAAATGAAGACCTCCATCTGAAGGCTAGCATATTAAAAACCCCTCTGTCATATGATGTAAATACACAGCTACAGTAATGCCACTCATGATGCTAAATGAAAACCACTGCTCTGCTGAGCTGCAGGCTGAACTTGACTTTCTTCTCTCAGATGCGTCTATCGGCTCAGCGTTACCACATCATACTACTTTTTTTTTTTTTTTTTTCATAAGAGGGAAGCTTGTAAAAATGCTAGAGGATGTCTGACGTTTCTAGGAGAGACCTGTGGTTTCCCACGAGGTCCTGAGGCTCCTATGTGCTGTGGTAACGGCAGCTGCAGCATAAGCTTAAGCAATGCTCTGCTGCTGGCCGGGATCCCTTGGCTGACTCAGTCTGCAGCAGGTCATAAAACATGGGAGAGTCCACGTGGTGACAGTCAGAGCTTAAAAAAAGGCAGGTATAGCTGTCCTGGGCAATTGGCAGGCAAGCGGCAAACGGCGAGGAGAGCCTGCCAGGAGGAGAAACTCCAGTGTGCGCAACATTCCTTACCTGTTACTTCACCAAGTAGCCAAGACCAGCCCAGTGTGATCCGGGCTGGAATGCGGCCAGGTAAGCAGCTACGTGGATATGGCGGATGGAGGAGAAATTGCAGGTCTGGGAACAGCAGCCAGGAGCCTGGGTCAGGGCGCTGATGGTGGTACCGCTGCTCTCCAGGCTGTAGGTTTTGGGAGTCAGTCGAGAAGCAACAGACATGCCCCATCAGTGCCAGACACGGAAGGGTAGGAATTCTGTAACTCCAAGTCAGGCTTCAAGCTAACTTCACCTTTTTTTGTGTCACGCAAGCTATTTATTAGGAAGGGCGATTTGGACGGAAAATGGAGACAGACACTGAAGTGTTTGGCACTGTCAAGCACATGGGGATATTTCATACATTTCTTAAAGGGTGTGCTCCCTGGCTCACACACTGGACAGCCCACAGCACTCACACAAAGCCTGATTTTTAGTCCTTATGGCTTTAATTTCCTTGAAAAAAACTGATCCTGATGCACACTGAAGGATGAGTGAACAAAAACACTCTCAGAGCACGTGAGCTGAGCAAGCAGGAGGAGCAGGCCAAGCGCTTTTGGAGAGTTTGCAGTGTTAGGAGCTGTAAAAAGTCACCCCCAAGCAGGTTAGGCACTGTGGCTGGGACACCCACACTCCCTCCCCATGCTGGGGGTACAATGGCAAAGGGAGCAGGGTGAGGGTCCTTGGTGCTCCCAAGAACTGTGGAGCAAGAAGCCCTTTTCAGGTCACCAACACAACCCAAACGACAGAGAGCAAGGGTGTGTGAAAGCGCCAGGCAAGTCACCTTTGCCCATGCTCCCCCACATATTACACACGTTTTGAGCAGCTCAGAAGTCATTTATGGATGACTTGGCTGTTCAGACAGATGCATCGTAGGTGCCCTGTAGGCAGCCCAGGAAGGCTGCCTGCTGTTATTCCTGTCCACAGGCAGATGACAATGACATCATTCAGAAGACCCTTTCTGAGGTCAGCTCTGGGAAATGTGTTCCCAAAGGATCACTTCAGCCAGGCAAGAGACACTTAGCTGCTGGCTATCTGGGAGGATGACAAACTTCCTAACTAACTTACAAGCACACATCTTCAAGATTTCTTACGAACAAGGCTTGAAGTAAAACTAAAGCTCAAACAACATGAATAATGAATAACAAATGAAAATTACTTGTACTCCTACACTCAGCAGGGCCCAGGGCTTTGACTGAAACTCCTGTTCTTCCCAATACTGCGTTTCTCTTTCTGCTGCTCTGTATCCCAGCACGGGTTACATGGTTTTGCTATGTCCAAGTAGAAACCTGTCCTGAAAGATTGTGCTGCTGTGCAGGGGAGGAGATGGGACCATTTTACAGAGTTTGGAAAGATGAGTGCCAACAGACTGCATTAAAGAAATACTGCAGCAAGCCTAAAGAAATACTAGCAATTATATAGGAATTAATACTGTAGTAATTATAACATATTGGTGCTGGAAACCTGAAACACATGCACACATGGATGGGCACACACAGGGACACACACTCTCCAAAAAGCCCATGCTAAGACATGCATCTTTGTGACCTGAACCCCACTAGCCAGGGAGTCTGAAAGACCAACAAAAAGAAACATAATAAGTAACACAGATGTCAAGAATGTTGATCTGAATGTCCTGGAGAGTTTGGTAACACAGTGTTTGATGGCAACACTTTGTGTGTAGCTTTAAGTTTTAACACAGCTTGAACTGGGTGGACTACTAAAGTTGAAGTAACCACCAGTAAAAGTTCAGGACAGTATATTTGTGCTAAAAGCAACAATTACAAACCGTGTGCACTAGCTTTTTGGCTAAGGGGATTTATTTTCTTATGTGTCTATCACGTTCTGAACAAGAGTAAAACATTGTATTGGGGTTGCATGGACAGGTTTTGATAGTGGGGGGGGCTACAGAGGTGGCTTCTGTGAGAAGACACTAGAAACTTCTAGAAGCTTCCTTCATGTTTGATAGAGTCAGTGCTGGCTCCAAGACCGACCCATTGCTGCCCAAGGTCAAGCCCATCAGTGACTGTGGTAGCACCTCTGGGATAACAGTTAAGAAGAGGAAAAAAATGCCACACAACTGCAGCTGTAGCTGGAAGAGAAGGCTGAGAATTATGTGAGAGAAACAACTCTGCAGACACCCAGGCTAGTGAAGAAGAAGGGGCAGAAGGTGCTATAGGTGCTAGAACAGAGATTCCCCTGCAGCCTGTGGTGAGACCGGCTGTCCTTCTGCAGCCCATGGAGGTCCATGGTGAAGCAGATTTCCACCTGCTGCCTGTGGAGGACCCCACGCCAGAGCAGGTGGATGCCTGAAGATGACTGTGACCCCAAGGAGAGCCCACAGTGGAGCAGGCTCCTGGCAAGACCTGTGGCCCTGTGGAGAGAGAAGCCCAGGCTGGAGCAGGTTTGCTGGCAGGAGTTGTGACCCCATGGGGGACCCATGCTGGAGCAGTCTGTTCCTGAAGGACTGCATTCCATGGAAGGGACCCACACTGGAGCAGTTCATGAAGAACTGCAGCCTGTGGGAAGGACTTGCATTGGAGAAGTTCATAGAGTACTGTCTGGCATGGGAGGGACCCCACACTGGAGCAGGAGAAAAGTGTGAGGAATACTTCCCCTGAAGAGGAAGGAGCAGCATCACAATGTGTGATGAACTAACCACAACCCCCGTTTTCCCCATCCCCCTGCACTGCTCAAGGAAAGGTGGTAAAGAATTTGGAAGTTAAGTCTGAGAAGAAGGGAGGCATGGGGGGAAGGTATTTTAAGATTTAGTTTTTATTTCTCGTTATCCTACCCTGATTTCATCAGTAATAAATTAAATTTATTTTCCCCAAGTCGAGTCTGTTTTGTCCATGACTGCAGCTGCTGAGTGATCTCCCCCTGTCTTTCTCTCGACCCACCAGCCTTTTGTTGCATTTTCTCTCCCCTGATGAGCGGAGGAGAGGAGTGATAGAGCAGCTCTGGTGGGCACCTGGTATCCAGCCAGGGTCAACCTACCACAAACATGCATGAAAAGAAGATTACAAGCAAAAGAAGAGACAAATAGGAAGTTGAAGAACAAGTAAAACTGGATCTGCACAGTTTCAGTTCATTACAAAGGAATTCAGCCCATGGCTGGAGGATAAATGTAGGCAGCATAGTTCTTTAATAAAGAAAAAAAAAAAATATCCAATCCTGTCTTACTTATGGAATTAACTTGTTGAATTTTCATGCAGCTATAAGGGTACTCAACATTTTCTCAGCCTGACAAATGAACTTATTCAGAGTGTTTGGGAAACTGGCAGATTCACATCTTTTCCCCTCTGGTCATATGAAATGATGATTATCACAGACATTCAGACAAACTCTAAAGCCCCTGTATTCTTTTAAAATTTTACTAATAAAGTTTGGGTGGCAGGGTAGTGGAGGGAAGGAGGCTGGGGGAAGAGTTTGCTCCATAATACTACATCAGGCTACAGAGAACTATGAAAAAAACCTTAAATTGTCATAACAGAAAGACCAATTCCTTCCTGCTATTACCATAGATCAAAGAACTCCAAAATTCTGCGCTGAATCACAAAATAAGCAAAACACAGTGCTGACACTGGTCTGCCATTCAAACATCCCACATGCACCACACGCGAGCAAATCCAGCCGACCTAAACACATCTTGAGGTGGCAATTTTGGAGCTCTAAAAGCATCGGCCGCAGAAATAGCATCACATGTGCTTAGTTCCTGCAGCTTCAGGCTGCCTGGGCCGCCGTGGCTGCCCCGTGCTCCGCTCTGGCCTCTGCTGCTCTCATTCCTTGCGATGAGCCTCCCACCCAAGTGTAAGGGCTCAGTGGTGTAAGCAGCTCCTGCACAAACCCACCGCCCCATCCCGCTGCATCGGGACGTCAGCCCTGACAAGCTCAGATGCTCTCTTCAAGTCAACACGGTCCTTAAAGATCTCCAAAACTACTGTCAGAGCAATACTGTGTAGCTGTTTGAGGTCATGATTATCCCCCTCCGTCCTCACCGACAACTACACCGCAACATTCCTAAGCTTCTCCTGGAAGACCTTTTGCTAACCCAAGCCTTTTTTAAACAGGAAACGATGAGCTTTCCCAGCACGAGTTTTCATCCCTGGAATGAATCAAAACAACCAAGTTTCCGACCAAGCAAAATTTGAACCTTTATCGCCCGAGTTGGAGAGGGTGGCAGATTTATTTTTTAACATCTCCGGTGACTGCAGCAAGCTGTTTCAAAAACAAACCCCTGCGAGAATCCTTGGATAGAAAAATGTCATTTCCATCTTGTATTTTGTTTAAGTGATAAACAATATTACTCAAGCTCTTAATAGCTGAAGTGGGAGGGTTTTCAAAAAAGCTTTTTTTGTGGTTATTACTGGCCACAGTATTTTTAGGGCGTAAAAAGACGAAGCAAGCAATTTCCAAATGAAGCTGCATCAGAAAGAAGTCAGGAAAACTGTCAGAAAAGTCCTATCAAACACAAGTATCTTCCAAAAGAGAAGTGTCTACAAAACTACTGCAGTCAAGTTATGCAATTCCAAATTATGCATCTCTACTCGAACACCAGTGCCAGCCACTATTAAGCAAGAAATTTGAGAAATGCATTTTAAAGCACCTTGTCTCTGCTTTTCTCATCCTCATCTCTGCTACTTTCTAGCCAAGTGAACAAACCATGAAATTATCTAGCTCCAGATCAACCCATCCATGCAATTACCTCACATTCCTCTGCAAAGTTTTATTGCCTGGCAAGAGTGAAAATTAAAAGCTTTACTTAGTGTGAAAGTTACCAAAAGCCTATTTTAGATGCTGAGACAAAACAGTATTGTTCAAGTGTACAAAGATTCATTCCATCACAGATCGAAGTCTCTCAGTATGGCTGAAAGGGAAAAAAATCAAATCCACAAAGTTATTCTGTGAGCAGAAATGTTTTAACCTTAATTAGATCTACAGCAATGAGGATCTACTTCTCCTGAAATAAGGCTCCTTTTCTACCTATCGTGCACAATACAAACAAAATTCTTGCAGATTACATCAGACCATCAGCAAATATCATTTACAAATGAAGAAAACAAACAAACAAACCAACCTGTGAGGGTGAAAGACACCTAGTAAATCTGAAAAGTATGTCACATACAGCACCCTTCAGACCTTTCCTTTTCTAAATAAAAATCCAGTGCTAAATCAGATGTGACCAGACCGTTGAATGAGAAGGTAGTGTGTAAGCAAGAATGTGACCAAAAGTGACCTCCCTCAGCAATTTGGTGTCCCCCCGCGAGGAAGAAAAGACCAACCTCCCCCACCCCAGAGGGACTTTGCAGGCTGTGGGCACAGCTGAGCACGGAGATGAACAGCAGCTCTACAGAGACAAGGTCACAAGCTGATTCAAGAGGTGGAATGAGGTAACGCTGGGTACAGCCAGAGGTTTTGTGACTTCATGGGTGGTTCAGATTTCCCACCGGATTGCAGCCTCTCTTTGCATTGAGAAGGAGATGCAGATCCCACGTATTGCATAGCTGCTCTGATTAGAGGGTAGCTCTTTACTCCATTATCTTTATTCTCCGTGGTGTCTGGCACAAAGTCTGTTTAACAGTGGATTTGTAGAAACAGAGTATACAGCTCCCATAAGAGAAGGAAAAAAAAAATAAAAACCCCAAACCTCAAAAAGCCACTCAACGAGAATGTACTCAATGTCATTTTTGAGACACATGTAAGATATAACATATATAAAAGAATCGTTTATCAAGAGACATACTTGATTCACTCTACCTTCTTGAAAAAAACCCGAAAACTCTTTTGTCCTCAAGCAAAACTACCCTCCTATGAGATGCAGACACTGTGCTACATTGCCTTTTCCTCTTGAAAACTGCCTGAGAAACAAATTTTCAGTAGCTACACAAGCTCTCAACAAAAATACAGATCAGTTTGCATTCTGGAGTCAGTGAATGATTAATGTCATTTGAAATCTAATCAAAACCCCATTGACCATTTAAACATTTTAATGGAACTGACAAGTAGAACACACACTTTCAGCTAAAGAGCTTCAATGCAGCACTCTTCTGCTGAGAAAGTCTTAGTTTTCACAGAGAAAAGCTAATACCTACAAAGAAAAGACGGGGAGGAAAGTAAAACCATTTAAGATGAATGACTGCAATGTTTCATGCATCTTAAAAGTCATGAAAACATAATGGTTATTTAAAGAGATTGTTGAATTGACCAAAACGAGACATAGTTTACTTTAAATATCACAGTATATTTTGCTTCTCAGTCTATGGGTGAAACGCATCCTACATTCTCTGCTACTGTGTAATTATGACCAGATGGTCAGTGTGGTTTCTTCTAGAGATTCCCATCCACCACACCCTTTGAGAAACTGGTGCCAGAACTGGTTATGGGAGGGTACAGGAGTGGGGATCCTGTTGCAAAAGGACAGAGAAAATACCAATGACAAAATTGCTCTCAGGGCTGCAGTTCTCGCACGCTCACCCAGCAGAGGGGTGAAAGCCACAGAGCCTGTCACGGGCCTACCAAGCAGGGCCAGGAGAACACAGCTGGCTGTGTGCTTTTCCAGTGGCAGATGTACAAACAGGGAGAAATTCCTGTTCACTAAAAAATGAACAATAAAATTTATTGTGTCCAGTTCTGAGCCCCTCAGTTCAAGAAGGACAGGGAACTGCTGGAGAGAGTCCAGCCCAGGGCAACAAAGATGATTAAGGGAGTGGAGCATCTCCCTTATGAGGAAAGGCTGAGGGAGCTGGGGCTCTTTAGCCTGGAGAAGAGGAGACTGAGGGGTGACCTCATTAATGTTTATAAATATATGAAGGGTGAGTGTCACAACAATGGACCCAGGCTCTTCTTGGTGACAACCAATGGTAAGACAAGGGGCAATGGGTTCAAATTGGAACACAAGAGGTTCCACTTAAATTTGAGAAGAAACTTCTTCTCAGTGAGGGTAACAGAACACTGGAACAGGCTGTCCAGGGAGATGGTGAAGTCTCCTACTCTGGAGACATTCAAAACCTGCCTGGACACATTCCTGTGCGACCTCACCTGGGTGTTCCTGCTCCAGCAGGGGGATTGGACTAGATGATCTTTTGAGGTCCTTTCCGATCCCTAACATTCTGTGATTCTGTGCAAATGAGACAGACAGAGGAGTGTGAAGGTTGCCCACACACAGGGTGCTCCAACAGAGATGGAGGTTTCAACGCCATTCGACAAGCAAAAGCAGCATCTAAAACTGCGAACAAACTTGACATAAGGTACGGTATATGATGACGACCTACCCATGTCTCATGTCTGCTGTGGAGATGCCTAGCGATCAGAGTTAAAAATTTGGGCAGTGTGTGTTTTATTCCCACATAACTGCCCTCCTCTCCTTCCTGCCCCATGAGGTCCTACAACTCAGAAACCAGGAGTTCTGACCTCAGCCCTACCCAAGGCTGGTCATGGTCCTGGACACCCTGCTGCATCTGATCATTTAATCATCTATAACATCATTACAGTGGTAGCACCAAAAGTGCAGCATTGCCTTCTATGAAAAAAAAAAAAATTCACCACATGTTTGCTGGTAAGACATTTTATGATGTTCAGCATTAAGCAATAAAGGCACTTAACTTGCCTAGGAGTATATCCATTTCAACAACAGTGATTAATAACACTATGTTGACTGAGAAAGTATGGTCAACACTCCAGCAAAAGGCGGCTGCCAAATGAAACAGGGGATCCGTTAACATGACACAAGGCTCCTCCTGGGTGACTCGAGGGCACCGAGCACCTGCCTGCTTCACCCAGCACTTGAGGGGGCACCAGCGAGCAGGGCTGGTTCTGCTGTTTTGACCCATTATCTCCATGTTCTCGCTCTTGAATCAACCTGTATCTGTAGGAATTGTATTTTTCCTGCTATAAGAAAATAAGAGAATGTCCCTGTCCAGAGCATTGTGACATCACCTCTCTGAAAGGAATGAGGACTGGGTGACTGCTTTATAACAATACGGTATCTGGCAGGATATGTGATTTGAAAGAAAAGAGCATAAAGACAGAAAATAGGCAGAAGAGGGGTGAAGGAAGATCTAGGGCAAGAGGTACTTGAATAGTACAATGATGAGGAGCATATAAGCATCAATTTAAAAAGTACAAATCAGTACATATGGAGAAAGATACTTTAAGTCAGAAAAGACAAACTTACCTTGTTTAATTAAATGAATACCTACACTTCCCATCCCCTTGCCTTCTCAGTCAGACCTGCTATGCTGTACCTACTTTAGGTGCAAATGGAAGAAAATTACCTATTTAAAGTATTGTTTACTTACTAGCTTATTTCAAATTTCCAAGAAATACAAGAGATCTAGCTAAGAAATACAGGGGAAGTGAACAGGATGGAAGCCACATAGCTTGACATTCTCCAAAGTTTGGTCCAGCCTTCTGGCAGCCTACCCCCTACCCCATATATTTTACTGGAAATGGTCTTTCCACAGAGCTAGTTGGCATCTACAAATCTTGCTATTAGACATCACTCTAAGTAAGTGAGGCTCATTTCTCATGCAGGGAAAAGATTT
Source organism: Columba livia (assembly GCF_036013475.1). NCBI lineage: Eukaryota > Metazoa > Chordata > Aves > Columbiformes > Columbidae > Columba > Columba livia. The sequence goes on along the minus strand of NC_088602.1, from coordinate 190,085,052 downwards.
CCCATTTTCCCCTGGCACACTCTAAAACCAACAGAAAGGCAGCAAAATGCTTTACCTTGTTTTCAACCCCCAAACTCTCACCAGCAGACTGTTCCACAAATTATGTGCCTAGAGTCAGCAAACATAAGCTTGTGGTTGCACCATAAATTGGCAAGGGTACTTCTAACCTGGATAAAACAATTCACAACTTCAACATAGTTTAATCTAATTTTATGTCCCAACGTGATATAGTGAGGATTGTAGGCATAAAATTATTTAAGTGAAATGTTTACTCTTGACAAACTTAGAATGCGGGATAGCTAAATTTTTACCTCATCATACATCAAATTAAAGATTCATACTTTGATGGAAAAAGCATACTTTGAAAAACATTGTTAATCTAGGCAAAAATATTATAACATACAGTGTTACCATATTTTGATATTACATCCTCATAAAAAACATCTAAATACTTCGGGACATTTGCCTCGTACAATAGACTCATTCCACAGAGGTGAATCTGGAAGATCAATAAGGTTTTTGCTGCTTACTTTAATGAATGCCCATAAATAATGAAGGTGGCTTATCTGTATATGCTCTGGAGGGACTGTCATCCATCAAGCCAATAATATCTGGCCAAGCAACTTTCAGACGTTAAATTAGATTCTCTTTAGAGAGGATTCATCAGCTTTTGTATCTCCTCTCCTGTAGGAAACCCTGCATCTCCCCCGCTGATCAGCAAAGGAGTTGACAGGAAAATATTCTCCCAGCCATTCAGTATTCTTGTTAGCAGACCAGCAGAGAGGGGAATTATGGTTTTGCATAGGCAAAAACTAGACGGAAATCCCCTGGTAGCACAGAGATGCGAGGCAGCTGTGAAAAATAGAGGAGATTGATACTGAGAGCTTACAGTTAGTGACTCTTAAGGAGAAAGAGCCTTGTTCCCCAAAGGCACTAATAAGATACCAAATTGGAATAAGTAAGGCATTGAGATGCTGCATAAAATCACAATATTTTTCAAAAGCAAAAAGGTGTCCCCTCTCAAGGGGTACTCCAACAAAGATAATGTACATTTCTTTTAATAAATATCCAAAATGCAGGTACTGCTCAAATACATAGTTTACTATCATAACATTAGTTTACTAACATAGGACAAAACATTAGTTTTTTATCTTCACTTTCCCAAATCTTTAGTTTTCCTAATGCCCAATTAAGAAAAGAAAACAGAACTCTAAACAAATACCCCAGCTCCCATTTCATTTCTCAGTCTTGCTAGTTGTCTAATGAAGAAGCAATTTATGGCCTTCTTTCCCAATTACCTACTTAAGAGTCAGAAGTTTAATTTCAGGGTAATCTTCATCCAAATCAAAATGCACCTGCGCACATGGCTGCACATACTAGAAGAAACTGACGGGTATTTTGGCGTATTTCTTTTAAAATAATAAGAATTAAAACCACCATTTTTTATTAGTGCTTATAAATTCAAATGGCAGCACTTATGTTTTAACAATATGCAATAAATAGAATATTGTTTTCCAATGACTAGTCTAAATTAGCAAGAGTGCTGAACAAGAAATGCATAAATATTTTATTCCAAAACCTTCACACAGTCTGTGGTTTACAGCTCAAGAAAGCTGTACATTTATAGTTGACCTGTGATGATCAAACCACAGTGCGTTAATTCTGATATACATTTAATAATATTTCTACTAGCAGAAATACTCATTATAACATTTCCTCACCAAAAAAATAAAGATATTCCAACTTAATCATACACCTACGATCATGTGGCTGGCTTTGAAGTTTGCCATTATGCATTTCTCTTTCAAGTAGTGTCAAAGATAATCTGCTCTTACTTTTCACATCAGCAACTGCAGTAGGTTTCTATCAGTCCTTGAATGCCAAACTATAGCTTAGAATTAAGATACCTGAAAGCAGGCTTAGGTCACTGAATTGCAGCATGCTATTTTAGTGTATTCTGTTTTCCTGGCAAGCAAAAATAATTATTAAAAAGTGCTAACTTTCACAGTATGTGTTGTTTGAGTTGCACATGAATTCAGATTACCACTCTAAATCCAAATCCCCTTGGAACAACCCTTCTGCTTTCCTTGTTTCCAACAACACCTTGCAAACCCCCAGCTCCAAGAGAAATGGGATCACGTGAACATCAAGCATTTCTCCCTCATTCTGAAACTCTCCACCCTCTCTACTGGAGGAACTTTGTGGTTTTCAGAAGAGGTGGTAAATGGCCAAATGCCAAAAGATACAGGACAGATGAATGTATCTTCAAAGGTGGCCTTCCTTTCCTGAGCATTTCCGAGTACTCCTTTAGACTACAAGCATCTGCACTTTACTGAATAAATTTTAGTAGTTTTGTGGAAGATATAAAAATATATACATACTTACACATATTTAAAGACTGTTCATAACGCTTTACACAAGACATTTTTTCATATCCAAAAATGTGTTTTAAGCATGGTGCTTAATCTCTACTGTGAAGGAGCAGGGAGGAAGAAGGAACCTCACTTCATAGCATAAGATTTAACCCGGCATGAAGTTAAAAACACATGAAAGCTGATAATTTTTCCTAAGAATTGCCTCTATTCCAGGCTACCTTCCAAAGCATCATTTCATTAATAGAGTATTCTAAGGGGAGGGGGGAAATAAAACAAACAAACAAACAAACAAAGAACAAAAAAACCCCACTGTATGTTTGAAAGAAAGCTGCAGATTTTTTTTACATTAGCTTGTTCAGCTAATGAGCTAACATTCCCTTTCAATTAATTCTCTAATTTGCCTAGGCAGTTAGCAGATATATACATCTTTGTATTACCTTAGCTGCCTTTCAAATTTTTCCTGTGTATTTATACTATTTGAGCCCTTGCAAGCCAGTGACCTGAAGCTGTTTTTAACCACTTGCTGCCATTTCATTTGGTTTAAATATAACCAGCTTAAAAAAACCCCAAACCAAAAACAAACAAAACCAAACAAACAACCCCCTCCAAAAAAAAACCAACACACCCAACCTCCCACTTTAATAGATGCAGTTCTGAAGCTACCGGGGGCCATGATGAGTTATTATCAACACTAGACTGATCTCTTCATATAAAACCCAATGTAAGCTTGCATTTATATCCATTACAGATGTGATTACTGAATTGCAAAGAGAAAGGGACTGAGGCACAAGAAGAGCAAACATGGTGCAAGAGCAGCAAACCCCTTAACCTCAGGCATGGGGGATAGTTAGTCCGGGATCAGACAGAGAGACAAATAAAAACAGAGAGAGGAGGGTAGAGGGAGCAGGGCCGGGATGCAGACAGGAGCCAGGGTATGGAGACCCCGATGGAGGCTGCGAGGAAGAGCTGAGCAGCTCAGGGAAGGGAAAAGCCCCATCCCAGCTGCAGGAGGTCCCCAGCACGTGATGGTGCCCATTCAGGCTGCTCCTCCACCCCTAGTCACGGCTGGGGTCTCCTTCCCACCTCTCCCTTCATGTCCCCTGATACCACAGCCATGGGCATGTCCCTGGTCCAGCTCTTGGTCTGGGTGGTACCTAGCACGGAGACCCCACCAGCCCTGCTTGCCCCTTGTCCCTGCAGCGCCCCCCTTTCTGACCAGCCAGCTACCTCCTCTCTGCATATATTATTTTTTACACCTATGCAGTTGACTTCAAATATATTAATTCAGCACTGAAGTAGGTTTCGTCTCCCCCACAAAGGCTGTCCCACCACAGGCCTGAGAGCCCTCTCCGCTCCCTTGCTGCAGACAGACGGTTGACTCTGTGCCGACATTCTATCATACCTAGCAAGCTTAAAACAAACCCAGCCGTCCCTGAAGGACTAGGTGATTTATGTGCACTAACAACCCTGGAAATACATTCTAAAAGCAGGCAGGATCCCACAGATGCCTAAAAGTCCTCCTGCCTCTCAGCTGTGCTCCAATTTTAGCACTATGGAGCAAGTGTTGGGAGTCCAGTCTTCACCCACGAAGCTTCACCCACACACTCCTCTCAGCAGACAAAACTGTACTCAAAATCAACACGCCGGAAGCATAACCAGCAGGTTATGCCACTTGTATTTATCATCCACAACTGTCATACCACAGCCTAAACTAATCATGCAGAAAAACATTTACTCCATAGCTTCAAAACTCAGCACAGGCTCCAATTTTTAAAGAAAACGTTTTGTCATAACTTCCTTTTCTGTCTAAGGCATCCTGAATACACCGTAGAACCATCACCACATCTAGCCCTTTGTAATTGTTTATTAATAAATGTAAATCACATACAGAAAAGTCCCTGGTTTGTGCCCTAACTTTTCCGGCTGCTCCAGGCGCTGGGAGGGAAGCAGCGGCTTTCAGGAGGCAGCAAACCAGAGCACGCCATTCTGAGCAAGGATGTATTGCACAACCTTATCAGCTCACGTCTTCCAGGGATGGCTGCATAATATATTGCACTTTAGGTTATACTACTGGCAAACTAATGCACCTCAACCTGAAAACAGTGTCTCTCTTGTTTAGTACAGTACATGTACTTCATTATATCAGTTAAAATAATCCAGTTCTGTCAAGAACCACAAGGTGCCCATAAGCACACTAAAGCCACAATTTTGGTATAATTCTGGGAATGCAACATAAAAATAAAAAGAAAAGTATATCCTTTACTAGCAGTAAAGGGGCAGTAGGAACACACTATATCAAAGCAAAGCTTAAAACGTTAAATATATTTGGACTATCTGTTGGGATCCCAAGATTTATTGGGGTTTTAAGAACCTTCTCCTGAGTAATCACCTTCTCCGGCTGGAAAAGAAAGAGCCCTCTCAAAACGGAGATAACCTCTCTCACTCACTTGTAACAAAGAAAGACACAAGACGCGAAATGCTGAACACCACCAGAAAGAAAAACAAGCCCAAGAAGAATAGCATCCGTTTATCTTTAGAGACCTGAATATTTTCTGGGGCTTCACACTAACTCGAGTAGATTTTTATCCTTCGGCCTTTTGTTTGCTTCCCTGACTTTCGTTTTCCCTCTCCTCCTCCCTCACCATATTTCACCCTTTTATAACCATGCGCAAGGCTGGCCTCCTGTCTGCTCCTCGCTAGATGAGGCAACCGAGCAGCTGCCTCTGGGTAAAGATGAAAAGTAGCCCCAGTTCGTCCCACAGCCATCCCCATTTTCTTTTCCTGTGCATGCAAACCCATTCGTCAGCTCATGATGATGTGGTTTTACTTCTGTAGTGTGCAGCTGCTTTGGGGTTCAGGGTACCATCCCTCAAGGGAGTTTCTGCAGCAATGATTTCCACAAGCCTTGTTACCATTATTTTTTATTACTATTTTTCCCTCCATAAGCTCTGTTACCTTTTGCTGTGTAAGTAAATTCATAAACACATCAAAGATAAGCAAACACTGCAGATACAACAGTTGGTATACCAGGACCTGTGCAGAAGAATATTACCCTCAGATGATTACTTTGATAAAACTGAATTGGTCCGCCCATTACAAGGGTACGTGTTTTGAATTACAAATTAAAAGACAGTAAACAATCGATTTCTTGATATACACAGAAGATATGAACAAGGTGGTCTGCAGCTCCATAAAGAATTACTTTTCAGGTAATTCTATATATTCTCCCTTTCTCTCATTTTCCAAACCCAAGCAAACAAAACAAGGACAGCTGAACTGAATTAGTGAGCATCCAAAAATATCCAGCCCATCTTTTTTAAACACACACAAGAATGTTTCTAGTTTGCCAAAAAAGAAGCAATCTTTTTAATACTGTTGCCTTCAAAGATGCTGCCTTTTGGCTGTCTGAATTATAAACTACTGTTTTAGGCAGAAAAAACAAGAATATGTGAAAATAAAACCACGTATAGAATGAGCACCACAGGAATCGGTCAGCAGCCATCTCTACACTGCCCTGCATCATATTTTTACTAATGTTTATTCAAACCAATGGCCTGTAAAGTCAACAGGTTTTTCCAGAGTAACATCTCTGCACTTAACTTGGGTTTTTTATTGTTTGTTTCACCTAAAACTTATTTGTCAGTCTGGAGTCACCTGCAAAATATTTTTACCTTCCAAGACTGAGCTGAAATTTTTCCATGGGATTAGTGGCAGAGGAGATAGCAATGAAAATTTCTTATTAATGGCAAAAGTGACAGGGGAAGAGGTGGGGGAAGCTATTCAGCTGACAGCTTGGAAGTGATACAGCATTTATTTACTTTTCTTAGCAACCGTTACAGATTTCACTGAAGCATAGCTTTTCGCCATTGTGGTAAACTTCATGCTGAGGAATGCAGAGAAACAAAAAATCGGGAAGCACTATTTATGTTGGAATCCAGATGTTGACATCAGAATAAATGACCTTGTATCATGTCAGAGTCCAGTGAAGATGTATTTAAAATACTGGGCCTAGTCACTTCTTAAAACAAAAATGTAGCCAAGTCCCAAAAAGCTGCAGGAATCCTAACCATTGCAAACTATTCTGGGAGCCAGAGCAGTGCAAGTTTAGGCCATATACTGAGTATTTACAGAGTGAAAATCATTTCCATCAACTTCAAAGGGAGTTGGGCATCATGTATAGGTGGTTTAAACTGGAAGAAGTCCATGCATAAAGAAGGGAGAACTTCTTTGGTTTGCCATGATCATGGGACTTCCCTGTTGCAGGAGGAGATTAAAATAGAAACACCTAGACAAGTAACTACAACATCTTGCATTTGGAGACACCTTCTCATGGATAATGTACACACACGGAAATGAATTAAGCAAGATACTTCGTTGTTTGTATACTGTGAGGGTGACAGAGCACTGGAACAGGCTGCCCAGGGAGGTTGTCGAGTCTCCTTCTCTGGAGACATTCAAAACCCGCCTGGACATGTTCCTGTGCGACCTCACCTAGGCGTTCCTGCTCCAGCAGGGGGATTGGACTAGATGATCTTTTGAGGTCCCTTCCAATCCCAAACATACTGTGATACTGTGATAATTTCTGCTTTTAAAAGCCTGGGTGGTGTTTGCAAACTATGGGTGAAAGGTAACTTGGTAGAGTGACAGATCGATTTGGACTTTGAGGTAGGGCAGGCCATTAAAATAAAGCCAAGTGGTATTCTCCTACCATATAAATGTAGATAGGTTTTGAGAGGGAAGAAAACAACTACATTGGCATGGGCTGAACTAAGGAAGCATTTATGTGTCTCTTTTTAAAAAACAAACAAATAAACAAACCAACCTCCAACCATTGCATCTTCTTGTTCTGTTTCGTTGCCCACCCAAACACACAGTAACCACATAAGGCTCATTGAGTAACAAGGCAGGAAAGGTGAAACAACAGCTGGCACTCAGAAGCCTCCCCTCCAACAAACTAGCCGTGTTTACAGCTTCGAAGGACTGCTCCCCCTGATCCTGATGGCAAGGCTGTTTGCCAAGCCTGGGCAAGGAAGATCAAAGAACATCGGCTCTTTGAGAGAAGGGGAGCGCTAAGTGAGTTCAGAATCTCTGCCCTGAGCCTCCAGAGAAACTGGCTGGGATCACCGGTATAGAAAAAATTTTGCACCATCTGATAAAAAGGCCATAAGCAAGTCAGACTGGTCTGAAATAAGGGAACATAGCTCCCTTTCTGCTCTGCCGAAGTGCAAAACTCAATTTTGCAAGTGAATTAGTGACAGTCTTTGGAAGGACTTTTCCACTTGCTCCAGCTAGCTGCCAAGTGAGACACTGGAGGGGGAAGCTGTACAGGTGCCCACCCATCAGACCTGCTGGCTCCCCCCGGGGCTGAGCTCAGTGCGCTGGCACCACACAAACTCCCACTTTCAGGAATGCTGCATTGGAGGATGCGTTTCTGCAGAAATGACAAAACTTCTCACCATAACCAGTACCTAGCGTGAGCCTGAGAGAAGGAGAGGGATGCAGATGGTCTAGGAAACAGTTCCCTTTCAGAAGTAAAAAGCAAGAGATCAAAATTTACTTCTACTCTGTCTCCTATATCAAATAAATCTGCCTGCAACCGTGAGTCAGAGCCCTTTAAATAACATATTACAAGCCTATCACTTTGGAAAAGTATATTTCAGTGCTAAATGAATAAAGATATTATCTTTATGCTTTTATATATATACATATCTCACTAGTTGATGCATAATTAAAATCAAACACATATGCAATGCAGCTCTGGAAAGCTTCCATATGAAACAAAATTGAAAAGGTTAAGAATATTTACTTAGAAAATAAAACAAAGAAATTAAATCATAAAAAATATAGACCCAAGTACATCAAATCACCTTGTAAAAATATGCAATTTGATAAAAGAAAAGACATTTTGAAAATAAGATCCAGTGCACAAGTGACTGACAGTGTCATCAAGGTTAGGTAAGTCAGCACGATGGAGACAGAAACCGGACATTTAGCAGCTAAAAGAAAATCACTTGCAAATATAGCAGGAATTAAAGCAAAAGCACTATCCCGATTAGAGGATTGAAACTCAGACATCACGGGGGCTTTGGACAAGCTCTTTCCTCAAGCGACAGCTGGAGTGGTACCACATAAATACCGCCCTCTAAAACTCACCACCCTGACCCAGCACAGCCAGGGTGGGAAGCACACAAAAGCCCCTCATGACATTTTTCCACAAGGTCATTTCTTTGCTCTATCAAATAAAGTATCTCCTTATACTGTAATCCTCCCTGCGCACTGTGGCTGGTAAGAGTTATCCAGGTCGGCTCACATCCCCCTGGGTGGTGGCAGACCTGGCACAGAAGGGACGAGGATGGCTCGTCCCCCACCCACGTCCCCCACCCACATCCCCCAGCAGCTCAGCTGCTCATGGAGCAAACATGGGGCTTCAGCCTAACGAGCACATCAATCCCTAAAGCAACCTGCAGAATACCATGTACTTTCATATTAAAAAAAAACATGCAGTGCTGTGTGAGCCTAAACATAGGTGGACAATAGCACTGATATGGAGGCAAAAATCCTCTGTAATATATTACAGATAGATAAATTGTTATTGTCCTTTACATTTTCCATCCTTGCCTTCTGTGCACAGCTGGAGATGTTTCTAGGACTAACAACTTTTCAGAAGACCACCCACAGCCCTAAATACAAATTCATGTGAAGGCAGAAGTCAAAACCATTTTGACCTTAAATGGTGCATCCCATTTTTTGGTTTATCTCAAGTATAACAATGTGAAATATAACAATAGTCTCAAAAAGTCAATTTGCACTGAGTTCCCCAAGCATGGCCGGGAAAAGGCTAATGTTAGAGAAGAATAATCTGTTTACTGTGTGTATTTGGTGAAGGTTTCCCAGCACTAGCATGCAACACTTTTAAGGAAAGGGATGTTAACACCCTGTTTTTGAAGCACAGATTCAGCTTCAGTCTGAATATTCAAACTTTAAGACAGTCTTTCTGTAGCCAAGCTTGCCTCCAAGTAAAATCCCTAAATTTGGCAGGGGGAGAGGAGAAAGGATCTCACAGATCAACTTTTCCATGTGAACTGGAGGCACAAGGAAAATAGGTTTTGGCCCCTTTTTATTTTTAAATAGAAACACAGTAGAAGAGATACAGGACCTTGTTTAGCTGTGCTATTCATTGCTGAAACCAAAATTCTGGAGCCCGTCTTTCCTAAAATTCCGTAGCAACAGTGTGAAAATAGCTCTTGCAGCGAGCCAGCTAACCTCTCTGTATCAGCCAAGGAAACGAGGCACCTGGAGAATGCAATTAATCTTCTTCAAGGTGGAGAGCTCAAGGGCTGCGGTGGATAACAGTCCAGAAGTGTACATTTTTCCTCTATCGATTACAAAGGAGGTATAAATTTTTCAGTTTCTGCTGCATTTGTATTTTCACTAAGAAGCATTTCATTCCATTCATGAAGAAAAACAAGCGAAGTTCTCAGCGCTCCAAGACTGAACATTCTTGTCAAATAATTTAACACATTAGATCAGCAAGATTTAGGAGACTCGATGCAAAAGAACACAACTAGGCAGCAATGATGACAAAAGGGTAGCTTGACAGTTTATTGACTGAGAATGGTTTTCACATCAGGAAGAAAAGAATAAACATCATTTTTTCTGTGCCAGATATGAAACATGGAGTAATATAAGTAACTATACAGATGGCTGACTCTAAAGAGGACCTTATGGATAACTGCAGGGTAACAAATGGGTTTTAAACCATACAATGCTTTTTAAACAATTTTCAGGCTTCTATTTCTGCATTCTGTATTCCATACATAGAAAGAATTCAATTAGTTTTCTCCCAAACTGTGTATATTGCAAAGCCTAAAGTCAAATTTCAGCATGCTCATCACCAGAAAAGCAGCAAGATCATGAAAAAAGAGCAGGGACATCAACAAAAGAATCAGATGGGATAAGCTCTTTATACAAAAAATAAATCAACTTTTTCATACATATTCTGGCAGAAAAGGATGGGGAATAGAGATCCCCGGCAGGGTTAAGCAGCCAACAGAGTTTATGTTCTTAAAAGCCTGTAGGTCTGGAGTAACAAGATTGAATACTTAGACCATACTTGAGCTGCTATCAGGATACACAACTGCAACACGGGTAAAACCCTGACTTCCAGGCAGACTTGGTTGAGGCTCAGCTGAGGACTGGCAGCTGAGGTGCCAGAGCAGCCCAGCCACAAAGCTTCCCCGACACGTAAGAGCTTAGTTACTCCCCACCATGTGAAACACACATTCTTCTCTGCTGCTAGTGGGATTTGAACAGGTCCTCCAACTTATCGAAGCAGCAGGAAGCACTCGACTCCTCAGACTGACTTCTGCACCCCTTGGAAATCCTGTGATTTAAGTTCTTTGTGGACTAACAGGCTTGAGGTAGCATTCTACAACTGTCTCATTGCAATTCCATCCCTCCCACAACTTACGACAACATTTCTATTTCATATAAACGTATATGAAGGCTGGTAAATAAAAGGGAATGAGGGAATTTCACCCACCACTAAGAGTAACAAAAATGCCATGGAAATGCTCAAAAATAGCAGGAGAATATTTAGAAAGGGGACAGCAGAACTGTTTACAGCTGGCCAGGAGAGTTAAGTACAGCAAACTGCCTTTCTGTATGATACACAATTGATCAGTCTAGCACAGAGAACAAAAAATTATAACAAAAAGGCAGGAGCAGAAAGTAGGAATAGGATGGACAAGAATTTAATAGAAGACTTAAAAGCAGTAACATTTCTGCTGGGTAGGGCTTGAGTCAGTGCAACTTTCTAGAAACTATACTAGCTAACACTTAGCCATGAATAAAAACTACTTTATGTATTTAGGACATTGAACCTGATGTATGTCTTCCCATGAAACATGCCATGAGACAGGCAAGGATTACAAGGAGACAGAATCAGTTTTGTCAGGCTAAATTACATCATTAGGGAAGTCAGAAGCAGTGGGACTCTGAGCCTTTTCAGAGGAATGGACTTTGCTGGACTCTGAATTCAAAATCTTATCCTCAGTCCCCCAACTGTTCCATCTGTGTCATGATCTTTAGTCATGGCCACTATCAGCACTAACTTCTACAGACACTTGTCTCTGTTCAGGGCACTGAGGTATTCTTTGGCAATATACTGTATAGTGAAAATAATAAAAATAATCATAGGTTAGAATATAAACAAGACTCCCACTGAATTTCCAGAAGGTCCCACCTTTCTTTGCATCACTCCAAAAATTACTGTCTTTTCAAGGTGTTACCAAGGGAAGCACAGTTCATTCAAAGGAGAACAAAGGAGAACAAAACACACTGGTGGTCCATGACCCAGGCTAGAATTAAACTAAGCAAAATCTGGAAATGAATTAATATAAATTGTTTTGCACCAAGACTCAAGGGACTGGAATCACATGAGGGAATTTTTCCTTTTACAGTTTGCTGCTACTTTTTGGCAGTTACAAACAAAGAGCCATCCTTAGACACAGTGCTTGGAGAGCATCTTTAAGCAGGCTCTTTCATTCCTGTTCAGGAACCTGAACAATAGGAACAGCGATAAAAGCAACTTCAAGTCACAATAAATATATTGTTCCCATTTAATTAATGTTTTCCCAATACAATTGGTGTGTAAGAGGTCAGAGGAACAGAAAATTGTATACTATAGAGATCATGCTGTCAGGTAGCACATTAAAAATATTTAAAATGTTTTCCATGACTGTTCCACAACATACACTGAGATGGGACTAGCAGAATAACACGTGCACCAACTAATTCTTTATAAATGGGAAGCTGAACCCTATAATCTCTTTATCATCCTGTCAGTGAGTTAATGGTCATTACCGTGAGCAGATTCCTATTTTATCCAGCAAGTCAAGGCATCACTGGTGCTTTTCATATGATAATACTGATGCTTTACACCACAATTAAAATGAGTACAAATTTTTTAGTTTTACCTAGGCTTAGCTGCAACCTTTCAACTTGCAAACACCACCTTGAAAGCCCTATCAGAGACATCAGTGTAGCACACTATTCACCTTGTGACCAAACCTCTCTCTCTCTCATTCCCTCTCCTTTAAATACAGGCTTACAGGGGGAAACAATAGAGAAACCATTTGCTGAGAAAAACCTTTCCTACACATAATGTAAAATTACCATCCAGAGCAGAGCAACCAGAGCTTAACATGTGTTTTTGTTCAAGATTACCAGAACTCCAGTGAATGTTGCCTTCCTTTATCGGCACTAAAAATATTTTAACAAACATCCTCATGTCAACAGTTGCATGTTTTCAAAACGGAAATCTCCCATTGGGCTTTGTTTGTTATCAGCAAAGAGCTGTTTTGCAATATTTCACTTTCCATCTTCCCTCCCCCAAACAGCAACCACCGCCACTGCTGATTTCTTTAATTTTTTGAAATGTTTTACTTTGTCCAAACAAACATTGAAATCAGTTTTCATTCAAATATGTGATGAACTCAAGAGGTAGACTTCCAAAGGAATTTCTTTGCTGGTTTTTTTTTTTGTTTGTTTGTTTGTTTTTTTCCAGGTTAAAGATATTCTTGTGTATTTAAATTGGATGGTTTGGTTTTCAAAGGATGCTTCTAATCCTATCATTAAATAAATCAAATAAAATAAATAAAAATAAAAAAATAAATCAAGAACTGCGCTGCAGCTAAGTGTGAGCACATGCAAAGCAGAACTGAGACCATGCAGGACAGTGTTGATTTTGGATTCTAAAAGGAATTTTATTAAAAGTTCAATGATCTTCAGAGGTGACTCCCCCAACCTCATGATTTTCTGTGTTATCTCGGGACACTTCATGTACAGCAAAATGAAAGAAATAAATAGCCGAATCTCAAGTCAGCTTCTGCAACACCTCCCAGATAAGTGTTGCTATTTCTTCTTTTAAACTGAAAATCTAGTGAATTGGGGAAGGGAGAGAGAGTACAGAGAAGGAATAGCTTCCCTTAGAGAAGTCCTCCAAGCTCATGTGCACTTTACCATAGGCCTTTCTTGGGACAGAAAACCCATACACCACATGAATGTCTTAAATATAGGAGTCAATGAAAGACAGTGAGAGCACTGGAAAAAAAAACAGTAGGCTGTGAATGCTGCCAGCAGTCCCTATTTGCACTGGTGTCCCCTCCTGAAGAGGCAGCCACTGAAGAGTAAAGCCTCACACCAAAGGCTGCCCAGTACCAGCATACAAGAGCATCTACCCTACCGGGCCAAAAGCGAACCTGTGCCTGGTGGAGGAAGGCTCTTTGCTGCAGCACCATTCTCCACAGCCCTTCTTGGTTATAAAACGACACTTAATTGGTATGAACTGAGGTATGGCCAGCCAGCAAGACAGACCATTAACAACCTGTACAGTAGTCTCCTTCATATAAAGGGGCAAAATGAAGCCAAGATCTTACTGTATGATTAATGACTTCTGGGTGCACAGTTCAATTTACTCTGAAGAAATGCTGAGTTCTGCTTCTGGATGAAAAATTTTAAAAAATGAAACACAAAAAACACAAATGAAAAAAAAAAAAGGCCCCTTTAAGATCTCTTAAGCTAAACCAGCTTTGGGCTGAGGTACCCAAATCACTGGGCCACAAGGCCCACAAGAGAGCTACCTTGGGAAATTAATTAAGCCTCAATCCACCACATATAAAACCCAGTATCATTGCATCACTGCTTTTTAGTCTTTGCTCAGCCAGCCTCTGTGGGTGGGGTAAGCGTGCATTCAGAAACAGTGGGGCAAACAACAAAAATAATTCTTTCCCGAGGGCCTGGGCAGGAGAGTTTCCGTGAGGTAAGCAAGGGCCTGAGCCCATGGACATACTGCAGCAGCCCCAGTTCACGCTTTTCCCCTACGGAACACACAAGATATCCTACTGAGAGCCAGCACGTGATGGGCACCATCCCCACCCCTGCCATCACTCACCCCACAGCCTGTGCCCCAGCACCTGTGCAGCCATTGCTGCCTGCTCCAGCACCTCCTTCTGCAGGGGCAGGGGGCCAGATGTCCACCCTGCTCCAACAGCGCTCCCTGCCCCATGCCTAGGCCACTGTGTGCTTATAACATAACACCCGTCATTTAAATATCACTCAAACATTGTTCACTCCACATCAGGACAGCTACAGCTTGGTGTTCACACAGGTCTCTGCCTCTGCTTCCCAAACCCAAGACCATCATTTGGCCTCTTGCTTACCTTCAGAGAAGCTGCTCCTCTCTGAGCCATCAACCAGCATGAATGGCCACCAGCTGTGTCACCCAACCTGCCAACCCCTGGTTGAACACATCCAACACAGCAGCTGCCCTCCAGCAACAGTCCAGCAGCACCTGAGTGCCCACCTGGGCACTGGGCTGACCCCCACTACCTTTTCTTCCCTGTTGGACTGGGGGTCCCGAGAGAGCTGATAAGCACCTCGGCTGTGCCTGTGGAGGGGGCAGAGATAAAGAGCAGGTCCTTTTTCATAGAAAGACAACAGACAAATTGGCAGACAAAAAGACAGACAATCTGGACAGTGTTATGCGGACAGTCTCTGTTCAAAGGCTATCCTACTGAAAGGGAATTTAAGGGAGCAAATGACAGCCAAGTCTCAGCCCACTGAACTTCAAGTCTCCCCCTCTCCTGACATCTAATACGCCCCTCCTCAAATTGAGCTCTGTGGGTAGGGGCCATATGAGATTGCTACACTGGTTCTGACACTCGTGGGGATACTCTTTGCACCAAAAGGATGCTGACAGCTAGCAGCACACAGGTCACCTCCTCTGTCCTGGTGTTGCCCAAGTACCAGAAGGCAGCAGAAAAAGACGCTTCTTTTGTCTTAATATTTAACCACTTTTAGACCTTTGATGTATTTATGGCTCAGCCTAAAAACACCCAAAAGGCATCAGTTTCTGTACTAGGTACACAAACAAAACTCAATTTTACAAGTGAGATGAAGGTCAGCCTTCTTTCCACACACAAGATATACACCCAGGGGAAAGAAAAGGAAAAAACACCAAAGAAAACACCAAAACAAACCAAAAACCAAACAAACAACCCAAAACAAACAAACAAACAAAAATCCTTCACATCCTTTTGCTAACCAAAGATGAAAATCAAAGGGCACTCTTAGACAATTCTCTTTCCTTGGTTCTACAAAGAGTTTCCATGCAAAAAATGTCTTATATGCCCACTGAATTCTTTCTTCCACAATATTCTGTTACACTCTCAATTAGAAAACAAAATTTAAAAATACAGTACTATTGCACTAGATGTTTTCATTTACTGGGCAAGAACCTTCATCACAGCCACAGTACTTATAGTACAACTAACCAAGGAGAAACCTAAATTCCACTGAATTGTTCCTGCAGCGTTGGAGTGTGTAAGCTGCCAAAGCATTCAGGAAGTTAATAGATTTGTTTATAGACTAGACAAGGCTTAATTAAACCAGGCAGCTCCAAAGAACAGTAAATCCTCTCTCCTCCTGTCTTCCCCTCCCCCTCTTTTTTTCCTAGAGTATCTTTCTCCTAGTGGCTTTCCTCTTCCTAATAATCCCATCACAAATGACAGATATGTTATCAGTCATCACTGGGATTTGACACGTTCTTAATACCTGTCATGACAGCTCTGAAGTCTGCATGCTACCTCATTGTATTCCAAGGCATTTACAGGAGATAATGGACACATCAAATAGCAGTCAATGGCTCTGCTTTACTGGACAACTGAAGGCTTGGAACATAGAAGTAGATATTTTAAAAAACCCTAATCCATGATTCTTCAAAATTACACATTGAATAATTAAATATAAAACAGTACAAAATAGCTTTTTGCACTCTCTATACCTATGATCATCTTGGTCATGTCATAAAATTTATACTTATTGATTAGAATGCTTTAATATTTAAGAAAAGGTATCAGTACTGGTAATAGTGAAGATCACATTAATAATCCAAGGTCTCAACTGAAAGGTTCAAAGTATGATAGTCATGCTGGTAACATGGCAGTGTATTGCTGTGCCCATACAGAGCCTCTCTGGTTCCTTGGGTCTCTCCTTTACTTTAACAGAGAACCTGATGCACAAGTGAGGTGTATGTCAAGGCTAGACCAGACATCATGTCAGAGGTGAACACCTGAATTGCTATGAAGACAATGGGATTGTGAAGTATCTCATTCATGGTAAAAGATTAAATGTGAGCGCAGTAGAACAGGAGTTTGGCAAGAGTGTGTCTCCTTGACTGGGAGAAGAGAAAGACAGTGTCTTATCACACTGAGTGATAAGGACAGCGAACACCAACTAGAAGGTTTTGTATGAGTCCATTCCCAATGCTTGCTGATTTCTGTGGACCTCTTAATACAGGTAGTTTTGTTTTTCTTTGTTCAAGCCCTCAAATGAGCTGTGACAGACACAGCGCTCCACAGAACAAATTCAATACAGAAGTCTCTAAACGGACATATTTTCTTTCAGTCAAATTCTAGTATTACTTCAGATAACTCTCATCATCTGTGTGCAATACTTTTCAGGCACAAAAATAAAATAATTTCTTACTGTAACATTTCTTCGGAGCCTTAAACTTGCACAAGTCTTTCAGTTTAGCTGAGCTGCTGCAAAGCATCATATAGCCACAGTCTCTGCCAAGAGCATATGAACTGCATGAGAGCAACGCTCTTGCCATTAGTAAATGCAACAGCTTGTTATTCTCCATGCATTTACAGTTTCACACAAAGGCAGAAAACAAAACAAAACAAAAACCCACAGAGATTAGAGACAACGCATCCCTGTGCACGCGAGTATATTAAAGCCCTTTCAGCAAGGCAATAAAGCTAAGGCAGAATTGTGAGCTGCAGTCAAAGGGAAGTGTCCCACTGACATAACGAGCTTTGGAGAAGATCTGGGGTGAAGAAAACTGGCAAAACACGTTCACCCAACTAAGTAACTGCATGTCCTTTGGACATAATTGTTAACCAGTACTAATGGTCTCATGGGATTATTTTCATCTACAAGAAACAGATGAGCAAACTAGGGTTTTTTACAGGGCAGTTTTATTTAGGAGAGACATAAGAGTAACTCCAGCACCTGTAAGCACTCAGGAATAAAAGTGATGGCATTTGGGGAGGGGGGATGTTGTTCTCAGCATGCAGCTTGACAATGCAGCAAATCGTGTTCCAGTGATCTATACCAGTGCAGTAACAGCACTGGTTGAATCTAAACTCGCCTTGCCAGCTGCAGCACTCTCAGAAAAGCTGAATGGTTAAGTTTGCATCAGTAGGCTTCATACCAGATCAGATACTGCCTGTTCTCAAGCAGCCAACATAAAACCATACCACAAACAAAATTCTTGTCATATTTTCTGATCATGATCTTACGCCAGGGCCTGTTCCTGATCAACTCTGTACTGCTGGCTGAGCCGGGGTTGCAGGGAGGCAAGATGATGGCAGCACGGCCCCACTGAGAAGTCTTCCCAGCAAATATTCGCTTCTGGCTTGGCTCCAAAGAGCCTCACTGCTGCTCCTGCTGTCTACACTCCCAGTTATTCCTTTCATATACCCTCTCAGCTGTAAGCAAATCAACATGCCAATCCCTGGGGACAATTGGCTTAGCTTATACTTAAGACTTGCCATTCTGGTTTGCGCTTTGGACATTGATTTCCATTGTCTCAGCTATCACTCAACAAAAGGGCATTTAATTGCTGTCTCATTTAGTCTGGGGGAGAGGAGGAGAACAACTTTTACCAGCCCTCTGATTGATGGCAGCCATTAGCACCTTCTAGCACAATGCGGACTTATTAGAAGCTCGATTTACATGTGAAGTTCATTGCCACACAAGTGAATCAAATTCACAGCTACGCTTATTTGAACAACTTTAGAGACAAAATCTTCAGATGAAATGAATTTGCAGAAATGCTTACCCTGGCCACCCATTTAACGGGAAAACTTTGAAGATTAATGTAATTCGAAGAAAGCTTATAGAAAGAAAAGAAAATCTAGTAGAGATGACCAAACAACGCCCCAAAAACCCAGCCTGATTTATACTTAATTACACATGTCTAACACCAGGAAACACTTCACTATGCTTCTGAGTTCCTAATTGCATACTACAAAAAGCAATGCTAAAGAAACCCATAAACTCTTTCCCCCCTCTTATATGAACATTTTATATTTTCTTTGTGAAGGAGGAACGAACAAAATTAATATCCACATTTAATATCCTCCATGTTCTGTAGAGCAATGAGCCACATACTCTGGCGTTCAATCCAAACTGCTGACAGTGGACTTTTAGTTCCTGGCTCATTTTATTAAGAAGCACAAGGCTGCTAATCTTCCTTTCAAAGGAACAGAGCTCAAGGAACAACTAGATCAGAGAAAGCTTCTTGATATACTACCTTTAATCAGTCCAGTTATGCAAAGCCTGCAGTAATTTCAGGAAAAGTTTGATGTAGTTTCATGCACCTTATCAAAACATTTAATCATTGCAAAGTGTAAGACCAAACATCATTTGACCATCAGACTTTCCAATCAGACACAGAAATGAGCTGAGGCACTGGGTATTATCAGATACACCTTTATGCATTTTTTTGGAAGATTTACCATGGGAAAGGCAGATTGAGAAAGGACTATTTGCAGTGAGGTGAGGATGTATAGCCAGATGCACAAGCACTCGCGCTTTCTCAGCTGTGGGAGCGCTAACCCTGCCTGGGCTGAGGCTTTCTGAAACCACACTAGCTATACCCACAAAAAAGCAGTTCTGGCTACTTTCAGAACATATCCTCTGTTATTCACATAATTGGTTTAAAATTCCACAGCAAAATTGCTCTGCTATTACTTGCTTTCAGTGAGTCCACCCTTAACGTTCACATCCCCCACAGGACCCACCTTTGTTCTTCAGCGATATTCATCTTCCCTGATATGTATTTCTAAACAAGCTTAAACAGTGGCTATTTTCATGCTTTTCCCTACATTTCAAAAAGTCATGATTTTTAGGTACAAAAATGAATGTGTGAAGGCAGAATGTACTTTTTTGTTTTAGAACAACCGTCTTCACTTTTATTATTCTGTAGCTCACATGAATGTAAAACTGTATTTTTGATCCCTCCCTTTCCCATTAATTTTTAAAGGGAAGTAAAACTTTATGCAAAGAATCACCTAAAAGAAAAAACACAATAAACTAACACCCAAAACAAAGAAACTCACAAGCTGGCATGCAGCCAGCTACTAACTAAACACTAGAATACACATGTTTTCTTAACTTGGCTCTTTGTAAAATTTATTTTCCTCTCCCATTGTTTTGTTTCTCTTTGCTGTTGGGACAGGAGACACGTTTCTGTTGCTGGAAAGGCTAAGTGCTATCTTCCGAAAAGTGCAGCCTACAGGCAATTATTACGGGTAGCTGAGACAAAGGCGGCACAGGGGACCCCAGTGACACCCTCACCTTCCCTTCTGGGCTCACGCCAGCCTGGAACCAGCGCTCCCAACAGCAGCACTTCCAGGAGCATCACCAGCACCAAGCCAGCTGCCAAAATGGTTTTAAACCACTTCACAGTGAAAGAACAGACTACGAGCCATGTTTGTGCAACCCCTCTGTCAATCTTTGCTTCAAGTCCCTTTGGCCACATGAGGATAAAGAAAACTTAGTTGGAAGAAGGTTCTACAAGCTGGTTTCTGAGAAACCAGACAAACCAACACATGTTAATCAAGGTGAACAGGTCGTGGAAAAGAAGTTGATCAAATCTCTCCAATCACCATCAGAGACACAGTCAAACCTGCGCACCTTCGAGATTCAGGTCAATCTCACATCTGCTCAGCATGCCCCTGGGAGACTCCAAATGTAAGTGCAAAATTAGGGCAAGCACTTGCACAGCAGTCAGCTGCAGCATCTTGCTGGCAGAGGCACAAACCTGCTCTTCTACCCAGTGCACTATCTATAAATAGGTTTATGAATACAGAACCTCTGCCAAGCTGTTCTTCCTTTCAGTTTTTTTTTTTTGTTAATTTTTTAATGCCTCTTGCAAGATTGGCTCCTAGAAGTTCTATCTCCATTAGTAGTAATAAACATTTATTATATGCTCCATCAATGTCTGAAAGTCTTGATGAATAGCAACAAATTGCTCTAGAAAAATAATACCATTTCCCATTTAGAAAAATGTATTTTTAAAAAAGGAAGAAGTGAATTTACCTGAAAACAAAAAGTTCACATGAGAAGTCTGTGTGCACACCACAGCTTGGGAGAGAGGAACCCACTTCTGCTGTGACTTCAGGAGGAGATGAGGCAGCGTCAGCGTTTAGTGTTGTTCAGCTGTGCTCCAGCGGGTACCAGGCGAGCCTCAGAACTGAGCCTTGGGCTGTTCCCCTTGCTCTTCTCACCTGGAACAACAGAACAGGTTCTCAGCTCCCTCAGCACAGGAGTGATGCAACATTTCATGTTCCCGACTCAGTGACGGATGTTTACACTGTCTGACCACTGGAGATTCAACACAGCCTTATAAAAGGTGAAATTCATTATAACTGCCATTATTGATAAGCGTTGTTCTCTGCTTTTCTATACTACAGGTGCCCTCTCAACATGTTTTGGTAATATGAAAAGCACTAGAAAGCTATTTACAGAGCATCCTAATTCTGCCCTGGAGGGGCCACTTTTCTAGAAGATAACAGTAGACCCATAACTAACTTACTCAAGCCCAATCTGTGGCAAGAACCCTTCATGGTAAGAATTTGACTTTGAGCTGCCAATGGTTGGATGACCAAATGAACCAGTGCTAATTTCTAACAGAGGCATTAACCAAGGACTTAAATTACCTTGTACTTTTTTCTTGCATCTCCTTTTTTCCCCTTTCCCTCCCAACCCTTACATAGTTCACCATCCATTTTCAAGGATGGATGCCTAAATGAAGCCCTGTATTAAGGCTCAATTTTCAAAAGCAATGTGACCTTGCAGTTTCCCTTTGCTTCAGAAATTGACTTCTAGCAGCATACTCTTGAAAAGCCTGCATCTATACTTATTTCAAATTTCTTGGGAATAATTGAGTATGGAAAGTAAGGTTTAGCCTGATGAAATTTTTATTTCCATCTAAAAATAGAAGGAAATGCATAGTAAAGAACTTATTTCCTCAGGCTCCCTCTTGCTTCCTTTTTTCTTCTGCAAAGTGAAGACAAACAAGACCTATTACAATTCAATTTTTTTCCCTTTCAGAAATTCCAATAAACTCACCACTATATACTTAAGTTCTGAGCTATGTAGAGTAGACCACTAAATACTTTCTATGTTCTGAACAACATGATCTCACTGGCCCTGATCTGAGCAGGGTGGTGGGCTACACAACATTTGGTGGTCCTTTCCAACCCAAGTTATTCTACATTTTTTTTCCCCAAGGGAACAAGGACTGGTTCTTATATCTCATAAATGCAAGCCAAACTTTTTTCATGTTTACCAGCATTGTTACTGTATGGATCTTCTCCATTTTGAAGTCTTTCAATAGTTCAAATCTACTAGAATTTTACATATGAAAACTCCTTAAAGAGTATTTTTAATCTTAAATTAGCAGAAGTATATTTTCACATGTCAGAGAATGAAAGGATTTAACACATTTAGGTAAAACTAGCCTGGGAAGAAAACTGAAATAATGTATTCATATTTAAGTTCTTCATTAGGTAATGCTAAGTAAGGTCTTGGGAGGAAGAAAAAAAAGGTGTTGATATTTACTATAGAAGAACTGCCAGCTTTATAGTCACACATTTTCTACCTGAGGTTCTGAAGTCAGGACACTATTTTTAAACTCAGCCTGAGCTCTCGTGTCACACGCAGCTGTCAGACCCAGCGTCTGCAGCAAAAGCCGTGGGATGCCCTGCACACTCCACACCTCTCCCTGCCAGCTCGGTCCTCGTGGTGACACCTTGTAGCTGGCTGGCAAGTTTATTAAGAAGTAAAAAGCTGACTAGTCAAAGGGACTCTCAGAAGACAAACTTTCTTACAATTTCCCTCCCCCTAAGTCCTTAAGCATGTGTGTATTTCTTGATTAATACTAAACCCAAGAAAAACTTGTGTAATGCAGAAAGATCTCTTTCTGCTTCTCCACGTACCTGCCCTCATTAGAGAGGAATAGAGACATGATTTAATAGATGAGATATGCAGGGAATAAAGTGAAAGAATTCCAGTCCTAAAACATCATAAAGACAAGATATTAAAATAAAAAAAAAACAAACAGACTTTTTCCATCTATAGCAAAGGAATACCATATGGGGTTGGAAAGTTCTCAAGTACAACAGAGCATTATTTCTTTTGCTCTTCAAAGTCTAACACTCCTGTCATCTCTGCCCTCTTCTCCCTTTCCCCATCTCCAAGAACTGGAGATACCTTCTGTCCTAATCCCAACCAGCACACTGGCCACCAGACCACCACTGCTACTGCTGCAAGGGAACACCCAGGCAAGAAAGCGTTAATTCCCTCAGAAAACCACTCACATGGGTCTACCAAGCAAGCGGATACACATTCTTTCTTCCTTGGCTTTGTAAGAATCACAGGTACTGCTTTATTCTAATAAAACAAATAAATAAACATCATCATCAGTTTTAAAGCTGAGCTTTAGCCTCAGAGTCTGAAGAGACTGCTGTTACACATGGATGATTCTTCTTCAAGTCCCCCATAGTTTGATTCAAACTCATTGTATAAATGGGAATAGCTGAGATGCGAAGTCAAATTTAAACATCCTGGGAACAGCTGTACATGACGTGCAGCTGGCAGGCAGGTCTGCTGCAGGGACGTGGTTCTGCACGTCAAGCCATGAGGCTGGGATTCCTAATAATGTGTAGTAACCAAGGCATGGAAGAGAAATCAGTTCACAAGTTAGCCCCCAGCAGCAGAGAAAGGAAGTTTTGTTTGCTTCTCTGGAAGGAGGACAGCCAGCACTGCTCAAATCAAAGCCTGGATCCACAGTCCTCCAGGCTTAATTAGAAGATCATGAAAAGAACAAAATGGCATTGGACGCAAAAAATGATCATTTTTTAAGTAAATTTAGTGGAATGAGCATGTTACATTTACAATCCACCCTCCTCCATCCCCCCTTTTTTCCTTGTTAATGATACAGAGTTGGCTGCAGATGCAACAAAACCTGTCAGGGACCACAGCGTGTCCTAAAGCAAGTCTTGCCCATTATTCCAGCTGGCTAGATGAAGGTCACTGACACTGCTAACACCTCTGACATTTTATAATCAATCGCAAGCATTTACAGAGCAGAAAATACCACTAGCTCTGAGCACACTTCTGAAAGAAAGAAGCTCTTTTCAATTAATTTTAAGCTTGCTCTCTCTGATAGCCAAAACATGAAACGATGAGGCAACCTAACAAGCCAAATATCAGCGAGATTGGTTTCTGGCAGCCAATGCCATATTCTGTTTGTATATAAACAATTGAAGTTTATCCGCCTCTTTAAAATAACTGCAATATGAATCATCGTAAGGACAGCAGCAGAGAAAACGGCCAAATACTTGTAGCGGAAGAAAAACATCATTTAATTCTCAAAGCAATTATGAATATCACGCTATCAGCACGTTGCTCACATCAAATACCTGTTTGAGAAATCTCGTATTTTGTGGAAGAAACTCTTGGAAGAGAGGCTGACCTTCACCTATCCCTTCACTGCTGGTAAAGGTTGACAAAGCTCTTCCCGTACACAGCACATTCATCCTGCACTCGCTTCCATCTTCAGGACAGGAACAAAGACTGCTGCCTTTTAAACTATTCCTGAGTTGATTTTTAGCCAGCTGTTATATTCTGCTGCTGTAAGTGAGGATGGAGGGCTAAGGAAGAGATTTTCAAACAATACTTTGTAAACAGTCCACAAGTCCCATCTGATTTATAAACTGCCAATGTGCTGGATGAGTTCGGCAGCTGGGAAGCCCTGGATTTGACAGCGCTGCCCTTACCCAATGGTTCAATGCAATCATTTTGAATCAACACGGGGCCTGAGAGAACACAGGGCTCTCTAACTTAAGACCTCCTAAAGACCTATATTGCAGTCAAAATTCTTGCTCCTGACAGTCCTTCTCATCCTCCAGCTCCTAATTCAAACCATCAGTCAGCTCTTGCTTTTCACAGGAGCTGGTCGCTGTACAGTGTAATGTTTGTGTCAAATAAAGTTGCTAAAGGCGCTCCAATTTCCACTAATAATTGTCATTAGGAAAAGAAAAAAATGGTTGTATTTTTGTCAGAAAAGAACCATTTCCTGATGTTTAGCATAGGCAGGATAACTGTCGCGGGCAGCATCTTGGCTCAGCAGGCAAAGCTAGTAGGTGGTAAATGAGAGTGCTCTGGAAGGGACAGATCTTTTTCCAGGGGGGGGAGGGGACAGTGGCTGCTAAAGGAGGCACCCTGACGGCAGGAGATTTATGCATCTGCTCTTGTGTCAGTCTAGGAGGAGGGAATCATTACGCAGGGCCAGCTGCAGGGGTGTGCGCTGCTGTCGGGAAAAATTAGAAGACTAGCAATGAACTATAAAGAAGGGAGAAATGACAGAGTGAATGAAAACCCCATGATAAACCCATTTAGGCTCTCTTCTCCCCGTGAGGAAAGATGAAGTCTAATTGCTTTGGCATATATCTTGGCTGAGACTCAAAGAAATTTGCCCAGATAAGCACAGACACACACCCCTTGAATGTGCAATGACAACGTCCACCAAAATGATCTCTAACTGTTAAGGGTACTGAGCAAGAGTCCTTTTTCTGCACGTTTAGCTAAGTTATGGGAAAAGATCAGAGCACATTAAGATGATTTGGATCAGAAGAAATCTCATCTGTTGCCAAACACCTTCGTTCTGTAAATACCTTCAAAATAAAGCTTTTCCATTTGAATATCTTGGGGAAGTGGTGGGGGAAAGGGAGAGGAGAGTAGAAATGATGGGACTATAAGAGAGTGAAAAGCAACCAAACTAAGGCTCTGGTATTTCCCTCTTATTTGACCAAAGAAGACCTTTCCAATTCCCCATGGCATTCCTTTGCCTAAGAGAATTTCTGGCTGAGTCAGACAGGTCTGCATAACTTCTCGTCCTGTTTAAGGTAGAGGAGTTTTTTTTCCTTCATTAATACACTCACCCAAACAAGATATCCCAAATATTTCTTCATTATGCTTGGTAATAAAAACAGACTCAGGCTTCTGGGTCATACTGGTATTGGCCAGTAAGGGCATAGGGAAAGCATGGGCAAGGAAAGCAGTGGTCTTTAATACACTCCCAAAAGCTCCTGGTTACAATTCCAGCTCTAAGCCTTCGAGGTGAAGTGTTTGGGAATTTTTCTTTCCGCCTGACCTGATCACTGCTGAAGCCTGGGGGCTGGTGAAACTCCTTCTGGAATGCTAACGCCCTGCGGGAAGCCGGATGGTACAAAACGGGAGCTGTTTGGAGAACAAATTCCTTGGGGAGAAGAGCAGCAGTGATGTACACCGATATCTTGTTTCAAGCTACACTTAAGGACCCAGGGCATTAGCCACACTTTTCACCAGGAACAAAAAAAAAATACATTTTGCCCAGCATGCCAACATTGTAAATTATGCCACTGTGTGTCCTTCAGCGTAAGTTCTTCCAGATACCGTTTTATGAGAAAGTTTTGTTTACTTAGGATTGTGAAAATTAGGGGGGAAAAAAAAGGGAGGGAGGGAGTCAGGCAGGAAGGAGCTCCCCAAAAACCATGATAGTTTGAGGGCTTGAGACATTGATGCATTAACACTGTGAAGGTGTAAGTGGGGTACTGAAGAATGTATAGCCCTCTGATGAATTAAAGCAAATGGAAGTTGCCTACATGCTTGGTAACTCAAAGAACACAACTCTGAAGGCCACTGTTTGATCAAAGTTATGTGAAAAAAAACCCACCGAAATAAACCACAAGTTTTTACAGTGAGTAACAGAAATAAAACTGGAAAACTCCTAAACTACAAACCCATATCACTGGCAAAGCACAAACAATACTTCTTACAGCTACACAGTTGTTTTACTTTTTTTTTCCTCCTAAGGAAAGTAAGGACAAGCAAATGTATAATATTCATATCAATTCAGGAAATACTTTCATAGTAAGATAGCAAATATATTATAAATGGAGAGAAAAGGCAACATGGTTATTTATCTGACTTGAAAACAGCACAGTGTCAAGTTAATTTAAAATTCAATTTCAGTTTAAAGTATTACAAGGAAGAAAGAACTCTACGTATCATAGGTTGTAAATTGAAATCCTAGCAAGGATTTCATCTGCCAACTAGTTATGTACCAGCTATAAAGCCAGATTGCAGGTGCTTCTTTTAGGAGTTTGGGCTGCAAGGCTCTCGTAAACCACGTTCAGAGAAGTTTGTCATTTACTATTCCTTAAGGCATTTTATTTAAACTTTTTCATAGTCTGTTATTTAAGGAAAACTGGTGTTACAATAACTCAGAGGTAACTTCTGCAAGGTACAGTATGTGACACAAAGGCAGGCACAGAGGGTCCTACCCTGTGGAAGTCACCAAGAAGGTCTATGCGGCACTCACATAAACACACCTTTTACAAAAGTAAATACGCAAAAGCAGTTTGTCTGCAAAAACAGCCTTTAGGGTGACACAAATTTAGAGGAGAAAAAAGAAACAAACAAAACAACTAAAACAAAACAATCAAAGCCTTGGTGTTTTTTTTTTCCCCGCTTTCTAGAAAACACACCCACACAAAAACACTTGATTAAAACTCCACATAAAATCTTGAAAGTGATGGTTTGAGGGAAGAGGCAGGATACTCTTCCCAATTTTCTGGGTTCAAGGTTAAATAAATCTGATATAAACAACATTTTATATGCCCTGAGACTACAAACTGGATGAAGTCTACTCAGATTTGGTACACATTATTTAAAAAAGAAAAAGAAAGTGACTCAAGGACAACAACTGGGCTTCCAGCTGTCCCTTTCCAGCTCCAGGAGGTTCCCACAGCTGCACGGGTCAGTCTGATCAGAAAGGCAAATTCTGCTCCTCGGCCATCAGCCACTAGTGACCCAGCTGGCCAGCGGACAGAAACGGGACTGGAAGGGCACGGAAAACCTGCACCGATGATGAAAATAAATGTACATCCCTGACCTCTGCTGCTCCAAAAGGAAGGCAAAGAAAAACTGCCATTTACAACAGCCGGGGCTGTTTTTATTTAGTCACACGGGCCTTGAACCTCCTTGTACAAACACTTTGTGAAACTACAAAACCTCACTGAGGAAGCACATAAACACCTCAGAAAGCTTTGTTTTTGGCATACTGGAATTTGAGGTGTGTGCAGATTGGTACTCATGGAAGGGTTATGTTCGAGGACATGAAACTTATCTCCACTGACACATCTATGGCTGGGAACCAGTACGAACAGCTTCCTCATGCTGATCCAATTCACTTCTATTTTGAAATGGAGGGATGTGGAAAACATTCTTAGAGGTGACAAAAAAGTATTTTCTTATTTCAGTAATGGCTTTTATCCCGTCTTTGAAAACTATTTAATTATGTATAAGTTTATAATAAATACCCATTATATATAATTACATTTTTCATAAAACAATTATTTCTAAAAATTCTGGAGAATTACAAGAAGCTAAGGAGGCAGGAATGTGATAAAGCACAAGATGGAAAAGAGTATTTCTCCCCTCACTCATTTTTTTTAAAATACATTTGAGCTTCCCCCTGCTCCCATAGCAGAGCATGAGACTCTAGTTATGACTCCCCTCCGCTTCCCACTTAAACCCTCACCATTTAAATAGTTTATTCACCTTTTTGCCTTACCATGCATTTTTGGACCTACAGCTCTGAGGTGTGGGGTTTTTTAAAAACTTTTGTTAGCACTGAATATGGAAACTACCACCACTGCACCAATATTTATATATGTGGTGGTAAAAACTTACAGCATTTGCTTTGATGTACTGCTCTTTCCTTACATCCCACTCCAGCAGAAAACACAAAGGCCGCTTAGCAGAGATAACAAGTCCTATTTACATCACTGGTATGCAGTGGCATAGTCAAAAGGTTTAAATTTGAATTACTCAGTGTCCCTTGCAAAATGTCCAAAACAAACTTCAGTATTGCTTAAATTTCTGTGGAAAATAGGGAAAATTGTTTAATTAAAAGAAAAATAAATAAAAAAGAAATCACCAGTATAACTCAAATTTAAGAACAGGCTGCATCTGTTACCAGGAAAACCAGGGCACAGCATGGGGATGCTGCACGCAGGAAGATACAATACTTGCTTTCTTTCCCTTTCTCTCCCTTATGCAGCATGTGACTCTATTCTTATTCTTACAACTCTTTTGGTTGCCAGATGTTGCACAAAGCTGGAAATGACAGCTGTTCCTAGGCGTAATCTGCCATAGGACTAAAGCAGCCTGAGCCTGGGATACCCCTCACTGATGGATGAAGCCTTCTGTGCCGGACCTGGGGTTCAGTTTCTCACCAGTTTGATGGAGGTCTGGAATTCAAGCTTTACAGGACTCTGTAGCACTGCTTGGTACCATGTGATCTCAAGATGGGCCCAAATGTCTTACAAAGGTGAGCAGAGATGATCATATGCAGACACAAAACACGATGTTTTTATAGCAAGGCTTGTCATACCAAAAGGGTTGGGTAACAGGATGAAATACTGCAAACAGCGGCCCACAGCGCACATAAAAGAAAATCGCGGTACAGCCAAAAAGCACAAGCAGACTAAGACTTTGCATTTCATTTTCAATCCTTTCATCTTTAAAAACTAAACAGACTGTTTTAAAATATTTTCAAATGTTTCAAATATTCCCCTTACATTTGGTTTGCACACAAGTGATAAAGGATCTTCAAATGTTCCAATATCATGCTAAAAAAGTTTTAAAAGTTGGCTCCAAATTGAAAGTACTTCAGAAAATAGAAGAGATATATATCAAAAAACCCAAATATATAATCAAGTTCTTTGAAGTCACTTTCTGCTCCACTAAGACATTTATACTAATTGGTGAGTTTCTCATTTCATCTTTTCATGTCAGATCATTTCTAAATGATTGAAATTTAGGATACACTATTTTAATGCTGATGGCTTACTTAATGAGATCAGATTTTAATAAGATTCTAGGCATTTATGCTAGAGAAAGGTTTTGACTTAGGGATATATTTTTACAAAAAAAAAGGAAGACAGGCAGGTTGCTGTATATCATAGAGTCTGTTCAGATCATTATAATCACCATTTGTGATCCTATTTTGTATACCATTACATGGTATAATCAAAAACCTCAAAAATATATCAGTCCTCAATGCTAACACAAAAAGCCTGCAGATCCATTTTGCTCCCATTCCCAGCATATACACAAACCCCTCAGTAAACAGATGTGCTATGGAAGATAAACACCAGTAACCTGTGATTAACTTCACCAGATCTAATTTGGTTGGCCAAAAGCTTAGCTGCTTCCCAACTTGTTTATTGGCCACTAACAGAGAAACAACAACTCATCATCTACATCAGGACTGACATTTTAATTTTAGGATTAACACTTATTTAATCCATATCTTGCCTGTGAAATACATAATGAAGAAAAATAACTTGTGATTGTATATATATAGGTGCAAATAACTACACAAATAAAGCAACAGAATTTTTTCATAGTAAAGAGCTACAATAGGTTGCAAATAAGACAGCAGTGTGTCCAGATGTCAGACTACACACAGCTAAGTAAATGCTGAGGCCCATCATCTTTTAGTAGTATAACAACTTCAGCCTCATACTGATTTTCCTACAAAACCACAACAGATTAGTATTTAATTTTGAGCTGTACCAGAAACACATCTTCAATAGTCGCAAGCACCTTGATAATATAGAGCAGTTGCTTTCAAGCAGCTAACATGGAAAATTTCAAGAGAAGGGAATGCTTTATTCCTGCGCCATCCCTGAGTTTATTGCAGCTCCTGCTTCTGTGCACTTCCCCCCTTCACTTGGGCACCGTCCAGGCCACCCTCTCTGGGAGGAATCCTGGAATCATTGAATTATCCTGAGTTGGAAGGGACCCACAAGGATCACCGAGTCCAACTCCTGTCCCTGCTTATGACCATAAGACTGGGCCTTGTCCAGTCTCTTCTCGAACACTGTCAGACTTGGGGCCGTGACACCTCCCTGGGGAGCCTGTTCCAGTGCTCCACGACCCTCTGGGTGAAGAACCTTTTACTAATGTTCAACCTAAATATCCCTGGTACGTTTTCCCGCCATTCCCTCAGGTTCTGTCACTGGTTGCCCTGACTCATGTTTGGAGGATACTTTGTGCTGGGCTTCTGGAGTTTAGTGCAGCCAGCCCAAGATCACCTGCACAGCTGCTCTCTTCAGGCTGATGACACTGAGATCTCTGTATAAAGTACTGTTTGTTCAGAAGGCAAACAATCCAAAGAAAAGCCTGGCCATAACAAAGAGTTACTACATCTGCACTGCTCACAAAGAGTCAGGTGCCTCCTGCATGAAAACTCTGCAAGGGTTTCCCTGCCTGCTTGGCTGTGAATTGAGACTGGGAGCTGTCATTTGCTACAGTTTGAAGTCCTCTTTCCACAACTTAAATGGGGATAGAAAACATTTGTGGTTCCTCTCTAGGAAAAAGCTTCTTCAGAACCTGCAGAATGTATTTTACCACTTGATCCACTAGGCCTGAAGCACAAAGCTCAAGAGAGCTCAAAGAAAGAGAAGCCCACACAATCTGCTACACTGCAGCTAGGGATGATGCTGTGTATCTCCAAAGCGTCTCACATTGTCCGTATTAATTTTACCTGCTGCCCTGAATGAGGGAACCCATATTCTACACCTATAACCCAACCATTCCTGCAGAGAGAACTGAAACTTAAATACAGATGGATTTCTGTGTGTTCCCAGCAGAGCCTTCCTAATATTTTCCATAGATTCAGCTGAGAAATTAGTTAACTCAGTACTTCCATCTTAATTTTCTGATAAATAAGATGCCGAGGATAAAAGGAGATTTTACTCCCACCAGAAAACCTTGTGTGTACCCAGAGCTTATGTTGCTGCCAGTCACTATTAAATTCTCCAAACTGCACTGCAAGTCAGTCTGAAGAGAAGGTGTCCTCCTATTACCAGGTATTAATCAGTTCACAAGTACTTTGTGCCCATGAAAGAAACTGTTGCTTAAGGTACAGTAGTGCCAGGATACAAGTTTATTATGCCTGCACATTATTACTCCAGTTCCAACATATACTCACCTAATCCAGTTCTGAAATGTATTAGCTTCAGATAGAGAGTAAATACTATTGTAATGAATACTAATAAATAGCCTTCAAATAAATAAGAGATATTTTTATCTCTGCCAGGGAACTACCAGAGGGGACTTAAGTGCAGCCAGAGTGGCCATTCCCTGATACAGAATCCATCACTGCCACTAAATATATAAGTCTCTTGTAATGTTGTGTTAGGAGACAGAAAGTCAAATAATCTCTTTTGCTTTGATGAAAGCATGAAGAAGTTGACTCAGATAAAAGCAGGGAGTAATCTGTTTAAACAGCTTTGGTCCAAAGTTGAAAATTAAACAAAATCAATAACAGATACAGGCTTGCTAGTAGAGAATCTGCCTTGAGCACGACGTAAAAAAGGATGAAATGCTAGTACAGAGATATTTCATGCCAGAATATCCTATATGTGAAGTTTGTGTAGACCTTCAGCTGGTAAACTAACATGTGTTTATTTATTTATAAATCTATACCATGCCCATTTTTTTGCTATTAATGATGCAGTTAGAGAAGCTTTTGGCTAATCTAGAAGTAATGAAGAACAGAGTAAATTGATATTAATTAGAAGAACAAAGAAAGAAAGCAGACAGTGAAAGCCCTCAATCTGTTCCCATTATTTAGGCTCCAATCTTTGTTGACACAGTTCTGGCACATACCTATGCAGGTCAGGTTTTTTTCTGAGTAAGTGATGTGTGCACAGAAATGCCTGCATCTTGCTGTCACAAAAGGATTTTTAAAGAATTGGCCATTTGCACCTTTGGGAAGACATTTTCAACAAGTCCTCTCTGCCTTTTCAAGGAAAAATCAAAAATATGAAACTTATTTTTGCGAAGTAGGAGAGATAACACCTTCCCATTCCATACATGGAAGATTTGGCAAAAATACCTACAGAGAAGGCAACTGAACTGTTGACAAAACAGGTTAATGTTGAATCTGAATTTGGATCACTGTAACACATCCTTTCTATGCCTCAATAGTCAAAGGCATGAAAGGAGCTGCAAAGAGAGTAAACATGCGGCCTTTAGCTGATAAATGTATTCAGGAAAGAAAACAAAGCCTGAAATAATCATTGCAGGCTTCTGAGAAAATATATTAAATGTGCATGGACATTTTCTACATGGACAACATGCAAAAACCTCCCTATTAACCTGTCTGAGTTCTTCTGAAGTAAAACCAAACCAAAACACCTTTCTTTTCCAAAAATATTTTCCATTATAGTCATAGAACAAGACCAGCAACAGTTCCTGCTACCTTAGTGAGGGCAGGCAAATGTTTAGAAGCGTAACATCCATATTTAAAGTGTGCCTGTGAACAGAGAGTTTATTAAATTCTTTTAAAATGCAAAATTATCATCCTAATGCCAAGAAGCACATAGCACAAGTCACCAACTTTATAACTGACTCTTTCCTAAAATTTGAGTGAAGATAGCTCTGCAGATTTTTACTGCTCTTCTCAGCAGTCAGAAACAATGCTCCTCATGGAATTGAACTTGTGGAAAAGGCCAACATTTTCCAGAAGGAAGAGGGACGATGACAACATATTAGGCTATCCAAAATAAGGGGTTTCAGATTCTGATCCATCAAGTAGAATACTGTGAATGGTTTTTATGCCCTTTTATAGTAAAACAACAATCAACCTAAAAATCCAAAATACAACAACAAAAAACCCACACCAAAACCAAACCAAACCAAAACAAAAACCCACACACAAAAAACACCAACATAACCAAAAATCGTACTTCTCAAACACTGTTTGGTCTTCCTAAAGATTCAAGAGGGACAGTCTAGTCAGAGTGTCTTGGGGTCATGGAGCTCAGGGCATTTGAACAAAACCCATGACACCCACCTGGGCCAAGGGTTAAAGCAACCTTTAACAAGGAATGAGCCTTCCTGGTTCTTGGGATGGCTTCAGGCCTGTAAAGAAACAATTGCATCATGCCCTAATTACTCCAGCTGACTCGATGCACGAACTTGGATCCCTCTGCAAGCATTTCAGGACATTTCGTAATATGGAAAACTAAGGTATTGCATTATCTTTCCCAGACCTAACAGTAAGTTTTTCTGCAGAGCCCATTTAAAGTAGAACCACTACAAAGAGAAAGGAAAAAAAGGCATGCCAATATTATAGACAAGACAGGGAATATGGAGAAAACAACTTTCAGATACAACACTGGACTCTCATATATCACTCTCAAAAATGGTAGCAATATATTCCTGCTGCACTGTTCTCCCCTGGAAATTCATCTAAGTTCATTTCAGTGAAAAAACACTTGTTCTTTTCCCTCAGTAAGCAACAGTGCAGTTATTCTTGCCTCCTTGTAAAAATGAGCAAGGTCTGCAGCAGATGATCTATAAAGTTTCCCCATTTTCCTGGGAGGAATGGTATTTTATTGTTCAATTGGTTTCTCCATAATACCTATCTCAGTCTTCAGTAGTGATGTATAAGTGGTTCTGATCAAGCAGTTTAATAATGAGGAAAACAAACTTACATTTTACAGGCAAAACATATCTATAAGGACACAAAAATACAATATACGATTAGAAGAAAAAGCTGCAGTTTCTTATATTAATATGTATTTCTTCATATGTATTTTTCCTGTGTGTGTACATGGGCATTATAGATATGCTAGGAAGAGCAAAGGTAACTTTGCAGAGCTGCATCCCTTTCTCACTGTATATGTATTCTTGGAATCCAATCACAAGGACAGGCAAACATCTAAGACCCTGTCAGGCAGCTGCTCATCTTTCAGGCAAGGTGTATATGGCTGGCTAATTTCATGCCTAAATATTATCATAAGGTCTATATATTAATTCAGTATAAACCTAGGTTGGCAAGCACTTACCATTAAGTGCCACACTAACAGAAAACACAATAGGTGGCTGTTTACATTTCCACACAGGGCTGTAAAGCACAGCAGCTGAGGAGCAGAGATGTCCTCTGGGCAGCCTTGCTGGGGGGCTGGAGTTTCCAACGCAGGGGCAAAGCTGCTCTGGGGAGGGGTAAATGCTGCATCCTGTCCAGCTGCATCTGCTCAAGTCTGGGAGTCAGAGACATATGCAGGAGGCTGGAATCAGAACTTCAGCAAAAAGCAAAGGCAAAGAGCACTGAAGCGTGTTTGTAATCTCAACTGCTGGCCCTGCATCTCTGCAACAGCATAATCTGTTCTCCCTGCTCCCAGGCCACTGTCTGGGGGACTTTTCAAATCTTTGGCATTCATTGCAAGGTTTTCATTCCACTTCTGTACACAAAGACCTTACCAGGATGTATTTGCTTTTTTAACTCCCTAAAAAGATATTGCTTGTCTACTTTGCACTTTTCAAACCACCTTCCCCTCATTTACAGCCCAATTCCACAGCAAGCTCTGAGTGAGTGCACTGCGCTTGTGCCTCAGAGATGCTGTGCCTGGGCAAGCACGTTTATTTATGGATCACAATGCAATCCTGTAGCACGGAGGTAAACAAATGAACAACCCACTCCTTCTTGCAAAGACTCCTGAAGACTTAAATTTAGTTCCCTGTCATGAGAGCCCATCAGCACAATTCATCACCATAATTCAATGGCAGGCTTCTTTTTATACAACAGAATGAAAATAAAGGCACTGGTAACTAACATTTTTGGGTGTATCTGAACGTAGGAACTGGCAGATAGAACATAGCATATCTATTCAACCAGCGCACTGAACTCTGTGTTCCTTTGGTCAGAAGGACTTTGACCCATCTCAACCTCTACCCATTGGCTAAATTTCTCTTTTGGCTTCTCTGTCATGACTGTGGGGCAGGCACAAAATGCATTTGCTTCCCCAGGGAGGGCATAGAGTGCAGCTGCTCTTTGGTGGCATGCAAGAGGAAACTTGGGCCTTTTTTTTTTTCCTTTCAATCTCAGGTCAGACCCACAGGTCACCCTATGTACACAGGATTTTAAGTGGAGGTCAGCAGCTTGTCTGTTGCACGTAATTAAATTTGTTTTACAAGCTTGTCTAGGCAGTAAGTAATTAAATATCACTTCTCAGACTGAGATTTTCATTGTCCTGAGTTGCCTGACAATAGGATTTTTTTTCAGTCTGGTTTGTTCCCAAGCAAATGTGAAATTTGAAAAGAGCTACTGCTGATAATTCTAAAAAAACTGCAAAGCAATAAGAAGGGTTCAACTCCTGACAGCTTTAAGGACAATAATAATTAAGTATTCCTAACACGAGTTCCAAAAGTGTATCCAGATTTTCATCAGCTTGTTTGGCAACAGCCATGTTAAAACACAAAACCAGAAAATTCTGCCTTAGTTTTTATGATAGCCAAGATAAATCCAGAGGCAAATCTGAACCACCACTTTTAAATTCACATCCTTTTTTTTTTCCCCAACTCAGAAATACATCAAAATTACCATAAGAATATCTGTAGATAGTTTCACAATTTGGAAAACTCATTAACCAAATAAAAGGATTACACAGCCTTCATTACAGGTATTATCTTTAATTATTCCTACTGTTTCACAATATACTAAGAAGCATCTTGAATTCACAAAAAGTTACAAACTCCCTGAATGAGCCAGGACTACACAGACTTTTCAGATGTGGGTCTAACCTTTGTCCAAGGATCTGAAATGCAGCACACAAACTAGCAAAGTATGTGCCCTCCTCCGCTGGGACAGCAGTTAAACAGCAGCCCCCCTGCAATGGTCAGTTGAAGGGCATATCCATGTTTCCAAAATTTTTCAATGCAAGTCTATTTTACTCTGTGGCACACCATAAGTAGCAGATACCCCACTTTAGGTTTTGGAGAAAAGAGCACAGATACCCAAGAGCTTACTTTTGTGCAGCCAGATCCAGGCCAGAGGTATGAATGTGGCTACAGGTGGCCAACCAGGGTACTGTTGGAATCAACAAAGGTTTAGACACCAGACTAAAGAACCTTGCAGTTAAAACTGCAAAAGTGATGCAGAAGGTTATGATCAAAGTCAAATACAAAAGTAGCCTAGAGAAAGTGAATAAAAAACTATTTTCACCCTATCTCACAATATTAAAAATGACAAGGTATTCAACAGCCCATCAGAAGTCAGATGTGCAAAAGGTGGCTCTCCATAGAAAGGGCTCACTAGGAGAATATAAAACTAGGTCCATTAGGAGCTAACAACCAAAACAATCCCAGTGCAACCTCTGACCCACTAAATCCCCAAATCTTCAGTTGTAGGAAGCTGGGGAGCATATGGCAGGTGCGTGGTGTATAGAGGGATAATTCACGCAACTCCTGGTGCACTCACAGTTAGTTGACCTATGTAGATACTTCACTACGTAGATCTTTGATATGACTGTTTTTATCTTTGTCTCATGTTTATCTGCTTTTAATTCTAATATATCTTGTAGTTTCAATAAACAATCTAATTTACTTAGAGGACCAGAAACTCTTGCATGGGAATATCCAACATAATCCAAAAAATGGCTTCGTTATTTTTTCTCATTTGTGTTAAAATCACAAATTGAGTTTTTGAAAGGAAAATGGATGCTCAGATATGGAACAGGCACATGGAGTACCCAATTTAGCTGTTTCGTTTGGGGGAAATTTTAAGTCATTTAAGTTTTTAAAAAAATATAATTGAGTATATCCTTCACAACTACAGTATTCTAATAATGTCTCTTGAATTTTTTGTATTTCCCTTGTGACATAAGAGAATTCTATATAATTAACTCACACCTGATATGACGAAGGGGGGAGATGTTATGTGTTTCTCTTTCCTTATTCTCTGCCTATTAGTGGTTTGACCACTTGTGTGCTGTTGTGCTCTTAGTATCAGCATTAGCACCATCCTGACCTGGAGGTATTCACAGAAGGGGACTACTAAGCTGCAGTTGCTTTAAGACTACACAGAGAAGCAGGGTGGGGGGTGGGAATAAAAAACCAAACAACTTAAATAATCTATGAAAACCCCACCAGGAACTCTTAGGACAGCATCACCACTATCTCGCTAGCACCTATCACCTGTTTAACAGAGACAGTTTGCCCAGTACTAATTACTCAAACTACCTTCCGCTTCTACAGTGGAGCTTCTCAGTTGTGATGGGTGCCAGACTGAGAACCCCAAAATTAAGTTCACAAA
The DNA here is from genome assembly GCF_036013475.1 of Columba livia. NCBI lineage: Eukaryota > Metazoa > Chordata > Aves > Columbiformes > Columbidae > Columba > Columba livia. Next base: position 190,047,384 of record NC_088602.1, on the reverse strand, counting down.
ATCCCTCAGAAAGAAGTGGCAAATCTGTATGGGCACTGCTAAGCTGCAACAAGCAATTCCAATAGTGACTGTATGTTTACCACGTAATTGCTGTCTTTCTAAATCCCAAAGGAGCAGCACGGGAAGATTTATGTAAAGTATTAATGCAGTTTTTAAAATGATCTGAATGCATATTGAGTTATGAGCCCCTAAAAAAAAATCCTACTTACACTTCAAATACATGTATTTGAGTGAACCAGCTTATAATGCAGTACACCCAATCATCACGGACTGCTGACTATAAAAAACAAGTGATCTGTTAAATTATTTTTATTATGACAATTATTATAATTTCTTTCATGGGGCATGCTACCAGTTGTGGCGGCTTTGATCTGAATAAGAAATAGCGTCAGCTGATCTACTGATGCAGCAACATTAATGTGCAATTCCCCGCACACTTACTCTGGGTTTGAGGTATTGTATAAGGACCTTTGAAGCTGAAGCCCTGAAGAAGTTTCTCTATCAGCCTATGCAATTTATTGATGACTATCAATTATTCACTGTGATAAATACAAACAACATTAACAAGTTTTTCTACTTGTTAACACGAAACCACACACATGGCTTCTGCAGTTTCTGTATTTATAAGCTACTTTCTTTCAAGATTTGATTAAATAGCCTGAGTTCTCAGGTAAAACATTTGGAAATTTGGAAACCCCCTCAACCTTTTGCCCCTTTTCTGGATTTATAGTGATAGTTAAGAGATTTCTAACCACTCTCAGGGAACAGTCATGGCACCTCTTCTTCCTTCCCCACTTGCTGGAGAGAAAAATGCATGGAATGTATTTAAATAATGCAGTTGAACTTTTTATGAGCAAAACCCCCTTCATCAACTTGAATTACTTATTTGTAATGAGTTACTTGTTCAACGCTGTCCAAAATAAAGTTTATCCACTAACAAAGGGCTAACCGAGTCAGAACTCTTAGAATTCTGTCTCAGTGCTGTTAATCTCTTATTGTTAATTCAGAATGTTAAGAGAAAGGAAGCTGATTTTGATTCATTTAGCAGAACCCCAAAGACTAGATTGTTCTGTTATGAACAAATGCTTCAAAGATATTCTGCCAGTGCTGTTTCCTCTCCAGCTGGGAATAAATTTCCCCCCCCCCCATTAATACAAGTCAATCATTATCTGCCTCAAATTCATCTTTGAAGTTTCTAGTGATCTCATTGTTCCTTTTATGAACACAGATTTCTTTTTAGTATATAATAATTCCTTTTTTATTATAAGATATTTTAATTCATATTTGTTGATTAAGTTCAGAAAACTTGAACTGTAAGTTTCATATGATACGTTCTGAAAGTACCAGGAATGATTGATGATACCTATACATACATAATGGTCAAAGGAGGTTGTCCTTGTACTTTCAAGAAAATAACCATGTCCTGCATTTGCAAAACACATATGGCTCTGGGCACTTTGGTAACGTACACTGTGCTGTGAAGTGATCCGTGATATTTTCAGAGTCCTGTGAAAGGTGGCAGCTGCAAGGGATGTTCTCCAACTCCAGTAACACAGTGAAGAACAGCACAACTATTCCACACAAAAGTCACAACTTAAGAGCAGCGAAGTAATTCATTTTCATAAAGCGAAGCACTGCAGCCCAACCAGTAGTCTTGTCTGTGGAACTCAATTCTCACCCAAAAAACTGGAAGACTGCCAGTATTTTGGAAGGTTTCTACTACACTAAAGGCAGTAACAGAGATACTTTTTGCTATAAACAACCAGTCTGATTAACAGCATAATGGGGCAGAGTGCTCCTCACTGTGCCTAACCTCTTCACCCTGAATCTTTACGTACTCTCTCCAAATTCTTCTCTGGGAAGAGCAAGTTTGCTGTATTTCAGTCTGATATTAGCCTCCAAGCATAAATAATACATGTAGATGAGCTAAAATGTCTCATTGATTAAAATTCTACACTGGGAGCTTGTTACATTTCAAAGTGCAAATTGATTCTGTCTGGCCTGCATTCAGAAGTCAGTCATCTAAATATATATAGCTATATATACATGTATCTATAAATATATAAATCTGTATATATATATATGTATATACACATTTATACACTTGCTTGATTTTAAGTTTGGTATCACAGCTGAACCACAGATCAGAACCAGAAGATATTTTTCTCTACAATGAATTTGTAAGTAATGATGTATCTGGTCAACTGATTATCTAATGAGATGAGAGTATTGCAGGATGTGGCTGCCTTCACACAACTGTCAGGAACTCAGCTGAGTCTTGGGTTAAAAGCTAACCCTTAGGTCGCTACCATGGTTTGCAGCATTTTATCTATAGCTATAGTCCTCAGAGAGCCCAGAAAATCGAGTAAAATGGAAGGCCACAGATACCAAACATGCATAGTAATAAATTTTTACATGTTCAAAAGCAATTCTTAAACATCAAATACATCTAGGTAGTTTCCTTGAAAAGAAAACACAAAAAATGAGCCCTAATAAGAGCTTGGATTAACTATCTGACCTCACATATTTGTGGTTAGTTCTGCAGACTGTACACAAAAAGCAAAGGTGGTCAGGGAATCAGGACTGTTTCTGTGTCACATGCCCAAAATGTTTGTTTTTAGGACTCTGAAGTCTAACGTTCAAAGACAAAGCAGTGGTCAGACTTGCATACTTAACCAGTGACAAGGGATGTCAGGAGCCATACATTGGTCCAGTCATGGGAACTTGTTTCTTAAAACCACCTCAGAAGAAGACATCACGTCAAAGCGACTTCTGCTATTTGAGAGCAACATATTCATAAAAGCTCTTCTTGTAGGAGTCTACTTTTAGGTTGCGTTTCAGGAAACCAGATTATTTTCTAGATTCAGAAGGCCTTCAACACACTCAATATTTAGCATGACCCAAATGCTGTAGGGTAGCCAAAAGCTCCACAGAAAAAAAATACTGTCCTGCTTTGACCAGAAGCATATTCAAATATACTGCTAAGTAAAGCAGCAGCTTTTCTCAGAAAGGCACACTAATTCAAACAGGATAATGGAAGTAACAGTGTTAATGGCCATCAGCAAGAGAAATGGGAGGAAAAAATCACACATAAGCCACTGTGATTCTTTCTGCCAAGAGCTGAAAAAAAAGAATGCAGAAACATTCATCCCTTTCCCGAGTATTTTTCATTGTTTACTAGTTCTGGGACAAAGCCTTTTCTTCCTTACCCTATTATAAGTTAAGATCAGCTGGTATTATTTTAAACTGGTGAACATGAGCGAAAGATTGGTACAGTCTCCATGCTTACCTCCTAGGAAAAAACAAACAAACACACACTCACAAAACCAACACAATCACACAGCAGTGGTGAAGAACCATAGGATGCAATTCTTCTAAGAATGAAGGTTATTAAAACAAAATTATTCCTCGGGTATTATTTTCTGTATCTCAATCTATTTCAAAAATGCATACTTCTTTATTTTTTACTTCATGCTGCCAACTAACAGTTTTAAAGAAAACTAAGGCACCTGCAGAGACACTTTCTCAAATGAGAATTTTAAACAGTACTTATTTGACTTGTTACAAAATTTGTTTTTTAGTTATTATTACAAGCTTATATAGAGGAGGGAGGAGAAGCCACTCAAACCAGAATGAACCTATTGTATTACATTTATTTAGAAAAAAATTAACATACCTAATACCTGCAGCTCAAATACACACACACACAGAGAACAGCCATCAACAGACAGAAAAAAAGGAAAGAGAAATGTCTGCTGGAAACTTCAGATTATATACGACACATTCTGGCACGTGCATCATACCGATACTCACAACAGTTTCGTGTTTGTCCATTTAGCTGTATGTGATGGGCGACAGTGCAGAAAGCAAGAGTCATTTCAGAGAGGGAAATTGCATGGAAATAAAGTCATTTTCAATTGCCTGGCATTTTCTGAGGCTGAAGGCTGTGCACTCTGACAGAGAGCTATGGGGAAGGTGGGACTGATCTGTAGCAGTGCACGAGTGCTGCATTTGACCCAGATTATTAAGATAATGATATAGTAGCTGTATTGACATTTTCAATGAATGAATAAACCTAGATTTTCCACACTAGTAAAAAATACTAAGAGGCTACCACAGAACCAAAACAATACAAGGGTGATTTCACAGTAAACAGACAAATCATAAAGCTATAAACGGGTTTTGGTAGACAATTGTCATCTCCATAACTGCCAGCATTGCCAGCCATCAAGACACAAATCAAAGATATCTGAAATGGGTTAATTTGCAGGAGATGAGGGGATGCCTCTGCCAGAGCTCTTTACAATGGGCAAGTCACTACAGAACAGGCCACAGAGGAGTGACTTGAATCAATCATGCTTTACAGGAAATGGTGAATCTGGAGAAACAGGTATTCCTTTGATATTTATTTGTAATTTCTTCTATTACATGTTGCAGGGTTGCTTCTAAGATTAAACAATACTTTGTTTCATGAAAGCTATATGCTTACACCCTTTCAAAATGCCAAATGGGATCTAGCCTGAAAAAAGATCATGGATCATTCCCACACACCAGACCCTGAAAAGCCAAAAACCTTAATGACTGACAGCAGCGCATTCAGAACCCCAGTGAAACTAGTTCTTTAACAGCTACACATTTCTCTAGTTTACTAAAAGCTTCAAAACCTGCCTGACTGGAACTTATTTTATGGACCTGACAGAAAAGCCTTCCACTTCTTTCACTTTTGTGAAAAAACAGAAAAATCCCTTCAACAATACAAGTATTTAAAACCCTGCTTTACATTGAAGAAAGGTTAACATCACCAGAAAGCCTGATTTTGAACTTGAAACAGGGAACACAGCATACTGTAATAAAAGGAAAGAAAAAAAAGTCAGACAGGTTCTTTCAACATAAAAGAAGGTACTGCAAGTGCTCTTTTGAGAGGTGAGCTAAAACATGCTCTTGCCCTTCCCTAAGGTCAGGAGGGAAGCTTGTGACAGTGTGGGCAGACATGTGCACCTGTCCTGGTTTTGTTAAAAACAAGTTTCTCTTTCAGTGAATTTTGCCTGTCAGCTAAAGCCTTCATATCAACTGTATTTTCCTGGAGAACCAGATACATGTTTTGGTAAACCTAGCAATGGAATGCAAACTTATTGATAAGCATGGATGCACATCTCGCAAGAGGGGCGACGAGACATCGGTGACCAAGAAACTGACCAACTGTGTATAACATTCCATTCACGTGAATACTTGATATAAAAGTGGGAGATCACGAGGATCTCGTCCCTTTTGCCTTTGCTTTTTCCCTTCTGCTTGTGGCCGACATTAGGAGAGGACCTTGCTAGTCGTCCCTGCGAACTGAGGCCTAGTGAAAGACTGAATCCAGCTCCGGTTGGCTGCAGAGTCCAATCCAGGACTTTGGGGGGTCCCGCTCTGCAATTGCTGACACTTTCCAGATTGGTTTTGTATATTTTGTATTATTTTCTCTATTCTTATTAGTAGCATTAGTAAAACATCTTTAATTTTTCCAACTCTCTTCTCTCTGTCCTTCTTTTCCTTCCGATCGCCTGTCCTGAGTGGGAAGGGGGAGAGGGAGGGGCAAAACGGAGGAGTGGGGGGGGGGGAGAGGCGGTTAACAATACATCTGCCAGGGTTTTATAGTCACCCCGCAATCTTAACCCTTGACAGCACCCATGAAACCCCATGAGTTTGCCTCCCCTTGCAAGAGGCAATTGCATCTGCTATATTATGTAATTTCTGGTAAGTGGGACGCTCTCTGTTGATGTGAGCGCATAACCTATATAATTCAGTGAAGTTCTTGGCAAAATACCACAAAGACCAGTCTCCTAACCCTAATGCAGTTTGGGCATATTAGCCCAAGCAATTCATGTATGGTGGGAGATGCCACCCCAAACTGTCAACCCTGCCCTTCCATGGAAGGCTGACATTTCTGGAAAAGGACGACCAGCATATTTCAGCCAAAGTTATTGTACCAGGCTGTGAACAGCAAGGAAGGGGAAGTCGACTTTTATTTCCTTCAATCGTGCCTGCTAAAGAAACATAGCTGACAGCTGGAGCAGTAATTTCTTAAATCAATTCAGCATGAAATTCCAGAGCATTTCTCTTGGTGCCCTCAGAAACTAGATGGCTTTCATCACCAGCTGGCTGCGTTATGGTAAGTAGATGGGCAAGGTGGCATGCTTGGTGTTCCCTCTTGTTATCTCTTTATACAGCAGTGTCTGCAGGAGACAAAGTATTCATTAGCTCCTGCCACGTTTAGTCAACAGATGCTTCCTGCAGTTCGCAAAGGTCTGGCTAGCTCTTTAATCTTTGCTAGAAAAGAAGGAAGATTAACAAAACACTCTGTAAATATGCACAGTTCAAGCCTCTTTATCATTGCCAGGCAAAGACTAGAAGTCCAGTCTAACTGTTAAGCAGCACAATGTTCACACCGATGCAGAATCTGCATCTTTCCCATAAAATACCCGGAAATGTTTCCAGGGGTTCAGATGGACTTGCTGTACAGTGTTAGAATAACATGTAAGCCTACCAGAGTTTGAAGCATTGTCACCTTGAAATACTTTTCAGCACAAGAACTACCGCACATGAAACAAACTATCAAATGCCCAAAGTGATACACTTGCATTTTTCCTTCTCCCACAGAGGGACTTACATTTTCCCTGAAGCAATTTTTCCAAGTTTTGTTGACTTTAATTAACAGACCAAATGAAGTAAAATATTTTTTAAAATCCATTTTACTGCAAGACACGGGCATTTACAATAACCACCATCCTGTAAAAGCTGTTGCTGTGAGATACAGAATTACTGAGCTGAAGAATAATATTTGCCATAGCCTCGGCTTTAATATTTTAGGGTGAGGGATCATCTGTGCTGACAGTGGCTACACTTCGCATGACTAGGAAATAGGAATAGCTTCTCTGACATCCACTCATTTTTACAGGTTATAACACAAATGGTTTTATGAGCACCGGGATGAATGAAATTTGTTTTCTAAACCGATTTGTCCTCTTATGCTTGACTGGTTCTTTTAACAGTGTTGAATGAAAGTAAAGAATATCCCCCAAAGAAATATCAGGGAACCTACACTGAAAAACAGACAGGAGAGGCAGAAAGAGACTAGTGTGGTCTTTCTACAGGATAAGCTTCACTGAGTTTGCGTCTTGGTGGATACCCAAGAAGGAATGCTTGGGGCACGGCTCTTGAGAAAGCCAGCCCCGCTGATCCGCGCCACCAAGCAGGGTGGCCTGCCTACACAGAACCTTCTCCTTTCCTTGGCCTGGACTGCACAGCCCCAGCTTCTCCCTGCAGCTGGCCTTTGGAAATAAACTGATTTGACACACTAACCTAGCAAAAAACTCATTTCCTTTGGTTTGGTGAGTTTTCAGCCATGTGAGACAGCATAGCTGGCTCGCTGTGCAGATGAGCAACCTCCAGAGGCAATATAGGGAAGAAAAGGGGCAGGGCTGCCTCTTTGGGCAGTAGGAGTCAGGAGGAGAAGGTGGCTGAGGTGATGCCAGAACACCGAGAACACTCAGCTTTCCCAAAGCAAACCTATAACGCCATTTTTAACCCCAGCACCTGAACCAGGAAAACCACAGCAGTTCAGCTGAGGCTGACCATTCTCTATTTTGGTTTCTCTCCCACCTTAGTCTTCCTGGTGCAGCCAAACAGGGGCTGGAGGACAGTCCGCTCCATGCAACACCAAATGGCTTCTCCAGCCCTCCTTCCCGCTCTCAGCACTGACAAACAGGCAGGCAGCCCCAGGGACAGGGGCTCTCCAGACATCTTCCAGCAACGTTTTCTTTACGGACAGGCCAGGCCAACAAACCCCTGGCAAACATGAAGCCAGTTTTCTATGGGATTCTGCTGAATAATCCACCTGGGGACAACAGGCTGCGAGAGCCTTGCTCTGGGAACGTCTGGCAAGGGGTGGCCCTATCAAGTGCAGATCTGGTGAACAGCTGTAGGATCCAGTTCACTCACAGCTTTGGGTTTTATTTCCAGCTTAAGCTGGATTGAAACCAAGTCATTTGTCAGCAAACTATAAACCACTGTCTCGCCACCTCTGTGGGCATGTGTTTTCACCAACAGCCACGCTGTTCTCGTGCCTTCCTCCATGATGCTCCTCTTTCCTCCTCTCCCCCAAGCTTGGCAGGAATTAATGTGGGAGCACTGGCTCAAACATGACACCATGGGGCAAGGGCTGTAAGCTTCACTTCCAGCTGGCAGGCACTCCACGTGATTTTGGGTAAAGCTGTTCTGCTGAAATACCTCTCCTGAACTAGGATCACATCAACCCACCCCACTGAGGGGCCATAAGACTAAATTTAGTAGCTGGCTTTTAAACTGCCCCCCAAACCTCTTCAAAGGGTTTTTTTTAAACACAAAAAAGGCCTAAGGCATCATCTTGCCTGTTACTCTAGTGCATTGCTTCCTTTTGTGATCTACAATTTGACTCAAAAGTAATTCCTTCAATTTTTTTTTTTATTTAAATTGTTACAGGGCTAGAAGCCTCCTGTCACCCAGACTCCAAATTGATCCATAGTTCCTCTAATTTGAAACAGGTATGAAGTTTTAAAAGTAATTTAAAAGAACAGCAGATATTGACACATTAAAACTTAATAGCTCTTTGCAAGACATTGCATTTCATAATCAAAACCTCCTTAGAATTTTCATTAAAAAATGAAATCGCTGATCCAACAAACCATAACAGCCGCAAATTGGGTCTGGAAATAAATACTTATGCATAAAAAGCTACTTATTAATATTCTGATGAGGCTGAGGTATGTATTTGAATGAAGAAAAGGCATTTTACAATTAAAAAAAAAACCCAACACAACAAAAAGAACTATTGACTTTCATGGGAGAGCTCTCAAGTGGCTTAGAAAGTTATATGAAAGGTGGTTATTATTGGCAAAGGTGACTTATCAAAAATCAGAGAACCTGTTTCTTTTTGGCACTGAGGGGGAAAAAGGAAAAAAAAAAACTACAGAAGAGGTATCACCACACCCTGTAGGGAAAAAAAAACCCACAAAACAAAAAAGCAACGCTACAGTTTTATTTTATTCTCTTGAAACTGAGACCCTGGCTGCAGCATACACATTAATAGGATGCCTGGAGACAAAAAAAACAAGAAACATTTTCTCTCAGTGTTGCCAGGACTAACCTTTTCAAACACTAATTATGAGAAGTCAGGCTTGGCTACCCAGCAGGGTTTCCTCTAAAGATCCCTCCAGTCCCCCTTTGCTGGAGAACTACGCTGCATCCTCCTGCCCCGGTGAGACTCCAGTAAAACACTGTGCCAAGCGGAATCTGCAGCAATTCGTTTCATTTCCTTTCCTTCCTCTACAAGAAGCCCAGGGCCGTTAAGCACCTCACTCTTCCCACCTGAATTAGCGGGTTCTGGATCAGAAGCAGGGGCTGGAGACAGCATCCCAGCAAAGAGGAGGTGACCTCAGCCTTCTCCACGGCCTGCCCCAGGAAAGCACAGTGTCCTGGGACACTGGGCAGCCATGTAAGGGGTCTGTGAGAGCAGGACAGTAGAGGGTGACCAGGAGATAATAAACAGGGTCTTCATGGTCTTGCAAAAGCAAGAGTCCAAGCCACATAATGCAAGGAAGCAGGGACGCTGAGATGCCACGTGTGAGCATGTGGTGGATGGAGACTCCCAAGCAGCTGGGAGCTTGGGACTTCTGGGGCACGACAGAGACTTCTTCTCTGCTATCAAGTCTGAATGGACAGGATTAGTACTGTGCCACAGTAGCCCAGGATGGGAAACAACCTCCATGAAGTGAGGTTTCAATGCTCAGAAGGCCTGAACTGAGCACAAGCACCATGAGGAGGGATTGGGTGACAGTTGCTGCAGATTCCCTTCTGCAGGGGCCAAAGGCACCCATCTACTGATTAAAGATGCTGTCACAGATGTTTTACTTGTGGGGTGCCAGAGCTGGGATGATGTAGAAAAGCAACTGAATCTCACTTGTCCCTCCAACTCTCACCCTTTGTTGCTCAACCATGTAGGCACCAATGACATTGCCACGGAAGATCTGGAATACAGGAAGCTCTACAGAGCTCTATATGCAAAGGTGGGAGTCCAGATGATTCTCTCCTTGATCCTAAAGGCAAAAGGGAAAAGCGGAGTGGACAATTCCTGCAAATAGATGTCTGGCTGCATGACTCGTATCCCAGGCAGCACCTTGGCTATTATGACCATGGCAATAAAGGCTACTAGAAAGAGCCACCTGACAAAACGAAGCCATGAAGAATTGTTACACTCAAATGTGTAGAGCTCATTAATGGGATGGATGATAGGCTGGGTGAATGCTTGTGGGCTGGCACTAGAAAATAATCCAATAAAGACGGCGTAGTGATGGAAGGTCATTGCACACCACACAGTGAAGAAGTAGATGAGGTCTTCTGTAAACAACTCAAGGAATTCTCCAGACCGCAGACCCTAGTTCTCTATTCAGTAATATATACACACAGTTATAACCACAACACTACAGTTCACATACACATTACATGCTTCTTGCCTTCAAATATGTACTGTGTGAGTTCTAGAAATGTGGTTTAAATCGTATGCACTGGGCACACAGAGCAAAAACTTCTTAAACTGTAAAATCCAAACACTCTTCTTGTAAAAAACTGCCATCTTATCTTCCACAAATCAGACCATGTCAGCAGAAAAAAAAAAAACCTCTGTTCAATCTTCAGTCATGTAACTTCAGCTTGGAACACAATTAGCAGAACTTTCCCCTCCTCAGGCCCTCAAAAGCAGTCATTAGTGCAAGCATTGCTTCAAAATGAGAGGTCACAAACAGCAAACAAACTACATCTTCTTCAACATATTGAGCCTTTATTGCTAGAAAACACAGCTGCCAAGCATTACCTGAAGTAATTTTGCTGTAGAGCTCAAGTAGTTTAAATTAGCCAAGTCCTCAAACAGACTTTCACACCCTCTAATCATGACAGTGAGTATCAGAGGGTTTTCAGGGTTGGCAATCTACATAATTTCCCCACTCACAGTCAAGAAACTCAGACCTCATTTGAAGTAGTTCTTATTATTATTGGCATTTCTTTAAAAGAACACCTTTCCGCCAACAGGCGGAAGAAAACCCTAGCTAATGTTTTCATATGTTAAGCCAAACAACACACATTCACTGGACAGCAACTGCCTCTATTTTGAGGTATCTTCACAAACTAGAGTGACTTGCCCCTGCAGATCAAGGCATGAAACAGATCCAAAACACACAACCATGTGCTGCCTCAGCAGTTACCTGGTGGTAACTAATGCAGCCCCTGCAACGGGAACCTCGTAAACTAGCTGCTCAGGCAACGCACTCAGAACAGCTGTGCTATTCTGCTGGAAACCACCCACTGCACTGTCTGCAGGCCCTGTTACCTCCTGCTTTTAAGCAGTTTCTAAGAAAAGCAAGCATGTTGTTGGGAGATTTAATTTCATTATAGTGGTATCAAAATTTGCACTAAAAACTTTGACGGTGTTACAACACAACAGGAGATTGCACGACCAGACAGACAATGCTGGGACAGACAAGGCCAATTCCCACTCTGCTTCTTCAATCCAAATCTTAAATATTGGAATTCTATGGCGAATATTATTTATACAGACTAAACTGTATCACCATCATTACTTAAAACTCCGGCCAAAAGCAAGCCACAGGACAACAGTAGTTCTCATTTCAAGTAGGTTTTTGTAGAGGCCAAACCTATGCTGCTGGCAACTTCAAAGGCTATACATTACTTTGGCAGAAAACTAAGGTCCAGAGAAAATACCAAAATTCAGCTTTCTAAATTTCCTCTCCAAAATTAAGGGATTTATTACCCTGGTCATAATGAAGGAGATGACAGAGATTTGAGAAGGCAAGCATTTGGTCAGAAGAATGTGCCAAAACTGAATTCATTATGGATTTACCTAGGAGAGAAATAAAAGATGTAAGGAGCTAGTTTTCCCATTCAGCTAACTGGGAGAAGAACGTATTCCAATGTGGATCCATTTTTCTCCTGTTGAGACACTGTCGGTCAAAGTCCTTCTTGGTAAACACCACAACAAATCAAGGAAAGAACAACCCTGTAGTTTCACCTGATCAATGGGGTTTTTGTTGCTGAGTCTGAAGGCAGGCTCCAAAGAAAACAAAGACTTAAATGAAGTTTTATCCAAAATAGACAGACACCTTTGAAAGCGAGAGAGGCAAATTACAACTAGGGCTCACAGGGAAACTCAGCTCCTTCACCACAAAAGGAAAATGCCACTTTGTGCAACGGAAGCAGATTTTATCAGTCCGCTTTGGAGGACAGCACAGTTATCTCTTACACCACGGCACTGAGAGGACCAGCGGCAGAGCTCTAGGGCGTTACTCCATGAATGGGATCTTCTGAAGACAGTGCTGACTGGAGGCATTTCTAGTCCTTTCCCTTCTCCTGCAGTGATTAGTTCCTACACCCTGCGCAACCTCTGCTAGAGGTGACCAATCCTTCCATGGAAGTGCTTGTTGCAGCATTTCACAGACCCAGTTTAGAGCACGGGCGCACAGACAGCTCAACATGTGCAGATGAGGCTGAAGATTCAACACAAAGTCGTGGTAACACTGTGTTTACACCACTGCTAAGGTGTCCTCAGCCCACCATCAGCTGTGCTGCCACACTGTGCTATGTGGAAGCAACCTAACTCAATGAAAGGCTGCCCAAAAATGTGGAAAAAGTAGTCAGGATCAATTATGTGAGAAACTATTAAAAGTGTACAAAGGAAGGGTGTGTACCTCTATGGTTTTGTCTCACACACAGATACATACAGACACAGGCCAAGCATTCTGTACCACAAAAACACAGTTTGAGATGGTGGTGAATTTCAGTGGAGACAGAGAAACCACAGAAGCTGGAAACTGTCCCTCTGGTATTACTGATGAATGATACAGAATAAAGTCCAATTCCTCCTTCTGCAGAATCACCATGTAAGTGTCCTTCCAGGTCCCTATGCTTCATGAAGCATCTCCTGCTCCAAGTCCATGCCTGCAGCCTGCTGGAGGAGGATGCTGGTCTAACTAGACCATGAGAAGACCAACAGATCCTCTTCCTCCATAACCCTGACTTAATTCTCTGTATATAACTGTGTTTGTTGTACCTTGAGGTTCTCCAGGAAGCATCAGTTGAACATTTTGTGGATCAACTTATCACAGCACTGAGTTTTGTTGTGAGGCCCAACAACAACATGATTGCTGTGCTTCACCCACAAAGGTCTAAACTGAAGTGAGCTCAGTGATAACCTTCTCTAAAAGGATCTGTTCTCTTAACACTCACGCAGCAAATTGTGGCAACCAGCCATGACCATTTTTCTTGGATACCATGACCACATAACAGAACTAAGCATGCATGTGACAGCACAACTCTAGGTTTGATGCATACACTTCCTTGACTATGTTCTTACCCAGCTTCTTCAAGCACAGCCTAAGAGAAGCTATTTGCTATAAGGCAAGTCACAGATGCTACTCACCATGTGTGGCCTGACACCATCTCCCAGGTCCAGCTACATCAGTTGAAGTGACTGCCCTCAGCCCAGTGCTTGTCCAAACCCCTGTGGACATTACCAACAGGCAAAGCTGCCAGCAGAGCCACTTAGATGATGCTCCCCCACCCGTTTCTGTCAAAAGCAGCCAGGTGTGTGAAGTGCTATTTAGGCTATCACCACTAATTCTGACCATGGGAACAGCTGACAAAAGTTGTGGTGGGAGGAGGAGCTGTGATGTGCTCAGCAGCTCTTGATGTCAACACCTGTGGCCCAGAGGATGAGAAAAGAGTAAAGAATGAAAGTAGATGTCCTGCATGACCAAAGGGGAACTTCTCTGATCATCAGCCAGGGAGTGCTGGCACCACATGTTGTGTTATATCTTCAAGCAGTAACCAAAGGGAATAACTGCAAAAGCAAGGAATTGAAGTGCAGGAAAGTTCTGAATTGCCTGTGCTTTCAGACAGAGCAACTGAGGCACACCTTCCCTAGGGCTGTATGAGGGGGCTGTGGAAAAACTTAATGTTAAGCCGCCTTCCTCAGGTAGACCACAAACAGATGGGCGGTTGCGGAACCTACCCTTTCTAATGGAAGGGCTGGTGGGGAAACAGCAGGGTGGGGAAAAGCAAAGGGCAGAGAAAAAAACCCACAAGTTATTAACTGGAAAAAGGAGTAGATCCTGAGTGGTCCTGTATACTAGCAGTCCTGTCATAACCATCCCCAGAAAAATCTCACAAACCCACCAAAGCTGCTTCTAGGTCAATTCTGTTCTTTCTCCAAATACCTGTGCAATGCATCTAACCCACATAAGGCGAAAAACTGCTGGTGCCACAGTGGAGGGGTAAGGAAGTAGTTAAAAACAAAACAAGCATAAGTAATGGGAGAGAAAGTGTTCACTGCTCCGAGGCTGGAGAAGGTCATAAGGGACACTGGCACATAACCAAAGAAATGATAAATGGATTTGGCATCTGCATTAACTTCTTCTCAGTAAAATCCCATGAAGACTTTTGCTGGCTCTTCTTACCACGTGCACACAAATCCAAAACACACACGCTGCATTGATTCAGTCCACCACAGTGCTTTTAAGTGTCTGCTTTGGCTTGGGTCTGAGGCCTCATTTCTTCCCCCCCCCCTTTTTTTTTTGCTGCAAAGATAAAAACCTTCTCTTTCTCACAAGCAAAACTCTTCCTGAAAAATAATTATGTTTACCCCGAAATACTTCCCAGCCCTTCCTCTTGGTGTCTTGGTGGGCAGAAAGCAGCAACTAATGTGAAGGAGCCAAACTGAAAAAATTTTGGGGAGAGAGCACTGCAAATCCTTGAGCTGGCTTCTGACATCCCATTATGACAGTCTATCTGCACAGCATGCTGAGTAAGTGCAGGGCTCCTCTGGTTCCCTACTTGGTGATTTCATTTTTTAAATGGATGTCTATAATTATAAATGTATAAACGGTTTGAAAAATAATCTTATCCTGGGCACATGGAAAACCTAAATCATCAACCTTGGCAAATGAGGGGTTCTGCTAAAAATAATCGTGGTATTTATGGTTTTGCAAAACACCAGTATTTTCAAATAAGTTGGAGACTAATGTATCTCAGAGGCATCTTCCTGAGCTTGCAGACAGACAGCAATAGTTTTCTGCTCCCTACAACCAGGAAGAGGAGAATGAAATGAATAAGTGCAGACAATTTAGCTGCTCCATGATGAGTTTACCAATGGCACTAATGAAAAAGGCGAGAATCATGCCAAGTTCAGACCACTGTTCTTCGAAAAAGCCATAAGGAACTGCTGAGAAATGGAGAAGGACGTGGCTGGTGAGGCAGGAGGACCGGAAAAGGCTGAGGAGGGGACAAGAGCAACAGAGACTTTCCCTTCTGAAGGGGAAGGAGTGGAGGGATGGGGAACTTAAAGCTCTTACACTGTTAGGAGAGTATAGTAACAGAGGAAACAAAAGCTTTCCTCTCTGAGCACTTGGACTAAGAGTGAAGAATTAAACTTTCAGGTATCCACTAGCAAGACAAAATGCACAGTGAAAGGCAGCGTTCAGTCAGCAAATGTGGGCCAGGAATGATGGCACAGCACCCCCCTGAATGTTGCCTCCTGGGAGGGCCGAGGGTCTGCTCCCCAGCTCCCCATCTGGGTGACCACCAATGGTGTTGCTACTTGCTGTCTGTTTTCTTCTTCACTCTACAGTTCCGTCAAATTCAGAAGTTGCCAAAAACTGGTAACTTTCAAAACGGAACTCAGAAGCTTGAGAACAAAAAAGGGAAAGGTCCCATCTCTGCAGCACAACTGTTAAACAAAATTATATTTTGGGCAATTAAAAAACAAACAAAAAAATTAGCTCCAGAAAGGTTAGGATAAAATGAAACCTCACAGCTTGACAGTTAAACCGTGATGGTTTGACTATCAATGCAATAGAAAAAAACAGTTTTCTGAAATTATTTGTTCTATGCGTCACACAAAGAGAAAGTGCACGGGCCATTTTTGCTAAGTAATACTTGGTAGAAAAATATTAAAAAAAGACAAATACATATTTTTCTTATTTGAAGAGAGGAACAGCTGGTACGTTTTAGGGAAGATAAACATCCAGATTCTATCCTTGCTGTTTGAGAGTTGATCTTTTTTTAATAGCCTTTTTGAGATGAGCTGGTGCCTTACTCGGCAGCAGTTTGCAACAGAAGAGGAAGCTGCTGCTAAGAATCAGCTAATGAATTCTTAAGTTCCAAGAAGCGATGCAAGATTTCCTTTTCATTTTAGGGCTTATTTTCAGAAAAATGTTCAACAACGCAAATCATAAAAAAGCCCTGTTAATAAGCTGAGCTGTCACATCTTCTGGAGGAGAGTATAAAATGGGCATTTTAAAGCAGAACACTCCGTAGACACAGATTGTGTTTTCCACATCAACTACAACTTTTCCTTTTGTAATTTGCACTTTAGTTTGAAAATGCCAGGAGCTGAGGGGTTACAGGAGCTTCTGCTGTGAAACAGAAATTGGAAGATGCTTCCATCTTTCTCAGTAAATTAAAATGAAGCCAAGAGATCAAATATATTCTAATTAATGTAAATTTTAAAAAGTCTTATTTTCAATGAGATTGTTGTACAGTGACTTTCTTCTGTGATCTGCTTTATATTCTTGATTAAATATCTCAGCTTGTTTTTTCTAATGATCAAAACCATACTCACAAAGGTCCCCCATGTTCATGCACTAATTTTCAAGATGCAGGTCTTTAGTGCCAATATCAAAGTTGTTAGCAGGAGCACTTTCTACACACCACATTACTGGCAGCGATTTGAAGATGGCTCAATGAATCTTATTCATTCACCACATGCCCCTTGGAGGTTACACACGCCACTGTTTACAGGTACACTAAAACTTGCTGTGTACTTTCTTGTAATGTCCCTTCAAGTAGCTATTCATCCAGAGACCACCATGAGATAAAGTGTCTGGCCCTCACTCATTGAAGAAGCCCCAAGTCTTGCACCTCTGCACACTGAGAGCCGAGCAGAGGTCTCTGCCTGAGTCGTGTCCCTTGTTCTTTACATGGTCTTTCCTTCTTTCCACAGAAGGCTGTCACAGTTTGGTTCGCATCCATGCTTCATGGCTCCTGCTGGAAAGCATAGGGCCCAAATGAAGAGTGTAATGCAACTAGTAGTGTCAGCAGCTGCTTCCTACCATGTGCTTGCCAGCAGATATAGGCGAGGAAGCCAAGAATATGTGTCTACAGAGGCACATATGTTACCACTCTCTTCATTGTCCTCCCTGGTCAGCTAGGTCAGAAGTCGGCGGCAGGAGTGCCAGCAGGGTTTCAATGGCATACAGCAGGATAGGGGGCTCAGGGCCAAGGGATCTGCAAGACGCAGCAGTTCCTGGCTCTCATGGGGTTTTGAAGTGCCTTGCCTACAGACAAGGCATGATGGCCTCCAGCAGCATGTTGTCTGTCCAAGGGACAGGATTTCTCAACTCCTGAGTTTACAGGCACAGCCTTTATGGGTCAGCCCCTCCTTTGAGAAAGCAAAGCCTGGCATAGCCCTCTGAAGAGACTGCCAACCTACAGCTGCTAATTTATGAATTACTAATTCATAAATGTAGAGCTTTGGGGAGGTCTCTTTGTTAGAAAAAGCAGCACAGACTTTCTCATTCTGACAAGCAGAAGCAGTACAGCAGGGGGTGGTGGGGTTATGAGACACACCCCCTCCCTGGTCTCCAGCACTAGTGTGCAGTTTTTAAATCTCTTCTCTACAACGATGATTCAGAGGCACCACTCGGCTGCCCGCTCTGTGAGCCCTAGGACTACTGCAGCACTTCATGAACTTCCATCCTCCCCCAACCTAGTCAACTTCATCAAATGAACATCAAAGCCTCCCCTGAAGTGTTTGGGAGGGAAAGTTAACATTTACTGTATATTAAATGTGACTTGGATACACCTCAGTTCACCTTTGCTTTCACGTACAAGTCAGAAGGTTAAATCATACTGGGACAGGACTGACCTACTCAGGTTTTACTCAAGTTATTGAGGTTGCTTAGTTATTCCTTTTAAGCCAAACTCTTAAAAGTCTGGCACACAAGGCTGCAGGGAAGCCTCAACGTTTCTGAAAATCTCATCAAGCATCCAGCTGTAACCCAAACCCACAGATTTAACATACAAATATTTGACCTTCCATTACTAGATGCACATTCTGCTGAGGAGATGTTGTAGTGAGAGCTCTGCCCTGTCTCCCATGAACATTCTCAATTAGCTACCTTAGACATCCTGAGGTGCTGAGAAACTCTGTTACTGCAAGGGAGAGGACAACACACAATTTATGTTAAAGAGGGCTTCTTCCAGCTTCTAGGACCTTGGATTAGATATGCAATCATTCTGGGTTCAAAAAACCTGGACAGTTCCTGAAGCTTAAACCCATTTTTCAGAACTAAGTACATGTCTGCATACACAACTGCGGTACCTTCTGCACAGTCCCTCTGCCAGAACTGACTAAGCATCAAGGATGGAGGGAAAGACGGGAGAAATAAGCAGGCTGGATTTTTGCCTCATCTGCCAGATTTCTCCCGAAGATTGAAAACTTGACTTGTAAGAAAACTAATTCCTTACAAGTACATTCTTAAGGCAGAGTACAGCAAATGCTTGCCCCTAGCTCTGCAGCAGCAGCTTCTGCTAGGGCAGATGTAGGGATCATAAAAACAAGGGAGGGAGAAAAAATAAATAAAAATCCTGATTCCTTACATTCTTGATTCCTTACATGGCAGCTTAAGAGAGCACATCAGGATACTGAACCACACATTTACATTTTTCATGCTAAAGGCAAATAAATCACATTAGACAGTGACTCCTTAAACACTTAGGACAGATTACAAGCAGAACTAGCTCATCGCTGGCACAGCCCCCCCAGCTTGTAACAGTTAGTTTATTTAAGACCTGCCTCCCAGATTTAAGCCTTCTGCACAGCAAGCTCTAGTATGCCAAGTTGCAACCCAAAGTGACTCCTACTACAAACCCCAGAAAATAGAGCTAAGGGTTCATTATGAACCTGGTGACAGACTCCTAATTATAGTGGTGCTATCAAGCATGATAAAGGCTGGTTGGTTTTATTTTAGTCTCATCCAAAGACTTGTTGGATGCTGGATTAGTTCATCTTTTCACTCCTGTTGAACTGCCATATGTTTCTTTTTCTCCTTTATGTTGCATTTGGCAGGAGTTATTTGTCAGCATTTAGAAAAAGAAAACGTGTCTGCAGAAACTTAATTTCTACTTCTTTCCATAAGAAAGTTTCTTCTTGTACTTGATAAACCCTCAGAAACTGCTTTTTCATGTCTAAAAGCAAAACTGGATAAGAAAAGGCTGCTACTAAAACATGAAATCTGGACAGTCTTACACTGTCCTGATCACAATACTGCAGCACAACACTTCAGTTCACTTCAAACAGTAAAACAGCTTCGAAAAAAGCTGCCTCCTTCTCCCTCACCTTCCACATCAGTTCTGCCTGATTTCATATCCACTGTAAATATCTGCAAGTTAATCAGAGTAAAAAATCGCATTTTACTAACAGATTTGATTATTTATTCATCCCTACCATCTACCAGCATTGTTGCAAAGATCCAACTTGCACAAAACAAGTCACAGGAATAACAATAATATTGATGGAACAGCTTTGAAACAAAGCCTCTTGTTTGACAGCTATAAAACCACTGAATATCACGGATTTAGCTAATGCACCATAGCAGAAAGAATTGCTTCTTCTAATCCCAGAAATCAGAGAGATGGGAACAACTACACAGCACCTGTGTGTGGACAAACAGGGAAACCAGTTAGTTCCAAACAGTCATTACTTGACTTCACGCGTTTTGAAGAAAAACTGAAGCAATGGGTTTTGCAGAGGTAGCCAGAAGACAGGCAGATTATTTCAGCTAATATACAAAAGGCACCCAGGAGAGAGGTAGCACCACTACCCACCATGAAAGAGCAGAAATAGGCAAAGAATGAACATTTTGCTGCCCTGTGTTATTTGAATCAGTCACGCTCAGGCCACCTCTTCCCACTGCCCTTCCTCCCATGCCTCAGCTTCCTCTTCAATGAGAGCACTTCTGCCACGGCAAGCAAGGCATTCTTCCACAGGCATCTCCTGTCAATGACATACTCTCCCAACAAATGACATGGACCCATCTCCGGTTGGAAAGAAACAGAGTTTATTTTAGAGGAGAAAAAGAAGAGGCCTTGAAAGACCTCCAAACATGACCGAGATGCAATATAATGAGAACTAATAGAGCACTCCTGAAAAAAGGAAGGTCACCTGTCACAGCTGCTATTCAGCTCTGCTAAGTGGTTTTATTGATGGGTCATTAAAGGATTCCCATCCACCTTCAGCCTGAGAAGGGTTTTACAAAGCAGATAACAGGGGGAAAAAGGAGAAAACATCTTGCACCATTTCTTCTAAACGACATATGTTTGACTGCCTTTTGAGTTATGTTCTGTTTTACTTTTTTCCATAATTTCCTCTGTGTGGGCTTCTCATGCCTACCAGGGGAGCAGGAGAAATGCCGCTTGTTAAAAAATTGTGACTATAAAAATACAGAACTGCCTTAGGTTTAAAGTGTCAACCTGATATAATTATGCACCGGAAAGGTGCATAATGAAGGTATGAGTTTTAATTAAATTTTCAAATGTTATTTTTAAACTTCGGTGCTGTCTTCCTGCAGCCATACCTCATCTCCTATGGTAAGCTCATGTGTCTGGATGGCTGAACTACACTGTAACACAGTTTGCCTGGAAATAAGTAATAGAATTGACTTCATGATTCTCTGAACCCTTTGGTGGAGGCTCTCAGCTGCCCTACTACTTGCAGCTGTAGATACGTAGTAAAGACTAATGTTACATGTGTGCCAACCCAGTGATGTTGAGTCTGCAGATTTTAGGAGCTCTGCAAGCCCAGCCGTGAGATGCTCCTGCAATTTCCCTGGAAGGAGGCTGGTAGAAAACTGAAAGGATAAGGCAATTTTGAGGCCTAGACTGTAGCTATTGTAACCGGTGGACTGGCAGTATTGCTAAACGCAGAGACAGATTTTCTTGCTTGGCTAAATGGGCTTAGCTGTTTTTCCTTCTCTTCCCCCTCCAGCACTGGCAGTGGCCAGGGACAGACAGGACCCAGGTCTCCGCAGGGAGGGATCTAAATCTCCCCAGCACCTGCAGTAACACACAGGCAGCAGTAGCACCCAACTTCAAGACTATCTTTATAGAAACTAAGTAGAGAGCTGCATGTTACCCAGGAAAAACCTACAGTGAATAAGAACAAAAGGAATTAAATTTTGGTTGCTTGTAATATTCTGTTACAACAATCTGATTTCTACCACTATGCCCAGGAAAAAAAGCCATTGACAAGCACTATTAACAAATTTTATTTTTGACTTGTATTTTGTAGCTTAACACACAACGGTTACAAAGAATGCATTAAGCTAGTGAATATCATGAACAACATATAGGTGTATATGCATTATTATCTAAAAGTACCTCTACCTATACTACAGATGCCTATGACATGCAACTTAAAGCTCTCCAAAGCACACAAAAATTGCTCTCATGGTCACCATCACATTTTGCCTTATTTAAATCTTTCATCCACCTCCTCTGTAGGGTCTGGGTTGAGCTGAGAGCCACAGGGAAGCTGGACACCACATGTCCCCAAGTGCCCGTGCACAGAGCCAGGCTCCCGGCGCTGGGTAGGCACCAGTTTCCCTGCCACAAGGATCAGACTCACACACCCTGTAAGCATCACCTCTTTGGGGAAATTTGCTGCTACAATTTAAAGACCTGCTAGCTGGTGTTAACTGAAATGTTTTGAGGACTTGCACTTCAGCCTATTTTGGTCAATATTCATAGAAAGAGCACAAGCATCTCTGACAGCAGCTCCACCCTCTTGCCAAATCCTGCCTGTGAGCTGCTAAAAGAAAAGGTCACCTAAATTTAACAGAATTAACAAGATATTTTCTTAGTCTTCTTTCTTAGGAACAGCTGAGCTGCTCTGGCTAAATGCTGGGTTTTTTCTTTTTAAACAACAATAACAGAATATTCAGCAAGAGGCAGACACCGAGTTAAAGAAATCTCAGTGCAAGCTGTTAAAATTTGGCAAACTTGTAAGCGGCTGAAAATAGAGTCTTATAATGGGAAGTGTCAAACAACCTTGATAATAGGCAGCATTACCAGTCTGCTCTGTAATTCTAAATTATGTTTTATTACAGTGTTAAATATGCCTGAGCTCCGTTTACCAGTTCCACCATTGCCAGCCCAAGAGCAGCTGCTAGCTGATGGCAAATTAACAAGTTGTAGTTTTCTTGGTGTAGACAAGAGGGTAGTTGTTTCTGGCTTTCAGCAGTCAGACCAGGTTCATCTCAGCATTTTTTATAGAGCTGAGCATGCTGGCATATGGCCATTAACACATTTCTCAGGTGGCTCCCGGCAGTAATGAGGTGGCTTGAACATATGAGAAGTAAGCTCAAGTTGGATCTTTCCAGAAGCCAGCATGCGGTCAGCAGGTGACTGTGAAAAAAGTACCACAAAATACACACATTCCAGAATTTTTGTTATTTTGGAAAATAAATTAAACTGAGGTTGACACTCAAGAGACCCAGGGTCTTTACTGTATCACAGGGTAAGGTTTATAAGGACAGATCCCGAAGGGGGTTCCAGGACCTTTCTTCTGCTACAGGGTAAAAAGTGGTACACCAGTGCATCTCTTTCAGAAGAACCAATATCCGTTACAGAGCCAAACCTTGAAGATCACCAATCGTTCTCCTAGGAAAGATGAGCCATACGATTGCCCAGCCTAAAAGACTGGCACTTTGCAAGAACCGAGGGTTTTCAGCCAGTCTCCAAAAAGCCTTTCAGACAAATCATGCAAAGAGGCACGTTTTCAGGCTGCCAGACTTGCATGGCATCAACCAACCTTTCACCACACTGGGACAGCCAGTCTGTAAGAAAGGCTGCCAGTTCTAGGATACTCAAAAATACTTAAAAACTATTAAAGCTACAGCCCATATTGTTCCTATGGGGGTGTGCAAAGCATGAGGATGGACATGACACCCTGCCCAGGCTGCATGCCCTGGGGAAGCCAGATTTTGGCCAGCACAACTCTGGAAGCAAACCGCCAGCTCGGGTGTGCCAGAGAGCAGCTGCCCATCGCCAGCAGTACAAAGGATAACGGTTCACATGAATTCATGGATCAGGAGAGCATGAAAGATAAGTAGATGCCTGTCAGTGCTGGGCACCCACTGGCATCTCTCCTGACTGAGTCGCAGCTGGGAGCTGAGGCAGCTGCTGCTACAGCATCATACTAACTCAAATATAGACATATCCCCTTTTCCTTCTAAACCCCCAGTTACCTTCTCAGCCACCTCCATATTTTACTCCTCCCTCCACAAACCAGCCCCTTGGGGCCAGTGGCCAAGGTGTGGTAATGCTCTGAGGCCATGACACATAAGCTCCTGGAGGAATCAGGGTTGGGACACATCATTCAACCTCCCATTTCAACGTCTCCAAAGTGGGACTAGCACAGACTTAGGAGAATACATTTCTGAATGCTCAAAGCATCCATATACAACGGTAAAGGATCCAGAGAAGGATTCTCTGTGTATAAAAGTAAGAATGCATTTGAGTCAACAGCGTTGCTCAGCCTTTTGCTCTGGAGATCTCAGGAGGTGCATCATGAAGCACTGGGGTAGCGGGGGCAGAAATCACTACAAACACAGGCAAGCGCTGGCCCAAGGCAGCGAGCGTGTGTTTCTGCGTGCTGCACACAAAGCCGGGGGGCAGTTTCTAACTACTGGTAGTGCCGGCTCCTTTTTTGCCTGGTACATGCACCAGCTGAAATGCAAAGTGGGCACTGGACGTTTTTCAGAGAGTTTAAATAATCTTTTGATCTAGAGAACAGAGGGCAGCAGCTTCAGAGGCTGCATGCTCATCTTTTTCTGATGATCAAGTCCCTTTAAGGTATCTCAGAGAAGATGTGCTCAAAACACCTCAACTATCAGGCTGTCTGGCTAATCTGGACTCCTAAAGTCTTGCCTATATTCAGGGAGAATATGAATATTTTTCTTCATCATCTCTTACAACCTCTCAGCTTTGATCAACATTTCCCCCACCCCAGGAGGAGAGCTCTACTTCTCTCATCCTTTCTGTACATCTTCCAAAAAGTGGGATCCTCTGCTAACCAATTCACGCACCACCTGTGCCAAAGGACTGGCTGAACATCTCCCTGGCTTCAGAGACACTTCTTGCAGCATCCCTGTTGCTCATGAACAAAGCGCACTCTGCAAAGCATCAGGCCATCCAGAACAGGTGAGATTTTAATTCTGAGCACACCAGGGCCACGCTGAGACGTTGCTGAACTTTCAAATGATCCGATACGGAAGAGTGAGATGAAAGGGAGAAACAAATTGCTTTCTTGTAGGAGGTAACGAGGACAAATAAATAGATAAAACTTGGGCTAAAGACCAAGTCTCTCTTTGACATAAGAAGGAAATGATAGACAATAACTTAATTTTGACAAGTTGTACCTCCATGATAATAGGACTGAGATTCTCTGGGCTACTTCTCCTCAGGGACAGAGATGTAGGAGGCTGGATTTCTCATTCGGATTCCAGGTAACTTCCATTTACAGTGGTTGATGGCTACCATTCATTTCTTCTCACCTCTACCCTCCAGAAAACAATCTTATTAGAAAAATAGCCCTATGAGGCAGGGCAACAGAAAAACCTGCAGTCCTTCTAAAGGCTCTAATAGGTGTCAAGTGCTTTGATGTAGATATACACTAAGTCTTTTTAGGCAGCAAACATGGCTTAAGAAATTCCCACCTATGTCACCATAGGTTTCCACCTCATCTGTGCCCATCCTTGAACCCCACATTGTTAAGTGGCACCTGAGATAACATGGATTAAAAAAAATAAGTCAAAAGTTCATTATATTTTAATGTAAAATGATAAATCAACTTATTTCAGCTGTCTGTGGCTGTGCAAGCACTCAGAGCAACAGAAGCAGGAGGCATCCTCCTTAGGATGACCAGGAGAAAGGCATTTAGGGGAAAGCTCAAGATACAGTTATATCTCGAGCCCACAAAGTGATGTGAAGTTTGGAACTTGACCGGAATCTGGTACACTTGTGTCCCAGTTCTGCCTATCTTCCTATAGCACTGGTCTGTACATGGCAGAGCAGTTGTTTAAAAACATTTTGCAGTGGCTCAGTATGAAAGTATTCCTGGTAACCACGTCAGAGAAAGCTAAAAATAAATTATTAGTCACATAAGGACTGTCCGAAAGCCTGGACAATTCATTGCAGGAAGTTTCTCTGAGAAGAAAGGACAATGGTAACAACATCCAACAGCTCCTGAAGCTTCGACTACTGAGATAGTACTTCTTTCTCACATAAATTTTTCTCCAGTAATAAGATACATAATATATATAAAAATACATGTATATGTTGGTGTCTCAATATTGGTAAGTATTTTTCATTGCAAACTACCGTTCACTTGAAAGCAGCACCATCATCAGTTGATCAGCTCCTCACTCATGCAGGAAGGTGTAAGAGGAAACAATTGCTTTGCATGCAAAGAGGAGAAATAGCTACTCTGTCCCAGTTCTCTCACTAAAGTAGTACACTGCAAATTGAGAGAGCTCTTGTTTATAAGATGTCCAACAGGGATTTCTTAAAAATATACATGTTATTATGGAGTGCTTTCTATTTGAAATGTGGGAAGATCTGGCGGTCAAAATGGGAAAGAGAGGGATATATTCCAGTCCTCTCACAGTTTTAGGGAAGGGCCTCGCTATAACACCATTAAGAAATTTGAGAGACTGAATAAGGGAGTGAAATAAAGATCTGCAAAAAGCCTTGACGGAGCGTATCAGGAAAGCCAGGCAGTTTTGCTAGCTGGGAAGAGAAATGAGCAGTGGCAGCACATACAGCAGCTCCCTCGTCTCCTCCATGCTGGGGAGAGCACGGCCACTTCCCAGCTCCCTCCATCCCTCTCCAACCCACAAAGTCCCTTCACAGCCTGCAATCGCCCTTCCCACTGCTCTGGCGAGGGCTCCTCTTTCTCTTTCATTCCTTTGTCCCAGCTTCCAAGTTGCCAAGCATGCAAACAAAACAGAAAACTGAATATGTCTGTAGCAGGGAGTGGGGGTCAGGGAAATGCTGTGTGCGCTAAATGACCACAAATGTTTCACATAAGAACCATTTTTCTGATACTGTTGGAAAAAATATTGACATGCTTTTATTCATATAGATAGATAGACAGACACCTTATTTCCTCAGCTTTCTATTCTGTTTCTCTCTCCTCTCCAGCATACACATCCTTAAATGAAATAAATAGCCACTAGCAGTGCAAGAACATTAAGACTCAAATAGAACAGGAAGCAGAACAGCAAAGTTAATATGCAAGAGCAAAATATCACAGAATCAACTGAAATAGCACTGCTATTCAGCTTTCTTAATAGCTAGCTGAAATCTGTTTCAAGATAAAAGGCATCCACCAAGACTAAGTGACGCTAAGAGCAGTAGAAAAGAGCTTCAAAGAACTCG
The DNA here is from genome assembly GCF_036013475.1 of Columba livia. NCBI lineage: Eukaryota > Metazoa > Chordata > Aves > Columbiformes > Columbidae > Columba > Columba livia. Next base: position 190,020,801 of record NC_088602.1, on the reverse strand, counting down.
CTTCATAAATATCCCTCAATATTGTAGGACATTACCCTCAAATTAAGTTAAATCAAACCACATCTGTGAGATTACATTATGCTTGAATTGCGGGTACCAATAGCAATAGTATCAAAATATGCCACCCTGACTGTGACTGGGTCACTGTTACATGCTCAGTCACCTTTCAGAAAAATGGAGAAGCAAATGTTCCCAAAAGCTGCCATTAGCACAGCAGGGGCTGCTGGGCACACTTGGCTCAGATGCCTGGACTTCAGTGGTGGCTTCCCAGCCACCAGTCTTCTACTAGTAAACCTGCAGCTTTCAAGAGTGTCGAGATAGAGACTCTGTCACCACCTCACTCTACTGCAGCAGTATTTTGCCTGAGCTTTGAAAGTCAGAAGGTATCATTTTGCTTGTGAGCAAATTACAGAAGATGTTTGCACTGGTTTTGGCTGAGATAAAGTTAATTTTCTTCACAGTAGCTAGTATGGGGCTGTGGTTTGGATTTGTGCTGAAAACAGAGTTGATAACACAAAGATGTTTTAGTTGATGCTGAGTCATGCATAGATACATAGAGTCAAGGTCTTTTCTGCTTCTCACCCCACTCCAGCAGCAAGTGGGTTGGGGGTGCACAAGAAGCTGGGACAGCTGACCCCAACTGACCAAAGGCATATTCCATACCATATGACGTCATGCTTAGTATATAAAGCTTGGAGAAGAAGAAAGAAGGGGGGCATATTTGGAGTAATGGTGTTTGTCTTCCCAAGTTACCATTACACATGATGGAGCCCTGTTGTCCTGGAGATGTCTGAATACCTGCCTGCCCGTGGGAAGTCATGAATTAACTCCTCGTTTTGCTTTGCTTGTGCACACAGCTTTTGATTTACCTACTAAACTGTTCTTATCTCAACCCACAAGTTTTCTCACTTTTACTCTTCCAATTCTCTTCCCCATCCCACTGGCGGCAGATGAGCAAGTGGCTGTGTGGTCCTCAGTTGTCAGCTGGGGTTAAACCATGACAATGTTATACAGCATTTATCAAAATGCTGAAGATCTGTCAGATCGAATAATTTACTCCCACAAGTTTTAGAAGTGTGGGACAAGTCACCACTGGGGTTGAAGACTGGTTAAATATCACATTCTAAAAGCTTATTAGAGGACAAAGAATGAAGTATTGTAGCAATTTGTAGGAACTACAACTGAGGTCACTGTGCCAACTGCAAGCCATTTAAGTCAACATTGGCCCCAAGCAACAGAACCTAAATATTAATACCAAATGAAGACCATACGGAATTAAGGTACAGAATCCTCAGTAAAACAGTCATTATAGCTTTATGAAAATCAGACCTATAATCCTACCTAGAAAATGTCCCCAGCCTGATAAGTTTGCCTAATAAATGTATGTGATGTCTTTCAGCAAACTAAGTGTGTATCAGTTCCTTATATCTAAAAAGTTCTATTTAAAAAAAGGTGCCACACAAGTCAGCAAAGCAGATTAAATGGTTCATCATTCTCGGTCACTGGCATTCAATCCTGGGTATATCAGCTACATTAGTCTTTACGGGAATCAAGACCTGAAGCAAAAGTCTTCCAGGAATGTGGAAGTCCTATTTAAGAAACTCAGTGATGGTATAAATCCACCATTCCACCAATTTTCACATGACCTGCACAAAAGGACAAGTCAAGTTCAAAAGGGTGATGATGTGGATCACACAGTACAATTGACTCAACAGAACAGCAGCGTTATTACTGTAACCAAATAAGATCACACAAAAGCAGATCTAAAATTTAGGTCACAGTGTTAGAATGTAATTTGGAAGACAGTAATGTAAAAGAACATTAGGGTCACAGTGGTTTGCCCGCTAGCACAATCACTCCAGGGAAGTGGAGAGAGAGCAAATGTGATACTTCAACACACACATGGCATCAAAGTACTATGTTTAAAATGTGATATGTAATCACATCATTTAGCATTGGTCTTCCTAAAAGGTATCTGCTCCTGACATCTGACTACTTGCATCTAACATCATTAAATCTGTAAGAGCTCAGGCAAAAGCAATAGGCTCTATTTAAGAACTAGACTTAAAGAGAGATACTATAGCTAATCCATTTAATTTATCTGATAGGAGGTAAAGAGAGGATGATAGAGGTGACGATCGTTGACTGTGTCAGCTTATAGGTGATAAGTCTTTTTTTCTAGAGCTGATTTGATCAGAGAATGCCAATCCACTGGATCGATGCTGTTCTTAGGAGCTTGGCAGATCTGATAAGATTGATATGAAGTTTACCAGGTTGCTGATGCTTTGAGCTACTCCCGCAGCCATCAGTCAGGGAATCTCCATGTAAATCATCTCTGCTTTGCCTAAATTAGAACAGAATTTCCAAGTTCAGTCTTTCATCTCCCAAACAAGAAACTAAATAACCAGCCACAAGGCAGCTATTCGTTTTCACATACAGAAACACCTTTTGGGCCGAAGGAAGGAAGGAAGGAAGGAAGGAAGGAAGGAAGGAGAAAGGACAGACTGATGGAGTGAACTGGTGTCCTGTGCAATCAACTGATGAAGGTTCTCCCCAAGCCCAGGCACCACGCACACCTCGTAGATTAAAGCCTCGAGGAAAGACCACTGGCTACTCATCACATTAAAAAGCAAGGCAAACCAACGTCTTGACTCACCTGCATCTGAACTGAGGAAAGAATCCAAAGTGCTTTGTTTAACTCAAAATTAACCACTTCAGACCATTTGATTTTTCCTCTTTTTTTTTTTCCAGTGAGCCTCTCACCTTTGGGACAGGGATGAACTGCTTCTGTAGGTCCCCTCTGACCCTCAAAGCAATGAAGGCAGGAGCCTTCCATCAAAAGCTGATCCAAACCTCTTCCAGAGCCAACCCAAGAGCCTCCTCCCTTGGATGAACAGTTTGTGCTGCCCTGACCTTCCTTCCCTTGTAAAGTTTACTTATATTCAAGACACACCAGGAAAAATGAAGATATGATTTTAGCTCAGGAATAATTGAGGAGCATTCAGAAACCATTCAACAGACCCTGTAGAAACCAAATAATATACTGCAACTAACTTCTCTAAAGTAGTGTCTTTAGCTTTTGAGCTTGGTCATTACTGGAATACGGCACAGAATTTTTAATTATACTGCTACTATGAAGTGGTAACGAGCATTAGCTGATGACTCAGAATAATAATTACTAGGTGGTGCTATCATGAAGGTACAATTTTAGAAGCCAAGCAGGTGTTACTTTCCTGAATGATTCAAAAATCGCAAGCAGCCAGTCCTCCAGCTAATTACACACAGAAGCTACATGCATCTGAAATACCTTTTTCAAATGTCCAAAATAGACAGAGAAGGAAGTTTTGCCTTAATGCTGCTAAGCTGATTGGTTGTCAGCGCTCAGAAATAATTCCTGATGTACAAGATCATGCTTTTTTATGAAGCGTCAAGCATCTGTCTGTTCAAAAGGTTAGGTTGCCTTTTCTTGGTGAAAGAAACATATCAGGCTTGCTTCCACCTAAACCTCCCACGGCCCTCATTTCACAGTGTCAGTCATTTTGTATCAGTGGCAGCAGCAATTAATGCCTACTTGCAATTACAGCATAAAGGTTTCTACATTACAGGGGCTGTAATAAATAAAAATACATGTAAATAAAAATACATTTAAAAGGGTGTGGGTTTTTTTTTAATAGGACTATGTATTTGAAAACATTAAGTAACCCTTGGAAATTGTGCAGAATATTTGTGTAGCATTGAGTTTTGGTAATATGTTAGAAAATACCTCTCATAAAAGGCTTCTTTTTCCTTACAGACCATTCTCCAGGTCACCCCACTGCACCGCAAATTGAATCACAAGAAGGTTTCAATGTCTCGATTTCTAATGAAAAGCCAGCTGACTGAGGATATATCTATCACATTTGTACTACAGAGTATTTCAACAGGAGATTGTTTGTGACAGCAATTCATAAGTACTGAATCTCCCAACTCCCTGCTCCCCTGGGTGCTTCAGTAGTTCTTTTTCAATCACTCTATGATGGAGTTACATGGGCCTTGCTATAGGAATGACAGATAGCAGATAAGTGTGGGTTTTTTCTAAAAAAACCCAACTTTTCCTTTTGCATATCCTATCTTTCATCCTCCCCCACATCACTACTATTTAAACACTTCAATTAAAATTTTGGGTGATAGCATGCTCTTAATGTCTTTCTTGATTAACTGGTGCACAAAACGAGGCTGAGTGGAAGATCCTCCCCCACGACACAGCTTTTTTTTTTCCTCTCTTTTAAGGGATTTGCAGGTAGTTAGCAGCAGAGGCAAGAAACAACAAAACCCTGGGTGTGTTGGGCCACCAGTCACGCCATGAGCCGGTGGAGGAATCCCGCCTTCCACCGCAGGTGTGCCCACCATGACTAATGCCTTCACACCCCTGCGGCCTGGGATCCCGCTCACCCATGGTTATGTCATTTTTAAAGCGTTTGGTGGGAATTTAGAAATCTAAACCTAATAGACAGGTGCTATGATTAGACCAGATGATCTTTCGAGGTCCCTTCCAATCCCTGACATTCTGTGATTCTGTGTGTGTACTTTGGAGGCCTACTATACAGAAAGAGAGTAATGTAGTCCAAGGTAAAAAAATAAAATTGAAGTTTACCCTTTTTAAATTTGAGCTGAGTTTACCTGTTTACTACCTTGCCTAGAATACAAAAAAAAAAAATATTAATTACCCCACTGTTCTGTGTGGCAGTAGAGCAACGCAGAAAAGATATTTACATCAGTAGACAGATGAGCTTCATCGCTTTGGAACTAGTCTCTTCTACAGAGATGCTGTACTAATTTAAGGCCCTTAATAAAGCAGATTACCTTATTTATTACCCCTGAAAGCATCTCCACAATGAGATGTATGATTAAGTTATCACATGACAGGTGAGCTGCCCTCATGGATTACATAGGCCCAACCTGCCTGCCCCAAGCACAAAGCAAATTTCTCTTAGAGCTCCTCCAGCTCCCTCACGTGCACCCTGGCTCAGGGCTCCTTGGTGGCCTCCTCAACTGACACATGTCACCAAACCTATGTCTAAGCACTTAGCTCAGGAACCCCCAGCACAGACCTGTGGAGCTATTTATTATTGCATCTAGTCTAAAGATAGCAACTTTTAATGAAATTATTCACATTTTATTCTCTTGGGCACCAGTGGAATGTACTGAAGTGCACTCAATGTGGGGTGTAATTCAGGAAATGTAATTACAGATTAACATTTAAATGTCTTTAGTTAACGTAACGAGGTTTGTCCCTTATTCCAGCATGATTTGTTTCTGTTCCCTCAAGCCCCTTATCAGACAACGCCACCTCCGTCAGGAGACTGGAAGCAGAAGAAGGTGACACTACTGAACCTGGGCACTCAGCCTGGAGCCCCTCCTCACGCTCGTGATCACCTGCAGTCACCCCTTACCATCCATTGCTGAACGAGCTCAAGAGACATTTGAAAGCCAGCCCAACGCACCCACTGTCATTGTCCTAACCTATTCTGAATTAAGGTCTGTAACACCCACCTACTTTGATGCATAGCTTTTTTTGTTGCTCAGAAACCTAAGAGCAATCGCAGTAAGACAGATGAGACACCCTCTAGCCCAACACCCTTCCCTGAGAACAGATTTCATCTCACTTTTTGCAGAGCAGCCCAAACTAGTCATGAAGTTATTTCTGTTTTCAAGGAGATGGAGCCCTCCCAGGGGCAATTCAACTTCTCTAAGTTAGGTGCTTATCTCAAGCTTGCATGAATCACCCCAGCCGCTCCTTCCCTCCCCCCCGCGATGATAGGGTTGCCTTAAATAACCATATAGAGCTAGAAGTTGGGTGTCTTGTTGAAAACACCGAGGGAAAATGTACCACGTTTTAACAGTGGTCAGCAGCAGCCACTGAAGATTATTCATTTTGCATCCCAAATGCTCTCCCAGACTCCTAAGAAAATGGGTTTGAGAACTTTCTAAAGTGGAAGTTGCATCAAGGCTTAAAAGTTACCAAAGGCCTTATTTTCTATGTTTGTGCCTAATCTCTTCTTCATATCACTGGCATCCAAAAGCTTCCTGAAGCAATTCCATAGTTCAGCTTTGCCTTGAACAGGAGAAGGGGCAGAACAGGGATCTGGACTGACTTTTCATTTAAGTCTGCTGTCTGATAATTGTCTTGTTCCTATTCTGCACTTTTAAATTCCATTCTTGATTTTACTTTAATCCTATTTTCTTTCTTTTTTTTTTTTTTTTTCCCAACAGAAGAGTATTGTAAGGAAAGTTGCCCCAATCTTTTTCACCCAAGGTTTTCTACCCTTCTCTATTTCTACTTTAGTATTGAGGTGGGATGCCCAGAACTCTCCACCGTATCTAAAATGCAAATATTTGTGGGCCTGTAGCATTACAGGGATAATTCTGATCTTGTTCTCTACTCCTGTCCCAGTATTTCTTATTGTTCTATTTACTGATCACCATCGCACATTGAACTGACATTTACAAATAATTATCCACTGTACCTCCAAGAGGGTATTTTAGCTGTTTTTTTTTTTACCCCCTCAGCAAGAAGAGAATTATTTCTTTTCCCACTCTACGTATTATTTTGCATTCGTTGTCACTGAATTTCATTCAACTCTGTCAAAAGAGGTTCTACAAGTCTTTTCAGGCGGCTTCAGGTCAGATTATTGTAAACCGTTTTGGTATCCTCTACAAGTTCTGTCATCTACCTAAAACCAAATCATTCATGAATATATGTTGAACAGTTCCAATGACAGCACAGAAGAACTTCAGCCCAGCAATTGCTGCTATTGACCAGGGAAGGTAATCAGGTTCCAGTTCTTTGTTTCCTATTTTTTAACCACTTAGCAATTTGTGAGAAGACTTTCTTTCACTCCCCGATAACAGTGGTTCTAACATTTCTGTGATATATAGCTCATACTTTTATTTTCAAATTGGTTTTTGACAAGGTGATCTACTGTATCCATATAGGAACTTCCTTCAAAAACTTTCACAGATTCAGAAGAAACAAATTCCCTTTAAAGAAGACATGCTGTCTCCTCTCTGGTCTGTTATATTTCTGTTATCTACTACTTCTATTCCTATTCTGATTCCTATCAACTACCTAATACAGGAGCCAGATTTACTGATAATCTCCTCACAGAAGCCCTTGCAAGACTGTTATATTATTGGTTTATTTAAGCAGACAACAAACCAGGAGCAATTTCTTATTTTCATTCCTTCAGAGTTCTTGCAAGAGCAGCATCCCGAGCCTTGTTAACAGAATATTTTATCCTTTTTTTTTTTTTTTTTCAGTCTGTATGTTAAAAGCCTTTTAGAACTGACATTTCAAACAGAGCCAAGCGACTATCAAAGAGACATGTCTGGTCCAGTGAAGGCAAGTCCCTGAGATCCAGCTGCCTTGAAGATACCAACAGCGGTTTTAGCAAAGCTAATGATCTGTAGCCTAAGAGGAGCAAAGGCATGAGAAAGGAGGGAGCACAAGGTAAAAGGATAAGGGATGAGTCATACCATTTAAAATAACTGACACCTAAGCTTTTCTTCATTGTGGCGCCTAATAACATGCATATCCTCAGCTCACTCACATTGGAGGATATGGGTATAAGGAGAAGTTCTCTTATGAACCTATGCATAAAGTTACCACTCTTTGTCCCCCAGGATGGGACACCCTTATGCACAGAAAGTCAGTGCGTGGTAACACCTTGTCAACCTGGATCATTTCCCAGCTACAGCACCAACTTGCAGTACTGGACATCTTGCACCACTTAACAAGGAAGGAGAGAAACACAAGCACTCCTGTTAACTCCATTGAATGTAGATCTGTCCTGCATTTAGGGCAGTGACAGCTGTAGCTTAGGATCATTAAAAAATTATGAAGGAAGTGATCAGAGTGAGTTTTGAGCACGTTACCACTATTTGCTTTGGTGAATAGTACCGTGGTTTGCAGTAGTGCTAACCCCAAGTACTACCAGAGCAATGACTCAGATGACTCTCTGCCCACGAAAAACAAACACAAAGCTAAATCTATATGGAGCATCCCCTTCCCCTCCCATATGGCTTGGTTATCAGCTTGTGGTTTTTGAGCAGCTATGCACTTTTGTTGTTTTTATTTGTCTTTCGCTACAACTTTTGTAATGTAGGAATTTGACTGAACACTGAAGTTATTTCTAATGTGACTTTGAGGAACTGTGCTTAAACTAAAAATACCCCATGAAATACTGCAAGATTCATGGAAGAAGTCAGACTTCAGATCGTGCTTACATGATGCAGCAACACTGAAAGTTTAGCATGTGAATTCAGAGGGAGTTAATTACATAGGTTTGCAGCTTTCAACCATGTCACTTCAAAAATGCACTTGCTCAAACATTACTCAACATCAAGTCAGTGCAAAGAGGCCAGGATTTCCCAGGTTGGACTGGTTTTACAGTCTCTCTTAGAAAATGTATAATTCAGGAAAGTCCAAGTACTTAGAATTTTATTATTTTTAACAAAAGGTCCAACCAGAATGTAACTTCGCAATTGCTTGCAATAATTTAAACTCTATCAACATAAAGTACTGCAGTTTATAACTCTATATTTAGAATAACATCTAAAAAGCGAGGAAAATTTTTATTACACTCAAAGGACTGTTAATTCTTCCATCTTGTAGGAAAAAAAAGGCTTAAGAAGCTAAATCAGTAGCACATAACACAAGTAAATAGATTTTTAAATAAGCTGTGGGAATTCTCCAAATCTGGGACTGACTTCCACCACTGCCCTACAAGAGCTTCGTTAGAAAGGTGTTATAACAATATCCCAGAAACAGCAGAAGAGATATTTTCTTTTCTCCCTTGAACACAGCTTGCAACTTTTCCACATGTGGAGATGAGCAGGAAAGACCCCCTCTCCCTACAAAGAGCCTACTTGCATTTTTCTTCTTCAGCTTCATACAGACACAGGAGACAAAACAGATTACCCCATGAATGAACAAACAAACAAGCTGTCAGTCAGATCAGGCAATCTCAGTACAAATAGAGGAAGATTACTGCAAAATACATAGTTTGACATGCTGACAAGACATCACTCTTGTCAGGTTGTATCGATACGCAATGACTTGCGGGCTACTTCAGGTGCTTTACTTCCCCAAACTTCTTTTTTCTTCTTCATGACTGTAAATGCTGATCTACATTTTTCTTACGTCCCCAGTACAGGGTGGCTGGGGTTTTTTGGCATGATTCATAATCAGCTGCTTTGAAATCTAGATTTTTTTTTCCCTATGACTTACGTGAATGTGTCATTGTCACTTGGGAACAAGCAACAAAAAGCACAAACAGGAGCATGTTCGGCACAGTGAGCAAAGCCAAATAATTTTGGATCTCCATCTTCAGCATTACTAAGATGGTTTCGAAGTTTCTCCCCTAGACGTTGCTTTCTGCTGCAAACTCCTACCCCTCGCTGATAGTTCAGAAGTGGCTGTGCCAATTCAGCCTTTCATTTTAATTAAATCTAAAAATCAGGAGTTATTTAACATTATTTTATACTGCTTAGAGCCAGTAACTGGACTCCATGTGCCTCTTCTCTTTGCAGCCAAGGGCATAATTTTGGCAGGTTCACACAGCTTTTGCTCACAAGTACCAAGTACACAGATCCTTCGAGCCAACTGGGACACAGCAAACATGCTCAGAGCGGATGTTATGGGTGGTTTTTATAAGGGCTAGGCTCTCTCTGGCTATTGGACGGGATTCCTCACCAAGGTGAGCCAGGAAAACTAATACCTAAGTAGAAGCTCCTTAGCAAGGCAGTAACAACACAGCTAATCTAATGTCCTTGTCTTTTCAGGTCTATGATAAACCCAGCTCCAGTGCAGGGAAAAATTAGGTTACCAGAGGAACCCAGGCCTGGGTACTACTGTTCTCATTCAGACCACAAGCATCTTCAGCTCTGACCCCTCTCCAACTTCAGCACAGCACAAACATTTCCACTGATGTTGCAACTCACACTCTGAAAGAAGCCTTGCTGTATTTCAGATGTGGACCAGTCTTGATCTCTTTGTTTTGGACCAGGAACAAGTTTAGAGCAATTTGGCTACAGTGGTGTGAAAAAAGTGGACAAGGACACACAGCTCAGCATAATTATCACTGTGCAGCCTCCCTCCACGGGCAAACGCCCCCAGCTGCCCGCCAGCCTGGTCAGGCTCTGTGGGTGCTGCAGATGTGGCTGTGCCTGCAGCCTGACACCCAGCCAAGTCCCCCCAGCTCCCAGGGAGGTTCCTTGGACTCTGTTTTATCAGTTTTAGCAAGTGAGCAGCAACCTCGGGGAGGGGTGGAAGGCGCAGCAAACACCTGGGGAACCATGCTGCTGCATCTTGCCAGTCCTCCGGTGGCAAAGCTGGTTTGGGAGCTGCCTCCTTCCCCCTGGCGCCACCCCCCTGCCACCCTGCCCCACAGGAGTGCTACCACACCTTTCCCCTGTGCCAGTTCAGCTGGTTGCCTAACCACAGGCAAGCTGGGTGCACATTCACACATGGAGTTTAAAAATAAAACTTCCAAAAGAGCACTGTGTTCTTTAAAAAAACCCAAACAATTCGCCCCCAAATCAAAACATCTCCCAGGTCTGGCGCAAAGCGCAGACACGTCAGAAGCTGAATCAGCTCTGGGAGGAAGCAGCACCCACCAGCTGCAGGGAAGGAGGGAGAGAGGCACAAGGAACTGGGGACAGGGTGGAAACCACTGAACTCCACCCCGCCCCAAAAAGAAAAGGGAACAGCACTCAGCCTGACAGCTACTTTTGCAGACGAAAGATGACTACAAGCATATTAAAGTATCTGGGAGGTATCCCCAGTGGCTTGACGCATGCTCTAACATAACACACGTGCCCAGCCAGCAGCAAGCCTTGGTCACGGCATATGCACAGTCTCATGGTGCCCAAGCCACCAAGCCACATGAGCTCAAAGCAGTCCAGGCCCCAGCCGTACTGATGGTCTAATGTTCTTAAGTGGCAAATAATGCATGTTTTTATTTACCTTTCATCTTTAAGCACTTAGATTTAACTTGCCATATGTTCTCAAGTTAATCCTAGGAACAAGGAGATTATTATTCTTTTAAGAAAATGCTGACGTTCCCTCAATCATTTGACTCCCGAAGCTGGGGATTTAAGCTGAGGATAAACAATTTTCAAGACTAGAGATAAAAATGCACAAATCGGCAATAAGCTACAAGACAAACACACATCTCTCCCTCTAAAAGCTCCCGCCCACAGCTGTCAAACGAGACTTACAAACACTGTCACATGTCTCCCTGCATCTCACCTTGCTCATACCAGCCCCTCTCAGATCCCCCGCAGACACCAGTCAAGGTGCTTTCTAATCCCACCTCTCAGACACACACACCCTGCCACTAAAAAACTCATAGCCATTTATACCACAAAGTCAAGCTGGAGGCCAGTGACCCCCACTGAGTCTGGTCCTGTGCAATATCTTTATCAATGATCACGGTGGTGGGACAGAGTGCACCCTCAGCAAGTTTGCAGATGAAACAAAACTGAGAGGAATGGCTGATGTGCAAGAGGGTCGTGCTGCCATCCAGAGGGACCCTGAGTGCTGGAGAAATGGATCAACAGGAACCTCATGAAGTTCAGGAAGATGAAGTGTGAAGTCCTGCATCTGGTGAGGAACAATCCCAGGCACCAGTACACGCTGGGGGCCTCCCAGCTGGGAAGCAGCTTGGTAGCAAATGAGCTGGGGGTCCTGGTGGACACTGAGTTTAACAACAGCCAGCAATGTGCCCTCGATGCAAAGAAGGCTAATGGTGTCCTGGGATGCATTAGACAAAGTGCTGCCAGTAGGCTGAGAGAGGTGAGGCCCCACCTGGAGTACTGTGTCCAGTCCTAGGCTTCCCAATACAAAATAATACATGAACACACTAGAGAGAGTTCAATGAAGGGCCAAAAGTATAATGAAAGGACTGAAGCAGCTCTTCTATGATTAAAGAGTCACAGAGCTAGGTCCGTTCAGCCTGGAGCAGGCTCGGGGTAGATCATGTCAATGTATGTATCAATAAATACCTAAAGGAAGGCTACAAAGAGGATGGAGCCAGTCTTTTTTCAGTGGTGGCCAGTGACAGAGGCAGAGGTAATGGGCGCAAACCAAAACACAGGAGGTTCCCTTTGAACATCAGGAGACATTTCCCTGTGAGGATGACAGAACAGTGGTGCAGATTGCCCAGAGAGGCTGCAGCGTCTCCATTCCTGGTGGTATTTAAAATCTGTCTAGACATGGTCCTGTCTAGGAGGCCCTACTTGAGCAAGAGGGTTGACCCAGACGACCTCCAGAGGTCACTTCCAATTCTCAACCATTCTGTGATTCTGCGTGATGCTGTGATCTCAGAAATAAAGCCCACATCAACTGGTACCCTAATGTTATTATCAATGGCGATTGGTATGAGCCAATACCTAGACCAGGTTTCCCCCACACAATAAAACCTCACCCTGAAGGTGGAAAACCAGCAATACGGTTCACTAGTTGTGTAAGAGTGTGCAAGTCCAGTTGGACCAGGGCAGTGGCTCTCAAGCTGTGGTCAGATACCAGGTGCCAGGGAAAGTGACACCCAGTTGACAGCAAAATTAGTCAAGGCCTTGCCTGGATAGGATCACCAGTCAACTGTTTAACCACACAGCAGCATGGCAGAGAAGTGAGAGATGTTAAAAACATGCACTGATTCAAAGAGTTTAGAGACTGACTGGTTAGGAAGGTGAGGAAAGAGGAGCCTGCATCTCCTGCAGCACAAGAGCACATGCTCAGGTTTACAAAAACAAACTAGCCAGCACAAAACACACTGTACTTCATTTTTTTTTCCTGAAACTTAATCTTTTTTGAACCTCTGATAAGCTATTTTGCCTACAAGAGTTTTAAAGGCCATAACTGTATTGCCTTTAAGTTCCACATTATCAAAAAAGTAAATAGTAGGGATGTTCTCACTCAGCATTCACTCCTCCACATCCATTCCTATTAAATAAAAAGTTACATGCAATATCTAAAGACTCCCTTTTACCACCTCTGCAGAAAAGCACCATTGTTTTGCTAGCTTGACAAAAGCCTGTGTACTGTCTGAACTGGCAAAAGATTTAAACTCTGGTATGGACACTCAGAGGGAGGGAGGGAGGGAGGTTGAGTGAGATACAAACATACAGGATATGCATTACAGACTACAGAATCAGCTTCCAAACACATCCCAAAACCATGCAGTGCCTGCCAGAGCATCCCGGAGCTCATTGTTACTGGAGGTCCTAGGAGACACTTTCTTGTGGAAAGCTGAGCTGCTGAGCCCGGGTCCCCAGCCAGCTCCGTCCCATGGCCACTCTTCTCCTGGGGCAAAGGGCGCCAGCACCAAATACTGAACTTGGCCCATAAGAACAAGGAGCTTTGCCCGTGCTGGAAAAGGAGGATGTGTTAGGGCAGACCCATCGCCCACCTCCCTGCCTCTGCTAGCCATTCTTCTACACCATCTTCTCATTTGCAGCTTGTCTGTGCCTAAAGGCAGAGCAATCATCTGCCCTGAGCCTTAAAGAAAGCCATGAAAGCTATAAACTTCCTAAACATCCCTCCTGACAACACCTGTCATTTGCTTCTACATTTCCTATTTGCTGTGTTTTCATGTAAGGTATTATGTGACTCAGATGAGGCCTCAACAGCTTCAAAAGAATTCCTGTGTCTGACTCCCTCAGTTTTATTAAAAGTAACTGAGCCATTGATCATCATTCGAAGATGTAGTCTCAGGAGAAGTGATATAATTTGTAAACAAATGATCCTTGAACACAAACACTCCACCAGCCATGGATAACAGGGAAACAAGTACACGGTCGGGGAGGCAAGAAGATCCCCCAGCACACCAGCAGATCTTCTTAGGGGTAAGAAAAAGTCACATGTTTAGGAGCAGCCCGGTTAACAAGAACATGGTTTTCCAAAGGCAGGGTGAGGAGGAGAAGTCATTTTCTTTTGCTATTGTAAAGTCTGTAAAGGCAATTTCATGCCCCTGTCTTAGGAGGTGAGCAAGCAAGACTGCTCATTGCTAATACAACCAATTCCCTACATTCAGAGAAAGTGATTTTTTTAGCTGACAGTTTCCATACACGCCCTCGCATGCTGCATTTCACGGCTGACCAAAGTGTGAAGGCTGGAGAAGGGAATGCATGACTGCATGGCAACACCTGTGAAAAATCAAACTATTTTCCTTCCCTTACCTCCATCTAACTACAAACAGGATCAGCCTGTCTGGGATATGAAACTTGCTTCTACAAAAACCAATTAATAAAGATCAGCACCATGGATTAGAGCACATAAGAAGTGAAAAATGATATATAGAAGTCCACTGAAGTATCTGCCAGGACCTAATACCCATAAAAACAGGTAAAATACTTTTAAAAATAAATGCCTTCATATGAAAAAAAAATCAATGCTTCACATTGGAAAATTCAATGGACAACTCCTGGCAAATGTTTAACTTGAATACGGTGCAGGCACAACAGCTGCCACTGCTAGAATGGAGCAACTATTGTGCAATTCTGTTTTTTGGAAGGAAAAGGATGCTGAAATCTGCACCAGATGCCCTGCATCCCCCAAGCAAGAGTATGTTTATCAGATTCACTTTAACACTACTCAAATGATACGGAAGCCACCAAGAATCTGCAGAGGTTTGTCAAACAGAAAATGGGTATCTAACCAAGAACAACCCCAGCAGAGCAGGCACAGCTTCTGGTCTGCAGCCAGAAGTACCAAGAAATATAACTTAGTAAGATGGTGTTCCTGGATCAGCTGGGGCAAGCACCCACTGTTCCAGGAAAACTGTGTGGGAAAATCCTCTTTAAAGAAATCATTCTGCATGGAGGAGGAAAAAAAGAAACAACCTCACGTTATCACCACTGCTGAGCAAATACATCATATGACCCAAAACGTGTCAGCTAGCCACCAAAAAGCCCAGCTGAGCTGATGCCCTGAGGTGAAATTCAGCTTGTTTAAGTTCATACAAAGTATGCGTATCAGCAGCTCACTTGCTTTGGGAGCTAAGGGCACTCATCGGCGTGTAAAGGTGCTGAAGGAAAGAAATGGCAGCACTGCCATGTGGTTCTTCAAAAGAAATGCTGTAGCAGTCGGCGAATTAAGGGCTCATCTAAACTCAAACAGCTTCTCTAGGCGGTCTAGAGTTTCCTTTGAAGTATCTATCTATGAGCACATATGGTCCTGGAGCATATCCACACACATTCACCAGAAGGGAATGAGAGTGGGTGGAATACATAAGACTATCCCTAAGAAAGGGAGGAGAAAGAAGAGAGAATAAAAATCCTGGCATAAACAAACAGCTGCTATTTCTAGCCCTTCTGGTTGAACCCCTCCTCCATCCCAACGCCACTCGGTGAGATGCCTTGTTCAACTTAGGAGACAACCAGAGAAATAAAAGCACAAGAGCATGCACTTTTACAACCCAATTACGGCCACTTACAAATATACTGTAAATCTACTCACTGCTTAACGCACCAGGTACGTCCAGCAAATGTATTTGCCCAGTGTGTGCCCAATGTAGCTTGATATTCTCCATGTAGCTTGAGTGTGCATATTCAAGCAATAAAAAAAAATTAAATAAACTGGGTCTGGATTAGACTCAGTCCACAATAGCAAGGAAAAAAAAGAGTAATTATTGACAGCAGCTTGGTTAAGCTTAGAAAAGCTTAATGGAAAAGGATTTTTCCATAATTGCCATCTCTAACCTTTTATCCAAGCTCAGTGGGTACATTACCTAAGTCAGCAGGAAGTTTAGCCACTCCACATGAAATTAATAACGTTTAGGGGCTGCCCCATTGCCCACAGCCTTCTCAAAGCTTTTTAGAACATGAGCTATGAAGATGTTTGTGTCCTTCCATCAGGAGACAGTCCCTACCACACTTAGCTGCTTAAAACAAAACACTGCCCCACCACCCCCACCTCTAGCAGGCAGCAGTCCCTGAAGACCAAGCCTCCCACTTAGACATTCTTGGGAGTAAATTAACCTTACCTACTAATTACAGGAATAAAAACAAGCTTCTCAAGAGCAGTGCAAACCATCTGCTGACCCACCAGTACCTCACAGGGCAGCAGCTCCTGCACCATCAGCATCTCCCTCTTCCCTCACCCACCCACCCTGATGAGCACCCACCAGATCAGGAGCTTCTCTGCTGGCCTGGGTGCAGCCACCCCCTCCACTCACAGACACAAGACAGCTCTTACATCCCTCCATCTCGTCCATCCACCCATCTGCAGAACAGAGCTCGCTGAAGTTGAAAGGATGTGTTTCAAGTTTGGGTGCCTAAAAAATGGCTGGAGTGAACCTGCACACCAAGCGAGAGCTTTCAGCCTGACTTTGTCTTCAGGTATACAGAGAACAAGATAAACTAGTTTAACTAACGCTGACCAAGTTTCACACCAGAAAGGACCGAAACAGATGTGAGAAGTTAAAATATATTCCTCAAGAAATGTTGCTCTTCTGTTTTGAAAGGGCAAGCATGAAATATTAGAGTCTCTGACAAAATTCTGAATGAGGACCAAACAGAGCAAAACCAGGTCAACACCCTGACTTAACAAAATTGTGTTGAAAACCATTAACAATACAGCATACATGCTTTGTAAGATAGTACTCTCTTCAGTGTCATAGACCAAGAAAAGAACAAGAAAAATTAAGAGGGGCATAAACAAGGCTGGCTAGGAATTGATTGCCACCTTTGAAATTTTAGTGGAACAGTATGGCTAAGAAGCCTACTGAAGCTGAACTGAAAAATCACTATGTGAAGTTAAATTACTCATTTACTGTTAAACCAAAGTGCTCTTCCCACAGGCAAGGCTGAAGATTTCAGAAAAGCCATAACTTATAACTAAGAAAGTTTAGAAGTAAGTTCTGCAAAACTGAAATGAATTTTGTATTTAATGGGCAGGAAAACAAAGGACAGATGAAACTTCACGTTGCATGATACAACAGTAAATACTACACGGCATACAGGATGCAACTGAACCAAGAAGCTGATGATTCACATTAAAGAAGAGCTCACCTAGCTACATTCCAGCTATAACCAGGTGTCCTTGCTCTGCAAGCACCATTTCAACCTGTTACATAGTAACAGAGGCACAAAAAATCGAATATTTTCAGCAACCTGGACCCTTATTGCAGCCAACATTAGGAAGCACGTTTAATAGGAATCTGAACACTCGATTCTTGTTAATGATTTTTTGTAATTATGTAGCAAACTCATCTATAAGAAGCGTGAAAAGCGAGTGTGCAAGGCACAGGCCTTTTAGCAAAGCACCACAGTGAGTACTTTTGTCCAATTTATTTTCCAGGGGTGATCACGCCTTGGATGGAAGCCCATTTCTAACAATTTATTTTTCATGTCTGGACAAGGCAATATAACTTCTACACAATTTAATCTCTTTGCTAATAGACTTAGCTGTTATAGCTGAAATACACAAGCTTAACAATAAGGCTAAAATACCCAGAATACTTAAATCTGAGAAATGTGTTTACTGGCTTCAGTTCAGGACAAGCAGAAGCAATTGGCTAAAACGTCGCAGACAGGGGAACTGCGGTGAGACCTGCCAAGAGGTTACATTGGACTCTGCACAACTGCCTACAGAAGAACAACTGCTCCAAGCAGGGCACAAAAATTGGCCTAAAAACAAAAAAAAACACACACACAAAAAAAAAAAAACACAAAACAAAACAAAAAAAAAAACCACCAAAAACTTTAATTGCCAGCAAAGCAAATTGCCACCAAAGGGCAAGGAAGCACCTGGGTACCCCAAGAGCTCCCCTTGGTGCTTTGGGTCTGCACTACCCTAAAATTACAGGGATGCTGGGCCGAAACCCTCCCAGGATTATTTTGCCTTTCTTTTGTTTCCCCCACACCATTGTTTCATTCTGCTTTCAAGCTGCAGTTCAGTGAACGTGCTGCAATTTACCTCTTCACCCTCACCCTCAAATTTGTTTGGATAAACAGGCTCTCCTTTGTTCCAGGCTGCTACTACATTTACACATTATATTGTAAATCAGTTGGTACAAAGCAAGGCAGGCTCTTGAATGAAGACACTAGTATTTTTGTTCACAGCAAAATTAAACAAGCAAGAGGCACAGAACTCAATTTATAAAGCCAGTCTTGAAACAATTGGTTTTTAAAAGGTGAGAGGTTTTAAAAAGTTTACTAAGCAAACTTAGCCAGTTACTGAGTCTATAGTCAGCTCACAAACAAGTTCAAGGCTGTATAAGGTGCCAAAGCAGTGTTATTTCTGAAGAGAACTTTAAACAGTTTAAAAGCTTGCTCTCTCGCCATTTCAAGAGCCCAGGAATTATTGGCAAGTGATTTAGTTTTTATTGAGTACACAAACAGAGAGTAATTATTCACACAGGAAGAGAATGAACTATTTGCCATGTCTGTTAAAGACAAGAGACCTAAATAGCATCCAGGAGTTGCAGGATAAGCATCAGGAAAAACTTGACAGTTAAAATAGCTGAATAGAGGAATAGACAGCTATGAAGTCTTCCCTGTCAGAGGCCTAGAGAAGGGGTTCAACAAGAATCCGCAACGAATGGCTTAACCACAACTGATTCTGCCTTATGACAGAGGATGGGCTCTGTAAATGGCCTCTTCAGATCCCTCCCCGAACACACTTGCCATTAAGTGTTTTAAATAAACTGAGTTTGCTGAGACCTCTCCCATGGGTTGACAGTTCAGTACAACCCAGCAGAAATCAAAAATAAACATTATCTGATAAGTGGCCAGGTTTTCTGGAAAGCTATCATCTCATAGTCCCATAGGTGAGTATGTATTCACAGTAAGAAAAAAATAAAATTAAATTTGCACTGGCTGATCCAAAGGCCAGGAATAAATTGCATATGACGTTGTCTGCAGTCCAGAAGTGAGGCCCTCTGATGGGATGCTATGGAGAAGTTTCAGCTGGACATATGTAGGATGTCATTCACTGCTGCAGACAGCCCTGCATCCTTCATAAACATCAAGCTTAAAAAAATAATCTGAAGTCTCAAACATAAGTTTGAGTGGCAAAAATATTTTTATTCCTTTGATTAATTTAAGGGGGATGGGGGCAGAAGCACCATGGATTTGGGTTTAAAAGCTACTTGCCTTGATTACAAGTACATTAGTATAAGAAGACTTCTACAGACTTCTTCCAGTACATTTACCATCCACAGTACAAAGAAACTCCACACTTCAGTAGTTTCAGATCAAAAAGAAAAAAAAAATCAGGAGAGAGGGCATGCCCCTGTTTGACTTTTTAGAAGCCAAGGCATCAATGTCCATGTTGTAATACCGACATGATTTGATAGTCCATGTTTTCTCTCATCAACAAAAGCGGGAAATGGAAGATTGGTGCTAGGTTACCACTCACTCTGCTCCCTTCAAAGCATTTGCCAAGCATGATAAAGGGAAGCTTAACCTCTGCTTTGCCACCACCCCCAACACCACTGCAGTTGCCATAGAATCATATAATCATTTTGCCTGGAAGAGACCCTCAAGATGATCAAGCCCAACTATTAATCTAACTCTGGCACTAAACCATGACCCTAAGAACATCATTGATATGTCTTTTAAATACCTCCAGGGATGATGACTAAAGCACTTCCCTGGGCAGCCTGTTCCAATTCCTGACAATCCTTCAAATGAAGAAGTTTTTTGCTAATATCCAATCTGAACCTCCCCTGGCACAAGTTGAAGCTCATCCTATGACTTGGGAAAAGAGATCAACAACCTCCATGCTACAGCCTTCTTTTCTCCAGGCTAAACCACCCCAGGTCCCCTCAGCCGCTCCTTATCAGACTTGTGCTCCAATCCCCTCAGCAGCTTCATTGCCCTCCTCTGAATTCTCTCCAGCACTTCAATGACTTTCTTGTAGTGAGAGGCCCAAAACTGAACACTATTTTAGGTGCAGCCTACTACTGCCGAGTACATCGGGACAATCATTCCCTACATTGTGCCCTCGGCCACAATAAAAAAACAACCTGATGTGGTTGTGAGCATGGCAACCTCCGCCTGAGACCCTCAGAGCAGTAGGTTCCCACCAGCATGATGGCTGCCCCATCCAGAAGGGAAGGAGGCAGAAAGATGTCACTGCAGCTGCTGCGAGCACTGGGGACACCACAGCCAAAACCTTCTTCCAACCACCACACATATCCCTGCCAAGGCTGGCACAATGCTTCCCACAAGCTGAGTTCAACCCCCAGATCCTGACCAGCCCATATCACCCCCCTGTGCCCTGCCCCCTGCTTCCAGTCCTGCCTCCTGCTAAGTGAGGTTTTTGATTCCACTTCTCTGTCTTCAAACACATCTTAGCAGGCTGACAGCACTAGAGTGCTTGCCTGATTGCTAAGCATCACTTGGAGCATGACCAGAGCTTTGCCCTCTCTCCTCCCTCTCCCAAGCTGCCCTTCCCTCTCTGAGCAGCGTTTCCCATGGGGACTCTTTGGTTTCATCCCTTTCACCTGAAAATGCCATGAAACATGGAGAGTGTACATCATGGGACAAGCAATGCTCTCACCTGAAACCAGATCTGTTTGTGCCCTGGGCCGTAGGGAAATGATGTTCAAGGGAGTGAATAGAAGCCAACAACCTACAAACATCTGGGAGTCTGGAAACCCTGTAATTTGTGCTATGAAAAGAGATTACAGCCCATCTGTCCCAGCTAGAGTACAAAGGAATTCAGAGTGACTTGTGCCCTCCTCTTCATCTCCCCCAGCCCCCTGCTTAGCCAAATATCTAAGGCCAGTATATATAACCATGGCTCTAACTTGTTGACATAATCTGCCACTTCGCTGCTGCTGCAGCCCTCACAAGGGCCCAGGCACTGCACTTGGGACACCACACATTATCTGAAATCATCTCCTGAATTCTGGTGTGAGACAGGCTTTTCCTATGGTTCAGTTTGAGTCTGTGCTGATGGGTGCAGAGTGCTCCGGCACCAAGATTTATTTGCCTGCTTAGAGATAATGCTGCTGAAAACATCTGTAAAAACAAATCCATACACTTTAATATTAAGCCCTTGCACTAAGTATTAAAGTGACACTGCCAGATTAAAAGGACTGCAATATATTTTTAATACCCCATTTTAAACTCTGCCTCAAATTATTACCCCTGAAAGAGTTTTTAACATCTGTTCTTTAAGTGTGTGACACCTGCTTGTCCTCCATTTTTGCTCCAGACACACAACATTTATCAAGGCCCACCCAGCATTTTACTAAGATCTGCTCTGAAGGCAGTACAGGTCAGAGGGACCCACATGCCACCCACACAACCAAGGCTGGGACAACATGTACCCGTGGCTCTCCCAGACACATGGTGAGGGAAAATGGAGATGCAGATGTCCTGCAGGGAAGGAACATACTGCTGTCCCAGGGACAGAGCTGCCCCAACCTCCTACCACCCGAGCACCCCTCTGTGGACACCGGCTGCTCTTCTGGCAGCCACCTGGGCACTGTTGCTCATCACCAGCACAGGATGGGACTAGGAATTGAAATTTTATAATGACAGACAATTCACCCTGTCACTTCCCATTTTAGTAATTTTTTATTCTGACAAGCAGGGGTAAATTTGGTCAAAAGGCTTCCAAAAGCAAGACAATACTGAGTCCCGAACAAAGAAAAATGTGCTTAAAAGCTCTCAACTAGTATCGCTGCAGTGCACACAGACAATAAGGAGTTGTAAGAAGCTTTTCCGTCTTATGTGTCTTTGACTATAAGATGACTAAAAACCAAAGCAAAATCATTTAGCGAAAAACCCCTCAAAATCAAAACAAACATCCCCCAACAATATCCCTCCAAAGATACAAAGAAATAACTCGGTGCCTTTTTTGTTCTTAAATAAAGGCAGGCGAGAAGAAAGTGCAGCTGTCCCTGGAAGTGCTGCAAGTGGGAGCTCCCAGAGGACAGGACAATAGGGACCTGGTGCCCATGATGCCACCATCTTAGTCCTGAGCCCAACAAGTTCCTTCAACTACTCTGGGTCTTGGTTTCCACATCTGCAGTGTGGGGATAATAACAGGTCTTTACATCACAGGGGTGTTACAAAGCGCTTTGAAGATATAGCAGGTGGTGAGCATTATTATGCAAATAACATGATTTAAGAAAATCACAAGTGCTGGATTAATACTAATCCCTTTGATATTTAAAAGACACCATTTCTTCATATTTTAAAGCAGTGAACATTTATGCTATAGCTTTCCATGGCTGCTGCAACAACCATTTTTAACCTTTTATTTTCACACGGCCCAATATATAAAACTCCTCTGCAGGCATCTTCACAAAACCAAACTCAACTCAAAGCTAGGAGAAGTGGAAGAAATTATGCATGTTGATGAACTGAATAACTAGATCCTATGCAGGAACATTTCTCAGAGGATAGAATGTCACAGGCCTAACTTACTGTAACAAACATTGCAGAGTCTTCCAGTTTGAGGGCTTTTCTTGGAAGTACACTAATTTCACGCATAGAGGCATTTGTAAAACAATGTAGCTACTACCTAATTATGCCACTTTATGTGGTGGAAAGAGGGGAGACAGAAGGATATGGTTCATTCCCTTCTCCCAAGGCTGCATATCTGAATGCGGGGGGGAAAAAAAAAAAAAAAATCTAACATCTAATGACCTCATTTTATAGTCTCGCAGGAGATCAGGCCATTGCAATGTCTGCTGCAACCTCCAACAAGTGTCCACACAACCAGTTCTGGTTTAGGTGGTTCCAGCAAGTGTCCACACAAGCCCTTCTGTTTCTGGGGGTGTAGGGAGTGGGGCAGATGGCCACACAGCAGCCCAGAGACACAGCCTGGCTGAAGCCTGCAACTCACAATGAGAGACAAACACAAGTCAACAGGAGAACTGAGGCGGGATCAGGACAAAAAACCTGAGGTGAACAGCAACATCAGAAATGCAGGAGAGAGCACAGCCACAACCAACCATGCCTCTGGTCTCCTGCCTCACCTCTGCCAGACCTCTCTGTGAAAGCAAGACATCCCACCCAGTGCCTGAAACCTCCCCACGCTTCCAGGACTTCACTGCCACATTCCCTTTCTGTGAGGAAGCCTGTTTCTTGTCTCCTGCACCGTAAAATTTAGTGCAAACCAGCTGGTGTGTTCGGTCTAGGAATCTGTACAATATGGCTGCGGTTAAAAACAGCTTAACTGTAACTCCCTCTGGAATGCATGCCTGAAATTTATATTAATGAAACAAGATCAGATATTAATATTCTGTGCAGCCGGTTCCTCAAGCTGTGCCATGGCGTAAAAATCAAATCTTTTCCCAAGTCAAATGTACAAAATACAAACAGAGGATTACAGGTCATATTGACATGGGAGGAAGCAGCAAGAATATTTTAAAACTTTAGAAGCGCTTGAATGTGCAGCTATAGGCAGCTATGCTTCCTTTCCTACCACATTTCCCACAGCAGCCCTATTAATAGCTATTCAATACAGTAATAGGATCCAAGCTGTACACTTAGTTGTTGGGGCTTTTTTAATCTCCTGGTCAATATTAAAAGCATTTGGATGCTCTTTAGGAGGCAGGAATGATTTTGCACTCCAGGAACAGTGAGGCATTTACAGTGTTCCCGAGGAACGCCAGCAAAGGATTTCCTTCACATGCCTCTGCTGGTGATTGATGTGGTGATACTTTATTTTAACTGTACCCAGCAGTACAGATTCACAATTTTCTTGAGTAAACACGCACTCAGTGTAATCCTGGTGTGTTCTCATTAGTTGAAGTTATACAATATAGGTCCAAACCATCACCAGAGGGTCATTCTTCAGCCAGGAGGAGACTGTTGAGGGTCTCTAAGCACAAAGGCCTTTGGACACATGATTTCTATCCCCGGATCTCCCAGGTCTGGAAAATAAACCCACAGCTCTGATCCTGGGCAAATAGGTACCACCCCATTCCTCCCTTTGTTCTCCTGTAAAATGGTAGCCACATCCTCTCCTGAAAAAAGATCTAATTATGAAGAACAACTCCCACGTGGGAGGATGAGGTAACATCATGCTTCTTCCATCTTTGCAGGGGACCAGCCCCCCTTTTCTTTCTAACCCAAAGGAGAAAGTGAATTACTCTCTCAAGAATACCTCCTGCCCACAGGTGGCTTGAGGTCTGCTGTACTCTCTCTCTGTACCTGCAGTTAATTTATTTTTTCTGAATGATTTGAGTTTATGCAACTGCTCACTTGAGGGAAGCCATCTGATTTTCTTGTAATCAGCTATTCAGTCTGAGGTATGTGGGTCCATCTTATTTAAGTAGACCATAGGTATTTATTGCTAAAATTAGAAACAGGAAAAAAAAACAAAAACAGCATTCTGAAAACTTTCACATGTGCAGCCTTATCACACTGAAGACATAAACCCCAACTTACAAGTCACCTGTGTTTTTTTGTCTTGCTTCAAACAGCCAAATAACATGAAGCAGCTGCAATGATTTCTCCTATTAGCCAGCCTTCCCAGCACTCAGCAATCTGCTGCCAGGTTTCCCCAGATGAAAGGATGAAAAATAAACATACTGTCCCCACTATACTTAACAAATACAGTCTGAAGAAAAAAAATAATCATCTTCAGACTATGAAAAAAAAGGAGCTATTGTAATTGTGACAGAAATAGATAATATCTTGCCTTCTGTCTGACCACAGAGCAAGAGAAAAGCCATTCAGATAGCCACTCAGAGGACAAAAAATAAATACCAATCTGGCCTCCTAACAGGCTTGCTGGTCTTTGCCCGAGATAAGCCAGGAAGGTACAGCCTGTCCCACTGACTACTGCTGCCTTTTCTTCCCCAGAAGATGGACAGAGAATGGGAAAAGGTATGTACTGTAGAGTAGGTTACTCTGATGATTTGTAGCTCAGCCACAAAGCCCCTGGACTGCTGTTCTCGTGGCTTTGGTACGATCTGCATCACACATGTAATTGAATTTACCTGGATGGCTTTAACCTCATTACGGATTCACAGGTAAAAAAGCAGATGCCGAATCAAATCTCATAAAGCAGTGCCTGCTTCACAGAAGCTACGCTAAACAGAAGGCTACCTCAACTCCTAATCTTCCTTAGGTTTGTGAGAGGATATTCATAATTTCACTTAGGAAAAAATACATGTCAACTGAGGTGAGGTTTCTTTGAACTAAAAGGAAAAAAAAAATTATAGTGTGGTTTAGAATGTTTGATCTTATGCTTTATTGAGGCACGACTATTTAAAAAGAAATTATTCCATGAACACATCATCCTTACCTTGTGACTAATTTATATATGTACACACACATATATAAAAATTACTAAAAAAAATTTACTCAAATGTTAATGTTTCCTCTCCTTTCAGGTAAACATACGAGCTTAGCATGAAATCCATACTAAAAAAACAAATCAGCTCACGCATTCTAGGGACTACAACTACAGCCAAACTAGGCCCTTGCAGCTGAGTCTGCTGCTCTGCATTTGGCACAAGTACAACTGAAATGTTCCAGAAGATAGATATGTTACATTCTTTCAGGTGTTTTGAGTTAACATTCAAGGTACTCAAGGAATTTCTATTAAAAAACCCCTACTTTCAGCAAACTTCAAAACCTTCACTTAGGAAACATGAAGGTAAAGTTTTCATACGACAGAGCATACTTTCCTTTAAAAACACATCAACTAACTATAAACTATAATATACATATTATAGTATATATTATATATTTATATTTATATATTTTATATATATTTATATATTTATATATAAATATATTTATACATATATACATATTTTTTTAAATAACAAAGATCCTATTTCTGAAAAGGAATAGAGAACACTCCAAGAATACAGCTACTTTCATGAAATGGTTAGAAATGTGTGAAAGAGAACCACTATGGGTTATTTTGATACTGTCCTTTAAGGCATGGCCAAGGGAGTAAAATTGCTCATGAAGGATCTTCTTCTGGGAAGGGGGGGCTCCAGCTTTCTATTTGTGCTGCCACACATGTGAGCGAATGGAAGTTGTGTTTGTTCTCATGGTCGCATTACATTATAACTTGACTGTTGAATTCCTGCAAGCCTTGTACACTCGGGACCTGCCCTCTCTCATTTGAAGGGGATCACATAAGGGTTATTCCTCTTTACAGCTATGCCATCCCCCTTGTAGCTGAGCCCCAGGGTCGATAACCTTAGGTCTAGTTTTCACATTTAACAAATTTTCCTATTGCTCAATTGACAAAGGCTGATCAATAGCTAGGCTGGAGCTAAATGTATCGAGTGTTAACCATTTCTTCATCAACTTTTTAAAGTCATATTTTTTAATAGTTGCCTACACTTGTCTCCTTGAATAAATACACCATGATGGCATCTGCAGATCCTATTACAGGTATCGTAGCCTGTACCTGCCATTCCAGCATCCAGACCCATGGTTTCCAAATCAAACTTACAAACATCAGAGTAGCACCTGTAAATCCTTCTAAGCTTCCTCCATGAGTCCAACAGAGGTAAGGATCCTCATATTTAGGTGAAGCCTGCTTCAAAGTTTTTTTTTATATGTGAAGAAAATTATCTATACTTCTTTTATTCCATCCTTGATACTTGATTTTTTTTCTGTGCTGCAAGTAATAAAACACCTTTATGTTCAACACATGAATAGTGGAGATTTTTTAAAGCCTCACATTTTACAAGGTTTTCCTAAAGCTTCTTAAGAATATGAATGACCTGTGCAATGGCTCCATAGATTAAAACACAGCTTGAGTGTACCAATCTCATTCTCCCCCTTTATTCATTACTTTGGAAAGTAAAACCATCCTGGGATGCCTTGCACTAAGAGGGAAGGTACATAACTAATTTCCTAACTACTCTGTTTACTTTGCATACCTTGTGGGCAAAAGTTGGCAAGAAAGGACTGAAAGCTGTTTGCTTTGAAATTATCACCCCATTTACAAGACTCAAGAGCAAAGTCCTCTAAAATGAGGTAAGAGGGAAAAGGAAATTACTATGTGCACAGTTAACACTACGGACTGTGCTAGCAGTGCATGGGAGGTCATTAGCTGAGAAAGAAAACCAACGGGTACCAAGAAAACTTCCCCTCGAAGTGGATATGGACATGATATTTAGAGCACCAATAGAGAATAAAGGCACTTTCATTTCACTATGTGAAATGGCTGTATTCACTTTAAAGCCACCTCATATTATTCCAAGCTACACAGGGGCACAGCTGCTATTTAAAGCGCAAGCTCAACACCCTAACTTTATTTGCAAAAGCCTCCTCTTCCCTGGCTAATAGGGCCACCCAGGAGGGGATGGGAAGGAAAGGGGAAAGGAAGAGAGCTACAGACACAGGCGGGGCTTGATAACACAAAGAATTTGGCAACAAAATCAGTTTAAGCAGGTCTTGAATACTCTTTTTTTTTTTTTTTTTCCCCTTGCAGCTTCTCAGTCCCACACAGCAAAAGCACATGTGTTTGCAGAGCCATACAGTGAAACACATGAGAGATTAAGTGAAATTTTAAAATATTTTTTCCAAAGCTATATAGCAGCTAGATATTACACTATAATGCCAGATCCCCTCTCCTGTCCAGTTCACAGCACAGTTCCACAAAACAGTCATGGCAGCACAACCAAGCAGCTCCTGGCAGTGATTGCAAGAACTGCTTACAGCAAAGCTGCTACCAAAGACTTCATATCATTGAATGATGACCTGTGCATGCTTCTAAGCCCCCTGGAACAGAAATGCTCTGCCCTGGTACCAAGTCATCTTGTGGGTATGAAGAGCCTGATCATAGGATCACAGAATCATTTTGGTTGGAAAAGACTTAAGATCGAGTTCAACTGTTGACCTAACACTGCCAAGTCCACCTCTAAACGATGTCCCTAAGGACCACATGTACACGTCTATTAAACACCTCCAGGGATGGTGAGTCGGCCACTTCCCTGGGCAGCCTGTTCCAACACCTGATGTGAAAGTGCTTTGTAGAAGGCTCTGCACAAACCACGAAATCTGGGCATGCAGGTATCTGTCTGCACAGGAGCTTTTGGCGAGAGGACACAGGGTAGCTAATACAGTTAGCAGGTCTCCATCCTTCCTGGTCAAGAAGGAATGCTGCAGAATCCACTTGCCTTGCTTGCATATGACAAAAATACCACCACCACATTGTGATTTTGATCTACAGATTCCCCAAAATTCCCTCCCAAAAGAAGCAATGGAAAGAAAAAAAAAAAAAAGAAAAAAAAAAAGAATCAGAGAGAAATAATTAAATTACTTGGTAAAAACATAAGTAAAAACAGAATGCATGGAGACCCCAGCCAAGAAACATACAGGACCCCACTGCATACACATGGATCACTCTGGACGCCAGACCTACACACAAAGCAACCCAGACTTCATCCTGTATTCTAGTAGATACGCCTGTTTTGTCTGCCCAGTGCCACTGACTTTTTAGCACAGTGCAGGAGCATCTCACTTTGGGACAGAGACACAACAGCAAACAGCACAGCCTTGCCAAGTTGCTGCACATGAAAGGTGTCAGCAAAGTAGAAAAATCCGTGAAAGGGAAAGAAAGGAAGCCAGTATGTAGCCATTTCTGGCCACAGATTTACCAGCCTCTTCTCTCCCCAACAAGCTGTGTTATAATCTACAGGAACTCTTCAGCACTGCCTCATTCAAAAACTCCTCACTTCCAAGACTGCTAAACCCCCTTCTGATACCGAAGTTCCTGCTGAAGTATAATTCAAGTAGATTAATTATGCTGCAGACAACAGAAAACACAGGCTGCCTCTTCAAATTATCAGTAGGAGTAAATACCATGAAGAGTTTAGTCTCAAAGATGATGTTTACATTTACTCACTTATTTTACAGGCTTCGGTTTCTAAATGAAAAGATAATAACTAATTGCTACAACTGGGAAAAGTAAATTGGAAACTTCTTACCAAGTACACCTGTACACAATAATTTGAACTGTGGCAGTGTAAGTAACACAGATTGCGAAAGCACAATTAGAGAAGTGGAAAGTGTTTCTCTGAGCAACCAAGATACTATGTTTTGATAACTAAGTTACCTTGGAGATGATTCACACATGCAAGTTGCTCAATGTCATTGTACACTACAGGTCCAGGAGGTATAAAAATACACATAAAAATCACTATTAAATCAGAAAGTATCCAGGACAGTTACAAAGTAAATACATTTTCATGCCAGATTATTGCACTACATTTAAGGCTGTACTATTTCAACCTAAACCCAAAGCACAAAAACCCCACACGGCCATCTGATGTCTCAGTGCACCAAGCCAACCACGCTGCACCTCCCCTTCTTCTAAAGCAAGCAACACACGCTTTGGAAGAAGAAAGGGAGGTTAAAAATACCCAAACCAAACAACTCTGTTCAAACAAGTTCTTTGCCCACCTGAGCAGCACGACCGTCACCAGTGAAAGGGACTTCTTGGGGCTCAGGCTTATGTGCAAATAGCTTCCAGGATGAAGTGCCTTGTGACGTGTACTTGTCCCTGCTGGGAGAGACACAGAAAAGATGCTTCAGAGAAGACATAAGACAAGAGACTGGGCAACATGCACAAAGAGAAGCAGCTTGCTCAGTGGGTTTATAGACATCCTAAGCAAGGAATTATTTTGGAGCTGGCATCTCAAGACATCATAGAAAAGCCCTCATTTTCATCTCTTTAAATGCAAAATGGGGAACAGTAAAGAAGGTGAAATCCATTGATTTTACACTGAATACAGAAATTGGAGACTTAAAGATGTTTCATACCAGTCAACAAACATCAAATCCACAGAATTTTAAAAACAAATTATCAAGATAAATAAGTCAAATAAGTTAAAAATTAGTTAACTGAAAGATCTCAAAAAAAGTTGTAACCACTGAGTAACATCACCATGTAACTGCAATGCTCCTTTTGCAGTTCACAATGACTGGAGTTACGCTCTGTATTACCTAACTGTTCTATTAGCTACCTGAAAATGAATATGTCCTTGGTCATAAAATTAAAGGATTTTGTGGTTTAGTAGCATGATAAATAAAAATAGGAAGGATAAATAAAAATAGAAAGGAAATCACACACAGTTCTCAATTACTTGTCAAGTTGGGCTCATTCCAAACAAAACAGTCTTAGATACCTGATGGCAGATATATGTACCCCATTACCAGGAATGCAAGTAAGGTTTGCAAATCAGAGGTCCAAAAGGGAATAAACCAAATCATATCAAATCAAATAAACCAAAAGGGATGTGGAGGTCATCATAGCTGTGCAACTAAGCGTCATGCTTGGAGCTTCTGCTGTTACTAAAAGGGCTAATGTTGTTCATGGATGCAAAGACATGCGAGTAAATGGAAACAGTGAAAGGGATGGGATGGGGTATGTAATGGTAACGAGTGACAATGAAATACTGTGCATAGTCCCATCGTTAATGCTCAAAAAAAAGATGTTGAAAATTAGAGAACATGCAGAGCAGAGTCACAAAATCAATTAGCCTCCAGAGGGGAACAAAAGCATTATGTATAATCAGATTTAAAGATTCAGTCCTTCTGATAAGCCACACAGACAACCAACAGCTTACTTGATCATCTTTAAGGAAAAGAATAAGCAATAAAAAACACTTTAATACAGCCAAGAGAAAACTTAAAAGAGATCAACAGATGCAAGAGAAGGCTCCTGTTAGAAATAAGATATAAATTTGAACAGCAAGAAATGAACAGGAAAAGCATTCTTAAAGATGGATTCTCTTTTTCTTGGTATTTCCAGGATAAGGTATCCTTTAGCCCAAGGATTTGTTCGGCCCATGCACAACAGTCAAGTGAGACAGCCAAACAGCTGCAGGACTTGACGGCTCCTCTGACCCTAAACTCTGGATGACAGTCTCAAAAAAACCCCAAACACCAAAACTCAAAGAAAACAAAAAACAAACAAACAAACAACAACAACAGACAACAAAAAAACCCACAACACACCGCACGTACACACAATTTTTTTTTTTTTTAAGTTATTGCCCTGCATTTTCACTAATGCTACTGAACATTAAATTAAATGCACAATGGACTGTGAAATGCTTGCGTATCTTCCCCCAGCTAAATGTCAAATGAAGAGGTCATCTGTTAATTAACGTAAATGTCACCTCTCTGGACTTCTATCCAATTTATTAATAAGTAAACTCATCCCACCACTTAGTGCTACAGGATTACCAAGGCGAGTGAAGTCTTTTGGCTTTTCATCTCAATAGCCTGAGTGGGCAGGACACAACACCTGAAGCACAGAGCAGATACACATTCCCAGTCACAAACCAGCTTCACGGTTGTAGAGTTACTGACTCCTGAAAAACTTCTTCAAAGTACTCATTAAGACACTTTCTGCCTCAGTAAAAGAGTTCAGAAAAAAAACCCAAACACCTCCATTTAGCATGTTTGGGAAGAAAAATAAATATCCCAGAAGTCACCCGTTTCAGTTGCTTCTCTAGCTTTGTATCTTATACCTCCAAGGGTGATGTGCATGCATCACCATCCCAACATGGGCTGCTAGTCAGTCCATGAGGGAAAAAGGTCCAGTTGCTGATGATGTGAATCAAAACTGCACAGAAAATCTTTTTAAAGCTTTTTCTTTTTAAATACTTACTACTCTTCGTTTCCATTATATCCCACAAGACTAGAAATAGAAGAGGTTAAGCTATTGCTTTCATTGCCTTACAATTCACTGGCCTGCCCAACATTAAGTTTCTACCAATTTGTCTCATACTGAGTAAACGAACATAGCACATAAATTCAACACAAGTTGTGGCAACATATTAAGGAAGGACAAATTAACGGTCATCTGATGTATTTAAGAGAGAACTGCATATTTCAGACTTCCAACTGCAATGCACATAACCAGATCCATTAAAGGGAAGGGACCAAGAAGCTGAAGGAAACCGCAGCCTACTACTTTTCACCATTCCAAGCACCACATATCTTCAGGAAATAAGCTTTTATTTACTGTATATGCCTAGGCTAGGTTAAAGCAAAATATTATTAAATTGTCCTTCTGATTTGGGATGGAAGACCTCACCTTTTATCTCAGTTGTACCCTTTTTACCCAGCCAACGTGCTTTATTTTTTTCTGCCCTTTACTTTCTTCCTGTGGCTGAATATATTTGAATAATCACTATTTTCCCACTGGGCAAACACTGGTTAAAGAACTCATCCTTCATAAATTCAGAATAGTGATGCAACTAGGAATGTAAGAGCTAAATCTTCTTTATATACAGCTCTCATATGCATACATCAGAAAGACAATCTCTCTTCTTAGACTATCTAAAAGGTAAAAAAGAGCCTGAGAGAAAAAAAGATGTGAGGAGTTGACTCCTGAAATTTTTACCTATTTAAAACATAGCCAATTAGTATAGACAGAAAGTTAAGCTTGAAATGTGAGAAACCTTGACTTCTGCATCACTTCTCCAAGAGACCCAGCTATCACCCTAACAATCCCTCTAGACACAGGAAGATTAGTGTCAGGTTTATGAGAGCTCCCTTCAATCCAAATCGACGTGAAGACCTAATCCAGCTTAACTAGAAATACGCTAGCCAGGTCTCATCAGCAATAAGCATGAATGTGTCTTGTTCTAAAAAGGTAACTTCTGTAAGAATTCAGTTGAAGTGCTAAAAATCTCATGGATTTTTATTTAAAGTCACATTGATCACAGGCAGTTCCAATGTATTTAACTGGGCAGAGTGCTCCTGGCAGGTCTACCTGTGCAGGTCCAGCACAGAAGTAGGAGAAGGACAGCAGGAGGAGGGGAGGACATAAAGAAAACATAAAGAAAACTCTGTCAAGTAACACAAAATTCATTCACTGCAAATTACCAAAATGCCTCCACTTTTTACCTGTGGCCTTAAATTAATGATGTTAGTTATGAAGAAAAGCAAGTGGAAACACTAAGTTTTAATTAGATAACTAATTTATTGAAGAAAACACACTTGAATTGAGTAAATCAAAGCTACTGATTTCACTTGTTTCTAGGATTGCGAAGCTGTTTGCCTGAGGGCAGGCAGTAGAAGATGGTATGTTGAAAATGAATCCAGAGAGGCAGAATGTTGGAAGATAACCACAAAGGTGGGGCAAGGTGCCGGGTGGACTCTGTCCACTGACAAATGCCAAGGCATCCTGGTGCAGTGCAGAGCTAATCATCAATCCACACCGGCGCCGGCTCTCAGAAACCAAATTCCAAAACGAAACCAAGCGTCCCAACAAGCACGTGGCTGGTGACCATGGCTCTGCTGACACATTCCTGGGGACAAGCTCTACCCCGTGTTATGGCAGGCTCAGACTGAGCAACTGAACAGGGACTGCTCATCAAGTTAGCTCTGGGATATTTTTTAATCATTGTTCCAAATGTCTGTTAAGCAGAGGCACTTCTGGACATGATGTCAACAGGTCAGTCTTCCCCCAACCATCTGAGAAGTAAACAAACTTAGAGAGATCCAAAAGTTACATATTACCAGAGACTTCACTGCAGAGACAGGAACCGAGAAATACTTGATTTTAACAAATAAACAAATAGCTACCTGCCTAGAGAAAATAAGTCCTAATCCCACAGGGTTCCCTGAACAGGTCGCCAGTCTGCCCTGCTGCTCCAGGGCTTGGGAAAGCATGTGCCCGCTCCCTCCTCCATCCACCCTCTGCAGCCTCCAGGGGCAAGGACTCCACAGCCTCTTTTTGTAGACAGATCTGAGCAGTTCTGTTGATGGTTAGAGAGCTTTTTGTAATACTAAGCCGCTGATGGTTACAAAAAATGGCCATTACAAGGGGAGTGGTTAGTAGATCAAGAGAGGTCCTCCTTCCCCTCTACTCTGCCCTGGTGAGACCACATCTGGAATATTGTGTCCAGTTATGGGCCCCTCAGTTCAAGAAGGACAGGAAACTGCTGGACAGAGTCCAGCGCAGGGCAATGAAGATGATTAAGGGAGTGGAGCATCTCCCTTATGAGGAAAGGCTGAGGGAGCTGGGTCTCTTTAGTTTGGAGAAGAGGAGACTAAGGGGGGACCTTATTAATGTTTATAAACATATAAAGGGTGAGTGCCATGAGGATGGAGCCAGGCTCTTGTCGGTGGAAAACAATGACAGGACAAGGGGTAATGGGATCAAGCTGGAACACAAGAGGTTCCACTTAAATTTGAGAAAAAACTTCTTCTCAATGAGGGTGACAGACACTGGAACAGGCTGCCCAGGGAGGCTGTGGAGTCTCCTTCTCTGGAGACATTCAAAACCTGCCTGGACATGTTCCTGTGCGACCTCACTTAGGCGTTCCTGCTCCAGCAGGGGGATTGGACTAGATGACCTTTTGAGGTCCCTTCCAATCCCAAACATACTGTGATACTGTGATCTTCAACTCCCTATTTCCACTTTGTCTACATGAGTTTTGACCAAGCAAAGACCAGGAGGTTAAACCACTTACTATCCAAATACTGGGTTTTTTTTTTCATTTTGCTCTGGAGTTTTTTGTTTGTTTTTGTTTTTTTGGTTTTTTGTTTTTTTTTAAGCAGACACCCCCTCAATTACATACTCAGGCTATGTTGTTTTATGTTTTTTTAACAAGGATCAACATATCAATGTCAAGTCCAAGCCAGCCTCATGCTTAAACGAAACTCTTTAAGTAATACTCCATTAATTCTAGTTACCCCAGCTTTATTATAGCTAATAATGTGGTTTTAAAATATTTTTTAATTCTAATGGTAGACATTTAAATAGAAGAGGATCACCCTCCACCATAAGCTGAGCTTCACAACTTCCCAAGGTGCATGAGAAAGCCTGTAAGAAAAGCCAAAATAAATATCCACAAGTGAGCTGAACTAAAAGATAAAGGTAAAGAAGTAAGAAAACACCACGTTGAGGTTGTTTGTTTACTTAATTCCATCTTAATTATTTAGACTCTCATCTCACTAACAGCTGTGCAGGTGCTAACTTTACTTCACGAAGGACCTACAGTTTTTGTTTGCATAAATCAAGTACGTTTAATCAAGTGCACATTAGCTCATCAACACATTGGATGTGATGAGGAATTGCATAAGTGACAATGCCAAGCTATTTTGGTGATTATTCATTATATCTCTGCAGAACAGTCTGACTGGAGGAAAGAGAGACCAAAATGACAGTAAAAGAATGGCAGCAATTACTTTACTAGCAGTTAACGTTGCCATTAACTGCTTGCTGGCAAGGGCTTTAAGTTGCAAACCCCAATTTAAGATTGTTACCTTAATTTTACAATTGTAACTCAATATTCAGAATGTGACACTAGTATAACAAATATCTTTATTCAGTGCTCCACACAATAAATAATTGAAAAGCTCCAAATTACAGCTTTCTGTACAGAAATACAAATGCTTAGTATTACATCTTCATAAAAATAAATAAATGTGCAAACCGTTTTTTCAAAAGCAAGCCAGAATCCAAACCTGTTAGCAACAAGTCACTGGAATTCTTTTGCTCTTAATAGGCATTCATGAAGAGATCCTCCTTCAAAATGTAATTTGTTCTTAGGGAGCTTCTGTATGCAAGGTAAATAGCTCCCAGTTTTGTAAAAGTATTTGAAGTCTTTATCCCACTTCCAACCACATCTGTAGGAAAATTCAGGCAGAAGAGGGTTGTGCCCATAGTAAGGATATTTTACATAATAGGTCTTTAAGTTAGATGGACAAAGCAAAATTTAGCTAAAAGAAAAAAAAGTTCAGTTGCTGATTCACAGAATGAATGAAGGAAGAGAAGAGGAAGAGGAGGGCTGTTGGGGTGCACCATCTGCTATGTCCTTCTGAAACCCAGAACCCCATGTGCTGTCACCGACCTACAGAGAAGGTCACGCAACCTCTTAATGTGCAGAGCTGCCTCCTGGCTACCACTGCCCACTGAGACATGGTACAAAGTAGTTCACTGGACTCACATTTGTAATTTCAGAAGAACATAGGTGCTTGTGGGCTCTGGTTCACAACTGCAGCTCAATTTAGCTGATCCCAGCTGTTTGCCTTGTCCCTCTGCCAGGACAGAGAGAGGAACAGGAGGTTCATGCTACTGGACTTCACAGCAACACACATTAACATGAACAGCCATAAAATGCAGTTTACATTCATGTGCCAGGCTGTAAACTCTGGCAGATTCAAAGTCCAATAGGAAACAAGGCAGAATGGCAAAGTAATCTCTGGCAAAGAGACAGGAGGAACAGCTGGATGCTTCAGCTCCTGGAGCATAAATCAGAGTCACAAGTGTATTTATTGCCCTATCCATCCCACATCATTGACAACCTAGGAGTATTTGACAAGTCTGATTATAAAAACTATTGTGACAGACTATCACAAGTATTCAAGGCTTCAGGTACATGTTTTGGGGGTTCGTTTTGCCACATGATACAGCATCGCATTTTGATGGGTTGACACCAGCTTCTTGAAGTTCTGTCAGATCATTTTAAAAGCCTTTTGTATCAGAAGCCAGCATTCAAACTCCTTTCCTGAACACTGCCACCATTTACTTTCTATAATGATTTAAGTAATATATTCTAAGAAAGATAATTTTCTATTTCATGTGCAATCAGACAAGGTTACCACCGGAACTTAGGAACCACAAGCATTCAAGACATGCCATGCCAGGCTCAGAAGCAAACTTCCTCCCTTTTGTTTTGGCTGGAAGCATGCTCTGTTCTGGCATTTCCATCACAGGCAGCAGCCCCCAAACCCAAGCACATCGGATCTGTCCCGCAACCCAAGAGGCAGGCTGGCCATGAAGCACCAGCCCAATCTCACTCCCTAGGTCACAGCTAATGGGTCACCCAGGTGATTTGCCTACAGCATGGTACACAACCTTGTTCCTGCAAGGCCAGTTACATATTTCAAGCTTTGGGGAAAAAAAAATAATTAAAAAAAAAATCAGCCCAGCCTTGGAGTTGATGCCTTCAGAAAAGAACTGTAAAGCAAGCTGAAGCCAATCCTAGGTACATACCAGCAGCCTATTACTTACCAACCTTTGCTTCCTTCTAGATTCCATTGTAATGAGACAGTAAAATAAGCATGTATCTCCCTCGAACGAATTACCTATTCAGAGTTCCCTCTGGTGTTCAAATAGCTAATCTTCACATTCAAGGTAACAGCTAAGAAAGCATCAAGTTCCCCCACAAACAAGTTATCATTCAATGACGAGCTCAGTGATAGGGACAGGACCGTAGTGTTGTACTTCACGGACAACAAAGCCAATGTTATTTTCCACGGGAATTCAGAGACGCGATAAGCTTACACTTCCTTCTTTGTATATTCACCCGAGCGCCTGGTTAACCCAGAAAAGACCCAAATCGGTATCGATCCCTTCTGTCTCCGGGCGTCACCGAGACTGATGCAGTCTCGAAGGTAAAGTCACAGGTCCAGCCACACCTAAACAAGGAGGGCAGAGGTGTTCTGCAGCTCCCGAATAACTATGCCTTGAGTCACAAGCCTTTCCAGGCTCACACTTTCATTAGCCTGCACGAAACGCGAGCACAGTACAGTATATCTAATTAACAGTTTGGAAAGAAAGTTTAAAGCTGCCTCTGCAAAGAGACAAAACGCGTTTGCAGGAAAAGCCAGATGAGCTCTCGAGCAATGGGGAGCGAAGGCGGAGTGCGGGGCCGGCGCTGGGTCAGGGCGAACCGCGACACCGGGGCTACTGACCCCGACCGCGCCGCGGAGATTGCGAAACTCCCGGGAAGAGCAACCAGCCCCCGCCGAGCGGGGCTGCGCTCCAGCGGCGGAGCACCGCCGCTCCCCGGCTGCCGGGCAGGAGGAGCCGCCGCCCCGCGCCTCCCCTTGGCCCTGCGCGCCAGCTCGGGAAAGACGCTTGAAGTCCGGAGTCCCTTAACCAAAACCATCTGGGGCGCGGGCAGCGCGGCGGAAACCCCCGCCGCTCCAGCCGAGGAAGTTGCTCTACCCGCGATTCAGCAGATCCCGAGCAAGGGGGAGAGATGGGGGGACCTCGCCGCGAAATCCAACCCCCCAGCCCCATCCGGAGGCGCGCAGCGGCGGGGTTAGGAGCTGCGTTACCTTCAACAGGTGCAGGCGCCGGCAGGATAGAGCCCCGCGGGCACAGACCGTCCGAGTTGCCCGAGCAGGAGCGGCGGCGCCCAGGAGCCCGGGGCGGGCGGCGGAGGCGGGCTAGGCAGAGGCGCTACGGCAGCCCCCGGCGGCTGCCCATGCTCCCGGCGGGCCCCGCCGCCGCCACAGCAGCCGGAGTCAATGTGAAGGCAGCAGCGGCTGCGGCCACCTCCGAGAAGAAGGAGGAGGAGGAGGAGGAGGAGGAGGAGGAGAGCGGCGAGGAGCAAGGGAGGGAAAGGCAGAGACAGAGGAGAGAGAGAAACCGCCTCGAGAAAAATTAATCATCACATGACGGTCGCGATCCGCCACCGCCGCCCCCCGACAGCCAAAGCCTACGCCGGGGAGCCGGGGAAAAGCTGCGAGGAGGGGACACACCTGTAGGCGCAGCACATATCCGCTGTGAGCACAATGCGAGACAGGAAACTGAAAAAACAGCCCAGGGAAGGCGAGAGGCTCCCGTTCGTCCCTCCTTTCCTCCCTCCCTTTTTCCCTCCCTCCGTTCTCCTCCTCTCTCCACCCCCTGCCCCCGGTCAGGATCCGCTTGCAGCGCTGTTTCATGCAGAGAGATGCAGGCGGAGGGCTGGGAGGAGGCAGGAGCCGCACTTTCTCTCCCTTTTTCTTTCCCTGTCTCCGCTTTGTTTTACCCGCCCGGCGCGACAGAGCCGGAGCGGGGCCACCCGTGGGGCCGAGTGCTCCCGCGGCTCCCGAGCTGGGAGCGCGCCGAGCCCCGCCGGGGAGCAGAGGCCGGGCTGGGGGCGGCTGCTCCACCGCCGAGGGTGGCGAGCCCTCCGCCGCCCGCAGGCTCGGGGTGTGAAGCGTCGGGACCTGCAGAGGCGCCTCTGGGCAGCCTCTGCCCGCGGCTGGACCGGACTGGCCTCCGCCGCGTTCTCCGGCGGTATAGGGTGTCCTTGCTGTTCCGTCGCTAAAGGGCTTGGGGTACCTGGCACATTCCGGTGGTGTTTTGGGGACGCTCCTGAATAGACAGGGAACAGCGTAGTTTCCAACTCTCAGCCCCTGAGCAAAGCAGCACCTGGGCTTGCCCCTCTCTTTGCACACCTTACCTTATTGCGGGGCCTAAAATATGTCACCAGAAACATTTTCAGTGAACTTAAAAGTACTGCCAGGTTTATCCCTCTTAGGTAAACTCTCTATAATTGCAATTTCTGAAGATCTCTTCAGAAGGTCTCTTCTGCCCTCTCAGGCAATCTGCTGAAAAGCCTGTGTGCAAATTTCTCCTGTCTTCCCCCAGAGACACCCCAACAGGAGTAGATGCAGAGCCTGCTTCCTGCCTGTAAGGACAGCATCGTCTTGCTTTAGCACTGTGATCTCTGCATTCAGCTGTCAAATTTGTTTTGACTCTAAAGTAATGTAGGGATAACCTATCAAAAAGAGGTATACCTTAGAAGAATGGCTCAAATGAGCTTTGGGCAAGTTGTTTAGACTTTGTAGGTAGCTTTCCATCAGTAAAATGTGGACCAGCAATGTTGCAAGGAGTAATTAATTAGCTGCTCTTGGCGCTTTGAGCACAGCTTCATTAAATACTGTGTGCATTTGGCCTCCCACTGAAACAACAGAAGAGAGCTGGTCAGGAAGCTATGCTTCTCAACACCCTGGGAGCTGCTGAAAAATTGTCATTGCATCTCAGAGTGGCAACAAATACCAAATAAATAAAAATCAACTCCAAAACCTGGGCAAGGGCAAAAAGTGAGAGGCTGTTGGAGGAGATGTTAAGACTGACTTTCAGACCTTGTCTGTGCTAAGTGGCACCACAGTCTTCGTGGTGGTTTGGGACCATTCAAACGTAACATGGTGTTTTGTGTGGTTTTCCCTCTGCGTTGTGCTTAGGAAGCAGTCTCTGTGCTGGCTGGGTCTCACCAGCCTGTCCCAGTTTTTTTGCTCACCTCCACCAGAAGGCCCTGTCCTTGTTTGTTTGCCTTCTTCCTGCTCTTCACCTGACTGGGCTGAGTCACTGTAAGATGAGAAGGAGCAGCTCTGGCATAATTGTAGAGTGTTTCAGAAGATCTGGATCCTCCCTCTGTACCTCTTTGCTTGCTGGAAGAGAGAAGGGAAATCTGAAGAGGAGGGAGGTGGGACTTCCCTAGGAAAATTGGGTTAGACACATCCTGCAAGCCCTGGGAGGGATCCAGGACAGAGAAACTCACAGGCTGCTAATGGGCTTGGTAAGACCTCACTTTCCAGGTTGCTTTTTCAACGTCTGGGCTTCTGGCCAGGTTGTGCCCAAACTTTTGGCAGAATGCCCTGGAATTACTGGCCAGGCAGCTCTCCTCATGCCCTGGCCTGTGAATCCTTGCCTCCCGGCACACTCTGCCCCAGGGGCTTTTGCTGGGGGCTCTTTAACTTGTCCCCCTGCCCAGCCTGCTCCAAGCCGAGTGACCTGCTCACCTTGCTGGGGGAGGCAGCCCCAGTAATGGCCCCACACCTGCTTCATCCAAAGGCCACTGGCCAGGGCTGTACTTGGTGTACTTCTGTGGTCTCATGGTGGCTGTCCCCAGCGTAAATCTGAGGCTTAGCCCCCTCCCAACACACCACATGGTTCCTTCTGGCTGGAACGGTTTCCTCCAGCTCCTGTTGCTCTGGCCTAATAACAGCTTCATTTTTTTTTATTTTTTTTTTAGAAACCTGCCTGTGGACACACACAGAGCCAGAGCAATGGTGACAGTTTATTTAATTCAAAAGAGGAGCTGGTGAGGTGAAGCCATGCTGAATGCTCATCCAGTCTGTAACAATTACCTGCTGTGCATTTGACCTTGCCAAGTGTGACAGGGATTATGAAGCCAAACTAGAGCTCGAGGTGGCCACACAGCATCCCATCCCAGGACAGCTGTCTTCTCTGCTAAGCCTCTGCAAGTTGCTGTTCTGCCAGGCACATGTGGATGTGTTAAAGCAGCAAGCCTGGCACATTGGCCCATGCTTCTGCCAGCTGGGGCACAAATGTGTGCCACAGCACTTCTGTTACTGAATTCAGTGCTGAATTCAGCACCTGGCCCGCTTGTGAAGCTGCAAAGTGTTCACAAGATGGTCTTCTGCCTCCCATTAGCCTTTCCTTCTCTTGGAGCCAGCACATCGTCCTTCACTCCTGTGGAGAAGTATGTGATACAGGGAGATATCTCCTCAGTCAACCCAGATAAACAGCTGCACATCAAAAACTGCTATTTGCAACTGAAGGATTATTCCCCTCTCTTATCACCACCCAGCAAAAAAGGAAAGAAAAAAATAAAAGGAGGTCTAATCAAATCCTAAATGCAGAATTGCTTAGAAAACAAGTAAATGATCAAATGATTAACAGTTTCCCAGACTCCCATGGATCTTCCCTGCCAGTGAGCACTTACACATGCAGAGTGTGTGGCTCAAGGGACACAGCCGTGCTCGCTCCCTGTCCAGTGTAAAGGGCACAGATAATGGGACTGTATGTGAATAGGACTCTAGTCCAGACTTCAATTTCCTGTTTGTTTCCTCCCTCCGCACTCCCTCTTTCTCTCTTCACCTTGTTATCACCCATTCGTTGTTATGGTCGTCCTTCTGTTTATTTTTCCCTGCCTGTTATTATCTTTTACACTGGATGCAAGGTCTGTACTCCTCCTGCTTCCTTTCCCAGCACCATCAATTCTCAGTTTTATCTAAGGTGCAGCAATACATAGTATCCTTCCTACTCCCGAGACCTTCGAGGCCTGTAAAAAAGAGCCAAATTTCCACTGTTGTTATTAAAAACACCTTGTTCCACAAGCAACAGAACTAATGAAGCCGTGTTTCCTGTGGATTTGTGTCTGACTCACTCATTGCTATATCCTCATCTCCCGTTTCTCTTTTATGACCGACATGACATCTTTTCTCGGTGGCGAGAGGTGGCAGCCGCTGTTGCTGGTCCAGAGCAGCAGGCGAGCTGCCTGCACCGTGTGGCTACTGGGGTGACAGGTTCCTCCTGCATCTCTGTTGGAAAACTAATTTGAGTCTCAAGTCTCTGATGCTCAGAAACCCCTGGGAACTTAATTATCTTTGAGGCTTCTACTTCTTTCATTAATTTGTTTGCAACTATGAATGTGTTCTGACATTTTTATGGGGGGCTGATGGGCAGATAAACAGCCAGATGATTGATTATCAGCCTTTAGGAAGGAAGGTTGTTGCCCTATGGTCACGGAGATAACCTGAGAGCAACCCAAGCAGCTAAAAAAGAAACTCAAATCCTTTAAAATTATTAAAATTGCACTTTCTGTGTGCAGAAAATTCTGATTGTCTGTGTGCCCACATGTCTGAGCAATGTCCTTACATC
This sequence comes from Columba livia, assembly GCF_036013475.1. Taxonomy (NCBI): domain Eukaryota; kingdom Metazoa; phylum Chordata; class Aves; order Columbiformes; family Columbidae; genus Columba; species Columba livia. The sequence goes on along the minus strand of NC_088602.1, from coordinate 189,978,443 downwards.
ATGCTGGAGGATCTCCTGTGTCTCAGCAATCTCTGAAGGGGGGCAGGGGGTAAGAAGTGGGACAGGATTCCTCCTCGTGTGAGCAGCAATGGATCTGCTGTACCAGGAAACAGCTGGAGCTGAGATTCATTCTGCCCAAGCACTGCTGCTACTGCCATCCTCCATAAGAAATTTATCTCAATAATGGGAACGCAAAGAGCACAAGAAGTAGGACACTACACGAATGGTTTAAGTCTCTTGCTTAAGATACAACCAAGGGCTCTACAAGACTTTTTTGCCCTTCATCTGATGTCTTTGGTTATGATAGGGCACCATGTCATCTTCTGCTAGTGACTGAAATGACCCAGATATACATATTTATATTTTTACAGTCCATAAATCACCCTGGGATCTATTTTCTGGATGAAAAGTGCCAGATAAATCTAAGGTGTTATTATTAGATTTGTGAAATGTCACTGCGCACATCCTGACTTTCGTGCCCTTTGCACCAAACTCACATGGCAGATCAATTTGTGTATATTTGAGGGGTTTTTGAGATTGATGGATTTCTCAGTGCCCATTTTCCAACAATTGTCCACAAAATGTTTAAGGATAAAATAACAAAATAACCTTAGATTAATTGTAGGATTTCCTTTTTTTTTTTTTTTTTGGTTCTGGAAAGTGTCTGTGGGTTTTGGTATTTTCTAACCAGCCCTGACTTGGTACATTTTTTTACCCCTGTGCAAAACCTCACCCAGTCAGAATTTTGCTTTTGTTTAGTTTAGCAGACATTTTGCATATACGTTGCTACAGATATAAATTGCTGCACAAAGGTATGAGATATAAAACCAGCAGGCCCTGGATACAATTTCCATGTGGAATCTGCAGAAAACCTTATATGGATGTGTGCAATGTCTATACACAGATGTGTAACTACTACAAGTAGCAGCCCTTGCAGTCAAGACGTGACATTCTGACATTGCCCTGGTCATAGCCAGTTCTGTGTGAGCCCAGTGAAGAGATCCTTGCATAATGAAGAGGTTCAAATGGGCGATGATTGTATTTTTTAATGCTACCTTGAATTTTCTGTGGAATTTAATTTTAAAAATAATCAAAGTATGCTAAGAAATTTCAGCAGAAAATTTAGTGTTGTTTCCAAGTGTAGCTAAAAGGAAAATTAATATAAAATATTGAAAACTAGTATTTGGCCCTGCCCTTTTTTGTCTTCTCCTTTTTTTTGTTTAAATAGAGCCTTCACAAACACACACACACACACATATATAAACCAGACAAACCAGCATTTCCAACTTTAATTAAGGCAGCTGCCTAGCTAAGTTCCAAAGCCACTGTTCTGCTATCACAAAGTAACCGTTCATACTAACCACCGCTAATATACTCATGCTCACTGGTATTGCTAATTCTGCAACTGGTTGGAGAACTGGCTATTGGAATTAGTTAACTGTCATGCACACTGCTATAAATATATCTGTATTGTAGAAAAAATAATAGAATCTCATTATCTACTAATATCTGAAGTGGTTTTATTACAGAGAGCTGGACTGTGGGAAGACAATTAGAAGTAAGAAGACGTGATTACAGTGTTCTGTTCAGCAGTGGAAAATGTATTTAACTGTTTTTTGCTGGAAATAATGCATCTTTTTACATCAGTAATTTCAGATAGTGTTTAATTAATATTTTTGGAACATATTGCAGGAAATTTGTGTTTATACTATACAAATGTATCTGGACTATAGTAGTTAAACATTCAGCTAAAATAGTAGGAGTCTAATATGGTAAAATAGAATTAGAGAAGCATTTACCAGTTTAAAAGGCTTAGATCAATCAGAATTCATTGATGACACCTCAGGTAAGATAGAAAAATAAAGTATTGACTACTAACACTGAGGCTGTATTTTACCTTTTTATTTGTAGGAAGATTTCCAAGATAATATGGGTATTTTAAATGACTAGCTGAGCTTCCATCATGTGATGGCAACTAATCAATAAATCATGTGTCATTGTTGTGGCTCGGCATGTCAAATAGCTGCAATTCAGTGTCCATATTTACAGGTTTTGAGCAATTTTTTGTTGTACTTTTCTATCTCATTAGCCCTGATTTTAAAAGTGGTTATTTTCATGTCAATGAAATTGGTAGAAAAATCACATCTGTTTCTGCCACAGGGAGGAGATGGAATGGGGTAATCAACAGGAAACTTCAGTTACTTAATGCTGCTTGCCACCCCATGTGGGTTTACTAAAGCAGCTTTTCCTCATGAGCAATGTGAAAACTAAATACATGGCATCCTGCTAGACATGTTGGACATTTTGATGCTTGTGGGAGATGGTAAAAGGATGAGTGTTTTCGAAAACAGCTTTTGGCATACATAAATCATGAGGTTTGTACTGAGGCCTGGGACATCCAACTCAAATGATTTTGGTTAGATAGCAGCGTGAAGATGGACTAACAGAGTTTCAATTACCCTGCCTGTCGCTGTGACTTTTGCCTATCAGAATTCTAGTTCAACCTCTGCCATATGAAAACTGCCCCACATCTGGATCCAAATCTCTGGTTTAAGAACACTGGCATAGAACTGAAAAACCGTTGACCTTCGTTATGATCTTCCATTGTCATTAATAATATTTTGAACGCCTTTGCCATTGTGTCAGAGTACCTAAAGAAATACTCCTGATGAAGGCAGTTGGTTCACTTGGACCCAAGCCAGAATTAAGTGGCGTTTGCCCTCAGAGAGAGGTGCTGCAAAGAACTGGGCAAAATGCAGTTACTGTCTTTTGTTCACAGTAAACAGCTCTTGTTCATCAGGATATTGCAAAATCTCAGTGTTGTCTTTGCATCAGTCCCAAAAATGCCCCCCCCCTTTTTTTTTTCATGATTTAGATTATTAGAAGATTAAGTTATTTTCTTCTGGACAATGACTCAGGATGTAATAACCCCCATGTTTATCACAGGCATGTCAGATAACTGGCACTCAGGCAATCTGAAGTGAATTGTGAGAGATTGTGTAGGATTCCACAAGTGCAAAACTCAGATACTCGCTTTTCCAATGGCTCTGGTTTATGTATGTGTGTATATATATATATATATATATATATATATATGTATGCACCAAGTCAGTGCTCATATTCCTTCCCTGGATGCAGTGTAAGAAAGCCTGGGTCTTCACTTCCAAAGCAATTGATAGATGAGGCTGTGCCTATATTTCACTCTAATAATTCTTGCAGAAACTGTGCTCCTCTGGGACAAGGCAGAACACAAAGCCTGGAATAAAATTTGTGAGAGCTGAACAAAATTCAGTCACATCAAATCAACTATGGAGCTGTCTTGCACGGTGGCTCAGGAAAATCAGGAATCTGATAATCTTTTAGGTAGTTCTGGATGTTTTTTCATTTCAAGAAAAGTTTTACAGGATAAATACATTTCAGCTCGGATGTCTCTTTAAAAGGAGAAGGGGTCACAATACCCAGCCACAGCCAGCGTGCTGCCTCCTGCCAAGGCTCATTGCATGAAGAGGCACCGTTGAGTGAAGATGTACTGCACCGGTGTCCCTCTGCACCATGTGGCCTTTCAGCTAGGACCACATCTACTGTGCAGGGGGCTGGCAAGGACCTCTGAGGTATCTGGTACATACTCCTGACTTGGAGTGGTATCATCTACACCTATAGGTAAATTTTGGTGCATTTGCTCCCATCTATTAACAATCTCCAGTGACAGAGGTCTGAGCATTTTGCAGGCCATCTATCTACTGCTTAACTGTTACTGTCATCCTAATATCCCATCTGAATCTTCCTTGCTGTAGATGAAGTACTTTGCTCCTTATGCTAACAAGGATGCTGAAAACAGGAAGGTTGCTCCTGCCTCTTCACAAAACCCCTTTACATATTTGAAGACTGTGATTATAACTTCTCTCAGCCTTCATTTCTTTGCACTCCTCCTCCCTCCTTCATTCAAACTTCTCATGTAGACTCTTTCTTATGTCTCTGATTGTTTTCTGGACTTGTGTAAGCGGGCAGCTTCATCCTTGAAATGCTGTTTTTATCACTGGCCATAGTCCTTCAGCTGAGCCCTTACCAGCAGTGGAAAGATCACCTCATGTGCTCTGCGAGGTGTATTGCTGTTTTCTGAAACTTGGAAGTTTGAACTAAAAAGCCTATGGGGAAATGGGGCCCTGGGCTGGAGGAGAATTGGGCCGTGTTGGTAAGGGAAGGGCAGAGCCTTGCACTGGATGGTTTTTGTTCTTTAACTATGGCAATACTACTAGTGAAGGTAAAGCCTACTATGATTAAATGACCAATACCAGTGTTATAGTACCTGAAGGTGTTATTTAGTCTTGCTGGAATTGTTTTGTTTTGCATTGAGCCTCTTCAGCCTCTTTCTTCTTCTTTTTCTTTTTCTTTTTTTTTTTTCTTGCTGAGGAGGAAAATTATATGAAAGTAATAAAATGTAATTTAAATTAACTAGCAAAATAAATGTCCAAGAGGATAAACACTGCCATTAGCGAAAATAACCAAATATACATGTAGAGGTCTAACCAGACAAAGCTGCACTCCTTTTACATGATAGAATTAAGCCAGGGCACGCTTAGCTGCCCAGTGCCCAAACGAAAATGCTCTATCAGTGCAACTCTAACCCAGCAATGAGACTCCTGGGGCAGCCCTCTCTCCTCTAACAACTTGATGCCTGAACAACAGGGACGATTCTGAAGTCATGTTCATCTAGAGACACACTAAAGCAGCAACTGGAGCTTGTAGCCAGGAACTCCATCTCCCAAATCTTCACTCTAACTACACAGCAACTACCTCTGGTGCCTCTCCCAAGCAGTATTCTCAGCGTGGTGCTACATGGAAGTGAGCAAATGAACACTGAGAGTAGCAAATGAAGATTAATGAATACTTTGTCCCTTTGTTACACTGTCCTTCTCCTCCCAGCATGTCCTTGATAATTAATTTCTTCAGGAGGGGTTTCATATTATGGCTAAGCTGGTTTAAGGTTCTCTTCCATGATTGATGGTCTCCATCCCCTTCCCTACTTCTGACCATGTAATCCCCCAGCATCTCTTTGTCCAGCTCTGGTACATATCTGACTCCATAATGAGCCTCTTTTGGGAGCCAACCATTAGAAAACAAGAAAAAGTGACATATTTTTTTCTGCTTCCAGAATGCCTGATGATATTGATCCCAGAGCTGCTTTACCACAAGGTCAGGATGGTGCCAGCAGCGGCATATGGATTGGAGTGGGGTGAGGGAGCAGGACACTTAGGCAGCCAAACACTGGGTCAGCCACTGGGTCAGCCTCAACATCCGTTCTTGCTGTTAGAGGGGAAAAGAAGTCATGGGAAGCAATCACCAGGTGCTTCATTTGGATTTTCTCTTCTGAAATCTGTGTTTTTAGCATGACCTGAGCTTCAGCTCCTACACTCCTCTGAAGCTGCAGCTGCCTGCGCTTGAAGTAGGTGGGAGGCTTAAGAATGAGAATGTTACAAAGAGGCAATACTGTTTTAATTCTTATTTGATCATCTATTTTTCTGTTTTTCTATAAGATTCTACCCCCAGGCCAGTCCCAGAGCAGAAGTCAATAACGCAGTAGGAAGACTCAAATACTAAGCTTTCTGCATAGCAGCTATCATGGGGTGTACAAACGCTGTGCATGTGAACTCCCGCTGCCATCCACCTCTCCTGCCTCCACCGCTTACAGAAGGATGGAGACAGCAGGCAGGTCAGCAGAAGCCAGAAATCATATGACATGAGAAATGGCTGGAGAATTGCAACTGACAAGCAGGAGACTTGTAAAAGGCAGATTTTAAAGCCCCATTTCAGTTTTCCTTGTTAGGATGCTCTTAGGCCTCCTACAAGACTGACAAGCCTGATATTATCTCAGCAATATTGTATGGCTGAGAGCTGCATGAAGCTCTATCAGACATTAGAATCTCTCTCTAATGTTTTACTTCTGATACTCAGGGAATTTTGTTCTGTACTTCAACCAGAAGAGAAATCATCATTTGAATAAAATAAAGAAAAACAACCAAACATTTGGCAAATACATTATTTTAATTGTAAATGTGGTAACTATTTGGAAATGTTGATATTATCTGGCAAGCTCAGTGCACACATGTATGTTGTTATTAGTCAGCCAACACATTAGATTTGTGATAAATATACTTCTTAAAATAGATTTGCTCAATGTTTAGAGCTTTTGTCTTCTTTACTCAACAAATCTCCAAAATTATAGCAGATGGAGAGGGGAAAAACATTTTTGACCTCAGAATGGAATAGTCTGATGGAATTTCAGCAGACAGATGACTTCTGTTTGTTAATAGCATCATATTCAAAATGGTTACTACTGTGGATCACAGCACGGTATTATAGGCTTATGATAAGTATTGCTATAGAGCACATTTAAATCTAGTTCGGTAAAGAAGGGCAGAAAGAAAAATAACTTCATGTACTGTATCTGCTCATGAATACTTTAGCAATTTTTTGTGGTTTGACATGCATCTTATTTTTACCATGTTTTCCTAAGGAAAGAAGACCTATGCAGTGATGTTTTGAATTTTTATTTGTTACCCCATAATAAATTTGGAACTATGACCTAACTTCAGGTTTCATATATTAAAGTCCTAGAAGTTTCGTAAAAAATAGGTATAGAGGTAGAAAAATCCAAATCAGTGAAAAATGCAAATCAGGAAAAATGTGATTTTAGGCTGTTAAGCGTCAAGGGATTGAAGCAGGGAGAGGTTTAGGTATGTTTCAGGTATGGGAAGGGGTTCAAATAGTTGCTGCCACAGTTTTAACACTGAAAAAGATCCAGAGGATCAGCTACAGACCTGACTGATTTTGATGATTTGGTTTCTGTGTGAAATATTTCTATAAGCAGGAGCATGACTGTTGTGTGTCTTAGACAGAATGAAGGAGACATCTTCCTTCATTTTTAGTTGCTTTGGATATTATTCTCCGCAGCAACAGCTTAAAATCAAAATCTTTTTCTCTCTGAATGTTTGAGATATGTGACCCACTGAGAACTTTTGCAGGTTTGGTCTCCCAGATTCAGGTCTTGAGCTCACCAGCATTTGCAGTGCATTGTTAACTCTGTGCATATTGATAGCCCAAGTGGGAGTATTTTTATCGGTTTAAGATGAAGCGCATGTGTAAGTGTTGGCAGGATCAGTTCCCAGGAGCTTGGTGTTTCCATCAGCTAGTGGAGCAGCTCTCCGAACTCAGGTGAGGTTGCCACGGGTGCCTTGCAGAAGGTTTAATTCTCACTGACAGCTCATGTTAGCAGCTACATTTTTGCATTGTTTCTTTATTTTCACATGGTGCATTTCTGAGTTATGAATACCTATAAACCAGTACATGCCTGCAATTACATGTGAAAGAAATAATCATTGTCTTTCCAAAACGTGAACTGCAGAAGTCTAAAATGGAAAATGAAGTGAAAGTTTGTTGTGGGTTTTTTTTTGTTTGTTTGTTTTTTGTTTTGGTTTGGTTTTTTTTAATGTGTGAAAAACACATCAATCTATGCTAACAGCTGATTTCAGCAGCCTCTTCTGTCACACTCCAGTGGCCAGGAAAAGGAAGGTTCTTTCTGTCCTCCAAGAAAATTGCCCCCCTAATGTTACTCTGAGTCAGGGTGCAAAGAGTGAAGGGGAAATTAGTGTTTCTTCTCTTTTCGTGGTTTTGTTCCACTCAAAGGCTGTTAGCAGCCAATGAAAGCAGTTGTGCTCCTGTTGGCAGCTTTCTTTGTGTATTAGGCAAGGGGAAATGACAGCCTGCTGTAAAGGAAGGGCCCTTTTCACCAGAAATCATTGAAATTCCCTTATCCTGCCCGTGAACAAGTAAGTGAGGAAACAACAGCAGGAGACAGTGTGATGCGTTGGCAATGGAGGGAAACAGCCACGGAACAATTGGTGTGAAAGCCTTCAGCCAAAGTCAGCATGTGGCCCCAGCAGCCAGCCAGCCTGGACCCTGTACCTGCAGTGAGGTATTTACACCTTGGACAAAGTAAGAGGAGTGCTAAAAAAAGCATGAGAGAAACATTACACTGTGTTTATTAACAACAGAGTGCTTCATCTTCAAAGCCTTGTGCACAATTAACCAACATATTCAGCAAGAGCAGTAAATGGATAGCATTCATTATCACCCAGTCACTATCTTACAGAACAGATTTAAAGTGATGAGAAGAAGATGCACTTGAAGCCTTGGGAAGGAAAGATTTTTAACCTACTGTTTGAACGGGTGCAACATTTTGAACTACTTTGTACCAGTTTGTCCTTTCAGTCTTTGTTTGACTAGGCAAGAATTGCCCACAGGGCTGATTGAGAGGGTATTTCACAGTTCTGTCTTATCACTTTGGTATCTGCTCATTAAGAGCTAGAATGAAATCAGTTCACTCCATAGATGGACCTGATTACTCTTGGATGATAGTTATCGCTTTCAATCATGAGCAGAAATGGTCTGAGCCCAATATTTTATGTGGACATCCTCACCCAGTGTGCACCTGGCCTCTGGATCCAGAGGAAGCTGGGCTAGAACTGTGCTTGGTGTGAACCTAAAACACAACACCTTCTCCAGGTTCGGCGAGGGCGGCTGTGCAATGGCATTGGATCAGTCCCTGGCTTCTGGGTTGAATTTAAGGCACTGACAGCAGCAAAAGAAATCTGTAGCAGGCAATCTCCAAGGCAGCCAGATTCCAGTTAATTTCTGATTAGCTACAAAAATGATACATAAAGTCAGACATTCATACATGCTCTCACACAATAACACAAAATCATTTCCAGAAAGAGAATTCAGATCATGGAGAGCTCTTCTGACATAAAACAATATAGCCGTGCTGTTAGTTGTCTGAGTATTGTCATTTAGTGAATAAAAAAACTTTTCAAAGTGATCTTGTGATTCACAGTACAAAGACACTTCAATGTGGACGCAGAAGTACCAGTTCCAAGAAATACTGGCAATCTTTTCCTCAAGGCTTTATTTTTTTTTTCTCTCTCTCTCTCTTGCTCTCACCATCACTCTTTTTTTTTTTTTTTTTCCCCAAATAAAGCATTGCACAATGGCAGCAAGGGGAAAAACACGTGAAACTCCAGGTCAACAAGAAGGTCTCATTTCTATTAGATTTGTTGGGAACCTTTAGGTTGATTTATTAAATGTTTGTTTAGTTTCATTTTGGTTTGTTTTGGTTTTGTTTGTTTTTGTTCATTTTTGGTTTTTGTTTTTTGATTTTTTTACGAGTGATCTTCTAGTGCTGCTTGCTTCTGTAGAGTCTTTGTAAATGTAGACCATTTGAAGTGGCTCTGAGCAATCCTTCAGATATTTTTCAGTGCTTTCTAAAGAAAATCTACTCATTACAAACATCACTAGCTCTACTAAAAATGGAGCTTGTCCACTGGTACGTCTGTACTTCCTTTTGCTTCTGTTATGTTTAGTTTAATGTGTGAGAGATTATTTGTTCAGCTAGGATTTTATTTGTGATAACAGCCTGATAAACGAAAAAGGCAGTGGTTATTTTATGTTGCTATTAAACTATCAAAGCTTCAAGTACAACAATATAACAATGTAAATATTGTGAATCAAAATGCTAAAAACTGAGGAAATTTTTTAAAATTAAAATATCTTAGATGGTACACACTTTAGTTCAATTTGTACCAAACAGCAGTCTGGCTATACAGGCCAAATTGCAGGCCCAAGCTGTGCCACGGATTCCTGTGTTGCCTTAGATCACCATTAGCAACTGCATTTTTAAACCAGTTGCTGATGTGCAACGTTTCTATCTTAGTATGTCCTAATAGGAAAGTCACAGTCAGGCTGGGACGGATCCAGAGGCCTTAGTGCTTCAACTGCTTGGTTTAAAGGGGCCAAGTGAGGTACCCAGCCTGCTGGACAGGAAATTAAGTCTGACTTTGTTAGAAACATTTAATGGTGGTGGGAGCTATATGTGTACAATGTGGCTGAGTTAACATGACTGTGGTAACTGCAATGTTCTACATTTCCTTCTACCTGTAGTTAATTATCCCAAAATTCATTATGTTATTAATGCCAAGACATTACTTTAGAAATTTAAAGCATGCATGAGCCAAAATACTTTGCTTCTTCATGATTTTTCATTTTTCTAGCTGTGATTTCACAAAAAGAGAAAAGCCACTGTGGGTTTAGAAAGTAATGATAATCTACAATATTTCATGTACCCAGAGTATCATCCCTTTTCAGGCAAGAAGGAAACATTCCAGTAGTTGGATTTGCAGCTATTGATTCTAAATGGCACAACCGCAGGTCCGCAACATTTCTGATCTGAAATGGTACTGTAGCCCAACTACTGTGCCTGAACAGGTCAAACTCTTGAACTATCAACATTCAGCCTTACTTTGTAGTTCAGAGATGACTGAAGATCTTGGCAATTCAGAACAGATATATGTACTTTCCTCTTTCTCTACTCTTGCTCAGTGTTGTAAGACTGGAGGGGACAGCTTGGATGGCACAAGGGTGGGAGATGTACTGCAGCCGGCTTGGAGCCACCCTGTCAGAAAGGGAAGGTGGTGCAGGATGCCCAGCTAGGGTCAAGAGGAGAAGGGCTGTTAGTAAGAGACAGCCCTTTAGGCAAAGTGCTTAAGACCCAACACAGGAAAAAAAATGTGTAAAGGACACATGGTGTGAACTTCTTAGTGGGATTGTTGCCAGACTGCTTTGGCTCTTGCTTGTGGAATCATCTTAGATGTGCCACTGAAGTGTAAAGGTGTTGAACCGAAATGCTACTTCTTCTCCATGGGTGCCTGCTCTCCTGTAGTGTGACAGCAATTGCTCCTGGATGCCCCTTTGTTCCTGGTAGTGGCAAACTGCCTTTGTGTGAAGATGAAGCCAAGATGCTCTGCAAGTAACACCCTTAGTACTATGGACAATTACAGAAAATATAACTAGCCTTTGTCCTGCTAGGATGCAGTCAAGGCTGTCACAGCAAGGAAGGATGGAAATGTTCTTGGCTCGCTTGTCTTCAGTTATTGCCTTGCTCTGTTCTACACATGTGCTCACCCGCAGGGACTGCTGGACTTCTACCATTACTCATTGCTGTAGTGGTTTCTTCCCTAGAAACCTGGAAGATCCAATACCTCCACCTGACTCCAAACTGGACTGGAATGGCAGAAGCAGCGTGCAAATAGCAAGCTCATAGATGATAGCAGAGCAAAAGCCAATGGCTGTGACATGTGCTGGGCTGTCCCATCAGGTGCTGCACTTCACAGCAAAACGGAAATCCAGAGGTGTGATATAGTGCATGATATTTATGATTAATGTTCCAGTTCTAGTAAATATCCAAAGAGACAGATCCTGAATTTGCATTTAAATAAAACAATAATCAGATGAGTAAAATGACCTTTTGCAGAAGTAAGAAGGAAGGGGCAGGAAAACCAGAGAAAATGCCTATGGGCAGCAGTGAAAAAGTCAAAGACTTAAGCACGCACAGATAATATCTGGCTTACAACATCTACTGGTACAAAGCCACTATTTTTTCTGAGTTGAGCCTGCTGAATAACTTTGCTCTGATCCAGACATTTTCATTCTCTGTATTCAGTGTTTCTGACCTAGCACTTGGGATCCCTGAAACTGGATTTGTGAGTGAACAAGGATCCCAAACAGGCAATTAAACAGCACATGATTGCAGCTCCAGTTGTTTTGTAGTGTGACTTGCAATTGCTTTTTTACTTACTATTCCTTCAGGCAAACAGACTTTTAAATTCCTGTCCGTTTCACAGGAAGATTTGCAGATCTGCCCTTAATGTTTTGCTTCATTTGATTTTGTTAAGAAATACCAGGAATTTGAACTTGAATTCTCTGCCTGGAGACATTTTCATTTCCTTAAAAGATGATCAGGCCATACAGTGAAATTTTGAACAAAACTTTCTGCAACTCTAAATTGTATTTCCTATGTTCCTTTAAAGTTAGTTTTGTAGTGTTCAGAAATCTGTGCATTATGCAGTGAACAATTTATCATGCCACAGTGTTCTTCATTAGTGTGGAAGGAGTGAGATTAATTCCTTGGACAAATACTATTTTAGGGTTAAATATTAGGCTTGTTGTTTTGTTTTTTTTTAAAAAAAACCCACATCAGTTGTGATCTAATTGCACTATTTCAGCAGAGCTGACATTTAGAGTATGTGATCATTCTACCACTTCAGACAACCACCATTTCAAGGACTATCTCCTAGAAACTAAATTAGGGATCAACTTTATTGAAGTAGGAAGTGTTGAAGCATTGTTAAATTAAAAAAAAAAATAGGTTAACCTACAGGGAAAATAATTGTGATTTGTTTATGTAGGAATTTGAGATACACCGACATTGAAAATGTGAAGGTGGCCGGCCAGCCAGAAAGTTTTCACTCAGCAGAATTTCAAGTCTTCTTCATTCTACTGACATAGATTGATTGGTGAGAAGACAGCCGTGTTTGGTTTTGATGCTTAAAACTACATATTGGGAGAAATGTCCCATGGATTACTATTGATAAATGTCACTCAAAAGATAACCAGCTTCAAAATCAATCCATCAATCCCAACCACATACTTGTGGTTAATACATTTTTTGTATTAAAAGTAACTTTTCACAATAAAATGTTGGAAGCAGAGGTACGGGGAGGTCTGTGCCTGGCAGACAAGCTACCAGGGGCTTCTGTGGAATGGCTGAGCAAACAAAATGGAGCAGGCAGCAACTGTTTCCTTGCTCCTCCAAAGATTAGCATTGATAACAATAAAGTGAAATAAAATAACACAATCCAAAGCAGCACATTTCTCAGCTTGGTTTTCAGCCAAGTCATATGTCAGTGAGTGCAGATCTCTGCCTCCCAAAGGCATTGCCTTCACTCTGCCTCCCTAAAAAACAGTTCCCTGTCTGCTTAACTGGGGGAAGGAGGAGATGAACTAGCTGGGTTCTAGCACAGGGTCTTGCCATAGTATCCATTTGTTTATTTCTGTTTTATAGCAGTACAGTTAAGAAATGTGTGCTTATTTCGATTGTAAAAAAAAAACACCTTCTCTTTATATTCCTATTTCTTATATAGCATTATAGAATTATGATGCATTTTACACATGCAGGCATTGTCCTTGCATGAAGAGCTTGAAATGTACAAAGAAAATAAGACAAAGCAAATAAACACAAGGTAAAGCAGAGGCCAGCAGCACAGGAGAGAGGAGAAAAGAGAATTGGTTGCTTGGCAAGGTAAGATTTAGAGGGATTTTGAAGGCAACCTGGAGGATGAAGACAGGATAATTATTCAATTGCAAGGACCCAAATAGACTGGGAAAATAGTGAAGCAAAACAATAAAGCAAAAAGAGTAAGTGGAGCAGAGAAATCAGGAGGAATGGAAAATAAAAACAGATGTTGGCAGTTTCAAATGTTTTTAGTTTTAAGGACCGCTTCATACAACAGAACTTGGTATTTTGGCTGTGGAGGAAAGATCTGAATACTGACCTGATGGAGTTAAGGAGCCAGTCTCAGCATCAGCAACCTTTCAAATGTAACCACTGGGCATGAGTAACGGAAGGGAGCAAGTACTGAAACTGTCTGGGCCACCTGGGGAAACGCTGTCTGACTGCACTATGAGACCAGGCTGCAGCGCCCACTCCGCCTCAGCCAGCGTGGCCATGGATGTGCTGCATTTATCACTCGTGCCTCAGTTCTCCAGCTGCTTCATTAACCCAGTGCCATTGTGGAAAACACTATGGTGGAGGGGGCTAAAAAGGCGTGTGAATGGTTACGGTCATGCCTGAGGCTCATGTTATAGGAGACCGCACAAGAGACAGATGGGACATATTCTGATGTACAGTCCCCTATTCTGCCATGCCAGTTCTGCACAGCAGGGCTGTTGGTGGACTGATTTGTTTGCAGTCACAAGTACCAAGGTTCCAGCCTAGCTCCACTGCTTCTCTCTCTAATAGTGTCTCTTTAATTTGATGGGAGTTGGTTACCACTAATGACACCTGACTTGAAAAACAGAGCTCTATTTGCATAAACATTGAGGAATGCAAATGCTCTAAGAACTTGTATTGCACTTTAGGTGAGAAGTGGAAGCTATGGGGGACAATGGTTACTCAGGGGTCCTTGCAGGACCTATTTGGATCACTTTAAAACACTGTCTCCTTTTGGGGCACTTATTTTTAGGTGTACACCTGCAATAGATCATTATAGTTTTTCATTGTGGATGAGGGTTGAAAGGAAAAATATTCTTTAAAGAACAAGCAGTTGAAGCTGAACACTATCTTGATTTTATTGCAGCTTTTCATACAGCCTCACATGACATTCTCATAACCAAATGCAAGAAATATAGTAAATTCATTTTAACTACAAGGTGAATGAATACGCAATGGCTGAAATATTCTGCTTAGAGCAATTTAAAGTTTTATAGAGCACCAAGAAATACAGAACACTTATTGTCATGAAAATGTTGTTATGCAGCCACAGCTTTATTAATCAATAGCCTTATGTTAGAAGTAAGAGAATGATTAGAGAAGATGCAGTTCTATTATTTATGGGGAAGTAAGCAACTAATGGACAAAATAGGAGGAAGACTGAAACATTCAGTGCTTTGCTTTGTCTCCGCTGTTGAAAATGCTATGACCACAAATTGTTGACTATGAAATAAAGAAAATCTAGCGACAGTGAAGAGGGAAAGAATGGATTAAAAAAATATATTTGTAAGGTTCATATAAAGATACCAAAGCAAATTCTTAACAATTTCAGGCCCCTAGATTTGTAAGAAATAGCCAGCATGCATTTACCAACACTCACATAATGTCAAATCAATCAGTCTTCCTTTCTTGACAGGCTAATCAGCTTAGAGGGTAAGGGGAATCAGTAGAAATAGTATATTGTATCTTGATTTTAGAATAAGTTTTGATGCAGAATTGTGTGACTGACAGTCCAGGGAAACACAGTTAAGGTGGACTTACACAGAAGGTTGAAAAGCTGCATTCAGAGAAGTTACCAATGCTTTCTTCTCAAACTGTGAGACAAGAATGGTTCTAGTCCTCTGCTACTTTGATAAGCAGTGAATGAAGTAGAAAGGAAATCTATATAGATGCAAACATGATGGGAAAGATTATGTACTCTGTGAAGGACAAGATCAACATCCACGACAACTTTGGTAAACAGAAGAAGTGGTTCAAAACAGCACAAGGAAGTTCAATTAAGGGAATAACAAAGTGGTATGCCTAGGAAGCAAAAATTAGTTGATAAACACATGACAGCAAGAGGCAGCAGAATTGACAATGGGTTAATTGCAAGCACATATGAATGCTGTTATGTTTTATTCTTGGAGATCAGGAGGTTACATCCAATGGAACATGTGCAGCTTGGGTCCTACATTTTAAATGAGGATAACTGAAGAAAGTTCAGAAAGGAACTACAA
The DNA here is from genome assembly GCF_036013475.1 of Columba livia. Taxonomy (NCBI): domain Eukaryota; kingdom Metazoa; phylum Chordata; class Aves; order Columbiformes; family Columbidae; genus Columba; species Columba livia. The sequence continues at coordinate 189,963,065 of NC_088602.1, read as the reverse complement.
GAACGCTAAGGGTTTAGGAAAAATGGTCTAGGCTGTAGCTCCGAGTGAACTGCTTTCTGGTACTGAAGAAAGTAGATTTTGAGGATGTGCTAAGAGTCTTATGATATATTGATACCAGGAGATCATTCTACAAAACAAAATAGCGATTAGATTTTTTCCACTTCTGCTGAACACGGGGCAAGCAACAGTGCATTTGTGTTAGAAGATTCTGTTGTGTAGCAAGGACCATTTTTGCTATTTGCTGCCTTATTTGTTGTTAAGATAGTGAAAACCTGAGTGAGTTACAGGGATTTTGTAGAATTGCTATTGTTAAGGCATTAAAGAGGCACATATCATGCATGGTGAAATTACTGTTAATCCTGTTTCAGTATAAGGGAATAGACTGGAGACAGGCAAGCCCAGGGTGTGATGAACATCTGAATCCCCTGGATGTGCCTCTTCATCCAAATTAGCTTTCCAGAGTCAACTGGGAAGACATTTTTAAGCATTTGGCTCTTGCCTGTTGTCAAGATCTTTGCATCGCTATTGGTCTCTTAGATCAAGTTTATCATTCCTCATCTCTTATTTGTGAATACTTGTTGGCACATGCTCTGTTGGCCTTTCTGCAGGTCTGCTAAGGGCATGGTGCTGCCTGCCTTTTTCTCTGAAGCAAAGGCAGCTGAAGGGGGGGTCACTTCCAGGGTGAACCTGCCCTTCTCTCTATCTACTGCCATGTTCTCTGATGTATCACCAGGGAAACTATCCCAGGTCAATAGTGAGAGGTTTTTATTACTGGTGTTATTTGGGAATTTTTGCTATTTATTTGTCTTATGCGTAGCCTAACAACCCTCATCTATGGGCAGCACAGAAAGAGATACTTGTGTGTGGGAGTTTCTGACATAAGTGCTGCTGCCAAGATGTGTAATGAAATCCTACTCTTTACCTGTCAGCTTGTGTCACTAAAACCCTTGCAACAGCTTTTTTTCACCAAAGACTTTGCCTAACTGTACAGGAAGATATCAGTACATTTACAACATCTAGTACAATGTAATAATGTTCTGTCCTTGCTGGTGTCTAGTGTAGCCTTGGGTTAACAATGTGTTAGGAGTGTATGAGAAAGGAAGAAGTGTAACAAAATGCGGTGGAGGATCCTTCAGTTGACTGCTCACCAGCTTGCTACCCAGACACAGACGCCCATGGTGGCCTGAGCCTTCCTTTCTGTGTGTGCCCAGATCCAGTTTCCAGTCTCAGGCTCCCTTAGGAGCCATTCTGAGACCTGCAGTGCCTCTGGGAGTCCCGGCTTCCCCCTCAAACCCTGACATGCCCACAGGATTGGGAGACTTGTAGAATGCATGTGCAAATAGGTTTTGCACAATATTTCTGGGTCTTCTACTTTTTTTCAGTGGGGAAGCCAAGAGAGGTCCCACACCCCTCCCAACCAGCCAGAGGACTCCCTGATGCAGTTGGCCACTGCCTGGGAGCCAGAGCACTCCTTCACACCCAGTCACCAGAGCGCAAATGTGGCACCTCTTTAGTCCTCCCCGTGAGGAGGACCCCTGCCAGGTGACTTCTGGCCAAAATCACCTTTTCTTTGCTCTCTTGAGTAGGAGCTGGTTTATTGTGGAGGGCGATTACATTTCAGTGGGAGAGCACTTAAGCTAATTGCTCGTTATCGTTAGTCCTGTGCCAACATTCCTCTGGAGTTTTAGTTCAAAGGCCTGTGTTGCAATCAAAATACTTCGCTGTTTGACATAGATATGCCCACAGTTCATCAGCTGAAAGAGAATGACTGCATTATGTGAACAGAGTGCACAAATATTGTCAAGGGAGCAGGTAACCAAGAGTAAAATCCGAGGGTGAGATTTCCTGTTTAGGTTCCTGAGGACGAATGGCGCTGAATAATTGAGAAGCCCTTTTCCTGCAGCTGCGGCCGTACTGAAAGGCCATCAACAATGTATCTTCTCATCACCAAAATTTACTTTATTGCTCAATTTCACATCTTGATAAATGTAGTGGAGATGTTTATATCCAGTTCACTTGTTCAGCTTGATAAGCTGTACAGAAGCAGTGAACTTCAGGCCATTTCATTTGATAGAATTCTCAGTCTAGTATAAAAAGAAAAAATTCTGCAAAACTTAATTTTAATACTATTTACAGCACATGCTGTGGCTTTTTTCTCTGAAATATGGTGACACCTATCAAGAAAGGTTACTGCAGACAATTTCTTGGTAAAGCATGTGACACGTGTGAGAGGGTATGCGTGGAATAGTGGCTTTCTAGAGAGACCATAGTCCGTGAATCTTTGTAGAGAAAACAATGAGAAAATAGTGAAAAGCACATGTTTTCCTGATTATTTCCCCTCTATTCAAATACAAATAATTTATTGTGCTGCTTTTTTTTTTTTTTTTCCTAAAACATTTATTTCATGTAGACTGTGCATTGTAAGCATATTGGACATGCTGCAGCATACATCACATCTTTTCTTGATGACTCCCTCTTCAACCCAGGTAAAATCTGAAGTGCCTTCCAAACTTTAAAACAGACCAGGGGAGCCTCTTTTCTGGCATGTGCAATTGTTTTGCCCAGTTTTACAGGGAAACTGTTTAGTGTGTAGCTATTCTTCACAGTAGTTTAGAATAGTAAGCCAAATGAAATTATGGTGGGTGTTTTCAGCAGACAGGCTGTAATTATCCAGTTTGGAATTTGACCAGAGTGAAATAGAAGCTTGCGTACCAATAAACATACTAGATGTAACATGTTTTTGAAGTTTTTAAACAAAGAGGCTTGTTTGGATAGTGAAAGTGCAAGATGGGAGTCAGAAAATCTGTTGCTGTGGCATACATTCAGTAGCTATACTGTGAATTATTTAAGCTCTCCTTGTCCCTGTTGTTTTTCATCAAAAAAGACCAGTTGTGTTGGACTTTACCACTGCTTGCTCTCTTCATTTTTACTCTTTATTAGCTCAGGAATAGTGATGGGGTTGGCCAAGTGTCCTGGACTCTTTTACATGCTGTTGAGTGCTCACTGGGTTCTCATCTGTGACTCCAGAATGGCCTTGCCTGTGCAGGGCTAAATTAATTACCCTGGCAAGGACAATTGTGTGAGCATTTGTTTGGAGGGACTCCACCCTGTGGAATTATTTATAATTTTAGCAATTATTTCATTTTCAAAATAAGATTGCCATTATATTTTTTATTTCAACAGAGTATTTTCCCATGGTGAGTTATTCTATGGTGGCTGTGAGCTGCTCTGTGTAGACAATCTCCTTGCTTAGGACTTTTGCATTGCCTATCACATCTGTGTGGAAAACACTAGGAAGGATAAACTATCATAAGGGAGCTAACTGCGACAGAGAAGTCCAAAGCAAGGTTTCATTTGTGAAACACCCATGTGAAAGCAAGGTTTTGTTTTCATGTTGAAGTTTTCCCCATAATTTTCACACTAGTATGCTTCACATGAATTTTGAAACTTCCAAATTTTGGTGTTTGTTAATTTATCCATGTGCTTATGAAAGAGAGGGACAGAATTTTAGGAGGGCACAGAATTAATGAACATACATATATATGCTTGTGGTGAGGCAGGACAGAAGCGACGAAAGATTGATTTGCTCAGAGTTGACCTCAATTACTGGTCTGTTGCAAGGGACACACGAGGGCTAATTTTGCTGTAAGTGTCATGACGTGAGAGTGGCAATATGGGATGGATGAAGTGCTATCATGATAACCGGAGATGGGTAAGTAATTTGAAAATATGAAAGAGTGAAGAGTATGTAGAAGAGAATCTCTCAGGATCAGCTTCTGGATATGCTTCAAAAAAACCTCTGAAACTCAGCAAAGCTGAAGCACTTGAAACTGTACTCAGCATAATTAAGGTTTTGTGACAAAAATCAAATGCTTATCCATACTATTGGTATTTGATGCAAACCTTCCTAAGCTAGAAGGTTGTTTCTTCTTCAAAGATCGGTTCTGCACTGGTGCTGCTCTCAGTCAAGAATCTCTCAGGACACAGGCTCAGGAGATCTCAGGAGACCAGCATTGTGTTGCAGTCAGGAACAGCACAGAAGCTCTTTCTGATGCTACCTCTACAGTGATGGGATTTTTTTTAGAGAAAAGCCTAAATTTGAGCCATGGGCTCGATGTAAATGAGATAAAACAACTCAGATTTATAACCTTTGTGGAGCAGAACAAGCTTGTGATGTTGGAGCCACACAGTTAAAAATACACTTAAATTCTTGTAGTCACCCTGAGAACATACCACACATACTTTCACACACAAAATAACGAGACATATAACCTTTTCCCCTTGCATTGCTTCATTTTTCCCTACTATTTCACAAAGTAGCTATGTTTTCATTAAGGACAAAATATGTTACAAATTTATCACAGCTCAGCACACTCTCATTTGTTCTTGCATTGCTACCAATCTAGTCATGTGTGGGGTTTTTTGTTGTTGTTGGTTTTGTTTTGTTTTGTTTTTGAATTATATAAGGTTGGATTCTTATCTTGGTTATTTTGGTGGACCTCTGAAGGCATGTCACTGGCTGGAACCTGGCTTCACAGATAATTAGGTAGCATTGTGCTTCTAAACTTTAAATTCAACCACCCAGATTCAGATACCCGATTCTAGTATTTAAAGAAACTATGTTGTTCTTGTTTGCTGTCCAAGTGGTGACCACAGTAGCTCACTGAAGTACTGGCGAAGGCAAGAGTGGCCTCCACACAGTTGAGCACTAATTTACATTGACACATATCCCACCATTTTCTTGGGCTGTGTGACAATGGCTAAGCACCCTGCCTGGTTTTAGAGCTTTCCAAGGTATTGGAAAGTATTGGTTGCTGGTATTAATTCTGTTTATATTTACAGCACAACTGACTCTCCCATTTGCTTAACACAGTAAGATAGGGACAGACTATCTGTTACAAAGGAACGCACAATACAAAGAGCTCAGCTGCTGGTTGAAATATTCCAATCATAAAAAGTGCTGCTAATTTAGCTAGGAAATAAATAGATTAATTGAGAATATTTATGAAGACTTGTTTGTGCAGATGTCCCAAGACAATAAGAGAATGGTATTTCCTTACTACATGAGGAGCTCATGTTTATCACATGGTAGTATCACAGTATCACAGTATGTTTGGGATTGGAAGGGACCTCAAAAGATCATCTAGTCCAATCCCCCTGCTGGAGCAGGAACGCCTAAGTGAGGTCGCACAGGAACATGTCCAGGCGGGTTTTGAATGTCTCCAGAGAAGGAGACTCCACAACCTCCCTGGGCAGCCTGTTCCAGTGTCTGTCACCCTCACTGAGAAGAAGTTTTTTCTCAAATTTAAGTGGAACCTCTTGTGTTCCAGCTTGATCCCATTACCCCTTGTCCTATCATTGTTTGCGACCGACAAGAGCCTGGCTCCATCCTCATGCCACTCACCCTTTATATATTTATAAACATTAATAAGGTCCCCCCTTAGTCTCCTCTTCTCCAAACTAAAGAGACCCAGCTCCCTCAGCCTTTCTTCATAGGGGAGGTGCTCCACTCCCTTAATCACCTTTGTTGCCCTACGCTGGACACTCTCCAGCAGTTCCCTGTCCTTCTTGAACTGAGGGGCCCAGAACTGGACACAATGTTCCAGATGTGGTCTCACCAGGGCGGAGTAGAGGGGAAGGAGGACCTCTCTTGATCTGCTAACCACCCCCCTTGTAATACACCCCAGGATGCCACTGGCCTTCCTGGCCACAAGGGCACAGTGCTGGCTCATGGTCATCCTGTTGTCCACCAGGACCCCCAGGTCCCTTTCCCCTACACTGCTCTCTAATATGTAATTTCCCAACCTATACTGGAACCTTGGGTTGTTCCTGCCCAGATGCAGGACTCTACACTTTCCCTTGTTAAATTTCATTAGGTTATTCCCCGCCCAACTTTCCAGCCTGTCCAGGTCCCGCTGGATGGCAGCACAGCCTTCTGGTGTGTCAGCCACTCCTCCCAGCTTAGTGTCATCAGCAAACTTGCTGATAGTACACTCTATTCCCTCGTCTAAATCGTTAATGAATATATTGAATATAGGCCCCAGTACTGACCCCTGAGGCACTCCACTAGATACTGGCCTCCAACTAGACTCCGCACCATTGACTACCACTCTCTGGCTTCTCTCCTTAAGCCAGTATGTCAGGTATTTACACTGTTTCCTTTCAGCATGTACATTTAGGTCTCTAAGTATGGGGCCTAGACCTGATTTTATCTCATCTGACTTAGGCATTTAACCAAGTGGGGTAAATCAGAAAGCAGAGCTGTTCTATTTCCCTTATGTAATCAAAGCAGGGCGGGGAGAGGGGAGAGAGACAGAGAAACACTTCTGGGATAAAGCTTTTGTTCCTTCCAGTCCAAGTTGCCTTCTGGAGATTAGAGACCTTATTCTCAATTGATCAGGGTGACTAAGTCAAGTCACGTAGGATGATGTCATGTGGGATGTATCATCTACATCACTTATTGGAGTAGCCCATCTCTGTCCACTGACTACACACAGAGAATGGCCTCCAAACTTATCCATCCCAAGTCTGATGATTAAGTAGCGTGAACAGTCCTCTCCAGGCCAGAACCAGTAAGAGGAAAATTGTTTTGAGGGTTATCCTTATCTCCAGGGTATTGTCTCACAAAAGCTATTTGTTGCTCTATATAATCATCTGACATTCATAGAATACCTTAAACAAAACTTCTCAGTCCCCTCCATCTTATATTACCCTTGCTTACTTCCCAAGCAAACAAATTGTATTTTTAAATGGATGAAGCTCCTAAGTGAATAATTTTTGGCACAAACGAAGGGCAAATAAAGAGGCACAAAATAAATTACAGTGGCTGAGGCTGTAAGAATAGCTAGTATTTCAGTGAAATAAGGAAAGGTAGAAAAAGAAGGCAGAGGTGCATGAGAAAGGTGAACTGCATGCTGTATTTGAACGAGCTCATAAAAATGTAGCAGTCTTTAAAATGAATTTTCAGAGGTAAGTTTTTTGCTTGTTTCTGGCAAAAAAAAAATAACCCCAAAATGTTACTTTCCTGATAAGACTAGAACTAGAAGAACACACTATTTCAGGGAAATTTTCACAGAATTATACCTTATACTTTGGTATTGTGGTGAAGATATTGTTATAGGAAAAGAAAAAAAACTGAAAAATTTTATTAATTCCAGGGAGAATTAACCATTTGAACTAAAGCGGAAGAATATTCCTACAAATGTTTAGATTATGAAACGCTCAACTTAAACTCTAGTACTGCAAACTTCTCACAAGATCCAGAGCTTCTCTTAAGCTGACCCATTCCTGTATGTATTTGCTACAAGATGTGAATGGAAAAAAGGCACAACCTTTGCTCCTCAGGCTTGAATTTTACTGCTAAGACCTCTGACTTCCATAGCTGTCACTTCCACCCTCAGCTGGGAGCTGGAGTCTCACTTTCACTCAAGAAAAACCTCCACAGATGCCAAGAAAGGCAACAAAGTCAGAACTGGGAACTTGGTGATTTTGCAAGATTTTCTATATTTTTGTTTATAGAAACAATTTTCCACTCTGTAACATGCTGGTAATTTCTAAAAGAAATAAAATTAAATTAAAAAACAAACAAACAAATGTCGAACCAAACCAAACCCAACAAAAACCCAAACAAAACAAACAAAAAACCCCAACCAACCAGTGAAACAGTACACAGAAAAAAACCCCAAACTAAACCCAAACAAAAAAACAAAGCCAAACCCCTATGCTTGTAAAGGTACAGATAACCCAGTCAACTATTTCATTGAGAAGTGTCATCTCTCACTGTACAAATTTCCTTTAGCAGACTTAGATGTTCAAGAAAGATTCAGCAAGAAATGAAATTAGATTGTCAATAACTTGTTTCATAAACAAGGAACAAAAGTGCAAATACTGTAAGTGAGGTTATTTGTGCATATTTTCAGCAATCCATAGAAAAGCAATGTGTTTTCGGTGATTTATTTAGTGACCTACTTTGCAAGACTCTATAGAAAGCTGTCAGTAAATGTTGAATCAGATTCTTTCAGACAAAATGTTGCTATTCTTGCTGTGTGCATAAACATCTAAATATGATAATGCTGTACACACATAAAGACTGATTGAACTCAAATTGATGGCAAAACTTTCCTAATGCAAGATCTGGTCTTTGGCAATTAGTAGACATGTCTGTAAGCAGTGAAGAAGTTACAAGCAAAAGACAGTAAAAGATTTGGCAGTGGATAATACAATAGCTATCCTTAGACTTCTTTTAAAGCTCATGTGGTCTCCTGTCTTGTGATGCAACTGCCTGAGAAAGCTGATAGTTCCAACCTCCATGCCTAGCCATCCTTTAACCTGTCATATGTTTTCCCTGAGATTACTTCTGATGGACAGGCACTCACTGTTATTCTTATATTATTGAAGGGAAAGTGGACTAGAGGGAAGACGAGTAACTTCTCCATGGGCCCACAAGAAGCTTGTGTTAGAGCAGGTATTTGAAGCTGGGCTAGCACTTCAAATACTAAGTCATGTTTTCTTCTTCTAGACTCCTGCTTGTCACATCTTCACAGCTGTGTGGGTTGAAGAAAATACTGCATCTTTCCCTGGAGCAGTGCATGACAGTAATGTTCAGACTAACACTTGAGGCAGGAAGCAAACTGAAAATCTATCGAAAGCACAGAAAATGGCAAAATTTAAAAAAGAAAAAAGGAGAACACCCTTTCAATTTGTCTTTATTATGGTAACTTAAGGTACGGCTTAGAGCAACAGTTAGCACTAGATATGACGGGAACAAAAGATAGCATTGGAAATGTGATTTGCAAGTAGATTGTGTACCCTTCAGCACACCAGCGCTCTTCAGTATTTACAGTGGTGCTTTCCAGGAAGCTTCTACCCAAATCAGTTCATTCACTCAGCAATCTGTTCAGGTGCAGGGAACCTTTCATAGGCTAGTCTTGCTTTCTGCCAGAATCAAGCACTGCAGTAATTCCAATATAAGCACCTCTTAAGCTATTTTTAATTTCAAAAGAACAATAAATAAATAAAACCCTCTTTCACACAACTCAGCTCTTCAGCTTCAAGTACTCATCCTTCTTTACAAAGCCAGAAGTTAACTGTCTCCCCCCGTTCTGATTTGGAAGCCTATTTACATTCAGAACCTTGAATTTGGGTGTCTAGGCTGTGTCCTAATATCTATGCATAGTTTCTTTTTGAAGCAGGACCATGTGTTCCTCTAGGCCTATGTAAGGGCAATAGACTCTCCTGTGCCACTTGGGTCACCATATAAACTCTGCAAACACAGGCTCTTGTGTCTCATTTTGAAGGCTCCATAGGATGTTTGTTGTATCCATGACTGCAAGATATGTACCAATGCACTGCAACCAATTTGAAAACATTAAAAAAAGCTGAAGCAAAATATTAAAGTGTTGCAACAAAGGATCAGATCCAGAGTATGAAGTTTTTTCTAAACAGGTAAAGTTAGCTGGGCGGTCCCATTGTTCGACTGTTGCCTCTGCTATATTTTTCTGGTTTCTTTCTGTAAATAGAAGGATGCTACTAACACTCATTCTGGTTTATGATCTAGTGGAGGAAGTCAGCTCTAATACTTTATGGCACCAAAGCAGAATATTTTTGCCTGTGGTTCTTTTACACTGATGATCTGCACTGTAAGAACCATAAATCAATATCTAGTACAACTTAAAATATTTCAAGGTTAACAATTAAACATTATTTCCCTTTGCAAGGAGACAAAAAATGTCAGAAATGCCTCTGCATTTGGTCTGCAAGGCATTTAATTTTAGCATCAATAAACATACAGGAATGTCCTCAATGTAGCTATTCTGATTTATATAGCTTTGTGTGCGTGCATACACATGCATGTGTGTGTATATACATAAAATATATTCAAACAAGAAATACTGTCTTATTTTGCTTTACTGGCATCTATGAGGAAAGATATTTGCCAGGGAAAAGGGATAAGGTAACAGTCTGAAAAAAATGTCAAGACTAGAAGCTTTGAAAATGGGTAACTTCTGGCAAGGTCATTTTAGATTAGAAGAGACAGTTTACCTTTCCTAAATTTTCTGAGGCTCACTGTGAAACAAATAACTTCCATGAAACAACAAAGCAATTAACACTTTTGCAGTATCATATCTCTAACCATGGTTACATATACAAAGTCATAATTCATCTACAGTGCAGTCATGAAGACATGACCACATTAGATACTGGTATGGCAGGAGTAAAGACAGATATCAGTTCATGTCATGGGTCCCTGAAGGGAGGTTGCAGCAAAGGTCAGATGTTGCAAAGGTATGTCTTGTAATGTCTTCTAGAACATCACTTTTTGCTTTGCTTGCCCCAGAGAGCAAAAAAACTTGATATAACATGTAAATTATAGGTTACATGTGATTTGAGCATATACATCGGTGAGCATGTGAGATAAAAACATCCATTTAGCAAGTGACTTTATGTTTCAAGATATATTTAGCTTTGGTAAGGAGAAAGAAGGTTCCTTGGAAGACATGCAACTGTGTTATTTTTGTAATAGATTCTTCAATTCATTCTTTACCCAGGGAGAATTCAGAGCCTGGCAGGACTGGTCATGAGTCAGAAATGACCTCTTAATGAACAAGCTGTCCGAAATAACATGCTAGCCAGGAGGAGAGCTGCCACTCCCAGCTATTCACCTCTTTGCTAGCCTGAAAAATAACAGTTTTGTTCAGGCTTTCTTGGCTTTTACAAATGCTTTAGTAAACACCAAATGACAACTTCAATCTGTTTACCCAGAATAGCCAAATGGTCGGCATAATGGTGTCTGTCACAACAGTGGGAAATACTGTATTACCTTATTAAGTTATCATTTCTGTTAATAAACTCATGTCCTGCTTACAGTTAACAGCAGTACAGGAAGAAATCAGCAGAAAAACATGGAAAAGAATCCATGTTACTACCTAAAAATGGCTAACAACAAACTGTGAAAACCATGCAGTTAATCAGGCTATTGAAAGTGACTAAAATGAGAAAACATAAGAGCAAACAAAAAAAAAAGAGGAACAATTAGATCAACATCAGCATTTTGTAGGAAGGTTTCTGATGACCTGAAAAAATGTTGCCTGTATGGAGTGAATTGCTACAGACTAGGAATGAAAATTTGTTGTGTTGGTGCTATGGAAATACTTTCATGTTACTTGCGTAAGAAATACTCACTAGTATGGGGAAAAAAAAGAAATATTAATCTGTAGGGCATTCTATAACGAAAGAATGCTCCTGTTCAATGTGTGTGAGCCACTACCAAAGCTTTGTAGGAGACACTGATAGGTATTAATAGAAAGTTGGCCATTGATGACAGGCATGAACCTAATGAAGAAATACAGGGAAACATTCCAGTTTTGTGGAGAAGAGAAAAGAAGTATGAAAACCTCTCAGGACTTCCTTGTTTTGCTGCAGAGGCCAGTTAACAAGCCATGAACCACAGCCACAGCAATGTAACAAGAAAAGATTGAGAACTGCAGGCTGAGCTCTTGATCAGTCTGGGGACAGAGCCAGGATGTGAAATTGAGGAGAGAGGGAGAACGGAGTGCAGTGCGCTACAGTCTCAGATATTTAAGTAACAGCAGGAGATTTTGGAAGCCTGCTAATATTAGAAGATAAATGGCATAAATTATAAGAAAGCTGAAATCCTGGTGGTGATGGTGCATTTTTTCAAGTACAAAGCTGAGACTTGCTCTAATGTGTTACCACGTTTCAGATTCTAATAGAAGCTATTGGTTTCTGTGGTTTCAAATCTCTTTCTTCCCCTTCCCCATTTCTAATTCATTTTGAACGTATTCTGGATTTCCTGAAAAGCAGGATGTGCCCGCCACACTAGTGCTTACAAAAAGATGTGAAGAGGAAGCTACGCTCATATTAAGCAACACTAATAACATCTGAGGCACTGAAGGAGGCCACTAGCACTCGTTTTCCGGGAAGTGATGGAGAGGAAGGTCTTAGCATTTTTCAGTGTGAGAAGAATCAAGTCTGGTAAAGTTTGCTGGTGAAGGGAATTGTTACTGATTTGGGAACTCTTCAGCTCCCCAGGCTTGAGCTGCACCCCTGCACCATATTGGGGCAATGATGATGTTGTTAGGCATCTGTGTGTGGTGGGGAAACTGCAGGAAACTCCTTACCCAGTCCCTGATCTGGACAGCTGGAGGAACACAATTTGAAAAGACAGGATTATGTCCCAGCTGATCATCTAGACACAGCTTGAAATGTCAGGCAACAGTGACAGCAGAGTGAGCTCTGTGTCTGACAATACCAGGAGTGCTCTGTTGACATCCGAGAAATATTTCACTCACCATCCTGCTTGGAAGAGAGATTTTCACCATTACAAAACTACATTAAAATACAGTTTGACTGACAAGTGTCAGCATTCAGCACAATAGATGCAAACTTCATAAACTGACTATGCTGCCAGCAAATATGTCCCTATACCCCAAGCCACTGCTTTTGCAGATGGAGACTGAGAGAGACTGCACGCGTATGTGTATACCTCACCTACACATTTACAAATGTTTCAATGTTATACTGAAACCTCAGACAAAGAGGGGAAATCCATATGAGGAACAGCAACAGATGTATGGCAGGATTTATCTCACCTAACTTTAGACATCCAGTGTGTAGGCGTCTCCATCTGAGCCAGCCAGCCTGTGCTCCTTTTATAGCCAATGGAGAGAAATAGACACTTTCAGGGCCTGATTCGTCTGCTTTATTTTAGATTACATGTACATTGCAATGAGATGAGATGCATCCTAGAAATGCCATTTTCTTTCTATAGAGTATGAAAGGACCTTGAGGTGACTAACTTAAACCTAAATTTGAACACTGGCTAAACCAAGAACTAAAAAAGTACAACCAAACACTTTCTTTCCCCCCGCCACCAGGGATTTTTTAATGCTAGCTTTGTTTTCTGTTCAGTTATAGCATGATCCCATAAAACAATGTGGTTTATGAGCAAGTGACAGGGCCTATGGGGCCAGAGCTGTCTTAAATCACGTTACTACAGAACTCTTCTGTGCCATGAAACCATGACTGTGATGTTGATCCCACATGGGGATTTAGGTAAGACCTTTACAAATTGAAGATGAAGTAGATTAGCCCATTAAAAAAGGCAGAGGTTTATTTAGCTCAACATACACAGATTTGTGCAATCTACACCACCGTTACCTGAGTGTTTATCCAACTGATCAGCAGATCCCTAGGGCCAAATGGCTCACCTGGTTTGGAATGGGTATATATCTGACTGATAAATATATTGGCTCTTCATTACTCTAACAGTGGTAGCTATGGATGTAAAACATCTAAAAAATAAAAAAAAGTTCTTATCGCTAAGGATTCTGTTCTGTAAGGCAGACCAACGTGAATCTTCCCACATCTATGTAATACTAGGGGTACCCAGGAGCAAATCCCTGTGAAATTCAGTGCTTCCTTAAAAATGTTTTGTTGTAGGAGGATTAAAGTGTCCATTTAGTGGCCTTTAGCTTTCTTGTGTGGTTTTAGTTTCTTCTGCCTCCGGGAGACCTTTGGTACACTTTCTTGCTCAGGCAGGCAAAGTACAAGCTGTTCACCTGCCTGCTGAAGGCACCTCCTGCCCTGCCCATCCAGCACCATCCATCACCTCATCTGGGATACCCAGAGATGTACAAAGCCAACATGCTGCAGTATGTGCCTTGTGGTTCTTCACTTACAATCCGTATTGTGGGGCAGATACAGGAGCTCCTTCCCTTTAGCTACTTATGAGCTGATTTACTAATCTTCTTTCTAAATTAAATACATTACAAGGTGCATTGCAAACCTAGAGAAACACCAGGAAAAAACTCATTATTTAATGCTTTGTTTCATATTATTACACATTAAAAGCTACTTCTCCCTGGATATATTTTGTGCCTTTCAGTATCAGAGATTCAATGTCCAAGTGAGTTATTTATGGAAGACTGGGGTCTGAGCCTAAAGCAGAGAAATAATAAGTTTTGGACTGCGGATACATATTATCTGTTGGCAAGTAATTTTAAGAGGATTCTTTCTTCTGCTTTCCCTCAGCTTTATCCCCCCTTTCTTATAGTAAGAGTTGATGCCCCAGCAGTTGGGCCAATTCATCTTTTTTTACATGACCTCACTGAAAAGTGGACTTCTCAAAAGGTTCAGCTTAAAAGCATAATATACCCCCTCTCCACTCCAATCTTATCCTGGATCTGCTGTAAAAATATTACATCAGTACAGCCTGATTCTTCGGGTCCATGATTAGCAAGGCCAAAGTCCCTCTAGTAAACCCACACAGCCATCATTTTACCTCTAAACACATCTTAGAACTGAATGCAGAGAAATCAACAATAGACAGTAACTGCAGGTTCCTACAATGCTGTTTTATGAAATCATTTTACTGTCTACCACATCTGAAATAGTTTTTGTCTTAACAGCATAATTTAAAACTTGCTTGAGGTGCATCAAGTGAATAATAGGCTGGCAGCCAAAATATGCCAAAGGTATTAAAATTTACATTAAGCAGAGATTTGCAGGAAGCTCTGGACTATAAAATCTTTCTGATTAAAGTGTGGTTCTGGGCTGAAAAGTGTGTATGAAAATATGAAATACAGCAACTGCTTGATGTTTGCTCTCGAGATAAAGAATTTTCACTATAGCCTCATTCCTGTTTCTGCTGCAAAGCTTTCTCTGGTACAGAAGAGTAATTTTATTTTCTTTGCATTCCTGTATCCTTACAGTTATTAATTCAGTGTTAAATACAGGGCTTGTTGTGTCCTCTGAATTGTTGTTGGTTGTTTGTACTATTTACAAGTATTATGTACTTATTAGCACCTTGGTTAGGTGCTAATAATCAAGGATCAGGTTTTCATTGTTCCAGTCTCTGCCTGGAGAGCTCAAATTTAAATAGACAATATGCACATGGGAAAATGGGAAGCATAAGTAAATTGATTTGCCTCATGTCTTGCAAGTGGGTCAGAAGGGCCAGAGTAGGAATCAGGTCTCTTGACTCCAGCTCTAGGACTTATTCACTGATTCATCTTCTGAGTATATTTAACAACAAATAGCCCCTGACAGAAACACCTTACAATTTAAGCACAAAATGAAAGAAAAACTTAAAGGCTGGGAAGAAACACTAAGGCTGCAATGAGATGCATTGGCTAGAAACTTGCTCAAAGTGACCTTTCTGCTGTTTCCTATAATCTCATATTCTTTTCCTTTTCCCATCCCTTTCCCACCTCCTGTCCCCCCGTGGCACAGCCTCTCCCGCTCCTCTGGGATGGTCTCAGTCACCAACGAGTCTGCTGAGGGCAGAGCTCTCCTGTGCAGGGATTACCTTCCAGCTACGGGGTGTGAGCTTCCTCACTGCGGGAGTACAGAAACAGCAACCCTTGTGCAAGAGATGTGGGTGAACAACAGCATCAGCAGAAGAGCCCGGAAAGTCTAGCAGCTAGAAGCTGTCAGAGCAGCTCTGTCTTCCCGGCCAAACAGCACCCAAATGATGGCATTAATTAATTTTTACTTCTCCAGTATTGCTATTATTAATTAAGATTACGATTGCCTCTACTCAGAAGAGCAATGAAAACACCTTCAACATCTATAATTGCTGAAAATTATCACTGCTAGGGACTCTGTGAGAGTAAGAAAAGTACCAGGCTTTACTTTCTAGTCCCAGGTGAGTTTTGTAGAGACGGAAGTTCATTAAATCACTTTGTGAAAGGAACCTATTTGATCCTGAAGTCATTCAGGCATGCTGCTGTTGAACCCTAAAGTGTGATTGCTGTCATTTTTCAAAATATAAATACTTCTATAGGTATATGCTTCTATTCTGAAGGATTCTGGTCAGAAAGAAACTCATGCTCAAAGCAGTGGACATTGGCCAATTTGGATGTTTATCAGTGTTGCAGTTATCCTCAGATTTAACTTGTTGCATAAGAAAGTAAAAATTGGCCTGCTTAGAAGGCAACTGGGAAACTTTATTGAAGTGGCAAACTATGTGACAGCTAAGGAAATAGGCTTTTATGCACAGGGAAACAAGTGTTAAAGTCAAAACCACACAAGGCTTATTAAAATCGTATTGAGTGTTGGCAGTGAATAAGTGCAGATGGCTTTCTGAAAGCAGCTTCCTGATGGTTAAAAGAATAGAAAATAAAAACAAAAAAACCTCAATTAACAAATTGCCATGATTGTTGAGGTAGAGATGTGAGAAGATGGACAAAAGAAATTACTGAGTGTCAGGGCAAATTTGCTAGTTGGCAATGATGTTGCTTAAAAATGGAGTAGGTGAATGCACGTTTACAAGTTCTCAGCTGCCAGCTGCCAAGAATGAAAGTTGCACATCTGGCTAATAAAATGGATTTGTTCTTGATTGCTTGGTTTCTAGTGGTGCTAGCTAAAGATGTAAAATTCTGGAAGAAAGGAAAAAGGTCTTATCCCTAAGGACTCTGCTCTGTAACACAGACAAACATGAATCTTCCTGCATCCATGTAATATCCGTGAGCAATTCCCTGTACATTTCAGTGCTTCCTTGTAAGCATGCTGCCAAGGATTAGAGTGTTGCTTCAGTGGCCTTTAGCTTTCTTGTGTTGTGGTTCTTGTCCCTATTACCCCAGGAAGATTTTTGATACACCCTCTTACTTTGGACAGTGAGCAACGAGCTGCTCATCTACCTACTGAAGGTCCTTGCTGCCCTGCCCATCCAGCACCATCCATCAGTTGATCTGTGGTACCTGGTGCAGCAGAAAGGTGACAAGCTCTAGTTACCACGTGACTGGTCTTCTAGGTAAAGTGGGGCAAGACAGAACTGGGAGAATAAGGAACATGGCGTTGAGGAGGTAGGGTAGAGAGTAGGAACAGAAGGAAAAAGGGGGAAAAGGTTGTAGCACTGGGGTGAAGGTCCTAGCTTAAAATTGGAAGAAATGTGGTAAAGGAATCTATGTAGGTGACATTGTTTAGCACAGGGTTTTGCCAGTTCATTTGGACATGGTGCAGCTCATTTACTTTCTAAAGAAATACCTAGGGCCAAATCTTTCTATCTCTCTTGAACTAGTGATTCTCTTTACAGGTCCAGCCTCATTTCTGATTCCCATTTCTAATTCTAGTTTCTGATTCTGAGTGATATAACACCTACACACTTATGCAGGTCAGCTGAGATGAAAAAGCCCCCCCAGCCCTGGCATGTTCTTTGTTCTTTCATGCTCAGACAGTGCACTCTCACAGCCTGTTTATCACTCTTGAGATGCTGAAGTCAGGGTATTGCATATCCCAGAGTTGTCAATAAAGTCACTCATGTATCTGTGAACTACTTTTTGTTTCCTCTCACAGGCTCAGGCATTCACTATTTACTTAGTATCATTTTGACAGTACTTTTTAGTGAGGCTAGAAGTTGAATGGTTTTACTGCTGTTGGCCTGCAGCCAACGATGCTTCCATCTCAGTTTGGAAATGAAAAAAACAGAAAGTATAATAAATGTGGTTTTACTTCATTTCTTTATGCCAATCACAGCTGTTGCACTTATAGAATAACACAAGGCCACGGAGCCTTCTGGGCCACATGTGACTCACAAAGAGTTCCAGTGTGACTTCCAAACTGGGGATACATTTCACGACCAGGGCTGTACTTCTGTCATCCACAACTCTGTCTCAGAGAGGAAGTGAGTTAAAGGAATGCTGGAAACTCAGGTAGAACTTTGTCCTGACACTCAAATTCTTGTCCAGCCCAGGTAAATATTGGAGTGGAAAGGTGGGAACTATGACTAAATGTGATGTATATGACATGGCAGTTGTTAACGTACTTTGTCAAAGTTTGGTCAAGTTTTTCGCATGTAGCTCACAAGGTCGGAAAAGTTTGTAGTTGCAGCTTGCATGGGCGCTGCAGATGTAGTGATACAAGCATGCTCTACAAGTAGTCTAGGGCAGCAACAGGGAATTTATCCTGATTTTGGCCTGCATTCACCCTTTCTGGCTTAGGTCTTAGTAAGTAAACAAGATTTCTTTGTACCTTACCTACTTAATAGAGAAAGATAGGGACATTTAAAGGGCCACAGAGTCATTTTATGATCTGAATTCCTCTCTGAGGTGACTCATGGATGAAAAAGATGCCTATAGCTACAACCTCCGGGCTTATCCAGCCTGACAGCATTAAGGGAACACTTTTATCTTTAATTAACAGGCATCTTTGGTCATGAAGAATGCTGTGATCAAACACAATGAAAGCAGATGTATGTCAAGACTGTATTGAGTATACCGCGGACTCTGTCACTATATAACATGAGTAATAAAAATATTTTTTGTAACATGTTGACTGTTAATGATGTCATTGGTAAACATGATCAGCTTTAGGGTAACCCCTCACAAGTGCAGTCCCACTTCTGAGCTATAAATTGTTGATGTGACAGTCAGCCACTGCAGCAATACTGCACAAGTTGTTCAGCCTCGAATATTCAGTGTATATGTAAAAAGAGGAAAGAAATAAGCCCCATTTAGACTGTTTGGTCTTTATTATTTTCTCCATGTATCCAGTCCTCATACACCCTGTTGGTTCATTTGTATGGAATGAATTTCTGTGCATGAACTGTAATGTCAGTATTTTGGTGCCACTGAAAAGCAGGAGTTTGCTGTTAACATCTGCTGGTGGTGAGAAAAAGAATGGCCCAAAATCTCCAAAAAGTCCTGATGAACAGAGGAGAGTGAACTCTCAGCAAGGTGTAAAGAAACAGGATGAGCAAACTGTGTCAAAATGCCCGACTGGTAAGAAGCCCTTCACAGAAATGACTGCATTGAGTAAAGGAATGTCATGAACAAACTTCAGCACACTGCCTGCTGAGCTCAAGGTAGTGTTCAACTGGAAGGTCATGAAAGCAGCTGATTGCATAAGGTCTCCAATCCAGGCAGCGTGAAATGTGTGCATGTAACTAAGGTATTATGGAAAATACAGAGGTGAAGATAATTCATCAGGTTCATAACATGAAAGAGTAAATTGCTGCATTAAGAAATACCATAATCATCTTATACTTTCATGCCATAAAGATTTAAAAGCTGCAGGTGGTGGGTGGCAAATGGAGTGGCAAGGGTAGGCAGTTCCTTGAGGATGCCAAGATGAGTCAATGGACAAGAAGAGTAGCTAACAAATGAGACCACTCAACAATAGCCTAAACCAGAGAGGTAAGTGAGGACCTCTCTGCTGGGTACCATACTTACCAGTCACTGCAGTTGGCATATGAACTCCTCTAGTCTGAATGGTTTTTAGGATCTGACCCCCATTTGGGCATTTTTGAGGCTGCCTTGTGGGGAGGAGTGGGGAAGGGATGGTGACAGTTGCCCACCTGCATGCGGGTACTGGTGAGAGGCCAGGTCATGTTGCTCTCAGGATACCTCTGAAGTATCCAGCTACAGGACAACAAGGAGGCCAAGCAAATCTTAAGGGGACTGTAGCTCCATGAATGTTGCCTAACACAGCACAGGAGACCTGAGTAATGTGACAGAGTTGCATCCACACAATCATATATCCCTGTTTTACACATTAGGCCCTCTAGTCTCATTGATCTTGATTTGTTAGCCAGTGTTCCCAGGTTAGTGTTTATTACATTTTCCTTTTCCTTTTGATAAAGTTCTGTGGTTTAATACTTTGGGTCAAGTGCTTGTCAGAGGCCAGAACCAGTTCAAGAGTCCTTAGACCAAGATATTCTGTTTTCTAGAGTTGCAAGAGTTGGAGCTAGTTTTGCTTAAGTTTTGAGAAGGCCAAACTCTTGGTAAGTAATTCTCTTTGCTACTTAGCAGCATCTTGCAGAGGAATTACATATTCATGCCTTGAGAAGCTGCCAGTTGTAATGTTGCTTTTGTTGTACTTCTTGAGACAGCAAAATTAAGCAGGAATATCATAAATGTCTTACTTAATATTCTATTACACTCATAAAAACATTACCATCTTAGACATAACAGTAACTTCCTTATTTTATTAAGTTGTTTGGCAGCTAAGGAGCTGTAATTCACAATCCTCCCTAGACTATAGATGCAATGTTTGAAGAGGCTATTCACCTAGATGTCCACCCCTTTCATTTATGATTTGCCAGAAGGGGCAGAATGGGAGCTATGGAGCAATGATGAAAATAGGTAGCTTTCTCATTAGCTACTACAATTCACATCTGGTTTAGTTACATAACCTAAAAATCAATGGCAGTGTAAGTTAATTCACTGGCTGTGAACTGCAGCAGTTAAAACATCTGATTTATGATCCCTGGTGGAACTCAGTGCTCCAGCTGTGGGGGAGGTCACCTCTCTAGCTGACTGCAGCTACATGTGACAAGGAAAAGGAATCAAAACTGTAAGGCATTTTGTTCTGGTTTGGGGACGTTTTTTTTAACAATGTCTTGTGTATACTTTGCAGGCAGCTTGATGCTAGGCCACATTCAGCATCAGCTGCTCAGCACTCAGTGTTCCTTTTGCATCCCACTGACTGATTGAATTTTACTGGAATGAAAGCTTCGTCTAGGTCCACATAGATGTTCATTGCTTGTTTTGCTCGTAAATGAAAGTGTCTGTGGCTTTCGTGCATGCCCATCTACTGCCTTGTTGAGTTACACCATTGTTAAAAACACGTGGCTTGCTTCTGACCACATAATTTATTCAAAGAAAATAGACTGAGCTAGTTGAAGTATACTTGCTGATTATATTTGGTCTTGGTATGCGCGTTACAATTTTGCTGTCTGTACTAATTAACACATTCAAATAGCTGATGCAAGAGGCACTAAGGTGAGTGTATCTCTTGACATTAAACATACAGCTGTGCTGACTGGATCACCAGAAGACCAGTGTGTGAATACAGATGTTTTCCTCCCATACACGGCTTCCAATTATTTTCCTTGTTTGCAGCGCATTTTAATTCAGCCCTAGCAATTTTAATCACTGGGTTGCTTTTGCCACTTAACTGGCTGTGATGCAGTGAGAGAGTGGTAGGACTTCCATTTCTTGATAAGTTTTACAAGTGCCTCTGGGATCTGTTATCTGAAACTCAGCTTTTTAGGACACATTGGATATGTCTATTATGTTCACATTCCTAGAAGACTTATAGTGTTTGTTCTCTGACCTCTCTGGAAAAGTAGTAGTTACAGGCATTTGTTAGTTTTTCTGGCAGCATTTGCTCCCAGACTTTTTGCTGAGGCTGGAATATGTATGGCTGTTTAGGTCTTCCATGTTTTTGCACAAGCACCTGCCATATCGCTTTGACTCTTCGCGTCAGGTCCAAGTGCCTGGAAGGGCAGTAGAGTGGGATTCATCTAACCTAATCCTGAGTCACTTGTCCAGGCTCTTTTAAAGTCAGTGGTGAGCAACAGACACTTCCAACGTATGACTCATCTCATCCTAATATAGGTATCCAAAATGCATTCTAGAAATGCCTGAAGTTAGATGAGCTGTATCTCTTCCCAAGTGTCCCAAGAACTGCAGTCAATTGCAATTCTGTCAGGGAGACTTCTATTTATTTCCCTGGTGTTGTTGAGCTTAACATTGGGTGTCATTGCTGTCTCTTGCGGATTCCTCAAAGCTGTCTCCACATTAATACACTGGAATGCGGTGCATCCATTTGGATTTCCATGAATCCTAGTAGTCCCTGTTGTTGGGGAAACTGATATTCTTCCTTTGTAAATTGATCCCAAATTATGTTCCCAAATATCTAGAACTACTCAGTCCTGTGAAACACAAAGTACTCATTCACTTCTTCTGTAATTCTTGTGTTTGGCAACAAAAGTACAGAGAAGGCAGGTCATTTTTAATTTAGCTAAAGGCACATGAGAACAATGTTTTAGCAAATGTAAATCTGCAGTTTATCTAAGTGCAGTTTAGCTATGTTTAGCAGCAATACCTCATTTTTTTCCACTCATTTTATTATTCCCGTATCTTTATTTTCTCATAACAGAATGAGAGGTATGAGACAGCAGTGTGGTTGGTGAATTGTTTTTATCTATTTCCAGGTAAAATATGTCCAGAAGATATCCCATCCTACGTATAGAACTTGCTATAAGAATGATGCAGTATTTTGCCAGGATATATATTTTGTGTCAATACATTCATTAAGTCATTTATTTCAGTGGGGTTTTCTGTTATCTGTAACATTAAGCATTCTTCCTTTCCTTGGGACTCTACTCAGTGTAGGCTGTTTCAAAGGGCTCCAATCAGTGCAGGCACAGCCTGCAATGGTCCAAACAAGGAACTCCTGTTGGTAGTTCCACCAGAGAACTGCTGGTTCCCCTTGCCTGGATTCTTCTGGCTGATGTACAACCACATCCAGACAATGTATGGAAGACACTTGTGCCTCTATGAAAAAACATTGACTCACCCTACTTAGACTGTGATGAGCCTTAGGCCATAACCCATCTTGCTACCAACTGAAAGTTACACCCTTTCTCAGAGAGGAACACAAGAAATGCACTGTGTTTTCCCAGAGTCCATTGAATGGCTCAGGAACCTTGGACTGAATTTAT
This sequence comes from Columba livia, assembly GCF_036013475.1. NCBI lineage: Eukaryota > Metazoa > Chordata > Aves > Columbiformes > Columbidae > Columba > Columba livia. The sequence continues at coordinate 189,940,597 of NC_088602.1, read as the reverse complement.
AATTCTGCTTACAGTTTGCAATATCAAAGGGCTGGTGCCATCATATAATTTTAATTAGCCTTCACTTGTTTACTGTTTCATTTTGAAATCTGTAATGTTATTGAAGTCTTTGTAACCTGGCACATTCATTGGTGCTCCATTGCCTATTCATTATTTGTTTCTGGATTGCTGTGTACTGCAGTCTTGTCTTTGCATTTACTGATAGAGCATTCAGACATTATTCCTCCACTGATAGTGCATTTTCTCATCAAACCTTTCCCAAAAGTAGCTTTCCTGTATTCAATCACATAGCAGCTGCTATCCTCTCTTTCCCTTTTTGTGTATTTGTAATATAGCCAGCAATACCCAAACAATGCTTACTATTCATGACGCAGTGGTACGTGGCATTGAGCTTCATGTTTTGTAGGTATATGGTGACAGCTTGATAAATTTGGGCAAACATTTAGATTATTTGTGTGGTTCCAATGGGGGAAGATGGGAATTTTTCACTCCACCTTTGTAAAAGAAAAAACTCATTCACAGTCCTCTTCAGATCCCTTCCCTTAGTAGGGTAGTATATATATCTTCCTTTCTCTGTTCTTTTTATGTTTATGGTATAAGAAACCTGAGGCAGAGAGTGAAAGCTAAATTTCTGCATTTGCATTAACATTTTGGTTTGGCGTTGTACAACACTTCTGACGTGAAACCCCTGATCATCCTCAATCACCATATGCACTGGTTTAGTTTGCAGAACTATGTTGGTGTGTGAAAATTAGATCACTTTTGGAGAAAACTAATAAAGTACTTGAGATCTGTATCTAATGTATTCCACAGTTTAATGGGAATGCAAAGGTCAAAACTGATGAATGGCTCTTTGGACAGCCGTGTCTCACATGTGTGTTTGGAACATTTGATCGTGGGGACTACCCTAAATCTAGCCTGCAGTAAACTCTCAAAACCTTGCAGCATGTAGCTGTGGTGGTCACTGCATTAACTGCTTTGATCTGCTAATGTGCTTCTGTCATGCTAAATTATTTGGTGATGTAGATAAAACCACTGAATCTTAGGCTTTTTAGAAATACAACAAAATAAGCATAGTCAACATGGCCTGAGATTCACTTGTACCATGTTAATATTGGTACTTAGTAACCATCAACTTAGAAAAAAAATCCATTGGGAACAATCTCTTCCAGCTGTGGCCTGAGGATATTGATTTCAAAACTGAAAAGTTTTAAATCAGATGGTTGCATGAGGACTTCCCACAAAAAGGTTCTAACTTTTAGGACTGATGTGATCAATTTTACTCGAAATGTGCTTGCTTATTATAGCTGGCAGCACATATTCGAGCAAAGCTAATCAATAAGCACTAACGCACAGATTGATACCATCCCCTGTCAGGCAGTTAGGAATTTAATGTGTTTGCAGAACAGGATCCTGGGAATAAAAAATAAAAGAAAAAATATTAGTTTATTGATTGTGCTCCTGTGACCCATTTCCTATATATTTTTACTCCATTTGTTACAATGTAGCTGGGTTAACTGTATATGCCTGTGCACCATTCCTTAGCATACTAACAACTCTGCACTGAACCATAATTTGACTTAATAGAACATTGTCTTCAGAAGCTTGTAACCTAATCAGATATAATGCCAATATTTACAGAAATGCTCAAGGATACTTTTTCAACAAGGACTAGCCACAGGCCAGATTGAAATGTTCTGCCTTCAGTTATTGCAATAGGAAATGTGTTCAATTACAGAATTTTTGAAATGGAAAAATAATTTGTTTTCTTTACCATTCTCATGCTTCAAGGAGATAAAACCATTTTTACTGAAATTGAAAACAAATGGACCTTCAGACAGGCTACCTTTATTACTAGTGGAGGCTCTTTTGAAAAAATGAGAGAGATTTACGTTAGCTTCCATCTTCATCTACATGCAATAAATTCCAGCAGAGGGGGAAAAATACAAATGGAAGATTGTTTTTTCTCTGGCAATAACAGCCTTTAATGCACTTTATGTCCCTAATGACTCTTGATTAACTCAAGCAAAGGAAGTTAGCTCTGACCCTTTACAGAAATACAGACAATACTATCCTCCATACAAAATTGAAACACAAGAAATGTGTTTTCAAACAGATGGTACAGAAATTAAATTTAAGAAGAATGTGACTACTGAAGACTTAAGTAATTTCTGAGAAACTAACAGAATGCTAGTTTAGAGATTAGACTGAGCTTGAGGTCTGGAATGATTTATAAGACATTGTGAAGCATCTCTTTAGAACCATATGATGAGTCCATGAGCACTTGCTGTATGAAGAATGAAGGGTAGTGACAACAGGCCACGATGACATTGGAGGTAATATCACAGGAAAAGAGACCTGCGGCAGAAATATGTGTGCAGCCTAAAGTAACGTTCCAGCAAAATTAGCTCCGGGTTAAGGGTAACTGGGAAAAAGAGCAATGTTCTCAGAACGGACAACTGGTATGGAGACAGCAAGTGTTCCTAGGTGGGAACTTTCCTGTAGAGCCAAAGATTATGGTAGATGCACTGTGTAAGAAACAATACATCAGCAGTCCTGAACACCTCTAGCTAAGTCAATCAAAGATCCTGTCTTGGTAAAACAAAAAAAACCTGACCTCTGAAGAAAACCTGGTTTGTTTGGATTGTCCAAGAAAATGTTCTGCTCATTCTAAGTAGCATATACCCATTCTAGACTATTATTCTAGTTGTGCAGACGTAGCTTTGAACTAAGAGATACAATGATTGGATAAGTAACTATGAATGCTAATGTTATTTCTCCCAAACATAGTGGATTGGATGCATTAAAGACTGTAAATAGGTATGACATTTGGATTTCAACCTATAATCCTTCATCCCTATTATTTTCAGTTTGATAGGCTAGTGCAAAATGGATTCATCACCCATGAACCACAGATTGCTTACTGCAGGTGTTGTGTTTATTACAAGAACAAGATTTAAAATTCTTGCAGCTTTTGAAGATGATTTAAGAAGTGTTTGAGATATATAGGAAAATGATGAGACAGGTAAAGCTGAAAAAATGTACCCTCTCCTTTCAATAAAGATTAGCTGTTACCGTGTTACATGTTGCATGCACATCCCTGATAGAAGTCAACAGTTGCAGACATCCTTGTGAGGTTTTTCTGAGGTCATAAGCAGCTATGACTGAAAATGAGTCAATGATACCTTTTCCACCTTTCGGAACAGAGGAAATAAGGTGCTCAACATTGCATGGTTGCAGCAGAAAGCGTGTTAGCTGACTGCAACAGGAACAGGTAAAGCTGATTGCTCCCCAAGATGTAATGGTGACAGATCAAACTAAGTCACAGCTTGGTCAGATGTTTATGATTTTTGGGAGACCTGGGTCAGAGCCAATTGCCCAAAATTAGGCATCTGGTACCGTGTGTGCTTATCCTGCCCTGCCTCCAGTTGTAGGTCTCTGTTGAGTCCTCTGTCATGCTAGCAGCATGAATGGAATGGGATAGAATGGGATGGAATGGGATGGAATAGAATAGAATAGAATAGAATAGAATAGAATAGAATAGAATAGAATAGAATAGAATAGAATAGAATAGAATAGAATAGAATAGAACAAATTTCACAGTATCACAGTATCACAGTATGTTTGGGATTGGAAGGGACCTCAAAAGATCATCTAGTCCAATCCCCCTGCTGGAGCAGGAACGCCTAGGTGAGGTCGCATAGGAACATGTCCAGGCGGGTTTTGAATGTCTGCAGAGAAGGAGACTCCACAACCTCCCTGGGCAGCCTGTTCCAGTGCTCTGTTACCCTCACTGAGAAGAAGTTTTTTCTCAAATTTAAGCGGAACCTCTTGTGTTCCAGCTTGATCCCATTACCCCTTGTCCTATCATTGTTGGCCACCGAGAAGAGCCTGGCTCCATCCTCATGGCACTCACCCTTTATATATTTATAAACATTAATGAGGTCCCCCCCTTAGTCTCCTCTTCTCCAAACTAAAGAGCCCCAGCTCCCTCAGCCTTTCTTCATAAGGGAGGTGCTCCACTCCCTTAATCATCTTGGTTGCCCTACGCTGGACACTCTCCAGCAGTTCCCTGTCCTTCTTGAACTGAGGGGCCCAGAACTGGACACAATATTCCAGATGTGGTCTCACCAGGGTGGAGTAGAGGGGAAGGAGGACCTCTCTCGATCTACTAGCCACCCCCCTTCTAATACACCCCAGGATGCCATTGGCCTTCCTGGCCACAAGGGCACAGTGCTGGCTCATGGTCATCCTGTTGTCCACCAGGACCCCCAGGTCCCTTTCCCCTACACTGCTCTCTAATATGTAATTTCCCAACCTATACTGGAACCTGGGGTTGTTCCTGCCCAGATGCAGGACTCTACACTTTCCCTTGTTAAATTTCATCAGGTTATTCCCCGCCCAACTCTCCAGCCTGTCCAGGTCCCGCTGGATGGCAGCACAGCCTTCTGGCGTGTCAGCCACTCCTCCCAGCTTAGTGTCATCAGCAAACTTGCTGATATTACACTCTATTCCCTCGTCTAAATCATTAATGAATATGTTGAATAATATTGGCCCCAGTACTGACCCCTGAGGCACTCCACTAGATACTGGCCTCCAACTAGACTCCGCACCATTGACTACCACTCTCTGGCTTCTCTCCTTAAGCCAGTTTGCAACCCACCTCACTAGTCTATTGTCTAGACCACACTTCCTCAACTTAGCTGTGAGGATGCTGTGGGAGACTGTGTCAAAGGCTTTCCTGAAGTCAAGGTAGACCACATCCACCGCTCTGCCATCATCCATCCACCTTGTTACATTCTCATAAAAGGCTATGAGGTTGGTCAAGCATGACTTACCCTTGGTAAAGCCATGCTGACTGCCCCTAATAACCCTCTTATCCTTGATATGCCTTGAGATGGCACCAAGGATTAGCTGTTCCATTACTTTCCCAGGGACAGAGGTGAGGCTGACCGGTCTATAATTACCCGGGTCCTCCTTCTTGCCCTTTTTGAAGACTGGAGTGACATTTGCTTTCCTCCAATCCTTGGGCACCTCCCCCGTTTCCCAAGACTTGGCAAAGATGATGGAGAGCGGTCCAGCAATGACTTCAGCCAGCTCCCTCAGCACCCGCAGATGCATCCCATCTGGACCCATGGATTTATGGATGTCCAGACTATTTAATTGCTCCCTAACCCAGTCCTCATCAACTAAAGCAAACTCTTCCATTGACCTGGCTTCATCCGGGGTCTCAGGGGTACAGGGCTCCCCAGGACAGCCTCCGGCAGAGTAGACAGAGACAAAGAAGGCATTCAGTAATTCTGCCTTCTCTGTATCTTCTGCCACCAGGGCACCCACCCCGTTCATTAGTGGGCCTACATTGCCTCTGGTATTAGTTTTATCAGCTATGTATTTGTAAAAGTTCTTTTTGCTGTCCTTGACCCCTCTCGCCAGCTGTAATTCTAAGGAGGCCTTGGCTATCCTAGCTGCCTTCCTACATCCTCTAACAGCAGCCTTATATTCTTCCCAAGTGGCCAGCCCCTGCTTCCACGACCTGTAAACTCTCCTTTTCTGCTTGAGCATACCCAACAGATCTCTATTCAACCACGCAGGCCTCCTGGCTCCCCTCCTTGACTTTCTTCGTGTGGGGATGCTCTGATCCTGAGCGTGGAAGAAGCAATCTCTGAATGCAATCCAGCTATCTTGGGCCCCTTTTCCTTCAAGCAGTCTTGCCCATGGGATTTCCCCCAGCAATTGCTTGAAAAGGCCAAAGTTAGCCCTGCTAAAGTCCAGGGTTGCAATTCTACTTGCTATTCTGTTCCTGCCACCCAAGATGCTGAACTCCACCATCTCGTGGTCACTGCAACCCAGGCAGCCCTCAACCTTTACTGCTTCGACCAGACCCTCCTTGTTAGTGAGGATGAGATCCAGCAGTGCACCTCTCCTAGTCGGCTCCTCCACCATCTGCATGAGGAAGTTATCATCAATGCACTGGAAGAACCTCCTGGACTGTGGCTGGCTGGCTGAATGGTCCTTCCAGCAAACATCAGGGAAGTTAAAATTCCCCACAACAACCAGGGCCTGTGACTGTGAGGCCACTCTCAACTGCCCATAGAAGGCCTCATCAACTTCCTCAGCCTGATCTGGTGGCCTGTAACAGACGCCCACAACAGTGTCACCCCTGCCAGCCTGCCCCTTGATCCTGACCCATACACTCTCAACTCGCTCGTCATCCACTCCTGGGCAGAATTTAGTACATTGTAGTTGCTCTCTCACATAGAGAGCAACTCCACCACCACGCCTGGCTGGCTTGTCTTTCCTGAAAAGGGCATAGCCATCCATGACCACATTCCAGTCATGTGAACTGTCCCACCATGTTTCCGTAATTGCCACCAGATCATAATCTCCCGACCGAACATAGGATTCTAATTCCTCCTGCTTATTCCCCATGCTGCGCGCATTGGTGTACAGGCATTTCAGGGAGCGAGCAGAGCACACCAATTTCAGTTGTAAGGGACCTACAATGATCAACTGGTCCAATGATGCAGACATCTATCTAGGTTATCTTACGGCATCTTAGGTGGCATGATGTTTAAGCAACAGAATCCTGAGCCTAACATCCAAAACGCACAAGACGCTCCTGAAGTTAAGTATCTAAATGGCAATGTATCTGAGTGATATCCAGACCAGTGTAGGATCTTTTCTAGTGGAAACAAGTTGTAGCTGATTTTTATCTGGTAGCTGAATATTCTTAACTCTTCTCAAAATCAACTAATTTTACTCAGTTTCGTTTCTTTGCCAGTAGAGATGCATTTATCTAGCCACTTACCTCATCTTAAAAACTGTTACGTCCATAATTATGCAAACCTGATTCACACTATGGATTTTAAATTTTTAATCTTATCTTATGTATTCTTCTTATCTTTTATTGTCTTATCTTTTAATCTTTTATTAATCTTATGTATTCTTCTATCTTTTGAAGTGTGACTTCCACCATAAGAGAGTTTCATGTGTCAGAAGTGCTGAATCAGCACAAAGAAGCTTTTCCCCCTCCCCATAGATCCTGTTAAAAACTAGCAGTCTCTAATATTATAATATTTTGATAAAAATATACTAATACTTCCTATTTAAATCCTCACTTTCTTAGAGAAAAGATTTCTCGGTATACTGCATAGGACTTTTTCAGTTTACTCTTTTGTATTTGATTTACATTATTTCTTCTCTATTTAATATTTTATAGTAGAAAGAGAAAATATGTTCTCCTTACATCACACCAACAAGCATAAGATAAGATTGTGCTGGCATAGCTGGCTTGTGGTTTTGACTTATCTTGTCTGCATGTGTGGCAATCTGCTGAGGACAGAGGGAAGACATGACCCTTAAAATCTATCTGCATAATATGTAGGTGACTAATTTTCTAAGCAGGAAGCAGATACCGGATCTGTTGAAATCAGTGGGAGGTTAGGTCCTGAAATATCCTCATGCACCTGGCACTTGAGGATATATTTAAACATCATAAATTCTACCTGTATCCAAATATCTTGTCAGTAGAGGAATTTTTCAAAGCACCCACATAAGGTACCAAGAGCTTGACAGTGTACCAAGCAATATGAAACATTAGGCACAAGAACTAAAATTTAGACTCATAAGCTGTGAAAAAAATCTTTTATCTCCACAACAAAGATACCTGTAGGGTATTCACTTTAAAGGGACTCAGTTACCTATTTCTTCTCATAAAGCAGAGGTCATTGGATTAACATGATCAGCTGAAGGAGAACTAGATGACAACTCCGTTGAGGCAAAGGGGGTTTAGAGCACAGCTGAGCTGAATCAACAGTCCCAGGAAGAAGACTCTGGGAATTATAAACCTGCAGAGAGCTTTAGACATCAGTGCTAGAAGTTAGTTCTGGTGAGAGAAGATACAAAATCCCTGAAACTCAGATAAAACCAAGTGACTTAATGCAAGATGAATCAGTTAAGATAAGGCTTGAGAAAGAAGCTGGAGCTAGTAGTTCTAAGACTGTTCCAAATCAAGTAGGGGTGCCCATCTTCAAAAGTCTTAAAGTATATTTGTGGAACCATTACAGCTTGAGCCAAGAAACTAATGCTGAGTGCTTTCCAGGTTTTAGCCAACTACCTAAACCCTCAGAATTCATTTATCTTGTTTCTCACATTGTATTCTGAGCTAAGCTTAGTAATGACATGGAGTCAAAATCAGTTCTACTGTACATGGGGTTTGTCCATAAACCAGAAATTTTATTAGCTGCTTTTCTTGTATAGAAAAAAACATTTGAAGGTATTATTAAAAAAATGGAGAATCTTTCCCAGTTTCTCTGTGGAAGTTAAACATTCTGTTTTCAGCTTTAAATGCACAGTCTACGGGAAATAAATGATGTGTCAGTACTCAAATGTGCCAAGAGAACACTGATATATTGTGTGCTTCACTCTTAATTATCCATGGGCTGTTTATCCAGGTTGCAGATTAACTATGTTGTGGATGCAAGACAATGGAGCTGGCTCCCTGCACAGCTGGTGGGTTTTGGCTTGGATTAACTCAGGTGCACTTGAAGCATTTCATCAGCTTTCATGTGGTACAGACCCCACACCAATAACTCATGTAAAGCTCACCTGGCTATGTGCAAACTTTGGGTGTCTCTCGCATTCCCATTACCTTCTGTGGAATGCTCATTCTCATTGGAGTGGCTTGGGTCAAGTTTGGCTTCTCAGCTCCCAATCAGAGATGACCCTACTGGACCAAAGATGGTTTTGCAAAACCTTACAGCCTCAGATTTTGAGAAGGCTTGTCAGAGAGAACTCAGTACTATGACAGTACTCAGAGCAAATCTGATGTGGTGCCATGTCTGAGTTAAGAGGCCTTCTCAGGACAGTGGAGTACACAAGTACCAAGTGAACAGTCTGAGTAGGCCTGATCTTGTAGAGCCATCAGGACGCTTCCTATTAACGCTTCCCAGGTTGCATGATCTGGGATGATCCCAGACCCTGCTTCTGTGACAGGAGGGTTTTACAGGCTTAACTGGTAACAGAGGTACAGAACAAAGTCCTTATTTAATGCAAAACACTAGAGCCACAATATAAATTAGCATGAGTCATTTCAGCTTGTCTTGAGATAGAGTCTGCTTGGCTACCTGTGATTTTTCATGGCTCTCTGTTGTTTTTCTGGTTGCATAAGCCAAATAAGTTTAAGTTTGCTATCTCAGCAGAACTGTCAATTATGTCTGTGTTCTAGTAACCCAGTCAGCTAAAATAAGCTTCTTACTTCTCAGCCTTCTGTCCTCTCTTCAATCAGAGAATATGGGACAGATTTATTTCACGGGTCATAGAATGCCCATTGCCACTGTATGTGAGGCATATACACAGCAGCATAGCTGCTACCACATCATGTGTGATGAGTATATTCTCTCTTTTTCCTTAGCAGGTGGCTGTTTCTGGCTGTCCATTTTCATGCCTACACAGTAGTCCTTTCTCCCTCATTTGAAATCAAAGACGCAGTGACTGCAGGGCTGAGTCTTGAAGTTTATGCCCTTTAGAATAGACCCTTTCAGTCCTCCTGCAGTGCTATAACAGCCTGGTGCCACAGTGTGCTATGAGCAGAGCTGCTGAGGTGAATACATGGAGTATATTATTTGTAGCAAAGAATGAGACAGTGATATGTTTCTGTAGAGCTGTGCATACAGCCAGAGAAATTGCAAAGACCCTTTTCTTTGGTTTTCAGTCAATTTGAGGAAAATTCCTTAGTAAAATGTCCCAAATGCAGGCTCAGAAAATTATCCCATATTCTTTTCCTATTTTGGAGACCTCCAACCCCCTCATTTTATGAAACAAGATACAGTTCCCAGGAATATTCCTTTAAGAGGTACACTGGAGTCCTACTAGCTGTCAGATAACTACCCACAAGGGCAGCTCATTCAGGAAGCTGGCTCTTCCTCATCGCTTCCCTTCTCACTCCCCTTCCTCACCCAGAGGAACATTGATCAAGCCTAGTCTGCCTAATTCTTGCCTCTTCAGGGAATTTTGATAGCAACAATCTCACTTCTTCCTTGCTATCTGTCAAATGTCTTCAGTCCACAGCTGGATGATATTACTTCTGATTGTAGAGTCATTCAGTCATTTTATGTGACTGAAGTTATTGATAGTTGAGAAGGAAAAAGAGATGGGTTTGCCCACATAGGAAACTTCACAACCATGATGATCTACTCTTTGACAGGGAATGGGGGCCAAGGCATCACACATTTGTACTTACACTCTTCAGCTCAAATCTCCTAAAAAACTTGTCACTTGTTACAGGTTCCCCAAATAGGAGAACTGACTGAAGTATAAAAGTTTTGCACTCAGACTTCCAGTCAAAGTACTATGTTTCAGCAGCTTACTGTGATGGACTAAGCTGTGGCAGCTATGTGAACACAACTGGATCTATGTGACTTCACAGAACAACTTCTCCGTGTAGGCTGACAGTTTCTGTGCACCAGCTGAGCACAAGTCGTTAGGCCACAGAAACTGGATCAGAAGTAACTTGATACAATTATTGCTAAGTTTTCAGTTGACATTACGGTTCATATTAATTCCTTTTTAAACTGAAAACGTGAAACTGCCTCTTGGTAGATAACATCTGACATGAGGAGGAGAAAGCAGAAAGTACAGATTGTCTTCTCTGAGCTAAGCTAGTCTGAAGTTCCAGTCTGAGGAATTACTTGTGTGGCACTATTTGTGGACTGGTTGTTTTTAATAAAAAACTGTTGGAGATTGGAGAGTTATAAATATCTCTTACTTCATTAGCTGAGACCTCAAATACTTCAAGCACAGGTGCAGGGATTTCTAAAGGGGTGAGGGAGGAAAGATCACTCTAAGTGGAACTGCTGTGTCCTTGAGAAAGAAAAATTACGAATCACTTTTCTGTTTCTTCTTGCTGAACAGAATAGAACACTTAAACTGACACAGGCCACAGAGAAAGAATAAATAGAGATCAGATGTTGATTGTACTAATGTTTCCTTTGATTATTCTTGATTTTGAAATTATTTGAATGGAAGCTACTGATAACATGTTGTGAAAATGTGTTACAACTGGCTCCCATGAACAGTGAGAAAAATGGATTCATGAAAAATATGGTATTTGATCAGAATATTCATAATCTCCTTCCCTTGTACATTAGACCTGAAAAAAGAAAGAGCAAACACTTTAAATAATTATCTCTGTCATGAACATCTGTTACCAGTCAAGCAAATGCTAACAACAGTAAGGAGTCTTTCTTTCATCCTGTGCAGAGGTTCATCATTGCACATCTCCAAGTTCAAAATGAAGGTCAGACTAGAAAGGTGAGAAACATAAGAGTTCTACAGCAAATACTCCAAAAAACCCTAAGGTTATAGCACCAAGCTCTCCTCCTAAGTATCATTCTGATCTGTAGCTTGGAGACATGTCACCTTTGTAGTACAAACAGGAAGAGATAGCATAGCAACAAAAACATAACAGTGTCTGAGCAATGACTTTAATGAAGAAGAAGGCAATAAGAAGAGTTCAGCAACATAAGAGGAAAACAGTACAGTCAAGGAACTTCGTAGCCTAAAGAATTTGAACACTTTTTTTCTGGCTGAACTGAAACTGGAATATCTATTGAAGCCTATCAACTTCATCAGAATTCAACATATTATTAAATACAAGACAGTGATCAAGTTCTTTAACATGGGAAATGTTTTGACTAATGATATTACAAGGGGATTTGAATACTGCGACCTATGTAAAAATAGGTCAAGATTCTTATAGTACTAAATAACCTGAGATTCTTGCAACACTGAGGCAATTTAGCGTTGTAATTATTTCACATTCTCACAGCTGTATCCTGATGCCTTAAAAATACTAACACAACAGCTGCTCTAATTTTTAAGTTTATATAATTTTTTCCTCTATTTCTGGTCAGAAAGCTAAGTGAAAGGAATCTGTTTTACCTGTTGATCTGCCATGAAGACTGTGTTATTTGTTAGAATTCCTCACATCAGGACTCTCAGCCTTCGATCTGTCGTCAATAGAGCATGCTTCCCTAGATATTCATGCTTTTGATATCTAGAGAGATCAGAAAAAAACCCTCTAAATATTTCAAGAGAGCTCATAATTCTAGGAGTGAGATTGGTAGGCTGGATATGTGAATTAAAATGAATCTTGAAGGTACGATGTGAAACAGCTAAGTGGACTCAGCAGAAAGGAAACCACATTGCAGTGATGAATGACAGAGCAAGTAAATATTTTGGTTGAATGAGTTTAGTTTATGATGGTGGTGCAATAAACTTAGTTTAAAATCAGGTTTATTTGTTTTTTACTTGCACTATTGCTTTGTACTCCTTTAGGATTCCTATCATAAGCATTAGAATACTTCAACACTTTGAAAATTCACTAACTCAAAAGAACTGGAAAGCTGCAGTCTCAGTTCTGTTACCATTAAAATCCACTTAAAACTAACTCACATTTTTGTTAGAAACAAAAAGTAGAAAGGAATTTGAGAGGTTAAGTCCACTCTGGTGCTTTTGATAGTTACATAATGTAATTCAACACAAATGCGATGTGAAAACATGTATGATATATTTTGTCCCTCACTTGTCTTCTTAAAGTTAGCATATGGACATACATATATATACTGCCCAATACAAGTCTCTTCTTGTAGCTCTATTTATAGCTCTGTTTCTAAGCTCTGCAGCAACTTGGTAGAATTTCTCTTCCAGTATGAGCTTGCCATTCTGAAACACAGTTGATCAGTACTGTTCATAGTACCCAGAGCCATGATATTTATATGAAGACCTTAAGACTTTTCTACGTATTACAATGGAGATACTTCCTCTTCTGTCTTAGGTTCTTAGCCCTCCCTGTAACAATTCAGGGTTCTAAGCTGATCAGCTAGACATCCCAGTTCATTTTATCCCCATCACAAAGTTCTTCTTTTTGTTATCACTCTGTAACTGCAGCATTTGGAAGCATTAACTGCTGAACAGTTACTGTTATGACAGTCTTGGAGGTCATCTGATGCTGCATGATATCATGATGCTTCTTTGTATTGCAGATGCTGCCCAATTTTGCATCACTAATTAAATTCTTAGAAAAAAGCCCCTATGCTTTTCTTTTCTTGAACTCCTGTTAGCCATTGTGCCTTTCATTTCACATTCTGAGCTACTGTCACTAATGAAAACTGAGAAGAGAATATTTCAGGTAGTTTTCAGTGAAACTGAGACTGTCATTGCTTAATGGCTTCTCTTTCTACCCTCCCCTCCTCCTGGCCCCCAAGTTTTCCATGTATATGGCTCAAAAAGCCTGCTATTTTTATTTATCCTCTGCCAGGTCTTATTTAACTTCACTCTCACTGTACACCTACATTCCCTGTTTTTGAAGACATAATTTTACCCTCATTCTCTCCCCTCTGTCAGTACACTTCTGCATTCCTTGTGGACTCTTCTTCCTTCTAATCTTTCCCATAGCACTTGCTATTTTAGGATATCCTTTTGTTTCTTCATCTTGCTGTGCTTCTGCTTTTTTTCCTTTTTTTTTTTTTTTCCTAAGGACTTGAAAAACTTCAGTGACTACCATGAGCTTTTAAGTGACTGAATGTATTCTTCAACCAGGAGACTCACCTAATGGGACTCTTATGTCACTTGTCCCAACATGAAAGATAATAAGTTCATTCTTCTGGCTCTTATCAGAAGTCTCTTTAAACTTAGAGTCTCATCTCATTTATATTCAAACTAAATGCATCCTGACAAGTAACACATTTTCTACTGGATCTGCTCAAATGACAAGTCTACAATTTTTTTAGCCAGGACTCCTGGGTAATAAAAACTTGCCTCTTCACTGTGCTTTTAAGAGACTTCACTCCTTTATTCTCTGCCTTCTGTGTGAGAGTCATGTTTCCTTCTCAACATCTTGAAAATCATTTATATTTGCCTTGGCCTCTCAGTCCTGGCCTCTTTTTGTCCACTAGTAAAAACAGATTTTCTTTTCTTCACTGTCATCTTGCTTTTTCTCTTCATTTTCTATTGGAGCAAGTCCATGTCTCAATCCCTCTTGCTCTGGTCTCATCTCCCTTTGTCCCCATGGTCGTATGTTACCCCCTTCACTTATGGCTGTTCTTCAGATTTTGCCCAATGTGTGTTTGAAAATGTCAAGTTGTTTGTGTTTCTGACATTCTTCCCACAAATACTCAAACTCACGGTTACATTCTGTGTTGATCATGGCCTACATTCTAGCACTCAGGTCTTCTCTCATGAGTTCTCTCGATATTTCATGCATTAACAGACTCCATGAAGTTTCCACTCAAGGACAACATAGACCCTGAAACCTTCACATCCAATAAACCTGATTGTCTTGGCAAATATTAAGATTTTACTCACAGAAGGCTTAGCCACCATTGTGGTCTTTTCTTACAATTTCCCAGCTTTAAATAAACAAAGAAAACTCTTCTGCTTTAGCTTCCATGCTTCTGACTTCATGCCTTTATGAGCTTTTTGTCTGGGTCAATGCTGTCAGCTCACTGACACTCAGCAGTTACCTGTTTTTCAGCTGTGATCAGTCAAAAGCAGGAAGCTCTCTGAACACCATTAGCTGCAATGCCTCAATCCTGCTTATGAAAGGAAGCGGTGGTTTGAGAAGCTGCAAATATTAAAAAAAACCCAAACTGAACTCAGAGCTTCAAGCATGTTACCTGAAGGGCATAAAAGCCAGTGAGTGAATAAAAAGCAAAACATTCTAGAATGTTCTACTAACTCAAACATAACATTTTTAGGCAGCGAAATAGGGATTTTTTTAAATTGAATAATCTTTCATAAATCAATGAGACAATTTGAGTATGTTGGACTATGGCTTTTTTTGGCACAAGGCTTGTTTGTATGAAGATTTTTTTCTTTCCTTTAAGCTAGTAAATTTAAAGTTCCAGTTTCCACACAATTGTTTTCATGGTAGTTTGATGACTTTTTAGTTTGAAGTTGAAACTTTGGTTAGATTGTAATGACCACTGTTTCTTTGAAGTAAGCAAACATGCAATTACTTTTTCATAAAGGCAAAATTACTTTGCATACCAATGTCAGCCATCCTATTGCCAAATTCCAGACATCTGATTAACTTACCATTTTTTGGCCATTCTAGATGCCAAAAGAGCACTGGGTGTAATCCTACAGAGTAATTACTTGGATTACTTCCATTATTCTAATTCCTTTTATGCCCCAGTTCCTCAATCCCCTTCTTTATAGTGTCCCCACAACCTGCATCTCCTTCGACAAAGGAGGAGGAAAAAAATCTCCATATATACTTACTTCAGATTGTTTTTGTTTGTTTGTTTTTCAGAGCTGAACTCTTCATTTCTTTTTTGAGGCTGGTCCCATCAGCCTGCCTCCTACTTTCCTTTTGTGTGGAGACCATTAATTATCCTCAGTTTGAACCTTAAATACCATAGGTGGATGGATACACTATCTGGAAACATAGGAGAATTTTTTCTTTTAATTGAAACTGAAGTCAGGGAGATAGAGAACTTCCTTGTTTCTTTCAGAACCCTCCTGTAATCTTCTGGTGTATATTCAACTTTTTAGCTAAGTTTAAAATGACCTAAAATGACATTGCTAACTTTTTTTCCTCCTCTATATGAGTTTGTCTAACTCTAGTCCAGACAACTTGATGACTTTTTGCTTGTAGGGGTAGAAATATTCCTTCCTCCAAAGGGTTTTGTTTTCCACAGCTCCAGACAAATACAAGCATAGAATTGAGAAATCCCTCAGAGGAGTAATATGACTGCAACAAATGTCATGAAGGAAGATGAAGAGCAAAACCAAATTAGTGAACTGGGCCATTTCTACAGGCACTTTCAGCTTGGTCTCAGAAAGGGATGGTAACACATTGTTTTGTCAGAAAAACTACTAGAAGTCATAGTAGGCCTAGGGCTAAATCCTCAACTGGGTGCAATGTGGGAGTTCGTTACCTTAAATGAGACTACACCAGTTTATGCAACTGGAAGAATCAGCCCATTGTATTCTCTCTCAAATAGTAGCTTAATAGCACTGGAGTGCCTTTCAGGCAATTCCCAATATTATGTGGAAAAAGGACAAGGAGATATGAAAGCCATGACATCTGATTTATTTCATTAATTGCTTTGTGTATTTGTTTGTTTTGGTTTTGTTTGTATGTGCTAGAGTCTTAACAGAACCAGTTAGGGGATTAGAGGATTAGTCTTATATTGCTATATTCAGGGGCCTTTAATTGTGCTTCCAGCCAGAGATAAGAAGAATGGATTGGCAGAATGTCCAGCAGTAGCAGTCAAGGCCTGCTACAAAAAGATGCCGCATATTTTTATTTTCCTTTACATCCAAAGAGACGACCTGTTGTTCAATCATGGCAGCTGCAAAGGGATGCAATCATTCACTCGGCTCTAAGCTCAAATGTTCATGCTGGGCTTACTGCACTCCTGCTATATGCGTATGTTGAAAACAGACATATGACTAGGGAATGAATTTTAGAAGTATAGCATTCCTCCGGGTATTATACAGCTCCAAATAAGCACAAGGAATAGGCATCATTGCAGAGCAAAAACATGGTAGAGTTGTGAAGTGCATTCCTTCAGCAGAACATCCATGAAACTGTGCTCAGTCCATACAGCTGCCTTCAGCTGAGGTGTACATCCTCTGTAATTACTAAATGCTACAAAGTACAGTCTTATCTCACTGATACCAGAACCTGCAATTTCAGTTGGCATGATTATAGCTCAGAAAGCAGTGACCAGAGTCAGTCTGCCATAAGTCAGAGGATTTACTGTCATCCAAATTAATCTGCCCTTAGATATTCAAAGACAGTATTAATAGAAGAACCAGAGAGGATCATATGCCCAGTACGCATGGCCCCAATGATAGAGTATGCATATTTCTTTCAGGTACACTTCTATACAAGCTGTGGATGCTCAGTTTTTGGCTGCTTAAGTACTTGGAAACGTCCCATGCTGTTTGATAAGACACAGATGGTAACCAGATGGCTACATGTGACTCTTTGGAGGGGCTGCTGTAGATGGGGACTAAGAAACCAAGTCTACAAACATCTCCCTCTCCCATACCTTTTATTAATTAGGGAGTGGAGACTGCCATACTGCATCCCCACTGTTAAATAACAACAGATGTTGTTGGGGGGTGTTGCAGATAATTTTCCCACTTCAGGAAAAACAAAACCACTCTGACTCCAGAGTCTAGGCATTTTCCAATGATGACTTGCTTGCTTACTTGATATATCTTACATTATCAAACTGCGGACAGTTTTCAACTAGAAATTGCTGTAAAACTCTGTAAATATTACACTGTTTTCAGGAATATAGCAAACTCTACTCCAGCTACTCTCTTTCTAAGAGCTCTCCCTTTGACCAACTTAGCAGCTACCCATTTCTTAAGGAGAAAAGTACACTCTCACATGTGCTAACCACCTAGAAGATAACACACAGGCAAATAACATATGCACAAATCCATCCTCCAGAAATCTTGGCTCTGACATCAATGACTGGCTCTTGAGAGAATTTTTGTATAAAAGCTTATTCCAGCTACAGAGATGCAAACAGAACTAACCCTCTTATCATTTGTTAGTAACAACTCTTCCCAAACCAGCATTATAAAAGAGTTGTAACATTTGTTCTACAGTACTTTTCCAGACACTTTATTGTTTACAGTAAGAAAGAGAACTTACAGGACGGTGATGATTCACTCCATCATGGTATTTTCCAGCCACATTCAAAGACAAGGTGATGATTCAGCTGCCTCTTCCAGTCACGTATCAGGAACTTGTAGTAGAATTTGAGCCAATTGTTTTAATTTCTCAAACACATTGGCTGCCCATACTCTTCTATAAACATAATAGAAAAGCCTCTTCTTGTACAAAAGGGCTAAAAGATGATTTAGTATAACCTGTAATACCAGACATCTTTCTCCCTCCCACATTGTTTTAGCTTGCAGTCCATGAAAATATGCTGATGTGAAGATTTAGAGACACAAATGGAGCCTGGAGTATTTAAGCATTGTTAGTCTACTTTTGCTACAATGCTCTGAAATGTTAACATATCCCAGTTTCTACTTGTGTGGAAATATTGTGTTTTTGCAGGAATTTCTATTGGCAAGTTCTTCATAAAAATTTATTTGGCTCCAGATGGATTGTATCTTCTCATCCTGTTAATATTTATTAATGTTGGTCAGTGTTTTACTGTAAAGTTTATATTTTACCTTAATTTAGAATCTATTATGCAGTCATCACTTACGTATGATAAAACACAATAAAATAGCTTCATAATGATACCTGACATGAACATTTCAACAATTGATTTTAATGGTACCAAAGCTTCTTGGCATCAAACTCTGTTTACTCCATGAGTCATAAATTAAATAATTTTCAGCTCTACAGGCAAAGAATACATTGTTTTGGTTTGTAGTTAAACACATTAGATATGTATTAGGGACATAGAACAATTAGATAATGCATGTGCATTGATAGGAAGGTGTAAGTGTCTGAGTGCATGAAAAAGAGACAAGACAGAGAGCAAAGGGATAGAAGGGAGACATCTGTGGTGGGAAATAGATTTAAGTGCAGGAAGTATTGCCAAACAGAATAAGAACTTTTAAAATATCGTAGCTCAACGGGCGAGAAGCCCATGACAATTACATTTATTGCAGCTTAAAGCTTTGCGAAGAGTTCACCAGGATCTAGTTAAATGTTAACTTTTTTTTTTTTTTCTGATTTGGTGTTTTGAAATTGTGCATTCTGTTAATGAACTTCTGTCAAAAGGTTCATTACTTAATCATTTCTCTATTTTTAATAATGCATGTTTTAATGATTTTTGCTCCTCCTTGAATATTTGCTCTCTGGGTGTTTCTCATTGTTGACCGTTCTGAATTCTAATTTTGATGTGGTTTAAACTGTTCAGTCTTATTAAAAATGCAATAAAATCAAGAATCGGGAAAGAGCCAACAGAACTCTGGGAAGTCCCTGCGGAAGTGTTTGTTTTCTGTTTTCATACTGCCATCTTGAGTATAAATATTAAAACTACACTTATTACACACCCTTGCAATCATGCCTTTGCTTTCTTCCATTAAAACACAATCTTGCATGCTTGAAAATGGGTTTGAATTTTAAATTAAAACTGTTGCACTTTATACACAGGGATGTAAACATGAAATGGTGAACCAAGTCATTTGGTTCCACAGAACAAACAGAAACCTGTAGCAGACAGTTTAGCTATACTAAGGGCAGGAAAGGTTTATGTGCAAGGAAAAGCCATATTTTAAGATTAAAAAGATAAAAATATTTCATCTGGCAAGTCTCCTTTTTTTTTTTTTTTTTGTCAAATATAATGACAGCTTTTAGAGAATGATTGTAACTTTTGTGGTCATTTTGACTTTGTGACAGAAGAATAGATGAGCAGATATTACTTCTTAATCAGTCTTTCTTCTTCTTTGCTTGAGTGATACATGGAATGACCTTGTAGAACTCAAATTATATTCCTGCCTGCCTGTTTTATCATGATTATGCTTGAGACAGGCACAAAATTGTAATCAGGCTTAACATATATAGTCAGACAATACTCTTGACTGAGTGGGGAGGAGAGGCAGATGGGTTATATTATTATGGTGATCCTTTTTCTCCAAAGAGAAGAAGAAAAGAAAAATAATTTTATTACAGATACATAGCAAGGTGTATTGAAAAGGCTTCCCAGGAAACATTAACAGGCATTGTCCTAAAATTACGTGACGCCAGGTTTCTGGGGATGGGTCAAACTTAGGCACGTTTTGTTGTACCAGTCCTGGCTTCTGCAGGGATAGTCAATTTTTGAGCATGTTTGGCATAGCAGCACTCAGTGTTGGTGTGACTTCATTCAGGCCATGATAGTCTATTGTTAGTCTCCAGCCACCATTAGACTTTTACATTGGCCATATGGGACTGTTAAAGGGTGAACGAATCTTGCTGATCACTCCTTGGATCTCTGGTCAAAGAATTGTCTTATGAACAGGTTTGAGCTACTTCTGAAGTGGCTGATACTGAAGCACAGCTCCTCTTGTCATCCTTGGGATTGTTTTTGCTTGAGGACCCGGGTGCACTTGCTGGGTATTGTGGAAGGATGGGGAAGTTTGATATTATAGAGTATTATAGTTAGAATCACCTAGATTAATGAAGAATGAACTTTGATGAAACTAGACAAAGTGCAGCAACCGTAAAATTGGACTAATGTTTTAGTTGTTTCTAAGCAGTCAAGGACTTTTCATCTTCTTATATTGTCCTGCCAAAGGGAGGGTGGGGAGTCCACAAGAATTGGGGAGGGGACACAGCCAGGACAGCTGACCCAAACTGGTCAAAGGGATATTGCATACCATATGATGCATCATACCATATGATGTCATGCTCAGTATACAAACTTGGGGGAAGCTGACTGAGGGCAATAGCTGCTCAGGGAAGGGTTAATGACTGGTGAGCAATTGCACCGTGCATCACTTGTTTTGTATATATATATATATATATATAATTATTATTATTATTATTATTATTTACTACTACTATTATTTTTACACTATTAATAAAATTAATACATAATTAATAAATAATAATTATTTAATTGATTATTGCTATGCTATTAAACTGTCTTTATCTTGACCAAATTAGTGGTTTTTTATTCTCTCCCCCATCCCACTGAAGGGGGAGAGGGGTGAGTGAGCAGCTGTGTGCTGCTTGGTTGCCAGCTGGGGTTAAACAACGACCATGCCTCAGAATCTATTGCATACCTTGAAATGCATGTTGTCATTAATCCCTTCTTTTCAAACTTGTCTTTTTTTTCTTCATTTCATGCCTACTTTTATTCATTAAATGCCTATTTGAAAGTAAACGTACTTTCTCAAATGCAACAGTTGGACAAATGGCCTTCCATCCTTATATGCTAAATGAAACACATCATGAATTGGTCAAATAGTTGACAGTAACTTTTGCAAAATAAGTATTTGCTCAACAAGTTTGCCTTTGAAGCACATTGCATCTGGAATCCATTCTTTTTTGCAGCTGAGAAGTGATTTATTTGAAATAGTAAATACTGCTACTCAGAACAGGTTGTGGTCCGAAAAGCACCATGTCTATTTTTGGCCATGTTTTGAAGCGGACACTGTCACTGGGAAGCTGATGCAGCTTGGGGAAAGTAGGAAGGTAGGAGGTGAAGTAATGCTGGAGAAGTGCATGCTATCACAGAACCTTTTTGGTTCATTTAGTCTTGCTTTTATCCTCTATGTTGGCTTGTCCAATTTTTAATATAATAATTATAGTATGAATATAAATTAATGCCATAAGATCATAATGATTATGTAACTGCAGGATTGTTGTCATTAATTCCCTTAATTAACAATAACTGCACTGAAAGAAACAACTTTTTATGTAACTTTTGCTTAACTATGAAAATAATTACTCTAAAAAATTTGTGTATTTATGACCACATCAAAGAGATTTCACAGTACATTTAGACACCTAGATCTAATTAATATTTTCAAGAACTACACTTCCATTGTTCCTGCTGCATTCTGAACAACTACATCTATCTGGTCATCTTTTTTAAGGTTTGTGTAATGTGACTCATTAAACATTCAGAACTTTATTGCTAACTTTATGCAGCAATTTTAACCTTAATTCTCTCCTTTTCTGTCTTTTGCTTACTGTAGTTTTTGTCTGGCACTGACGATTAGCATCTTACTGCTTATCTGGGATCCATATCTACCCTTTTCACATTTAGACTGTAAGTTTCGGTGGCAGGAATAATCTTTTTCTGTCTTTATACAGTGCTAACACAAAGCAGGTCATGTGCTTCTATTATATATTAATACTTAAGCATACCACCACTCTTTCACAACTAAAAAAACCCCATATTTCTCAGATCACCTAAGACAAAAGTAAAGAAAACTTTCCTTCAAATATTAAAATAATTACATCAAGAATAGTGATGGAACTGTTCTGACAGTTCCACACAGACACTATGTTGCAGCTCCAGCAGCGCTGTGTTAAAAAGGGCAGAACTCAAAGACTGATACTGTCCCCTTACATGTACCCACTTTGAGAAAAACAAAGCCATGCTGGAGAGACCAAAGAAGAACGAGATAATGATGTCTAGAAACTGAACATGAAATATTTGGTATAATTAAATCTAAGGAAGAAAAATCTAACAGAATACATATGATAATAATCTTCCACTGTGTAAAACAGTATTTAGTAGAGAATATGACAGGAATGATAAGAAATTAATTTTTCTTGTACTGGAGTTGGCACAACTGTCTAATTGGGATGATAAAGCACCTGGAGCCTAAGAATGCTATGAAATCTCCACGGGAGTGACTCAGACAAACTATACAGACAGCTGGTGTGTATTTGACCCTCCAATTCACCATCTGGCTAATAGGATCCCTTCTAACCCCTTAGCCTTATGGAACTCCAGGATGTCCAGGTGAGGACACACTCCCTGCAACTTTTTGACCATTTGATCTGTTATTTAGTAATTTAAATTTGCATGAAGGGATAAGTTGCCCAAATATAAGGAAGTACAGAACCTTAGAGGGAAAGGGGGAGATGCAACTCAAGAAGAACTTAGAGATGTACAGTTAAGTCATCTATATATATGTGTTCACTATGTGCTCCAAATTCAAACCAGGATAATAAAGTTAAATTAGCAAAACATCAGAAGGAGTGGGAGGTCTATACTGAAAGTAATTGCAACTTTCCCATCTGGTGGGAGCTGTTAAGTAGAAGATTCGATCTAACTTCCAAGAAAACATCCTGGCTATGTAGGACCACATCAAGTTCTAGACTCCTGTTAACATGTACTGACTGTTAAGTGGCCCAACAAAACATTGCTACACAGATCCTGTTACAGTATCCTACCCCTGTGGAGAGATGGGGGCTAGAAAGTTTTGGAAAGGGAACTCACAGTAATACATATTCCAATCCAGCATGCTTTTGGGAACTCATTAAACATGGATACGAAAAATTCGGAATCCCTTTGCTCAGTACTATACATTTCAAAAAGAAAAAAAGCAGTATCGCAGGAAACCAAGTAAAAATGAAAATGGAGCTACCAAAAATCACAATCCCTTCCAAACACAAAAAGCAGGAGGATAATTCTATACAGGTCACCTGTGGATAAGCTTCTATAGAAGAAACTTTGATAAATGTTCAAGATACGATTCTCTGCAGGAAATCATGAGTCAGTACTGAAAATGCAGGTTGCTGTGCTTTGAGGCTGCATTATCTGCACTTTATTTCTCAACTGTAATTTTACGTATTGGAATTTCATACAGACACTGAGGAAATGAGAAAGAAAAAGAATTTAAGAAAGCATCTGTCTAATTACAATATGTGCACATCAAATCTAAAGTTTTCTGTTAAGCTAGTTTAACTGCAAGCAGTTTACTTTTTACCAAATATTATGAGAAATAAGCTCGCTGGTATGTTTGATGAAAGAGCAATGGTTGTGGAATACATAATAGGTGAGAAGCAGTTAAACACAAACACTCTTATGATGAAGTCTCATCTGATGTTGAAAAGACATTTGCTTTTTGTACCTGTTGAAAACTCAGCAACACCATTCCCACTTCAAAAAAGATGCGGGGCTTGGCATGCTCCTGTATTGTGGTGCAGAGACCACTTGATGGTGGTGTTGTGCAGCGACCCTGGAATAGCAGCCTCTGAGAAGCTGCACCAGCTCCCGTTATTTGCAGCCAGGACAATCAGACTGAATGCAACATGCCCCAGGTCTTCTTCAGCTCACGGGTAGCATTGCCTGCTAACTAATATATTGACCAATATATATATGCTGCAGACCCTCTTGGAACCAATGATAATTTAGGCTCAGTGTGAAGTCTTTTAAACAAATCCTTATCTAGCATATGTAAGGTACCTCTGCAATTTCTTCCAGCTTTCTAAAGTGATCAGACTCCCCACAAAAAAGTTCAAGCTAAAAAGCAGCTATGGGGTCATCCTATTACTGATCTCGTTTCATGTTCCTAAAGGTTTATGATCTTCCTTTAGTCTAAGTTCTCTCTTCCTCTAGTTGATATTAAGTGTTGGACAAGTTGCCATTGGGATAAGAAGAACCTGGCAGAACGAGAAGTCATTATAGTCTTAGCACTAATGTCCAAGTGAGATAAATCAGCCAAGCCTAAACATGCTATTACAACTAAAGTGTCTAAGGTAATGCAAGTTAGCTAGTTTCAAACGAGCTTGGCTGCTTTCCCTTTGCACTGGGACACTGACATACCCTCAGCCTGTCATACCCTCTGTGACAAAATCACTTCTGTTTCTCACAGTGGGTGACAGCTGTAATGCCGACAGGGCTGTTTTAAGGTGACCCTGGACATTGCATGAACAGCTGTGCGCAGGCTGTTGTCATGAGCGGGAGATGTTACTCATGCAATCCCAGGCAGCTGGACTTCAAATTAGGACAATTGCCTGGGGCCTGGTAGTTTCAGGTATCATAATGCACTGATAGTTGGTGCTCAAAAATACAGTTCATGAGAGCTGCAAGTCCTGCAAAATCTCAGCAGAAATTGCTTCACCACTGTGTCTTCTGTGTCAGCTGACAACATCCACCACCTTTCTAAGTCACCCCCCACCCTCCTGTGTTTTTTTGACACTGGGTGATGAAAAAGGGAAGATTTGAAGCAGAACACACAGATAGCCAATAAGCCAGCTCTGGTTCTTTGGATAACATCTGCTAGATGTTCTTGTGTTGTAAACCCAGTCTGTGCATGAACAGTGTCTGTACATCTATGGATGTCCTCTCTTCCACTGAATAGATCTCCATTTCCTCTTAGTGGATCCAATCTTAGATCCTGAGATCTGCTCTTATCTTTGTGCTGAGCGAAACTTCAGCACTAGTTTAAGCCAAGCTAGCTGCAGGTTACTGCTGAAATGAGGACATCTACCCTTATTCTTTGCTGTGCATTTGAGTGCAAGCTGACAAGAAAATGGAGCTTGTTAACCACACTGTGTGGGTGAACTGTAGTTCAGTAATTTGATACAAAATGTTATTTGTTATTCTGTTCTGGTGCATGCAGAAGCCTTTTTCATATTCAGACAACGGACTTTTTTATTTATGCCTTTTTCAGGCAAGATGGCCTGAGAAGTCAGAGCACATTTCAAGTTATTATACAGTGTTTGGGAACATGAAAATGTTTCAGTGGATACCTTTCTAGATGAAACTATCATGAGAATGTCTCGAGTGGGGCATTTGGCCATCACACAGAGAGAGTTACTAATGCTTGGCAGAAAGTCTCCACAGGCAGATATCTAACTATGGTCCTGTGTTCAACATTAACTGCCAGCCTGTCAGCACCCAAGTTGGCCAAAATACTCTAACTGTAACTAATGTGCTTATCATTTTACTGAAGCATCTTATAAAATATATGCTTTCACTCTCTGTCTTAAGTTGAAGAAATGTGGTGAGAGGGTGTAGGAATTGATACATGACAGGAAGAGCATGAGTCTCAGGCTTTACAGAAGAGGTGGAATCTTATTGATAGACACTGTGAATAAAAACCATTAATATAATAGTATATTGCTAAAAATACTATTTAGAATCAAATCATCTTACCAGGTTCTTTGCAACAGGTACATAGAACTCCACCTACCACCAGTATATTGGTTTTTCAGTTGTAGCAAAGAGGAGCATAGAAGCTGCACTCAAAGGCATTTGAACATTGAGTTTATGTGGACTCTGGATTAGCTCATTGGCCAGTGCTCTCTGGCAGTAGATTGATCGTGGAGCAGTTTACTTTGACCTGTAAGCACAATTAGTAATCAAACAGGAAAACTATTATCTAAATATGGAATTAGTCAACATCCCCACCCAACATTAATTGGATTAGATTATAAAACCAGAAATCAGTTTCAATGCTTGTGAAGCTACTCTTAGCTGGCATAAATCATGACATTTCACTACTAATGTAGACACTAAAAGATGTTCAATTTTTTAAAAAAATATTTTTATTCCCCAAGCTTAAGGATCACTAAGGAAGAATTGAAATGAAACAGTCATGGATGTTTGTCAAGTATTTGTGTTCATCAACAATTTTCAATATGTTCATGTATTTGTGGTATTTGAGACAAAATAGGTCACAAAATATGCTTCTTGGCATTCAGATGGGAAGATGAATGAACTACAAGGTAAATGATGAAACTGAGGTTTAGGAATTAAGAGTAGATCAGTAGAGCCTTAGACTGATCACATCTGAACTGGCAGCTACATTCATTTGTGCCAGTCATACTGGTCATTATGAAAATTAGGAGACTGACCCCATAAGAACCTCCATATTATCCAAATGTTCTAATATCCCAAAATCAAAGTAATTTTTCCATTATTTAATAAATTAATATAGTCAGTGAAAAAAACATTAAGAGTTCAAATTTTGCTTTAACAGTCATCAAGTCATCATTACTGTGTAAATGACTATCAGAAAAAAGGTTATTGATTTACTTCACCAGCTGTTCAGTCGCCAGCATGTTCCGTATAAACAGAGCTGGAGAATTGAGCAGGTCTGACTATGTTCTTTTACACTCAATATCTGATTGATAATGAAGGCCTAGACTAAGGTTACCAGACTGAAGTTTAATCCAGATAAAACTGAGATAATGCAAGATTGTTACAAGCCACTGGAAAATCTGGAAATAATTTTTATGATAATACGTGAACTCAATATGTTATTAGGATTTGCTTTCTCGGTATATTGTTAGATGCTTGGCCATTCCTAGATGGCCTTATGGCAAAAGTTCATCTGAAGGCCCCTTTGTAACTTCATGGGTACTTTTAGAGTGAATTATGTTCTATAACATGTTGTGCTTAAAAGAAAACCTAAGAAATACTGTAGTATGTTTGGTCAGAAAGTCTGTGATTTACTAAACTGGATCCTTTGTTTGAGGGAGCATTTAAATTGCCTTAAATGTTTTCTCATACCAAAACCTGCAGTTGTGAGGTGGAGCTAGCAACAGATTTATTTACAGGTCAGATTTTTAACCTCTTTCTGGCCCAGCCAAACACAGAGTTTATACGCCCCATCAATTTTAATCTGCAATTTCTACAGTCGCATGTGTTATATGGTAGGTCTGTATTGTAAACCACAACTCTTGAGAATGGTGCGGTTTACAGTTTCAGTCTTAAATTGCAGTCAGTTAAATTTTGTCAAAAGAAGCCACCACAATGGAAATAAATTCCCAGCAGCAACACCCTATATAGCTGCCAGGGGCCTTTGCTGCTATAAGCACAAATAAACTTCCATAGTAGATCCTTTAATTTACTGCAGTTCAATATCTGATTCTAGCAGAGGCCATTAGGAGATATTTCAAGGCATTAAGAAGACCTTAGTCTGTGTGAATTACTGTGGAAAAAGAAAAAAACTTTCAGCACAAATTATTTTAGAGACTTTCCCTAAAATAATGCATTATTGTCCACAGGGCAGTCAGGGAAACACACAACCAAACTAAAAACCACAGATCAACCAGGGCTGACAGAAACAGAACACACCCTTTCAAACTCCACTTCCCCTTTCTTTTGTAATCTATCCCCAAACTGGTAGAACACCCCAGCTGGACCCTATTAACGCTCTAGTAACTGAATGTTGTTATCCACTATTTTGTCCAGAGGGGAAGTTTCTTTTTAATTTTTAAGTGTTTGTTTGTTTGATTGTTTGTTTTTGTTTGTTTTGTTTTGTTGTTTTGTTTTGTTTTGTTTTCCAACTCATAAAGATTTTCAGCTTTTTAATTATTCTGTTATCTGATTTTGATAAAAGTTACTTCTTAGTCTAGAGCTAATGAGCATAAAATACACATTTCCCCTGATGTACTTTCTTTCTGTTCACATCAATAAACATTTTTTTCAGGCTTGACTTGTTTCCACCTGACTCCCTCTCTGCCTTTTCTTCACACCCCTCCCTTATCAGGGCTTTGGAATGAAGAGAGAAAATAAATCATTAGTAATATAAACCCACAGAGTTTTACAGCTATTTGTGAAGAATTGTGAAGAAATGGTTATTTGTCCTACAAAGTTATTTGCAGCATCAATCACATCGGTGATTTTGCCAATTGCTGGAAAAAAAAACAAACTAAAGCATAGTTTTTCTTTATATTAACATAGTCATGTACAAAATCCTTACTTACTGTATACTTCAAAAGAAGGAATTTGGATTAAAAAAAGAATCCCAACAAACTGAAAAAATGTAAAGTATTCTCAACTTATTGGCATAGTTTCTATTCCTATCACAGAATCACAGAATGTTAGGGATTAGAAGGGACCTCAAAAGATCATCTAGTCCAATCCCCCTGCAAGAGCAGGAACACCTAGATGATGTTACACAGGAAGGCATCCGGGCGGGTCTTGAATGCCTCCAGAGTAGAAGACTGCACAGACTCCCCGGGCAGCCTGTTCCAGTGTTCTGTCACCCTCACTCTGAAGAAGCTTCTTCTCATATTTAAGTGGAATCTCCTGTGTTCCAGTTTGAACCCATTGCCCCTTGTCTTACCATTGGTTGTCACCGAGAAGAGCCTGACACTCACCCTTTACATATTTATAAACTTTAATGAGGTCACCCCTCAGTCTTCTCCAAGCTAAAGACACCCAGCTCCCTCAGTCTTTCCTCATAAGGGAGATGCTCCACTCCCTTAATCACCTTTGTTGCTCTGTGCTGGACTCTCTCCAGCAGTTCCCTGTCCTTCTTGAATTGAGGGGCCCAGAACTGGACACAATATTCCAGATGTGGTCTCACCAGGGCAGAGTAGATGGGAAGGAGAACCTCTCTTGACCGACTAACCACCCCTCTTCTAATACACCCCAGGATGCCATTGGCCTTCCTGGCTACAAGGGCACAGTGCTGGCTCATGGCCATCCTGCTGTCCACCAGGATCCTCAGGTCTCTTTGCCCTACACTGCTCTCCAACAGGTCGTTCCCCAGCTTATACTGGAACCTGGGGTTGTTCCTGCCCAGATGCAATAGTCTGCACTTGCCCTTGTTGTATTTCATTAAATTTTTCTCAGCCCAATTCTCCAGCCTGTCCAGGTCTCGCTGGATGGCAGCACAGCCTTCCGGCATGTCAGCCACTCCTCCCAGCTTGGTGTCATCAGCAAACTTGCACTCTAGTCCCTCATCCAAGTCACTGATGAATATACTGAATAGTACTGGTCCCAGTACCGACCCCTGAGGCACTCCACTAGATACTGGCCTCCAACTAGACTCTGCCCCATTGACCACAACTCTCTGGCTTCTTTCCTTCAGCCAGTTCACACTCCACCTCACTACCTGATCATCCAGACCACACTTCCTCAGTTCAGCTGCAAGGATTCTGTGGGAGACTGTGTCAAATGCTTTACTGAAATAAAGATAGACCACATCCACTGGTTTGCCATCATCTATCCATCTTGTTATGACCTCATGAAGGACTATGAGGTTGGTTAAGCATTCCCCTTGGTGTAGCCATGCCGACTGCCCCTAATGACCCTCTTATCCTTGATATGCCTTGAGATGGCACCAAGGATAAGTTGTTCCATCACCTTTCCAGGGATGGATATGAGGCTGACCCATCTATAGTTGCCCTTTTTGAAGACTGGAGTGACATTTGCTTTCCTCCAGTCCCCAGGCACCTCTCTTATTTCCCACGACTTAGAAAAGATGATGGAGAGTGGCCTAGCAATGACCTCAGCCAGCTCCCTCAGCACCCGTGGGTGCATCCCATGGATTTATGGATGTCCAGATTGCCTAATTGCTCCCTAACCCAGTCCTCATCAACTGAGGCAAACTCCTCCATTGTCCTGCCTTCCTCTGGGGCCTCAGGGGTATGGGGCTCCTCAGGACAGCCTCCGGCAGAGTAGACAGACACAAAGAAGGTGTTCAGTAACTCTGCCTTCTCTGTAATCTTTTGTCACCAGGCCACCCACCCCGTGGGCCTACATTGCCTCTGGTGTTAATTTTATCTGCCATCTATTTGAAGAGTCTCATCCTGTTGTCCCTCTTGCAATGTTTAATTCTAAGGAGCCCTTAGCTTTCCTAGTTGCTTCCCTACATCCCCTGACAACAGCTTTATATTCTTCCCAAGTGGCCAGCCCTTCCTTCCATGATCTGTAACTCTTCTCTTCCACTTGAGCTTTCCCAGCAGTTCCCTGTTTAACCACGCAGGTCTCCTGGCTCCCTTCCTTGACTTCCTACATGTTGGGATGCTCCGATCTTGAGCTTGGAAGAGTCCTTGAATGCTAACCAACTATCTTGTCCCCTTTACCTTCAAATAACCTTTCCCATGGGATTTCCCCTAGCAATTGCTTGTAAAGGCCAAAGTTTGCCCTGCTGAAGTCCAGGGTTGTGATTCTGCTTGGTATTCTGTTACTGCCACATGAGATCCTGAACTCCACCATCTCATGGTCGCTGCAGCCAAGGCAACCCTCAACCTTTAAGGCTTCAACCAGACCCTCCTTGTTAGTGAGGATGAGGTCCAGCAGCGCTCCACTTCTAGTCGGCTTCTCCACTCTTTGCATCAGGAAGTTATCGTCAAGGCACTGGAGGAACCTTCCGGACTGTGGCTGGCTGGCTGAATGGTCCTTACAGCAAACATCGGGGAAGTTAAAATCCCCCACCACCATCAAGGCCTGTAATTGTGAGGGTGCTTTCAGCTGCCTGTAGAAGACCTCATCAGCTTCCTGACCCTGATCTGGTGGCCTGTAATAGACACCCACAACAGTATCAGCCCCACCAGTTTTGGGTAGCTTGTGCACTGAAAAGCAAATATTGGGGCTAAGGAACACGCTTTGTTGTTTTTTATTTTTTACTGTGTCTTGTTCTAACCGTCTCCATTTGGCAAACTTCAAGAAACTCTAATTTAAACATTTAAATATGGAAATAAGCTCAGTGCTTGCTACCTGTTTTCTCCAGCCTGCAGGAAATGCCTTCAAATGGCCATTTTGTTACTTCAGGCCTGGCCTCAGCAGCGCCGAGCAGAGGGGAAGGGTCCCCTCCCTCCAGCTGCTGGCAAGGCTTTGCCCCGTGCAGCCCAGGGCACCACTGGCTGCCGCCTTGGGCCAAGGCCACCTCGCTGGCTCCTGCTCAACTTGCCGTCCACCGGGAGCCCGGGACCTTTAGTGCCACGCTCTTTGCCAGCACCTTTGCCAAGCTGCTTTGGGTCACGAGTCTGGGTGCACGTGTCCTAGGATGCTTCATGCCCATAGCATTGCCAGACATTTCTCCTCATTTCCTAGGCAAGAACTCACCAGTGCTATCATCCTGGCTGGCTGATTGCTAATAGACACCCACAATGAACCTTCTTTGTTTGCCAGCCCCTAATCCTCACTCACAGGCTCTCGAGTACATCACCCCCAGCCGTAAGGGCTGCCAAGTCAAACCTCTCCCTTACATACCCTGCGACTCCCCCAGCCTCCCCTGCCCTGTCTGTCCCTCCTCAACAGCCTGTTCAGCCCTCCCGAGCACTCATGCTCTCTTACCATTCTGCACCAGGGACAGGAAAGCTTGTGTGCAGGACTTCCAGCTTCACAAGAGAGCATGATCGCTTGAAGTATGACGTAAATACGGCACTGGCATGGAAGCGTGAGCGATCGCTTACAAAAAATAGATGTTTTTCCTCAGTCTGGTGACACACAACAGCTGACAGCACATGAGCTTTTCATAAGAATCTTCCCAAGCCCTTCCATTTCTCCCTGGATATTCCAAAGGCACCTGAGTTGCATTTGGACAGGGGCAGCCATAGCCCGCTCCATGAGGCTCTGCAAACAAAACATGGCTCTTTCCCGTGGCACATGCCAGCTGACTCCTGGAGATCTAGGCTGGGAACTCCACTAGCCACTGTTGACATAGTAGTAGCAGTAGTAGTTTTTGAGAAGCAGCCAGAGGTGCTGAGGCCACCCACTCCAACACCAGACGCCAAATTGGGCATTCAGCTCCTCCCAATTTACATTGCAGCTTTGCATGTGAAATACTTGCCAAGATCCCATTCTAGTTAGTGGAGGAAGGACTTATTCCTACTGTCCTAAAGCAGACATCTTTAGGACACCTTTAGACTTAAGAGAGTGTATCGACTAAGGCCTCAGTTGGATTTCCTACGCGCAGGCAACTTAATGCCATCTCAGATGCCGTAACGAAACCAGCACCTAGGGATCAGCAGATGTGACACAGGACCTAGGGATAGTCTGGCCCTTCTGAGGGGACAGCTGGAGGTCAGAGAACATCCCCTCTAGAATCTCAGACCATTCCCAAACCATGCCCAGGGAGAGGCTCTGTCATCAAGCCCTTGCTGCCCGCTCACTCTAACGGGCTTTGTGGAAACCAAGTCCCAACACTGTGACACCCAAGTCACAGTGAACCGAACCCCACCCTGGTTGTCGTTCCCTCTTCCACTGAGGAGGTTTGTGTCCTGTATCCCCATAGCTGAGACCCAGTGGGAGCATTCTCCGCACATTTTGGGTAGCTCGTGCAGTTAAGAGCAAATATTGGGGGCTAAGGAACGCGCTTTGGTGGTGTTGTTCTTGTTGTTTATTTTTTCACTGTGTCTTGTTCTAACCATCTCCATTTGGCAAGTTTCAAACAACACAATGGACTTAGTGAAAGAAGCTTTTGACCTTTGAAGAAAGGATGTGTCTCATGTCTGCTTCCTGCAAAGAAACACTCCTTTATTGAAGAAAATATGTTAATATAGAACATATCTACATACTACAAGACATCGGCCAAAGTGAAGAGCCATTTTTAAAGTAGTCATGAAACAGCAAATACATTGCTCCACCCATCGCTCCTGCTTTCCATTTAATACCCGAGTGAGTTTCACAGGCAGCGTCTGGTCAACCAACATGCTGAAAGCAACAGGTTGTGCCCACAGCAAAGCGCCTGACTGCAGCTAATTCCTCGTGCCCTACCAGTTTCCCACTGAAGTAATTTCAAAAGCGCCAAGCCAGCGACCGCTCTTTGTGTGCTGTCGAGCACCAGCACAGTTTGAGATGAAGAATCTCCCCTTTTCACATCACCTTTCAGATTACGTCTTTTCATTCTACCACGAAGCAGGTCTCTCTCTAGTAAATACATTTTGATACAACAAATCTGCCCATGGAATACAAGTTTTCTCTAGGTAACCATCATATTTCTGTAAGCTGCATTACAGGCTGTTCATCGCCTGCGTCTCACTGTTTCTTATCTTCCATGAAAACCTCTCTAAGTTGGCCTTGGAGGTTCTTCAGGACTTCTGCTTTGATGTCTTCTCCAGGTTTGGTTCGTTTTGGCTTTTATAGGGCTCAAAGCAAGTGGCTCCTGAGCACTGTCGTGCTGAGAAGTGACGGGATTGTGATACAGCTCACACGCAATAGTTCTGTCACCGTTCCAGACTACCCGACCGAGCAAACAGGGAAAAGCGCGCAGCTGGCTTGAGTGATGCAGCTCCGCATGCAGGTTCCTTCTAATGCAGTAAGAAGGGCATAAAGCAGCAGCATTTCAGGAGGGTCGAATGCCTCACCCATTTCCTTGTGTGTTCATGAGAGATGGAGATCATCTCAGTGCTCGCTACCCGTTTTCTCCAACGTGCAGGAAATGCCTTCAAATGCCCATTTTATTACCTCTTCCGCCAAGGAGGTTTGTGTCCTGGATCCCCGTAGCTGAGACCTAGTGGGAGCATTCTCCGCACGTTTTGGCTAGCTTGTGCAGTGAAGAGCAAATATGGGGGCTAAGGAACGTGCTTTGTTGTTGTTTATTTTTTACTGTGTCTTGTTCTAACTGTCTCCATTTGGCAAACTTCAAGAAACACTAATTTAAACATTTAAATATGGAGAGCACCGCAGTGCTTGCTGCCCGTTTCCTCCAGCCTGGAGGAAATGCCTTCAAATGGCCATTTTATTACCTGTGTCCTTAGCGGAAACTCTCGCAGCTCAACGCGTGCCTTCTGCAGCATGTGCAACTGTGTAGAAGTATTTGTCACGTCATATGAGCAAGACGTATTTGAAGATGGTCAGAATTTAAAATGCCTTCTTTTGAAAGGATGTACATAGGATACACAGCTTCATCTTCTAGACATTGGTCACCTACTAAAGGGCCCGGGCTGCATTTGTGGAGCGTATTAGGGGAAGAACATAATACCGGTTTATGGCAAAGGCATTTTTTAGCTGCTAGGGTGTATACTGCATGTAAGTCAGCTCACCTTGCTGGTTCCTGGTCAACTTGGTGTGCACCAGGACCCCCAGGACATATTCTGCCACGTTGCTTTCCAGAAGCCTGGTCAAGCTGCTTTGGATC
Organism: Columba livia; assembly: GCF_036013475.1. Classification (NCBI taxonomy): domain Eukaryota; kingdom Metazoa; phylum Chordata; class Aves; order Columbiformes; family Columbidae; genus Columba; species Columba livia. Next base: position 189,906,337 of record NC_088602.1, on the reverse strand, counting down.
ACAAGTCCCAAAGCGCGCCTGTGTCCTGCCATGCTTCATGCCAGTACCCGTGCCATCCACAGTCGGTCCCATGCTCTTGCCGCACGTCTCCTGTTGCCACTGCCGTGAGGATGAGGAGGGCACGTTTCCTCCAGCCCAAGCAGTGGTGCAGGCGGAAAGGCTCTCTTTTGTTACGGGACAGGGAGAAAGAGGATGCACCCTGGTGACAGAGTCCAGACGTGGAGTTTCCATAGAACTCCGTCCTTTGTCTTTTTTGCCTAACTCCAGCTTTTTCACACCAGCTTTGTTCTTCACAGAATACCTGGCTAAAAGGTGGTGGTTGGTACTGTCTTTTAGACCCCAGCCTCTAAAACATCGAGGAGAAACTCCAAGAAACAGAACAGATCAGAAGAGTGCAAGCCAGGGGGTTGCAGTTACATCCTGCCCACTTCCCACTCTTCCCGGGGTGCTTTAGACACTTGGCAGAGACAAGAAAGCGGTCCTTCTGCCTCCTCGGGCCAGTCTCATTGTCTCTGTGGCTCCAAATCTATGAAGCAAAGTCAGGAGAAGCCCAAAATCCAAACCCAGGCTGTTGTGTTCCATTTTCTAGTAGGGAGGAGGGGAGGCAGGGAGGCAGGGAAAGAAGTGTCACAGAAGAGCAATTTAGGGTCCTGCGTACCACAGAGCTGTGTTTCAACCACTTAACGAAGAGTGCGACTTCACAGAGGTTGATGGCAAGGTTCACCCTTTCACTGCATGGAGGAAATGTGCCAAGAAGAACTGGGTGAGAGTCATTTTAGAATGGCCATTTTACTACCTGTGTCCTTAAAGGAGATTCTTGCAGCTCAACATGTGCCTTTTGCAGCGTGTGCAACTGGGTAGAAGCCAAAGGGCAGTGACAGGAGCCCTTGGAATGAAGTTTCTGCTCTTGGTACCTAACGCACATCAGGCTTTGGGCTAAACCAGTTACTATTTGAGGTAATGTCAATCCTACATATTTACCCTTAAGATAGGGAAACAATACTAGTCTCAGTTCACGAATGTGGAAAGGTGGCACAAACATATCTAGTGACCCTCAGAAGTCCACAGAGAAAGAATGGGGGAGAAAAGGAAACAAAGCCCCAGCTCTCCACTCAAAGCACAGTAGAATATGTCTTCTCAGGAAGAACAGAAACCCGTCCTTGCCATGCAATTCTTAAGGTATTAGCCAGATTTTTTAACAGTCCTCAGTCAAGAGCAGGATTCCTCAGTGAATGTTGTACCTAATGACAGGTATGTCCTGGTGTCAGCTAAAGCCTTCATATCAACTGCATTTTCCTGGAGAACCAGATACATGTTTTGGTAAACCTAGCAATGGAATGCAAACTTATTGATAAGCACGGATAGACATCTCGCGAGAGGGGCAACGAGAAACCGGTGACCAAGAAACTGACCAACTGTGTATAACATTCCATTCACGTGAATACTTGATATAAAAGTGGGAGATCACGAGGATCTCGTCCCTTTTTCCCTCTTTTCCTCATGGCTGACATTAGGAGAGGACCTTGCTAGTCGTCCCTGCGAACTGAGGCCTAGTGAAAGACTGAATCCAGCTCCGGTTGGCTGCAGAGTCCAATCCAGGACTTTGGGGGGGCCGGCTCTGCAGTTGCTGACACTTTCCAGATTGGTTTTGTATATTTTGTATTGTTTTCTCTATTCTTATTAGTAGCATTAGTAAAACATCTTTAATTTTTCCAACTCTCTTCTCTCTGTCCTTCTTTTCCTCCCGATCGCCTGTCCTGAGTGGGAAGGGGGAGAGGGAGGGGCAAAAAGGAGGAGTGGCGGGGGAGAGGCGGTTAACAATACATCTGCCAGGGTTTTATTGGCACCCCGCAATCTAAACCCCTGACAAGGTATTAAATACCTTGGATTTTGCATTATCAAATTTGAATTTCAAAACGAAGAGCTAAATTTTAAGTTTTCTCCAAAGGAAGACCCTTCATGTTCCCACAATGTCACAAACATTTCTCCAGTCGCAACATCTAAGCTGTAACAGGACATAAGAGCCTGAGGCTGGAGCAGCTCATCTCAACCGACTGGGCTGCTCTAGGCGGCTTCCAAACAGGTATTCAACAGCAAGAAGTGGTATTTATTAATAATAGCCGAAAAAAGAGCTGCACTACCCTGCGGGCGTATGCAACAAGTGTCTTGTAATTCAGTAACAAAGAGACACGGTCTCTTGCAAAGCCATCTCATGGAAACCGTTCCATTAAGACCAGCTAATGACTATCTCCCTGTTTACAGAGGCTTCATTGGGCCTTTCTTGCTGCCTGTACTCCATCTTTTCTGCAGTTATAGACAGTCACAGCTTTCCTGTCAGAATTGCATGTTCATAGACACAGTTTTAGAAACTCACAAAAACCAACAAGACCACCACTATAGCTGATTAGAATACCACAACGTTTAGTTATTCATAGCAATGTATAGAACACTCCATGATAATTTTTTCTTTTATAAAGATGTTGATTAAATTTCAAAAGAAAGCGGCACAGGAAGCATCTTCTTGGCATTCTCAGGTTTATTGTACTGTTATTAATTTCAGGTGGAAAGGAGGGAATGTATTGATGAACATCTCCAAGTTCAACGTTAAGTCTGTAAGAGATCAAGTGGCAGAATCGAGGTGGTTCGTTCTAAAACCTCTCTGAAACTTGCTAAATCTTTAGTTACAGAAACTTTCTGGAATGTACCAAACAAGAGAGGAGGTAGAAATGAGGAATAACTGGAAATCGGTAACTCGCAACTGGCTAAAGTAATACATTCCTTTGTTTAAACTGGGCTTTGAGTGAGCAGAACGTTGCATTGGACTGTGCAGTGAGAGAACAACCACAACAGGTAAGTCGTGCCCTGACGCAGCAGCAAGTCTTCTTCCTTTGGCACCTCGCGGGGCCACGGTCCCCTCACAGCTGCAGCCAGGGCTCACATTCGCGCCGGACACCCTGCTCAGCAGGACTGAGGCTCGCACAGCTGGATCCTGCCTCAGTCGCTCGGTCGCCAGGTTTTCTTGCTTGGCAGTGGATTCTTGCAGCTCCTTCAGACAGGCCCTCATCTTGTGCAGCCGCAGACGTTGTTGACAGCAGGGCTGTTCTCCAGACATTTGTTGGGAGCTTGTGCAGTTCAGCCAAATGTACCTACCTACCTACCGACCTGACTCACCAACTCTCTGGCCCTATCGGCTCAAATGCCTGTGGGAAAATTTTGGAAACTCGCAAACCCGTATGTGAACCAAAAGTGCACTCAGTACACAGCTACCTACACTAGAAACTAACAAACAAACAAAATAACAAACTTGCTAACTAACTCACAAACAAAAAAACAAACAAACTCTCTTGCCCTACTGGCTCAAAAACCTATGGGAAAATTTTGGAAACTTGCAAACCCGTATGTGAAAAAAAAGTGCACTCAGTACACAGCTACCTACACTAGAAACTAACCAACTAACTAACTAACTAACCAACTAACTTGCTAAGTAACCAACAAACAAACTAACTAACCTGCTAAGTAACAAACCAGCAAACCAACAAACAAAGAAACTAACTAACAAACTAAGTAACTTGCTAACCAACAAGCTAACTACAACAAACTCTGGACCGTCCGGCCGAGCCAACGTGAGGGTGGCAACACGAGGGCGACTTCCTCTTCAACCTGCCTTGAGAAAGAGGGGGGGAAAAGACAGGCATTAAGTACAAGGCTGAGAGGAGAACAAGCAAGTCATGCTTTGCCGGGATAGGCAATCCCCATCCACAGTTCTCCTCTGCAGGATTCCTTAGGCCTGGGTATTAGGCTTTGGTGGTTTGCTAAGAATGATTTAGATTGTGCGAGCTTGGGGAGGCTTGAGCGGACACAGGGGCTTTTGACTCAACTGCCGTACAAATCTATGCTTCGAGGGCCAGGCCTGGGTACAGCTGCAGTAAGAACAGAGAGTAAAACCGAACCAGAGTAAAGGAAGGAGGAACCAAGACAAAGACCAAGACAAGCACAAAGACAAAGGCAAGAGGAAGAACTGTTTTACAATGAACGCGGTGAAATGCTGACACAGGTTGCCCAGAGAGGTGGTAGATGCCCCATCCCTGGAAACATTCAAGGCCAGGCTGGACGGGGCTCTGAGTAACCCAATCTCATTGAAGATGTCCCTGCTGATTGCAGGGGGGTTGGATTAGGTGACCTTGGAAGGTCCCTTCCAAGCCAAACTCTTCTTTGATTCTAGGGTTCTAAGTGTCAAATGAAAACCGCCAGCGCTGGAGTGCTCTTTGCCTCCAGACATGCCCCTTCTCCCAAGGGAAGGTGAACGCCGTCTCTGGGGCCGTCCCTGGGCACCACAGAAATATTTCCTAGACTCAGAGCAGCATGACAATTGGAAAGAGGGAGAGCAGGCTCTTTCACACACCAGGGCTCCTTGTTCCTCTCGCCCCACCTGGCTTGGCTCAGTCGCCCGCTCCTGAGCTCCCTGGCTCCAGGCTCCTCCTGCGCTTGCTGGGCTGCGCATCGCCCTCCTCTTCGCGCGGGAGCTTTCTCTTCCGGGGGGAAGGATTTCCCCCCTCCCGCGAAGAGCCTGGCAAGCTTTCCATCCAAAAGGATTGTTAGGCAGGTAAAGCCATGACAAACAGGAATCTATTCTACTCAAAATCGCAGCTAGCTCACGTTACCTGCTCTGCCCAGAGGAGCTATTCTGGCCTTCGCTTTCTGCAGCGGCTGCAGGCACCTGCAATGGAAACGCAGAAGATGAGCCCTGCCCGTTTTGCAGCTCAGCTCTAAAAGGCAGATCCCTTGGATGGCTTTGCTCAGCCCAGCTGTGCCACTTCTGCTGGGGTCACTGCACAAAGAGTGATGGCCAACCTGCATCAGCCTCACTCTGCACTTGTGCAAAGCTGCAGGTGGGTGGATGAACTTGCTCGTCCCTGCAGCGGCAATCCCACCTTCTGAGGGGGGAGGCATTCTCTCACGCTGCTTGTGGACCTCACCTACCTCGGCGCTTTCCGCCTCTGCTCCTGCTGCCGGCGACTCCTCGGCCCCTTCAGCGGCGAGCCCAGCCCCCTCTTCCTCCTCCTCCCGCTCCTCCTCGGCCTCAAAGAGTTCCTCCCGGTGGTTGATGAGGAACTCTACCAGCTGGGTCACCTGCACACAGCAAACCATTGGTTTCCAACGCGCTGGCTGCAAGTGGCTCCAACAGCCCTTCCCACTCCTCATCCTGCCTTGCGCACAGAAAGCTGCAGCTGTGCGGCTGCTCTTCCCAGCAGCTCCCCTGCCAGCATTGGCTGAAGACAGGAGGCACCCAGGAACCTCTGAAGAGCAAAGCTGGCGTGGGCCTGGAAGGCTGCAGCGGGCTGGGAAGCGCAGCGTACCTTGGCAGTCGCCTGCACCAGCGTGTCCAGAGGGAGCGTGTCCTCCTCTGGTGGGCCGAGGAGGTTGGGCCCCACGCAGATGGCCAGGTTGCTGGCTGTCATCTTGCTGACGGTGGCGTTGCTGCTGATGTTCTGCAGCAGCCGCAGCAAGGTGTTGAGGAGGAGGAGGTTGGCCTCGGGTAACTCGCGGGCCACCCTGCGGGATCAGGAACGTAACATTCAGAGATGAAGTAGCCGTTGTCAAGACAGGTGTCCCATGCTGATGTCAGCCAAGCCCACCCCAGGGAAGGCTCCTTGGCCAAGCCGGCTCTACAGCAGAGGGGCTGCCTTCCCTGAGATATTGCCAGCTCCCTCCCTGCCTGCCCTTCTGGCCAGAGTCCCTTTGCACAAGGAACCAGCCCCAATGCCTGCATCTTTTTCAGGCAGGCTGTGGCTTTGCAGGCAAGTGCCGGGCTCTGCCAGTCCCTGCGGAGCAGCCCGGCTGCTGGCCACACTTACTCTTTCAGCCCCACCAGCCTCTCCTCCCTGCTGCTCTTCTGCAGGGCGGCCATCCACTGCTGGTAGAGCTCCGCCACGAGGAGCTTGGAGGGGATCTTGCGCAGGAAGTCCTGCAGTGCCAAGGGCTGCGCGTCAGGCTGTGAGCGCTGCTGCCGGGAGCACGGGCAGCAGCCCCAGCACGCTGGGTGCCGAGCAGCTCCCGGCTCTGGGCTCCTGCTCGGGCAGCTGCCCGTCAGCAGCGCCAGAGCCGGGAGCTGCCGGACTCCAGGTCAGCAGGGCTCACCTTCAAGATGACGGCCAGGACGTGCACCGGCTGGCTTGCCAGGTGGACCTCGGTCCCGCTGTCCAGGGCCTCCCTGATCTCCCGGGAGGCACGCTCGCTGGCCGCCAGCCGGAAGATCCCCTCCGTGGATGGCCCCTGTTCGTGCAGCAGAGCCAGCAGGTCCTGCAGGGGAGAGAGGAGGACGTTGCTGGGCTGGAGACATGCCCTGGGAGAGGCCAGGCTTCCTCAGGGGCAGGAGTGAGTGTGGATGGGGCTGAAGAGAGGGCTGGCTGGAGTTGGGTGACGTGGAGAGGAGCGCGCTTTGTCCCCAGGACTCATCTGGGATGCCTGCCATGGGGACAGCGCCTCTCCAGAGGAGCCAGCAGGATGGGGACCCCCTGGCCAGGCTTGCTTACCTGCATGGGCTGGGGCAGCATGCCGTCCTGGCTGCAGAGATCCACCAGGGGCCGGCCAAAGAGAAGACCCGTGCGGGCAGAGCCCGACGGCCCCGGTGCCTCTGCAGCCGCCGAGGTCCCTGGCCGCACAAAGCGCCAGGGCAGCCACCTCCTCCTCCTGCTGCGGGCGCCACCGTCTGCCAAGGAGAAGAGAGCAAAGAGAGGTGGAGCAGAAGCGCCTGGCCAGCGCTCCTGGAGCCTGGAGCGCACGGGAGAAGTGTCCTTTGGCAACGAGGGAACCCGAGGGCTCAGGTCTCTCCTGCTGCAGAGTTAGGGGGATAGACGTGCCCTGCGGGAAGGGCAGCAGCAGCCCCAGTGCAGCCTGAGTGCCCGTCCGCAAGAGGAGGAGGGAAGGGCCGTTCTGCCCTAGTCTCTCCAAACTCACCAGCCACCTGGCCACTTCCACCGTTGGGCACGCGTGGGTGCTGGGGCTCAGGCTCAGGCTCGTCCCTGCGGAGCAGACGGTGTCGGGCATGAGAAAATCGGCTGCTGCACGGTCCAGCTGTTCTGGGGTGTCCCCGAGCCGTGTGTGGGGGGAGCCTACCTGGAGCCGCGGCAGCAATTCACCTGGCCCATGGCCACGAAACCGAGATGCCTCTCGTTGGGCACGCTTGCGGGACGCGAGGGGGTGGCCAGACAGATGGACAAAGTCCAGCGAAAGCGCCCCAGTGCCGTCCCAGTGGTGCAGGGCAAGAGCTTGGCTCTTACCCCTGGCACTCCGAGTTGGCACAGAAGCGTTGCCGGGACAGCGCCGGGTCAACACACCCCAACATTCTGAGCGCAGTGGTGGGGGAGGGGCACCGGGGGCTCTCCCCACTATGTCCATGTCTCTCTTGCCCTGGGAGCCCGGCCCTGGGCACAGCACTTCAGGCCTGGCCTCAGCAACGCCGAGCAGAGGGGAAGGGTCCCCTCCCTCCAGCTGCTGGCAAGGCTTTGCCCCGTGCAGCCCAGGGCACCACTGGCTGCCGCCTTGGGCCAAGGCCACCTCGCTGGCTCCTGCTCAACTTGCCGTCCACCGGGAGCCCGGGACCTTTAGTGCCACGCTCTTTGCCAGCACCTTTGCCAAGCTGCTTTGGGTCACGAGTCTGGGTGCACGTGTCCCAGGATGCTTCATGCCCATAGCATTGCCAGACATTTCTCCTCATTTCCTAGGCAAGAACTCACCAGTGCTATCATCCTGGCTGGCTGATTGCTAATAGACACCCACAATGAACCTTCTTTGTTTGCCAGCCCCTAATCCTCACTCACAGGCTCTCAACTACATCACCCCCAGCCGTAAGGGCTGCCAAGTCAAACCTCTCCCTTACATACCCTGCGACTCCCCCAGCCTCCCCTGCCCTGTCTGTCCCTCCTCAACAGCCTGTTCAGCCCTCCCGAGCACTCGTGCTCTCTTACCATTCTGCACCAGGGACAGGAAAGCTTGTGTGCAGGACTTCCAGCTTCACAAGAGAGCATGATCGCTTGAAGTATGACGTAAATACGGCACTGGCATGGAAGCGTGAGCGATCGCTTACAAAAAATAGATGTTTTTCCTCAGTCTGGTGACACACAGCAGCTGACAGCACATGAGCTTTTCATAAGAATCTTCCCAAGCCCTTCCATTTCTCCCTGGATATTCCAAAGGCACCTGAGTTGCATTTGGACAGGGGCAGCCATAGCCCGCTCCATGAGGCTCTGCAAACAAAACATGGCTCTTTCCCGTGGCACATGCCAGCTGACTCCTGGAGATCTAGGCTGGGAACTCCACTAGCCACTGTTGACATAGTAGTAGCAGTAGTAGTTTTTGAGAAGCAGCCAGAGGTGCTGAGGCCACCCACTCCAACACCAGACGCCAAATTGGGCATTCAGCTCCTCCCAATTTACAGAGCTCTATTGCAGCTTTGCATGTGAAATACTTGCCAAGATCCCATTCTAGTTAGTGGTGGAAGGACTTATTCCTACTGTCCTAAAGCAGACATCTTTAGGACACCTTTAGACTTAAGAGAGTGTATCGACTAAGGCTTCAGTTGGATTTCCTACGCGCAGGCAACTTAATGCCATTTCAGATGCCGTAACGAAACCAGCACCTAGGGATCAGCAGATGTGACACAGGACCTAGGGATAGTCTGGCCCTTCTGAGGGGACAGCTGGAGGTCAGAGAACATCCCCTCTAGAATCTCAGACCATTCCCAAACCATGCCCAGGGAGAGGCTCTGTCATCAAGCCCTTGCTGCCCGCTCACTCTAACGGGCTTTGTGGAAACCAAGTCCCAACACTGTGACACCCAAGTCACAGTGAACCGAACCCCACCCTGGTTGTCGTTCCCTCTTCCACCGAGGAAGTTTGTGTCCTGTATCCCCATAGCTGAGACCCAGTGGGAGCATTCTCCGCACATTTTGGGTAGCTCGTGCAGTTAAGAGCAAATATTGGGGGCTAAGGAACGCACTTTGGTGGTGTTGTTCTTGTTGTTTATTTTTTCACTGTGTCTTGTTCTAACCATCTCCATTTGGCAAGTTTCAAACAACACAATGGACTTAGTGAAAGAAGCTTTTGACCTTTCAAGAAAGGATGTGTCTCATGTCTGTTTCTTGCAAAGAAACACTCCTTTATTGAAGAAAATATGTTAATATAGAACATATCTACATACTACAAGACATCGGCCAAAGTGAAGAGCCATTTTTAAAGTAGTCGTGAAACAGCAAATACATTGCTCCACCCATCGCTCTTGCTTTCCATTTAATACCTGAGTGAGTTTCACAGGCAGCGTCTGGTCAACCAACATGCTGAAAGCAACAGGTTGTTCCCACAGCAAAGCACCTGACCGCAGCTAATTCCTCGTGCCCTACCAGTTTCCCACTGAAGTAATTTCAAAAGCGCCAAGCCAGCGACCGCTCTTTGTGTGCTGTCGAGCACCAGCACAGTTTGAGATGAAGAATCTCCCCTTTTCACATCACCTTTCAGATTACGTCTTTTCATTCTACCACGAAGCAGGTCTCTCTCTAGTAAATACATTTTGATACAACAAATCTGCCCATGGAATACAAGTTTTCTCTAGGTAACCATCATATTTCTGTAAGCTGCATTACAGGCTGTTCATCGCCTGCGTCTCACTGTTTCTTATCTTCCATGAAAACCTCTCTAAGTTGACCTTGGAGGTTCTTCAGGACTTCTGCTTTGATGTCTTCTCCAGGTTTGGTTCGTTTTGGCTTTTATAGGGCTCAAAGCAAGTGGCTCCTGAGCATTGTCGTGCTGAGAAGTGACGGGACTGTGATACAGTTCACACGCAATAGTTCTGTCACCGTTCCAGACTACCTGACCGAGCAAACAGGGAAAAGCGCGCAGCTGGCTTGAGTGATGCAGCTCCGCATGCACGTTCCTTCTAATGCAGTAAGAAGGGCATAAAGCAGCAGCATTTCAGGAGGGTCGAATGCCTCACCCATTTCCTTGTGTGTTCATGAGAGATGGAGATCATCTCAGTGCTCGCTACCCGTTTTCTCCAACGTGCAGGAAATGCCCTCAAATGCCCATTTTATTACCTCTTCCGCCAAGGAGGTTTGTGTCCTGGATCCCCGTAGCTGAGACCTAGTGGGAGCATTCTCCGCACGTTTTGGCTAGCTTGTGCAGTGAAGAGCAAATATGGGGGCTAAGGAACGTGCTTTGTTGTTGTTTATTTTTTACTGTGTCTTGTTCTAACTGTCTCCATTTGGCAAACTTCAAGAAACACTAATTTAAACATTTAAATATGGAGAGCACCGCAGTGCTTGCTGCCCGTTTCCTCCAGCCTGGAGGAAATGCCTTCAAATGGCCATTTTATTACCTGTGTCCTTAGCGGAAACTCTCGCAGCTCAACGCGTGCCTTCTGCAGCATGTGCAACTGTGTAGAAGTATTTGTCACGTCATATGAGCAAGACGTATTTGAAGATGGTCAGAATTTAAAATGCCTTCTTTTGAAAGGATGTACATAGGATACACAGCTTCATCTTCTAGACATTGGTCACCTACTAAAGGGCCCGGGCTGCATTTGTGGAGCGTATTAGGGGAAGAACATAATACCGGTTTATGGCAAAGGCATTTTTTAGCTGCTAGGGTGTATACTGCATGTAAGTCAGCTCACCTTGCTGGTTCCTGGTCAACTTGGTGTGCACCAGGACCCCCAGGACATATTCTGCCACGTTGCTTTCCAGAAGCCTGGTCAAGCTGCTTTGGATCACAAGTCCCAAAGCGCGCCTGTGTCCTGCCATGCTTCATGCCAGTACCCGTGCCATCCACAGTCGGTCCCATGCTCTTGCCGCACGTCTCCTGTTGCCACTGCCGTGAGGATGAGGAGGGCACGTTTCCTCCAGCCCAAGCAGTGGTGCAGGCGGAAAGGCTCTCTTTTGTTACGGGACAGGGAGAAAGAGGATGCACCCTGGTGACAGAGTCCAGAGGTGGAGTTTCCATAGAACTCCGTCCTTTGTCTTTTTTGCCTAACTCCAGCTTTTTCACACCAGCTTTGTTCTTCACAGAATACCTGGCTAAAAGGTGGTGGTTGGTACTGTCTTTTAGACCCCAGCCTCTAAAACATCGAGGAGAAACTCCAAGAAACAGAACAGATCAGAAGAGTGCAAGCCAGGGGGTTGCAGTTACATCCTGCCCACTTCCCACTCTTCCCGGGGTGCTTTAGACACTTGGCAGAGACAAGAAAGCGGTCCTTCTGCCTCCTCGGGCCAGTCTCATTGTCTCTGTGGCTCCAAATCTATGAAGCAAAGTCAGGAGAAGCCCAAAATCCAAACCCAGGCTGTTGTGTTCCATTTTCTAGAAGGGAGGAGGGGAGGCAGGGAGGCAGGGAAAGAAGTGTCACAGAAGAGCAATTTAGGGTCCTGCGTACCACAGAGCTGTGTTTCAACCACTTAACGAAGAGTGCGACTTCACAGAGGTTGATGGCAAGGTTCACCCTTTCACTGCATGGAGGAAATGTGCCAAGAAGAACTGGGTGAGAGTCATTTTAGAATGGCCATTTTATTACCTGTGTCCTTAAAGGAGATTCTTGCAGCTCAACATGTGCCTTTTGCAGCGTGTGCAACTGGGTAGAAGCCAAAGGGCAGTGACAGGAGCCCTTGGAATGAAGTTTCTGCTCTTGGTACCTAACGCACATCAGGCTTTGGGCTAAACCAGTTACTATTTGAGGTAATGTCAATCCTACATATTTACCCTTAAGATAGGGAAACAATACTAGTCTCAGTTCACGAATGTGGAAAGGTGGCACAAACATATCTAGTGACCCTCAGAAGTCCACAGAGAAAGAATGGGGGAGAAAAGGAAACAAAGCCCCAGCTCTCCACTCAAAGCACAGTAGAATATGTCTTCTCAGGAAGAACAGAAACCCGTCCTTGCCATGCAATTCTTAAGGTATTAGCCAGATTTTTTAACAGTCCTCAGTCAAGAGCAGGATTCCTCAGTGGATGTTGTACCTAATCACAGGTATGTCCTGGTGTCAGCTAAAGCCTTCATATCAACTGCATTTTCCTGGAGAACCAGATACATGTTTTGGTAAACCTAGCAATGGAATGCAAACTTATTGATAAGCACGGATAGACATCTCGCGAGAGGGGCGACGAGAAACCGGTGACCAAGAAACTGACCAACTGTGTATAACATTCCATTCACGTGAATACTTGATATAAAAGTGGGAGATCACGAGGATCTCGTCCCTTTTTCCCTCTTTTCCTCATGGCTGACATTAGGAGAGGACCTTGCTAGTCGTCCCTGCGAACTGAGGCCTAGTGAAAGACTGAATCCAGCTCCGGTTGGCTGCAGAGTCCAATCCAGGACTTTGGGGGGGCCGGCTCTGCAGTTGCTGACACTTTCCAGATTGGTTTTGTATATTTTGTATTGTTTTCTCTATTCTTATTAGTAGCATTAGTAAAACATCTTTAATTTTTCCAACTCTCTTCTCTCTGTCCTTCTTTTCCTCCCGATCGCCTGTCCTGAGTGGGAAGGGGGAGAGGGAGGGGCAAAAAGGAGGAGTGGGGGGGGGAGAGGCGGTTAACAATACATCTGCCAGGGTTTTATTGGCACCCCGCAATCTAAACCCCTGACAAGGTATTAAATACCTTGGATTTTGCATTATCAAATTTGAATTTCAAAACGAAGAGCTAAATTTTAAGTTTTCTCCAAAGGAAGACCCTTCATGTTCCCACAATGTCACAAACATTTCTCCAGTCGCAACATCTAAGCTGTAACAGGACATAAGAGCCTGAGGCTGGAGCAGCTCATCTCAACCGACTGGGCTGCTCTAGGCGGCTTCCAAACAGGTATTCAACAGCAAGAAGTGGTATTTATTAATAATAGCCGAAAAAAGAGCGGCACTACCCTGCGGGCGTATGCAACAAGTGTCTTGTAATTCAGTAACAAAGAGACACGGTCTCTTGCAAAGCCATCTCATGGAAACCGTTCCATTAAGACCAGCTAATGACTATCTCCCTGTTTACAGAGGCTGCATTGGGCCTTTCTTGCTGCCTGTACTCCATCTTTTCTGCAGTTATAGACAGTCACAGCTTTCCTGTCAGAATTGCATGTTCATAGACACAGTTTTAGAAACTCACAAAAACCAACAAGACCACCACTATAGCTGATTAGAATACCACAACGTTTAGTTATTCATAGCAATGTATAGAACACTCCATGATAATTTTTTCTTTTATAAAGATGTTGATTAAATTTCAAAAGAAAGCGGCACAGGAAGCATCTTCTTGGCATTCTCAGGTTTATTGTACTGTTATTAATTTCAGGTGGAAAGGAGGGAATGTATTGATGAACATCTCCAAGTTCAACGTTAAGTCTGTAAGAGATCAAGTGGCAGAATCGAGGTGGTTCGTTCTAAAACCTCTCTGAAACTTGCTAAATCTTTAGTTACAGAAACTTTCTGGAATGTACCAAACAAGAGAGGAGGTAGAAATGAGGAATAACTGGAAATCGGTAACTCGCAACCGGCTAAAGTAAAACATTCCTTTGTTTAAACTGGGCTTTGCCTGAGTGAGCAGAACGTCGCATTGGACTGTGCAGTGAGAGAACAACCACAACAGGTAAGTCGTGCCCTGACGCAGCAGCAAGTCTTCTTCCTTTGGCACCTCGCGGGGCCACGGTCCCCTCACAGCTGCAGCCAGGGCTCACATCTGCGCCGGACACCCTGCTCAGCAGGACTGAGGCTCGCACAGCTGGATCCTGCCTCAGTCGCTCGGTCGCCAGGTTTTCTTGCTTGGCAGTTGATTCTTGCAGCTCCTTCAGACAGGCCCTCATCTTGTGCAGCCGCAGACGTTGTTGACAGCAGGGCTGTTCTCCAGACATTTGTTGGGAGCTTGTGCAGTTCAGCCAAATGTACCTACCTACCTACTGACCTGACTCACCAACTCTCTGGCCCTATCGGCTCAAAAGCCTGTGGGAAAATTTTGGAAACTCGCAAACCCGTAAGTGAACCAAAAGTGCACTCAGTACACAGCTACCTACACTAGAAACTAACAAACAAACAAAATAACAAACTTGCTAACTAACTCACAAACAAACAAACAAACAAACTCTCTTGCCCTACTGGCTCAAAAACCTATGGGAAAATTTAGGAAACTTGCAAACCCGTATGTGAAAAAAAAGTGCACTCAGTACACAGCTACCTACACTAGAAACTAACTAACTAACTAACTAACTAACTAACCAACTAACTTGCTAAGTAACCAACAAACAAACTAACTAACCTGCTAAGTAACAAACCAACAAACAAAGAAACTAACTAACAAACTAAGTAACTTGCTAACCAACAAGCTAACTACAACAAACTCTGGACCGTCCGGCCGAGCCAACGTGAGGGTGGCAACACGAGGGCGACTTCCTCTTCAACCTGCCTTGAGAAAGAGGGGGGGAAAAGACAGGCATTAAGTACAAGGCTGAGAGGAGAACAAGCAAGTCGTGCTTTGCCGGGATAGGCAATCCCCATCCACAGTTCTCCTCTGCAGGATTCCTTAGGGCTGGGTATTAGGCTTTGGTGGTTTGCTAAGAATGATTTAGATTGTGCAAGCTTGGGGAGGCTTGAGCGGACACAGGGGCTTTTGACTCAACTGCCGTACAAATCTATGCTTCGAGGGCCAGGCCTGGGTACAGCTGCAGTAAGAACAGAGAGTAAAACCGAACCAGAGTAAAGGAAGGAGGAACCAAGACAAAGACCAAGACAAGCACAAAGACAAAGGCAAGAGGAAGAACTGTTTTACAATGAACGCGGTGAAATGCTGACACAGGTTGCCCAGAGAGGTGGTAGATGCCCCATCCCTGGAAACATTCAAGGCCAGGCTGGACGGGGCTCTGAGTAACCCAATCTCATTGAAGATGTCCCTGCTGATTGCAGGGGGGTTGGATTAGGTGACCTTGGAAGGTCCCTTCCAAGCCAAACTCTTCTTTGATTCTAGGGTTCTAAGTGTCAAATGAAAACCGCCAGCGCTGGAGTGCTCTTTGCCTCCAGACATGCCCCTTCTCCCAAGGGAAGGTGAACGCCGTCTCTGGGGCCGTCCCTGGGCACCACAGAAATATTTCCTAGACTCAGAGCAGCATGACAATTGGAAAGAGGGAGAGCAGGCTCTTTCACACACCAGGGCTCCTTGTTCCTCTCGCCCCACCTGGCTTGGCTCAGTCGCCCGCTCCTGAGCTCCCTGGCTCCAGGCTCCTCCTGCGCTTGTTGGGCTGCGCATCACCCTCCTCTTCGCGCGGGAGCTTTCTCTTCCGGGGGGAAGGATTTCCCCCCTCCCGCGAAGAGCCTGGCAAGCTTTCCATCCAAAAGGATTGTTAGGCAGGTAAAGCCATGACAAACAGGAATCTATTCTACTCAAAATCGCAGCTAGCTCACGTTACCTGCTCTGCCCAGAGGAGCTATTCTGGCCTTCGCTTTCTGCAGCGACTGCAGGCACCTGCAATGGAAACGCAGAAGATGAGCCCTGCCCGTTTTCCAGCTCAGCTCTAAAAGGCAGATCCCTTGGATGGCTTTGCTCAGCCCAGCTGTGCCACTTCTGCTGGGGTCACTGCACAAAGAGTGATGGCCAACCTGCATCAGCCTCACTCTGCACTTGTGCAAAGCTGCAGGTGGGTGGATGAACTTGCTCGTCCCTGCAGCGGCAATCCCACCTTCTGAGGGGGGAGGCATTCTCTCACGCTGCTTGTGGACCTCACCTACCTCGGCGCTTTCCGCCTCTGCTCCTGCTGCCGGCGACTCCTCGGCCCCTTCAGCGGCGAGCCCAGCCCCCTCTTCCTCCTCCTCCCGCTCCTCCTCGGCCTCAAAGAGTTCCTCCCGGTGGTTGATGAGGAACTCTACCAGCTGGGTCACCTGCACACAGCAAACCATTGGTTTCCAACGCGCTGGCTGCAAGTGGCTCCAACAGCCCTTCCCACTCCTCATCCTGCCTTGCGCACAGAAAGCTGCAGCTGTGCGGCTGCTCTTCCCAGCAGCTCCCCTGCCAGCATTGGCTGAAGACAGGAGGCACCCAGGAACCTCTGAAGAGCAAAGCTGGCGTGGGCCTGGAAGGCTGCAGCGGGCTGGGAAGCGCAGCGTACCTTGGCTGTCGCCTGCACCAGCGTGTCCAGAGGGAGCGTGTCCTCCTCTGGTGGGCCGAGGAGGTTGGGCCCCACGCAGATGGCCAGGTTGCTGGCTGTCATCTTGCTGACGGTGGCGTTGCTGCTGATGTTCTGCAGCAGCCGCAGCAAGGTGTTGAGGAGGAGGAGGTTGGCCTCGGGTAACTCGCGGGCCACCCTGCGGGATCAGGAACGTAACATTCAGAGATGAAGTAGCCGTTGTCAAGACAGGTGTCCCATGCTGATGTCAGCCAAGCCCACCCCAGGGAAGGCTCCTTGGCCAAGCCGGCTCTACAGCAGAGGGGCTGCCTTCCCTGAGATATTGCCAGCTCCCTCCCTGCCTGCCCTTCTGGCCAGAGTCCCTTTGCACAAGGAGCCAGCCCCAATGCCTGCATCTTTTTCAGGCAGGCTGTGGCTTTGCAGGCAAGTGCCGGGCTCTGCCAGTCCCTGCGGAGCAGCCCGGCTGCTGGCCACACTTACTCTTTCAGCCCCACCAGCCTCTCCTCCCTGCTGCTCTTCTGCAGGGCGGCCATCCACTGCTGGTAGAGCTCCGCCACGAGGAGCTTGGAGGGGATCTTGCGCAGGAAGTCCTGCAATGCCAAGGGCTGCGCGTCAGGCTGTGAGCGCTGCTGCCGGGAGCACGGGCAGCAGCCCCAGCACGCTGGGTGCCGAGCAGCTCCCGGCTCTGGGCTCCTGCTCGGGCAGCTGCCCGTCAGCAGCGCCAGAGGCGGGAGCTGCCGGACTCCAGGTCAGCAGGGCTCACCTTCAAGATGACGGCCAGGACGTGCACCGGCTGGCTTGCCAGGTGGACCTCGGTCCCGCTGTCCAGGGCCTCCCTGATCTCCCGGGAGGCACGCTCGCTGGCCGCCAGCCGGAAGATCCCCTCCGTGGATGGCCCCTGTTCGTGTAGCAGAGCCAGCAGGTCCTGCAGGGGAGAGAGGAGGACGTTGCTGGGCTGGAGACATGCCCTGGGAGAGGCCAGGCTTCCTCAGGGGCAGGAGTGAGTGTGGATGGGGCTGAAGAGAGGGCTGGCTGGAGTTGGGTGACGTGGAGAGGAGCGCGCTTTGTCCCCAGGACTCATCTGGGATGCCTGCCATGGGGACAGCGCCTCTCCAGAGGAGCCAGCAGGATGGGGACCCCCTGGCCAGGCTTGCTTACCTGCATGGGCTGGGGCAGCATGCCGTCCTGGCTGCAGAGATCCACCAGGGGCCGGCCAAAGAGAAGACCCGTGCGGGCAGAGCCCGACGGCCCCGGTGCCTCTGCAGCCGCCGAGGTCCCTGGCCGCACAAAGCGCCAGGGCAGCCACCTCCTCCTCCTGCTGCGGGCGCCACCGTCTGCCAAGGAGAAGAGAGCAAAGAGAGATGGAGCAGAAGCGCCTGGCCAGCGCTCCTGGACCCTGGAGTGCACGGGAGAAGTGTCCTTTGGCAACGAGGGATCCCGAGGGCTCAGGTCTCTCCTGCTGCAGAGTTAGGGGGACAGACGTGCCCTGCGGGAAGGGCAGCAGCAGCCCCAGTGCAGCCTGAGTGCCCGTCCGCAAGAGGAGGAGGGAAGGGCCGTTCTGCCCTAGTCTCTCCAAACTCACCAGCCACCTGGCCACTTCCACCGTTGGGCATGCGTGGGTGCTGGGGCTCAGGCTCAGGCTCGTCCCTGCGGAGCAGACGGTGTCGGGCATGAGAAAATCGGCTGCTGCACGGTCCAGCTGTTCTGGGGTGTCCCCGAGCCGTGTGTGGGGGGAGCCTACCTGGAGCCGCGGCAGCAATTCACCTGGCCCATGGCCACGAAACCGAGATGCCTCTCGTTGGGCACGCTTGCGGGGCGCGAGGGGGTGGCCAGACAGATGGACAAAGTCCAGCGAAAGCGCCCCAGTGCCGTCCCAGTGGTGCAGGGCAAGAGCTTGGCTCTTACCCCTGGCACTCCGAGTTGGCACAGAAGCGTTGCCGGGACAGCGCCGGGTCAACACACCCCAACATTCTGAGCGCAGTGGTGGGGGAGGGGCACCGGGGGCTCTCCCCACTATGTCCATGTCTCTCTTGCCCTGGGAGCCCGGCCCTGGGCACAGCACTTCAGGCCTGGCCTCAGCAGCGCCGAGCAGAGGGGAAGGGTCCCCTCCCTCCAGCTGCTGGCAAGGCTTTGCCCCGTGCAGCCCAGGGCACCACTGGCTGCCGCCTTGGGCCAAGGCCACCTCGCTGGCTCCTGCTCAACTTGCCGTCCACCGGGAGCCCGGGACCTTTAGTGCCACGCTCTTTGCCAGCACCTTTGCCAAGCTGCTTTGGGTCACGAGTCTGGGTGCACGTGTCCCAGGATGCTTCATGCCCATAGCATTGCCAGACATTTCTCCTCATTTCCTAGGCAAGAACTCACCAGTGCTATCATCCTGGCTGGCTGATTGCTAATAGACACCCACAATGAACCTTCTTTGTTTGCCAGCCCCTAATCCTCACTCACAGGCTCTCAACTACATCACCCCCAGCCGTAAGGGCTGCCAAGTCAAACCTCTCCCTTACATACCCTGCGACTCCCCCAGCCTCCCCTGCCCTGTCTGTCCCTCCTCAACAGCCTGTTCAGCCCTCCCGAGCACTCGTGCTCTCTTACCATTCTGCACCAGGGACAGGAAAGCTTGTGTGCAGGACTTCCAGCTTCACAAGAGAGCATGATCGCTTGAAGTATGACGTAAATACGGCACTGGCATGGAAGCGTGAGCGATCGCTTACAAAAAATAGATGTTTTTCCTCAGTCTGGTGACACACAGCAGCTGACAGCACATGAGCTTTTCATAAGAATCTTCCCAAGCCCTTCCATTTCTCCCTGGATATTCCAAAGGCACCTGAGTTGCATTTGGACAGGGGCAGCCATAGCCCGCTCCATGAGGCTCTGCAAACAAAACATGGCTCTTTCCCGTGGCACATGCCAGCTGACTCCTGGAGATCTAGGCTGGGAACTCCACTAGCCACTGTTGACATAGTAGTAGCAGTAGTAGTTTTTGAGAAGCAGCCAGAGGTGCTGAGGCCACCCACTCCAACACCAGACGCCAAATTGGGCATTCAGCTCCTCCCAATTTACAGAGCTCTATTGCAGCTTTGCATGTGAAATACTTGCCAAGATCCCATTCTAGTTAGTGGTGGAAGGACTTATTCCTACTGTCCTAAAGCAGACATCTTTAGGACACCTTTAGACTTAAGAGAGTGTATCGACTAAGGCTTCAGTTGGATTTCCTACGCGCAGGCAACTTAATGCCATTTCAGATGCCGTAACGAAACCAGCACCTAGGGATCAGCAGATGTGACGCAGGACCTAGGGATAGTCTGGCCCTTCTGAGGGGACAGCTGGAGGTCAGAGAACATCCCCTCTAGAATCTCAGACCATTCCCAAACCATGCCCAGGGAGAGGCTCTGTCATCAAGCCCTTGCTGCCCGCTCACTCTAACGGGCTTTGTGGAAACCAAGTCCCAACACTGTGACACCCAAGTCACAGTGAACCGAACCCCACCCTGGTTGTCGTTCCCTCTTCCACCGAGGAAGTTTGTGTCCTGTATCCCCATAGCTGAGACCCAGTGGGAGCATTCTCCGCACATTTTGGGTAGCTCGTGCAGTTAAGAGCAAATATTGGGGGCTAAGGAACGCACTTTGGTGGTGTTGTTCTTGTTGTTTATTTTTTCACTGTGTCTTGTTCTAACCATCTCCATTTGGCAAGTTTCAAACAACACAATGGACTTAGTGAAAGAAGCTTTTGACCTTTCAAGAAAGGATGTGTCTCATGTCTGTTTCTTGCAAAGAAACACTCCTTTATTGAAGAAAATATGTTAATATAGAACATATCTACATACTACAAGACATCGGCCAAAGTGAAGAGCCATTTTTAAAGTAGTCGTGAAACAGCAAATACATTGCTCCACCCATCGCTCTTGCTTTCCATTTAATACCTGAGTGAGTTTCACAGGCAGCGTCTGGTCAACCAACATGCTGAAAGCAACAGGTTGTTCCCACAGCAAAGCACCTGACCGCAGCTAATTCCTCGTGCCCTACCAGTTTCCCACTGAAGTAATTTCAAAAGCGCCAAGCCAGCGACCGCTCTTTGTGTGCTGTCGAGCACCAGCACAGTTTGAGATGAAGAATCTCCCCTTTTCACATCACCTTTCAGATTACGTCTTTTCATTCTACCACGAAGCAGGTCTCTCTCTAGTAAATACATTTTGATACAACAAATCTGCCCATGGAATAAAAGTTTTCTCTAGGTAACCATCATATTTCTGTAAGCTGCATTACAGGCTGTTCATCGCCTGCGTCTCACTGTTTCTTATCTTCCATGAAAACCTCTCTAAGTTGACCTTGGAGGTTCTTCAGGACTTCTGCTTTGATGTCTTCTCCAGGTTTGGTTCGTTTTGGCTTTTATAGGGCTCAAAGCAAGTGGCTCCTGAGCATTGTCGTGCTGAGAAGTGACGGGATTGTGATACAGCTCACACGCAATAGTTCTGTCACCGTTCCAGACTACCTGACCGAGCAAACAGGGAAAAGCGCGCAGCTGGCTTGAGTGATGCAGCTCCGCATGCACGTTCCTTCTAATGCAGTAAGAAGGGCATAAAGCAGCAGCATTTCAGGAGGGTCGAATGCCTCACCCATTTCCTTGTGTGTTCATGAGAGATGGAGATCATCTCAGTGCTCGCTACCCGTTTTCTCCAACGTGCAGGAAATGCCCTCAAATGCCCATTTTATTACCTCTTCCGCCAAGGAGGTTTGTGTCCTGGATCCCCGTAGCTGAGACCTAGTGGGAGCATTCTCCGCACGTTTTGGCTAGCTTGTGCAGTGAAGAGCAAATATGGGGGCTAAGGAACGTGCTTTGTTGTTGTTTATTTTTTACTGTGTCTTGTTCTAACTGTCTCCATTTGGCAAACTTCAAGAAACACTAATTTAAACATTTAAATATGGAGAGCACCGCAGTGCTTGCTGCCCGTTTCCTCCAGCCTGGAGGAAATGCCTTCAAATGGCCATTTTATTACCTGTGTCCTTAGCGGAAACTCTCGCAGCTCAACGCGTGCCTTCTGCAGCATGTGCAACTGTGTAGAAGTATTTGTCACGTCATATGAGCAAGACGTATTTGAAGATGGTCAGAATTTAAAATGCCTTCTTTTGAAAGGATGTACATAGGATACACAGCTTCATCTTCTAGACATTGGTCACCTACTAAAGGGCCCGGGCTGCATTTGTGGAGCGTATTAGGGGAAGAACATAATACCGGTTTATGGCAAAGGCATTTTTTAGCTGCTAGGGTGTATACTGCATGTAAGTCAGCTCACCTTGCTGGTTCCTGGTCAACTTGGTGTGCACCAGGACCCCCAGGACATATTCTGCCACGTTGCTTTCCAGAAGCCTGGTCAAGCTGCTTTGGATCACAAGTCCCAAAGCGCGCCTGTGTCCTGCCATGCTTCATGCCAGTACCCGTGCCATCCACAGTCGGTCCCATGCTCTTGCCGCACGTCTCCTGTTGCCACTGCCGTGAGGATGAGGAGGGCACGTTTCCTCCAGCCCAAGCAGTGGTGCAGGCGGAAAGGCTCTCTTTTGTTACGGGACAGGGAGAAAGAGGATGCACCCTGGTGACAGAGTCCAGAGGTGGAGTTTCCATAGAACTCCGTCCTTTGTCTTTTTTGCCTAACTCCAGCTTTTTCACACCAGCTTTGTTCTTCACAGAATACCTGGCTAAAAGGTGGTGGTTGGTACTGTCTTTTAGACCCCAGCCTCTAAAACATCGAGGAGAAACTCCAAGAAACAGAACAGATCAGAAGAGTGCAAGCCAGGGGGTTGCAGTTACATCCTGCCCACTTCCCACTCTTCCCGGGGTGCTTTAGACACTTGGCAGAGACAAGAAAGCGGTCCTTCTGCCTCCTCGGGCCAGTCTCATTGTCTCTGTGGCTCCAAATCTATGAAGCAAAGTCAGGAGAAGCCCAAAATCCAAACCCAGGCTGTTGTGTTCCATTTTCTAGAAGGGAGGAGGGGAGGCAGGGAGGCAGGGAAAGAAGTGTCACAGAAGAGCAATTTAGGGTCCTGCGTACCACAGAGCTGTGTTTCAACCACTTAACGAAGAGTGCGACTTCACAGAGGTTGATGGCAAGGTTCACCCTTTCACTGCATGGAGGAAATGTGCCAAGAAGAACTGGGTGAGAGTCATTTTAGAATGGCCATTTTATTACCTGTGTCCTTAAAGGAGATTCTTGCAGCTCAACATGTGCCTTTTGCAGCGTGTGCAACTGGGTAGAAGCCAAAGGGCAGTGACAGGAGCCCTTGGAATGAAGTTTCTGCTCTTGGTACCTAACGCACATCAGGCTTTGGGCTAAACCAGTTACTATTTGAGGTAATGTCAATCCTACATATTTACCCTTAAGATAGGGAAACAATACTAGTCTCAGTTCACGAATGTGGAAAGGTGGCACAAACATATCTAGTGACCCTCAGAAGTCCACAGAGAAAGAATGGGGGAGAAAAGGAAACAAAGCCCCAGCTCTCCACTCAAAGCACAGTAGAATATGTCTTCTCAGGAAGAACAGAAACCCGTCCTTGCCATGCAATTCTTAAGGTATTAGCCAGATTTTTTAACAGTCCTCAGTCAAGAGCAGGATTCCTCAGTGGATGTTGTACCTAATCACAGGTATGTCCTGGTGTCAGCTAAAGCCTTCATATCAACTGCATTTTCCTGGAGAACCAGATACATGTTTTGGTAAACCTAGCAATGGAATGCAAACTTATTGATAAGCACGGATAGACATCTCGCGAGAGGGGCGACGAGAAACCGGTGACCAAGAAACTGACCAGCTGTGTATAACATTCCATTCACGTGAATACTTGATATAAAAGTGGGAGATCACGAGGATCTCGTCCCTTTTTCCCTCTTTTCCTCATGGCTGACATTAGGAGAGGACCTTGCTAGTCGTCCCTGCGAACTGAGGCCTAGTGAAAGACTGAATCCAGCTCCGGTTGGCTGCAGAGTCCAATCCAGGACTTTGGGGGGGCCGGCTCTGCAGTTGCTGACACTTTCCAGATTGGTTTTGTATATTTTGTATTGTTTTCTCTATTCTTATTAGTAGCATTAGTAAAACATCTTTAATTTTTCCAACTCTCTTCTCTCTGTCCTTCTTTTCCTCCCGATCGCCTGTCCTGAGTGGGAAGGGGGAGAGGGAGGGGCAAAAAGGAGGAGTGGGGGGGGGAGAGGCGGTTAACAATACGTCTGCCAGGGTTTTATTGGCACCCCGCAATCTAAACCCCTGACAAGGTATTAAATACCTTGGATTTTGCATTATCAAATTTGAATTTCAAAACGAAGAGCTAAATTTTAAGTTTTCTCCAAAGGAAGACCCTTCATGTTCCCACAATGTCACAAACATTTCTCCAGTCGCAACATCTAAGCTGTAACAGGACATAAGAGCCTGAGGCTGGAGCAGCTCATCTCAACCGACTGGGCTGCTCTAGGCGGCTTCCAAACAGGTATTCAACAGCAAGAAGTGGTATTTATTAATAATAGCCGAAAAAAGAGCGGCACTACCCTGCGGGCGTATGCAACAAGTGTCTTGTAATTCAGTAACAAAGAGACACGGTCTCTTGCAAAGCCATCTCATGGAAACCGTTCCATTAAGACCAGCTAATGACTGTCTCCCTGTTTACAGAGGCTTCATTGGGCCTTTCTTGCTGCCTGTACTCCATCTTTTCTGCAGTTATAGACAGTCACAGCTTTCCTGTCAGAATTGCATGTTCATAGACACAGTTTTAGAAACTCACAAAAACCAACAAGACCACCACTATAGCTGATTAGAATACCACAACGTTTAGTTATTCATAACAATGTATAGAACACTCCATGATAATTTTTTCTTTTATAAAGATGTTGATTAAATTTCAAAAGAAAGCGGCACAGGAAGCATCTTCTTGGCATTCTCAGGTTTATTGTACTGTTATTAATTTCAGGTGGAAAGGAGGGAATGTATTGATGAACATCTCCAAGTTCAACGTTAAGTCTGTAAGAGATCAAGTGGCAGAATCGAGGTGGTTCGTTCTAAAACCTCTCTGAAACTTGCTAAATCTTTAGTTACAGAAACTTTCTGGAATGTACCAAACAAGAGAGGAGGTAGAAATGAGGAATAACTGGAAATCGGTAACTCGCAACCGGCTAAAGTAATACATTCCTTTGTTTAAACTGGGCTTTGCCTGAGTGAGCAGAACGTCGCATTGGACTGTGCAGTGAGAGAACAACCACAACAGGTAAGTCGTGCCCTGACGCAGCAGCAAGTCTTCTTCCTTTGGCACCTCGCGGGGCCACGGTCCCCTCACAGCTGCAGCCAGGGCTCACATCCGCGCCGGACACCCTGCTCAGCAGGACTGAGGCTCGCACAGCTGGATCCTGCCTCAGTCGCTCGGTCGCCAGGTTTTCTTGCTTGGCAGTGGATTCTTGCAGCTCCTTCAGACAGGCCCTCATCTTGTGCAGCCGCAGACGTTGTTGACAGCAGGGCTGTTCTCCAGACATTTGTTGGGAGCTTGTGCAGTTCAGCCAAATGTACCTACCTACCTACTGACCTGACTCACCAACTCTCTGGCCCTATCGGCTCAAAAGCCTGTGGGAAAATTTTGGAAACTCGCAAACCCGTAAGTGAACCAAAAGTGCACTCAGTACACAGCTACCTACACTAGAAACTAACAAACAAACAAAATAACAAACTTGCTAACTAACTCACAAACAAACAAACAAACAAACAAACAAACTCTCTTGCCCTACTGGCTCAAAAACCTATGGGAAAATTTAGGAAACTTGCAAACCCGTATGTGAAAAAAAAGTGCACTCAGTACACAGCTACCTACACTAGAAACTAACTAACTAACTAACTAACTAACTAACCAACTAACTTGCTAAGTAACCAACAAACAAACTAACTAACCTGCTAAGTAACAAACCAACAAACAAAGAAACTAACTAACAAACTAAGTAACTTGCTAACCAACAAGCTAACTACAACAAACTCTGGACCGTCCGGCCGAGCCAACGTGAGGGTGGCAACACGAGGGCGACTTCCTCTTCAACCTGCCTTGAGAAAGAGGGGGGGAAAAGACAGGCATTAAGTACAAGGCTGAGAGGAGAACAAGCAAGTCGTGCTTTGCCGGGATAGGCAATCCCCATCCACAGTTCTCCTCTGCAGGATTCCTTAGGGCTGGGTATTAGGCTTTGGTGGTTTGCTAAGAATGATTTAGATTGTGCAAGCTTGGGGAGGCTTGAGCGGACACAGGGGCTTTTGACTCAACTGCCGTACAAATCTATGCTTCGAGGGCCAGGCCTGGGTACAGCTGCAGTAAGAACAGAGAGTAAAACCGAACCAGAGTAAAGGAAGGAGGAACCAAGACAAAGACCAAGACAAGCACAAAGACAAAGGCAAGAGGAAGAACTGTTTTACAATGAACGCGGTGAAATGCTGACACAGGTTGCCCAGAGAGGTGGTAGATGCCCCATCCCTGGAAACATTCAAGGCCAGGCTGGACGGGGCTCTGAGTAACCCAATCTCATTGAAGATGTCCCTGCTGATTGCAGGGGGGTTGGATTAGGTGACCTTGGAAGGTCCCTTCCAAGCCAAACTCTTCTTTGATTCTAGGGTTCTAAGTGTCAAATGAAAACCGCCAGCGCTGGAGTGCTCTTTGCCTCCAGACATGCCCCTTCTCCCAAGGGAAGGTGAACGCCGTCTCTGGGGCCGTCCCTGGGCACCACAGAAATATTTCCTAGACTCAGAGCAGCATGACAATTGGAAAGAGGGAGAGCAGGCTCTTTCACACACCAGGGCTCCTTGTTCCTCTCGCCCCACCTGGCTTGGCTCAGTCGCCCGCTCCTGAGCTCCCTGGCTCCAGGCTCCTCCTGCGCTTGCTGGGCTGCGCATCGCTCTCCTCTTCGCGCGGGAGCTTTCTCTTCCGGGGGGAAGGATTTCCCCCCTCCCGCGAAGAGCCTGGCAAGCTTTCCATCCAAAAGGATTGTTAGGCAGGTAAAGCCATGACAAACAGGAATCTATTCTACTCAAAATCGCAGCTAGCTCACGTTACCTGCTCTGCCCAGAGGAGCTATTCTGGCCTTCGCTTTCTGCAGCGACTGCAGGCACCTGCAATGGAAACGCAGAAGATGAGCCCTGCCCGTTTTCCAGCTCAGCTCTAAAAGGCAGATCCCTTGGATGGCTTTGCTCAGCCCAGCTGTGCCACTTCTGCTGGGGTCACTGCACAAAGAGTGATGGCCAACCTGCATCAGCCTCACTCTGCACTTGTGCAAAGCTGCAGGTGGGTGGATGAACTTGCTCGTCCCTGCAGCGGCAATCCCACCTTCTGAGGGGGGAGGCATTCTCTCACGCTGCTTGTGGACCTCACCTACCTCGGCGCTTTCCGCCTCTGCTCCTGCTGCCGGCGACTCCTCGGCCCCTTCAGCGGCGAGCCCAGCCCCCTCTTCCTCCTCCTCCCGCTCCTCCTCGGCCTCAAAGAGTTCCTCCCGGTGGTTGATGAGGAACTCTACCAGCTGGGTCACCTGCACACAGCAAACCATTGGTTTCCAACGCGCTGGCTGCAAGTGGCTCCAACAGCCCTTCCCACTCCTCATCCTGCCTTGTGCACAGAAAGCTGCAGCTGTGCGGCTGCTCTTCCCAGCAGCTCCCCTGCCAGCATTGGCTGAAGACAGGAGGCACCCAGGAACCTCTGAAGAGCAAAGCTGGCGTGGGCCTGGAAGGCTGCAGCGGGCTGGGAAGCGCAGCGTACCTTGGCTGTCGCCTGCACCAGCGTGTCCAGAGGGAGCGTGTCCTCCTCTGGTGGGCCGAGGAGGTTGGGCCCCACGCAGATGGCCAGGTTGCTGGCTGTCATCTTGCTGACGGTGGCGTTGCTGCTGATGTTCTGCAGCAGCCGCAGCAAGGTGTTGAGGAGGAGGAGGTTGGCCTCGGGTAACTCGCGGGCCACCCTGCGGGATCAGGAACGTAACATTCAGAGATGAAGTAGCCGTTGTCAAGACAGGTGTCCCATGCTGATGTCAGCCAAGCCCACCCCAGGGAAGGCTCCTTGGCCAAGCCGGCTCTACAGCAGAGGGGCTGCCTTCCCTGAGATATTGCCAGCTCCCTCCCTGCCTGCCCTTCTGGCCAGAGTCCCTTTGCACAAGGAGCCAGCCCCAATGCCTGCATCTTTTTCAGGCAGGCTGTGGCTTTGCAGGCAAGTGCCGGGCTCTGCCAGTCCCTGCGGAGCAGCCCGGCTGCTGGCCACACTTACTCTTTCAGCCCCACCAGCCTCTCCTCCCTGCTGCTCTTCTGCAGGGCGGCCATCCACTGCTGGTAGAGCTCCGCCACGAGGAGCTTGGAGGGGATCTTGCGCAGGAAGTCCTGCAGTGCCAAGGGCTGCGCGTCAGGCTGTGAGCGCTGCTGCCGGGAGCACGGGCAGCAGCCCCAGCACGCTGGGTGCCGAGCAGCTCCCGGCTCTGGGCTCCTGCTCGGGCAGCTGCCCGTCAGCAGCGCCAGAGGCGGGAGCTGCCGGACTCCAGGTCAGCAGGGCTCACCTTCAAGATGACAGCCAGGACGTGCACCGGCTGGCTTGCCAGGTGGACCTCGGTCCCGCTGTCCAGGGCCTCCCTGATCTCCCGGGAGGCACGCTCGCTGGCTGCCAGCCGGAAGATCCCCTCCGTGGATGGCCCCTGTTCGTGTAGCAGAGCCAGCAGGTCCTGCAGGGGAGAGAGGAGGACGTTGCTGGGCTGGAGACATGCCCTGGGAGAGGCCAGGCTTCCTCAGGGGCAGGAGTGAGTGTGGATGGGGCTGAAGAGAGGGCTGGCTGGAGTTGGGTGACGTGGAGAGGAGCGCGCTTTGTCCCCAGGACTCATCTGGGATGCCTGCCATGGGGACAGCGCCTCTCCAGAGGAGCCAGCAGGATGGGGACCCCCTGGCCAGGCTTGCTTACCTGCATGGGCTGGGGCAGCATGCCGTCCTGGCTGCAGAGATCCACCAGGGGCCGGCCAAAGAGAAGACCCGTGCGGGCAGAGCCCGACGGCCCCGGTGCCTCTGCAGCCGCCGAGGTCCCTGGCCGCACAAAGCGCCAGGGCAGCCACCTCCTCCTCCTGCTGCGGGCGCCACCGTCTGCCAAGGAGAAGAGAGCAAAGAGAGATGGAGCAGAAGCGCCTGGCCAGCGCTCCTGGACCCTGGAGCGCACGGGAGAAGTGTCCTTTGGCAACGAGGGATCCCGAGGGCTCAGGTCTCTCCTGCTGCAGAGTTAGGGGGACAGACGTGCCCTGCGGGAAGGGCAGCAGCAGCCCCAGTGCAGCCTGAGTGCCCGTCCGCAAGAGGAGGAGGGAAGGGCCGTTCTGCCCTAGTCTCTCCAAACTCACCAGCCACCTGGCCACTTCCACCGTTGGGCATGCGTGGGTGCTGGGGCTCAGGCTCAGGCTCGTCCCTGCGGAGCAGACGGTGTCGGGCATGAGAAAATCGGCTGCTGCACGGTCCAGCTGTTCTGGGGTGTCCCCGAGCCGTGTGTGGGGGGAGCCTACCTGGAGCCGCGGCAGCAATTCACCTGGCCCATGGCCACGAAACCGAGATGCCTCTCGTTGGGCACGCTTGCGGGGCGCGAGGGGGTGGCCAGACAGATGGACAAAGTCCAGCGAAAGCGCCCCAGTGCCGTCCCAGTGGTGCAGGGCAAGAGCTTGGCTCTTACCCCTGGCACTCCGAGTTGGCACAGAAGCGTTGCCGGGACAGCGCCGGGTCAACACACCCCAACATTCTGAGCGCAGTGGTGGGGGAGGGGCACCGGGGGCTCTCCCCACTATGTCCATGTCTCTCTTGCCCTGGGAGCCCGGCCCTGGGCACAGCACTTCAGGCCTGGCCTCAGCAGCGCCGAGCAGAGGGGAAGGGTCCCCTCCCTCCAGCTGCTGGCAAGGCTTTGCCCCGTGCAGCCCAGGGCACCACTGGCTGCCGCCTTGGGCCAAGGCCACCTCGCTGGCTCCTGCTCAACTTGCCGTCCACCGGGAGCCCGGGACCTTTAGTGCCACGCTCTTTGCCAGCACCTTTGCCAAGCTGCTTTGGGTCACGAGTCTGGGTGCACGTGTCCCAGGATGCTTCATGCCCATAGCATTGCCAGACATTTCTCCTCATTTCCTAGGCAAGAACTCACCAGTGCTATCATCCTGGCTGGCTGATTGCTAATAGACACCCACAATGAACCTTCTTTGTTTGCCAGCCCCTAATCCTCACTCACAGGCTCTCAACTACATCACCCCCAGCCGTAAGGGCTGCCAAGTCAAACCTCTCCCTTACATACCCTGCGACTCCCCCAGCCTCCCCTGCCCTGTCTGTCCCTCTTCAACAGCCTGTTCAGCCCTCCCGAGCACTCATGCTCTCTTACCATTCTGCACCAGGGACAGGAAAGCTTGTGTGCAGGACTTCCAGCTTCACAAGAGAGCATGATCGCTTGAAGTATGACGTAAATACGGCACTGGCATGGAAGCGTGAGCGATCGCTTACAAAAAATAGATGTTTTTCCTCAGTCTGGTGACACACAGCAGCTGACAGCACATGAGCTTTTCATAAGAATCTTCCCAAGCCCTTCCATTTCTCCCTGGATATTCCAAAGGCACCTGAGTTGCATTTGGACAGGGGCAGCCATAGCCCGCTCCACGAGGCTCTGCAAACAAAACATGGCTCTTTCCCGTGGCACATGCCAGCTGACTCCTGGAGATCTAGGCTGGGAACTCCACTAGCCACCGTTGACATAGTAGTAGCAGTAGTAGTTTTTGAGAAGCAGCCAGAGGTGCTGAGGCCACCCACTCCAACACCAGACGCCAAATTGGGCATTCAGCTCCTCCCAATTTACAGAGCTCTATTGCAGCTTTGCATGTGAAATACTTGCCAAGATCCCATTCTAGTTAGTGGAGGAAGGACTTATTCCTACTGTCCTAAAGCAGACATCTTTAGGACACCTTTAGACTTAAGAGAGTGTATCGACTAAGGCCTCAGTTGGATTTCCTACGCGCAGGCAACTTAATGCCATCTCAGATGCCGTAACGAAACCAGCACCTAGGGATCAGCAGATGTGACACAGGATCTAGGGATAGTCTGGCCCTTCTGAGGGGACAGCTGGAGGTCAGAGAACATCCCCTCTAGAATCTCAGACCATTCCCAAACCATGCCCAGGGAGAGGCTCTGTCATCAAGCCCTTGCTGCCCGCTCACTCTAACGGGCTTTGTGGAAACCAAGTCCCAACACTGTGACACCCAAGTCACAGTGAACCGAACCCCACCCTGGTTGTCGTTCCCTCTTCCACCGAGGAAGTTTGTGTCCTGTATCCCCATAGCTGAGACCCAGTGGGAGCATTCTCCGCACATTTTGGGTAGCTCGTGCAGTTAAGAGCAAATATTGGGGGCTAAGGAACGCGCTTTGGTGGTGTTGTTCTTGTTGTTTATTTTTTCACTGTGTCTTGTTCTAACCATCTCCATTTGGCAAGATTCAAAAAACACAATGGACTTAGTGAAAGAAGCTTTTGACCTTTGAAGAAAGGATGTGTCTCATGTCTGTTTCTTGCAAAGAAACACTCCTTTATTGAAGAAAATATGTTAATATAGAACATATCTACATACTACAAGACATCGGCCAAAGTGAAGAGCCATTTTTAAAGTAGTCGTGAAACAGCAAATACATTGCTCCACCCATCGCTCTTGCTTTCCATTTAATACCTGAGTGAGTTTCACAGGCAGCGTCTGGTCAACCAACATGCTGAAAGCAACAGGTTGTTCCCACAGCAAAGCACCTGACTGCAGCTAATTCATCGTGCCCTACCCATTTACCACTGACAGAATTTCAAAAGCGCCAAGCCAGCGACCGCTCTTTGTGTGCTGTCGAGCACCAGCACAGTTTGAGATGAAGAATCTCCCCTTTTCACATCACCTTTCAGATTACGTCTTTTCATTCTACCACGAAGCAGGTCTCTCTCTAGTAAATACATTTTGATACAACAAATCTGCCCATGGAATACAAGTTTTCTCTAGGTAACCATCATATTTCTGTAAGCTGCATTACAGGCTGTTCATCGCCTGCGTCTCACTGTTTCTTATCTTCCATGAAAACCTCTCTAAGTTGACCTTGGAGGTTCTTCAGGACTTCTGCTTTGATGTCTTCTCCAGGTTTGGTTCGTTTTGGCTTTTATAGGGCTCAAAGCAAGTGGCTCCTGAGCATTGTCGTGCTGAGAAGTGACGGGACTGTGATACAGTTCACACGCAATAGTTCTGTCACCGTTCCAGACTACCTGACCGAGCAAACAGGGAAAAGCGCGCAGCTGGCTTGAGTGATGCAGCTCCGCATGCACGTTCCTTCTAATGCAGTAAGAAGGGCATAAAGCAGCAGCATTTCAGGAGGGTCGAATGCCTCACCCATTTCCTTGTGTGTTCATGAGAGATGGAGATCATCTCAGTGCTCGCTACCCGTTTTCTCCAACGTGCAGGAAATGCCCTCAAATGCCCATTTTATTACCTCTTCCGCCAAGGAGGTTTGTGTCCTGGATCCCCGTAGCTGAGACCTAGTGGGAGCATTCTCCGCACGTTTTGGCTAGCTTGTGCAGTGAAGAGCAAATATGGGGGCTAAGGAACGTGCTTTGTTGTTGTTTATTTTTTACTGTGTCTTGTTCTAACTGTCTCCATTTGGCAAACTTCAAGAAACACTAATTTAAACATTTAAATATGGAGAGCACCGCAGTGCTTGCTGCCCGTTTCCTCCAGCCTGGAGGAAATGCCTTCAAATGGCCATTTTATTACCTGTGTCCTTAGCGGAAACTCTCGCAGCTCAACGCGTGCCTTCTGCAGCATGTGCAACTGTGTAGAAGTATTTGTCACGTCATATGAGCAAGACGTATTTGAAGATGGTCAGAATTTAAAATGCCTTCTTTTGAAAGGATGTACATAGGATACACAGCTTCATCTTCTAGACATTGGTCACCTACTAAAGGACCCGGGCTGCATTTGTGGAGCGTATTAGGGGAAGAAAATAATACCGGTTTATGGCAAAGGCATTTTTTAGCTGCTAGGGTGTATACTGCATGTAAGTCAGCTCACCTTGCTGGTTCCTGGTCAACTTGGTGTGCACCAGGACCCCCAGGACATATTCTGCCACGTTGCTTTCCAGAAGCCTGGTCAAGCTGCTTTGGATCACAAGTCCCAAAGCGCGCCTGTGTCCTGCCATGCTTCATGCCAGTACCCGTGCCATCCACAGTCGGTCCCATGCTCTTGCCGCACGTCTCCTGTTGCCACTGCCGTGAGGATGAGGAGGGCACGTTTCCTCCAGCCCAAGCAGTGGTGCAGGCGGAAAGGCTCTCTTTTGTTACGGGACAGGGAGAAAGAGGATGCACCCTGGTGACAGAGTCCAGAGGTGGAGTTTCCATAGAACTCCGTCCTTTGTCTTTTTTGCCTAACTCCAGCTTTTTCACACCAGCTTTGTTCTTCACAGAATACCTGGCTAAAAGGTGGTGGTTGGTACTGTCTTTTAGACCCCAGCCTCTAAAACATCGAGGAGAAACTCCAAGAAACAGAACAGATCAGAAGAGTGCAAGCCAGGGGGTTGCAGTTACATCCTGCCCACTTCCCACTCTTCCCGGGGTGCCTTAGACACTTGGCAGAGACAAGAAAGCGGTCCTTCTGCCTCCTCGGGCCAGTCTCATTGTCTCTGTGGCTCCAAATCTATGAAGCAAAGTCAGGAGAAGCCCAAAATCCAAACCCAGGCTGTTGTGTTCCATTTTCTAGTAGGGAGGAGGGGAGGCAGGGAGGCAGGGAAAGAAGTGTCACAGAAGAGCAATTTAGGGTCCTGCGTACCACAGAGCTGTGTTTCAACCACTTAACGAAGAGTGCGACTTCACAGAGGTTGATGGCAAGGTTCACCCTTTCACTGCATGGAGGAAATGTGCCAAGAAGAACTGGGTGAGAGTCATTTTAGAATGGCCATTTTACTACCTGTGTCCTTAAAGGAGATTCTTGCAGCTCAACATGTGCCTTTTGCAGCGTGTGCAACTGGGTAGAAGCCAAAGGGCAGTGACAGGAGCCCTTGGAATGAAGTTTCTGCTCTTGGTACCTAACGCACATGAGGCTTTGGGCTAAACCAGTTACTATTTGAGGTAATGTCAATCCTACATATTTACCCTTAAGATAGGGAAACAATACTAGTCTCAGTTCACGAATGTGGAAAGGTGGCACAAACATATCTAGTGACCCTCAGAAGTCCACAGAGAAAGAATGGGGGAGAAAAGGAAACAAAGCCCCAGCTCTCCACTCAAAGCACAGTAGAATATGTCTTCTCAGGAAGAACAGAAACCCGTCCTTGCCATGCAATTCTTAAGGTATTAGCCAGATTTTTTAACAGTCCTCAGTCAAGAGCAGGATTCCTCAGTGGATGTTGTACCTAATCACAGGTATGTCCTGGTGTCAGCTAAAGCCTTCATATCAACTGCATTTTCCTGGAGAACCAGATACATGTTTTGGTAAACCTAGCAATGGAATGCAAACTTATTGATAAGCACGGATAGACATCTCGCGAGAGGGGCGACGAGAAACCGGTGACCAAGAAACTGACCAGCTGTGTATAACATTCCATTCACGTGAATACTTGATATAAAAGTGGGAGATCACGAGGATCTCGTCCCTTTTTCCCTCTTTTCCTCATGGCTGACATTAGGAGAGGACCTTGCTAGTCGTCCCTGCGAACTGAGGCCTAGTGAAAGACTGAATCCAGCTCCGGTTGGCTGCAGAGTCCAATCCAGGACTTTGGGGGGGCCGGCTCTGCAGTTGCTGACACTTTCCAGATTGGTTTTGTATATTTTGTATTGTTTTCTCTATTCTTATTAGTAGCATTAGTAAAACATCTTTAATTTTTCCAACTCTCTTCTCTCTGTCCTTCTTTTCCTCCCGATCGCCTGTCCTGAGTGGGAAGGGGGAGAGGGAGGGGCAAAAAGGAGGAGTGGGGGGGGGAGAGGCGGTTAACAATACATCTGCCAGGGTTTTATTGGCACCCCGCAATCTAAACCCCTGACAAGGTATTAAATACCTTGGATTTTGCATTATCAAATTTGAATTTCAAAACGAAGAGCTAAATTTTAAGTTTTCTCCAAAGGAAGACCCTTCATGTTCCCACAATGTCACAAACATTTCTCCAGTCGCAACATCTAAGCTGTAACAGGACATAAGAGCCTGAGGCTGGAGCAGCTCATCTCAACCGACTGGGCTGCTCTAGGCGGCTTCCAAACAGGTATTCAACAGCAAGAAGTGGTATTTATTAATAATAGCCGAAAAAAGAGCTGCACTACCCTGCGGGCGTATGCAACAAGTGTCTTGTAATTCAGTAACAAAGAGACACGGTCTCTTGCAAAGCCATCTCATGGAAACCGTTCCATTAAGACCAGCTAATGACTGTCTCCCTGTTTACAGAGGCTTCATTGGGCCTTTCTTGCTGCCTGTACTCCATCTTTTCTGCAGTTATAGACAGTCACAGCTTTCCTGTCAGAATTGCATGTTCATAGACACAGTTTTAGAAACTCACAAAAACCAACAAGACCACCACTATAGCTGATTAGAATACCACAACGTTTAGTTATTCATAACAATGTATAGAACACTCCATGATAATTTTTTCTTTTATAAAGATGTTGATTAAATTTCAAAAGAAAGCGGCACAGGAAGCATCTTCTTGGCATTCTCAGGTTTATTGTACTGTTATTAATTTCAGGTGGAAAGGAGGGAATGTATTGATGAACATCTCCAAGTTCAACGTTAAGTCTGTAAGAGATCAAGTGGCAGAATCGAGGTGGTTCGTTCTAAAACCTCTCTGAAATCCCTCTAAATCTTTAGTTACAGAAACTTTCTGGAATGTACCAAACAAGAGAGGAGGTAGAAATGAGGAATAACTGGAAATCGGTAACTCGCAACTGGCTAAAGTAATACATTCCTTTGTTTAAACTGGGCTTTGCCTGAGTGAGCAGAACGTCGCATTGGACTGTGCAGTGAGAGAACAACCACAACAGGTAAGTCGTGCCCTGACGCAGCAGCAAGTCTTCTTCCTTTGGCACCTCGCGGGGCCACGGTCCCCTCACAGCTGCAGCCAGGGCTCACATCCGCGCCGGACACCCTGCTCAGCAGGACTGAGGCTCGCACAGCTGGATCCTGCCTCAGTCGCTCGGTCGCCAGGTTTTCTTGCTTGGCAGTGGATTCTTGCAGCTCCTTCAGACAGGCCCTCATCTTGTGCAGCCGCAGACGTTGTTGACAGCAGGGCTGTTCTCCAGACATTTGTTGGGAGCTTGTGCAGTTCAGCCAAATGTACCTACCTACCTACTGACCTGACTCACCAACTCTCTGGCCCTATCGGCTCAAAAGCCTGTGGGAAAATTTTGGAAACTCGCAAACCCGTAAGTGAACCAAAAGTGCACTCAGTACACAGCTACCTACACTAGAAACTAACAAACAAACAAAATAACAAACTTGCTAACTAACTCACAAACAAACAAACAAACAAACAAACAAACTCTCTTGCCCTACTGGCTCAAAAACCTATGGGAAAATTTAGGAAACTTGCAAACCCGTATGTGAAAAAAAAGTGCACTCAGTACACAGCTACCTACACTAGAAACTAACTAACTAACTAACTAACTAACTAACTAACCAACTAACTTGCTAAGTAACCAACAAACAAACTAACTAACCTGCTAAGTAACAAACCAACAAACAAAGAAACTAACTAACAAACTAAGTAACTTGCTAACCAACAAGCTAACTACAACAAACTCTGGACCGTCCGGCCGAGCCAACGTGAGGGTGGCAACACGAGGGCGACTTCCTCTTCAACCTGCCTTGAGAAAGAGGGGGGGAAAAGACAGGCATTAAGTACAAGGCTGAGAGGAGAACAAGCAAGTCATGCTTTGCCGGGATAGGCAATCCCCATCCACAGTTCTCCTCTGCAGGATTCCTTAGGGCTGAGTATTAGGCTTTGGTGGTTTGCTAAGAATGATTTAGATTGTGCGAGCTTGGGGTGGCTTGAGCGGACACAGGGGCTTTTGACTCAACTGCCGTACAAATCTATGCTTCGAGGGCCAGGCCTGGGTACAGCTGCAGTAAGAACAGAGAGTAAAACCAAACCAGAATAAAGGAAGGAGGAACCAAGACAAAGACCAAGACAAGCACAAAGACAAAGGCAAGAGGAAGAACTGTTTTACAATGAACGCGGTGAAATGCTGGCACAGGTTGCCCAGAGAGGTGGTAGATGCCCCATCCCTGGAAACATTCAAGGCCAGGCTGGACGGGGCTCTGAGTAACCCGATCTCATTGAAGATGTCCCTGCTGATTGCAGGGGGGTTGGATTAGGTGACCTTGGAAGGTCCCTTCCAAGCCAAACTCTTCTTTGATTCTAGGGTTCTAAGTGCCAAATGAAAACCGCCAGCGCTGGAGTGCTCTTTGCCTCCAGACATCCTCCTTCTCCCAAGGGAAGGTGAACGCCTCCTCTCTGGGGCCGTCTCTGGGCACCACAGAAATATTTCCTAGACTCAGAGCAGCATGATAATTGGAAAGAGGGAGAGCAGGCTCTTTCACACACCAGGGCTCCTTGTTCCTCTCGCCCCACCTGGCTTGGCTCAGTCGCCCGCTCCTGAGCTCCCTGGCTCCAGGCTCCTCCTGCGCTTGCTGGGCTGCGCATCACCCTCCTCTTCGCGCGGGAGCTTTCTCTTCCGGGGGGAAGGATTTCCCCCCTCCCGCGAAGAGCCTGGCAAGCTTTCCATCCAAAAGGATTGTTAGGCAGGTAAAGCCATGACAAACAGGAATCTATTCTACTCAAAATCGCAGCTAGCTCACGTTACCTGCTCTGCCCAGAGGAGCTATTCTGGCCTTCGCTTTCTGCAGCGACTGCAGGCACCTGCAATGGAAACGCAGAAGATGAGCCCTGCCCATTTTCCAGCTCAGCTCTAAAAGGCAGATCCCTTGGATGGCTTTGCTCAGCCCAGCTGTGCCACTTCTGCTGGGGTCACTGCACAAAGAGTGATGGCCAACCTGCATCAGCCTCACTCTGCACTCGTGCAAAGCTGCAGGTGGGTGGATGAACTTGCTCGTCCCTGCAGCGGCAATCCCACCTTCTGAGGGGGGAGGCATTCTCTCACGCTGCTTGTGGACCTCACCTACCTCGGCGCTTTCCGCCTCTGCTCCTGCTGCCGGCGACTCCTCGGCCCCTTCAGCGGCGAGCCCAGCCCCCTCTTCCTCCTCCTCCCGCTCCTCCTCGGCCTCAAAGAGTTCCTCCCGGTGGTTGATGAGGAACTCTACCAGCTGGGTCACCTGCACACAGCAAACCATTGGTTTCCAACGCGCTGGCTGCAAGTGGCTCCAACAGCCCTTCCCACTCCTCATCCTGCCTTGCGCACAGAAAGCTGCAGCTGTGCGGCTGCTCTTCCCAGCAGCTCCCCTGCCAGCATTGGCTGAAGACAGGAGGCAGCCAGGAACCTCTGAAGAGCAAAGCTGGCGTGGGCCTGGAAGGCTGCAGCGGGCTGGGAAGCGCAGCGTACCTTGGCTGTCGCCTGCACCAGCGTGTCCAGAGGGAGCGTGTCCTCCTCTGGTGGGCCGAGGAGGTTGGGCCCCACGCAGATGGCCAGGTTGCTGGCTGTCATCTTGCTGACGGTGGCGTTGCTGCTGATGTTCTGCAGCAGCCGCAGCAAGGTGTTGAGGAGGAGGAGGTTGGCCTCGGGTAACTCGCGGGCCACCCTGCGGGATCAGGAACGTAACATTCAGAGATGAAGTAGCCGTTGTCAAGACAGGTGTCCCATGCTGATGTCAGCCAAGCCCACCCCAGGGAAGGCTCCTTGGCCAAGCCGGCTCTACAGCAGAGGGGCTGCCTTCCCTGAGATATTGCCACCTCCCTCCCTGCCTGCCCTTCTGGCCAGAGTCCCTTTGCACAAGGAGCCAGCCCCAATGCCTGCATCTTTTTCAGGCAGGCTGTGGCTTTGCAGGCAAGTGCCGGGCTCTGCCAGTCCCTGCGGAGCAGCCCGGCTGCTGGCCACACTTACTCTTTCAGCCCCACCAGCCTCTCCTCCCTGCTGCTCTTCTGCAGGGCGGCCATCCACTGCTGGTAGAGCTCCGCCACGAGGAGCTTGGAGGGGATCTTGCGCAGGAAGTCCTGCAATGCCAAGGGCTGCGCGTCAGGCTGTGAGCGCTGCTGCCGGGAGCACGGGCAGCAGCCCCAGCACGCTGGGTGCCGAGCAGCTCCCGGCTCTGGGCTCCTGCTCGGGCAGCTGCCCGTCAGCAGCGCCAGAGCCGGGAGCTGCCAACTCCAGGTCAGCAGGGCTCACCTTCAAGATGACGGCCAGGACGTGCACCGGCTGGCTTGCCAGGTGGACCTCGGTCCCGCTGTCCAGGGCCTCCCTGATCTCCCGGGAGGCACGCTCGCTGGCCGCCAGCCGGAAGATCCCCTCCGTGGATGGCCCCTGTTCGTTCAGCAGAGCCAGCAGGTCCTGCAGGGGAGAGAGGAGGACGTTGCTGGGCTGGAGACGTGCCCTGGGAGAGGCCAGGCTTCCTCAGGGGCAGGAGTGAGTGTGGATGGGGCTGAAGAGAGGGCTGGCTGGAGTTGGGTGACGTGGAGAGGAGCGCGCTTTGTCCCCAGGACTCATCTGGGATGCCTGCCATGGGGACAGCGCCTCTCCAGAGGAGCCAGCAGGATGGGGACCCCCTGGCCAGGCTTGCTTACCTGCATGGGCTGGGGCAGCATGCCGTCCTGGCTGCAGAGATCCACCAGGGGCCGGCCAAAGAGAAGACCCGTGCGGGCAGAGCCCGACGGCCCCGGTGCCTCTGCAGCCGCCGAGGTCCCTGGCCGCACAAAGCGCCAGGGCAGCCACCTCCTCCTCCTGCTGCGGGCGCCACCGTCTGCCAAGGAGAAGAGAGCAAAGAGAGATGGAGCAGAAGCGCCTGGCCAGCGCTCCTGGACCCTGGAGCGCACGGGAGAAGTGTCCTTTGGCAACGAGGGATCCCGAGGGCTCAGGTCTCTCCTGCTGCAGAGTTAGGGGGACAGACGTGCCCTGCGGGAAGGGCAGCAGCAGCCCCAGTGCAGCCTGAGTGCCCGTCCGCAAGAGGAGGAGGGAAGGGCCGTTCTGCCCTAGTCTCTCCAAACTCACCAGCCACCTGGCCACTTCCACCGTTGGGCATGCGTGGGTGCTGGGGCTCAGGCTCAGGCTCGTCCCTGCGGAGCAGACGGTGTCGGGCATGAGAAAATCGGCTGCTGCACGGTCCAGCTGTTCTGGGGTGTCCCCGAGCCGTGTGTGGGGGGAGCCTACCTGGAGCCGCGGCAGCAATTCACCTGGCCCATGGCCACGAAACCGAGATGCCTCTCGTTGGGCACGCTTGCGGGGCGCGAGGGGGTGGCCAGACAGATGGACAAAGTCCAGCGAAAGCGCCCCAGTGCCGTCCCAGTGGTTCAGGGCAAGAGCTTGGCTCTTACCCCTGGCACTCCGAGTTGGCACAGAAGCGTTGCCGGGACAGCGCCGGGTCAACACACCCCAACATTCTGAGCGCAGTGGTGGGGGAGGGGCACCGGGGACTCTCCCCACTATGCCCATGTCTCTCTTGCCCTGGGAGCCCGGCCCTGGGCACAGCACTTCAGGCCTGGCCTCAGCAACGCCGAGCAGAGGGGAAGGGTCCCCTCCCTCCAGCTGCTGGCAAGGCTTTGCCCCGTGCAGCCCAGGGCACCACTGGCTGCCGCCTTGGGCCAAGGCCACCTCGCTGGCTCCTGCTCAACTTGCCGTCCACCGGGGGCCCGGGACCTTTAGTGCCACGCTCTTTGCCAGCACCTTTGCCAAGCTGCTTTGGGTCACGAGTCTGGGTGCACGTGTCCCAGGATGCTTCATGCCCATAGCATTGCCAGACATTTCTCCTCATTTCCTAGGCAAGAACTCACCAGTGCTATCATCCTGGCTGGCTGATTGCTAATAGACACCCACAATGAACCTTCTTTGTTTGCCAGCCCCTAATCCTCACTCACAGGCTCTCAACTACATCACCCCCAGCCGTAAGGGCTGCCAAGTCAAACCTCTCCCTTACATACCCTGCGACTCCCCCAGCCTCCCCTGCCCTGTCTGTCCCTCCTCAACAGCCTGTTCAGCCCTCCCGAGCACTCATGCTCTCTTACCATTCTGCACCAGGGACAGGAAAGCTTGTGTGCAGGACTTCCAGCTTCACAAGAGAGCGTGATCACTTGAAGTATGACGTAAATACGGCACTGGCATGGAAGCGTGAGCGATCGCTTACAAAAAATAGATGTTTTTCCTCAGTCTGGTGACACACAGCAGCTGACAGCACATGAGCTTTTCATAAGAATCTTCCCAAGCCCTTCCATTTCTCCCTGGATATTCCAAAGGCACCTGAGTTGCATTTGGACAGGGGCAGCCATAGCCCGCTCCACGAGGCTCTGCAAACAAAACATGGCTGTTTCCCGTGGCACATGCCAGCTGACTCCTGGAGATCTAGGCTGGGAACTCCACTAGCCACCGTTGACATACGATGGAGTAGTAGTTTTTGAGAAGCAGCTAGAGGTGCTGAGGCCACCCACTCCAACACCAGACGCCAAATTGGGCATTCAGCTCCTCCCAATTTACAGAGCTCTATTGCAGCTTTGCATGTGAAATACTTGCCAAGATCCCATTCTAGTTAGTGGAGGAAGGACTTATTCCTAGTGTCCTAAAGCAGACATCTTTAGGACACCTTTAGACTTAAGAGAGTGTATCGACTAAGGCCTCAGTTGGATTTCCTACGCGTAGGCAACTTAATGCCATTTCAGATGCCGTAACGAAACCAGCACCTAGGGATCAGCAGATGTGACGCAGGACCTAGGGATAGTCTGGCCCTTCTGAGGGGACAGCTGGAGGTCAGAGAACATCCCCTCTAGAATCTCAGACCATTCCCAAACCATGCCCAGGGAGAGGCTCTGTCATCAAGCCCTTGCTGCCCGCTCACTCTAACGGGCTTTGTGGAAACCAAGTCCCAACACTGTGACACCCAAGTCACAGTGAACCGAACCCCACCCTGGTTGTCGTTCCCTCTTCTGCCGAGGAGGTTTGTGTCCTGTATCCCCATAGCTGAGACCCAGTGGGAGCATTCTCCGCACATTTTGGGTAGCTCGTGCAGTTAAGAGCAAATATTGGGGGCTAAGGAACGCGCTTTGGTGGTGTTGTTCTTGTTGTTTATTTTTTCACTGTGTCTTGTTCTAGGCACCTCCATTTGGCAAACTTCAAGAAACACTAATTTAAACATTTAAATACGGAAATCACCTCAGATCTTTCTATCCGTTTCCTCCAGCCTGCAGGAAATTCCTTCAAGTAGCCATTTTATTACCTGTGTCCTTAGCGGAAATTCTTGAAGCTCAACACGTGCCTTTTGCAGCATGTGCAACTGCATAGAACTCAAAGTGCAGTGACAGGAGCCTTTTCAATGATGTTTCTGCTCTTGGTATCTAATGAACATGGAGCTTTCGGCTCAGGCAGTTGTTAAAGGCATTTATTAGCTGCTAGGGTGTATACTGTATGTAAGTCAGCTCACCTTGCTGGTTCCTGGTCAACTTTGTGTGCACCAGGAGCTCCAGGACATATTCTGCCATGTTACTTTTCAGAAACGTGTTCAAGCTGCTTTGGGTCATGTCCTGGTTCTGTTAAAAACAAGACCAGTTCTCTATTAGTGTTTTTTCTTTCAGCTGAGTTCTTCTAGGTGGCTGTACTCTTCTGAGTTTTTGCCTACATATTTTTCCTTGGATGCTGTACTCGGTGCTGATAAGAAGACCAATGGAATGCTGAAGAAGCCTATGTTTAGATTTATTACTATGGCAGCCAAGAAAGACTGATAAGTTTTCCCACGTTCTGTTGTGAGAGGGGCATGTTTGAGGAGGGGTGGATGGAACAGGTGACTTGACCAATTAAGTATTACATCCCATAATCGTCATACCCTCTATATAAGAGGGTGATTACGAGGGTCAGTCTCTCTTTGCCCATGGCTGGCACCTAGAGAGGACCCTGACTGTCTGCCTGTGATCTACAGGCCTCAGGCCCTGTGATCCCTGCAACCAGTTTTGGCTTTGCTGTGAAGTGCCACCCATGACTTCTGGGGCCCTGAGCTGCAGCTGCTGGAGCCGCCAGCTCCACACACCGAGCTCTGCTGCTGGAGTGACAGCAACTCCACATCCAGCGCTCAAAATTGGTTTTGTGTATTTTGTATATATTCTCTATTTATTATTAGCATTAGTAAAAGCCTTGAAAACCTTCCAACTTGAAGTCTCTCCTCCTTCCTCCTTATCTTTCCTATCATCTTTCCAATCTAAAGGAAGGGGCGGTGGGAGGTAAAGGGGGTAACAGGGGGCGTGTGCCACGGTTTATTGCCACCTTGCCTTAAACCATGACAAATTTAAATGGGTGGCCTGTATGGGGAAAACAAGACCGTACGGGGATCGAGACCATACAGAGAGAGAGAATATACTGGGATGAGATAAGAGAAACCGTGACAGGTTCTGTTGGTGCCATGACTCGGATTTGCATGAGAAATCATGACAGATTTTATTGTGGCGGAGCAGGGACGGGGTTTTGACTGAGACAGACTAAGAGCAGTAGCTGACATTTACTGTAAACAGCTTACCAGGTACCGTAATTGAGAGAGCATCGGACTTTGATGCACGCAGCTTGTGTTTGAATCCTCTGGTGGGAGGAAACTTTGGGAAACGATAAATCTGTGTGCTTTACAGGTCATAACGCATACTGTGGTCTGAGTTTGTTTTTAATTTTAAAGAATTTGTCGCAAATCTATTTGGATTTAATAATGCCTTTTTCGGGATTAATTCTTCTTGTTAATGTTTTTGCGCAGAATGTTACTTTTGGAAGTAGGGATAAACTTGTTAGAATAGCTTTGGTCCTGGGTTGTGTATCACCGGTTTATGTGATTTTAATTAAGTCAGTGATGTATTTCTACTCGTTGTTATCATACTTTGGGAGTATCCATGTTTGGAAGTCTTCGATAGAAGCAAAAGAAATTAAAGAGACCTGTGCCTTTCGTTTTTTAGTTTCAGGAGTGAGATTTTAGGAGAGCTATTTAACTATTCTTTGTCTGTGTCATTAGAGCAAATTACAGATGCTTTTGGGAATTTTGAATATCCCTGGACCTTTGAGTGAAGCTTGTTGGTATTATCGGGTCTCTGGAATGTGTGTCAGTCTTTGCTGGTGATAAAACTGTTTAGGAGGATTGTAGCAATTCTAACATCTGCGGCAGAAGTTGCCGCTTTTAAAGCTACAAGCTCTGCAGTCAGTGAAATGCCCGTGACAGCTACTGCACCGCCTCAACAGACTCTGCAGCCACTCCAGTTCCTGACTTGGATACAGCAGCCACTACAACTGCAACGTCAGTTTCTGCATCCACTCAGACCCCCACAACATGTAATGCGGCTATTCAGACTTCAGCAGTATTAATTGCTCCAACAAAGAGGAAGCAAAACAAAGCACAATTGGAACCCATTGTGAAGGAAGATGAAGAAGAAGAGCAGGGAGAGGAAGCAGAGGGTCATTCTACAACAGAGCAGGGAGAGGTTGTTTCTGGAGTAGAACAAGGTGATGATGAAGAAGAATCAGAGGAGGAAGCAGAGGGCCCTTCTACAGCTCCTCCCACAGCCCTTTCTAAACTCCTTCCACTGCTATCCTGGTTACTACAGCAAAGCCACCAGTGGTTCCTTCTAAAACAAAGTGACCAGCAAAGGACAAGCTAATAGAACACTCCTTATCTCTGAAGGAGCTGAGGACTGTGAAACAAGACTTTAGCCGTCGTGAAGGGGAACCCATTGTCACTTGGCTCATTCGATGCTGGGACAATGGGACTAATAGTTTGGACTTAGATGGCAGTGAAGCCAGTCGATTGGGATCCC
The DNA here is from genome assembly GCF_036013475.1 of Columba livia. NCBI lineage: Eukaryota > Metazoa > Chordata > Aves > Columbiformes > Columbidae > Columba > Columba livia. The sequence goes on along the minus strand of NC_088602.1, from coordinate 189,862,303 downwards.
TGGCCAGAGATGGTGGCATTGATAAGGCAATTGCAAAGAAGAAACAAAGTCAAAGCCTCTGGAGGAGAATTTTGTCAGCAGTAAAAATCAGGTACCCTTTAAAAGATGATATTGTATGCCGCCCAACCAAATGGACTACTATGGAGAGAGGTATTAGGTATCTGAGAGAACTGTCTGTGCGAGAGATATTTTACATGGACCCACAGACAATTATAGATCCTGATGAAGTGCCATGTACCCGAGGTATAATGCGGAAGTTTGTGCAGAGCCCACCATGGTCTTATGCCCACATTTTAGGATTACTCACCCTTTCAAAAGATAATCAATCAACTGTGGGTGAAGTAGCAGGCATGTTGCGGCAGTATGAAGACAGTTCTTCTCCCCTACAAGCCTGTGTTGCAGCTGTGGAGAAACTGTGTGACAAACTGTCCAAGTGGGAGGACCGATCCTACTCGTCACATGCACAGGCCTGAGCCACAGCTATTAGGAAGAGACGTCCTTCTGCAGCATCAGCCTAAGAGAAAAGCAACATGTCATAAGGTAAAGTTTGTTTTCTTCTGCATGACCAGGGAGAAAATACGAGTAATTGGCATGGAAAACCCACTGCTGACCTACAGGAATGGGTACGTGAGTTGAAAAAGAAAGCTCCCAAGAGAAAAGCTGCTCCAGTTTTCAGTGGGAGGTTTTCCAGCCAGAGAAGGAAGGACTCTTGTGTCACTCTACCAGAAACTGTGCAAAGCACCAATTAGTGGGGCCCTGCCTCCAGCCAGGTGGAGGATAGGGACAATGACAACAGTGTGTATCGGACTGTGTGGATTCAGTGGCCTGGTATGCCAGAACCACATGAGTATTATGCCCTGGTAGACACTGGTGCACAGTGTACAATGATATGAAGGTGTTCAAGCTGCTTCAGAAGTGATTGGTACTGAAACACAGTTCCTCTTGGAGCCCTGATTACCAGTACCAGGCTGGATGTTCAAGGGTAAGGTTTCTTCCACGCATCATGCAACTGAAGCTACACTGAGTAAGTGGATTGCATTAACCACAGAGCAGGCTCGAACAGGGAAACCTAATTGCCTGGGGATCTTAGAAATGATTACAGACTGACTGGAAGGCAAAGATTTTGGAGTGTCACCTGAAGAAGAGGAGGTGATGCGTGCTGAGGAAGCCCCACCATCTAATGATTTACCAGAGACGGAAAAGCAGCATGCCCTGTTCATTGATGGATCCTGTCGTCTTGTAGGAAAACATCGAAAGTGGAAATCTGCTGTACGGAGTCCTACACGACAAGTCACAGAGACTGATGAGGGATGAGGTGAATCAAGCCAGTTTGCAGAGGTAAAAGCCATACAGTTGGCATTGGACATTGCTGAAAGAGAAAAGTGGCCAGTACTTTATCTCTACACTGACTCATGGATGGTGGTAAATGCCTTGTGGGGAAGGTTAAAGCAGTGGAAGCAAAATAACTGGCACCGCAGAGGCAAGCCTATTTGGGCTGCCCCACTGTGGCAGGACATTGCTGCTCTGCTAGAGAACCTGACCGTAGAAGTACGGCATGTGGGTGCCCGTGTGCCTAAAAGTCGAGCCACTGAGGGACGTCAAAACAACCAGCAAGCAGATCATGCTGCTAAGATTAAAGTAGCTGAGGTGCATTTGGACTGGCAACATAAAGGTGAACCTTTTCTAGCTCGGTGGGCCCATGACACTTCAGGGCATCAAGGACGGGACACAACATATAAATGGGCTCAGGACAGAGGGGTGGACTTAACCATGGACGTTATTTCGCAGGTTATCCATGACTGTGAAACTTGTGCTGCAATCAAGAAGGCCAAAAGGTTAAAGCCTGTGTGGCACAGGGCGGGGGTGGCTGAAATACAAATATAGGGAGGCCTGGCAGATTGACTATATTATACTCCCTAGAACACGCCAAGGCAAGCACTGTGTGCTTACAACAGTGGAAGCAACCACAGGATGGCTGGAAACATATTCTGTGTCTCATGCCACTGCCCAGAACACTATTCTGGGCCTTGAAAAGCAAGTCCTGTGGCAACATGGTACTCTAGAAAGAATTGAGTCAGACAATGGAACTCATTTTAAAAATCTGCTGGGCGCAGAGTGGCTGGAGAGCAGTCAGACAGAAAGGGACCTGGGGGTACTAATTGACAGGAAGCTCAACATGAGCCAACAGTGTGCCCAGGTGGCCAAGAAGGCCAACGGTATCCTGTCCTGTATCAAAAATAGCATGGTCAGCAGGACAAGGGAAGTGATCCTTCCCCTGTACTCTGCATTGGTGAGGCCACACCTGGAGTATTGTGTTCAGTTCTGGGCCCCTCAGTTCAGGAAAGACGTTGAAGTGCTGGAGCAGGTCCAGAGAAGAGCAACACGATTGGTGAAGGGACTTGAACATAAGACCTATGAGGAGAGGCTGAGGGAGCTGGGGTTGTTTAGTCTAGAGAAGAGGAGGCTTAGAGGTGACCTCATCACTCTCTATAACTACCTGAAGGGAAGTTATAGCCAGGTGGGGATTGGTCTCTTCTCCCAGGCAGTTAGCAATAGGACAAGGGGGCATGGGCTTAAACTCTGCCAGGGGAAATTTAGGCTGGATATTAGAAAGAAATTCTTTACAGAGAGAGTGGTCAGGCATTGGAATGGCCTGCCCAGGGAGGTAGTGGACTCGCCGTCCCTGGAGATTTTTAAACTGAGATTGGACATGGCACTTAGTGCCATGATCTAGTAAACGGACTAGAGTTGGACCAAGGGTTGGACTCGATGATCTCTGAGGTCTTTTCCAACCCAGTCGATTCTGTGATTCTGTGATTCTGTGATTTATTGATCACATCTCTAGTGAGTCCTAAGTGTGCACTTGTAACCTTTTTTATTGACACCGGTGCACAGATTTCTGCTCTAAGTGAAGTAGATGCTAAAAGGTTTGGAGTTTCTCTCTTAAGTGATATTTTTGCATCCTCAGTGCCTTAGAGTCAAGAGAACAATACCCCCTCCCCCTGGGTGTCAAGGTTAACTCAGAGTGTACCTGGGTTTGTTGGTAGCTTGGTTCTGGTAGAAATAGAGGAGATTACAGGACAGCAGCCAATCTCATTAAAAAGTCTATTTAAAGTCATAAAAACAATCACTACTGGGACCCCTCTCCCTGATCGGATGGCCCAAAAGGCCTCAGTACGGAAGTGGTATGCTCAGATTGAACACTATTGTAATGCTTTCTCACAGTCTGAAGGAGCTTTACAAAACCTAGCTAAACAAGCTGCGGGCTGGGTAGCTTCTCATCAGATATATGGGGGATCCATAGGAGAATGGAATAACTGAGCTGGTGAATTTGCAAGACTAGCCACTGTACAAAAAGATCGAATTTCAGAAGATTGAGAACGCTTGTTAGAACGGTTGCATGTAAAACACAAACACACCGGACCTAAAGACTTGTATTGTGAAGCCCTGGCCAGCGAACAATGTTGGAGACAGCTTGAAAGGCACCCTTTAGAAGACAACCCTCTACATTTAAGGCACGGTAATGGTTTGTGGGATGCCTGGCAGGTGGATTATTTTAGCCCCTTTAAGCAAACAGGGCTGTTTAAGCAAACAGCCTTTCCTCATAAGGGAGATGCTCCACTCCCTTGATCATCTATGTTGCCCTGCGCTGGACTCTCTCCAGCAGTTCCCTGTCCTTCTGGAACTGAGGGGCCCAGAACTGGACACAATATTCCAGCTGTGGTCTTGTCTCACCAGGGCAGAGTAGAGGGGAAGGAGAACCTCTCTGGACCTACTAACCACCCCTCTTATAATACACCCCAGGATGCCATTGGCCTTCCTGGCCACAAGGGCATAGTGCTGGCTCATGGTCATCCTGCTGTCCACCAGGACCTCCAGGTTCCTTTGCCCTACGCTGCTCTCTAATAGGTCATTCCCCAGTTTATACTGGAACCTGGGGTTGTTCCTACCCAGATGCAAGACTCCACATTTTCCCCTGTTATATTTCATTAAATTTTTCCCCGCCCAGCTCTCCAGCCTGCCCAGGTCTCTCTGGATGGCAGCACAGCCTTCTGGCGTGTCAGCCACTCCTCCCAGCTTGGTGTCATCAGCAAACTTGCTGATAGTACACTCTATTCCCTCGTCTAAATCATTGATGAATATATTGAATAATCTAGGCCCCAGTACTGACCCCTGGCACTCCACTAGATACTGGCCTCCAACTAGACTCCACCCCACTGACCATGACTCTGGCCTCTTCCTTTCAGACAGTTCGCAGTCCACCTCACTACTCGGTTGTCCAGACCACACTCCCTCAGTTTAGCTGTAAGGATGCTGTGGGAGACTGTGTCAAATGCCTTACTGAAGTCAAAGTAGACCACATCCACTTCTCTGCCATCATCCATCCACCTTGTTATGTCCTCATAAAAGTCAATGAGGTTGATCAAGCATGACTTCCCCTTGGTGAAGCCGTGTTGACTGCCCCTAATGACCCTGTTATCCCTGATATGTCTTGAGATGGCACCAAGGGTAAGTCATTCCATCAGTTTCCCAGGGATGGAGGTGAGGCTGACCCATCTATACCTACCTGGATCCTTCTTCTTGCCCTTTTTGAAGACTGGAGTGACATTTGCTTTCCTTCAGTCCTCAGGCACCTCTCCCATTTCCCAAGACTTGGCAAAGATGATGGAGAGTGGTCCAGCAATGACCTCAGCCAGCTCCCTCAGCACCCGTGGGTGCATCCCATCTGGACCCATGGATTTATGGATGTCCAGATTGCCTAATTCCTCCCTAACCCAGCCCTCATCAACTGAGGCAAACTCCTCCATTGTCCTGCCTTCCTCTGGGGCCTCAGCAGTACGCGGCTCCTCAGGACAGCCTCCGACAGAGTAGACAGAGACAAAGAAGGTGTTCAGTAACTCTGCCTTCTCTGTATCTTCTGTCACCAGGGCACCCACCTCGCTCATCAGTGGGCCTGCATTGCCTCTGGTGTTAGTTTTATCTGCCACGTATTTGAAAAAGCTCTTCCTGTTGTCCTTGACCCCTCTCGCCAGGTTTTATTCTAAGGAGGCCTTAGCTTTCCTAGTTGCCTCCCTACACCCTCTGGCAACAGCCTTATATTCTCCCCAAGTGGCCAGCCCCTCCTTCCATGATCTATAAACCCTCCTCTTCCACTTGAGCTTACACAGCAGTTCCCTGTTTAACCATGCAGGTCTCCTGGCTCCCTTCCTTGACTTCCTGTGTGTCGGAATGCTCTGATTTTGTACCCGGTAGATACAGTCCCTGAACACTAACCAACTATTTTGGGCCCCTTTACCTTCAAGCAGCCTTGCCCATGGTATTTCCCCTAGCAATTGCCTGAAAAGGCCAAAGTTTGCCCTGCTGAAGTCCAGGGTTGTGATTCTGCTTGTTATTCTGTTACTGCCACACGAGATCCTGAACTCCACCATCTCATGGTCACTGAAACCAAGGCAGCCCTCACCCTTTGCCCCTTCAACCAGACGCTTCCTGTTAGTGAGGATGAGGTCCAGCAGCGCTCCTCTTCTAGTCGGCTCTTCCACCCTTTGCATCAGAAAGTTATCGTCAAGGTACTGGAGGAACCTCCTGGACTGCGGCTGTCTGGCCAAGTAGTCCTTACAGCAAACATCAGGGAAGTGAAAATCCCCCACCACAACCAGGGCCTGTAATTGCGAGGGTGCTCTCAGCTGTCTGTATAAGGCCTCATCAGCTTCCTCAGCCCGATCTGGCGGCCTGTAATAGACACCCACAAGAGCGTCACCCCCGCCAGCCTGCCTGTTAATTCTCATCCATAGACTCTCAACTTACTACTCAGTTGCCCCTGGACAGTACTCAATACATTGTAGTTGTTCTCTCACATAGAGAGCAACTCCACCACCACACCTGGCTGGCCTGTCTTTCCTGAAAAGGACATAGCCATCCATAACCACATTCCAGTCATGTATGCTGTCCCACCATGTCTCCGTAATTGCCACTAGGTCATAATCTCCTGCCCGAACACAGGTTTCTAACTCCTCCTGCTTATTCCCCATGCTGCACACATTGGTGTACAGGCATTTCAGAGACTGAACTGAGCACACCGATCTCACCCTAGGGGTATGGGAGGCCTCCCAGCCTTCATCAACTCTAGAGTGCTGCCCCACTGATGCAAGTCCAGCTACCACCCCATCCCCCTTTGAGTCTAGTTTAAAGCTCTCCAAATGAGCCCTGCTAATTCCTGTCCCATCATCCTTTTGCCCCTGCGAGATAAACCTTTCCTACATATCACTGTCCGGACTGGTGTCTTATAAAACCAGCCATTATCGAAGGATCCAGAGCCTTGCCTGTAGCACCCCACGTGATGTCATTCTCTGCGAGAAGTGTAGATTGCTGTTGCCCCATAAATGCTTTACCAGGCTTAGTAAGAATTAAGTAGCAGTAGTGGTAAGACAAGACTTCCTTCCCTGTAGACCTCTAGTTAGGAAATTGTAATTTCTTTAATGAGAACCCTCTCACAGCAGCTTTACCTTTGTTACAATACATTGGTTTATTGTGATGTACCTGAAGTGAGACTGTGCTTTCAATCAGCCTGAAAAATCAAAGCCTAAGTATACACTGTGACCCGCTGGCTAAAGGGGCTCTGTGCACATACCCTGGGACGGGGCAGGGTTGCAGACCCCTTTCTGAGGGCTGTTTGAAGAGATGCTTTAGGCCTGCTTTTGAAACATGAAAAGACAGATTTCAAAAAATGTTTGGATATGGTTACATTTTATTGCCTAACAAAAAAAATACTCTAACGTTCCCATAAGGGAGATTTATCACAGATTTCAAGAGAAAGTCAACTGCAAGTGCTTCTGAAAATCCTATAGTAAATATTTTGTTACCTGCTGTTTGCCCCTGTGCTGCACTGTGCAGGTGCTCCTGTCTCTGTAACAAAAATGGGAAATAACAGGAGCACATGAAACTATATTGGGGCTTTTGTAATGCAAGGGGAATAATTTCCATCTGCCTGAGATCTGTCAGCCAGAACCACAGCTGGAGGTAGATCTGGCATCCAGTCATGTACAGTGAAATCCAGAGCTCCGTATTGTAAATACTGGAGAAGCAGGATTTTCTTTGTTCATTTGTAACAGTTGGGTGTTTTTGCCCAAATTACCCTGGCATATAACCAAAGGTACTGAGTGTACATGAACAGGTAAGTCACACTTCTAACTATGTAATTGATCTGTGCAGATCACCTCAGCACCATGAACACAGGGACTCTGACTGGATCAGCTCATTGCTGACTCATGTGCCAGGAAGGAATTCTGCATCCACTTCTCAACACACATAGATGAGATTTCGTTACATTATAGGGAGACTCAATGACTTCTCCAGATTTTCTGGGTAGGCACAAACCAGTGCCTACCTAGTGCTATGGACTTTTATTTGCTGTTAAATGCATTCAAGTACTTGAAATCTTTAAGTGATCAGCACTGCAAAGGAAGTACAATTATCCTAGTTGAGGGGCTGAGGCAGAAAGACACAACTGGCTTTTTTAGTAACACAGGGAGAACTGCTTACAGATTAGTCACTACATTGCCATGCCTCACTCTGCTAGATTGTGTGTACTATCAGGCTGTGAATTTTGTGCAATTCTGCTTCCAAATTTGTCATCTTCCTCATGGGAGGGTTAAATAATGGGCTAATAGTGGGGTGGAAAATGGTAAGATCAGGCTAGGAAAAAGACAATCCTTTTCTCCACTGTGTTATAATCCAAGAGTGCAGCTGTGCCTCTCACCTTATTTTAGCTCTGCTGTATTTTCTCGTATTCCTTTTTCTACTCACCTGCTTCAGTGATTTTTCCATTCTGCTAGAACACTGTCATTCTTTGCTCATCCTCCTTTTACCTTATCAATTCATCCTGTGTATTAAAGGGTATATTTCCAGGAAATCCCCATGTAGGATCTTGCAGCTCCCAGGCTGACTGAACATACTGTTTGCCTCAGGCCATTTTAACACAGCAGTTGCCTTCTTTGGGTTTTCCTTCCCAGAACTCTGAGTTACAAGCATCTCCTTGAAATATTCTGTGTAATATAATAAACATACAAATGGCAAAATCAAAACAAAATTGGAAAGTAAAAAGTGAACATTCAGTGATAAAAATGTTGTGCTGATTTATAAGATTACTGATTATTATGGATTTCATATACATTAAAACATTACTTGGTGAAATTGAAAAACACTGCCAACCCTTATCTCTCTACAACATGATTGTCTGATAAAAGCCTTCCTATGGCTTCATTTCTGATTGTTAATACTGAAGGAAAACTACATAAGGCTATTGCAAATCTACAATGGGAACACAGTCAAAGCAAGCAGTGTAACTGGCCATTTCACAAACTTGGGAGTTTCACTGATGAGAGATTTATGAAGAGCCAGTCTAAGGAAATAACAGCACTTAGAAACCTTGAAATCTAATGTTCATACACAACAGCAAATGAAGGAAGCAAAGGCCATCTCTAGGACAGCTAATCATGTGTCTCAAGATCAGATTCAGTTAATGCTCCAAAGGCTTTTTATCTGGGAAGAATATGAAACAACTGTGAAAACAGATTGGTCTGGACCTCTTTTCCTGTATACCAGTTTAATTCCATTGATTTTGATGAAGTTATTCTAGATTTGTACCAATGTAAGGTTAGAACATGGCCTATCACTTCCTAGCCTACAGCTGTCTGGAAAATATCCAGTCTTTTAAAATCTCCCTGGCAACAACCACCTCATGTTTTCTATTGTTGTTGTTGTTGTTATTTTTATTTATATTTTTTCCTTCTTCTTTAGTATTCTGTTATACAACCTCAAAATACAGTGATTTAGCCTGGAAAGAACTGCAGAGCTGATTAGAAGTGCTGTATCTCACATGAATAAGAAACAACTAGGTAGAAACTTGAAAATGCTGACATCAGTCAAGTGTTGATTAACTTCAATCTGTTCTAAGCCCATGCAATAGAATAATTTCAATATACAAGAAAAATGCTCCTCCTTAGGAGATATACCAGTTTGCTAGTAAAGGCTGGCCAAAACTGGATTTCAGCATAGTCACACTGGATCTAGTTATGCGGGGTTTTAGAGATTGTTCAAGGTAATAATCTCCACAGGTGGTCTACCCAGAACCGGGTTTTGCCACTGGATAATGCAGTGTCCCCTCTTCCTGCAATGCTGTGGCAGCAGTAGACTTTCCTGGCTGACTTCCCCATTGCAGTCACCTCTGTCTCTTCAGGCTGTCCCAGAGGATTGAGTTTCTGCTATGGAAATAAAGGTGCCTGTGCAATGCAGCTGGAGAAAGTCCCTTGTCTCACAGCAGTATCTGGGCTTCCCTCTTCTCATCTTTCTTCCATCCATAGCCAGGGTCAAATCCGTGTAGGGGCAACTAGCAGAACAGGAGGAAGAGTGTGACCACTTGGGCAGGATTCATTGCTTGTTCTCCTTCAGGCATCAGCAGCTGGCTGGATGGAAACATCTAATCTGCTGGATTTTAACTGAGAGCAGTTAGCTGAATGTCACTACCTTTAGAAGGCATAGTAATATTAATGAGACAATCTGTACAGTTCAAGAGATTTTTTTTTTTAATTTTAAAAAATATAGTTGGGAACAGTGCTAGTGATACTGTCTTCCCAGTTTTTATTACATAGTTTAATAGGTTGCTGAATCTAAGACATAGATGTCAAATCTGTACGTAAGAATTTTAGGTTCAATTCTTTCTTCTTTCTGAGAAGATCTGAACCTGACTTATAAACAATTCTAAGTTCCATATATGCAAAATATCAGGGTACTGAAGTAAAATAGATTGGATGGGACAAAGAAGAATATGCTCACTATCCCTGGGATTAAAAGTATTCCACTTCGTATTCACTGGCTGGGGAGAGAGCACAACTTCATAGTCCACTGCTGAGACTGACTCTCAAAAGGATCAACAAACATGTGTGGTTTATATTACATGATCTTTGGAGACGATCTGCAGTTGGACAGATGAGTATTTTGGACATTAGACTGCAAAGCGGTATTTCTTTCCAGTCTTTTCATTCCCTATATTAATTCTTTCACATAGGGGGAACAAGAGGCTCAGAGTGTCCCCTGTAGAATAATCCATGCTACAGTTCGCCTTTTCCTGGGGATGATGATGCAGGTTCAAATCCCTTTGTCATCCAGTCGGCATGCTCTGACACTTGATTGAATGATTTAGTAGGGGAGCATGGCAGAGGCACTGCCTCATCTGGCTGTACTTTGTGCAGATTGTAATCTGATATACGCAGCGAGAGAATGCCTATTTGATCAGACTTGGCTGAAAAATGGCAGGGATCCTGTGCTCATGGATCCAGAGGGATTTACCCTATTATTGGCTTCCATGTTATGACCTGAATCTGGGAATGCTTACAAGATGATTCAGTTTATGGGACATCACCGTAGGGAATTAACTATCAGTGAGTGGTTAAGGATTTCCAGGACTAGGCAAAAAAAGCTGACCATGTGTTTGAAGATCTTTATGTTTAAATTACATCTTTTTACAGATAGTTGGACATCTAAAAGTGTCTTTGGATGTAGACATGAGCCACTGATTCCACAAACCTTTCTGTAACCTAATGGGTTTTAATGAGATCTAACATCCATGTTTACAGGATTGTGGCCTCATTCCATAACGTATCATATTTTCATATTTTTCTATGGGCTGAAACTACTTCTTAGTACTGAAAGCATTGCAACAGTGTAATAAATCATATCTCTTATGGTAAGAGATGTCTGGGACAAATATTGATTGCAGCTATTTTTTTTGGGCAAAGCAGCCTATCTGAAGCACTTCTCTGTATACTACTCTGTACAGAGACCTGAGCACTTTAACAAGTTCTGGCATTTATTTCCATTGAAGATGTGGAATCACAAATAAATGTTTAAATCTGGCAGATTTTTGAAAACTCAAACAGTGTCTCTAATTGAGTATGTGCTCTTTCACAGCATAACTGAATGCTTTTTTAAAAAACATGCACACGTGAAATACATAACTAATTTCACATTAACTTTATCTTTTTTCTTGTTCCAAAGACCACCAATAATAGTTTTCATAATTGCAGCCAGTAAAACAAGGTTTGTATGCCTGTACATTAATAGTTTTTACAAATATATATTTACTACATAGATTTTCTCTGTAGTAGCTATTTCTGTCTCCACAGGAACACTTTCTTGCTACACAGCGTTTATAACTAACATCACACAAACACTTATTCCATAAAATACAAGAAGTAAATAAACAAATACAGCTGCTATATTTAAAAGGTACTGTTCAAAAATCCAAGCCCCATTGGAAGGGGCTAACAAAAGCATTCACCCAGTTTCATCCTACAACAAATGACTTTAATATTAGTTGCAGCTGCTCAGCTTTTCAGCTCGTCTCTCTCGGCCTGATGTGTCCTTTAAGAGGCAATGGCACATGTTGCTGCACATGTTCAGTAGCTCTACCTTTGTGCTGCAATTCTCTGCTCTGTAAAATGTCCTTCTCCATACACAAAAGCAGCTGCTGAAGAAACCCCTTCAGACTGAGGGTGAGAGAACTGATGGCAGCACCACTAAGCAAACTCCAGTAGAGACTGAGAGAGCGAGACGGTGCAGAAACACCAAAGGAGCTTCTCCGAGAAATAAAAATATCAGCATTATTGCCTGTCATCATGACCCCAGGTGAGATTGAAAAGCCACTTGAGGCTTTTTGGCTGTAGATCTATGGACCTGTGCTATGCTTGACTCGAAAGGGTTCACCTTAGATTATGAAATAGAATATTTTGCAGAAATGATATCAGCAATTTTTTTCTTTTTCCTTTGCCTCACTAGTGATGGTGATTATTTTTTACAATAGTAACAAAATAATCTGGGGGGAATTATCTGTACTTCTGGATGTTTCATTACTCATTGTTAAGCTAATTAATTAAAAATTCCAATGTAAACTGACTTCAGAAATGTCTGTAGCTGGCTAAATTATCCATACAATACCTCAGTGCCTCCTGAAAGTGGTGGCGGAAAGCCAAATAGGCAAAATCTGATGCTTGCTACTTAATTTACAGACTTATATTTAAATCTATTTTATTCTAATCATTTGTAGTGAGAGATTTACCCTGGAAGATCCCCAAAAGCTTCAGTGAAACATGCACAGTTATCTCTGTTAGCGTTCAGGCTTTATTTCAGGCAGTTGTTGTGGGGTTTTTTTTTGCATTGCTCTAGCCATGCAGCGATCTGTAAAGGGAACCTACTCTGATACAGTTTGAAAAGTGCATTTTGTACTTGGCTCTCCCTTTGATCGAATTAATCTGGGCTTTTTTGTAGTTCTAAATGAGGCCTATGGGCTGACAATGTAGCTGTTTAAAGGGGATTTTAGGGGATAATAGCCAATGCAAATAGTGCCATGAGAATGGCAACTTGCTTTTGCACTTTCAATCACATAATAACAGCAAAGAAAGCTTTTAAAATGAATTGAAATTTTGTGGCATGCCATCTGGGATTATTTGGGGAAACAGTTCTGAATACTATGGTTGTGTAAAAGAATGGTACGATGGGGCACTCTTAAGCTGACATGTTTCAGATGGCACCCTTATGCTAACTGCTGCAAAGTTGGCTAGCATTTTTTTTATTATTTTCTTTCTCCTGGATTATCTGCAAAAAAATCTCTTTGCTGGTATTTGGGCCTGAAAAACTTTTCTATTGTTAAAGAATTCAATTCAAACCCCTTGCAGCTGCTGATCCCTTTATTGTTCCAAACGTTATGTATACGCGTCTCAGATGAATGTAGCCAAGCCTTTTAGTGCCTTAATAGGTGTCTGTATAAAGGTCATTTCTTCTGCAGTACTTGTTTTAACAAAAGTTTATACACAAACAACAACTACGGCTAAAACATTCACATTAATCAATGCTTCTCGCAGTGTAAAATGCAGAAAGAAAAAGCCTAACTGGAGAAAGTATGTCCAAACATGAGAACACTTTCTGTGTTTAACTGTGAAGCAGCACATGTTTCAGACTCCATCGTCCAAAAACTGCATGAAAAATCATTTCAAAGCTGTTCTGAGCAAGGACTGATGATTCTAGACTTTTCTGGACAAGTACAGTTTTGATGAGGTCACTGAAAGTTTTAATACACAGGAACTGGTAGAAATTTGGAGAAATATATATCTGAGTTCCTCTCTCCAATTAGTTTTGGAACTGAGCTTTAGGCTAGCCAGCACCTTGACATTTCACTTGACATAGCTGCCTTCTTTTCTTTTCCCTTTCCTTTTGTCTTAGCTCCAACTGGCTGCCCTTATAAACACTCCTTGAGGAATTAGGGTGCGTGTCAGATATCTTAGATGAGAACTGAGTACACTTCTCTGGCATGCAATATTTTTCTTTTTATAGAAATATTAAAATACCATCTGCAAGCTTTAGGAATGTAGGTCATGTCCATGGAGAGTTTAAATTTGAGGTTATGACAGATGTTAGATGATGAATTAAAAATTTGGCTCCAAGTCTGTAAATCCAACTTGTTTCCATTGACTTCCCTGGAATTAGTTCTGCTGACACACATGTAACAAGATCAGATTCTGACTGTCTAAGTACTCAGTTGAGCTCAGCAGAATACAAATCCATCAGTGATATGAGAGATGAGGCTTGTCAGGAAAATAATATGTGATCTACGGTGGGGCACATGAGGAGTGGGGCCAAAGAAGCTCGACTACTTGATCTCTGATAGAAGAAAATGTAGAGCAAGCTGTGCTTCCTTGTTTGCTGCTTAGTATTTTTTATAATTCTTGACAATAATAGATCATGCTCTGATCTCTACAGGTTGTGTGATTTTTAGATATATAACAATGAAGCTATTACTGCTGTTGCTAGGGGCATTACTATACACCACTCTACCAACCTGTGTCAAGCTGTATACGTGGATCACAGTTGCTCTGTACAAAAAGATTAAAAGTCAATCATTACAGCAGAGGTCTGAGCAAAACTGATGAGCACTCCACTGTGTTGATCGTTTGATCGACAGCTGCGGGCTCTGCCCGAGAGGTGAGGACACTGGGCTGTCTGAGACTGCAGTGAGGATGCCCTGTCTCCCCAGTCCCAGGTTCCCAGCTGGCACAGCTTGGGTGCTCTGCAGCACGACCTGTGAGATGGAGCCAGGCTGCCTCCAGAACCTCCCCCAGCACCCGCAAGGCCACCACAGCCACGTGCAAACAGGTGCAAACTCTTTGGAAAGTTGGTGTACTATGCGCCTCACAGCTGACACTGTTGATCTCATGGGCAGCCACATACTGCTCTAGCTGTAGCTTCCAGGTGGTCTTCAAAACCAGTCACATGTATAATGTATTGTAATAATCCCATTTGGCAACGGCACAGACACAGCTAAGTGCAGCGTGGTCTTCAGCCAAGCGCAATGACGGCAATTTTGCCAGAGAAGGCGCCAACACACTTGACTAGTGAGATGACTGGTCAAAATCCCAAATCAGAAAACCCAAATCCTTCTTCTTTTGGCAGGCAAATCCTATTGCTATAAATATTCTAAGTATTTAGCAACAACAGTACAATGAGACTGCAGGAGCGACACAGAGTAGCCATGGTGTGGTGCTGCACAATGCACTGCAATAGCAGGAGGGGGTGGGGAATGCCATTATCAGAAGTGGAAAGAAAAGGCTTCCTCTTTCTGGTAAAGTTAGCCTTACTGAAGCTGATAAAACATAAGAGAATAATTAAAAAATAAATAACTAGAAAAATAAATAAATAGGCAAATAAAAACAAAAAAAACCCCAAAACAACCCCCAACCAACCAAACAAAAAAACCCCCCAAAGCCAGAACACACGGTCAATCACAGAGACATGTTTCCTATATGAGAAACAGAATTTCTGAGCTTCCGCTGAGCTCGTTCCAGCTTGAAGCATGTGATCCAGTAGGCAGTGCCCGTTACAGGAGATACCACTAATTAGCTGCTTGCTGGTGTTCTGCTGCACCCAACAGTGGGGGCTCCTGGCCAGCGTACCTGCTGCTGTGTGCAGGAGCCTGGAAAGCAGCACCTGGCACTGGGCTCTTGAAGATATTCTGGATGAGGCTCTTTTGCTCCAGAGTGGGAGGTATGGATGTGGTTGTTATAGGAAGAGGGCTATTATGGCTGTTTGTACCATGTCACTTGATTTTTGATCTGTGCCAAATCATTCATTACATAGGGAAAATCAAAGAAAAGAAAAAACTTCTCAAAGACATACATAAATGATGAAGTCATGGGGTATTTAGGATGTTCCATAAGGATTTTACGTACTGCTCTTACTTAGCTTAGGCAGTATTTAGTTTAAAACTAGAAGAGGATTTTTAACAGCATCAGTGTGTGTAATGCCAAGGGAAAGATATTTATAGAGAAGAGGAAACAGGCACCATTGAGAAGTGGGAACCCTTCCTCCATCCAGTGTTCTGGCTGCAGTGCAGCAGGGGAGGGGTGATGGGAACTGCTACTGTGTCACAGAAACTGCTGAAATTTCTGCTGCCGCTACTGAGGAAGCAATAACTATGTCTGGGAACCTATGGATCCACCAGCCATGGTTCTCCAGTTAATCTGGATTTACCCTCCCTTTGGCCATCCCTATTCTCTCCCCTGGCTCATAATGTGAAACTATTTCAATTCTAATGGAAAGGACTGGTCCGTCTATCAATAGCATTTCTCATGCAGAAGATCAGAATGTGCCCACACACTGTTGGAGTTGTTTTATTGTAAAAAAAACAGCTATGCCCTGCCTGTTTTTATTTCAGCTTAGTCATTTCAATTCATTAAGACTAATATAATAATATAATAGTGAAGCTGAGATTTTTTCATTGAAATCTGACCCTGGTGTTTTAGGTTGACGTGATCATGCCATTTTCAAAATATTACTCATCCATTTAAAGTCACGTAATTGCTTGATCAACACTGCCAATTATATTCATTGCTTTGAATAGCTTAATTAGTATAAGAGCATTCACAAAATATTTCTGTGCCTCATTTGATTTTTCTGAAAAAGGTGAAATGTTTGTAGGAGACCATTATGCCCATATCAGGCCCAGTTTCATAAAATGAGGAATCAGTCAAATCTCTAAGTGGCTTTTACAATGTATCTACAGCCAAGTCTTTAGCTGGGTTAAATGGTTAATATTGTTATCTTGCTCTTCAGCTTGCAAACCTGATATCATAAATCCAGGAGTATCACTTTTCAATGTGTTTTTTACTGTGTGGTGTGGTTTTTGTTGTTGTTGTTGTTGTTGTTGTTTTTGTGTTGGTTGGTTGTTTTTGTTTGTTGTGTTTTTTTTTTCTGTAAATCCCTTGCCCATGATTGAAATATGGGCAAATAGGTGCTTGCATCTAATTAATTTTTAATATTGCATGATGCAGCATGTGCAGTTATCCCTGAACAACACCTACACACCTTCAACTTGCTCCATCACTAAATCAGCTACAAGTGGCTTTTTATTAACAGCAACAACAAAAGAATACTGACAACTAACACTATATTCTGAAATAATGATTCTGACTTAAAGGCTGGAGTGATCAGTCACAAAAACCTGACATGGGTCATGAAGAAGACTGGTCATCTGATCAAAAGTTTAAAATAAGTAAGGTTAAAAACACCACCAAATCCCCAATAACACAGGTTTACTGATTGGTGGCAGGCAACTTTTTAATTTTCTGGAGGATATGTTTTTAAGAAAGTTGTGTTCTTGTGTATCAGTTCACGCAATATTATTAATCTTTGAGAACACTGTATTCTTTCTGATGCAGCAAAGCTAGTAATTATAATATATATAAAAATAGCTAAATACCCAGGATATATATAATTATTTTGTCAGTCACAAGTCAATGATTTTAGTTCAGCATGAACTATGAATTTTGCCCTTAATACAGTACTTGCACAATTCCTTTATTAAAAAAACAGCTCCAAGCCTCAAACCCTGTGGCAGTAAAATGTGGTAAGAACTGTTATGCAAAAGACTAACGTTGAATTGTTTGTAGTATACAAGAGGGAGTTGGCAGCCTGTGCAGGAACTGCAGGAGAGTTAGGACTTCATATTTTCACCGGTTTGATCTCCTGATTCCCTGATTAGATTCATAGACTGATTATGATTTTAGCTGTTTCACAAGTGTGTAAGTAATACACAGTCCTTGCACCAACGAGGTTAAAGATCTGCTAACACTGTCAGGGTATTTGAGTATGTTTTCTCAGCAAACAGGCCACAGGTACTCTTCATGGGAGATGTTACAAGCCGCAGTTTCACTTCAGTGTTTATTGTTCTGTGAATAAGAGACATAGGCAGAGGTATCTAGGACAGACTTGGCATGGAATTGCCACAGACCAGTTTTGAGACAGCGTAGGCTGCTGTTAACCTTTTCTTGGTCTGTCTCAGAAAGTTAACCTCTCAAAAAGAGGCAAATCTGAACAAATGCAATGAGACTGTTCCTGGCTCCCACCTCAGCTCCACATCAGTGCATGGGCTTAATGAAGTCCCAGGAAACGATTCTCTGGTCAGGGATGTTGTTTAAGCTGATGTAAAGGGCCCTGCACTGACAGTCTTGCATGGGGGTAGATAGGATCTCAGAGTAAACAGAAATGGTAAGGTCCATCTGTATAGCATCATGGGGATTTTGGAGAGGAAAGTACTCTCTTGGAAACTTCTCTGACTTGTCATTGCAGTCCTTGTGGAAGGTTTAGAGGGCATGACAGGGTTGCAGTGTCCTCTTTACCTCCTAACATTTCATGCTACACTTTTCCATGATGTGACACAGCTAAAACCCAGTGCATGTTTTGTTTGTTTGTTTGTTTGTTTTGTTTTACCAAGCAAAGTGAGAGTGGCAGGTTTAAAGTTACTGCTCTCTGTGATTTGGAGTAGGAATGCCACATTCCCTTGTGACTCAGACCATCCTGGATCCATATTAACTAGATTATATTTAATGTAAAGAAAGTAAAAATAAAAATGGTTACATCATTTCTCTTTCACCATTATGTCTAACAAAGTTCAGTATTTTCATTGTCTGGTATCGTTCACAGATATTGTACTACAGAACTGTGAAACAGGCTGAGCCAAAACAAAGAAAATCTTGTTTCAAGTCTTGATTAGCTTGCATTTGTGTGAATCTTATCAATTTTGTACTTTGCATCCCAGATACGAATGACTGACACAGGCAGTTTCCCCTGTGTAAATCAGTACATACCTGGGGTGAATTGCCCTCTAGGATTAGCAGGCTTAGGTTTTATTCCAAACACAGTTCAGTTTGACTAGTCATGGTCTGCCAGTCTAACTTGCTTTCTGCAAATTTGAATATCTAGGCTTATCCTACCTCTCATTTTAGTTCTCGTAAATGCTGGCATCACAGTGGTGCATAATGCACATCTGAGAGTTAGTGCTGCATCGAAACGTTGTAATGTCCTTTGGTCAAGAGACTGTTCCTCCGAGGGAAGAAGGGAAAGCACTGGAACCCATAACTGGCGTGAACTGGAAGCTGGAGGGTTTTTTGAACTCTCATTTACCTTGGAAGAGGAATTGTTTTTTAATGTGCTGAAGGCTGAATTAATTATTGAACTGCTGAAAAGGTGGTTACCAATCACCAGACAAGGGAAGACAAGACCATTCTATGAACTTGAATAACTACAGGATTTGCTGCCAATTCAATTTGTTGCTGATGTTGCTTCTTTTCAGAAATATTGGAGTCATGCAGTAGGAAACACAGGACACATACTGAAACTTTGCTTCTTAGGTCAGCAAGAGTTTAGATGGCTGTTATTAATGCAACACTTTGCTAAATACACTGTGTAACAGGGTCAAGAGAGTTGGCTTTGTCATTAGGTGCTGAACTTGGAAAGCCTCAGTTCTCAAATCACAGATCTTCGTTCCCGAGGGTAATTATAGGAGCTGATTACAGTAGCAGGTCTTTATCTTCTGTGAGGATAGCCAGTAGGGGAGTAGAGGAACTTTTTGTTATGCTAAAAAGGGAGCAGATCCAGTTGCCTCTTTGTTTTCTGTAGGGCTTACCTCCTGGTTTACCAGTTCCTCATAAAAAAGCTCACGTGGAAGCACGGACCAATGCTAGGATGGGAGGAATGCCACAGTGCAACTTCCCTCTTATTGTTCTGGTCAAAACCGTCTCACTTTTTTTTTTTTTTTTTTCAGGAAGAGAGCAATGAAAAAGATATCACATTGCTAGTTTTTTTCTTAAAGAGCTTTCATTTAAGTTGCTGTTGTCCTGAAGATTAGTATTTCAATTACAGGTTCCATCTTACAATACATTTATAGTGATATAAATAGAAGAAAATCTTTTGTGACTAAATTACAATATATCTTTCAGTGCTTTTCTGGATGTATTGCTTACTGTGGTTGCCATACTGATGTCAGGAATGCTGAAACAGCTTCTAGACTTGCGATGCCCACTGGTGTGTATTGATTTATTCTGAATCTTGTTAGACCTCAGCAGGTATGGATCTCAGCAGGTATGGATCTTTTCTTCCAGAAAGCCTAAGGATGAGGTCTTCAGGTTTTGTCTCACGTTTGCTTCTTCACATCCGGGTGACTTACATGTGGAGATGGGGGTGTATTGATTTGGGTTGAGCTCTTGGTTGGGTCTTCTGAAACTGCAGAATTGTGAAGATGCTGTTACGGTTTGGCACACTTGTTACCAAAAGGTGTCAGTGTTGCAGTGTGCTTTTGTTGTTCAGGGTCTGCTCCTCTTCTGCTTTGCTCCGGATGACTAACACACCACACACACAGATGCACACACAGCTTTAACAAGTCTTGTCCTGAAGAACTGCCGCAAAGATAAGTACTTTTTTGCTGGTCATGGTAATGAAGGCTATTAGGAGAATATTTCATATTACGGCTTGCTAAATTAAACAAAGCTCATCTAGTGATACAGCATTAGATAATGATCGTGCCTGGTAAGTGAAAGGAAAAATATAAAGCACTTAAAGTCTAGGTGACGGCAAGGAAACTTAAGTACTCGCAGTTACCTTATTTTTAGAAAAGGGCTAGACTTCTTTTCCATATTGGCTTGATCCTTCACAGGAAAATGGTTAAATATGTCACTTTTTAGATGTTAATGGAAAAAACACTTCATCCTTATTTTCTGTACAGCAATAAGTAAATATCTATTTTTTATTTTATCGATATTAGCAGCAAGTAATTGTTGATAGTGACTCTTAAGTCAAATTAATATGATACATGTAACAGGACTAAGACTTGCTGGATCACTTTCAAACATCAAAGCTAAAGTATTTTAACAGTGGTGTCTAAACTTAAGATCTACATTCATAATTAAGCCCATAATTAACAGATTTACAAGGAATCTTCATATCTTCCTCACAAATATTTGTCTTATTGAGTCTTCATGTGCCTCACACAAGCTATGATTTCTAGCAAAACCCTGGTTTGGTATCTACATTTCTAGTAGATAAGAGCAGGTGGACTCCCATCTTAGCTGAGCAGAACAGCTCAGCATCTGTATCTGTCCAGAGACCTTCAAAACTCACAGATTATGTGTTTGTATGTCTAAATACTCAATCAGCTCCTCCTGGCAGGGGTGGTCTGGGGATATCTGGCCCACAGTGGCATCACTGAATTCAGATAAAGGCAAAAAGCAAAATGAAAGTACATCTCCATTTCCAGTATTTCATATATGCAATGGCAAACATGCCTGTTTTATCTTTTTGCTTTTCAGGGACAAAAGCATTTTCCCTTCACTTTGACACTGTATTGAGACACTTTTCCCCCATTTTTAATCCCATCTGCTATGACTTAGTAGGCAATTAACAACCTTCTCTCTGGATAAGCCAGGGTACTATTAATTTTTAAACTTTTATCACTCCCTGGGAGTGCCATTCTGGAAAAAAAACTTGAGGAAAGGTCTCTTTAAAGTAGTCAAGACTGACTTTGGAAAATCATAGGTGGGAGGAAGAAAGGCAAGTTTAACTGGGCTATATTTAAGTGTATAGCTTCACCCTTCCCCCCAACCTGCTCCACCCCCTCCCCCAAAAAAAGGTTTAGATAAAATAGATTATAATCTGTGAAATGAGGCATTCATCATTAAGTCTTTCCTATTTATGCAGTTGTGTGATGCAGGACTGGACTGACAGTCTCAGTTGTTCAAAAACTAGAAGTCGAGCCCCCAAAGCCTTGTCTTAAATCCATGATTTAGAAGATAATGGGTTATATTTGCTAACTTCTTTAATCTTTTGTCATTTTGAAAAGCATATTTAAAACAACACAGTGCAAAGCAGAAAAGATGCCTTATTTCCCTCTGGAAGTGGATAAGCACACAACAGTGACATGTTGTAATAGTTGTCTACTTAAAATTGTTTTCTTCAGTATAACTGTTGTATCCAGGAACTACTGCTTATCAGGTACCTCCTGCAATGTGCTGACTTGACGCTGTACACATGGGTTATGAGGAAGTAAAAAGCACCTGATTCTTAAATGTAGTAAAATACATAAATGCACTGCATAGTGTTCTATTGCATTGGCACCTTGAAAGGGAGAGGAAGACAGCCTGTTGCATGTGTGTGTAAAGTAAATGAGTAAATATTCTAAGATTCAGTGCTACAGAACATTGTGAAAAAGCGGAGCTTGAAAGCAGAAGTTAATATAAAAAGATTTTTATTGCATTGTTTAGTGTAGAGTTTGTGAAGAAATATGTGAAAAAAACAGATTTATATTGCTGCTGCTGATGCAGAGCATATTTGCATTGTACGCGTTGAAGAAACAATTCAACAGAAGTTAACTCATGAGAGTATAACACTCGCTGTTGCTAAGATTAGCAAGAAATTAGTCATATAAATGTTGGCTCTGTGACACATCTGCAAATGTCTTGCTGAGCATATATACTGGCAGCTATTGCTGTATTATGTTACTGCTAGAAAAAAACCCAGGGTTGAACTAAAGTCCAGTATCAGAGTTACTGTGGCTTAGGTGAAAATCATAAAGCTTCTATGGTGGGCTGACCCTGGCTAGCAACCAAGAACCCACCCACTTGCTCACTCCCCTTTCCCCTGGTATAGGGAGAAAATAGAAAGTGAAAACACTCGTGGATTGAGATAGAGACAGTGTAATAGGTGAAGCAAAAGCTCACATGCAAGGCAAGCAAAAGAAGGCATTTGTTCTGTACTTTCCACTGCCTGGAAAGCAGGGCCTCAGCATATGCAATGGGTGGTTGGGAAGACAAATGCCGTAAACACAAGCATCCCCCCTTCTTCCTCCTTACTTTGAGCTTTACTTGCTGAGCACAAGAACATTTGGTATAGAATATCCCTTTGGCCAATTTAGGTCAGCTGTCCTGGCTTTGTCCCCTTGCAGTTTCTTGCCAACCAGTAGCCTATTCACTTGTGGTGGGAAAAGAGAACATCTTGACACTATGCAAGCACTGCTCAGCCACAGCCAAAACACGGGCATCTTATCTACTCAGCCACAGACCCAAAATGCAGCGTTATACAGCTTGCTGTGAAGAAAGATAACTCTCTCTGTGCCAGACCTAGTACAGCTCATCAAGACAGAAGGTGTAGGGCACAAAGGATTCAGAAGAACTTTGCCTCCTCCCTTCTACCCTTTCTGTCTGCTGCTTAAAAAAGTAGTGCTCCTGTTAAGCGAAGGCATGGTCTTCATCAATATCTGTCACTCTTGTCTGACAGAAAGCCAGTGAAGGTGGTTTGCTGTGGCAAGGCATCCTGTCTGCAGTCATCTGAATCCTTTCTGAAATATCAGATGTCACATCTGTTCTTCTGAAGAACAGTAATTCCATAGGACATGCTGAAGCAAACTGAGCAGGAGTGTAGGTTCAACTTTAAAAAAAAAAAAATATGGTAATAGTATTTGCAATATGTCACACTTTTATCTGATGTATGAAAGAATATCACATGCCATATATAACCTCAGTCTTATTCATGTCAGTTACATATACAAAACTGCAAATGCTCACAAAAGCAAAATGTACCCAATTTGCTTTATAATATTGGTATAAAAGATGATTGGCATAGTATAAATTATAGATGATTAGTATTAATATAAAAGAGGATAAAGCATAAGTTTTATGATTTAACAGTGGGTTTTTTGTTTATTTCAGGGTTCCAAATACCGTCTAAATAATTGCACAGTCTGTCATGAATATGCATTTCATGTCTATAGTGCGATAGCTGAGTGTAAATACAGAAAACCCTTGGTATCATGGGTATTTTACATAGGACTAATTTTTAGATCACTCTGCTGGGAAATGAAATATGTTATTAACAATGTAAGGTGAGGGACTGAATTTCCCTTCTTAGAGTTGTCTGTCCCAACAAGAGCTTCCCTGGTGGCACAGTACTCCCCATAGCCTTGTTCCTGGAGTTATCACTGGGCCTCTCAGGTATAAATTTCCCTATGGTTTTGAAATGCATCCTCCAAATGGAACTTCAAGCTGGTCTAGCCTGGTTTCCAAAGCAGAGATACCTGCTTGCCTACTAGTACTCTAAAAACAATGTAGACAATTCACCAGTTTAATTACAATATCTCTGAGATAATTAAGTTTACATCTTACAAAAATCACCAGCTGGGCAGGAGGGAGAGACAGTTAAACTGGCACTGAATGAGCAGTTGCAGTTACCTGCTTTGCTCAGTCTGCGAGCTGACCAGTCAGTGCTGACATGGAGATTGATCCATATGATCAACATATCAATAGTTTTGAGCCACTGGAAGTGGGTGAGTTCTTCCTGCCCAGATGGCAGGAGAAGACACTGGAGTGCACTCGGGCCTGCTGTCAAACTAGAGACCACAAGAGAGGAGTGTCTGGCACTGCAATCAAAGTGATATTGCAAAGAATATTAGGTTGAGAGAGGTTCTCCTCCCCGTCTACTCTGCCCTGGTGAGACCACATCTGGAATATTGTGTCCAGTTCCGGGCCCCTCAGTTCCAGAAGGACAGAGAACTGCTGGAGAGAGTCCAGCACAGGGCAACATCAATGATCAAGGAAGTGAAGCACCTCCCTTATGAGGAAAGGCTGAAGGAGCTGGGTCTCTTTAGCTTGGAGGAGACTGAGGGGTGACCTCATTAATGTTTATAAATATGTAAAGGGTGAGTGTCACGAGGATGGAGCCAGGCTCTTCTCGGTGACAACCAATAATAGGACAAGGGACAATGGGTATAAATTGGAACACAGGAGGTTCCATTTAAATTTGAGAAGAAACTTCTTCACGGTCAGGGTCAGAGAACACTGGAACACGCTTCCCAGGAAGGTTGTGGAGTCTCCTTCTCCGGAGACATTCAAATCCCACCTGGACACCTTCCTGTGTAACTTCACCTGGGTGTTCCTGCTCCGGCACGGGGATTGGAGAAGATGATCTTTCGAGGTCCCTTTGAATCCCTAACATTCTGTGATTCTGTGAATACATGGATTTAAGATTTGGGGTTGTTACTGCAGAATGGCAAAGGGATGCTGAAAACAGCTGTAGGGAATCATAGGCCATTACTTTTATTGTTCTCAGTTAGGCCGGTTTATCCTTTCCTTCCTTAACTGAGCAGCTCTATTCCCTTCAATCTGCCTGAATACCCTCTTCCATGCTCCATATAGGGGTCCTTCAGATTGTGCACCTAAGAAACAATTCTCTGAAGATTTGTAAACCCTTTAACAACATTTACAGCTTGAAGCATTTCTGAAACCATGGAGCACCTACCTTTGTCCTCCTTTTATGTTTGCTGCATTTTTATCATAATTAGCATAGTATGTGAAAAACAGAGTATCATTATTCCTCAAAATAGGGGAAACTGAGGGTTTTTTTTAGTTTTTTCTAAATAGCTAAAGCAGGGCAAGAGTTTTCTAATAAAGAGGAAAGAGAAATGTAATGCTTTTTCCCTGCAGTATCTTTCAAATATATTGTGCTTGTAATTTAAATAAGCAAGGATCATTAATTCTTCTAGCAAGTTTTTATTTACTTTTTATTGCTCATCCTAAAATGTAAATGCAATATGAGAAATTTAGCTCATTATTTGTCAGAGTTTTAACTGGTTTATTTTCTTTAAGTCATATGCCTCTTTGATTATTTTGTTCAAAACTTGATTCTTTCAACTGTTTTTACTCTATTAATGCAAATTTGTTTCATATTTTTATAGTGTTAAATTCCCAATTAAATTAAAACATTAAGTTCTACAAATGAAAAAGCAAGGAAAAATTACCCTGTAAGCCAAAACAAAATATTAACAAAACATTTTAAAATAATGAATGTCTGCTGTAGAAAATTTTATGGAGCACAATCACTATCTTGAGATAAATTATGTATATTGTTGTGTTCTTGTAGCTGTTTATTTAGACTAACCAGAAGAAATGTACTGCAACACATTTTTAGTTGTCAAATTAACAGATGTATTTGTTCTGGTGCCCTGTTATTCTCTAGCTTTCTTAAATATATAGATATTAATATACAAAACCCCCCACCAAACTTCACAAGAACTTTCTGTAAAAGCTGTAAAAGTTTTAAAGTTACCTTGACAACACTTAAAATTACCTAAAAGAAATGAATTAACTGTATCTCCACTTACTAAATATCAGTTATTCATAACATCATTAATACTTCACAAGGAAGGAAGGCCATTTGTAAACCACCAGGTTGTGAAATCTGTGTGGAACAGCGTTTCTTCAGCCTCTCCCTAAGGGTTCCCACCACTGAAGTAAACAGTAAGATTCTTCAGAAATGCAGCAACGTATTTGCAGCTTAGGACAGGCGCTATTTGGAAATGGAAATATATGACTCGATTCAAGGAGTGGCAGCTGGGCCTGGTTGTATGTAAGAGACTGGCTCTGTGTGAGCAGAAATTCTCCTGAAGTTAGGTGGAAAAGGAAACCAGTCCCTTGTCTTTAACACTGTTTGACCACAACATCTGGTCCAAATTCCTGTTTGGTCACCATGTGACCAAGATATTGGCCAAACCCCTCTTTGGAGATTTGTTTGTGTTTGTTCTTAATAGTAATATGTTTTCTGAACTTTCAAGTGCTTGAAACTCATATAAGTGAGATATGTCCGATTTATTTTTGCATAGCCCATTCCATGCCTTTCTGTGTCTTTAATTAACATAGAACGTAGGATTTAATTATTTATTTTGAATGTAGATAGTAGGTACAAAATTATGGAAACTACATAAACATATTTTTTTTTTAGGCCACAAAGTCATCTACAGGAAACTTACGAAAGCCATAATTAGGGCTGCCACGGAAAGCTTGCTTTGATCCATTTTATGGCCATCTGCCAAACTACACTTGATAAATTTCTGTGTAAAGAATGAACTATAGAATGGCATTAATTAGCAGCAGGACATCCATGGAAGGTGAACGCTGGCAGCCAGGTGGGAGACCCTGCCATGGTCTGTTTCTCCTCCACAGCAGGAGCACATGAAGCACATGAGCCTTGCATGAAGTTTTCTAGAAAAGAGGTGACCCTCTGAAAAGTCACACTCTAGAAAACTTTTTCCTTTCTCAAATTAGTGATTAAATTAATTGATTAAAATTCAAGAGAATAAACAAGATCATGCTTCTCAAAAAGACAAATTACTGACTGATGGCCCCTTGTCTGTTGTAAAGTAGATCAGCCAAGTTTCAAATTTATAGTAGGATCTGTGACATGCTGTTTCTTAAAGCAGGGATCACCTCATCGACAATAACCTACACCTGTGCAGATCAGTGTCTCTTGAAGCCAGAACTCCCTGGAAACTGGTGGCCAGGGGCTTTGGTCTCTAACAAACACCTCCCTCAAGGTTCTTCCCCCAGGGCTGGGCTGGTTCTGTGCATATTTGCCTTTGGGATCCATGCAATACATTGCTGAGCCCTGTTCTGCTGTGTCCATGTGCCAGCCTTGAATCATGTTGAGTATAAAGCCTGATCTGTCTCATCCATTCGGTCTTGTTTGCAAAGCTCCCAGGCTGTATCAAGGCACAGTGTTGTTTCTGGTCAGCAATCTGTTAAAGTGGACTAATTTGTTTATTTTTTAAAAAAAGCTGTAATCAGCATCAAGGTGAGAAAGATAGATCAAAGACAATATGAACTGGCTGTGGAGAAAAAAAATGGGAAAAAGCAAGAAATTAACTTAAAATGCTGAGAATGATGCCTTGAAACTAAGTTTTTCAAATCTTTCAGGATAACAGCTTAATTAACCCAGAACCATTGCTTGGGAGAGCCAGAAGGCAGTTGCATAGGGCATAGCTCTAATCACAGCACTGGATACATAAACCGTAGATCAGTTGCAGAATCTGCTGCACTTTCAGCCCCTAAAGCCTCCAGCAACAGCAAACAACTGTTTCCTCTCATGTGCCGGCTTCAAGTCTGAATGTCGTTAATAGTGCGGCAGCTGAAAAATGCAGTGTCAGTAGTGGTCCTCCAAGGGCGATACTGCACATGCAGCTCTCCAAACAAGCAGAGCACACCTAGTAAAGGAGAAAATGCAAAAGGTCATGGGATGTGGGCTGTGTGAAGAAGAGTGGTGTGAAACATGAAGTCTATAATGAGAATTGTACTTGTACAAATACAAGCAGCAGAGTTAATGCAATTCAAGAAATTACTGCTCATTCTCCAGTAAGTTACTCCTCTTCATAATTCACTGACCATGACCTCTTAGTATAGTATAGTGGCAAGCAAAATTGTTTAGTTAAGCTTAAGCGCAGTCTTTATAGATTAAACTGTCACCTGAATAGGTCACAGACTTAGGAGTCTTTCCATCAGATGAGATGTATTTTAAAGATTAATTTTCTTGCTGAAAGAAGGCAACAGTAATACTTTATAATTGAAATAGTTTCTTTCCTATGTATTTTGGTTAATATAATTTTCTTGACAAGTCTTTTCATCTTGACTATTTTTAGAGTGTATAATCCTCCATAAGTGATACAATAGTTTTTTTTTTTCATGGCTACAGATTGTGACAAGGCAAACGTGATACTGTGGTCTATTAATGTCAATAATCTGAAGAACATATGTTTTGAAGCAAAGATCTGCTAATTAAAAATGCAAAATACACAAAATAAATTCACCAGAGAACTAAAAAAGGTTCTTCACTTACGAAGAACTGTAGTAAATTATTTTCTAAAATGATCAAATGTTTTACAAAAGTAGGAAAGCAACCAGCCAAGATGCAAGACACAACGATTTGCTGAGTGAAAAGTGCTAAAGCTTGCAAGATGTCATCACAGCTTTTCCTGAGACTTGCACTTATTTTCCTGATGGAGCAGAAAGCTGGAATTCTCCCATTAATTTTGTTGGGAATATATTTTATTTTAAAGAACAGAGTCTGAAGGGAGATCAATCTTTTCATATGGAAAAGGTAAAAGATAAAGTAGGTAAGGAAGAAAGGAATAAAGCATCCTCCATATCCACCAGATACTGGACAAGAAATAGCCATAAATACCAGCAAGGGAAACTTGGATCTAACACTGAAGGTTTTTTTGGCCATCAGAATACATAAACTCTGAGGAAATCCAAAGTCAGTTGTGGTATAAGGGATTTTGAAGTATGGCTTAGATGAGAAGTTTAAAGAAGTTAGACAAGATTTTAAACACAAGGTCAAAAAACTGTGATAAGTTATTTATATAGAGTTGATTCTTCTGAAAAAAACTAGGCTGGTTAGGTGGCCTATCTGGGTCTCAAATTGTTTGTTGAAAACACTTCCAGACAGACCTGTTCTGTCTGTTGTCACCTTCCAGGATAAGGCATAATGAGAGGCTCCTTCTCTCCAGGTTTAGGACTGGCCCTAGAAATACTTGTTTCCTTAAATGGAAAACAAAATGGGGATATTTTTGAACTATGCCTTTGACCCAGTAGAGCTAAGCAAAATATAATCCAGAATATGAAGCATTCCAATGGTCTCTAACAGAGATAAAAAGAAATATGTTTAATTTGTAATGTATTATTTCTTTAACACTGAGAATTTGCTTCCCAGGAAAGAAAATTACCTCTGTTACCCACCTTTCATTCTGCACAACAAACATGCACAAATTTGATTTATTCAGAAATATATTCAACCATAATGTATAACTTTTCGGCACCAAAACTTTCCTCCACTTTCTTGCTGCCATTGTTTCTAGGGAAATTAATTTGAGATCTTGGAGTCTGCTAGTTTGAGAGCTGAATACCTGTCTTATTCCTGAGCTTTTCTGTGCTGAAGTTGAGGAAGGGAAAGTTTGGTGAGATAAAACTCCTGCCCCTAGTCCCTCTGAGGATATTTTTTCAGTAAGGGAAGATAGAAGTTACAGCAGTGTGAGTATTCATTGACTTCTCTAGGCTTAGATTTGCTGTTTGTGTGTTTACTTTTCCTGGGCAGATGGTGTGAGTGTATGCAGCAGCAGGAATTATACCACAGTTGTGTTAACACCGTTTTCATCTTCTCTTTGATGTTGCCAACTGTTTGATACTAGTAAAGCTCTTGCCACTGCTGCATGATTTAGTTGAAACGTGTTTCCAGAAGTTTTCTCAAAAATAATACAGCAGTGGGGTAGAATCTATATTTTGTGTGTTTTTCCTCCTTAGTCTTCTTGGAGGGGCTGACTGTTCATTCCTTGGTGACTTGGTGATGAATTTCTGATTTTTCTTTCCTAACACTTATTCTCCTTTCTTAATACTACCTCTACACTTAACACACATAGATCATTCTGAATAATGGAAAGGGACAAACGAGAAAAAACACACAGGTATTTTATATTACCTCATAGATTAGCGATTTTTCCTTAGTATAATATTAGGCTTGGTTCCTTTCTTGGGCTTCATCCACATTTCTGATTGGCTTTGATGCAGACATAAGATCTGACTCACATCAAGGAGGAAGGATCTGCAGATTTTAACTTCAAGTATTAAACTTTTTTTCTTAAAAAATACACATTTCCATGCTTTCAGAAATTTTCCAGATTATCCATTCCTAAATATAAGGTACATCACGTAGTCTTTAAGAAAATGGCATCTGACAGCTTCAAAAAATTGTGTAGGAGGGAAGAAAATATATCATTTTAATTGTCAAAGCACTGCATTTGAGTGCTTCAGGCTTTAACTGTGTCTGCAGCATGCAGATAATGAATGCAGTGAAAAGACATAATTGCTCAGATATTTTCAAATTATTTTTATGCTTTGTTTTACTTAAAATTTAGCATTTGATCTCAACAAACATCTCACCTTTAATCCATAAATATATGTTGAAAGTACAAAGTGAAAAAATAAGAGAAATTTGTGTTGCCGGTACTTTGGGATTATTGTCTGCAATATTTTGTGAAGGTAGGAATGTTCACAAAAATGTTAACTTTGAAATGCAAAATGTTGGAGAATATTTGATCAATTTCTGTTTTGAATTTGTAAGTAAATCTTCACGTCATATTCTGGATTGTAAGAGCAATAGTCACACTGGTAGGAGTCAGGTCCAATAATATGTAATCCACATAGGCAATGAAATCTAATTGAAACTTTACAAATTGCAGATGTTGGTATGAACTGCTTGCTTGTGAACAACCTTCAGAGCAAAACTTGTTCACCTAATTATCCACTGGGTGACTCTGAATAACAAATATAACTGAACAAACTGTCAGCTACTTTTCAACAGCTCTTGAATGGAAAGATGCTTTATCTGTCCAGTTATTCAAGATGTATTTGTCCAGCTGCAAGAGCAGTGACATCTGCAGAGGTTTCTTCTGGCAAAGCATATTGCTACTAATATGATGGCCCCATGCCTGCTGAGTTTATTAATATAAAACTCCTACTAACAGGTACTAATGTCTGCGGAATTCTGAAGCAAAGGCTGGGGGTTAAGCTGTTGTGACCATCATGGAGAGCTGCAGACGTGTTTGCAACATCCATTGCTGCACAGCTTTTGTGTCCATGAACATGAATGTGGTTTTGTGGTCGCTGACAGATTATCAGGCCTTTGTACAGCTTGTGCCTTGCTGTTACAAAGAGAACAAAGGTTCTTCTCCTTGCAATATTTCCTTTTTATTTATTTATTTATTTTTTTAATTATGGTATACATTTAGCACAGACATATCAGAACTTCCTGTGCTTCTCACAGGTGAGGTATGAGAGATGAGTCCAGTCTCTAAAACCCTCAGGCACAGATGCCACACACAGCGCACTTGTGTCCAAATGGACCCACGTGTAGGATGTTTCATTCGTAGTTCCTGCTTGTTGCTCTAGGTCTACTGGCAGGAGCAAAGCTGCCTGAACTCCAAATGATGAAGTTTGGTGTCAGCCCTATCAACCTTCTGCAGGTTTCTACCACATGAGAAATGTACTTTCATATTTCACCCAAATGGTGTTGACACTGGCTGATAAAAGTTTTGATCCTATAACCACATCATTTTCTTATAATTTCAAGATAACATACATGAACTTGTTTTCTCTTAACTTTCATTTGTTTTCTTGGCTGGCATCATGATCTGAAGCCTGGCATTTCCGCCTTTCGTTATTTGTCCCCTTTAAATCTCTAATTGTTTTCATCATGCCGCCATGTCAGGAAAAGTCATATTATCT
This sequence comes from Columba livia, assembly GCF_036013475.1. Classification (NCBI taxonomy): domain Eukaryota; kingdom Metazoa; phylum Chordata; class Aves; order Columbiformes; family Columbidae; genus Columba; species Columba livia. The sequence goes on along the minus strand of NC_088602.1, from coordinate 189,830,828 downwards.
TGAGAAGACAAGGAAGGTTATTCATGTTGGCAGCAGAGGAAATTACTAATTCTCAAAACTGTAAGTTTTGAACATAACATGTACCGGGTGTCCATGTCCAGGCGCTGATTGCGGACACTGCGGGGCCTTTGCTGCCGTGTGCCGGACACAGCCTGTTCCAGCCACTGCAGGGCATGGCTGAGCCCTGCAGCCACCATGGGGGCGCCTCTGGGAAAACGTGTTTGAGAAAGGGCAAAATGAGGCACGTCAGTGAGGAGTGAGAAAAATGCGAGAGATACAGCCCTGTGGCATGGACGTGAGAGAAGCTGGAGGGCAGGAGGTGCTCCAGGCGCTGGAGCAGAGACTCCTCTGTAGCCCATGGAGGACCATGGTGGAGCAGGTGGATATTTGCTGAAGGACTGCAGCCCGTGGAGAGCCCACACTGGAGCAGATACTCTTGAAGGACTGCAGCCCCTGGGAAGGACCCAGGCTGGAACATGGAGAAAGCGCAAGGAGGAAGGATCGGCAGAGAGGAGCTGTTATGGACAGACCACAACCCCTGTTCCTCATCCCCCTGTGCTGCTTGGGGGTTAGGGTGGGTGGAAGAGTCAGGAATGAAGGACTGAAGTTGAGCCTGGGAAAGGGGTGTGGCTGGGAGGTGTTGTTTTATTTAGTTTTTTATTCTCACTATTCAAATCTATTTTTATTTGCAATAAATGAAAATAATTTTCCCCAAGTCAAATGTGTTGTGTCTGTGGTGGGAATTAGTAAGCGACCTCCCTGTCGTTATCTTGACCCATGAGCTTTTTTACCCCCACCTTATTTACTGCCGCTTGTCCTGCTGAGAAGGGGGAGTGTGAGAGCACCTGGTGGGTGGCTGGCAGCTGGCCAAGGCCAAACCATCACCTCATGAAGTCAAAAGTGCTTTCAATTAATGACCATTTTTCTTTAAGTAATGCTGAAAGTAAACTTACGACTGCTATTTATGAAACAGAAAAAATCTCGATACACCTAGGATCTAGTGTGGTTTGGATGGATCTTCCACATTCCCCAGCAGGTGGATACTTTCTCCCTTTTGAGTAACCAGATTTCTTCAAGTTTGTAATGCTACTTGTGCAAGAATCGCAATTGACCAGAAAATCTGAAAAGTTATTACTGTGTGAATCTCTCCCTACTTGGTCCTGTCAAGTGACTATTTGAAGACCTGCCTTCAAAGAGAAAATACATGGCAAACAAGGAAATGCCTTTCTGCTATAAAAAATGATATGAGTTTTCCCCAGTGGATGTTACAACATGGGGTTTGGTGTATTCTACCGACAAGAAAATTTCCGTGTTGAAAATCCCCATATGATGTCAATGAAAACAAGAACTGTGAAGAAAGATTTACTTTCCTGGTGCACCGAAGAATGTGGGAACAAGAGACCAGGTCCCTTAACTCTGAATACTGAGCCTAGGCTGTTTTAAGAACAACCGCTCTAGGGTTTATTCCTAAGGTAGGTGGTACCTTTTTTAATCTGTATGGGATTTTGTTTTTTAGTGTTTGTAATTCTTGATTTCTATTTCTTTTTCTCTTTTTAGATACCTTTTGTAATAAAGAAGGAAAGAATGGGAAAACAAGGAGATGCAGGACTGCTCTGTGAAGGACACATTTGGGAAGGGAGGAAGAGAAGCCTTGAGCCTTCTTGAGACATAAATATATATAAGATTAATATGTACTTACTCAGCAACCTCATATGAAACCTGTCATCTAAGTAACCATTAATAAGATATTATCTTTATATAGTGAAAACTGGCCATGCGCACCTCTCTGAAACATCATAGACTTTTAAAAGAAACATTATACTACAAGGCTACTGTAGCTAGAAACACATAACTTCATACAGTCCTTTGAAAGACTGATTTTAACAACAGTTTTACAGACCTATTATTCCACTGGTAGAAGTAGTATAATTCCAGGTATAAATAATACAAGTATGGGACTTGAAAATTTTATTTAAAAGCCTTATTGTCCTTTTGGATATGGAATTTTTATTAAAAATACAATCCTGTCTACTTTACATTTGTGCCAAGGACACTTTATGCTGATAGAAATAAAAATTATGCTTGATTCTCAGTGTGGTTTATTGATTAAAGGGCTGGAGGATATTTGACAAAAGACTTGCTAATAAAAGAATGAATTGCTTCTATCCAGAAATATAAACTTTACTATAGATTGTATTGTGTAGTATTTTGCTGAGGCAATGCTTACTGCCACAAATGCAAAGTATTACTGAATCTTTCTTTCCCTCTGGATTTTGAAAAGTGCTAAGTTGTGATAAAAAACTCCCCAGTTGAGAAGGTGGAGTACAGGGTCTTAATTAAGAGCTTACAAATAATGTATTCTGCTTTTTCACTCAGCCTGACAACTCTTTACTTTGTCACCGGTATTGGTTTTGTTCATATAATACTGAATCCATTTCTACCCTAAGGAAGAATTCTTACTTCTGGTGAACTGCTGTAAACACTTCATATCACTGAAGCTAATGAAACTGGGGTGAATTGCACACATGGTGTATCTAGTCCTTGGTCTGTACATTTCCAAGCCAAAATGTTTAGTGTGGGATTTACTCCTATAAGTGATTTTAAAGCTTCACAGACAGTTAGGCCAACTAATATTACTTAAAAGAATGCTTATCATTTGGAAGAGAGCATATTCTAAAAAATACACATATTTTACCAAACAAAGCTGTCTTAAAGATACTGTTCTTGAAGACGAATTCTGGGAACCATTGAGAAACTCCCACCACACGCTTTTGGAACTGGTTAGTAACACAGAATCTCTTTGGCCACTTAGGTTTGGGCAACAGGTTGAACTCTTGAGAGGCATCACAAATGATGCTCGTCATCAACACCAGTGAGGTAAGAGGCTGATAACTTGTGGCAAAATAGCCAAGTGACGTTGTAATGTTGTACCTATACCTTTTGTGGTGTCATATAAATAACCAGGATGACAAAATATGTGCTTGCTGCAGTATATGCTACAGATGTTGTCTGTGCTCATGTCTGAAAAGTAACCGTAATTAATACAGATGTTCATTGGCATTTAATAGTCCATCTTATTTCCCTATTGGCCCCTTTTTCTGTTTTAAATCAGGAATGCATCATACAGCCCTATGCTGCTAAAGCCCACAGAAGACAGAATATCTTAGCTGTGGTGACTTCACTTACAGATGTGCTCTCTAAAGCTATCGGTTCCCCGTTTTTTTTTTTTTCTTTTTAAAAAAATGTTCTGTAATGCAAGAGCAAATGGAACTTAATGACGGGAATGTCTCCTATGCTTTAAACACAAATTAAAGGAATTTATCTTCATACTCTGGAAATGGGACTGTAATTTGGATAGTGCCAGGATTCATTTCTATAAATCTATTGCTGGAGTGGCTTTTAAAAGGATGTTGACATTTTTAGAAACTGAAAATAATGCAATCCAAGACAGAGACACCTAAGGCTTTATGAAACCTTCCTTGCCTGCATGTTGATCACGAGCCACCTTAGACTAGGAATGCAGCTGTGAAATCTATATTGCCCTCAAAGCACCACACAGTAAACATCTTTAGGAGCTGCATGTTTTTCAGAAATACAGCAGCAAATCAGCAAATGGTCTTAAAAGATTTGTGTGTAACTCTCATAAAATCCCATTATTTTATATGTATGGCTGTCTCAAACTAATCTGGAAAGCTAAATTGCATAATTGCATTGTGTAATTTAAAAGAACCTAAAGAGAGCTATATTATCATTTGTCTTTCAAAACATTACTGTTCCATTTGCACAGAAGAAAAGGGCAGAGCTTTCTAATGTTTCTGTATGAGTCTTCCTTTTTTTTTTTTCCACACACAGCTTTTTGAGAATAATATTTCTATATTATCCTGATCTTAAACATTAGGCAGGAATATCTACAGATAGTCCTGACATGTGAGGTGCTTGTATCTGCAACACTATATTGCTGCAGATAGCCCTTTTGGATTTTTCACAGGTAAAATCACTGAAGTGAAACATCCTTTCAGTAAAACGGTACTAGGAAAAGCTTTTAAAGAATAAAATTTAAAAGATGCTAAAGGCATTTTCCTAGATGACAGCAGCAGCCATGGAATACATCAAGACCTGGTTCCAGGCAATGCCAATTTTAAGAGTTTATGCTCCATAAATTTCAAATTATGCTTAACTTCGTAGTCCTGATTCATTGACTCTAGCAGAAAATGTCTTTTTGGCTCCTACCACAGAATGAGTTTGACTCCTGCAGTGGATACGCACAAAAATGTGGCCAGCTGGCCTGGAGTCCTGTTGTGTCTGGTATTGTCTGCGCCCTGCACATTGCACATTGCAGTAGGGGAAAAAAGGCTGCTTGTAGGCAGAAACAATCAGTGGATTGTCTCCAACTTCAGGCCCTTTCTTGCAAAATGGAAAACATTTTTGATTCCCATTACATTCAGAAAGCATTGAAGGAACTCAGCACCTCACAGGGTGGATTATGAATAATTGGGAGAGATTTTTTAATTGTCATCTATGAAGTAATAAACCAGATGTTAACATGGAAGCATATTAGAGCAAACATGCAGAATACTTCTCGGGTATCTCCAAGGAACAAGTTTGTCTCTTTCTGCGTGTCCCAAGGGCTGTCTGGGTTCCAGGTTCTTCCATCTATTGAAGCAATCGGCAGGAGCCACCCACACCCATCCATAGTCTCCCTCACACACCTTGCTGACAGTTTGGTTCCTCCACTGTCCCTGTACAAATCAGGTGAGCAGAGAGGTCTGTGGTAATACCCCTACACCGAGCAAGCAAATGCCAAGGTCTAAATAAATCCATCAAACTGTGGTTGTGTATTAATGAACCAGGTTGTAGGAAAAGATAACAACTATTATTAGATCAGTTGATATGGCTGGAAAAAACAGATGAGCTTTCAGCTGTTTAAATTCTCCTTCGGATGTGAAATACAAACTGGCTGGAAATGTGCAGGCACTTTTTTGAAACCACAGGAGGATATTACTTCTCCCTATGCTTTAGAGACTCATTTTTATCTTTAGGATATCACAAATGCTGCTTCTGCTTCTTGCTGCTTCTGCTTAATGTTATGATGTGTTTTACATCTGAAATAGTCCCAACATGATCTGTTTCTGATCTAGACTCAGTTTTGAGAGATTACATAGAATTTAAATGGTACATATACTTTGTGCCAGTTCTTTATATCGTGTAAATTTAATCATAGATTAGCTACATTTGTTAGGAATCTTCAAGAGACTCAAAAAAACAGCCACAGAGGGGCAGTAGACATTTACACTGACATGATATGATGCTTCTATGCATCCCTCACCAGTTCTGTTTTCTGTTTAATGACAAAAAAAAGCAACGACCCTGGAGAATTGTCAAGCTATGCTTTTCTCTCAAGAAGCACACTGTCCTCTTCACATCCTTTGTAAAAAAAAAAGTAGGGGAAAAATGCATACTTAAAGGCAAAAACCTTTTATCAGGTGGGTTTTTTTATTAGTATTTTTTTTCAGCCATCTTTTTCAAGGAAGTCTCATGCTTAATATTGAAGTCTAGGCCTATTATATTACCCCAATAGCTTTTGATTTCAGAGATAATGTCAAAAGAACACAGAAAAAATTACTCATCCTCACTGAAAGACAAATTTCTGGCTTTTGTTGTTTCTGCACCAAAGGTATCAAACAAAAGCTCTGAAAACTCCTTAAACAAGTAATTTCCTGTATAGTAGATGTTTTTTGCTACTGATAAGAAGTCTGAATATCAGTTTCAGTATAAGGCTTCTACAGTTTAAGAGAAAAAATATCACATTTGCAAACATCTTTTGCTTTTCATTGATTTTCAGGACAAAAACCTGAAGATATTTTGATAAACATCTTGCATATGGATGTACTTAAAATTTATTTTTTATTATGTGTTTTGTCATTTACACTGTGATTTCTTTGTTCTACTGTAGAAACTACTGTTTGCAACAGTGGCCATGCAACTAAGAGATGATTAGTTGATATAATTTCAGATAACTATGACTCATGTACACTTGATATGTATCTCAAGGCTAACTTGAGTAGGTTCTTATCATAAGCTTCAAGTAATGTACAAGCTTACGTTTCTTTTCCTGAAACAGGACTACTTAAAATAGCTGATATGCAACATTGCATTTTCTGCATGTGATTTATTGCGATGTTTGTGTTGCAGATACGGACCTTTAAATAAAGGCATCCTGGATTTTTACTCTTTCATTTTCAGCAATTTCATTTTTCCACAATGTGACTACATAAAGTGAAAATTCTTATGTTTGTTCACTCAGTTGTGAACATTTCTGCAAAGTTAAAAGCAAATCCATTCCCTTCATTTTTAATGATCTGAATATTGAATATTGCAAGAACCCTGTGGTTTTCATACTTTCAGAAAATTGCTCAGTTGTTATATCTTCTTGTCTAACTCAGAAATCTGTTGAATGTAATACTTCAAACTTGGAGTGAACAAAATTACTAAGTTGAAATATGAAGTTTACTAGATTTAAATTGAGATGGCGAAAAATCTCAAACTCTGCACATATAAACTCTGCATATAACACACTCCACACACTTGGTATGTAGTTTTGTACAAATACCTTCAAATTTTGATTCTGCAGGCATTCATACTCGCACATTGATGAAAGACAGAGTCATAACTGTGCACAAAGAGGCCAATAATAAGCTTATTACTGTGCCTGAGCAACTAGACTAATGAATTTCATGCAGGAGGCATCGCTCTTCTCTTAGCTAGGTTACAACAACAAAACCACGCCAGAGGCGTTTCCCAGTCCAATAGCTGAATTGTCTATGTGCTACCCACGTGGACTCTGTTGAAACCGGAAGAAAAATAGTTATTCCTTTTAAGGACTTTGCCGCTGTTTAGACCCTGAGGATGCTGACAAAGATGCTGCTAAAAGGAAGCAAAGATTCCTTTACCTATATAAAAAAGTGTTGGCTGCACTGAGGGTGCTTTTCTCTTCCCTATTTTTTATGACTTGCAAAAAATCGTGTTACTCTCTAAATGTGATATTGTACCAAACTGAAAAGGCAGATGAAAAACCAAGTGATGCATTTCCTATGACCTGCATCAGAAGGTTTGTTTTAAGATTTATCTTTACTGAAACAGTCAGTTCAGATAATTTGCGTTAACTGTTTTCCAGGCAGCTTACCTACTCTGACTAAAGAGCAGTGACCTACACCAACCTTGCTAAAGTGAGGGTCACCACACTTTGTGATGATGCAACTCTGAAGAGTGATTTGACTAGCAGCTCAAAATCTTAGCAGTTTGGTTAAACTAGCCCCTGAGGGTGCAACATCAGGACCTGTATATGCATGGACTTATTCTTCTATGGTATATCCATATAATGATTTCCCATCCTCTGTTGGTTCTTCAGTCATGATGCGACCCTTTTTGGGGCGTACTTACAATAAACCAAATAAATGCATTGAATAGCTGTTCTTGCCAAATTGTAGTTCAATTGCTCAGTGACCTGGTCCAGTTTTCCATGCAGCCTTACAACCCATTGGACCAGCACAACTAACGTTGCAGTAAACAAATGTCTAATGCTGGTGAAGGTGACCCCTTATGGCCTCAATGCTACCAAAAAAAAAGGTGCACGGGGTCACACCCTAAACGAGCATTAGGAACATTCAAAAGCTTCAGCCAAATCCCATCAAGGTTATGGCACCAATGGACATGTGAACAATGGCTTGATGAACAAAACAGGAGCAACTCACACTTGTGGCACCTGCTTACAATAAAATAAGCTGTGCATCTGAAAGCCTGAGAAATAAACATGCTGTATTGAAAGGCATACAATTAAAATGTGACAAAATTGCCTCTGATTCATCCAAGGGTAAATTTGTCACTGCTAGAGCAGGGCCATATTGTTTCTAGAGCCTGAATTGTGTTTGTGGCTGTTAAAAACTTGGACAGGTTAATATACTGGTTAACCCATTCATGTACCCGGGGCTTCTGCTGGATCTGTGGATGCTGCATTCACTGTAGAAATGCTAAGCTACTGTTATGGTAGCCAGTCCAGGTACTTCCAGCTATCTGGGCAACCACCCAGTAATTCTGTGAAAGCTGTCCACTTAAATGCTTATCCAGGAACTTCAGCTACAGTTGTTAGTATTTGTAGCAGCATCAAATGAAGGGAAAAAATAGATGACAGCAAAAAGTAAATGGGTGAGAAGCCCTCAGGAATCGTGGGATCACAGGAAACGTTATAGATAATTTTGCAGAAAGTACATGCAGCTCCACACAGTTTGGTTTGTTAAAGAGCATTAATAGCCACTTGAAGGACTTCCACCAAAGAAATTCAGTCCAAAGTACTTTGGGTGTCTTTTATGCACCAATAGACAGAATGACCAGAACCAGAAGTGAGGTTTGCAGTGACAGAAAAAAAAAAGTCGTAAAAGATGGTCTCACAGGCCTATGATTTTTTTTTGGTAAGAACAGGAGCACCTTTTCCACAAATTCACATTGGTCATGAGTAGGGCATGCAAATGGATTCACTGGTTTGAGGATCTCTGCTGAAAGAGAAGTGGTAAAAACTGCTATTGTAGATGATGTACATTTGTTCCTGAATAATTTGCAACATACTTTCAATTAATTGTGCTGGGTTTGGCTGTGACAGTGTCAATTTTCTTCATAGTAGCTAGTATGGGGCTGTGTTTTGGTTTTGTGCTGAAAACAGAGTGGATAACACAGGGGTGTTCTAGTAATTGCTGAACAGTGCTCACACAGAGTCAAGGCCTTTTCTGCTTCTCGCCCCCCCCCACCAGTGAGTGGGCTGGGGATGCACGAAGAGATGGGAGGGGACAGAGCTGGGAGAGCTGTCCCCAACTGACCAAGGGGATATTCCATAATATAGGACATTGTGCCCAGCACTAAAAGCTGGGAGAAGAAGGAATGGGGGAGAGGGGAAGGGTGCACATTTGGAGTGATGGTGTTTGTCTTCCCAAGTAACCATTACACATGATGGAGTCCTGCTGTCCTGGAGATGGCTGAACACCTGCTTGCCCATGGGAAGTGGTGAATGAATTCCTTGTTCTGCTTTGCTTGTGTGTGCAGCTCTTGCTTTACCTATTAAACTGGCTTTACTTCAACCCATGAGTTTTCTCATTTTTACTCTTCTGATTCTGTTCCACATGGCACTGGGGTGAGTGAGCAAGTGGCTGTATGGTGCCTAGTTGCTGGCTGGGGTTAAATCACGTCATTAATATATAGATGTCTTTTACCAAATGGCTTGGATGAACAGATTTGATTCTAGCGTGTTAATAACCTACTCAAACATTTGCTGTTAATTGTTTTGTAGTTGTGAAAGACAAGTTTCTTGATTACTGTTTCTACTTCTATGCTAGAGTATCAATTGCTGAACAAACCTGCTTGCCTATAACAACATCTTATGAAAACCAGCAATCTCTCAAACACTGCAATGAACGAAACTCCTTTTCCATACATGCTAAGAAACAGTTAATAACAAGGGGCACTAAAAGCATCACGAAATACAAATGTTTGGAATTCAGATGAAGGCTCATGAATATTGCCTTACTAAATGCCATGCCACATTTATGACTTCAGGGCAAAATATATGAACACCAGACAATGTGAACATATTAATTAATGCTAATTACATCTCTGTAGTATAGATGGGCTCTATTCTCTTGACATGAGTATATAACATATTTGGCATAAATGTCAGTTAATGTACTTATGCAGAAAAAAGTCAGTATTTTGCAAATACACAATCAGCTGACTCAATCAGCTGTCTTTTATTAATATTTGTGAAGATGTTATGCACTGCAGCCCATACAGGTTGACCTGCAATAGGAATGGTGCAGATTTTCACCATCATATTTACTTTATTACAATGACTCCCAAGGATCCTTAAGCTTTCTGACATTCCTGCTGTGTAATTATTAGTACAGCATGGATGCAGATGCAGTACAGACAGGGGCTGCAAAAGCTCCTCTGTGTCACATGTCCAAGGATGATTTTCACCTTCAAAATCCACCCTCTGAAATCCACCCCTGGCACAGGTACTAAGCCTAACTCAGACACATCTGCACTATTTCTACTGTTTCTAGTGTATAATCTGACACTATACACATACCTCTTTGTGACAGCTGGTTATACTCACTGGTGTGGATAGGATGTAGGATTTCTGGCTTCCCTCATTTTTGGAGTTCTGAGTATCATTATTACTGGTCTCCAACAAATATTCTGTTCATAGAACCATAGAATAGTTTGGATTGGAGGAGACCTTCCAAAGTCATGTAGTTAAATCCCCCTGCAATAAGCAAGCACATCTTCAATGAGATCAGGTTGCTCGGAGTCCCGTCCAGCCTGGCCTTGAATGTTTCCAGGGATGGGGCATCTACCACCTCTCCGGGCAACCTGTGCCAGTATTTTGGCACCCTCATTGTAAAAAATTTCTTCCTCACATCTAGCCTAAATCTCCACTCCTTTAGTTTAAAATCATTACCCCTTGTCCTATCACTACAAGGTCTGTTAAAAAGTCTGTCCCCATCTTTCTTATAAGCCCCCTTTTAAGTACTGAAAGACTGCAATAAGGTCTCCCTGGGGCCTTCTCTTCTCTGGGCTGAATAACCCTAACTCTCTCAGCCTGTCCTCATAGGAGAGCTGTTCCAACCCTCTGATCATCTTGGTGGCCTCCTCTGGACGCTCTCCAGCAGGTCCATTTCTTTCCTGTACTGAGGGCCCCAGAGCTGGACACAGTACAACAGGTGGAATCTCACCTCCCTTGACCCGCTGGTCACGCTTCTTTTGATGCAGCCCAAGATACAATTCACCTTCTGGGCTGGGAGCACACGTTGTCACCTCACATCCAATCTTTGATTCACCAGTACCCCCAAATCCTTCTCTACAAGACTGCTCTCAATCCCTTCATCCCCCCGCCCTGTATTGATACTGGGAACTGCCCTGACCCAGGTGTAGAACCTTGCACTTGGACTTGTTGAACCTCATGATGTTTGCATGGGCCCAGCTCTTGAGCTTGTCCAGTCCATCTGGGTGGCATCCCATCCCTCAGGTGTGTCACTTGCACCATGCAGATTGGTGTCATCTGTTCAGTGGATCAGGGAAGCATAAGGCCTGCAGTTGTGTCCAGCCTTTGCACGTAGACACAGAGTAGTAAAAACCTATCCAACAGTGAACTTAAATAAAGGCCAGCCAAAACAAAGATAGGCCATTTTTACAGCTTACTGTTATCTTTTCCAGGGTTTGGGACTGGGTGGCTATTTGTCCGTGTTCTGTAACGTGCTTGCAGAATCTTTTCAGCATGTTTCAGCAATACCATGAATGAGAAGAAGTGATGCCTCTTGGACTAATGTGTTTTTTGTTTTTGTTTTTCAAGCCAAGAGCAAGTACGTTTATACGGGCATGGAAGTAACAAACTTCTAGTGAGATTCAGTTTGCCTCAGTATGTTGGTAAAGTACAATATCCCAATATATGCAGTGTCGCACAATTCCATCTCAGAAAATGTAGTTACTTGTAGCCTAGCTTCTGGCCTTTTCTTCCTGTGTGATCTGTTTTCCTTTCCTGTATTTATTTTCTTTTGTCAACACAAATTATCTTTCCCTTTGGAGCAGGCACAGGTGAAAAACATTAGATTTCAGATGTTCTAGAAATAGAAGACATTAATTGTGAACCTGACATTCACTAATTGTATATCAAGCTGTTACTATCTAATTCTAAAACCATTTACGACTATCATTAGTTGAAGAGTTACAAAAGCATTCCTGTGAGCAGTAATACACTGTACTGTGGATGTCTAAAGTCACAAAAGCAGCATATTCAGGAGGTGATGTCATCCAGTCTTTAACCAAGACCTGTTGTTTTTAAGGCCTGACGCTGCAGATCTTCTTACCAGTGCAGACTCCCTTGTCCATGCAGGACACATTCAGCAATGTGCCCATTCCATGTAGTTCATTCCAGTTCTATTCTGTTATTGGTCTGAATTACAGCACGAAGACTGATCACGTACTCAGAACTACTCCTCCAGTACAACCATAACTAAAAGATGCTGGTTAATTTAGCTTAATATAACACTGTGTATCACATTAATTTCAAGTGAAACATCTTATTAAAAGATTATTTAAATGGGTGATTAAAAATACACATTTTGGCTTTTTATAACAAGAGTTATTATACTAAAATGTTATTGGGCACTTTTCCACTGACATAATCAACCTGATGTCTGTGAGCTTGGCTTGAAACAGGCATGTAAAATCAGGCCTTCGGCATTTGTGTCATGACTAGCAATTATTTTTAATACTTAAGAGGAGATATTCCAGAGCTCTTGGGAGATGACACTTTGACAGCAATAGTCCTTTTCTATCTTAGGTGTTTTGAAAATTCCTCTCTTTAACTGGTTTTAAATAATTACTTGCAGCACAGGAAGCTTCAGTATGAAGCTCATTCATCACTATTTCAGTGTTCTACAAGCATACGGGATATGTCTCCAGTATCCTGGACTGTTAGTTCAAGCTGAACAAGATTTTTAGTCTTCCTCTCAAACTCTTTCCCTTCTATCATTTGTATACTGTTATCAATGCCACCTTTTTATCTCACAGCATACAACCTGATATCAGATGTCTTCCTTCTATACACACAACTATTATGTTAAAAAGTTTCAATATTTTTTAAGAGTCTCTCTGATGTCTATCCTCCTCTAGTGAGCATCACAGCTAAAACTGCAGTGTAAGATAATGGCCTACATTTTTCTCTGATACTGAGTTCTCCTTTCCTAATCTTGATCCTGCCTTTTCTTTATCACTTTCCTCCAAAATAACATTTTTGTGACATTGACTATGTGACTATTCTCCACGGGTTACTCCTCCATCAGAACCTACTTATTGCTGCTAACACTATTTTCCAGCCAGCTTTTGCATATTCCCTATCAAAATGTGGATAGCTACATCTGCTTGTGAGTGATAGCAGCCTACAGCACTCCCTTGTTGAGATTTCAGAGAAGCGTCTTACTTGTTATGCACCAGCTGCCCTGCATGCTGGAGAGGAAATCTTTGTGCATATCTGGAACCACTTCAATAGCTACGAGTCCCTTCTCAAAGTTCTTCTTTTGCATAATATTTGCTTAAAGACTGGACATTGTCAGATCACTGTGCTGTGACCACTGCCTCATTGCTTCCCAGTCCCACCTCTGTCAGCAACAACCTCTTTTGTGGTTCTTTTTTCTTTCATCTCTTTCTGATTTTTGTTAGGTTGGTACAAGACAATTAATTTCTGCTACCAAAATATAAATTAAAAATAATAGTGTCTAATTATATCAAATATTTGAACAATTCTACTTGTCTTTGAATCATGTGGATAAAAATTCTGGTGCTGTTTTTCTGCTCACAAAATAGTTGTTCTGCTTCTACAATGAAGGCCAAAGAGCTAGACTGTGAAGAGTGCAACAAAGAAGTGAAAAACATTTACCATCTGTCATTTGAATCACTTCCAAGAAACATAGCAGTGGAATAAAAAAAAATCAAACAGTAAAATCAGTAAGTAGTGATTGTTTATTGATTCACTTGCAAAATATAATGCAAACAAATTCCTCTAAAGGGAAAATTTTTATTTATGAGTACACTACTAAAATGAGGCACTATATCGCATGCAAATTTTACCACCTGATATGAGAACTGTGACGTGACTTTGGAGATAGCAGCTACTGCTCCTGCTATGTCTGCTGTTGTAGTAGAACCCTATTATTCCTATTTATTTGTTATTTACCATTAACTAGTGGATATTAACAAGGAAATCTTGGGTATCAGGGTTTCAAAGCATTTTACTAACATTAGCAAATCAAGCATACACAAGTGTTTTATCGTCTCTGATCAGTGTAATTCAACAGATAGCCCATGAACTGAATCTACCATGCAGTACATTTCAGTATGTCTGCTCTTCTTTCTCAGAGGGGGTGGAAAGGCTGGCAGAGTAGCAAACACTTTCCAACACTTAAGTACTCCTTCCTGTATTTGCAGCCCAAAGTAGACCTGGCATCTGTTGTTCTGCCCCTTTTCCTCTTACCTTGGTGACAGCAGCAAGGTTTGTGGTGCCCTTCTCCCCACCCCACAGTAGCATTCAGTCTGTGAAAGCAGCGGAGGTTCAATTAATTCACCTTCTACTGCTGGAAGGAAAAAGGTATTTTTTTGCATGAAATGGAGAGAGAAGGTCCTTGTGCATATTAGACAGGTTTTCTGAAGAATGAAGGCTGAGTGTACAGATTCATCTGCAAGACAGCAGAGGAGTTTTCATAAGAGCTAATGCTAGACCTCAGGTCCAGGAGTCAAACTGCTTTTGAGGAAGAAAATTTCTTTCAAAAGGAATTAAAAAAAAACCCAAACAAACCCAAACCAAACCAACCAACCAAACAACACTAGCAAGACCAGAGAAAGAAAAGAAAGAACACCCTCTTCCTGATCAAGTGATTGTGGAAAGATATTTTAAAAGAAAATTTCTTGAACTCAGTTGATTAGATATACAAATTCAGGTATGGAGTCACACAAATTTTTAGAAATTTACAGAAATCAAAATGAAGATCAGAATAAGACCTTAAGAAAAACACTATAACCCAAAGTCATGGTACATAACATCTTAATTTTCAAAAGTTTTGCAACAAATCTATGTCTATTACACTGCCTGGAACTTTCTGAGACTTTGGCAATTTTGAAAAGGTTTTCAAGAGTACTTATGTGATAGATGCATTTAAATTAAATTGTGAGCAATTTGTGCTCCTGTGTAATTTTGTGAATCTGTTCCACAAAAATCTTGTTTACAGCCAGCCTTGGTATGGCTAACTTGTACATGCTCTCCTTTCCTCCAAAATGTATGCACTGTGCACTTAACAGTGCAAAGAAGCCTGAGCACCGCAGACTGGACTGCAGAACAGTTGACCACACCACACTGGATTCCTTGAGCAAAAGAGCTAAACTGAAGGTTCCTGAGAGACCCTTGCCTTGCCAGAAAGTACAGAAATAATTGTGAGAGAGGAAAGAATTAAGACACAGATGCCATTTAGGACAGTTTCCATGTGACTGAGGGAACGGAACTTCATCTTTCTTCCAGATCCTGCCAGAAGGACATGCTCTACTTGTCCATGCCAGTTCATACCAAAGGGAAACCCCTTCATCATGAGAGAGAGACAACCAGTGCTTGCCCGTTGCAGACTCTCTTCCTCCTCTGTTCCTCATTAGATCACTTCACAGTTTTTGCTGGTCCTGGAGCTTGTCTAAGGCACTGCATTAGGAAAAAGCAACCTTCCAGCTCATTGGAAGCAGAAAGTAAGACAGAAGCTGACAGGATCAGAGAAACTCCTGGCTCTGTAATCATGTGATAAAGGCATCAGTTCCTATTGCTACAATATTATTGTCTGACATTTTTCCATTTATAACATCCAGTTTTTATTTCTCTATTGCATTGTGAATATTAACTGCTTGGGCTCAAAATTTGCTGCCTAATACTGGCTAAAAAAATAAATGTTCATTCCAATAACAAGGCTAAGGAGAACCAGGTGGTTTAATCTTTTTTTTTTTTTTTTTTTTAAAAAGAAGTCTGATAAAGATTTGAGAAGTATTACCATCTTAATACTTTGGTGCAGGATTCTTGAAATTTGGTATGCTATTGATCTTTATGTCTGTTCACAGGTGGTCAGCTTACAGACTTTTGAAAGACCTCCACACTGTGCCTAAGATTCTTAGCCAAAGTTGCCCCAGACTTTGCATTGAGCATTTCAGGCTCAAGCTGAGAACTTTTCTGAAGTGGTAGTTCCTACCTAACTGGGGTGAACGGGTTTTAAGCAAGGTTTGCTATTGTCAAGTGTCCTCTGCTCTCACCCTTACACATACATTGAAACAACTGTTGATAGAACATGAGTGGAAACCAGAAAGTGGTGTAGGAAGAGAACAGACTGAAATGAATGGTGTGCAGGAATTGCTAGGCCAGTTGAGCTTGCAAGGTGAAAGAAGAGAGAGAACAGAAAACAGACGGTGTTGAGTGATGGAGCAACACAGTATGCACCAGTAGTACCCGGGAAATCTGGACTGGTTCTCTAGGCAGACTAAAACTACATGATAGAAAGAAAAGCTAAGAGAATGGCCTAGAACCAACAGGTCACAATTTTTAAGTGATATAGCAATTTTCAAACATTCAAAAGTATCTCCTATGCTATGGACTGTGTAGCTCTAACACTATCAGTGGTAGGAATGTTTTGTAACTGAAGGTGTTTGTTTCTTCAACTCCTTGGCATGGTGAGAAAGAAAACTAGGATAATTGCTGTAACTTAATCCAGACCCATTTTGCAAGGACCAACAGGATCTGTAGGAAGCCATTATCATCTCTTGCCTCTCAGTCACCCTAGAGTTCTTCAAGTGTTGCTACTCAACCACTATTGGCATACAGTTCACAGGATCCAAAAGGCTGGCTATTCTTGCAGTAAATGGTAGAGAATAAGCAACCAAATGTGGGAGGCAGTGTTGTAAAGGAAAGAGAAAGAGGGAAAAATTGGACTGGTCTGATGGAGCAACCTTAGAGAATTTCTTTTATATTACTTTCTGTCTGTCTTACTACGCAAGTACCTTAAACTAGGCTTCTCTTATCTTACATGATCATCAATTTTGTATTTGTTCTCTGGATGCTGGACTTGAGACACTGCAGTTTCATCTGAGAGAGTGCACATAGCAACCTCTGAAGTAAGAAATGCATTTTGAATTTAATTATGCTGCTTACACTGAAAAATCACATCATAAGAGTCTCCAACCAAGTACTCAAAATTAGTAAATGCTTTTGACCTTAGTGTCTCTCTGTGTTTCATAGCCAGTAAGAGAGTAATATCTCTAATTTCATTTTTAAAATAAATGTTTGGGAAGTATTCAGTTCCTGTATGGATGTGTATTATGGAAGAAGCTCTAACAGAGTTAATAATTCAGAACAGGAGTTGAATTGTGTACAATAAATAGGGCATAGGCTACACTGCACAATGAGGAGAAAACAGTTTATTGGAGAATCGGTCATTAAAGGAGCTCAGTGCATTATGTGCACTGGGTGAATACTAGCTTCAGTGAACTTCAGTGGTTTTTCAATGTAGTATTTATATTTAATATCTGCGGCAGTAGTCTGCAGTACTAGCAGGATTAAGATAATAATTTCATAACCTGTTTTACTGCATAGACAACCTTGTTTAATACTGCAGCCTCAGTTTCCTAAATTCCTCTTATCGCTATACATTATAATTTTGTAATTTTCTTAAGTTTTAACCACAGAGAATAGTAAGTGGAATTATGATAAGTGAGAAAAAATTAAGCAGCCACAGAGCAAAGGAGCATTTTTGGTTCTCTTTGTTTCTCTTACTCTTCTACTGTTGTTACTTACTAATCCCTATTTACATAGCTCCTATAACAAACAGACACTTCAGGGAAAGGTTTAGTGTCTTTTTACAACCTCTCAAAGTATTCTTCAGCACAGTCAGGCAACACCAGGATTGACATTTATATTATTAGTCTGTTACAATCATGTAAAATTAAACAATACCAAATGAAGTTAAAAACCTTTCAAGACTGACAGGGAAAAAACGCAATAAAAATATCACCTTGGAGAGTCGACATGAAGCATTGGTTAGGGGCAGATGTATACATTTACGCTTTTGCTGGGCACACATGAAAGGAATCAGATAACTGTTCAAGGCAACTCTTCAAGAATCCTGTGTTTCACCGAGCACAGGGTTGGCTAGTGCAGCTGGACAGGAAGGGGTGCCATAAAACCATATGAGACATCTACAGGAAAGCTAAGTGAAAACCGTTTTTTTTTTTAAGGGGTGAAAACAATAGGGTTAAATGAACCAAACTTCCAAGAATCAAAGAGAAGACAGTCCAAGACCTTGATCTTAGCTGGCTGCTACAAGGGAGTGAATTACAAAAACTTTAAACCTCTTCTGGCACAACAATATCACTGCCAATCAACAAAAGGGAGAAACAGCACATGTAATCAAGGAACATTAAGCATGTCAAAGGATTATGTACATCAAGAGGGATCACTACAAAAGAAATCCTTCTGATTCTCTAGTGGATTTCTAGGTGAAATGATAAAAAGTTTCAAACTTTGATGGCTCATTTACGATGCTGATGCAGTTAGCCCAGATTTCTCCTGGTCTACTTCATCGGGCAAGCGTAGCGTCCCTCAGTTATTCAGCCATCATTTGCCACATCTCCAAAGGTAAGGCTCAACTGGCACATTTCTCAGCCCAATCCTATTTTAATTGAAAGGGCTTGCAGATCATGTGTCTCCCTGCCTCTGTTTTCAGGAGATGAGTTTGTCCCAAGCCACTTGAATGCTTTTGTCCAATTCAGAAAGAAAAATATTTGTGCCTTTAGAACTGATCACTATGGAATACGACAGGTACAGAACTGTTACCATGCAGTTCTGCACAGAAACTTGACGTTGCTGTTTTAAATAACTGTTTGTAAAAACAACATTGCTCACTTGGATCTTGATTCTGTAGACATCTCTGAGTGAATGGATACATGTTCCTTTGAATAACCAACAAGACTGTCATAGATGTGGATGATTTGGGATGTCCCCTCCTTTTTTTTTTTCGTCTCTCAGGGCTAGATTTTCAGAAAGCAGGGATAAACACCTTTGAAAAAAGATCACCTTCAGGAGCCTTGCACACCAAGTGATGGTGAAGATTCTGAAAAAGTTATTTCAGGTTTCCTGCTGTGAGGGAAGGCAGGAGACCAATTTTCCCCTCCATGTATTATATGGCTTCTTCTACTACTGGGCTTTCCTACTACTACTTCTGCTAGTATGAGTAATAAAAAGAAGACTGGCCTGGAGCGTGCTGTTCTGTGCATTTTAGTGACCCAAAAATCTAGAAAAAACCCTGCCTGTTCCAGCTAGTGGATCTGGGCACATAGAACAGCATGGACATTCGTCTGCTGTGATCTTGATACCCATTCAGTATTTTGTTTGTAAGCAAGCATTTAACTTACTTACAGGCCAGGCTTCAGAGCTTTCTGGGGAATGAGGTGCATTTCAGCACCTCAGTGCCTGGTCAGGCTCTTCCCTGGGCAGAGAAGAATGTGCCATGGTGGAGGTTCCATGGCACAGGCAGCTCAGGCTCTGCTGCTCTTCCAGGCTGGATGCACAGATCTGCTGTGGCACAACCACAGCTGCTACTGCCAGGGATAAAGAAGTAAATTTGAAGATTGGTCACCTCTGCTCCTTGCTTAACGTTAGTGTATAAATGCTGCCAACAGCTTGCACTAGACTTAAAGCAAAAAGTGCTTCTCTCCTGATCATGATCAAGCAAAGGACCTGACCTGAGCTTTTTACCAAGGTAGTAAGTATTTCCTGAGAAAATATACTGAATAAAGGGATGGTATTCATATTGATATAACATGCTGAATTGTTATATATATTGTGATTTTAAATATAAATAAGTTAAAGGAAATTTGAAATTGTCCTTACAAAAATAAGAACAAATCACCACTGGCTGTTTGAAAAACGAGTTAGGGGAATGTGACTAAGCAGAGTGGCAAGCCGACAGAGAGGAGTTTGACTGTGAGGAGCAGTTGCTGAGCATGTAAATAAAATTATAGATTATTAGAGACGGAGTGAGAAAGAAAATAAATATACACAAAGACAGCACGAATAGCTGCATGCCAGCATGCAGTCAAAATAGTATGATTTTATCACACATATTTCAGACAAGTCATTCCTCAGATGTCAGAAAAAATAGGGCTCTAATGGATGTTGAACACATATGTAGCCCAACAACCTCCCGAAGTCATGGTGATCTGTGCCCAAACCATAAAGATACAGATCTAACAGATGTATTAAAAACTTAGGATGACAGAGATTCTACACTTCCCTAGGCAATCTACACCAATGCTCGGGATCTTCCTGTTCAAAAAGCCTCCCTAAATCTAGACTAAATGTTCTTTGCAACAGTTTAAGCTTTCTACATCTTATTCTTAGGACTTAGTGAACAATTTTTCTTCCTCCTTTGATGCTACTGTTTACATAGTGGAAGTTTTCAGTCTAAATTAAAGATCTGTCATGCTTTTGCTGTTTCTTATAGGTCCTTTTTTTTTTTTTTTTTCATACTTACAGATTTCTTCTGGATCACTTATTTGAAATGCAGTGCTTGGCCACTTTTCCAGCTAAGGATTTACTGGAGTTGAGCTGAACAGAAATATTCTTTTTTATTAATGTTTCTACTTCACCGCTTGCCGCTTTTAATTTTCTGGAGCAGTACATTTCTGACTCTTGCTCTGCTTGTCATCCACTATATCCCCAAGAAACTTTCTACAGAACTTCCTAAGCATTTCATAAGAACTTGTGGCCTCTCATGCTTGACTGAAAGGTAGCACAACCCAGATCCATGTTCACAATGGAAGCCAATATGTAAAAATTCCAAGAAGAGCATAACAGTTATCCTACCTTTGCTTTATTTTCTCAGCCTACGAGCTCTGTGGACTGAAGGCCTTCATGTTTTACAGCTACAAAGAGGCTTTTCTGCATCTATTGATCTATCGCTTTTGGAACTCATTTCCATTTTAGTTTCCAAAGTATTCTATAGAATGAGGCCCATTATTTAGTTATGTATTATATTAAGATTTATTAATATTTAACATGCTGCCTGACAATTTCATTGAGGGTCTGACAGTTTTAGTGAGGTTAGAAATAAATAATAAGCACTCCCTATTCATCTTACTCAAGCTATTACAATTTTATAGATCTATATGATATCCCTGTCTATCATCTCTTCTCCAAGCACGGAAAATCTTGGTCTTTTTTCTCTTCCCTTGTACAGAAGCTGTTGTTTATCTCAGTGATTGACTCTCCTTTGTAGTATTTTTTAAAATACTGTAACACTCCTTCTGAAAACATATAATCAGAACTGTATCAAGTGTTCAAAAGGAGGATCGAGATGAGTTGACATACTGACATAATGGGATTTGATGTTTCATGCTCCTCATTGCTAGTGATTTTTAACATTATCTTTATTGTTTGTTTGTTTGTTTTTCTACCTCCAGTGGTTCTAGACCTCTTTCTGAGAGATAATAGATACCATAGTTTGAGACAGCTGCTATGTATTTATAATTAGGGTGTTTTTACCTCATGTGCATAATACTATACTTGTCACGATTTAATTTTTTTGTTTTTATGGAGAAGTCCTTCAGTATGTAGAGATCCTTGTGGATTCTTTCTCAGTCAGTTTTATGTTTATCTAGAATGCATAATACTTCATCATTTGAAAGTTCTTTCCTTTCACAATTCACTCCTTCTCCATATGGTTCTGACTGCTTTACACGCCGAAGATTCTGCTACCTCAGATGCTTAGGGGATCTCCATTGTTAGTTTCTTCTCATTGTAAACATGATTATTTAACTTTATTCTTATATCTTATGTATGATAGTGTAACTTATGTAAGTGCCTTTGAAGAGTATCTGTGAAAAACATATCATGCAAATGACACTAAGATGGTTTAGAACATTTAGCTAGGGTTCTCCAAAACAGTGTTTTTGGACTTATCTGTGATTTTGCATTTAATTTCATAGAGCTTCTCCTTCTGTTTTTTTTGTTTGTTTGTTTGTTTGTTTGTTTGGTTTGGTTTGCTGTTGTTTTTGTTGGGTTTTTTTTGTTTGTTTGGTTGGTTGTTTTTTTCCTCTTTTGGATATTACTACTTTTTTTTTTTGGAACCTATTTCTATATTTTAGTATCTTCCTATGCCGTCTAATCATGCTAGTGTTGTTTTGGTTTTAAATGCTTTTAATATCTTCATAATTTAGAGTATTCATTGACTTTTGGCCTATAACACGACGTTTTTATAAAGTCTCCAGTCCACTGCAAACTTTTTTTACCTGCTTCTTTCAAATCTTCCTTTTCTTCTCAAAATTTGAATGTTACTGTTGAAGACGTCCTATCTCATTTTGTCCATAACTTTTACCATCTTGAGATGGGCTATTTTCACCTACTTCCTGATTGCCAGGGGTTTCAATTGCATGGCAGCAAATAATTGAAGTCTCTCATTATTGTAATTTTCTCTCTCACTCATTTCTTCAGCAGTTTAACGATCACCATTCTGGTAATCTGATAAACCATAGCTTGAACATTATACTTCTCTTGTTTAGGAACATATTTCACACAGATTCATGTACACACACATTCTGGTAGCATCTTTACCTTTTAACCCAGTATGACTTTGTAAATTATTAATGCCTGAAAGGCACCCACACAGTGTTTGTTCTTACCTGAGACCAGAATATCACATTTCCAAACTAGAAATATGTCTTCTTTCTGTAGATTATTCTTTGAATTCCCCAAAAAAATTTTAAATTCTCACACTGGCCTTCTTTGTGCTTGTAGATCTTTCAGCTTGAAATAATCTATGAATTTAATAAACATACCAAGTTATGAACTAACATATTTAATGGTATTGAACCAAGACAGAGTCTTAATATAATTTTATACAGTAAACCACTGATAAATTCTCTTTGCATATGGTTTTCTAGTCACATTGGCTCGTGTATGAATGAGGATCCCACATAAGAAAACATCAAAAGCCTTCCTGAAATCCTGCTAGATTCCAGTTCTCTTTTTCTCAAGGCCTATTACTCATTAAGAAGGAAATCAGATGACTTGACATTATTTGTACTTGGCAGGTATGTGTTGGCTTTTACATATCCCCTTTATCTTCTAAATGCTTAATAAGTGTCTTCCATTACTTGCTTCAATATTCGGGAGGACTGCAAGTAAACTGACAGGTTTGTTAAATCCTTGGCTTGTCTTTTTCCTCTTCATTAGGTACAAATAGTGCATTTACCCTGTTCCAATGTTTGTATCTCATAACACAGGTTGAGTTAACATCAATGCTGAACTAATGGAATCCAACTATTCATTTGCTATGTAATAGCCCAGGGCTATTATAATCATTTGTAGGCTGTAGCTTATTCCTTTGCACGTAACTGACCGAATTCACCAGCTTTCTGGGACCCAGCCTACGCTATATCCTCTGTGTGACAGTAAAAGCTGCGAGACACAACGTGTTCACCAGACCAGTGATAAGACCACATTCACTTGGTTTTCAGAACTATTCTCTGATACATATATTGCTTAATACAATACAATTGTTAACTGTGCAGTAGTTTGAGGAGATGTATTATAAGTGAAGCAAAGGAAAGAATTAATTCATCTGGGAGGCAGCTGTCATGGTGCCTGGACAACATATTCTGATTGGCCAATTAAATATCACATCCTAAGTTATTTTTGAGGAAGTATCAGAAAATTGTGCCAAGCTGATGAATGAAAAAATACTGATATGCACACCAACCTTTTCTTTAACACATTAAAAAATAATAGATTAGTAAAAGTTGTTGCACGAGAACAGTTTGAGCAAGAGTCATGATGCAGTCCTTCACGGACAACATATCCTCTGCCAAAATATACTCTGCCCGTCTCGGTTCAGTTCAGTTTCATTAGCATAAATTTTATTCACACAGGTACTCTCAAAATGAGAAAGAGAGACCCAGTAGGTCAGTGCCAGAGCACATCAGTCCTGCTCATTGCAAGGATTCATTCTCTGTTTGAGGTTTGATTCCTTGACACTATTTGTCATTGCTGTCTAATTCCAACTCGAACAGAGGCTACTGAAATATGTTGCTACTGACGTAACTGCCCAGTTCTTTTATTGCCAAATGCTATTCTGTTATCACTTCTTAATCTTCTGACTCCTGATTTTTCTCATGTATATGTTCCTTATGCATTCATGGATTTTGGACACTGAAATAGGAACAGCCTTGTGTCAATCTTTTCTGTCACTTTTGTTGTACAGTCTCTTTTGTTCAGATTTGTGTTGTGCTCTGTACCTCCCCATTTGTACCTTTAGTTTATTGTCATTGACATTATTTTAATGAAAATGTCCTTTATTTTGATCTTCTAGTCCAAATTAGACATGCCATGTACTGGTATCCAAGAAGCAAATCTAATTTGCAGTGCAAATGCAAACTGCATTTAGCTTTAATGTAGTTGCAATCAACTGTCGATCTGAATAAATCTCTCATCTCTTTTTGCTTTTCTACAGTTTTATCCTTACTTCCAAAGGAAGCAAGATTTACTCTGTTGCACAGTGTGTCAGTCTGAGTCTTGCAATAGCTTTGGAACCTTCCTGAAAATTTCAGCCAATTTTGACAGGATGCTCAAGGTCTCATTGTTACAACATTCCCACAAGCTATGTGGAGAAACCCAATCAGTTTCCCACTGAGGGCAGAGCTGGACTCAGTTCATTTATATGGATATGCTTTCTCCTAGACATATGTAGACTAGCTTATCAGCTGCCTATCACTGGTATTCATTAAGTCATGCACGGTTTCATTTTTCTTTCATTTCATCATGTGATTTATAATTTCTAGTCCTTTAAATGAAACAGTATTTTTATGCTGATCGGGTTAGTTGCATTTAACTAATTTATATATTGGATTTCTGCAACTTCTTGTTCCTAGGATCATTGACAGTATTCTTTCTGAAATTCAGCTTTCTTTTTTTTGTTTGTTTTCATGGCTTGCCTCCAGACACCTCAAAGTACTTGCATTTGTTCCTTGATGTTGAATAATGTCTTGCAGGTTTGCTAATGAAATCATGAAATCAGAGCTTCTCAAACAAAATTTAAAAGTTTGCTATTGTCTTGCAATGTATGACTTGGTTTACATACAGACACATACACATGTATAAATAAGCTATAAATAAGACCCAGGGCCTGGATGCTTACATTTATACTTCTGGTTTGCTTTTACTACAAATGCTATGAAAATGGTCAGTAAACAGGACAATTTCATTAGAAGTCATAAAAACACAGGAAGCCTGGCTTAAATAATTCTACTGCTGGTTCCTTCTTTCTTGACTTCCTACTTCTTCCCCCCCTTCTCTGTTCTACTTCTTCCTGTCAGTTTTGCCTACATTATTTTTAACCTGTTGCACCTTATTACCTCCTTTCTTTCTAAACCTTTCCCATGCCTTTCCCAATTCCTTCTCCCCTCTCCTCATGAATCTCTCTCATTCTCACTTTCCTTCTCCAAGACTCCTCACAGATATATTTCTCTAAACTGTCTCCCACACTCCACTGCTTCCCATGCTACATCCATAAAACTGCATGTGTACATACACATGCGCACACAGAGAAACATATGCCCTTGTCTAGTTTTCTCCAGTACTTTCCCCTCACCAGCACATTTTGAGATAAATTCAGGAAAACACTCCTTTACCTTTTCCACTGAAAAGGATTAGGAAGTCTTAGGTCTTCTCTTCCCTCCCCTCTCTCTTCTGTCTTTGACAGTCTGCATCCCTTGCCACCACCTACAGAAGGAAGAGACAGCTGGCAATGCCTTATAGTGATTTTAAACTTCACTAGATTCATAAATAGGAATAGCTTCCATATACGCTCTGTGGTACAGAACATGATCGTCCTGTGAATCAGCATGCTAGATCAGGTCTGCATTCAGCCTCAAATTCCTTATCCAGAGGCATTCTCCTACATTTCCTAGTGCACATCATAAGTATAATTAAACTCTAAAATTATTTCTAAAAGCATGCATCTCATTGTGTTGCATATCTGTTTGTGTTTTGTATTAATTAGATTAATCAGGGATGAGAACATGAATTAAATTAACTTTATGTTCATTCTACAGGAAGACTGTACGGGGAAAAAATCACTGGACTGGATGAAAACTGAATGCGGTAAGAAGATGCAAACTCATTACGCATTACTGTAAGCAAGACATTCATTTTTCCTAAGATATTTGATTAGAAACATTCTTTTGTTAAATGAACTATTGGTACTGTGAGAAGCACACTTTTTTACCCAGCTAGGCAGACAACAGTAAACTAAAAGGGAACAAAAAGTAAGAAGGGGAGAATATTTACACGGAATTATGCCTTTCTTAAATAACGGTATGCAAGACAAATTATTTTAAAGTTGCAAATATGCTGTACTTGCTAGAGATCTATGACGAGGAAAGGAGAATGTTGGAACTTCTTGGGTAGTTGAAGTTAAGCTCCCAATGGCACAAGTGCCCAAGTCCCATGCAAAACTACCCAAGCTATGTGGTTACTATGTGGTTACTGATCACACTGATCTGATGAGTCAGAATGTCTCCTTGGTGCATTACAATAGTCACTTCTTGTCACCTGTAGTTTGCCAAAACTTTTATTCTCAGTTTTTATAGCTACACAGTCTTTTAAAAAAGCATTTACTATGTATCTATTGTATGCTACCCAGCTCTGAAATCACTGCCAGAAACCACTGTCAGAAGGAGATGCAGCACTGAAATGGGCAACCTGGATTCCAGTTCCCATGCAATTTTTCTGGAGACTGAGCAAGAAGTGCTATAATCACAAGCTAAACACTTCAAGGGCAGAAAATTTTTCCTGCCGCTATGTGAAGCTGTGTCATTGCAGAACCAGAAATAAAAGCTGAAGGGTATAAAGGGAAAAAAACAGAATAGGTTGAATCTGTGATCAGATGATGACAAGGATCTCTTAGGGGAGGAATGAATTGCATATTGTTCCCATTGCTAAGCTTGATAGTAGTGCACCAGAAAGCATGGAAGGGAATTAGAGCCCATGAGAAGTCTAATTAATTAAAGAGTTTTATTAACTTTGTAAATAAATGAGTTATGGGTAAGATAATACACATAGCACTTTATTTTTATACCAAAAGGGTAATGAAGCTTTGTGTTAATTGGGGAACAGACCATGAACATGCAGCTGCTTTTTAGACTAGATACTTATTGAGTATGATTCAGAATTATTCTAGTCCAGGGATTTTCCATAAGATACTGCCAAGGCTAAATTATAAGGATAGTGTAAACATTGCAATCATGCAAATACCGATTTGATTCCAATATAACTGAATTTAATTTTAAGATCCCATCAAAACCATAAGGCATATAAATATACACTGTTTAAAACTGTGAATATTGTAAGTTGTATTGACTTATAAAATGCCATGAGAAGAACTAGTTCACATTGTTTCATTTGCAGTGCACATAAAACTCTTAATGTACTTTTTCATAGTGACTGACCCAAGAAATAACAACTTGGAGTTGTCTAAGTGATCCTGCCTTTATCTGAAGGCCAACATGTCTGTGCTCTAAAGACTTACTAATTCATTTTCGATTTAAGCATCATTGGATATAAATAAACAAACAGCACTGGGAATTGCAACCAGAACTCAGTATTGTTTTTGCCTTTCCTTAAGTTAATCGCATTCTCAACAGAATCAGCCTGTCTTTGTTAATCTCTCTTTAGCCCCCCAGCTCTTGCATTCGTGATTGAACTATACCTTGTGCTTAACAAAAGGGGTCTCTAAATACTAGTTTGGGATTTAGAAATCAAGGTCTTCTGCTTTCTTGGTGAGTGTTCTACCCATCTGGCCATCATGGACACAGAGACTCTAACAAATGAGTCTTAATATGCCTTAAACAGTCTTAATTGTTCTCAGTCTTCTATGTCTAAAATCAGTTTAATCTGGAGCTTATGAAGGTACAGTTCATCATGGGATGCATTCAGTGAGAACACTGGATGAAGCCACTTCAAATCGGTAAGAAAAACTAAAAGTGATGCATTGTGGAATGCTGGAATACCTGTATTTGCAGTGAAACACTTTATGATTTCTGACACTGCTTGATTAGTGCACATTACACGTGAGTTCCTCCAGTTTACGCAACTTTACCTTCATCTCTGCAAACCTGAACTCTGATCAGCACAGCATCACAGCATTAATTCATTCCAACTTCAAACTATTATCTCCTAGGGAAAACTATAGTGAAGCCAGGTGCTTCATCCAAAATGCATTCCAAATACAGAAAAAAAATGTCAGTCATCACAGTGCATGAGGAAAAGTTTTGCTAATCAAATCTTACAGTTCTTAGATGTATAAACAGATGGCAAGGCATCTCAGCAGGTGTTACTACTAGCCCTTTGGCAGAACAAAACCTCTCAGTGGACGCCAAACCTACTATCACAACTATTAGAGATAATGCTTTGATATCCTCTACCAAAAGATACTTCCCTTGCTAGAATACTTCATTATACATTTTGGAAGCACAATCCAGTAACTAAGAGAAATGGTTCTGAATTTGGGGTTTCTCAAAGCCATTACCCACAACAGAGAAATGATTTAAAAAAATTGGCAATCAAGTTGTAACAGAAGTGTTGTTTCAAAACATCTCACTGATTCAAAGGCAATGAATAAATAAAGATGCTGTTTCAGTCTGCTGGTTGTGTTGAGAACATCAGCAAGACAACAAAAGCCAAACTCAAAAACCTCCCTAGTAATGTACTATATTTTATGCCTAGAATTGACATGAAGTGGTTCAAAAGGATTCTCATCCTTATCTTTATTATGTGGAAGGGCATCTTGTACTTTTTAACACTGTATGTGGTGTAGCTGTGAATGTTGCTATTCACTGGATACAAGGTAATTAAGGATTGTTTGAAGAATTCTAAGTGTTTTAAAAAGCTCTTTTATTTTAATTGACTCTTTTCTTAACTATGTAAGACAAAAGGAAAGTTTACCCAGTTTTAGCCCCACCATTTTTATTCAGTAAGTTTTATTATAAGGTATTTATGGATTCCAAGTATCATTCATATTTAATGAAAGAATATTCCATTTTTCAAAGTGAGGCAACATCATCTGCTTGTTATACATTTATACAATGAAACTCAAATTGGACCTTAGCTCTATTTTATCCTGTTGGATGAGCAACTGCAGTAGTGTGCTGTGAAGGGAGCTTTACTGGGCACCTTGATCTGAAGTTCTCATACACAATGGCCAGTCACTGGCTGAAAGGATTCCCCTCTGCAATTATCCTCCTGAAGGCATCCTCTGCTAGGTCAGGTGGAACTATGTGATTTGTGCTGGCAACTTTTATCTGTACCAGAGACATTTTGCACGACTGGCTATCTGACTGGTCAAAGTGTGAGTACACTTGCTTGCCCACAGCTCTAATTGGTTACATTATAAAATACATGATGAATTAAACATAGCAATATACAGATTAGGGTCTTTCACCCACAAACAAGTTATAAGGTCAACTAAGTTACTGACATTCATACATGCATGCAACACTGTCCATGTTTTCTGGTCTTCCTCAAGAGTGGAACACAAAAGTTATGAAAATGCATTTAAAACAGATTAAGATTTCAGCTGCTATTTGGCCATCCTCCAAAATTAAGGAACTCCTCCACTCCCCCCACCTCCCGCAACAAACTAAATAGTAGAGTACTTAACATAAATTTAATTGGAAATGGGGAAGGCAAAAGGGCAAATTTTGCTTAACCCATCTCATTGTCTTTTACAATGAAAATTATTATTCTCCTCTACTTGGCATTTGTGATGCCACATCTGGAATACTGTGTCCAATTTGGGCTCCCAAGTATGCAAGAGATACCTACAAGCTGAGGAGTGTCCAGACGAAGACAACCAAGATGGTTCCAGGGTCTGGAGCACGTGACATAACAAGAGGCTGAAGGAACTCAGTTGCATTAGCTTGGAGAATATTGAGATATAATCCCTATACTTCACCACCTAAGTGGGGAGGGTTATTAAGAAGGTAGAACCAGACTTTGCTTGGAGGTGAACACAAAAAGGACAAGAGGGAATGGTTGTAAATTGCAACAAAAGAAATTTTTATTGGATATAAGGAGTAAAAAAATAAAAATGGTTAAGCACAGGTGAAGAAGTCCAAATAAGTTATGGAATCTCCACTCCTGAAGGTTTTCAAAACTCGACAGGGCAAGCCTGTGAACAACCTGATTTGACTTTGAAGACAGCACTGTTCTGAGCAGGAAGCTTGGCTTCCAGAGGGTCCTTTCAACCTAAATTGCTCTATAGTTTTATATGGGGTTTGACCTATAACTAAAATTGTGCATGCGACAGGCAAAAAATCATTATTTTTTTAAGCTGATGAGGAATGAACATAGTTACAGAATTGGCAAAAGTAGCATTAATATACTGTTGCTTTTACCAGCCTTTGATTGTTGCACTTAGGAGATGACATTTATAAGCTAGTATCAAGGTAACTCAACATTTAAGAGACAACTATCACAGTAAAACATTGTACAGTGAGCTGGAACTCCACAAAGGACTATGGCATGCTAAAAAATGCCTCACTGAGGTGATGAATTGAGGGATGCTGTTGCCACTGATCTGATCAGGTACTCTTTTTCTCCAACACTAGGTTCCATGCATTTCTCTTCTCTTTGAGGATTGTCTCCAAAAAGGGGCTGACATCAGAGCAATTTTATTAGATTTTATCAGTAAATTTCAAGGAATGGGGGGAGTAACCATTACTGGATAGTCCAGCTTTGGAGACAGCATGCCTTGCCAAGACTTTTCTGAGGCAGGAGTGGACTTTTGGATGATTATTTTTGGAAACATGTGAAGCAGATCTCCCTTTTGAGACTGAGATGAATGATGGTTGGGATTGTAAGAAATCAATAAAGGTCAGCAGATCCCTGTTACTCCTTCTGATAGAAGTTTATCAGGAAATGAACAATGACAGAGGTTGCTTCTTTTTTGTGCTAGCTCATGGCATTCAGACACTCACAAAAGTTGTTATAACTTCTTCAGTCACTTGAAATACAACCAAAAGTTTCTGAATTTCCATTGCTGAGTTTATGACATGCAGGTTGCTTTTCTCTTTCTTATTTTTTGATCACTCAATAAAAATATATTGCTAATAAGGCTACCAATGTTGATGGTAAATCACTAAGATGCAAAGTTAAGCTATGTTACTCTACTAATTCAACATTTGTAGCACAGTAGCATCAGCAAGAATGTAAGGTGATCTTAGTTTGAACCAGACATTCACTTCTCCTAGGAGGTGGGGGATGTTAATTCTCCACGTTTGCTACTTCTTGGGCAAGTAAAACAGTCAGCAAGCTATTGTGCAGAAAAAGAGAACTATGTTCCTTGCACTTTGTTACCCACAAGCTTTGCAGATTTACCCAAGTGTGTTATACATGGGCTGAATGCAGCTGCATGGCTGGGTGGAGTTCAAGCCTCTTCCATCGTTGCCTAAAATTCAGCAGAGCTCAGGATGCAGCTAAGCTCATGAAGACGAGATCACCTCTGGTTACATGCAGAGACCTGCATTTGGATGGCTAACATGAAGGGTTTAATTGACTTCTGCTGTACTTCAGAGTTAAGATGCTACTGGGCTCTAGGCTGTTTGAACTGTTCTCTGATACTTAAAATGCTTCAAGTTCATTACCCAAAGCCCAAACGGACTTTATGGAGTTTGAAATTGGCCTCCTGCTGCTTCAGAAATAGAAGATTTATTGGTGGAATCAATGTCTGTATTTTAAAAGAAGACTCTATTGCTTACAAGTTGATGGTCACAGATGGCAGGCTCTTTCAGTTTTGAGAAACAGTGTTATTAAGGCATCTTACTCTCACATGGGACAGTATATTTGACTTCGAACTTTGTCTGAAACCACAAATCCCACCTTTATTAAGAGGTGATTCTATCAGAAGCCAGGGCTTGACAGATTGTTTCCGTGTTTGTACCATCACTCAACATTTTTTCAGTAATGATGATCTTATTCATTTCCCTACAAAAGGCTTTCCTTAAGTGACAGAAGCTTTTCTGTGAGAGGAAGAAGTCTCACTCATGCCTGCTTCTTTGGCAAAAACTGAGTATTACCTTTGGCCAACCCCAGCTGTTAAGAGAGCGGAGGACCAAGCAGTGACCATGTGGAAATCTATCTGGAGACACCAGTTGCCAGGGCATCCACTACAGCGCCTCAACATCATCTTGCCAGTATTTGAAACAGACATTACAGAAATCTCTCTCAGAAAAGGTGTCTGTCCTCTAGGTGTTTAAAACACTGATTGATCTTTTTCCATGATGAATTTACCAGAACTTCTTTGTTTTTAAACTGTACTAAAGGCGACCAGGCTGAGGCGGGGCAGAAATGCCACCTCAGGTGGTAGCGGCTGCTCTCACTGGTGTCCGAGCACCGGTGCCCTGCGGGCAGCTCTGCACATCACCGGCGTGTGCAGAGCGTCGCCACGAGCCTTTCTCCGCACAGGGACAAGGACGGCGCCAGTTCCCGCCGAGCCCTCCGCGCGGCACTGAGCCCCGGCAGCGAGCCGCTCCGCCTCAGGCCGCCTCCGCGGCGCCACGGGCGGGAGCGCCCGGCCGCGCCGTCCCGCCGCCGCGCCCGCAACCGCAACCGCCCCGCCGCGTGCCGCCGCGCGGCACCTGTGCCGCCCGCGCGGGAGGGCAGCGGGAGAGGCGCGTGCGCACTGCGCGGCCCCTCGCCGCCACCGCCGCAGTCACTTCCTGCCCCTCTGCCCATCCGGCTCCGGGGTCAGCGGCTGCCGCTCTGGCGGGACAGGGGCGAATAAAGTTCTGTTCGGGGAGGGGGAAGCCGGCCGTCCGCTCCCAGGTAGGGGCTTGCCCGCGGCGGCCTCCCGCCGCGCCCTCCTCCTCCCGGCGGCGGCGCTTGGCGCCCGCTGTCACCTGCCGCCCGCCCGCCCCTCCCCGCCCGGCCTCGCGCGTGGCGGGGCGGCGGGCGCGCCCGGTTGCGGCTCCGCCAGTGCCGCAGGAGGCGCCCGGCCCGGCGGCCGCTGGCTGTCGGGGACGCGGCTTTCCGCACGCTCCCGCCGGAGCTGAGGGACGCGGTCCTGGCGGCGCGGCTGCGGGAGGAGGGCCGGGAGGTGGAGACGGAGCGCGGCGGGGGAGCGGCGCGGCGGGAGCCGCCCGCTGAGGGGGCGCGGGGCCGGGCGGCTCGGCTCGGCGCGGCGCGGCGGGAGGACGGTGGCCGGGACTCCATCCGCCGGCCGGGGCGCAGGTGGAGGCGAGGCGGGCGCGCTGGCCGAGGCGGGCCGGGGCGGCGGGGCCCGAGCAAGCGGGCGCGGGGCGGCCGGGCTCGGCGCAGCGGCCGTTGCAGAGGGCGTTGTGAGACCTGCGGTAAACAATGGAAACTTTCTGTGCGCGAAGGGTGCCGCTGCCTCCCGGCCTGCTCCGGCCGTGCGGGTGCGGGGTTAACGCTGTCCCGAGCCGCCTGCGCTTCGGGACTGACAGGTGATTTGTTTATTTTAGCAGAAACGAGCTGCTGGATGTAGAAGGAAAGTAGGTCGTGTGATCGGAAAATGCCTCTAAGGGACAAGTGTTGTCAGACTGACCACCCTCACCATGGATGCTGCGAACCAGGTACAGTGGCCTGTGATGCTTTGGCTGTTTTTTTCTTATCCCTTAAAAGCTTGCGGAAACTGTTGTGATGTTACAAATGTGCATCATTAGTGACAGCTCTGGATATAAAAAGTTTCTGAATTTTGTTTGTTTGTTTGTTTTTTTACATCGCTGAATCATAGAGTAGCAGGTTGGAAGGGAATCAAACTGTTATATTAAAATTATTTTAGAAAGAGAATTTCTCAGTTCCTGCAGGATGTGCAATAATCCTCAAGCCTCCACAAGCACATTGTGTGCTGTAACCAGATGAAGGCAAGAAGTTGTGTAAAACAACTGGCCTTTCTGTTTCCAAAAAGTGTGATGTTCTGATTGTTTTTTAAAATGGTGTTTCTGACAATCTCTTGTATTCACTCTTTATGTTTTTACTTTACATCTTCTCTGGTTGAGGTCTGTTGAACTTGAAGATCTTATTTTTAGAGGAGAAAAAAACCC
Source organism: Columba livia (assembly GCF_036013475.1). Classification (NCBI taxonomy): domain Eukaryota; kingdom Metazoa; phylum Chordata; class Aves; order Columbiformes; family Columbidae; genus Columba; species Columba livia. The sequence continues at coordinate 189,797,096 of NC_088602.1, read as the reverse complement.
CACCAAGTCCTTAGACGGCTGTTCGCATTCCACTGCTGGGTGACATGGAAGATGCCATCAGTGGAAAGTATAATGGATACTTTGAAGGTTCAGCCAACTTGTTAGGTGTTTTTGTAGTTGTTCTGCCTACTGTTATAATTGGTAGCCTAAAAGGAAATTTAGTTCTTTTCTTGCTGCCTTGTTGTAGATTTTATTTGGATGCTTTCACTTGTGTCTTGAAAAGAAAGGCATCGGTTTGGGGAATTAATAGTTGAAGGCTTGAGCATGGCAGCTTCGATAATCCTCCTTTAATTAAATTGTTCATCTAGTAGAAACATTTATTTGTGCTTAAGATTAAATAGTTTTGAGTTGTTCTAATGTTTTAAAAAAGCTAAAATAATTTTCTTATCTTAGAAATAACAGTGATGTGTTATGTCTGCGTCATGTGTCTCACTCAATGTCAGTGGGTGCTGCCCGTGCATATTAGCAGCAGTATACAACCAAAAATACTATTTTGAAGAACAGGGAATAGGCTAGTAGAATACAATATGTCATTGTGTTAGAGATCCCCAAACGATTAACTGATTTGTAATGGTTGTTATGTGTTCGTATATATAATAGTATATTATGGGCCCTGCATAGTTGGATGGAGTGTTCCTTCTGTCATTCTTTTCAGCTCGAATTTATTTATAACCGTACATCTTCTAGAACATCTTTCCTGTTAAAATGTGTTTAATCTATTTGCACTTCATATCTCTAAATAGTTTTATACTGTGCCTCTACTGCTCTTTATTACAAATAAATTTCTTAGAGATGCTCAATGCTTCATTTAGAAATTGAATGGGGTTGAAAACTAAATCAAATGGCTAAGGTAGGAGCCAGTTTATAAACTACAAAACTAGTAATTTTGTCAATGAGAAATTAAAAAGGCCTAACTAATGATTTTGCAAACACATTCTTGAATAAGTGCTCTTATTCATTTAAACTTGGTTTTCCCTCTGGCAAAGCTCAATTGCATGCATATACAGTAATGGAATGCTATTAATTTTCATATACATAAATACTGTGCGTTGGAATAACTAATCATCCTGATCAATAAATATTTTCATTTCAATACAATTTACAAAGATTGTGATGTAGAATGAAACTTCAGAAATAAGGTATTACTTTAGCAGTTTGCTTGAACCAGAAGTGTTTCTTGAATGTGGTTTTATTGGTTAAAAGTATTATAATAGCTATTTTTGGTACATACTACTTAGATATACTTGTGCTTTTTTCTGATCATTGCTACTTTAGATTTAGATTCAGTGCTTAGGTGTCTACTGACAACATTGAAATTGCATTGTAAGCTGTGAAGTACAATATTTGATAGGGTTTTTTTGTGCATCTGTTTTGGTTTGAATGACCAGAGTCAGGTAGATTGTTCTGGGGAATTTCTTTAATTGACAGAAATTTTTAGTGAGTCAGTTTGGTTTTGTATATTTATATGGTTTTGTGTTTGATACATGTAGTTTTGAGTACACATTTTCTTTAAATAATCAAAATGACAGCAAAGTGTCAGAAGGTATCATGACTGGAAAATTCATTATTGACTTTTTAAATTTGGTGTAGATGAAAATTTCTGAGTAAGACAATTTTTACGTTAGTCTTGGCCTTTATTTTTAACTAGTTTACTGTATGCACAGAAAATCCATAAGTAATAAAAATCACCTGACTGTCCTCTAATGGCTTATTATTGTTTTCTGTACTTCAGTGCATCTGTTGGAACCTGGTGACCCTCCGTTATTACAGCGGCCTCTGCAAACATCAAAATCCGGTATTCAACAAATAATTGAGTGTTTTCGATCAGGTATGAAACTATGACTCCTAAGAAGTTTGTTAACTTGTTATGAGAGTTATATATTATATATTGTTGTATATTAAAAAAACACAGCACCTGACTTCCTGCATAGTTGCAAAATATTTGCAGGGTTTTGGTATTAAGTGCTGGTTCTTTTAATAAGGGTTTTCCTATAAAGTAGTGAAGATACAGCTCAAGCTGTATAGTCATCCTTCAAAAACATAAAAAATTAGTTTGTTGTTGTGCTTTATATAATCCCTCCTGCTTTTATTAGAGACTTTATCCTAAAACTCCTGAGAAGATGAGAAAATGTAGTGCTTGTCTTGAACTTTTTAGAATTGCTTTATCATGTGACTTTTAAGTCGTTCCTTGATTGTTTTCTGGAGTTGCAATCCATAGCAATGAACCTGAGAATAACAACTGAGTGTTTGGGTGAGCATGCCAGAGATGATTGGAACCTTTGATGTTTTCGAGCTGTTTCTATGCTTCTGATGTGGCAAACCAAACATTTTATTTTCACAGCTGTTGGTGCAAGAACACAGCAGTTATTACAAAAGTTAAACAATATCTTTAATACTAGTATCTGCATGTTTCTAGATTTTAATATATAGCGCTGTTATATATATGAAATGTTTCCTGTATAAATCATTGTTACTGTGTAACGGCATGCATGTCTGGGCTGAGTCTTGTAGAATGGCACAATATTCAGTTTATGTTCTCCACTTTAAACAACTTAGTACAGAAGGAAAACTTGACGTAAGAGTCGTCATTAGTAAAGTTTTTTATAGGAAGTGTTTTTGGATGAGATTGCCTAAGGCTTCAGATATGCGTGGCAGCCATCATTCTCGTGAAACAGATTAATGATATCTCTGGTAATAGCACTAACTAGTTTCGAGTACTGTGTCTCTTGGCTACTTCCAGATTGCCCTTGTTGGCAGGTGTTGAATTGATAGCTTACCTTGCCACCTTCAGTTATCTGTGCCAGGGAAATTGGACAGAAGGCAAAAGGACTTAGACCAAGATTTTACTGGTTAGTTTTGAACAGGCCATTTTTCATTATAGAAAGAAACTATTTTGATTCTTGTGGTAAAGAAATAGAGATTGAATCTAGAGTATTGTCCATAATTATTCAAGTGGTTTTGGTAAAAACTTCTGTCATGCAAAACATTAAGAATAACAGATTAATTTGAATTTAGATTTTCTTTCTTAACAAAAATGAAATTTCTTGCGAAAGGCATAAACTTTGGTATTTCTGCCAGAGAAATATTTGTAATATCCAGTGTTCTGTATGGAGTTCTGGTGACTATTATGTTATTCTGGCTTCAACATACACAAATATTAACAGAATTTGACAAAGCATCACCTGTCCCAATTAGATGTAACTACAAAATAGAGAAGGCTTCAGAGAGCTGGGGGCAGCATATGCTGGCGGAAGACTGACTGCAGTTGGTGAAGAATAAGGGTGTGTTTATTTTTTTTCTCTGTGTTCACAAAACCAGTGGATGTTTTAAATTTATTTGCTGTTTCCAGAAGTCTCTAAAGATCTACAGCTTAATTCAAAAAGACTATATTTATTTTATTCCTACCAAAGAAAAGCTTCATAGTTGCATAAGGAAGGTTGGATGCCAGACTAACTACCGTGTCATCTAGTCTGACATCCAGTATGTCATAAATCCTTAAATCTCACCCAGTAATTTTAAAGCCAAATAATTCGGATTTCAGTCCTGAATGGAGAAAGACTGGACAGTCAGTATTAACAGGAGAGAGAATGAGGGACTTGTGTGTCCATTGACTGGGAAACAGCGGAGACTGAGATAATTTTTTTCGTTTTGTTTTGGAGAGGAGTTTGTGGCTGGGACATGCATCAGCAACATGGCTGAATTTTTGTTTATTGTGTGCTGTCATCAAATTGGAGGCCTTTTGTTTGAATTATAGTTGGGTAACTTACTGGAATTTTATCCACATGGAGCATCTTCAGTTTTATTCAGCTGGGTTTTCATCAGTGATTTTCTTTATATGCAGAAACTCAAATGTTAGTCTGTGAGACCTGAGTAAACAACTTGCTTTTGGGGGAACTGTGTACAATTTTTAAATTTGGAGTTTTCACTAAATCTGAATATTTGTCTAGTAGTCTGTTTGTATAAATGCAGGTCAGATGAAGGTGAGGTTAGTAACACTTGAGGGAAGAGCAGTAAGAAGACAGAAGGCCAGGGCTGGGGATCAGGAGGGGCTTAGGAGAGGACAGAAAGTGGGTGGTAGCTTAATTATTAAGTGGTTGTGGAAGAAGGAGGAGACACCATGCTTTGCGAAAACTCACTTGTAAAAAAAAAAAAATTGTACTACTACTATTACACCAAGAAATAAAAAGTTGCCTTGGTAAGGCCCATTCATATTGAAGAACTGTTAGTTGTTATGAAATTATTAATATTTGAAAGAGTTTTGTTTAGGAAATAATTCTGCAGTGTGACTTAGATTTTGATCTTTGAAAGGTATTCGTAAGAGAAGTGTCTGCAATCACAGAAAACTTAAATTTCTGTTTCAGCTTGAAGAGTGTCTTGCTGCTATTTCTCAGTTTTGTGATATTATTTATTATTAGTCCAGTTCCATTATAATTTTTGCTTGTTGGATTAATTTTGATTTATTCTATTATAAGAAAAAATCAAGACAGATAAATTAGCTAAATTTGGTGTGCTAGTATTTCTTTCCAGTTTGATGTAGGTAAGTATTATCATTTACTAATCCATTGCTAATTTTAAGCATTATGTTCATAGTTTTTGTGAGATGAGAAATGAAGGAGTGAGTTTGAAGTGTAACAAACTCTAGATCCTTTGGTTGTTTAAGCAAGGCAGGAGCTGGAATACATCAACAATGCTAGATGATATTGCATCTGCGTGGTTTTTTTTTTTTTAATATGAAGTGTATAATAGTCTGGAAAACCCGCACATTTGTCACACTATGTTTTAATAGAAACGTTTCTGACTTAAATATATTTTCCTTTCAGCAGGCTGAAAACATGTCTACAGTTCTACTTTCTTGCCTATGCATCCTCATCTTCATCTTGCGTTAGATACCTAGATGTAGTAACATTTATTGACCAGTTAGTTATTCTCTTTGTTTTGTTATATCCTCTGTAGTTTTTTGCCTTACTGGGTGCTATTTTTACATGAAATAGCTTTATATATCTTACTTTCTTAGCACTGTCAGATAAGCTTAAAGAAAAAATATGGCAGGCTTCTTTAGATGCTCTGGGTGCTTGTTCTTTCCTGTTGGGCAGTTGTACTGCAGCAACCAGATACTGCAACATGGGCTCCTTCCTAACATTAGCTGTTTGTTTTATTGTAAAATATTGTGCTTTCCCTCTAAACTGCAATGTGCAGAATCCTTGACTTTTTCCTTTTTTGTTGTTGTTTGGGTTTTTTTGTGTTGTGTTTTTTTATTTTTTTCCAAACTAGGCTCGTTTCATAGTGAAACTTGGAGTATATTTCATAAACTTACAGTGCAATGAAGTAGCATTGACGCAAGATAAAATGCTGTTATAATTGTCATGTTTTAAAATGTTTCCATTTCATGGGATGATGTGAATTAAAAGATGAACAGTAAACCTTCCTTAAGTGTAACATTTCTTTTGTTACAGGAACTAAACAACTTAAACATATCTTGTTAAAAGATGTGGACACCATTTTTGAGTGTAAATTGTGCCGGAGTCTCTTCAGAGGATTACCAAATTTAATTACTCATAAAAAGTTTTATTGTCCTCCAAGTCTCCAGATGGATGATAGTAAGTCTTACTAATTGAAATATTTAATAAAGCTCTCTGAAGCTGAGAAACTTCTCTTTCCATATCAAACATGCCAGAAACAAAATGCAAAAAAAAAGAAGTGGAATTAAATTTCAATAGTAACATATGCAGGTCACCTTTAGCAAAACTACAGCACTGACTTACTATGCCTTAACAACCAAGACCCATGTTAATGTCATAATTTGATAGCTAATTTACACATCTAACCTTTTAACAAAGAGTGCCACTGTTAACAGAGTATTCCTTCTTCCCCTTTTTCTTTGCTGTCTTTTTGTCTTTGCTGTGGAAGATACTTCGTCAATATTTCAAAAATTAGGAACCAACAGAGATTTACACAGGCGATTCTTTTCACACATTGTGTCAGCTAGTGTGGTGAAGGAGAAGGTGAGAATACTAGTACTGTCACCTTGCTGGCCAGCTGCAGAGAGTCACGGAGCTTTTCTGTGAAAAGGAATGAGTTGTACTTTCAAAGCAAGGTTAGAAGTGCATCTGAGTCAGGTGCAAGAGTTTCGAAGCAAAATAAGAACCCTCTGAGTAAGGATTTCCTGGCCATCTCCTTACATTGTGGCCTTCATTTATCTGGCTGGTTAGCTTTCATAGTACACTGTTCACTAGGAGGGGTGCAAATGAAGAGAATACTGCTAAGTGCTCTGAATAAAACTAAATAAATACTTACGTTTTATATAAAATTGAGTATGACAATTATTGAATAAAGTAGGAGCTTTTTGCAATAAATAAAAGATACTGAACAAGAGGTAGGAGTAAAAGTTCAGTATCCCCATGGTGAAAAATTCCAAAGACTATTCCCTGGTGAATTCTTTGAGATGTATTCTCTTAGTGTAGTCGTTAAATGGTCTGAAAAGGTGCTATAAGATATGAAGGACTTTTTACCCTTTATAGAAATACATAGCAAGGTCCCATTTGAAACTGACTGCAAAAGGTGTTAAAAATTTGGTGTTAAAAGATGGGCTCTGAGTAAGAAAACAGCCTATTTCTTGTGCTGACAGTGTTCTCATGTATTTCTGGCAGTGTGGAAGGAACAAACCTGACTGAGTGTGGGTTTTTAATCAGCTGTTACCAGGAATCACATCTTCAAATCATCATGAATAATCTCAAACTGTATAATCATGGTGCCTTACCTTTTTGCTTCATCACCCTGACTTCTTAGTTATGCCAGTTCAGATGCTTAGCGTGTTGCCCTGGGAATTACATCACTGAACTAATTTGGCATTTAAAACCAGGGTAAGACCGAGGCCTGTAAAATCATAAATATCATGAAGGTAAATGGGAGCAATCATTTGTTTTTCTTTTTTTTTTTTTCATATTACAAAAACAGTGGGGTATCCAGCAAAATTACCAGACAGTAAACTTATCAGTATTTCTGGTAAAACAAACAAAAAAACACTGCTTAACACTGTGGTAGCCAAGAATCTATATGCTTTAAAAGCATCTGAATAAACTTTTTGTAAACTAGGTGTATGAAAACAGTACCTTAAAGGCAGACTTCCGCTTGAGAAGTTTAGTAGCATCAGACAAACAAGGAGGATCCCTGTGTTCTTCTTTCTTGCTTTTAGAGTCTGCTCCAATGTGTTATCAGGGCAGAATACAGGATGAACCTTTGGTGACCCTCAGTTAATTTGTTCTTTTTTAAAGTAACTTATTTGTCTCAGTTTTTATTGTTTTGAAAAATTAGTACATTTTTTCCCATTAATTATACAGGATTTTTCTGTCCTTAATGTTTAGTATCTTACAGTATCACTCAGCTTATTAACTGCTTTGGTATTACTAAAAGCTTTACCTGCCCCAGAAGTTGTCTCTAATCTACTCATATCTTCATGCAGTGCTCAGGTTTCATGGACGTTTCATTCTGTCTTAAGGACTGTTCAGAATTCATAGAGAAGAGCTTATTTCCAGAATTAGGTGCCTTTATTGAGAATGCCTGTTTCCAGCAGTAGGAAAATCAGTTTCTAATGATACTTCAGACTTTGTTGCACTCCTGCAGGACAAACTCAGTTGTATGCTGTTATTTTTGCAATTGACACAGATTTATAAAGAACAGTTTAATTCCAGGTAAACTGATTTTTAGTTTAGGTGGCTTTCACATTAGCACACTGGAAGGATGTACTTCCAGCATTGGCTTTTAGTTAAAAAGTCATTTGTACTGGTGTGATAAAAACAATTATTCAAAGCCTCTAAGTATAAATGATCAGAAAAATAGTACAAGTACAGGATTTGTGCAAATTTCGTGGCTGAGTTGACACAGCATTTAAAATATACTTTGAAATTTAAATAATTTGAAATTACCAAATAATTAAAAAATACCTTTGCCTCTTTTCACAGACCTCCCAGATATAAATGACAAACAGAGTCAAGCCATAAATGACCTCCTGGAAGCAATCTACCCAAGGGTAGATAAGCAAGAATATGTAATTAGATTGGAACCTATAGAGACTAATCAAAATGCTGTATTTCAATATGTATCAAGGACTGATAGCCCAATTGAGAACAGAGAAAGCAGCTGTACCCCTGATCAAGCTCCAGTACAGATACAGGAACCCAGCACTGAGCAACCCAAGACTGTTTCAACTCCAGCCCCAGTCCCAGCTGGGGAGACTGTAGAGTTACCTCCTGCTGATCCCATTACAAACAAGGTGATACCTACACCTGAAGAACAGCCTCCAACAGAAAATCTGGGGTTGGACTCGCCAGATAATTCTGATTTTGGCCACCAGTTGATATGTTGCCTATGTAGGAAAGAATTTCATTCCAGACGCAGTGTACGCCGACACATTCGAAAAGTGCACAAAAAAAAGATGGAAGAGCTAAAGAAGTACATAGAAACAAAAAAGAAACCAAATCAGTGCTCCGCAAAAGGACGAAATAAGAATGTTCTTGTAGCGTTAGGTAGAAGTTGTCCTGTATGTTATAAATCATTTGCTACTAAAGCCAACGTAAGGAGGCATTTTGATGAAGTTCATAGAGGATTAAGAAGGGATTCTATTACTCCTGATATAGCTACAAAGCCTGGGCAACCTTTGTTCTTGGATACAGTTTCTGCAAAAAAAACTTTTAAGACCCGAAAACAAAAGTCGTCTTCAAAGGCAGAATACAATTTAACTGCATGCAAATGCCTTCTGTGCAAGAGAAAATATAGTTCACAAATAATGCTGAAAAAACACATGCAAATTGTTCACAAGATAACTCTTTCTGGAAAGAACTCTAAAAGGGAGAAAGGACCCAACAGTACTGCCAATGGCACAGAAATGAAAGTCAAAGTTGAACAAGCAGATTCTGTAGAACCTTTACCCCCTTCTGTTGCCCTTTCTCCGCAGAATGAATTAAAGGGAACAAATCATTCAACTGAGAGAAAGAGCACACCATCAGCACAGAAAAATAAAGTTAAACAGGACGCTGAAAACCCTAAATCAACTTCTAAATTAACCTCTAAATCAACCTCTAAATCAGCCACTAAATCAACCTCTAAATCAAGCAATGCATCTGCTGCAGGTGGCCAGCAAAAAACCAGGAAGCCAAAACTTTCAGCTGGCTTTGACTTCAAGCAGCTTTACTGTAAACTCTGTAAACGCCAATTTACTTCAAAACAGAACTTGACAAAACACATTGAATTACACACAGATGGAAATAACATTTATGTTAAATACTACAGGTGTCCACTCTGCTCTTATGAAACACGTCGCAAACGTGATGTGATAAGGCATATAACCGTAGTTCATAAAAAGTCACCACGCTACCTTGGGAAAATAACTGCAAGTTTAGAAATTAGAGCAATAAAAAAGCCAATTGATCTTGTTCTAAATAAGGTGACAAAAAGAGGCCCTCAGAGGGATGAAACAAAACAGGTTGTTTCAAAACAGGATGTCACCTCTAATTCTCCCAATAAAAAGTATGAAGGAGCTGATGTTGGCATTGAAGTAAAAGTAACAAAAAACTTTTCTCTGCATCGATGCAATAAGTGCGGGAAAGCGTTTGCCAGAAAAGCTTTTCTAGAACATCATAAGAAAACCCACAAAGCAAATGTATCTCATTCACCTGAAGAAAATAAAACCAAAGGCAGAAGTACAAGATCTAAAGCTGTTGTCTGGTGATGGGGAAAACATGTGTTTTGTCTCTTTTTAAAAAAGGAAAACAACAAAACCACTGTCTTTCTTTTGCTATTGTTGGTTTATTGCTGAAAACATATTTTTCCATAGATTTAGTGGTTTAGCAGCATAAATACTATGGTAGTTGTCAAATTTGTTTATTAAGTTTTTAGTGTTTTGGAAAAGAGTTAATTTCTAAATCTGTCATTGTAGGAAGTTGGCATAGAATATAGATTAAACTGTACTGAGTCAACTCTTTAAATTGTCTGGAAGCATCTGTTGTAATCAAGCTAATATAAGTAGATTTTTAAAATAGTAATTTTTAAAAATTAACAATACTTCTGTTTGGTTTGAATAACTTAACCTGTTAATTAACTTCTCCATTACCCACTTGAAGAAGTACTCAAGGTAAAAGCTGTTGACAAAAAAACTGTGTGATCTTACTGGAATTATATTTTGCGCTTTTTTCTTTTTTTAAATTTTAATGTGTATTGTCTATGTCTTGTCATAAAAAGGACATGGAACAATTCTTTTGGAAGGTAATTTGGATGTTTAATTGCTTTGGTTTAAAATCAGTTTGAGGTGGGTGCCTACAAACACCTTTAAAATAATGAAATTTAGGTTTTGATTCTTTAAATGCTTATTTATATAAGCATGGGTTTGGAGACTTCTGGTCATTTTTTCTGTAAAGTGTTTGAGTCGCATCAAGAATTTTTGTTTTAAGCCTACGTATGTGTAGAAGTCTGGCCAAGAATTTTCTGAACTTCTGCTTATATGGTACTCTGGGAACTTTTCTACACTTGGAGGGGATGTATTCATAGCTTCTCAGTTTTCCATAGCCTTCATGTTAAAGACGGACTATTTTTAAAAGGACCTTTTAAAAAAGGAAATAACATATCTATGTGGTCAGTTTGTATTTCAGAATGACTGACTGATGCCTCAAGGTTGGGGGACTGTACAGAAAGTTATACTGAGGATAGCCAGTACTGATACCTATAAGAGTTTTTAACATCCTTGTTCAGAATTATCTGTCTTGCATTTTTGGTGAAAAGAAAACCAAGTGTATGTGCCTTGTTCTATATTTCAACTCTGAAATGCTGTTTCCCAGGATGTGATTTGGTTTGAGTTCAGCTTTCATAGTGAATTGCCACCCAACTACGTTGAGTTGTAATCTGGTGCTTTTATGACTTCGTAACAAATCCTGATTAAGTGGGACAGGACTTCAAAAATGAACTGAGCTGGACCCTGAGGAGGAGTGACTTCTGCATTTTGATCAAGAATTGAAAATTTAGCCTTATAAATTATTTATGTTGTGTAATTTAAAACAGAATTATATGGGTAAACTCAACATTAATTTATTCCCATTTCTCCTCAGATATGTTCAAGTGGTGTTCGGAAAGCCTGAAGTTCATTTGAATGAAAAAGAGTTTAGTTTGTTGTTGGAATGGCTAATATCTTGATAATGGTACTATAAGGAGGAAATATTTTTATAAGCTGTTGTTTTCTTAATAAATTAATAACCATTCTGACTGCTTGTAGGAGGACTGTGCCTCCTGTCAAAACACTGAAGTAGTTGAAATGCACATGTGCTTCTAAATTAGCAGCTATCTCTATGCAGTTGAAGTTTGACACAGTATAGAACAAACTTTCTAAAACTAAAAAAAAATACAGAGGCAAGTCAATGAACAGCAGGTTTGGAAGAGGATTTTTGTTCCTCATTTAGGAAATCATCGGTGAGCTCATCATGCATACTGGTCCTCTCTAGGAGTGCTGAATGATGGACAGCTCCAACTTTTTTGTGATATCCTGCTTTGGCAAATGTATTATATTCTGTTTTAAAATATATTACAAATGAATGTATAAGAGCAAACAACGTAGTTTATATTTGCTGACTTGTACTAATTCTTAGTATTTGCCATAACATCAGTTTGTTCAGATGGACTATTTTCCCAGTTCTGGGACATTATGAATTTCACTGTGCTGAAGTTGGTTCAAAGATTTCCATTTTGTTTCCATATGTGGTTCATAGGAAAAATTTGTAAACATCTGGGAAGTTTACAAGAATATCTACATTCCTCTATTCTTTAATTTCTTTTTTTAAATTTATACACAAGCACTTTAATAATAGTTGCAGTTTATTTTTTCAGTTTATATTTTGAAAGATCAACACACTAATGTTAATATGAAGGTAGTGAATATTTGCTGATGTATTATAGACAGACAATCTGTGCACAACCACTTATAATGTTAGTTTATTTCATTGAATATTAATAAAAAGGGAGGATAGTATGGGAGAAAATCAAAATATTTTTTCTCTCAAGATCATGAATGACCACTATAGGTAGCACTTGACTTTGTAGAATTTGGAAAAAGTTTTAGATCCTATTTTTAACCTTTTAATCAAGATTGTAGTACAACAGTTGCATGCCTACCACTATGAAATTCTTGGCAGGTTTCATGCATCAGTGGTTTGGGGGGGGGTGTTTGTTTTGTTGTTGATTTGTTTTAATTTTAATTTTTATTTTACTTTTTAGAAAATATTATGTTTAGTGATTTGTGTCAAATTGCTACAATTTGAAATGTATTGTACATCAGAAGAAATACCATGTTTTTATATAGGTTCACTCCCTTACTTAGGGAGGTGCCTTGTGTTCATATATACTTTTTGTATAAAATATATCTAAAAATGTTGATCACAAGATCAGGAGTAAAAATACTTTTATGGATAGAGAAATATTTGGCCTTGTTAGTGCATTGCACTAAAAATACTGTGAATGGGAACTGGACTGTAGCTGTTGCTCAAAATGTTCTATATTGAATGTACATGCTTCTGTTTGGATAAATATACTGTATTTGATGGAAAAATAAAGCAGACTGGAAATCACTTAGAAGTGTGCACAAACAAAAAGATGTCGTATTGGTAAACCTGGCATACGTAGCACTCCACAGTCGGAAATTATGTTTGCATTTTTGTAAGACTCTTTGGTCACTGAAACTAGTTGTTTGTAATATTATGTTGTAATAAATATTGGGTTTTTTGTTGTTAAAAGTTTGCGCTTGTGGAGTGAACACTTCTCCACACTAAAGTCTGACACTTGCTGTACTTTGAGAACACCGCTGTTGATACTGGCTTTTTCTTCCTTCTGAAAGTATCTCTTCCTTAACTGAGTAAAGCTTGTTTTTATTATCCATTTAAACCAGAAGTGAATATTGAGATTGAAGGAGATAGGCTATGCATTTTTTTAAATTAAAAAAATAGGGTTGCCTACTTTTGCATTGCAAATAATGTTGGTGACCATCTAATGATACTTATTTTATAGCTGGAATATAAGAAATGAGCTGCCATAGTCATTGTTTACTCTTTTGTAAAGGAAGACATCAAGCTATTTATGTATCAGGGCATTTTAACTACTATTCCTGAATACCTGTGGATTAAGATTAGGAAACTGAAATGCAGACAGTGATAGAATAGCTGTTCATTTCTCAGTTAATCCTGGTTGTTTCTGCTGTCCATTGTGGGTAAGTGTGTGGTCTGCATCTTGAAATACATGAAGGTGAAGTTACTCCTGTTTATAAAGGTAAGCTTTCTTCTAAAGGATCTCCAGTTCTGTATCCATGTAGATAAACAGAGCCACAAAATTATTTTGTTCTACTCAAAGTTCAGGGTATCGTATTTCTTGAAGATGTGGCACTTGCAACTACTTTTTCCTTTTTTAATCTTCCCTTGCTGTTAAATCTACTGAGTAGTTCTTTTGAAACCCAAATCTCCCTTCTGACTTGGGGAATAGCTTTGTTTCCTCTTTTTCCAATAATGGAAGTGAGTTATATTGATTATTATGAACTTGTTCAATTTAGTGTTTTGTTTGTTGTTGTTTTTAATCTTTTAGCCATCTTGAATGAGAGGAAACAAAAAATTGAAGGGAGAAGGATTGCTAATTATTGCTCTTAATTGACACAACATATTTTTTGACAAATCCTGAGAATTTGTAATAGAGGTTTGAATGTTGTTGAGATCCATGTGGGCACTTATCTGCAGGGTTACACATCACTGTGTCTGGATGCGAGTTTTTGATTAAGACGTATTCTTGCGTTGTTGATAAGGCATATTGGTTTGGCTTCGTTTCCTTGAGCTATCTAAAGACACCTGTAAATCCTTTAGTGAGCCTTCAGAATTAAGGTTGGGTCTTGCTAAATAAATTCTTATTCAGAATGGATGTGAGATATATTATGGAAAACTTTGAGGGGGAATGAAACATTCTGTATGGATGCCAGTCTTTAACAGTGGCTTCTGTCTTAAAACCACCTTCTCTTTGGTTAATCATATTTCACCTGAGTCTGGTCTTTCTGTTTTTCTTTTATTTTGCATTTAATTTTAGGGTGTTTTCTGTTTTTTTCTGTTTTACTTTTCTTTCTGGAGTGTTGGATTCCAGCGTTTCAAATCCTTGTAATGTTCGCTTCCCTCAACTTTATAGGAGGATTAAAGAAAATTTTATCTTAAGTAGTTGATGGTCATCATAACGTTTTTTTAAATTTGATTCTGCTGGGTTGAACTTAAAGCTGGTGTATGAAGGATTTGTGCGACTTGTCAAGTGCCTGAAGTACTTTGAAAACGAGATCAGTTTTATCTGATGACCGCAAGAACTGTGGGTAGATATTTTACATAATCGTATTTTGGTGAATAATAAAATCCAATAATTGGTAAGCCAAAAGGTAGATCAGTATGTTGGTTCAGGGATGAGAGACAGAGAATAAAGAAACCTAAGTATTAACTGTAAAAGCAAGTATTTTGGGATACTGCTAAAACATCTGATTGTCTGGATCTGTTATGTGAATGGGAAAAAAAAACAAAACCCAACGTTGCTTTCTTAAACAACAGAGGCAAAATTGTCTTATTCTGAAGAGACTGATGAGGGGTCTTGCTGTGAAAATATATAACAAAAAAATAATAATGGACTTTGCTACCTAACTACTTATGTGACATTCAGGTCAGATTGCACTTTCAGTTAGGAACTCGATTTTAAAAAATGTGCAATATTGCATGCAGTGTGTCCTGTAATAGCTAAGTAGCTTCAGCAATGAGGCAAGGTTCAACAAATAGAAACTATATATGAAAGTTTTTTTCTCAGGGGCATGCTAATAGAAGTTGTGGTTTGAATTTGAAGTATAAGAAACTATGGAACTTTTCTTAATCTTATTTAAAAAATCAGTATCCTTAATGGGTTTTTATTTTGATTTATAATTCTTTTATTGTCTCACCATGTTTTCCTATTGGTGCAAAGCTTTAATTTGTGTAATGATACATGTAACAGAAAAGGTACAGATTTGAGAAGTAGTTTATTATATACTGAAAAGTTACAATCAACTGATGTGGTACTGTTTCCATTTCTGATACTATACACATCTATTCTCTTTCCTGCTCTTTGGTATTCAAAACCTATGGAAACAAGTCAATCCATGCCTGAATCATTCAGAAATTACTAAATGTCACTGGCTACACCTGTTCCATTTGACAGCTACAGGTATTTTGTACAGCCTTCAGAATCACCTGGAGTTACTGCCCATTTATTATGAAATATTTATGCTGCAGGATCTAAATATAGAACTAGCAATGTGATATGAATGAGGATTTTCATTTTGGTGTTAGTAGTGAACAACTTGTCTGTGTTTTTCAATACCGCTATTGCTGTACAAGTAGTTGGCTGCTGCTTTAATAGACTGGGAGAGTAAGTGTGTTGGAAGCAGATTTTTGGGAGAGAAGATCTTTGGAGAAAGGGGGTGTGTGTGTGTGGGGGGGGGGGGGGGGTAACATAAAGGCAATTGTGAGGCTAATGAGGAAGGGCAGATTTATGCTGGTTTCAAGTTAGTAGGTACAAGACTTCAATAATTGTGTTGATGGAGTCCAAAGGGACTACTGCCTGGGTATAAATGTTCCCTACCCATCTTGAAAAAGGGAGCGGAGGGCAAGTGGATGATGTGGAATATGTTTTAGTTCCCTTTTGTGGGGGTTCGCAGAGTTTGTTTGCCAGTATCCTTCAGTTACAATCCTAAATTAGTGGTTTCATAGACACAAAGTGTAATTTGAGATCAGTTAGGGTTATTTGGTTTCACTGATCCCTGTGGGGATTGTCAAGATATTGGTAATCGTAATAAAAGTGCTGTATACTTGGAACAATGTCTTAAATGAGGGAGCAATATCATTGACTTTGGAGAATTTAGTGGGAAATAGCCCGAGCCTTTGATAGCGTGGAGAACAAATACATTTTTCTCCAAAATAGATTAGACTATTAACTGTTTCACTGCGTTGCCAGGAGCAATGTTGGTGTGGTTATTGTGAAGTTTGGGTGGCTGGGGAGGATGCACTCTTGAATCTTGCTATAAAGTTATTCTTCCAAAGCAGATTTGATAGTGGTTTTACCTTATTCATAGGTAGGATTGAGGTTCTCTGTGTTGGTGATCGACTGCACTGAATTTATTGGCGTCTGGTAATACCAGTATTATTTTGTGCCTGTGTGGTGGTTGTTTTCCTGGCATTTCAAGTTAAGATAACTCGGATTTGCCTGGTCTGTCCTCTCAGCACAAGCCTTTTCAGAGCCATAGCTAGTTCAGCTCTCTTGGCAGAACTGGATTTGCTTTTTCACATTACTTATGTGCTTTGAGCCTGGGAGTCAGCTACTTTATTAGGGGCAAAACAGTCTGCTTTGATGATCTTCCCACAGCTGTTGAGGTTACCTGAAAGTGTTCAATGCACTCTGGGCCAGAATGTAGACCAAAAGGCACAGTCCAGGGTTTGCAGGATATCTTGAGTGGACACGCTCTTACATTTTTTCCCCTCCCTTGTTCAGATGTTTTATTCTCCAGGATGTTGTGGTTTTACAGTTCTCCTCAGCTTGTGACATTCCGTGGCAAACAAAGGGATGAGTAAGATGGGTTAAAGTCACTGTCTTGTGGCAAGACAGGTTGGTTGCGATTTAGACTTAAAATAGATGTGGACATGCAAAACATAGTAATCAATTTCCTTCATAACAGTTTATCTGAATCCCAACTGTCACTCTCCCTTGGAAGAAACACAACTGCCTAAGAATGAACAAGCCTAAAATGGACACATTCCATCCTTTAAACGTGCAAAGCAGTGCTTTCTGTCAAAAACACATTTATGCTATTGGCAGGTAACTGGAGGTCAATACTTTTTCTCAGACATAAAAGTAGGGAACAATTCATTGAGACACTTCTCCACATGGTGTCAAACTGGTGATAGATCAGGTGGTGTCTGAGTTCACAGGGTTTAAGATCAGGTGTCTATGCTGGCTAAGGGTACTTGTTCCCATCAGTATAAATGAGGAAAACCAGTGCATGCCTCTGTTGACCTTGCTCAGAACTGTACAGATTGTGGGCGACTTTGTTCTTTTTTTATTAAATCTCAGTAGGTAAATATGGACATTTGCTCCTCAAAGAACACTTGCATATAGTAGACTCTGTGTATTTAATATATTTTTCTGTGTGTATGTGGGACTTGGGAATGGATAAAGGTATAAGGGTTGACATACACATAAGGATGCAAAAGATGATCTTTTTGGTATGCTGACTCAGAAGTGTGCTTGTGTAGCACTTCAGTATAAAACTGAGCAAGCTGAGAGAATGTTGATGGGCTGCTTGGGGAGAATTTAGATAGCAAGGCTGAGGTATATACATCCATCTTTAAATGACAGGGTTCAGTTGACCAGAGCCTTGAGGTGAAACTCTTCCCCATTTTCTTTTAAGTAGCAACAACAGCAGCTTTCCAGCCTGTGAAATATGGATGCTATTTGAACACAAAGTATTAAAGTAGAGGAATAATACTTTGTATTGGAACAGAATCTGTCAGTTTAAATGTAAAAAATGTTGAAGAATGAAGCTCCTTCTGCCCTCTTTGCATGCAAGTTTCATTCTTTCTAGTATGAGCTAATTTTCAGTATCTTTCTAGTTTGCACCAACTGCCTGCTGTCTCTCCTGAGGTTTGTCAAAAACTTTTGTCCACCATGACTGTAGATTTTCGTTTTACTGAAAGTATCTTGCTTCTTTCAGAAGTCCTTTAGTGTTATTGCAGGCACCCTACTTCCCTTGTTTGCCCTGCAGCCTGGAGGCATCTCCCAGCTGACTGTGCCCAATTAATCTTAGGGAAGGAGCAGTGGAAGAATCCTCTTCTTTGCTTCTCCTTGCCAAGGGCAGTAGCAGCAGTTGTCTCATGGTAACCCAGTGTTTTGTTTTTGTGTAGCCTGCACATTACTTGTGTCCTCACTGCTTGAGGACGGAGCTATTATGGAGAAGCATTTGGAGACTGATGGCCATTATCCTTATCAGTACTTGACAGGGATGTATTCTCTTTTGTCCCATCTTTTACATAGGAGCAGTGCCAAGGTGGACTGTTCCAACTTGAGTCTTCAAGAATTTAACATAGGCTTCCTACAGTCCATGACTGGCACATCTTGGGAACATCATAAAAGTTTTGTGGGGGTTTTCGTTTGTTTGTTGTTAGTTTTGGATTTTTTTAGTGTGCTTTTTCTTAGGGAAAAGGTAACTCCCTTTACCCTTGACTAGGTAGCTGTCTGGGTCCTATGAAAGTAATTTATACATTTTAAGTATACTGTGTTAATGATTTCAGAATACTGAATGCCTCAGGTAGACGCGCAAACATCTTTTAAATTAAGAGGGTTGGGTGCAGTGCCATTCCTAGAAACTGAAGCCAACTATTTGATATCGCTGATTCCTATAAGTGAAAATGCTTGCAGCTGGTGCAGAAAATAGGTAGGAGACTTGTTTGAAACTACTAACAAATCAGGCATTGTGAAAATGGTCTTCCACACTTAAAAGATTGAAGGGACTATTTAACTGCTAACAATGTCTAGAGGCTCAGGCTGGGATCAGTTCCATTTGTGCAAGCCATAGTTTTTGCAGTGTAACAGCATGCGAACGTCTCATAAATTGTACTTCATCTGGCTATTGCTATTCTGAGTTGCAGTCTAGTTATCATCTCATGATTCTAACTTTAGAATTTGCTTTTCTGCTCTTTGAGATGATACTGGAGATATTCCACTTTAAAGAGTTGTTTTCCAATTTTTGTTTTCAGTAAGCTATCTTTTAGTTTACAGCCATTTTATCAGGGTGCAATGACAGGATGTTTGTTTTCCTTGTCTTTTCTCTCCGTAAATGTTAAAGCAACTAACTGATTGCAGCAGTGCAGAGTCAGGGACTCAGTTATATTTTGGGTGAGACTTCTGTTCAAAAAGAATTTTCATCTTGGAGAACATGTACTGAGAAGCATGGTGGATGCCTTTAAAACCCTTTGTGAATGCATGTGCAGCCATGGACTGACCCATGGTTGCAGGAAACGACAAGCTAAGTATTCGTATTCTTGGCTTCAAAAACAGACTAACAGACCAAGATACTTCCTCCTCTTGAAATACAGAACAATATGTTTTTTGTATTTTGGGACTAATTTTCTCTTCTTAGCAGATTGGTTTCTAATGCCTGCAACAGTATAATGAAGGGCAATGTAATCTAAAAGTACTAGAATCATTAAGATTTATATTTTCTTTAATAGGCTTTTGGGGGGCAAGACTTAATATGTGAGTAAGGATTTCTTACAGGAGGAAAGGATAAAACTGTTTAGCTATGATAGTTCCAGTAGCACAGCTACAGGACAATTCTCTCATTCTTTCATAAAAAAGCTCTTCCTTTGTGGAAGGCGCTTGCTGTTGCTTTACTGTCCATCAAGTACTGAGGTGTCTTACTTGGCTGTGCAGTCCCCAGTCCAATTTCTGACATTTTCCTGCTTGGCTGTGGTTGAGTTATGCTAAATTATTATTTATCTGCTTATTATTTTAGCTTCTTTAAACATTTAACTTGATTTATTTGAAGTAGAAGTTTTTTTGGTCCCTTTTAAAAGCTGTTTTGAAAACACTTGGCATTTGATTGTGTTGGGTCAGTGATTTTTTCATTCTGGAGAATGAGGTGATACAAACACCGCTGATTTGGGAGTTTAAAATTTGGTTATGGTGTCTCTTAGAGGTGATTTTGAAAAAGGCAGGGCGAAGCAGGGAGAGATCCAGGCAGGAACAATGTGGATCCTCTTATATTTGTGCCTTTAAAAATACATCTGAGAAACAGTTGCCAGGAGTAATATTTCTCTCCCTGCACTAGGCACCTGGTCAACAGCCTGAGATCTTCAGGCCTTGTCCAGCCATATTTTTCTCACTATTGTGTACCTGAATCAAAAGTTAAATGCTTATTTTTCTCTTTTACTTTTTTTTTTTTTTTCTCCTTCCAGGTGAGGTTTGCCCTTGAATTGTTTTCTCCATAGTCATAAACTTGTTCTGAGCCACTGAATGGCAGCACATAACTAAATTCAAATCATTAAGAAATCCTGGTTTCTCCTGCTCTGTATGGGCTTTCTGCCTGTGCAGCTGCACCTTCTTTTTATCTTCAGAGCAAAAATAAATGAATAAATGAATAAAATTCAGCAGAATAAATAGGTAACTATGGTAAGAATCATGAAAGCACTTGGGGCTGGTCTATTTGTCTGAACTGCTTTATGCTAAATGCATGTGAGAGTAACGGGATAATTCCTGCCCTGCAGCATTCACAATCTTAAAAACTTTTGTCTTCACTTTACTTTGGTATAAAGAGTGAAAGGCTTTGGACAAGTGTTTTTTGTGTGGACAGGAAGGGCAGTAGGGCTACGGTTTTTATTAAGTCGTGTCTGTCTGCTGCCATCCTGGCATGTCTTCTTTTCCAAACCAGTGAGATGTTGGAAGAGGAATGGAAAGACCCCAAGCCGGGAGGGAATCTGGCTTTTGGAGCAGTGTCTGCAAACAGAGCAGCAGAAACTCTTGGTGTGAGGAATTGGGCATGAAGAAAACTGGGCAGAGCAGCTCAGAGATGATGAGGATTAAGGCTTTTCAGGTCTGCAGTGGTTTTTGAGGAGAGAGCCTGAATGTGGTTGGGGAGCCAGTGCAGAGGGCACCCAATGATGCCTGAAGCCCACATGCCCTTTTCTAGGGCAAGAAGGGCAGGGTGGGCAGTCGGGCTGTGTTGTTTGGTCTCCTGCTGGCCTGACTTTCAGAGGAGCGAGAGAATGAAAATCTGTTATTTCAGTTTGCATGGTAACTGTTTTCAAAAAAGGCATTTCTAAGGTTCCCTTTTACTGTAACGTGTCACCCAGGGGGCTGGTTGGTGGAGGGCTGAGTGGCAGAACGTGTTTGCCGGGGTGAGACTTGCTGGAGCAGCCGCGAGGGGGCAGCGCAGTTTGCTGTCGTGACAGAGCACTCCGCAAGGATTTTGGAGATGAAAAATCCATGAGTATTTTTAGTACAGCCTGTTTCTAAAAGGACATCCTTGTAAAACGAGGTGAATATTACAAACATGAAGACAAATGACTGTGGAAAGGTCAGCCTTGGTCAAGCCTATGACATAGGAATGAGTCATTAATACCATTTCCATAAACAGTTCCTAGGTTGTGGCATTTGAAATTCTGGAATGATGTTTGTAAGGATGAAGGCTTTAAGTTTGCTTGATTGCATTCATTTCTGTCCCCAGGGGTGTGAGGTAGCAGGGAAAAATGCATTGTAACAGTGGAGGTGGCATCTGCTCAGACACTGTCACAAAATTAACACATCAAGATCCTGTGCAGCTCAATAGCATTTAAACTTGGTGATGTTATTTAATCACTTAACAAATATCAACAGGGGAATTGTACTTTATTAATGTCTGTTGCCTTTTCCGAGATTCATTTAACTTACCTCTACATTTAAAAAGCAAAACACTGACAGAAAAATTACCTCCACCTTTTAAAATGCAGAAGCTTTATCTTGGGGATGGCAGAAGAAATATCATAAATAAATTTCTGCATTGTTATGTTATTTAGCATCTGTAAACATGTTGTTTTCAGACCTTGAATACCATTATATTCCCAGAATTATAATTTGGAAAGGAGAAACACAGACCATGTCTACAGGTCTATATACCATCTCCTTTATGCTTTTAGTAAAGACAACTACTAAACTCCAAGTTAGCAAAGCTTCTGCAAGAAGAACCAAAAAAACCCCCAAAACCACACAAAAACACCAAACAAAAAAACCACAAACAAAATAAACTAACACACCCCCCCCCCTACCCCCAAAAAAAACCCCAACCAATCAACCAAAACCAACCCAACCAAAATACCCCATCTTTTCTGAAGAACTACATCAGTTTTGGGTGTTTTGTTTTGCTTTGCCTTTTTTTTTTTTCCCCCTCAGGAAATAACTCAGTATCTCTTATATGCTAAGGCATAACTGAAGGGAATGCAATACTATGTTGGTAGCTATGATGGGGTGTATACAGGTATATGTGTATATAACAGCAGAGTAGCTGTTCTGTGTCTTGGCTGATGGCTAAAGTCAGTAGTGCCACATCAGAGCCCCTCACTTTCACAGCTTATAATTCTGCCTGGGAAGACATGTTTATGTACGTTGTATAAAACATACGCAGTGAGCTCAGTTATTCTGTTTGTACCTAGTAAAGTCAGACCTCTTCAGGACATGTGGGATTTAATACATGGATGCCGATCAGTAGTCTGCGGGCCCGTTTGCATATGTGAAGACTCTGTGTAGCACTTTACGTCAGATTTATTGGATCCACACAGTGCATGGCTTAAATTTAATGCTTATGTGAAATGGAGGGTTTGCTGCAAATGAGCACTCTGCAGTGGTTATATCTGCAATTGTGAACATCCAGAAATCTTGGATCAAGGTACTAATTGTTTAAATTGCACACTAAATTTTAGTGCTGCATTGGTACTGTGGGAGTGCATTGAGCCACTGAGGAGAATGCCTGGCTCACTGGTATCGTGGTCACCCCAGCTCATCCTGCCCTGTGGAGTTGCCCCACAGGTGGGGTGTTCCTGCTGTACCCCAGCCCTTCACTGCCTGCAGCTTCTGCTACTAGTGCAATATCTCTGTCAGCTTCTCTGACACCATGGCCCTTCATGAGAATCAGGGAAGATGTGCCACTTGTGAATCCCAGGAATGTTATTCCTCTTTTGGCCTTCTGCTTATCTCTGCTTGCACCTGGGCTTTTTAACCAGCTCAGATCTCTTGCTCTTCCGAAGCTTGGAGATATGCAGGTAGCTCAAGCTTCAGCTCTGTAGATTGAAGAGCATGCTCCAGGGTCTGAAGAAATTCAGTTGGAGGATCATTCCATACTCATATCCATCTCACCATAGTCCCTATAGAGCTGTTGCACTTAAAGTATATACCTCACAACCAGATGATTTTAACAGACATCTGACAGCACATGAAGGTGTTTGAGTTTCATCAATGTTGCAATAAATTATTATTTTCCTATTACAGTCTATGTGTTGCTTTAAGGTGAGTGAAATGTTACCAGTGCCAGCATGAAGTTCCAGTCCTTGCTGTTCACTTGGGATTTGCAGATCTTTCTGTTCTGGCTGAAAATAACAGAAATTCTGTAGTTTCTTAGAGATAAATGGTGCCCTGCAATTTTTAACTAACAAGATGCTCTATTCCATGAAATTCTTCAATTTTGTCTCAAGAGAAAGGAGAATTGATCTCTTCAGGGGAATAAGCTCTTATTTTAGGGCTATAATTTTATTTCTGATAATATAAGTGACGGCAAGTTACAGTCATTAGGGAGACATTAGTCATTGTTTGTCCAACGTGTAGACTGTTTTTATCTGCAGGGGAAATGAATTAACAGGATGCTCCACCTGCCAAATTCACTGTCACAGTTACATTGCCAGCTGATCCACCAGGCTAGTCACTGTCCTTAAGGAACGCTGAGCTCTCGATGAGCCCCGGGAGGCCCTGTGGTGCCGGTGATCCCCCCGCTCACAAACAGTGTGTGAGCCACGGTGCATGGCCGTGCCCATTCTTGGAAGGAGTCTTGCATGGAGCTACAGGCAAACAAATCCATCCACAGTGTTGCAGGAACCATTTGACATGCTCACTGGTGTGGTTCTTGCCTGCATCTTTCTATAAAATGGACTTTTAAGTACATCTAATATCTACCACAATGTGAGCGCTCGTGATAGGACCTCCTACCACTGTAGTAGTATGTGTCAAATGACCTTGGGACTCACTGAGGCTGACCTTCTTAATGCGATACCTCCTTTTTTTTTTCCCCATCGCAAGCCTGTGATGTCCACTACAAGGGGATACTTCAGATATATGCCAAATTTTATGTTGACAGAAGTAAGCCATTTAATATGTATTGCAATTTGTCATAGGGAATTAACACAAACACCTTTTATGCAGGGACTTCCATCTCCATTGATTTGTGCTGGAAAATAGCTGCATTAGATCCACTCAGACAGGTTTGTACAACTTTTATGGCTTTTAAATTGTGTTCCAGTAGAATAAATCTGTACAGAATATCATATGTTTTAAACTCGGTGCTACCCTATGATAAAAGGGTCAAAGAAGATCATGATTTTGGCAGAGAAGTCATGCAGTCTTCAAAAAGATGCCAAGCAGCAATTCCCTACCAGATATATCACTTCCTGCAAAGACTGATGGAGGGTTATATACTGGGACAGAGATGTTGAGAAGAAACAGCTACTGCTTTTTACTTACTGTGTCTGCTATCATAATAATGTAAGCTTTTTAGTTCAACTTAGATTTATACCTTTCTTTGATTTTATACTTAATATTCACTTCTGTCTTCATATAGGTGTAATTTAGATTTATGAGGCTGGGAAGGGCCATTATGATTAGTTAATCTGACCTGAATAGCAGAGGCCATATACTTTTGCCTAAGCTTGTGCCTGCATTAGACCTGTTCCTCTGGCTGGCTTCCAGCAGGTTACTGAGAAAGATCTCCAGTCGTGATTTTAATATTAACTTTCTATTGCTCATTCTCTCTCTCTCTCTCCCCCTCTGTCTTTGTTATATCCTCTGGTACCTGTCTCCTGCTCCTTTTGGCAATTTCTATCATGCTTCATGCAGATGGAGCTCCTTTAATCTTTAGTTAATTGCTTTCCTGTTCTTCTAATAAAGCCCGAAGACTTCTTTTTCAGTAAGGAAAAAGGATTTTGTGTTAATTAGCTTTTGTGCATATGGTTAGAGAAAAATATACATGGTTTTATGTGGTGGGACAGTAGGAGTCCTGAATCTAATCTGTGCTGTATGTCAAAGATTCATGAAGTTGTTATATACCATAATTAATTTCAATTTTTATTTTCCATAGCAGGTGCTATGCTTCCATAATAGCCTGAGAAATTAAAGTTGGTCTCTTAATATAGTGACCCAGCTTCTGAAGAAACTGTTTTTTGATTTCTGATCCAATTATCTGTTTCCCCTGATACTATTGTCCCTGCCTCCTGAAATAATAAAAAACTGAAATAGTTTAAGTTATACACAGTAAGTGCACCTATACTTTGCTATATGATAGCTACATATGGAGTCTGAAATGCTGCCTCTAGAATATATATAAAATTTACTGAACAATGGTGGTGAGAGTTTGGTGTGGGAGCATCTTGCCTACCTATCTGAAGGCCCCATTTTATGTTTCATTGATAGGTACTTAAGTGTATCAGAACTTAGAAAGCTGGTCCTAAGTTCCCTATCTAGCAAGTAAAAAGGTGGCTTTGACGGTGTCTAGACAGAAATAATCTTTACCCTAAGTCTGGGCATTTGAGTCATCCACGAAGTATGGTCAGATGCCTTTCCAGACAGGCAACATAGCCACGCGCTGTTGGGAGAGCTTTTTACCAAGTCAAAATAGACATTTAAGTTAATTGTAGAACAAGACTACTTTGTATAACACACAAGAGTGATGACTGGATTTAATATTCTTTGTATGTTAGGCATATAAGAGGTTTGTGTTTTCCTTTAAATAATTGTTCAGAGTCTTAGGAAAAAAACAAACCAAAACCAAACACAAACATTTTCTTTATGTCGTCTCTTCCTGTAAGTGGAGGCTAGTACGTATTGCACAGGCAGACTGGGTTTCTGTAGTGTGCAAAAGTTGCTTATAAACGCTAGATCCTTATTTTGTCATTTAATTTACATAACCACCATATGGCAAAAGTCCATCTACCACATACTGACTGTAACTAATTTTAACATTATTATTCATCTTCCAGTAACAGAAGGAAAGAACTTCTGCTGTTTGAAATCGTATACGTTACCCAACGTGTAGTAAAATGATATGTTCTCCCTTAGATATAATGGAGTCTCGTTGTTGCAGAGTTAAAAACTGGAAAACAGAAAACATAGAACTGGAAAACTGGACTAATTCCTGAATTACTTTTGTGTCTTTAGTGACATTTTGTTTTGATCAAGGTTTAAGGTTTCTCTGCTTATCCATTGGGAATGTGCTAGTGATGGTCTGTTGAGCAAAGTGGTGCAACTTGGGAACAAACAGTCATCTGAATAGATGGTTAATAATGGAGAAAAATGATTGAAAGCCTAAGAGATGTTGAGTTGAATATTCATACTTGGAAAGAACAGAAGCTGGCCAAGATCTAGATTAGCTGACTGATCTATAAGATGTAGTTTCTTAGCCAAATCATTAAGCCTTGAAAGCTAGCTATTAATCATCCATAAGGGCTTTTGTATCCTCCATGGAGCATTGCTTAGAGAAAGCAGAAACAGCCTTGGTGTATGCACAGGAAATTAGGGAGTAGAGGCAGCCGCTCTGGACCGAGTAAAGCCTTGTGCTAGTCCAGGGCTGGCCAAGAAACAAGAACAGAGCAAGGCATGGTTATCTAGTCAGTGAAACAGACCGGCTAGGCAAGAGGAAAAGGTTGCTTCTAAAGGATGCAAGTTGTTAACTTTTTTTTTTTTTAATGTATTGGCAAGACCAGAATGATAGGGCTGCACAGGAGATTCAGAGTTTATCTTTACTCCTAGGCAGGGTCAGTTGTCTTTCTTGAGGAAGGTTTGTCTGACCTCTTTTTTCAGGCAATCCAGTCCCACATCTCATTGCCAACAGAGAAAATCCCCTTGTCTTGAAGTGGAAACATTGCTGTTAAAATGTAAACCTGTAATTTTTTCTTCTTTCCTGGAGGGACATGGGGAACTAACTGTTCAACCCCTCCTTGCAGCAGCATTTTATGTGTTTTATATTTTTAAAAAATTTTATTTTACTTTTCTGTGCTTTTATTTAGGGTTGTTATTATGTCATGTCTTAGTCTTAAGTTCTTTAGATTCAAAAACTGACTGCTTCATCTTTTCTCCAAGGTCATGTTTTCTAGGACTGTTCTTGCAGCTCTCCTTTGCATTCCTTCCAGTTGGCTCACTCAGCTTCCATGAGCTCTTACTTACTTATTTATTTCTGTATTATGAGAACAAGGCAGTGTCACAGTCATGCCTTTTAGTGCAGAGCAGGAGGGGTTTTCCACGTGTTTTGCATGCTGTATGCTGGCTCTCGGGTGCATGATGTGCAGAATCCTGTTGATACTTAGAGGAACCTACCATAGCTTGATGTTGACTTATGTTTGGCTCCTCTTTGATATCATTTAAGGACCTTTTCTACAGATCTGATTTCTGTTTCCTGTTCTGTATTTGTGTGGTTCATTTGCTTTCATAATATCTTTAATTTGTCCCTGTTGGGGTGCATTTCCCCCCCCCAGACCTTATTTCCATTTTTGTCAAGATCATTTTGTCCTTTGCCATACTTTCATTTCCTTCTAGGTTCTTGCCATCTGCAAATTTAATATGCATTGTCTGAATCACAGAGTAAATGTTGAAGCCAGGACAGACCCCTGGAGAACCCCATGTGACACATCCTTCTGTTCTGATGTTTACTCATACATTGCAGTGCTCTGGGATAGATGCAAACCTAAATTCCCAATAAGAGAATTTTCTGGCCAGAGGATTGTAATTTTTACTTTCTCCTGGCTTCATGTATCTACAGTAATTATTTCTATCTACTTAATTTTGGCAAATATATGTGATCATGACATATAGAAGGATGCAGATGTTGAAAAAGTATTAGTCATGATTAGAATCACCACTTTCAAACATAGATCTCAGCCTTTATTCCTCCTCTATGAGGAAAGGAAAACTTGCTATTACATATGGTTCAGGTTTGTTTGCAAAGGACAAGTTGGCTGATACCCTGGAAGAAAGGGAAATACTGTGGTATCGTACTTTTCCCTCCTCCCCCCAGCTATGATGCCTCTCTTGAGATACAGTTTCTCTCAGTTGGCAGCAGGTCCTGCAAACTTAAATGAAAACAAGCGTTGTGATTAGACAAAAGGGCATTTCTGAGTTTTGGTTTTGTTTAAATTAACCATTAAAAAAAAAAGTTACAAATTTGGGCTGTACCGACAAAATCTATATTTACCTTATAGCATTGCACCGTTTTAACTTTGTTCTTCATGGGGAGATCAGAGGGCATTAGCAACTACTTTCTAAAAAGCTTATCTCATTTCCAGGTTCTGGGGGTTAAGGATGAGTTGAGCATTTATGCCATATTTCTTTTATTTTTCTTTTGAAAATACAATTTTGCAAGGAAGACTCCTTGTTTTGGTGCATGATGTATATTTTATACCATTTCTAATTGTTCTGGAATATTTGTCTCCAACCTTTGTCATCTGTCTCAGGTGATTTCATCGGAGCAATAGCTGCCTCCTCATTCTTTTACTTGCACTGTATCACAAGAAATTGATTGACTCAGTTTAGGATAACTGAGTTATCCTGGTGACAGAAAAGACAGACCTTCCTGTGTAATTCAGTTGCTCTTTTTTTCTGCTTTTCCTACCAGTGTTCTCATGATTTTCAGCTTTCCTATATCCTTCATTTCATTTTTCACTGTTCTTGGATACTTTCCTTTGCTTTCCTTTTCATTCTCTTTTGTTTGTTCTCTTTTGCACCTGTACTTCCTGCAAGAGGACATTTGGTGTGTGGGGAGGTGAGGAGGCCTGTTATCATTGAAAATGTCTCCTCTTTTACCACTGCTTTCCTTTCACACTTACTGCTCCATTTCTGACAGCAGTGAAACCTCCCAGTGTGAAAGACCTCATCTTTGCTCTTGTGGTGGGGAAAGCACTGAGAGTAGTCCTCTTTCTGTCCTTGTAAGGTGTGATGGGACCCTGCATCAGACAAAGTTTTGTATAGTATATTATATTATAATTTTATATTAAATAATATTTTTATGTTATTTTATTAAATGCTCTCAAAAGACTAAAGGTGTACTTTTTTTTAACCTCAAGGCAAACTTTATCTTAACAAAAACTAGAAGATTACATTTTCAAATGGAGAGAACTTAACACTCTTAAGAAAGACAAAAAGGAAATGAAAAAAAGCAACAACTGCTGTTTCAGGTGAGTCCTTCCTTTAGCCAGCTCAGTGATGTGCCGAGTTAGAGCAAACTGTGTCCAACTTCCTCTTCCCTGGGAAGTTCTTGCGGCTCTCTCTGAGGGCTGGCTGGCTCTCTGGTGCTCCTCAGCATCTTCTCTTTCCATGCAGTGCCTCCCTTGCCTCATCTGTTGACTTAAGCATCCCTTAAACACAATAAACAACTCCCCAATGAAGACTGAGTTTCTTCTCTCTTAAGTTCTGGCTGACACTGTATTTTCAAAATGAAATAAAAAGAACTTAGAAGCAGCAAATAGAACAGAATATGTCCCACAGCATTTGAGAAAGCGGGATTGTCTTGAGCATTGTTTTGTGCACGGGGAAAGAGTAAATGAACAGGACGTGTTTGGTTACAGTTCTGTTTTGCTAGAAGGAAACTCCTAATGAAACAAGATAAATGAAAACCAAGATTCTGAACGTCATTGCTCATCTGGGATGTTGGAAGAAGAGCTTAATAGTTAAAGCAGAGTGTAATTTTACTTATATGTCCCAAGTGATTATGGTATTATTATTAATTTATGCCAGTATCCACAATTTACTGAAAACTTTCCAAACACTCAGTAAAAGCATGTCTCTGGTCTGAGATCTTGCAGTCTAAGGGTAGAGCGAGGTGAATAAATGCGGATTAGCTGTATTTGTTGAATTTCTAATACATTAGGAAGGCAATTGCTTATCTAATACTAATGGAAACATCTGATTATGATTGATCTGTTGTGTAAGAAAAGGTTTTCTGCCTAAATTAAGAAAGGTATCTTATACTCTAATACAGCTTCAAAGTTACATCTGTATTTATAGTATCTTCTGTATTAATAGGTCTGTTTTCTTGAAACATGAGTTATACAAAGATTAGCAATGCATGAAAATGTATATCTTAATCTGAAGATGTAAGACAAAATCCTTATTGCTTTGGATTTAAGAGAAATAATTTATTAGGTATATGAGATATTTTAAAAAAGCTAAGGTTGTGGTTATACTTGCAGAAGGGCTGATTGGCAGGGGTGATGCTGAATCAGAGCGAGGTGCCAGTGATCTACATGGAAAGGGGTTTAACTTGTGATGTCTAATGCTCAATGTGTTGGACTACAGTGTGTTGATTCTCTTTTCCTTTTAGTCCTCAGTACTTCAGTTTTTAGCTATTTCTCTGCTCCCCAAGAGATGGTGCTGAGTTGTGAACTGGAATAACTTTGCCCATTGTGTCCTGTTCAGGCAGCTCCCCCAATAATTTTTTTTATTACCATTAAAAAATATCTACTATTTGTGTTTTCCCTTCTGTTTAAGTCTTGCATGGAAATGTTGGGGAGATTAAAAGTGTTTTGCCCATGGTGCTGTACCTGTAGATGTATGGCTGCACTTGTTTCAAAGTATTTGTTTCTGTGCAGCTCATCTCTTGTTTTCAGTGAGTGCTTCACACTGCAGACCCTCTCCCCTTTCTGCCCTGTTGGAGCGTTTGGCAGGTAATGCTGGTTCTTGCAAATGCATGTTGGTTACAGAACACAGCTGCCTGACCTGAGCAGTGCCTGATTTCTGCTTTGTTTCTTTCCCCATATTCATAGGCTTAAAGCCAGACACTGTGCTGAGCTCCTGCACTGCACCAGCTGCAAGACCTCCCCACACAAGTTCATCATTGTGTCCTAAGTTTGTAACTGAGCTACAAGCATGCCTTTTAGGAAAATATGTAATCAACTTAAAGTCTCCAAGTAACGATTTACGGTAATTGCACTTTAGTTGTTCTAATGCCTAGTAAATATTCGCTTAATTTTAATTGCAATTTGTTTGGCTTGTGGTTCTTGTGTTAGGGCTTGTTGTGCTTCTGTTGGTCCAGTACGCTAAGGAAACATCCAAACCCTTGTTTACAAGCTGTGTTTTGAAGAAGTGCAATTCACATCCTGCTTGTGGCTTGTTTATAACATTTCTTGGCTTCCTATGTACTTAAAATATTGACATTGGACTCAGGTTCCAATATTTGAATTATAATCTCAGCTGACAGAAAACTTGGGATTTCAGAGATTCCCTCTCCAAATCAGAAAAGAAAAGATCTTAACAACTTCTACAACTGTAGGCTCAAAAGTAATCTTACAGCAAACATGAAACATTTCATTGAAGTTTAACTTTAGTATTTTTATTTTTTTATATTTTAATATTATATGATGTTATGCAAGATATAAAAGGCATATTAAATTTTAAACCAAAACAGGTATGTTTAAAAATACAAGAGAAATATCATGAAAATCAAAATATTTTCCCAATTTTTTTCTGAAGAGTTTTATTCAAATTCCACCTCCCTGTGAATACATTGAATTATTCTGTTGAAAATATCAGGAAAAAAAAATCCCTATTACCTCTTCTCAACTGGGCAGTATACAGTTATCCTTTTTCTAGCAGATCTATTCTTATTTACATGTCTGAAGATCATACTAGCCCTCATAATCACACAGACATGTTATGAGCTTATTTTTCATTTGTTATTTCCCTTAAACTAGAGTTCTTCTCCAAGTCATTGAATTACAGGCTACTCGCTTTTCCGTATCTGGATGTTTGACCTATATTATTTGTTCAAATGAAACTAGCAGTTCTAGCTCCACAGTCTCTGTGTTCAGCTGACCCATTCTTTTCATTTAGCATGCTGCCAGAGTTTGTACTTTATCTGCAGTGACTCTTTTGTATTTGGTTCAATAATAAAGGTATTTTATAGTGTTGAGTCAAGAATAGAATCTCTGTGCAATACCGTTTAGAATACTTCTGTTTAGAAATCTCTAACTCAAATTTCCAATTGAATTCCATTTTATATTTGAGTATCTGCAACTGCATGATGAACTAGATAATCTTATGAAGTTTTTTCCTCTTATTTTTCTTATAACTCTACCTTTTTTTTTTTCTGTACAAAACTTGTTTTGAAACAGGAAGTCCTGCCACACGATGTAAAATACCTTGTCAGAACCTGTTATGTCAGTATAATGACCTTTATCACCTAAATTTCTAATCTCCTCCAGTGATGGTATTTGTGTGACAAAATCTGTTCCCTCTAATTCTTCCTGAATGGCATTAATTATGCTACCATACTCTTACTCATGGCAAATGGCATCACTATCATCGTTCCATCATTTTGTGTGCAATCAATACCAGTCTATCCCTCTAGGTCACCCTTTTTAACCTTCTTAATATCCAATTAGCTTTTTGCCATTCTTTCTTCTTTCCACGTTATGCCAATATTTCTTAAAAATCAATGTCAATCTTCTCCCAAACATCCTTGTTTTTTGAAGAAGCTCAAGGACAAAGGTCTTCTAGTTCCTTAGGCGATGCTGAGGCTATTCACACAGGTCCCATTACCAGATGCTGAGAAGTCATTTGAGAAGCAGTTGTAAGACACCGTCTTGTACAAGGTGGTCAAAGGTGTTCCAGGTGGAACTTCATACTTGATTGACTGTAATATGGAGAAATGGATCTGACTGTAACCCAGGTAACTTCTTAAAGTGGTCTTGGCAAGTCTGTATACACTCTACTCTCATGTCAATATCAGCACATGATTGGCCAGATGGAGGAGTAGAGCAGCAAGAGAAAGCAGCATGTTGTAGGTACCTGAGCCTGGCCCTGACTCAGGAGACAAGGGATGTCCTGTGTCCCAGCTCACTCCTGCCACACTCTTTCCATGAGACTTTGCATACCTTTCTTCCAGGTTAAACAACATTCTGCTTCCATATCTGAAAACCAAATGCCTTACATATCTGAAAACCCACAGCCTGGGACTCCTCCATCTGCCCTGATAGAAAAAGGAGGGGAAAATACAGTCACATTATGCCTGCTTAGAGATGACGACTGAGGATTGTCCTTCACGATAAAGGCATGTGGGCAGCAGGGGAGGGGAATTTCCTTTACTTTGAATTATAATAACTTTTTGTGCTTTGCAGCCCTGCGTTTGATTGTGTGGTTTAACCCACAGCAGCCAGGACCTTTGCTGTGGTAAGCTAAGATATTGTTACAGTTACCTGCAATTTGAGATTGGTAAGAAGATGTCACTAAAAAGACATCAGCTGTCTGGTGGCCATTTTGGACTCCATGAAGTAATACCAGAATTGATGGGTTAATATGTAAAAGCCAAACACCTGCAGTACCGGGTCAGTACATAGCAGAAATGCACAATGATTTTAGATTTTTTTTTTCTTAATGTTTTTATGAACATAACATATACTGGCTTCTTAATCTCCTCTGACTTGAGGAGCTGGAACTCATGACTTGTTAATATTCCAAACAAGACAGATTGTTAAGTTAAATCAATCAAGTTCAGGCATAAATATCTGAATTGGATCATAGTGTCATTTGTTACACATGACAAAAAGCATCATCAGCCAGATAAAGGTTGAATGCTATGCTGTGAACTTCTGAATGTACATAAAGTGTTAGCTTCACAATGCTCAGGATTTAAATGTTCAGATCACCAAACATCCGGTATTCCGGAAGCACATGCAATGAAATTATTATTTTAGTAAACTGATCTCTCTGAATACAGCAGAAAAGAAGCCTTAAGTTGGTTGACAAAGTTCCCATTGATTTCAAACTGGTACGATGATATTGTGTCCTTCCTCCTTCTCCACATAAAACAGTTGTTAAAAAATAATGTTTTGCTTTCTGTTTTATAACTGAGTTTGATTTCACTGTGAGTCTTGCCTAGCAAATGTGTCCACAATTGACCTTTGTATCTAAAAAAAAAAAAGGAAAAATCATGTTTTCTGTATACTTCTGTAAATACAATTAGATATAATTTAATCTTTGACTTCAGTATCACTTCTATTTATCTGTGAAAGAAATGTGGGATCCTTATGATTGTTTTTGGCTGGGTACATTGAAGGCAATAGTTTACAAAGCTATCTCTGTCACATAATATTTAAACTGGTTGTATTACATTCTAGTCATCTGCCCATTTTGTATCATCTCTGGATCCATGTGTATCATCTGGTTTGGGAGCATGTTCCCTGTGACTACACTTGCCATGGGGTTTGCCAAGCTAAACAGAAATTGGCAAAACCTTCTCCATCATGTGTCCAAAACAAGCAGCCTACTGTGGTAAACACTCAGTCCTGATGTGTAGATGCTCTTGAGGTGGCCTTTCACTCTAGAACCAGTTATTTTTCTCGTAAAGACCCACAGACAGGTGTCTCTGCCCATATAGCTGTGAACTATTGTGTGGTCTTTTTGACCTCAAAAAGAGAGTGGAAATCAGAGGCAGACACATCTCACTTTCTTGTATTCTCATTTCCCACAGGCTTCAAAATATGCAGCTGCAGAACTAGGTCTGTGCTTGGGCATAGATTATTTTCCATATTTTATTAGCACAATAAACTATACAGGACAAGTCATGTTTTCAGCTGGTTTTCACCTTTAACTAATTGGTTAGTATTTACTGCTACTGACGCTATCTTCTTCTCAGTGTACTGAAGGCCAGAAGCCATGGACAAGATTTACATGCCTAAAGTGGGATTTAGTCATCACATAGGCTTATTTCAGTTGCTGAAAGTTAGGCATCTAGTTCCGTTTATGAGGCTACAGTATATCTGCTGGCCTGCTGCCACTCCAGAGAAGTGGAGGTCTCCCATGTGTCCTGCATCATGTCACAGTATCACAGTATCACAGTGTGTTTGGGATTGGAAGGGACCTCAAAAGATCATCTAGTCCAATCCCCCTGCCAGAGCAGGAACGCCTAGGTGAGGTCGCACAGGAACATGTCCAGGCGGGTCTTGAATGTCTCCAGAGAAGGAGACTCCACAACCCCCCTGGGCAGCCTGTTCCAGTGCTCTGTCACCCTCACTGAGAAGAAGAATGTCCCTCAGCTGCACCTGCCCAGGATGTGACAAACGTGATTGGACACCTGTTGTGGTTAGAGAGTTGGACTGAGCTCTCAGTGCCTTTCGTCCAAACATCTCTGCCCAGGGGCTGCTTAACCCTGTAGGTTTCTAAATGCCTTTGGAGCTCTTCTTCAACTCAACCTGCAGTGCTGTCTGCCTGCCCATGCCTCAGTGGATCCCAACACTAGGCAGAGAAGCATGCAAAATCCTTTGAAGTGAGCCTGCCTTGCACACTGCCAAAACTGTGCTCCTCCCAAGTGGTAATTACAGGTAAAATGTTTCTAATGAACCTTTCATATTGTGGCTGTAGCACTCACCCATGCGGCAGAGACATGGGTGGGATGCCCTCCTCAACCTGAGGGACTCAGGTTCAGCTCCCTCTCTTTCAGCAAAGCCCCCTGTATCTGTGGGACAGTGTAAAGTCTCCTGGTGAAACCCAGGAGGGATTGAAGCTCAGCAGACTCATGGGGATTTAGCTGTGGAGGGGCAGGATGAAGTGGAACTGGGGGAACGGGCTTCTCACCACTGTTCAGGAGTCCTAGTTCTTCCCACTGAGTGGCCTATCTCACATTTTGGATGGAGCTCAGGTATCTGGCTCTGGATTTCATTCTGAAAGTTAGCCTAAAAGTTAGGTGTTGCCACTTTTAAATCCTTTACTGGACCTAACCCGAAAGGAATAAGAAAAAATACCTGAACTATTCTTCTGTACTTCTGATGATCTCATACATATCTTTGCAGTTGTTCACCCTCTAGAGTTGATGGGTAAATGTCAATTCCGACAGCTCTTGTGATTTTGGCCACAAATCTTGTGAAATATGTGACCATTTGTAAAGACCTTGGAAGGCGGATAAATATCAGAATGCACCAAGTCTCCGTTAAAAAAAAAAAAAAAAAATTTCTTTAGTTGTTATAAAAACCTCAAGAATTTGTCTTCAGTGGAAAGCAGAGACTAAGAAGACAAATATGACTCCAACTGTAACAAATGACCAATATTCTTAATTTCAGCTAATATAACTCTGAGCCCTGACATGATTTTGTTTTGTTGAATAGTAGCTGCGGAACTGAACCTGGCTGAGTTATAGAAAAGTCTACAGAACACTGGAAGTGGTAAATGGATGATGTAGGTATCAGAAAGATCAGGCTGGAAAACAAGAAATCTCTCAGGTCATTCCAGAATGGATCAATTGTTCATTTGCCTGACATTACAGATCACTTAATCCTAGATAAACCACTGTCTAGAAAACTTTTAAATGAGGGTTTATTGCAGGCTTAACAGGAGCATTAACTGTTTCTACTCCTAGGGAATATTCCAGGGTGATTTTACAAGGAGTCAGAGGCCACAGACAAGCTTTTTTTTTTTTTTTTCTCCATTTCCACACACTATTTTACATCATTTCAATTTCACGCTTCTTTCTGCTGAAGAAGAATTGTGCTACATGGAGCATACACAGGCACTGTGATATGGAATACATTGCATCAGATTGTAGTAGTGTTGTTGGTACCAAGTGTGCCATCAATAGCTGCTGAGGACTGCACAATTTTAAATTACCAAAAAAAAAAAGGTAAAACT
The DNA here is from genome assembly GCF_036013475.1 of Columba livia. Taxonomy (NCBI): domain Eukaryota; kingdom Metazoa; phylum Chordata; class Aves; order Columbiformes; family Columbidae; genus Columba; species Columba livia. Next base: position 189,760,634 of record NC_088602.1, on the reverse strand, counting down.
GTTTAGCCTTTATGTAAGCAAGTAGTACCAGCGTATTAAAATATGCTCTTTTAGCAAAGCTGTTTCTGAAAGCAAGAGTGTTAATGAATGCAAATGTAATAACCTAGGGCTTATTTTAAGTTTTCAGTAAGTCACCTGTTCTCTAAATACTCATTGAAGGAAGTGTTATTTTGAAGGGGTGGTTATTAAGAAAAAAAAACTAAAGCAGACAGCAAAAGCATGAGGGGAAAAAAATCTGAATGTCTTTATTAACTGTTCATTTAATCCCTAAATCAAAATTGACTCCACTGAGAAAAAGCTTTAAAAAATATCCAAATTAACTCAATTAGCTTCTCTAGAGATCTTAAATTTAATTGTAAAAGTGTATTTTAACTGGCAAATATCAGAATAAATTACTTTTTATTTTAACAAATGTCTATATGTTTTAATTTTAACTTCCTTTCATTCAATTAAACTCTTTTCATGGCTGATATGACAACTTTAAATATTGTGGCTCAGAAGCAGAAGCATTTCAGAATCCTGATGAAGTGTGTTTGAGTCAACTGTTCCTCTGCAAGACTGCAATTATGAGTGTTAAACACTAAAATCCTGTTTATACAATACCTAATTAATGGGATGTATCTGTATTGCACCGAGAAACCTGGATGCAAATGGACCCCCTTCTGGAAATCTGCACCTGTGGACAAAAAGCAGAAGATTTCTGGAAAACCTGGATGTGTTTAACACCAAGATCAGCTCACTTTAATTTCAGGTTCCTCTCTGGAAGGTGCTGTGTGAAGAGAGAGGTTTACATGGCCCACATGGGACCACAGGAAGAAAAACTCTAGTGCCTATTCAGGGTAAAACCTTGTTTGTGATTAACTTGTGTGTTTGTATTTCCAGGATACATGAGGCTGCAGAGCTCCTCTATTGCAACTGTGTGACTACAAACACATCTGTGCTGACATTGGTCTAAGATGAGGCAGAGAGGCTGGATTTAGGTGGAAATGGCCAGGTAAGGTGCTTGTGGTGACACAAGTACTTCTGGCTATGTAATCAAGGGAGAAACACAGCCCACTCATCCAGAGGCAGCCCCAATGACTGCCACCATCCTCTTGTGGGACTGTGCTCCCACTCTGAGAAGAAGAGCATGTCCCATGCGTGGTCCTGGTTGGCAGTATAAAGCTGTGAGACTGTCCTCCCCTCTCCATTTCCAAAGCCCCTGGGCAAGGTTCAGCCCTTTCACAAGAAGTGGTGGAGGAACCAGGGAACCAGGGCTCAGAGCAGGAGCATCCGAGCTGTCTGCATGGAGGCTGTAGAGAGGAACATTGAGGGCAGCCGGGAAAGGGCAAACCCCTCCAGACCCTCCCACCAGGAAATCTGTGTTTGGAACAGGTGCAAAGACCTCTGATTTAGTCATCTTTTTTTTTTTTTTTAGGAAAAAATAAAAAAACAAACCAGTGCCCACCTGTGTCAGTTCCCTGAGACTCCCTCTGTGGTCAATGGAGAGAGACTACCACATTGGCAAGTCAGTTTGCCAAACCTTTTTAAGACATCTGTTTGAGGATGAATTGATTGCCCCTATTTCTCTTCCTGGTCTATAAAAAAAGTTTAGGGTTACTGTTATATGCCTGTGTGAACCGTTATATGCCTAAGACAATACGGCACGTGAATCTTGGTTCCCAGAATTTCTAAAGGACCACTGTCAGTCTTCAAAATTTGTCAAAGGTCATGATGCACCATGCAGCCTTCAGCTTAGTGGTTTAGCATGTTCTTTACCTGTGACCTGCAAACCTGAGCCTGAAAACCACTGTTTTAACTAACACATACTGCCTAGACCTTGTAAAACCAGTATTATTCCATAATAAGTATGAGCTCATTCAGTGTGTGCTAAAGCTACTGGATTTTATACTTACCCATTGCTTCATGTGTTTGAAGTTTAAAACAAGAGTCTGTGTTAATGTTTTAAAACTTATCAGTAATAATGGTACCTTAACATACTCATTTAATCAAATAATTTTGCATTTTAAAATAAGTATGTGCATAGCATATTGTAATGTTAATTTTGTAGAAGTTTAGCTTCCAGACCTTAGTGAGTACAGTTTCCACTTCTCATATAGTACAACTGCAGGAAGGAAAGGTAGTTTTTAAGTCTTTGACTTGTAGATCCATCGATATGTCATTGAAATAATATGATTACTAATGTTTCTTTCTGATAATCAACAAACCAGTGTTTTTATAAACTGTTATGGGGTGTTTATATGATTTTTCCCCCTGTTATTAAGAAATAGAACTAGCAGAAGGGAGTGGAACTATTGACTTGCAGCCATTGCTTCCATGGGCTCTCATCCAGCAGTTAGCAACAGTGCTTATGTGGATCTATCTGCACAAAACTGGTTCCTGACAGAACTGGCAGAAACTTGATTTTTATGAAAATTGCTGGTATTTTAAAACATCCCTTTATTTCCTGTTTGAGAATGATTACAAGCTTTTAAATTTCCCTGTGAAGCAAAAATAATGAAAAGAGATGTTTGGAACACCTCAATACATAGTCATTTCCGATAAAATACATCTCCTGGCCTGAAACTGGTGAAAATCTTTGTTGTTTTCTCAATGCTTATAGAACATTTCTGCAACTAGACTGCTGAAGGGATAATATCACAAGCAGCGGGGAGTTTGGGAAATTTTGCTACAGCCTCTTGAGCTGCTTGAGCAAAAAGCTGAATATCGCTCTCATCAGTGTCTATCTGGGCTCATTCTTGAACACGCTCTTTGGCTCAATGAATGTTTTTTGATCTGAAGCAAAAACACTGCACCAGAAAGTGGGAGAAAAGACATGTAGAACAAGTCACTTAGCACGGTAGGAACAGATCCTTGGGAGGGCACTAAGGACCCCGTGTCCACGTTGTCCCTGGTCCAGGGGTGTCACCTGGAACCAGAGCTAGTCTGGTTCTGAGCTCTGGGTGTCTAATGGAGCTGGAGTGCTGTTTGCATTTTGGCTTCATCCAAGAAGATTATCTTGTCGGTTTGGTCCAAGACAGCTCTGTTGTACAGTCTAAGTCCTGGAAATAGGGGTGAAAAAGAGGTTTGTCTCAAAATAGCACTCCTAACCCAAGCTAAAATGCAAATATAGACAAGTGCAATGAAATCCATCCTGGAGTATGCTTGCAATTAGGGCAGTCTCTTGATGTCTCCTTTTCTGGAGCTATTCAAAACCCAGCTGGACATGTTCCTGTGTAACCTCATCTAGGTGTTCCTGCTCCAGCAGGGGGATTGGACTAGATGATCTTTCAAGGTCGCTTTCAATCCCTAACATTCTGTGGTTCTGTGATGTCAGGGATCTGCTGGTTTCAATCATTGATTGCAATGAGTCAGAAAGAGGTTCTCTGCCTGTGTTCCTATCGTGGCAAGCAAGTACTGCAGCTACAAAATTGTAGGAGGGGTCTACTCCCACTAGTTTATCCTCTTGCATATCCCTAGCCCTTTGTTTTCAAATTTCCTTTGATTTTTTGAAGTGTTGAATAAAAACTAAAAAACAAACAAACAAACAAACAAACAAAAACAATCAAAAAGAAAAAAAAAACAACAAAAAAAGCACAAACAAACAACAAACCAACTTAACAGTATTTAGGGAGTAAAACAAATTTTAAAAAATGAGGGAGAAATATTTGTGTCTGACCCTAAATTACCTAATTTATTTTAATTTAATTCAGATACATTGCTTATTTCATCACCCTGTCTCTCTGTTTCCCCACTTAATTTTTTGCATATGAGCATATGTCATCCTTGAAATGTTTTTGTGACCATGCTAAGTGTCTTAGTCTCCTTGCCAAATGCAAGTCGAAGAGTGAAAAGTATGGATAAATATTCTAACATCTAATGTAATATTATAGTTGTTGTATTTCACATCACAACAGTTCCATGCCCATTGCCAGTCCCAGAGTTGCCCAATAAGACCAATGAGGTGGCATTCAAGCACTGGAAATGTTTCTGCTGCAGAACCGTCCCTATTCAGTAAGTGTCTGGTACGACACTCAATTATACCATTAATGATTACCAGTCTTCAGGTCAGAGTTAAGAAATGAAGCATGAGAAAGCAAGAATCATTAACCTTAGTACTAATGACACGACAAAGTGGCTCTTAGATATCCTAGGTTATTTTTTCTTTAAGACAAGAAAATGCCACTATCATAAGAACACATTGCAATTGGTCTTCCTTGATTAAAATAATGTCATTGATTGTTTTGTACTTTAAGCACAGTTTAAATAATGAAAGGATTTATTAAGATCACCTTATCATTGATAAATGAAGGTAATTCTCAAGCTGCAGATGCAGAGTGGAACACTGGATGAATGTTGCATCATTGTACACTTAATCTTCCTCCCAACAGTACTGATACAGAGTTCTCTGTTGTTTTAGTAGCACTGAATGCACAGCAAATATGGGTGCAAATACATTTTCTGATCCTTCACTGTAAAAAAGTCTTCACTTTACACATATAAGATAGGATCATGTACATTATTTACAGCCAGTAACCATTAAATAAAGTGTGAAACTTCATTGTGAAATGTGCCGTGCATCATGCTAGCCTTTAACTGGTTACAAGATCTAGCTATCTTTGAACTTCAGTCCCATCCTTCAGCTCTGGCCCTCAAGGGAATACAGGGACATTTTTTAGGACAGTAGCCTTAATCTGACATGGCTATGTTTATATTAACAAGTCACATGGGGCCGTGCAGGTCTATAGAGCAAAATATTTGATGCTGCTGAGTTGATGTCCATGCTAAATGTGGACATGTGGATCACTTCAGACTAGGCTGTGTTTGGTCTGTTAGTGGTTGTAAGACTTCAGGCAAACTCCTGTAGTGCAACTTCAGCTTCTAGTTTCCCCCAAGAGGCATCCAGTCCACCAGTCCTGAGACTGCTCTGTTGTGTTAACCAAAGCACATAGTAAGTGCAGAAAACTAGGAAGTTTACTTCAGAAGTGTGCTCATGATCCAAGCTGAAATGTTAAAAGTGAACTCCCCCACAAAGTGCCATATGGATGTAAAAAGTCATCATATGTGAATCTTGAGCAGCAGCTCAGTTACATCTTGTTCATGTAAAAGCCAAGCAGGAAAAAAGCCCAGCTATGACCATTCCTTTACTCACAGGCAGTTAATTAAAATGATTGCTTAAGTTTGTACCAATTAAATTAATTTTTAGGAAAAAGTTGCAGAGTTGTTTGCTTCTAAATATGTAACTTCTTAATAAATGCATTTTTTTTTCTAAGTTTTCTTTCAATTTTAAATACTTGGCACACAGTTGGTTGACTTCTTAAGACAATTTTGAATATTTGTCAGCAGCTTTCTGTGAGGACAGGAAGGGAAAAAGAAGGAATTCTCCGTGCAGGAGTATTACCTACCACCAGAACAGACATAATGAGGAGTAAAACTGGTCATGAACTGGTGGTTTGTTCTCTCGGAACCCGAGCCTGACCTGTTGTCTTTACTGTCTGGATCTTCCTACGCATGGATACACCTCACCTCACTTTGATCATCTACAATGCAGAGATTTACATCTGAGCCAGTTGTCTAGACTCTTTTTATAGTCCATGGAGTGAAGCAGACACTTCTCTGGCATGATTTACATGTTCTATTTAGACATCTATGGTAATATCAGATGACTCACTGCCTGGAAAGCAGCTATTTCTTTCCATTTCCATATTTTGCATTTACCCAGGGAGCCTAGAGAAATATTTTAAATACAGGAGTATACATTTTAGATGTCTGAAAATCTATCCTGGAGACCTATGTATTCTGCCCAAGAAAATTCACCTCCATTTTTCATGTCTTCTAACTAAGAACCCAGCAAGATATTTACATGATTCTTGAAGAACAGTTTCAGAAGCAACAACTAATAGTGTATATTCACCTCCTTACTCTGAGGTTACAGGTCTTGGCACATGGGGTGACACTATAATCTACATAATATCATTCCTGTGAGTTTACATATCCACTCAGAGAATTTGACCTTAGGTCAAATGTGGAGATGGACTTATCTCTGCTGTCTGTCTGGACACTGGATGTCACGGTTTTAGGGGAATTTTCAGAGCCTTTTCAAAATGCTCTCCCTGCTCAATACTGCTTGAGAGTGGGTCTTGCAACATTTAAACTTAAATCAAATTTAAGCAAAGCATTTTATTACTTTGAGTGAGTCTTCATTCATGATTTTGATGATTCCTAGAACTGCAATTCTATTGCTTCTGCAACAAGCCATGAAAATAAATATTTGGCTTTGCAGTGCAATGCCTTGAACTCCAGGCGATGAATTAATGGTTTGTTTTCTGGCTGTCTGATAGGCAGTATTAACAGTAGAATCGAGTGTACCTTATATGAAGGGTTGAGTGCGCTTTTTATTTAGGGAGTATGCAGGTCATTTTGCTCACTTAGTTTAGAAAAGAGTCTTCTGACAAATTCTGCTGTCCACACGAAAGATGGAAACACCAGACTTGAATATTAGGTATTTCCATGCACTGCTAACCTCAGAGGATTTTGCCAACAGCCTACAAAGTGGCTGGGACAAGGCAGAGCATGATCAGCTCCACTTGTCATTTGGCAAATGACATTCTATGCAAATAACTTCTTTGGAAGGGTAAATAAATGCAAAGGTTTTTTTCATGTAAAATAGCTGTGTCCATCTGCTGTCATTTAAGAGGAAAGGTTATGGCTCACATGTTGAAAAGGTAATGTGGCTTTACTTTCTGATTTATAAACCTTTTTTGTACCTCACCTCAAAGATGTCAGCATTTCAAAGCCTGGTGAAGTAATCACTATATATAGCTTTTTATCAGTTTTTGTGAAGTGGCTTGGAATGAAAGGCACTCTTAAACATGGTTTCAATTTTCCTTTAGTGAAGGACAAAATGAAAGACTAAGGTTTCAGAACCTGCAGAACTTAGTACCTATATAGACACTTAATTAAATATAGATATAAAATCACACAGTCATTATACTAGAGGACATGCTAGTGGAGACTGTCCCCATTATGAAGGTATAACAATGCATAACTCCCTTTGTGGGAGTTGTAATTTTTAGTTAATTAGGATTGAGTCTCTCTTCTCTTTAGCAAATATTACGTTGCTTCTCAACTGTCTCTGCTGACTTCAGTGTTCTGACTTGTGTGGGTGAGGATTTTGCAGGCTCATCATCCACTAGTACTTTGGAAACACTGTATTTGATTCATAAATACACTATATCCTCCATTTAAATTTAGTATGAGTCCAACATCTCTAACTTCCAGATGGGTCTCCTTCAGATTTCAATCATATTGAGAGGCATATTATTGCACTGTGTGTTAAGAAAATTTATCAAGTTTCATGACAGTGTTCAGGACAGATGTGTCACTGTCATCCTTTAGCTCTGTGCAGGAAAAGGAGATATAAGAGAATATGACACAGACTTTGACTAGTGTATAACTGAGGGCCAAGAGCCCTGCCCTGCTCCCATGGGTTTGGCACCCTGAGCTCCATGCCAGCTCGGACATGGTGCACTGGTGTGACCTTGGGCCAGGCTGCTGAGGAGACTGCTTCGTGAGAAAGCTGAAAAAAGTCTCATTGAGGCTTCCCAGCGTCACTGAGGAGATTTTTTTAAGCTCTGACACTCCTTCTTTGTTCTTTCCTGAGCTGTTACAGCCATGCCTATGCCTCACCATGCACACCTCTTATGAAGATCCTGATCTTGACTTCCTGCTTGACCTCAGACTTACCTCACCACCATGACTTGTCTAGCAGTCGTGGGGATGTGTTGACCCTGGTTGCCACCACCAGACCTGCTCTGCTCCGCTGTTTGGCTGCTGTGAGACTGGGTCTCTTGTGGAGGACATTGCCCCTGCTCACTGTGCTTTGGCTCCTGGCCGCCTCCTGAAAGTAGAGAATCAAAAACCCATTCACAGACCATTGTTCCTGCACTGCTCCTTCTGGGAAAAGGATGATTTCCAACTGCTAACATCTTCTAAGATACTGGAGTTTGTTGGACACATTTGGAAATTATATACCAAAAATATTCTGATTCTGAAAATATCTTCTCTGGGAACCGTGCTACCTTTTGTACACGATGGCTATCTTTCTTTTTATAGCTTAAGCTTTGACATCTCCTGTTCACTGCTGAAAAGATTATTTGAAATAAGTCACAGCTGGGGCCTTACAAAGGTACGTTCTATTTTACAGATGGTTGCACTCTTTCTTTGGCCTCCAGATAATGTGGGTTGTTTTTTTTTTTTTTTTTGTCATATTTACTATTGTGAAATGCCTTTTCTCCTCCTTTTATTTTTTTCACCATGCAATAAATTTTGTAAAGAAATATTAACCTTAGAGAAGTGCACACAAAACACACAAGCATCAAGTACTTTTTTAGTGACTATGTTTTCTTGAAAAATTCCAACACCCATATTCCAAAACATAATTCAGAACCCACTATCCACTATCACTTTCATGGGAAACACTGGCATCTGGGCTCTGTATTCCTTGATGGCCATTAATCAGCAGACTTGTGCCTAAAAGTGATTATTCATGTGGTTTTATTGCCTTTATAGGTTTAATTCCCATGTTTGGATAAATCCTAAAGTAATGTTCCTATCACTTGAATAGCAACAAAAAAAATCCACCCAGAACTCAGGGTGTCTTACTTCACACTACTTCAAAATTGCAAATAATCATCCCCATTTGAATGCAATTAAAAACTGTACTGGTGAGTGCAGTTATGGAATAACTGTAGCTGGAGCATAAACTGCTCTGCCAAAATCGCTGCCTGTATACAAAGAAGTTCAGCATCTTTTGTTTAGGAGAAACAGAGGCACAGGGACAGACTGATGGATTTTTCTTTTCCCTTGGCTTTAAAGAGATGTTTAGAGCAAGGATCCTAGGCAGTAATTAAAACTGAAGCATCTCAGGCCATGTCTCTATTGTCCTGACATTTTAGCTTGGCCTTTAGTCTCTGTCAGTCTCCTAACATGTAAGATGCTTCCTGTGAGAATCAGAACTTCTCATTTTAAGAAGGGTCATTTAAGAGCTCCTTTATGACAGCTTGGTCTCCAGAACTGGATTTCTTCCCTCTCAAGTACAGGTAGTAGTTGTCACCAGTCCTGACATTAGTCTTCTGTACAAACTGACATTAGCTGCTGATGGGCTTGAATCAGAATGAATCCTACTCAAACAATGATGGTTGTTGTTTGCCTCTCTTTTGTGTCGTATATCCTCACCAAACATGACCATTTTTATGTAAAATTTCTCATTCTTTCCTTTTCTATACTCCCCCCCCCGATTCCCCTATTTATTTTCTCTGCTTGCATTTAATCAAAACACTGCACGTATCTCTTTGGTTATGCATTTATTTATCATACTCCCACCTAAGAGCCATTGTGCTACTTACTGTAAGAATATGTAATAAGATACAGTCCCAATGACCACAAAACTGTACCCTGGAAAAGATGTGTCTGGGAGAGACAGGGCAAAGCAACAGATTACATTTGGGTTGGTGACCAAGCTGGAAACACACTGGAGGTTTCCTTGCCCTAATCATTTTGCCTCAGACTGCTTCTCCAGCTGCAAGATTTACACAAAAGTTCAAGCATCAGCTATGCCCTCAGAACACCACTTGGTTTTGTTTTGCTGGACTTCCTGTTAAGCTGCAGAGCTTAAATGAAGTTGGAAACTGATCAACACAATGCTACAGGTAAATAATGTATGGTTTATTTTCCTGATGGGGATTAAGGAGGATATCTAAGATGGAATTTTGCTCACATTAAAAAAATCAGGATTTAGTCCCTGTGACTATATTCCAGATTAATATAATAGACTTACTGAATTCACAGCTCCCCCATTTTCATTCATGGAAGGTTTTTGAGAAAAAAATGAGTGCAAGCATCAATTAATATATTCTAAGAGCTGGACGATTTCTCAGTGCCATTTTCCAATAGCAAAAGATCATCTCCATGAGAAGTTACAGGATTGCAAGACTCATAAGATATTGTCAGTCCTGTTTCTTGCCTAGGACAGACCTTTAACACACAAATCCAAGCAGTACATTCATGGAAGCACTGTTTGAGAATGTTGGAGCATGCTTGGAATTCTTCCTCTTTCCAGCAATGATGTTCAAATTAAGCCAGTGCAAAGAAAAATATTCTTTGTTATTAAGGAAAGCAGTTCAGAGCAGCCTGAATTGAGAAGATGATAAAGACCTGCTTAGTATCAGGAGTCTTACGAACCGGCCAGACCGTGGAGTGTGGAGCCCTCTCCTGCTCTAGGGACCTGGAGCTGAGCCGTGCCGAGCCGAGCCGAGCCGAGCCGTGCCGAGCCGAGCCGAGCCGTGCCTGGGCCGGCGGGGCCCCGCGCCGCGGGTGCAGTTGCGGACAGCGCCCTCGAGGTGGAACCTTCTCACCGAGGCTGCGGCGGGCGCTCCCGGACGGGCGGGCGAGTGCGGCCCCGCCGGCGCCGCGCTTCCACGGCTCCGCGGGACCGACCTGGGCGCTCCCTGCCCGGGGCGCGGAGCTTCGCGAAGGCCGGAGCGGAGCGCCCCAGAGCACCCATGTGAAGTGGGGGATGGCCCTGGGGTGGCGAGCGCTTTTGGGGAGAGGAGCAAACTTCCAGACTGTTCCAGCAAAGTACTGCCGACGGCGTCCTTTACCCTTCGGGGTGGCCCTGACTCCGCGCTGCCGAAGCCCCTCTGGTGCCTGGGGAAAAACGGGAATTCCTTCACCCGGCATCCGAGCTGAAAGCCTAAACAGGGGATAGGACAAAAAGCATCGGGAAACCTCCCTTGTGCCATCGACCCGATGGGGGAGGACACGGCTCCACCGCTCGCGGAAGGCAGGATGTGGATGAAGGTCCCGCATCCCAAGGAAAGCCGCATTAAACAGCCCCGGTTCCCGCCACCGCCCCCGCCCCCCCTCATTGCCCCCGCTCCCCCACCCAGGCCGCCTCAGCCATTGCTGGCTTCGTCTGCTCAGAAATCCCGCCGCAAACATTTGCCCGGCACCGCGTCCCTGGCGGAGCGGGGGTGACAGGGGAGGGCGGTGTCGGCCGTGCGCTGCCCCACCGGCGGATCCGGCTGCCGGCGAGGCGAGGCGCGCGGGGCCGGAGCAGCAGCCCGCGGCGGATTGGGGATTCACATGGAGCCGTACCGCCCCGTGCCTAGGAGCGCCGTGCCGTGCCGTGCGGGGGTGTGCCGTGCCGTGCCGCGCCGCGCCGTACCGGGAAGCGCCGCCGCCTTCAGCACCACGAACAGCTACAAGTGAGGCGCAGCAGCCGCCCCGCCGTGTCCTGCCCCGCCCGCCCGGGCGGACCGCGGTAAACGCGGGCAGCGCCGCTCTCGCCGGTGCCAGGTCACCGAGCCGCGGGGTCCTGGCGGGGACCGCTCCGCCGGGGAGAGGGGACAGTCCGGGAGGGCGGAGGCGTTTTCTTACTTGGCTGTGAAGGGCACGGCCGGTCCGCTGCGTGGGTTTGCCGCTGTAATTGAGCGGCGAGGCGGCAGAGGGTGGATATCGTCACGGGGGCTGAGCCACTGGTCCCAAAAAAGTTGGCTTTTTTTTTTTTTTTTTTTTTTTTTTCAGGCGAGGGGAGGAGGAATAAGGAAGGAGACCGTGGAGCAGATTCGGTTTGGCTAATCCCGAGTGTTACGCAGCACGTCTGAAATCGCTCTCCTGGATACCTGTCCCAGGCTGAGCTTCTGCATATTAAGCTGACTCTAGCAGGGGAAGCTATTTGAAACGAGGGTTGTACAGAAATTACCTCATGCTATTCCCGATCGGCGCCGCGTATTAATTCCAGTGACCTCTGCAGTAATGTGGATATGCAACTCTTTTCGATCAAGGTATTTGTGTATGTGTGTGTGTCTTCTTTAGTTCTTATTTTAAAGGGAGAGGAGTCCACAAACAATGCAAGTTTTGCCTCAGTTAACGTTTTTGGGCTGGGCAATCCTCTCCGCCTGCTTCGTGGCGCCGGGGGCTTTTTTTTTTTTTCTTTAATTATTTATCATTTTTATTGTCGGTATCCTCCCCCAATCAGCTCTAACGAAAGAGATCCTGGGCATGATGCCGTCACCACCGCGAGCAAAAAGGGAGGATATCCCTGCTCTTGAACTGTGGGATCTCCCCCTTGCCTCCTTAACTGGGTCCTCTCCCACTCCCGAGAGGAGGGGGCGCGCACAGGGGTTCCCCCGCGCTCCCCGTCGTCCTGTTCACGTTTCGCTGGCCGGAGGAAAGAGGGGGCTCCCGCGGCCCCGGGGAGACGGGGCCAGCCGCACCCTCAGCCATCAACTTCTCGCTCGACTCCGGGGCCAGGGTCGGGCGAGCTGCCGCCCGCAACGCACCGCACCGCTTGCCGGGTGGGCTCCGCTCTCTCGGCTCTGAGCGGGAGACCCCCGTTTCCCTGCGGTGGGAAGGGGGTGGGGGATCCCCGCGGGGCTCCGGGGGCTTCCTGTCTCGAGGAAGAGGGAGAGAAGCTGTGCTCGTCCGCGGCGGGAGGTTAGCTGCCCCCGGCGCTGGAATGTATTTGTTGCGGAAATCCGAAGTGTTGGCAGGTGAAAGTATAACGTGCCTTAAAAAAAAAAAAAAAAGCAAAAAAACTAGCAACCAAGCAACCAAACACACGCCCCCGCACCCCTCCCTTCCCCCGGCCAAAAAACAAACCAGCACAACTCAAGTGATAAAAATCGATCAGTGACCCAAAGTGCCCTCAAATCCGGGGTTGGCATTTTGAAGTTTGCGAGCTTCTGACCTCTGGGATGGGAGATTCATTAAAAGAGACTTAGGTTTTCATTGAGGGGGAACAGAAGCGCATTAAAGCTGACCAGTTGATGCAAGGAGAAGAAGGAATCACCGGCAGCTGTAAATAAAAGGCGACGCTTGTTGTTGCACGGCCGTTGGCGGAGGCGTAGTGCTCTCGGCCGGGGTCGGAGGGGACCGCCAGAGCCTCGGCTCCAGCCGGAAGATCCGCATGTGCCCGCCGCCCGTCGCACACCGACCGCCTCGGCTGCAAGGCCGCGGGGTGAAGCAGTTTAAACCCGTCTTACGGCCGCTAACTGGAAGGAGCGAGGCCCCGGGGAGAGTCGCGCCGAGGCTGTGCCGGAATCCCGCAAGAACAGAAGCCAGCTGGGGTAGGGATGAGCCTGGGAAGAGAAAAAAAAAATAACAAATAGCTCAGCTAAGTAAAGTGGAGAACAATAGGGGGCTCCCTTCAAGGGAGAAACACCGCGGTGACGGGCGATGGTCGCGGAGTTGCGCGCGGAGAGGCGGCTCGTCCAGCCCTGGGGGCGCTCCCCGGGCCCCTCCGCCGGGCGGGGCCGGGCGGGCAGCACTAGCCCTTCCTCGGGCCCAGAAAGGTGTCGGGATGCATTAGTAGCCGAAAGGCAGCTGGGAAAGCACGGAGAAGCCGCATGGAAAGCGGGTGCGTGGCGAGGTGTTTGCTCCGGCGGTGCGCGCCGGAGCCGGGCGGGGAGAGTGGGAGGGAGAGCGCGGTGCGGGGTGCGCGGGGTGCGGTGCGGAGGGCTGGGCGGGATGAGCGGGGTGCGGTGCGGAGGGCTGGGCGGGGAGGCAGTTCACAGGGTGAAGTGCGGAGTGTTGTGCGGAATGCACCGGCGTGCAGTGCGCGGGGTGAGGGGCGCGGGGTGCGGTGCCGGGCTCGCCGAGATCTGGGCACTCGAGGGACGCGGCCGCTCGCCGCGGTCGCCGCTGGGGTCTGGCGCAGACACGGGGGCTTCCCTGCAGGATGCCCCGGGACGATCTCTGTGGGCGGCTGCGTTTCCCGGGGCAGAGCTCCTCTCGCGGGGCTGCGCTACCAGCGCCTGCTCTGAACCCAGCTGTGCCGGCTGGGGAGCGGGAGTCTGGTGGGAAGAGGGTAAAATCAAAACAAAAACAGCAGAGAAAGCTCTCCTAGGCTGCCTGGGAAAATCTCCTTGATCATCGCTTGCCAGACCAGAGGTGAAACCAACTCTAAAGGTGTTAATATTGATGGGGTTTATTCAGCTGTGAGACCAAGCAAGGGCGAATGAAAATATTTGATGTTATTGCCTTTTTAAAAAGTGTAAGCTCCTATTAGTCTCACCCTGGCAAAAGGACTCGTGTTCGTAGTTTGTTTGGAAAATGGCTATTTGCAGGGTAGAAAGTGAAGGCAGGTGCTCTGGGGTATTTGAAAAGAGGTTGATCAGACTGAGTGGCGACATTTCTTTCATGGTGCACTAGGAATAAATAGTTCTGTAAACGAGTTGCTGAGGGTGACTTGCCTTGAAGTCCCGATTATTGTGTAAAGGCTACCTCCGTGGCAGGGGCACAGCAAACCATTACAGAAGAGCTGAAGTAGATAAGACTACTTACATCAATGAAGAATACTCCTGCAAGTCAGGAGGTGCGATGTCAAGACCTAATGTTTCCCAAATTCCCCTCTGTTGTCAGCAAAACCTATTAATCTCCTATATGTGTCAGGTTACTCTATGCAGGTGGCAACTCTTTACTTTGTGGAAATTCAGCTATTTGTTCATCACTAACTGCTGTGCAGAAGAGACAAATTTTATGAATACTAAAATGAACATTAGCAAGATGATCCTTTTTGGCAGTTCAGATGTAACATATTAGAAGTAGAAAGTAAAAATAAACAGTTTTGCATTTTTTTCTCCTCATAACTTCATAATGGAAGATGCTGTTAATTTGTTTTCATTCACTAGAACTAGATCAGTTTTGCGTTGACTGGGCAGTCTGACATTTTGCCAAAGTAGAAATGGGTTTCCACCCTAAAACTCCTTCTTTTCTAGTTCACAGAATATTGGTTTTACTTTATTTTAGTGCAATTCAAATGTACTTCAAATACAATGACAAATGAATATTTTGGTTTCAGACAAAATTTTAAATACTTTTTCACAGGTGTTTTCCTGCCACTAAATAGCCTTTTTTGTCCCTCGGTAAAGGGTTCATGTGTGTCTGTCTGGCAAAGACAATTAAAAATGTTTGATGAAGTTCAGTGAACATGTTTTCCTACTTATGCTCTGGAGAGTAGTCCTTGTTCCTGCATCTGTCTGTAATAGTGAGATTTTTTTCAAGCAATATTTCCAGATGAAGAAATTATATCTTTCTCTATGGTTTCAGCCGCACCTTCAGTGCCAGCTGATGATGGCTCTTTCAGGAACATTGTTATCAAAGTAGAGTCACTGCCTATATTAATCAAAGTAATTTCTCTGTCACTCTCAGCTTGTTATTTAGACGTGTTCATTAACATAAAGAACTTCCATAATAAGCCCATCTCTCAGTGCAGTGAGTCTGTGGTTGGAATAGTGACCAGTCCAGGCACAGGCTGATGCACTGACTCTGACAGCAGGGGACCAGAGTACCCATCCTTGAGTGCCACATATCTCGTAAAGCTGAATGATTTTAAGAAGGAAGTAATTTCAGAACCAGACACTACATGCATAAGTTTCCAAGTCCCCTGTCTTGCAGTACTCCGCCTCCTTAGGTTTAAAAATAAATATATATTCTAGCAGAACAAGTGGAGGTCTGTGCTGAAATGCTGACTTTAAAAATAGCAGTATGTTCTGATAATGCCAGATATGTTTAATGAATTAAACCCAAGAGAAGCATATATTCCAAGGTGACTGGAAGAGAGGCTTTGTGGTGCACTTACTCTCAGACCGTGCTGGGGAAATGTGTGAATTTCTCCTCTGAAGTCATGTTTCTAGTGAACACCAACTACTACAGTGGGGAACCTGGCAAATTGAGAGTAAATTTGCATTAATTCAGACTTTTATGGTCAATTGGAAAAGGACAGTATTTTACTTTGAATGAAATCTCTGCACATGAGGAAAATTCATTCAGGCTTTATAGCCCTGAGGCCCATGCTTTTTCACTAAAATTCATTGATAAAAATGGCATTAATTTAGATCAGATGCTTTCTACTTAGCTACACAGGCTTACGACATTCTGTAAAAGTTAATATTAATCAACATACAAAAAGCAGTGTGGCATGAATAGATTAGGCACCATAATAGAAGCTTTTATTTCTTAGGTAACATAAAAAAAGACTAAAAGGTCTTAAATTTTTAAAAAGACCATTTTAAAATTTTATGTCTATTTTATAGACAAGCTGTGGACACTTGCAGCAAAGAAACATATTTTATCAGGAAAACATGCAAGCTAAGGCAGAGCAATTAATGCTTATGTAGACTATACTGTTGAATAATGCTCATTATCAATTCATTTGACTTTCAGTCAGTTCCACATATGGTATTGGACTGAGACTCACTCTGCCTTCTCCATTGTTGTTGGGATTTGGGTTGCAATAGTTGAATTCATCAATATTTGTTTCTACAAAGACTGACAGTTGCATTAATTTCTGGGCATTCTTTGGCTGTGAGGAATTGACGTGAGGCTGAGCAAGAGAAAAAACGTCATTTTAAAAATTCATGAATATTTTCACTTTTTCAATGGTGCTTTCTTGTTCATTGTACAGTGTTAAGTAAGAGCAGTCTTACCTTTCATTGCCTCAGAGAATTGCTCCCTGTATGGGTTGTACATATATGCATAGGCTAATCACTTGGTTGTTCCTTGTGGAACCAGAAAGGAAATTGCTTCTGTGTCTATTTTAGGTTCAGCTACAATTCTTTACTCTTTACTACTTTGTATCCTTAACTGTGTTTTCCTGCCAAGGCAATCAAGACATCAGACAGTTGTGGCCAGTTAATAGTGAACACAGTCATTTCTCTACAGCATGGGCCATATGAGAAGCATCCCATGGGGTTGGATCAGCTCACACAGTGACGTTAGTCAAATCGCTCAATTTGTGAGTGTGTCTGAGTTTGGTTCATGGGGCCAAAGCCTGGTCAGATATTTAAACTACGTGCCCAAAAGGAGCCAGAGGAGAATGACGAGATTATCACATAAAACAGCACAGACATTTTTTTTTTCATTTAGATTCAACCCTGAGCCAAATTCAAGCAAAACTAAATGTTAAGAGGTGCTGGAAATCTTGTGTTCTGCTGTTCCCAATTGCAGTACTTTTATTCACACCCGTTAAACACATTTCATTTTCAAGTTGTTACTCTTTTACCAAATCACACCCAGATACCTTTGCATTCCATAGAAGATTTTCTATTGTGAACCTTTTTCTTAGGTCTTCAAATAACTGCTATTTAAAAACTCTTCTTCAGCTTTTGTGAGCCTAATGTTATCATTTGGGTAAAAACGTAACAAAATAAATGTGAGAAGAGGATGATCAATTTAAAGCATTATCATGTCACATTTTGAGCTTTGTTACCACAGAATATATAAAAATTTTGTGGGAAAAATCCAATCTTTGAAAAACAGTATAGCTGTCTATAACTGTCTTCTAATTTTGCCTGTCATTGTCTTCTAATTTGATCATATTTTTGGAAGGAACCAGTCAGATCACAAATGACAAAGTGCATATCTTCAGATGAACCTGTTGGTTGTATTTTCTGTAAAGGCAGTGAGGTAGGCACTTTTTCACTGTGATCAATTTAATAATAATTAAAACTTTTTTTTTTTAAAGAAAATGATTGGGTGTATTGCACCCTAGAATGTCCACTACTCTCCATATGCCATAGCAGCTGCCTTGAGAGACTGGCTCAGGTGCGGTTGCCCACAGTGTGCCTATCTAGTATTAGGTTAAATTAGTTCTCACTCTCTTCTCCTCAGAGGTATAAAACTTTATTCAAGCATGTGTAACATTGTTAAATTTTGAAATAAATAAATACCACTCACTTGAGAATTAAAGTGGGGGCCATTTGGAGATATTTATAACACCCAGTCAGGTGTTTAGGTATGTAGTTTGAAATCCTGATCTCGTTAAAATCAGTGAGACTTTTCTGGATGTCAATGGTGGCACAACATTGTTTCTATTTAATTTGGTCCAAATGCAAGCAGAGAATAGAGATCGTCTTAATGTTGAACCTCAGCCTAAGTAAAATTTTGGAAAGGGGATACTGGATGTTCAGCTGGTTTTCTAACAGAATAAATTGTGATCTTTTTGCTTAAGAAATCATCTACCTTTTCGTAAAAGTAATTTAGTGTTAGAAATTATCTGGAAGACATTTTAGGTATATAGTAAGTCCAGAAAAAAAGTGAATTCCACTGGAGAAATAATCAGTTTACTATCCAAATGAATTGAATGTGCTTGTGCTGCAGCAGCTGAAGAGCGTGCTTAAATTCAGGAGCCCTGATTACTCCATTGTCATAAATGAAACCTCTCTGTGAGTGTAAGTAGTTCTTGCACTTCTGTAGACTGGAACAGAATGATACAGCAAAACAGAAAATACAGTGTGTTATGGATCAAATCCGTTTCTGTATGTCACGCATTGTGAAGGTAAATACAAATTACTGGTGGGAATCTGAACACCAAGCCAAGTGTAGTTCCCCCTATTTGGCTTTTGTTCTGCTGGTATCATCAGTTTCCTGGCTTGTAGTACAATGCAGCCAGATGTTCAGATTCACAGAAGGCCAAGAATTATTCCCTTACAGAATATAAAAAGTAAAACCTAGGTGATGTAACTCATATTCAAATGTAAATACACTGTATGACAGGTATAAAACTGCTGAACTAAATGGTATTTCTCACTGTTTCTTTCAGAAGTACCTCAGTTGCAGGGTAAAATATAAGGACAGAAGATACTGACCTCCTGGCATCAGGACCAGAGATACTACCCTACACTTCACCATCAATTAAGAGCAATTGAAAACCACCTCTCAGAAAAGCTGATCAACCCATGACATCAGTGGACATCTTTTGTAAAACACGTTTTATGTACTTCTGCTGAGATCCTTTTTCTACCTACCACATGGTTCTATATTACTTACTGGGCACTGATGGTAGCCTCCAGAAAGTGCAGCTCCAAATGGTCAGCTCCACCCTTTAGCAAGAAGAAAACCTGGATACTGGATAGTGACAAAGTCTTCAGAGAAGATGGTATACAGAGGAAAACAATTAGTTTCATGCCATTGTTTCTTCCTGTTAACAGCCAAATGCTACTGGATACTCACCCTGATGCAAAGAACTCATGGCCAGGAATACGCTCACTCCATCCGACTGGATGGGGACATCATCTTGGGAGGACTGTTCCCTGTCCATGCAAAAGGGGATAGAGGGGTGCCTTGTGGGGAGCTCAAGAAGGAGAAAGGGATCCACAGACTAGAGGCAATGCTGTATGCAATTGATCAGATTAATAAAGACCCTGATCTTCTTACCAATATCACCTTAGGTGTCCGGATCCTTGATACGTGTTCCAGGGACACTTATGCATTGGAGCAATCCTTAACATTTGTGCAAGCATTGATAGAAAAAGATGGTTCAGATGTGAAGTGTGCAAATGGTGATCCACCTATTTTCACTAAGCCAGACAAGATATCAGGTGTGATAGGTGCTGCAGCAAGTTCTGTGTCCATTATGGTTGCAAATATTTTAAGACTTTTTAAGGTAAGGAGCATTTTCTATATTTCTTTTAAATTTCAAGCACAATGAAATAAGTGGGGTGATTGTGTTGTGTTACTTTCAAAAAAGAAACAACTTTTTTTTTTTTTGATTCAGAAATCTGAAATGACTGGTTTGCCCTTTCAAAGCAAAGAAAAAAAAAAGAAAAAAATGACTGCAAACCCTAGTTTAAGGTGCTGAATGCTGCTTTTGAAGGGTTGAGCAACCAGAGCACATTTTAGTTCTTTAGGGATTTATATCCTTATTTTTTTACTACTCACATTTTCTCCGTATTGAGCATTTATGCTCATCAAGACTAGGTTGAGATTGATTTCCCAGATTTCCATGAGAATGAAATATAAGTTTTAAACACAAATCAATTTGTAGGAAGACCGGATAATTTCCTTAAATGGGAAGATATGCCAGTAACAATCTAGTGCTATTGATGTGCATGTCTAGCCAAATGAAGTGTACTGAAATACCTTTGATTTCCTTGAAATCTTAACCTCCTCCATATTTTTTACAAGATAATATTTTTTTTGTGGACCTTGTTATTACTTTGTGAGAGATTACTTTTGGGCAACATTTCTACTGGCATTTCCTTCCATGTACTTTATTAGGCTCTGGCATTATAAATAATGGAAAACTAAACATGCCACTTTTAAACTTGCTAAATTAGATGGGAAGATGAACACATTCTAATCAATCAACTTAGCTGTAACAGATCAGGCAGCAGACATTTAATTTTGAATCCTGTGCAATGGCAAACAGGTGACGGTAAACTCAACACTTTTTCTACACATTGAACAGCTGTAACTTTTGTCTGAATCTACTACTGTCCTACCGCTCTCTGTTATCCAGACTCTTTCCTTCCATTCAGAAATTTTGCTTTGTGTCCTACAACTTCTCAACTACCAAAGATCGCTTATGGAACATTTCTTTTTCTTTGGTGGAGAAGATTCTAGTGATGTTAAATATTACTGTCATGTATTTTGCAAAGTGTTGCACTTGTTTTCTGACTGTTGTAACTGAGAGACTGATTAGAAGTAAGGAAAGAATTGCTTTATTTTCTGAAGGTTTCTCAAATTGGTAAAGAGTGTTTCAGTCATTTAAAGAAAAAATTTTGTCCTTCCATGAAAGGCATAATGATGGATTTACAGTTCAGTGGAGGGGCAAAATATCTACTGGGTTGTGGTCAGATGTTCATTACATTTTCAAAACTGATCCCTGGCTGCACTTGCTGCACAGGTTTGAGAGTAGTGGACTTGTTCAAGACGTATGTTTTACTTGTGAAAATCAAGTACACAAAACTGAGCTAAGCCTTAAAAATGTTCTATATGGAGAGCAACTCTGGAGCTGTGCCTGGTGGCGGAGGCCTGTCTCCCCTGGGAACAATCATGCATGCTGCAGGAGGTGTCTGTTTTTAATTTCACATCCTTTTTTGGAGTTGTGTTTCTCTATTAAATAATGCATAGTTCTGAAGGAATGATAGATGGAATGGTCACTTTAATACCCATCATAATGCAGGGCCACATAGACTACCATTTACAGCCGGCTTTGAGTTGAATACAGTGCCGTAGACCGATTTAAGAAACTAAGCCCTGTCAGACATGCATTAACTGTGAATTAAGAGCAGCAAGAGGGAAAGAGGCCTATGAATTGTCTAAGATAGCAGCAATTTGTCTTCTGAAACCATGACAGCTACCTCCTGATTTCCATTATGCAATAAGATTGCAAATAACGTTCTACTGCAGTCTTAATCAATAGAGGATCATGTGATATCCCCTCTGGGGAAAGATCTTATTTACCCATTTAATTGATGTAACACAGCTGCTGGCAAAAGGAGGAGACATCTCTTTTAGTTTTAATTATAGATCCTGCACAAATATTCTTAATAATGTAAAAATGACAAATTATACCCTTTAATGTCTGATGTTGGACCTGCATCTGAAGTCTGCTTTTACACCTTCCTTTCAGAAGCAGATCTATCTCTGCATGAGTAAAGGCTTCTGAATAAGGCCCTCATTTAGCAGTGCTGTAAAAACTCTTCACAATGATTACAGTCAAGAGGATAAGGAAATTAAGGGTCATTTGTCAGAAATATAGAAGTATAATCCAGTTTGGGTTGTACTCAGACCAAAGACATGGACTAGGATTCTCACCTGATGCATCCCCACAGCTCTGCAGCTGAGAAATAAGACCTAGGTCCATGCTCACCAAGGCTCCAGGTATGAAATTGTGTTCACTGTATCTTGGCATATGCCAAGGTTGTGCACTCAGGTGGTGTGAATGCTTCTACTTTCATTGAAGTCAGTGATCATCCTTATGCAAATACCTGATTCCATTATATCCAGGATGAGTGTGATTCATCCACATTTCTGTCTAACAGTTCTGTTCAACAAGTTGAACCTGTAATTTGAAGTTCAGCATTGCTTTAATATCTACTTTGACGTTCCTAAATGTCAGGACTACATATTTTTTGAGAACATTGCAATCCAGTGAAATTTTAATCTATGATGAAATTGTGAGAAGTATATCACTCAATGTGAATACACAAACAAAGACAGCCTGAGAAATAGTGTGCTCAGCAGTTCAGATTTTCATGCTGCTATTTTTCTTCTTCTTGCCATTTTTTTCCTTTCTTTTATTGATTTTACAACATAAAACATACAGGTCAATAGCCCCATCTGATGATCTAGTGGATAGCATAAACTGATTGATAGTCATGGTATCCTTTTATCTAAGTGTTTTCATGAGAAGAGGAGAGGGAGGGCACCACAGAAACTGACCTTGATCTACAGCCTTTCTCCTGGTCAAATGGCTCACCTTGAATTTTTCTCTGTCCTATCTCCTTTTGTGAATTTCCAGGCATACCACCTCTTAGCAGGTGATTTTCTGCCCTTACTAGGTACAAAACATTATGGCCCATATTCAGATAGCTTAAATTTCACCTGTTGATGGTTTTAGACCTTTCAGGTGCACTTTACAAACAGGAAACACTTGTTGAATGAATTAACTGTTTGAAAGTGGAGCTGTTATTCCTTGATGATCTAAGGAGACTGCGTTTTGCCTTATGTTACTCTGATGCCTGATGCAAAAAAAAAAATGTGAAACAGTTGCTTGTTAAGCTTTCAGGACTTGGAGGTGGTCTTGCTGAAAATATAGTGGTAAAAAGGAGAGGACCTTCAGAGGCGAGCACAGAAGGACTGTGTTGGGTAGTAACACAATACAGCTACCCACTCCAACAGTTCTCTGTGGACATCAGGACAGATTGTCTCCAGTTGAAGCCATTGGCTTGTCATATTATTGTAGTTTTATAATTTTACTGTTGTTTGTGTCAGAAAGCATCAGGAGTGGGCTGCTTCACAAGGGAAATTGAGATGAGCTGAAGTGACAGCAAGGCAAGAAGGCAGTGGTCTCACAGCCTCACCTAACTGAGAAGGACAAAACAGGTCCATCCATGTAACCAAGTTCAGCCAACAGTCCAGTGGTGGCCAGACAAGTCCATAGCAGTGAGGCAGGTTGATGGTCAACCAGGAAGTCAGGTCAGCAAGGCAAGGTCATGATCAGCAAGGTACACAGCCAGGAGAGTAGCTTAAGCAGGAGCCCAGGGCAAGGGCCAGAACTGAATCATTGCTGCTGAGTAAAGAAGGTAGGCAGAGGTCTTGATGAAGTTTCTCATTACTCTTCCTCACAGCTGTTTTCCCGAGATGCATCAGGGACGAGCATCTGCACCATATTAGAGATGACCTTGAACACATGGAGTCAAATCCAGGGCTGGGAAAGGGAGGGTATTGCAGAGTGCATTCGGGGTCTTGGCAGTTTCTTAGCATTTCACATGGCAGTGAGTGTAAACATTGGACAGACAGGCACAGTCCAGTCTCTTTCCTTTCTTCTGGTGCACCAGGAGCTTCTCTTTCCTCTGGGTAACAGAAGGTGACTTGGTGACTTTTTTTTCCTTTTCTTCCTTTTTTCTTTCTTTCAGTCTGGAAATCATGCTGTCAGGTTGGCTTCTGTTTGACTGGTGGGATCTATTGAGAGGCTGGCTGTCCCTACTGGCCAGCTCTCAAGAGCACAAACGCAACTTTTCTATTGAGTGCATCATGCAAAATCTTTCTCTTACCTCCTTCCCTGGCTTCTCTCACTGAAATTTTGACTTCCTGTAGGGTGCTCAGGCATGGCCAGGTAGTATCGGTTAACTTCTTTGTGTGATGCTCACAAGTATTTGGGCTGTTCCTGGTCCCTCAAAACTTGGCTTGAAGGAAACAATAGACTCTGCAACTTAGCTCACTTCATGTATTCACTTGCTCACTTGCCTGTATTTGAAGCTTCTACTTGTGTAATATTTGAATAACTCATGTCAATGGTTAAAATCTTCTGGCAAAAAGAAAAACAGTAGTTTATGCTAGTGTCCTTCTATCTAAAAACCTCACGTTATTTCTGAACTTGGTACACTCCATCTGTCACCTTCACACATCTTCTAGCCAATGTCACACTGGGAGCAGCCTAGGGATGATGGTTTGCATGTGAATTGAGATGAGTGGACAGTATGCTTGGTGAATTATGGTCTTAAGCTTGTATGTATATATTTATGTACCTGTGCATAAAGCCAAAATATTAATTAACAGTTTTATTCTTTTTCTTGCCTTGTTTTGCCTTGCCTTTTGCCTTTCCTTGCCTTCTGTTTTCTTCTCTTTTACGAACACTAAATGACTTATTTCCTCTTTTTGGTCAAATTCCCTTGCTGCACAACTGTAATCCACATTCATAGCTGCTGTCTGAAGGGACTAATATTCACTTCATGCACATTTATTTGCCTTATACATTTCATACTCATCTCTTCAAAAGTACATATGGCAATATGAAGTTACTCTTTCAACTTTATGTGCAACCATTTGAAATGTGAGGGATAGTTTCTTTCAGTAAATATAGAAGTGAATGTATTAGTTCCCCAAGCATTTTGTTTATTTGCTTTGATTGTTTCCTTGCCTCATTTTGGGTTTCAGCATATGTCTTTGGCTGACAGTCTTGCACAGCTAGCAGGGCTGTATCTAGATGCTGCTTTTTTAGGCTCAGTTGCAGGTCTTTTTTGTTTTTTTTTTTTTTTGGCTGCCATTTGGCACCCTTGCTGCCTTGTGCTCCAGAACTGCACAAAACAGCAGACGGGCCTCCCAGAAATGAGGGCATTTCCATTGTACAGAGCTGAACCTCACTGTACTTCGTAAATGCAGGGCTATGTATTTAATTGTGACAACAGAGTGCACCTCATGATTAAAGAGAATATGATGTAAATAAAATGCAATAGTATTTTGCCACAAGATTTCAGAGAGCCCATAAATACTTTTGTGAGGGAACCGGAATTATACACAGATCCTGACTCTATATCTACAGAAGTTTTTGCACCTCATGAGCATTACTGACTTCAGAGGCTCCAGAGGGACGCAGGAGTCAGTCTATTCAATATCTGACTGCAGGGCCTCATTACCATATGCTTCATAAGAAGTGAAGAACAAGCTCAAGAATTTTACCCTACATATTGGCATTCATCAATAAGAGAGTGTGCTGCAATCATTAAAACATATCAATTTTCTGTTCACTGTGTCATGCTGCATTTGTCCATAACCTTTTCTGCTGCATAGCATTTGAAAATTGAAATAAGATGATTTTTTTTGATGGGTAAAACATATGTGGAAAATCTTGTGTGGTGTGAAGAAAAATTTTTAGTAGGGAGAAGACAACTGAAACATTTTGAAATCAGCTCTTAAGATTAACAGATTTGTTTTACTTTTGTTCTAGATAATATTTTCACTTTCTGAATCATTTTTAATTATAAAGGGAACACATTGCCAATATATCCCACTTAATTTTACAATGTTTTTTGTAGCTTATTATGAGCACATATCTGTTTAAGTGCCTGAGCATCTTGTCTTGTTATTGGCTGGAAAATACCATTACAATAATTCCCTTTTTTTTTTTTTTAATAATTCGACTTCTTTTACATAGGTACAACATTCATATCTCTTTATATTTCCATGGTAATAGATACTTGATTATGCAAAAAAGCTCTTTTAATCCAACCATGATTCCTCTGTCAGTAGCAGGTATGGCTAAGAGAGGCAAACGCCAGGTCAACACCAAGATAAAATTATAGGTAAACCAGATACTTTGCAAGCATCAATAATGAACCAGCTGGGAAATTTTTTAGTTGCAGCTAGAGGAAATAATAGGTTTTCAGATTTTGTGAAAACTGCTAGGATTGATTAGCATCAAATTTTATTTGTGCTAAGCTGCTTGAGGCAAGAGAGTACAAAAGTAACTTGATGCATTCATTTAGTATTTTACAGTATATTAGTTCTTTAAATATTTCTATAGAGATCTAATATTTTTAGTTTTCTCCCATTCTTGGATGATGCTATAGCTAGTGGTTAGAGCAAAGGGGCAACCTGATTTTCTGTATTATTTTCCACGTTTTTCATTGATTTGCTACAAGGCTTGAGAAGCGCCTCTTGACCTTTTTGTGCTTCACTTTTGTCATTTTGATTTGCTTGTATTTAACAATTTCACAGGAACAATTGGGAGCTTGGTTAATGTTTGTTAAATGGTTTGAGATGTCTCCTGTTTTTGCAGGGAAGCTGAAGCCGTCTAAAATGTTGAGGGTTTTATGTCATTCCATAACCACACCATGTGAGCATCTTACAAAAAGAATGTAACAATTAAAGACCAACAGTCTGATTTTCCCCAAGGGCATTTGGGAATATATATATGTATATATACACACACGTATATTTCCCTCACATGATGGAAACTGCTTATGCAGAGAGAATTATTTCCCCCTTTCACGGCTGAAATTTTGCTGAGTTCTTACTACTGCATTAGGGTTGTTTGTGACAGAGGCCCCTGAGTTATTTATTAAAAAGTACCTTTATTAGTACAGATATCAGTTGTAATTTCACAAATGAGAGTGCCGAAAGGCTGAGAGGAGTCTAGCCGTTCAGCAAGGGCTCATTCACACACTGAAACACCAACTCTGCAGTAGGCTTTTTTTAAGGTCTTGTGTTAATATTAATAGGAAGCACTTTTTATGTCTCTGCTAGTAAACAAAATGTACCTATCATAGTTCTTTGGCACTGAGGGCAGCTGACACAGGCAATCCACATCCGTATCATAAACTTCTCTGTTCCCTCAAATCATGGGGCTGCATGCAGACTACTGGGAGGGGATGATTCCTGACCCATGCCGACTTCTGAAGACTGTCTGGAAATGGTGAGGCTGCTGGCTGGCATAGGTCATGGCTGAGCTATGGACCATCCTGACAGTTCAGTGGTGGAGGCAGCTGAGCTGTGGCTGAGGGATTTGCTCTGAAATTATGTGATTTACCAGCATTCATGTCACTGCTGGTTTCTTGGGACAGATCTCCTCTCCTACGTCACACTAAAGGGAAGCCAAGATGCTGCAAGGATCATTGATGCTGTTTCAGTGTTTTAGTACAGTAATGTTAGTTTTATTAGCCACAATGAGAACTAAATTAAGACTTATTTTTTTTTCCCTGGTGGATAATTGTTTCAGTACAGTGACAGCTGTGCCATAGTCTTGAATTCTGACTGTCATCAGAAAGAAGGCACTATTGTGTGTTACAGCCAACTGGTAGGTTTTGTGGGTTTGTGTATTTCCATTCTCATTATTTTCCCTAAAGCACATTGTGCTTTTAGGATTAAACTAGTTCAGAGTGCTTAAATGTATATCCTTGTGTTTGATAGCATTTATCAGAGAAAAATAGTCAGCCAAACAGAAGTCCTACTGAAGGACACTAATTCCACATGAATGAATTAAATAGCCAAGAGGAAAATGCTCCTCTGGGCTGGGATCTACATATGCTCCCAGATCAGAAAAGCAAGATATTATGTTCCCTATCCTTCTGACAGGACAATTAAGCATTTAAGTCAAGCCTTAAATTGTGAGGCTGTTTGCCCTTGGCTGCCTGTGTCCTAAATAGAGTAAAATTCTTTCAGAGGGAGACTGGATCAGGTCTATGAGTGTGGATGAATCTTTCACATTTACAAAAATAGGATGGGTTGCACTGTCACCAGACAGAACCTCTTCTCAATGAAAGGTTTTAGAAGCCTCGCATGGAAGTCATAGGTGGCTCTGTACACATTTATGAGAAGATTTTAAACACAAGCAAGGTTGGTGCCAGTTTCTTAATTCCTTCCTCATTTTCCTTTAGGATGAATCCCAGTCGTCATCTCCTTTTCCATGTCCCACCTGTCCTTTATCTCTCTCTTGTTGTCTTAAGAAAAACTACTTTTGGACCACTGTTTTTATTATTTTTCAAGTGAGTATTTCATTCCACAGTCTCCAAACATATTTTTTTCAGATGTGTTGAATAAGCAAGGCTCTGAGTTGGTCTCGGTTTCTGTGAGGCTATGAGGATGAGTGTGTCAGCAAAAGGAAGAACTGGAGTTGGGGTGAATTATGAGTGGGACCTATCTATGGGTATAACAGGAAATAAGGAAAATGCTTATTGAGAGTGAGCGCTAAAGGGAAAAGGGTCTCTCCTTTTTACATCATTGTAGGATTTCTTGTCTAGTGCTTCAGATACACGCCTAGCTCTAATTCCTCTCTGAAATAAATGATTTCTGATAGCAATATTGAGATATGGCATGGTATTCCAAGAGCTCTCTTCCTGTTGTATTTCTTCTACAGCTTGAGACTGTGCAACAGGAGCAAAAGTGATTTCTCTGAGCTGGAATAATTCATATTTTGAGTTTTGGCTTATGTTCTTTCATAGCAGGTGCCTCCAGCGTTTAGTTGTGTAGCAGTAGTATTTGTAGAGGCAGAATCAGGATCTTTATTCCTTCTTCACTGATACATTTACTTCACTGATACATGGCTCTTCTATAAACTTAAAAGTAGCAAAAGGACAATAGTCCATTTTGGGTATTATTGTACAAAAAGCTCCTAAAAACTTCCATTAGCTTTTTACTTTGATAGTGGCTCTGTCACATTTAAAATGCCATTACAGCCTTCTCCCAGGCTGGGCAAAATTTTGCCAGGCAACTCTGTTGCATTATGGTAGCACTGATCCCCCGTGGTGATTGTTACTCTTACTCAGATTCTTTGGTTTTTGTCCTTAAAGTCCTTTGAAATGTTAAGGTATTAGTGAAAAGTTATCACCAGAGTTATATTTAGACTATTCATTAGAGAAACATTTCAAAGAGTTTATAGATCCTGCAATAGTTCTTCAGGCCTGACATTTCCAAAGCAAAGCCCAAGAAAAGATCTGAAGAAAGGGTTGCCTTTCTTGCCATTCTTATTTCTTCTTCTAGTGCCATGAGTATGCTTCGGTTTTATCAATAGTGTTGAAACACAGAAAATCCCCTTCCAGAAGAGCTGACTTCCTTGAGGGCTGTCACCTAGACAAGGACTCTCCAGTCTAGAAGGTGTGCTGTATGATGCAGGTGAAGCCACAGGAGGTCTGGAGACTTGCCCATTCAGATGGTATGTGAAAGGATTATTAAGTGAAATGCAGCATGGACTAAAATGTTGAAATGCACTGCTGTAGAAGAAAATGCATACTGGCCAATAATAGAAAGGAGGGAATATACAATGGCTGTATGTATGCTTTTGCACATGTGTATTTGCTATGTTATTATATTACCATACACTCATTTGCTTTGGACTACATAAACAACCTTCCAATAGAGTATTTTGGTAACCTGAGAC
The DNA here is from genome assembly GCF_036013475.1 of Columba livia. NCBI lineage: Eukaryota > Metazoa > Chordata > Aves > Columbiformes > Columbidae > Columba > Columba livia. The sequence continues at coordinate 189,731,491 of NC_088602.1, read as the reverse complement.
AAGAAGCTCATTTATTGTTAGGAGCAGCACAAAAAGTCCTGGAGACTCAGAGGATGCTCATCCCTATGGTGTCTGGGACCAAACAAAAACATGTCCTGCAGAAAGAGACGAACAGGTTGGTATCATATACTGAGTGGAACGTGTAAAGGTCTGGGAATCCCAAGACTGAAGAAGGCTTGATGCAGGGGCAAGTCTTGTTTTCTGATTCAGATATCTGGCTTCTATCCAGTTCAGGAGCACTGGATGAGTAGTGTAAGTGACTGCATTCTGTAGCCAGCTGGATAGAACCCACTTGTTGAATTCTGCTTACTCAAAAGGGAAATGGAGTCTCATTTTTGTGTCACTTTTAGTCTTGTTCAAATGAGGAGGAATCCCTGAGAGGGCAATGTATTCCAGGGAAGCCAGTGAATTATACCACTGAAAAACTGGATTTATCCTGAGGCAAATAATGTCTTTTGTCCATGCAATATTGCACCCCGTTGGCATTACTGTCAGTAGGCTTCTGTTTCAGTGTAAGAGTTCAACAGGTGTGTAGCAACGGCAGATGTGGGTCTTAAATTATTGCTTCATAATGGTTTCAGATATGATCATGCTGATGCTCTTTAGGTCTCATTCTGCAAAGAGATATGTTCAATTGGAAGAGAGATGATTTGGTTCTGTGGCACAGCACTGATCTTGGGGGACATGATGACTTGACCTCCACAGACATGTCTCTTCAGAGCAACTTTTTTAATATGGACTATCTACAAATATGACACCCCCAATTCTACTGATAAATAGGAGTTAATAGAGCATGTATAGCTAGGATATTGTTTCAGGAGGCAAAATATAGGTTGACTATTAGAAAAAAATGTTGCCAAGAAGTACACTGTTGTACATTGTCTGAATGTTAATCCAGTTGTGTGAGATAGGAGAAATGCCAAATTTCTTACTTCTTAGTTTTCTCAAAATTAGATTGGATAGAAGTATTAAAATATACATTTCTGTATGTGTGGGAAAATAATTTAGGTAAAGTGTCTAGTGTTTTTCACTCCTAACTTCGATGGTTCTGTTTGCAATCCTTTGCATAACAAAGCACAGGAGTTGAAATTTACCAGCTGCTATATTTACTTTCCAAAGTGTGAAGAAAATATGTATTGTCCTGAGGATTAAAGGGCTGATTCTCTTTGTGCTCAGTTCAGGCAGAACTGAAATGTTTGTAATGAAAGTAAAAGCTATTAGAAAGCACGAAACATGAGAGAAAAAGATGCTTTATGCCTTCTTTGTTGGACAGGATTTGATGATGCCCTTTGAAAGTTTAAGTGTAAACATTTATCTTATTAAGCAGCATCCCTTTTTTTTTTTTGTGTGTGTTACAAAAAATTCCACTTGCAAAACCTAAATGCATTTGGAGCTGTTGTTTCAGCCTCCTGGGAACTGTTTTGCCAAATATCTTCCAAACAGCAAAAACTCATCATCTGTGAGCTAGTTCACATCTCCAGTACCAACAGAACAGCATTTTGGAAAAACGGATATATAAGGTATTTGAGACAAGATGTACTGCAGAGAAAGAATAACATCTGTAGGGCTGGTATTGGGGACTGGAATATGAAGGGAGGGTAGCTGTGCTGCACATGGGAGGATGAAAACCTTGTAGCTGGAACAGATGCTGAGACTGCCATGTTACTCAAGGTATGATTTCCTGCCGTTCTTGCCAAGTTTGAATGCTTCTTGTTTGTGTTTTGTGTGGTTTTTTTTTTTTTTTTTTTTCCTTTCTGCTTATTTCTATTTTTAGGCTGAGTAGCAAAGGACTTGTGCTTCAGGAATGAATATTCACCATTCAAGTTACACTTATTTTATTGCATCTTTGCTTATACATCAAATAATTTGTGATGCTGGCATGCAGGAGAGAATGAGAGTAAAGATGTAAAAAGCTTATGAAAACGGAGGGTATTTTTGGGATGGGTCACATAATCACTCAGCTCAATGGCCAGCTGCAAAGCTTTGTCTGAGTGTGACAGACTGCCCTTGCTGTGCAGTAGTGCCCGCTGAAGCCTTACATCCTTTGTCTTGCTTCACCACAGATTTTCTCTGTGACCTTGGGCAAGTCATGCAGAAGCGAATCCTCAGCCTGGCAGCTGATGCTGCTGGAGCCGGGTGCCCAAGTGGCTCTGGAGGATGGAAGTACAGGCTCTGCTTGCCTGGTTAGAGCACTTCTGTGCCCCAAAGGGATTTGTGAATATAAAGGCTCCTCGATAATCAGATATAAGAGTGAGGGATGGAGGCATATAAGTACCTCATATAGCTAGCTCTTAACGAGGGATTCCTTGTATCCTCTTACATAGTTCCTTCCCCTGGGTTTTGCTATGGAAGGAGATTATTCAACCCACTGTGTGACTTAAATATGCAAGTCATCAGTTTCTGGAGCAAGTGGTGAAACCTGCCTGACCTGCAATGAGAGGCCGTACGTCCTCCTTAAGAAACCATGACAGTCAAAGACAGGTCTAGAGTCAGGAAAAAATATTTTGATTATTGCCCAATAAAATTAAAATTGTTAAAACTCATCTCTGCAGTCTATATTGGAGTGATTGGTAAAAAGGAATGTCTGCCATTATTACAACAAAGCATGAAATTGAGTAGTGCAGGATAAAAGAAAACTAAGACAGGTGTGTGCAAATGTACGTTCAATTTAGCTGAGTGGATTATTTTTTGTTCTTAAATGTTTGAGAAGAGTGACAGTCAAATCAGTTTTGTAATAGACTTGTTAACTGACAATTATTCCAGTTTATTTCTTGGTGTACAGAACTCTTCTTTTGGTTTAATTTTTCATGCTGATTTCATTAACATTTTGTTTGCTTATCTCGAGCTTAAGTAAAAATCCCTACGAATAGTGCAAATTCTAGCAGCTGTGTGGCAAATAACTGCTTCATCTATTTACCGGAGTGGATCAGGGGCTGAGAGGCCCTTCCACATGTTTTAGAAAAGGTGATTCCTATTTTTAGATTTTCTCCTTTTCTGTTGTTTTTAATATACCCAAAGCAATAATGCAATATTGTGAGGAAGACTACACAAATAATTAACCAGTTTGACAGCTGAACTGAAAATAAACATGCATTTTAATCTGAACCAAAATGAACAAGTTGAATTGGGACTTGGGGGCTGTTTTTTTTTTTTTTTTTTTTTTTTTTTTTTTTTTTTTTTTTTTGTTTTTTGTTTTTTTTTTTTTTTGTTTTTAGGAGAGGTCTCCAAAATGTTTAGTTTAATTAATTCTCTTTTGGAAATGTTATAATTAACAACAACAACAAAAAGTCTTGGGTACCATTCATCAGGTGGTGGTTCCTCTCTTCTTATCACATTGTGTTTACTCATGACCTACACAAGGCTCTTTGGCAAATTCTTCCTTTTGGACTCAGATCAGGGAATCAAATTTAGTTAGGAGATGGGACAGCTCAACTCCAGTCCCCACAATATCAGACAAAACTACTTCAGAGTAAAATTAAGAGTTCTGGTCACAAAGTTTGAGAATGCTGCAGAAGTCGGAATGCTGGGACACTGTAATTTACCTACCCTGACCATCCACCCAGTGACTTTTCTTTCTGCCAAAACAGGTCTTATCTCACCAGTCTTCTGTGTGCAGGACTTTCCCTGGAGAGCTCTAATCTCAGAACTCTTTCTCAAAACTGGCCTGCAATTGTGCATCTCCTTCTTTGAAAACTCCTTCCTGCTCTTCTCCTTCTGAACAGCTGCTCACCAGTTAAAGCTGCTGTTGCCAGATGCTGTCTATTCACTGCTGATAAGCTTTCACAATGGGAATGTTTTATTTCATCTCTGCTAAAATTCATTAAATATTCATTAGAGCAATGATTTGAACTTACCTATCCCTGTTCCTTGCTGAATACTGTACTATACAGTGAATTACTATCAGGAGGGTCCAATGGAAGCTTAATTGTTTATGAAAACATGAACAGCTTCAGCAGGAGAGACTTTCATGTCCAAAAACCCTATAACTCAATGGTTAATTGTTCCCAGATGAGTAGTCTAACCACTAGACTATTACGTATAATACAGGCAGCTACTACAGCCTCATTTTTCCTTTTGGAACATACTTGTGCATTGAGAGGATAAATTACCAAAAAATGACAGATAAGTGGTGACAGAGACCAGAACCAACAGAAATTCTTTAAAGAAGTCTTGCTGAATGTCATGGGGAGACCTAACAGTAAAGCATATTTGGATACTGAAACACTCATTTAGATGCTTTAGCCATAGATTTCCAAACTTTTATCTTTAAGGTGAAGTTTGAAGGTCTTGGCCAGAATGGTAACACAAGATTTTTTCTCACCCCCATCTTCAGCTGCCTAGTTTAACATAAACCTGAAGGACAGACCCTTGTATTTGTATGAATGGCTGAATCATGCCCTGTGAGTCTGAAGTTCAAGTGGACTTTTGGAAGTGTCTGTGTATGTTCATCAATCATGGACGAAGACCTGGTGACTTCCAAAGACTAGGAATTTCTAACTACTTATTTCTAACCTACTGCTATACAGCAGCAGTGAGAATCCAACTCACTTCTGAACTTTCTAAATGCCAAGCAGGTCCTTCAGTATCTAGGGCTGATATCTCTTCAGTGCAAAACCCTTGCCATGAACTGTCTTATTTACATGCTGTCATAAATATAGATGGTTTTTGTCCTTGACATACAGGCTTGTAATTACTTTTGATTTGTTTTACACATAGGGCTTTATAAAAGGACTGCAGAGATTTTCATTTTGAATATAGAAAATTGGAGGACACTCCCACAGCAGCTATTGATAGTGATATTTGTCATTCTTTCTTTCTTCAGGCTATTGTGAATATTGTAGATACTATAGTTATTTAGGCAGACTGATATAATAATAATAAATAATGTTGTATTTTACTTTACAACTTCTATTTGCAGCAGTGCACCAGGCATCTCCCTAAAACCTAAACAGGAAATGAACCATAAAAATAACATCAAATAGACAAATAAAATTAAATAATTGGACTATGACGGAAGCTTTTTTTTAACAAATCTAACTCTAAACATTTATGTCTGTGCCATTTCTTAACTGAAGGCTCACGGTGTGGGGAGCGCTGGAGGAGGCAAGGGCAGCATACAACAAACATTTTCTGTAAGTCATAATGGAAGAATATAGAAATTATGACTTTGATTGAGATACTTTTCAATTCCACTAACTAGAATAAAATGAGTTATGAAGTTAGATGTCAATATATATGAATCTCAATGATTTTACTAAAAGCTTCTGTTGAAAAGATTGAGGGGAAAAACAGTTTTTAAGAAACATCATACACATATTTATTTCCAGTTTCTAAGAGCTGAGTTCTGCACTCCCTATACTGTACCACATGCCAAGGAGAACAGAAAATGGTGGCAGGAGCCTGAGAGCTGTAAGGAGGCAGAACTCTGCAGCCCCAGCTGGGCAGCACACTAGGGCCTTGAGGAAGTGAGAAGTGCAACACCACTAGATCAAAGTGGTTATACTTTTGGAGAAGTAGAGTTGTCTTACTCTTCAAAACAGCTTGTGCATGTGCTACTATTAGCATCAGGTTTTATCTGGCAGTGTGTCAGATAAGCACTTTGCTCCAGTTTACAAAACTCAGCCATGTGTGTTCTTTGATATGCTGGAGCAGCCTACCCTGAGCCGATGAGTTAAAAATCATCCACCCTGCCTACAGTGGCAGGTTGTCCTTTGTGTCCGGAAAGCCGACGGCAGCTGAATATTGGCTTTGCAGGAATGAGATCTTGGTATTGTGGGCCAAGTATTCTCTCATGGGCATAGGCTCAATTTCCACCTGTAGCAATGAGAATGTCTGAAGCTGGTTTAAGGGCATTAAGTGATTCACGGAAATTTCATGCAAAATGGTACACAAATGTTTCCTCTTCCTTTGCTTACTACTTAAAAGCAAAGAAACATTTATCGCTACCTTAGAAAAAAAGTGCAAGAAGTACTTTGGTCTTTTCACCACACAGGCCAGTGTAGCACTTTGGTATGGCTGACAATCATATAAGTGACTTGAAAGTTCTCTCCAAAAAGCAAGTAAACAAACCTTGCTAGTAATACTGCAAATTGCAAAATACAGCTATGGACTCACCACAGAAAAGCTTAATGGCATTTAAGGTATTTTTAGGCAAAGGATTATTGAGTAGGCACCATTAGAAAGGCAATGTTAGTAAAATTATTCTGCCGGTAAGAACTTGTAAAACCAAAAGTAACACTACTTCCATATATTTTTGATCATATTACAGTGGTACATGTGTTTTTTGGAAAATGATTTAACTTGCCATAAATGATGTCTGAACTGGCCATCTATCACTGCACAGTTTGTCAGCACTACTTACAAATCTAACACCCAGAATGACAAGTGTAATTACATGCTTCTGAAACATATGCCGTAATTTATGGGTATTAAGCAAGTATAAACAAGAGATCAAATCCCAGTGTAAGCAGTCATCCAAGAAATCATCTTGACATTTATTTCATTAAAACCTTTCTTTCTGTAAGACAGTCAGAACATACCTGAGTAGCACTATCAGCACATCTGCAGATACTTGCCAATTATCGCGTGTTTGCAAAGCAAAGGATCAGGTACATGCATATAGTTAATGCTTAACTTTCAGTTACATTTTGCACATGTAGTTACATAGGTGTTTATCATGTTCCCTTACTATTAATCTCCTACAGGAGATTAATATATAGGACTTAAATAGCCACATCTCTTTCACCGATTTTAGTTTGTATTAACATTCAATGTAATTTGAATTAGAAAACTGAGTAAAAAGGCTCAAGCCCTAGAGAGCTAGTGGTTTATTGGCTTGAGATACTGCTAGGAAGAGGAGCATAAAAAGGAGGGTGAGGCTGGGTGTTCTGGGTAAAGTATCCCCAACACAGACTAGCAGATCGGTGCTGTCCTTGCTAGGCAAAGCTGCAGACCTGAGCTCAGGAGCAGGCTGGGCGCTCAGACTCCCAGCTGGGACCTTTCAAACCCTATGTGTTACTGCAGTACCTAGAAGGCAATGGTGTTGCTAATATTGTGTAGATTGTAAAATTGATTTTTATTTCCTATTGTCAGCATTACTCCCGAGACACTATGTCTACCTTATCCTTTCTGCTAAGCAGTGCTTTACTCTGTGAACACTGCCAGGGAAATCTGAGAACTAGAATAAGCCAATATTTTGAAAAGGGGAAAAAAAAAGTGCAGTTCTGGCAAACAGTTCCTGCCAGGGGCAAAATAATGCAACAGCTGATATAAAACTGTATTAACATAGAATGAAAGTATTAGGAATGCCAGCCCACATGCAGGGATGGAAAATATGTCTTGGTGACTAAACCTGATTATCTTTTTAGCAAGATTTTGAGTTGTAAAGCTAATGGCATTGACTTTTGTAAATCTCAGTGCTACAAGTCATTCTTTGAGATAGTGAGTTCGTTCTAACCTTATCGTATTTAATAAGACTGTCTTGGAGACATATATATATATATACATATACATATATATTTAGTTCAGTTCTTCACATTAATGCAAGTGGTAGCTTGGGGTTTATCTGGATAAGCTTTTGCTCAGGCATGGGAAGCAAGTTTCATGGGAAATCACAGTATCACAGTATCACAGTATGTTTGGGATTGGAAGGGACCTCAAAAGATCATCGAATCCAATCCCCCTGCTGGAGCAGGAATGCCTAGGTGAGGTCGCACAGGAACATGTCCAGGCGGGTCTTGAATGTCTCCAGAGAAGGAGACTCCACAACCTCCCTGGGCAGCCTGTTCCAGTGCTCTGTCACCCTTACTGAGAAGAAGTTTTTTCTCAAATTTAAGTGGAACCTCTTGTGTTCCAGCTTGATCCCATTACCCCTTGTCCTATCATTGTTTGCCACCGAGAAGAGCCTGGCTCCATCCTTGTGGCACTCACCCTTTATATATTTATAAACATTAATAAGGTCACCCCTCAGTCTCCTCTTCTCCAAACTAAAGAGACCCAGCTCCCTCAGCCTTTCTTCATAAGGTAGGCGCTCCACTCCCTTAATCATCTTCGTTGCCCTACGCTGGACCCTCTCCAGCAGTTCCCTGTCCTTCTTGAACTGAGGGGCCCAGAACTGGACACAATATTCCAGATTCGGTCTCACCAGAGCGGAGTAGAGGGGAAGGAGAACCTCTCTCGATCTACTAACCACTCCCCTTGTAATACACCCAAGGATGCCATTGGCCTTCCTGGCCACAAGGGCACAGTGCTGGCTCATGGTCATCCTGTTGTCCACCAGGACCCCCAGGTCTCTTTCCCCTACACTGCTCTCTAATATGTAATTTCCCAACCTATACTGGAACCTGGGGTTGTTCCTGCCCGGATGCAGGACTCTACACTTTCCCTTGTTAAATTTCATCAGGTTATTCCCCGCCCAACTCTCCAGCCTGTCCAGGTCTCGCTGGATGGCAGTACAGCCTTCTGGCGTGTCAGACACTCCTCCCAGCTTGGTGTCATCAGCAAACTTGCTGATAGTACACTCTATTCCCTCATCTAAATCGTTAATGAATATATTGAATAATATTGGCCCCAGTACTGACCCCTGAGGCACTCCACTAGATACTGGCCTCCAACTAGACTCCGCACCACTGACTACCACTCTCTGGCTTCTCTCCTTAAGCCAGTTTGCAACCCACTTCACTCTATTGTCTAGACCACACTTCCTCAACTTAGCTGTGAGGATGCTGTGGGAGACTGTGTCAAAGGCTTTACTGAAGTCAAGGTAGACCACATCCACCGCTCTGCCATCATCCATCCACCTTGTTACATTCTCATAAAAGGCTATGAGGTTGGTCAAGCACGACTTACCCTTGGTAAAGCCATGCTGACTGCCCCTAATAAACCTCTTATCCTTGATATGCCTTGAGATGGCACCAAGGATAAGCTGTTCCATTACTTTCCCAGGGACAGAGGTGAGGCTGACCGGTCTATAATTACCCAGGTCCTCCTTCTTGCCCTTTTTGAAGACTGGAGTGACATTTGCTTTCCTCCAATCCTCGGGCACCTCTCCCGTTTCCCAAGACTTGGCAAAGATGTTGGAGAGCGGTCCAGCAATGACTTCAGCCAGCTCCCTCAGCACCCGCGGATGCATCCCATCTGGACCCATGGATTTATGGATGTCCAGACTATTTAATTGCTCCCTAACCCAGTCCTCATCGACTAAAGCAAACTCTTCCATTGACCTGGCTTCATCCAGGGTCTCAGGGGTACAGGGCTCCCCAGAACAGCTTCGAGCAGAGTAGACAGAGACAAAGAAGGCATTCAGTAATTCTGCCTTCTCTGTATCTTCTGCCACCAGGGCACCCACCCCGTTCATCAGTGGGCCTACATTGCCTCTGCTATTAGTTTTATCTGCTATGTATTTGAAAAAGTTCTTTTTGCTGTCCTTGACCCCTCTCGCCAGCTGTAATTCTAAGGAGGCCTTGGCTACCCTAGCTGCCTTCCTACATCCTCTAACAGCAGCCTTATATTCTTCCCAGGTGGCCAGCCCCTGCTTCCATGACCTGTAAACTCTCCTCTTCTGCTTGGGCATACCTAACAGGTCCCTATTCAACCACGCAGGCCTCCTGGCTCCCTTCCTTGACTTCCTTCGTGTGGGGATGCTCTGATCCTGAGCGTGGAAGAAGCAATCTCTGAATGCAATCCAGCTATCTTGGGCCCCTTTTCCTTCAAGCAGTCTTGCCCATGGGATTTCCCCCAGCAATTGCTTGAAAAGGCCAAAGTTAGCCCTGCTAAAGTCCATGGTTGCAATTCTACTTGCTATTCTGTTCCTGCCACACAAGATGCTGAACTCCACCATCTCGTGGTCACTGCAACCCAGGCAGCCCTCAACCTTTACTGCTTCGACCAGACCCTTCTTGTTAGTGAGGATGAGATCCAGCAGTGCACCTCTCCTAGTCAGCTCCTCCACCATCTGCATGAGGAAGTTATCATCAATGCACTGGAGGAACCTCCTGGACTGTGGCTGGCTGGCTGAATGGTCCTTCCAGCAAACATCAGGGAAGTTAAAATCACCCACAACATCCAGGGCCTGTGACTGTGAGGCCACTCTCAGCTGCCCATAGAAGGCCTCATCAACTTCCTCAGCCTGATCTGGTGGCCTGTAACAGACGCCCACAACAGTGACACCCCTGCCAGCCTGCCCCTTGATCCTGACCCATACACTCTCAACTCGCTTGTCATCCACTCCTGGGCAGAATTTAGTACATTGTAGTTGCTTTCTCACATAGAGAGCAACTCCACCACCATGCCTGGCTGGCCTGTCCTTCCTGTAAAGGGCATAGCCATCCATGACCACATTCCAGTCATGTGAGCTGTCCCACCATGTTTCTGTAATTGCCACCAGATCATAATCTCCTGACCGAACATAGGATTCTAACTCCTCCTGCTTATTCCCCATGTTGTGTGCATTGGTGTGCAGGCATTTCAGGACATTTCATTGTCCTCTGCTGAACTACTGCTGATATTACTCTTATGCCAATGTCTGATTCAGTGAAGGAAGTGTTTCCTCCTCAAATTGACAGTGCTACTCTGCAGCCCCTCTGATCACTCTTTTCCTGATTATGAGCCAGAAACTGGGGGAGTGTTGCAGCCAGCTTTCCTGGAAACTTTATCCAGCTTGTTTCTAAGGTTTTCTTGGAGTATTCCATGCTGGTGGGAGCTGAAATCTCTTTGCCAGGAGCTCCCTGATGGCCTCAGACAGAGGCGAGCAAGCGTGGCGGATACACTCAACACCCCTCATCCGCAACAGCAATGCAGAGGGAGGGTGAAGGAGCTGCCTCTGAAAGGCAACAAAACGAGACTGTGTTGGGGGAAGAAACCTACAGACAAATTACCACAAGGTTGTATGGTCTCTTTAGCAAAGCAACAGGGAGAATGGGGTCAGTGAGTTCAACAGACAAGTGCGGCAAACAGACATACTCTGAAAATCATTAGCAGCAGTCTGTAACATTGCAGTTGTTTGGCGAGAAAGTGGAGGAGGGGTGTTTTTCTTGTGTCTTTTTTGGGACATTTATGGTTGTATAATCTGTCAGAAACTCAAAGCTCACACACTTCTTTTCAGGATGATAATAACCATTGAAACTGGTAACTGTTATCTCATATCATCTATTTAACTTACTCTTCCCCAATGCACAGTATTTTGCAGCCTCATTTATCAATGTCTCTCTTTTTTCAAGTCTTAATGACGAAATCAGACACCAAAAGTACATGTTTTGAAAATTACACTGTCATTACTAAAAAAGAAAAAAATTCAAACCCTACATTTTATAACAAGCTGATTAATAGTTTTTCTTCATCCCCTAATAGCAGGAGAATGATTTTTTTTTTTCTTTTAATATACTGTATTGCATTTCTCATTTTACTTCTTTCTTTTGTTCAGTCACAAGCCCCAGAAACAACACACTCCTGCGTCAGGCTCATTGGCCTCATTGACAGGCTCCTCAGGACCTTGCACTGGCATTTTGCAGTTGCCTCAGGGTTTCCTTGTGGTTAAGCTACAGACACACTGTCTGAGCCTCCTTGTCCTCTGTTCAACACACTGTTTATGCAAAGGTGCGCTTTACTCTGTACTATGCATTTGGTTGTGCTATCTTACATTTCTGCTATCAGTTTAGCAAGCTGATACCAGTTGTATCACTTGAATTTTTTGTTTTCCTGTTAGCTCAGTCACCCAAGGCATTCCAACATATACATACTGAGCCAAAAGAAGTGGGATTCTTGAGTCAAGATTATTCATATTCTGTATGGTGCAATGTAAAATCCTGGCTCTATAACTAAAAAAAAAAATAAAAATTGAGCAAATACTTACTTTATCCACAAGTTGTTGCTAAAATTGTCCTGTAGGGATAGTGATAAAATCTTGATAGTTTATAATGAGATTAGGAGAATAGCTACTGCTTAGTTTGTGCTTTGATCCTAACAATCAGTTGCAAATACAAGTTTAGGAAAGAATATTCAGGAAGGATATTTGAAATTTAGTCTGGTGTCATGGAATATATTCTCAAAAGACAAATGGATAGAAGGCAAAATTGTGAGGCATGGTAATATTAGTATTGCTGCTATTTCAGCAGGAGGCTGAAGAGAGAAGGCACATCTCTCTCAGCCTGGAACTACCACAGGAGCAATACTTCCTACTGCAATATTGTGGCCTACAGGGTCCTGAGCCAGAGAACTGTTTAAAAGTTTAATTGGCTGCAAAACATTTGTTACCCGAAATCTATATCTGCTGCTTGACTTTCAGATAGACAAGGTCTGGGCTTTTTTGTTCTTTCAATGTCTTTTCAGGCTAGAAAAGCTCCATTTCCCCAAATACACAGAAAGTGCGTTTGTTTATAACCAAACATAATGTTATAAAGGATGGCATGGAATAACAAGATATAAACTCCCATTGCTTAATCTTTTCTTCACTGCATCTTCTCCACTGTCTTGGGCAGATGTACCAATTTTCAGAAAGGTAGCTGTCCTGAAATCTTCTGCATTTATTGAATATGTCAAGAGCAGCATAGGTGCTATCAAGATCTTCTTTGATTATTAGTTATTTTATCTGGAAGGTTCCTGGTGAGCACAAGGCCAAGGGAAGACAGGATTGTATGCAAAAACCATAGTCTCTCTGCAACTTTTTTTTACAAGGAGAGGAGTATTACTAATGTTGCTGTCTTAGTCCCTTCCCTATAAGAATATAATACCAGACACTTTGTAGTACCATGAATTTTATTGGAATAAACAAAATGTTCTTTGGGAACCCCTAGATTTAATAGATCATATTCATTATTCTTTAGTTATTCTCCTAAAAGCTGTTAGGTTTTAAAGTACTTAGCACCACCTTGGAATTGGCTGCAGAGCTATCAAGCGTGGAGTCATTTGCCATTATAGTCATTCCTCCTGCAGCTCTTTGAGATCTTTCTCAGCTATACCTGTGGCATGCCCTAATATTACTTTTAAAAAGTAAAGGGTGTTTCAAAAAGATAGACCCAGTTTCAAAGATGTAGTAATTTCAAATTCAGTCCATCTGTTTGAAACACTGTACATGAGGCAAGTCCTGGCTTCATCTGTATGTGCTACTATACAGACTCCACGTCAATCAAGAGCATGAGAGTGATCCAGTGATCCTGTTCAGGTCATCAACCTGTATTTCAGAAAATTCAAAGGCACTGGTGTATGATAAGATTTAAATATCTTTTATTCAGTTACAACAACGTTTATACTTTATGATGATATTTGATGGATTCATAAAGACCTCTGATAAAGAGTGTGCCTGATGGGTAAAGCAGAAGTAGGTAATGGATGAACATCTTGAGTACTAGGGGAGCTGCTTTTGGTCTTGTGAAAGTGTTGGCAGACAAAACTTTCCATACTCTTTGTCTCAGACTTGCAGGTTTTTTTTTTTTTTCATTTGAAACATTAAAAAAAATAAAGAAGTTAGGAAGTAAATTTGAATAAAAATTCAAACACATACTGTAGGAGCCATTCAAATCAACTATTTAATTGTTTACTAAGAAAAAAACCAAACCAACAACAAAATACTTCTATTTCATCCTTCTTGGTATTTCTGTTTAACTTTTTATTTGCAGGCATAAAAAAAGAAAACATATGTATTTTTTCTGCATACCAACCTTTCCTATCTCAGATCTTCCGTATGACACTTAACTTTTGCTTTCTTTGTAGGACCCATTTCAATAGCATGAGTAGCAGAACTTGACCTGTGAGTTATTTTTCCAAGTTTTAAAAATAAACCAAACAAAATACAGTCAGCTCAGTTTGCTTATGGAAATTTATACATGAATGGAAAAAGAAGAAATTTCAATATACGTGACTAATAAATTAGCAGCCTGTGCTCCAGACAGAAATGGAAAATTACAGCATTAAATCAATTTTATGTAGTAACATACCAAAACAACAGATTGTTTGGGGTACTTGAGGTAACCACCTTTCCCCAGTAATATATGATTGTCAGTAACACTTAGCGACATGTTCTTCATCAAGTTTATAGTGAAAATTTCTGACAGTGGCAGGTGAGGAATTATTTTTAAGGATGATGTCCTTCTGGTGGCTCATGCTGAGAATGATATTATTTATATTAACTGGTAAAATAGCCTGGCAGCACACAGGCAATTACCTCAATTTTATGTTTAGTGCTCTTCTCATAAATCTATGTAATGATGGCATCTCTGTTATGAGCTTACATTAACTTACTGGTTACAGTAATTGTATTGAAATAAGCAAATGTCCACCCTTTGATCAAGACAGTACAGTTACGGTATTCCAAGTAAATAATTGCTTGAGATAGATATAAGAACAGGCAAAGGCTTTATGAAAGGAAACTTTAATTGCACAATTAGATGAAGTTTAGGTAGTGTTCTTTCCTGCATATGTATGAATTTGTTCTCCATAAGGATTTGATCTCAAGAGGGCAAAGTGGACACTGTTCATTGCTTTTTTTGGCTAGGTACTGTCCTCAAAACTGGTGTTTAAAGTTATTAGTGGAGGTGAAGTAAAGTGCAGTATATATCCCCTTGGTCTTGTCAAAACCCCTTTATTCCTCGTAATATCTTAATCTGAGATCATCTCTTAAGGTGGAAAGGCGGAAGATCTGTTGTTTATCGTGCTCTTTCCTGAGGCGTCTGTTACTGGCCACTGGCAAAGACAGACCATTGGTCTGACCCAATATGGTTGTTTTCTCATGCACTACTGTAAGAGGAACTTCAGAGGTTTCCGTTGGGTGATTTATGTTTGGTATGAAGCTGAGATTTACAAAAGTGTGTATCAGGCCAGTAATCACTGGAATCATACTTCAAGTGCAAAAAACTTTGTGCTTTGTCAACTAATATACATGTTGTTTTCTTACAACATAAGAAATCTGTCTTTGGGCACCCTGGTCAGTCAGGAAATGAGTATCCTTGTATCCTTTCCAATATTTCTGTATTAGTTAATAAAGAAAAACTATAGCTTCTGTTGTCTTAGAGGAAAAGTTAAGTTCCAAAAATATTTCCTCCTTCCATGAACATTATAAATTCATCTTAATGTGCTGACCTTGGCTGTGCACATTTAAAACAGACCCATTAAGGTAAAAATAGCTTTTGAATTACCCAGTTTGACAGACTACCTGATCTACTAAGTACCTGCAAAAAATTCATTCAGGTATTCTTTGTCCGGAGTGCTTTATTATCTGATGGCAACTGCTTGGGCTGAGCTGTCAATACGCTTTAGCACCAAACATTAGAAAAATTCAGAAAGTATCAGGTTTAAGGGCATTTGACCTACAATTCATGTGTATCAAAATCACTCTAGAATGAAGTGATGAAATCAGATTTGCCACAGGGAGAGAATGAGACAGATCACTTGAAGACCCTCTGTCTTGATTTAAAAATAACGGTGCTTATTTACTCATGAATAATTCTGAATAGCTAGTGTCTGTGCTCTTGAGACAAATACGTAAACAGGGCATTTGGAGAATACTGCAGTTCGTGGGGACTATCACTGGCAAAGCTTTGGAGTCCCAGACTTTTAATAAGGAAACACCTTGGTAGCCATGTGCCAGCCAGAAAATGGCTACTCCTCCTGATATCCTCAGGTACTTTTAACATCCCTTCTGACCTCACTGCTCTGTAATGTCCGTAGAAAGTTACACTTAAGGGTTGATTCAGTAAGGTCATTTGACACAGCTGGGAATACTCTGTCATTCCCAAGGGTTATGCTTTAAGGGGCAGGCAGTTCTGGAAATCCTGTGAGAGCCTCAGGTATTCAGAATATGTGAAAAGAGTTTGAAAGTACTTGGTTTCATCTCCTTGCAGCCTTACTGTTCATATGAGAGTTTATGAAAGGACACAGGCTAAATGATGCTGCCTGTCTTTTAGAGATGTGGGATTTCATAGGGATTTTGGCTGTCAGGTGAGTCCAGCACTGAAATTCCAGTTGTTACCATTCACTTGCTGAGTGTCAGCTGGCAGGCAAGGGTGAATGTCACAGAACCACGCTGAAGGATTTGGTCTGTATTTTCTGGGCACAGTAGAGTCAAATAAGCAAAAGAGAGAGAAGACGGAAATGGTGACATAGGTATAGCAGCAAAGAGAAAGGAAGTGAATTAAAATCCATACATCTTAGAACCAGAGGTTTATTTTTGGTTTACGTCTGTCTGATAGTAAAAATAAAAATGATAATATTATGGTTCCAACATCAATGGGAAGAATGTCACTGTGATCCTTCAGCTAGTCAAACAGCATAGCTTGGAAATTAAAGTTACTGACTGCTTTGATACGAGTAAATTTTTTTCCTTAAAGAGTACCTTTCTGAAAATAGATTTATCTCTGCTAAGCAGAAAAGCAGATTCAATATCCCACAGCATTCAGAGATACTGTGACGTTATTTCTATAAATTGTTTATCATTTCATCAAGAAATGTTATTCACTGAACTGTCTGGGCCTCTTCTTGCTAAAAGAATTTGTCTCTGAACTAGCAGCAGGACAGGACTTCCCAAGCTCTACTTTATGCAATGGCTGGTCCTTTCCTTGGTTTATCTCTGTCTCAAATAAACTAGTTATTCTTCTTTCCCTAATGAAATGAAAAAGGATTTCTTCCCCTGGGAGATCGTTTCTCATCAAAGATCAGTGGGTTATCTTAAACTTTCTACATTACTCAAATGGCTGCTTTACATCTATATTACTGCATGCGATTTGAAAAGTTACTGTGTTTTCTGCTGTTGATATGCTTTGGGTCTGCTAGTCTCACAAATTAAGTTGTTCTTAAAGCTTTTTTTTTTTTAATTCTATTTTTTAAATTTTATTTTATTTTTTTACCATCATGTTTACTGACAGACAGCAACCCAAAGACAAAATCAGTTGGAAGGTATGCTGAATGCAAGTGTTCTTTGGCTTAGGTCAAGATATTCTAAAATTAGATAGGGAATAATAGTAAGTGGTACTTAAATTCCTGCAAATCCCTCACATCCATTTGGAGCTATATTAAATCGTGATAGCATCATTATTATCTTTACCCTTGCCAACATGTCTGGGATGGCAGTAGCCCAAAAGGCCATGCTGGAGACAGAGAGTACTGAGAAACAGTAGGTAAAAGGTGAAATAAAAAGAGAATATTGGCTGAAGGAGTGGTTGCCAAAATGAAGAAGGGAAAAGCCTTTGGACTGGAGATGGCATTAAGAGGTAAGCAGGTGGACCTTTGCACATGAAAAGTAGAACAAGGACTGTATTATTTCCAAATAGTGTCATTGCTTCCAGTTTTCAAATTACTGAGATCCTCAAAAAAGACTTAAAGAGGCAAAAGCAGAGAATTGGAAGGGTAGCTATGCAGTTTGACTTTCCGAAATGACTCAGAGTCATACAAGGCTTTCTAGAAGAAAGTAAGGTAACTTGAAAACTAGATTACAGAGAAATAGAGTTAAAAAATAAATAAGAAGCAGATAAAATTAAATGTGACTTAAAAATAGCCAGAGGATTGTAGTCCTTTTCTAATATTGCCTTTAACAAGATATGGAAAGAAAAAGAAGGTTAGGCAATTAGAAGACAATTGAGATCATGTAACAACAGCTATTGATAAAATACAGATTCAGGTATACTTGGAAAATATAAACAGAGGAAAATCCATTCTTCCAGGTGATTCTTAATCACTGAGACTCTCTGAGCATCTGACCACTTACAAAGACCACTAGCAACTGAGACAGCATCAAAGACTCAAGAAAATACAAGGCATTACCCAGCTCTAGGACAGAAAAAAAGGGAAGAGTGATTACAGCAATTACCATCCAGTAAGGACAGCAAATTAGATGTATGTGTGCTATGTGATAAAGCTATAGAAAAGGACAGTGTGATTTCAGTATGCTTCCATGAAAGGATCAGAACACAGAGGAGAGTTATCAGTTTGTGTCAAACTTTTGTGTAATTTTTCACCCATATTTTTTCTTATTATATTGACAAATTAGAGCAACATTTCAAAGGTGAACAAAATAAGCTATTGTGGTCTGGAGAAATCACTGTTAGGAAAGATTTAGAGAGCTAAATGTATACAGCAGTTAAACAATGATTTAGAGAGAAAAACACATGAAATGACTACTTGGAAGACTTGAGCACTGAGGTGAAAGAAGGCCAGAGATATGTCTCCTTATAGCAGCTTATTAGGTCAGAGAAGATACATGCACATTACTATGAGTCTTTATCCTGGGGCAGCAACAGGTGTAGAAATTCCATAAATCTTATCCATCCCTACCTTCAATAGGTCAGATCTGTCAAGTTTTTGTTCAGCTTAACCAGCAATCAATGCCATGGACCTCTGGAGATCAGGTGTTAAGCAGAAATCCTGATGGTGAATGAGACTGAATGATCTTGTTACTTGTAAAATATGGACAAAATTGGTTTGGACTATTTTGTCTCTGTTTTTCAGCCTTTAATTTTTTTATTTTAGCCCTTTGTTCCAGGAGCTCACACCTGTATATAAAAGTTATATTCCTATCCAGAATGGCCAGCACCTGGCCCAGCTTATTCCCCAAGTTAAGCTTGGATATGTTCTGGGATGGTAGCTGTTGACAAAAGCCAGATCTGTGCCATTGACTTGCTGACGTTTTTACCATACGGACGATTGTATGCCAGGATGAGTCTCTCCCTAGTCTTGTCATGTTTATTCCAAAACATGCAAAAGGACTTCTAAGTAACAGAAACCAGTGTGAACATCAATTCAACCTTTGGACTTTGTGTGAGCACCCTTTGTGTCACGTAATTTCACCACTCTTGGGAAGAAAAGGGAAGGACACTCTGTGTCTCTTAATGAAAGATGTGTGGCTAGATCAGACTGATCCACATATACATGCAGTGTTCATGTTCCCAGCCTTCAGGAAGGTGCTGGGAAATCCATATTCACTCTCAAATGGGAGAATCTTTCTATCTCATCCCTACTGAGTCTGCCAGTGCAGACCATTTTATCCCAACTGTGCAGCAGATCCAAAATTTCTACCTTAAATGCCTAAGAGACTATTTAATGGTCTGTAAAGTTTAAGGAGGCTTGTAATGACAGCTTCACAAAGGCAATTGTTGATCTTGGCACAACTACAGCCTGAGACAATGAAGGTAGATATTAGTAAGGCTTTTTTACAATGTCTTATGAAATCCTAATTTTCATGTTAATTTAAATAGTCTTTTAAAATGAGAATTTAGTAACTGGACCACAAGTGAAAGGTAATAATAAATGTCTAGGTAATAAATTAGGGGGAGTTGTCTAACAGGATGCCAGAGAGGTTATTATTAAACCCTTTCCTTTACAAAATGATCTGGGAGAGAGAATTGACAGCAACTGATGGCATTAACACACAGCAGTAAGAGAGAGGAGAAGAAAGTGAGAATAAAAGAACATGAAAAGGTAGAAGGAAATTCCAAGGATGGAATTATAAATTCAAAAATGAAACAGAACAAAGGAACAAGAAAGAGAATCAAAACACTTATCCAGATCTCTCAGAAAATGAGGAAAATTAGGATTCATCCCCTAGTTTTTGAAATGTAAGTTGTATTTCAGGGAAATGCACCGTTATGCTTTGTGATGCAAAAAGCTGACAAGATTTAATGTCTTGGAAGACACAAGGGTGGAACAGAAAGCAAATCCAATGAGTGATTTTGGTATAGGAAAATACTAAAAGCAGCATGTACAACATAGGACTGAAGAGCATCAAATAACTCAGTGGAGTATAATGGCTCCTTTTCTGGTCCCATTTCGACAGCAAAGCTGCCTGCTGTTCCAAGTTCACTGTCCTCACCAGAGACTCGCACACAGGGAAGCTCCAGTTAGGATCAGGAGAAATCATAGAAACAGAAGCCTGGAATTTGGCAAGAGTTAATGCTCCTGAATACTGGGTTTTAAGAAAGTCTGCCATTTCAGGCTACATTTGACTTGGCTGGGTGCAGCAGTAATTCCAGGAATGTCTGTTACAGAATCAATGTAGTGGGGTGAGATTTTGGCCCCCTTGATTTATCAGCAGAGAAGATAAATTTCATGCACTGTACATTTGCAGATTTTTTTTTTTTTTTTCTGAATAATTTAGGGTAGTCTTAGTGTTTATAACAAGTAATTAAATGAAATGAAGTAAATAATAATTGACTATTTATTTATTTATTTATTTTTTAATGGCTGCAATATTTTCAGAGTCAAACTGTCTTCCTAAGGACAGAATATGTCATATCTCATGCAACATCTAAACCTGTACTGAGCAAAGTGCTAGAAAATGCCCTTTTAAAAGATAATCCTGTCCTGACAGATGGATGGAGTGGATAGTAATAATAATAATAATACTTTTTATTGATATATGATCTGCTTTTAACAGATAATAGCTTTTTTTGTTTTTAATTTATCCAAGTCCTACAGTTCAATATAATACATCTATTGAAGTCATGGGTGACTGAGCAGGCAATCCTGAAGACAGAATTAGGCTCTGTTATTCTGTCCTGCTTCTCTCACTCAGTTTGGACACCATTCTTGGTGTTTAAAGTGTTGAAATTCAATTATACTCAGGCAGGTCCTTCTCATCTTAGACATAATGATTTCAAGACTGAAGGCATTAGGTCCAAAAGCAAAAATTTTATGAATCTGTTTTCAGTAACAATAATGTCTTCAAAAGGATACAACAAGCTGAACTATCAGCATTTCAACAAAAACAAAAGTTCATTAAAAATGTTTCAGTGCATTTCAAAAGAGCATGACATGAGCTAACTTATTTGTCATCAAATTTATCTTTAAATCTGCACTGGGCATTTGCTCATTGTCAGTCTCCCAGAAGAGTTGAATCTATTTCTTACAGAAGGTATATATGTGTCAGTATTAGATCAGAGGAAACAGTTGTGAGTCATGATAGGGGAAAGGGACTGTTGACTCTGCACTTCTATTGGTTTAATGATCCAGAGAATAGAGACGTGGATGAAACATGAGGTCTGGAAGACTCTTAGAGTTGATCAGCTTTGCTCTGAGGTTGTTCACCTTGCCAGTAAAGCTTTTATTGGAAATAAATAAGTATTTTATACCTAATATTAAAGAAAGAGACTGGAAAATACAGTTCTGGGTATCTGGCAGATGCATAATTACATTATGAATTGTATTAATTTTCTCTCATTTTGTTTTTTAATCAAAGCATACATTTGCTTGAATTGTTGGGCTAAGGTTACAGTAGAGAGGATCTAAATTTATGTGGTCTTAAGAAGTTAAATCCTAAGAAGTTAATTCTTAAGCAGCTAATGTCTAAGCTTTTTAGGTTTCCTAATCAGAGTGGTTACAGACTATGCATATAAAGAAAAAAAGCTAAAGGAAAAGGAGGGGAATTAATAGAAACCTTTTTATTGATCACAACATATTCCAAGAAAGGAAGGAAAAAGACCTAAGTCTCATTTTTTTGAGGAATCATACCCAGAAACTTACGAAGCTTTTAACTCATAAGCAGGAGTACTTTTTCAGAGAATTATTGAGATGACATTTGAGCTTCAGATTTTAAAATGTCACTATATCATTCCTTCAAAGTATATATATTTTTTTTAAAGTATGTTTTTTAAAAAATGTGTGTGTGTGTTTTTTTTTAAAAAAAAAAAACCCTCTGGGGCACCATAGGTCCAGCTATACTTTGTTCATTTTGAGGTGCCTGTAAATGAACTTGGAAATTTAGAGAAGAGATGCCACCCACAAGTAGATAACCTAAACCAGGAACCTCAGCTAACCCCTTTTATGCTAAATAACATAACAGCTACCTGTCAGAGAGCACAGTGACACGTGATGTAACTAGTGTATCTACACATATCATTGTAAAGTGGACTTTAAACCTCAGCACTGTTGTTAGAGCAGCTTTTGCAGTTAAAAGGAACCATGCTGCTCTGAAAATCAGCTCATTGTTCAAAGTTCAAAAACAATCTTATGGGAACTCCTTATGAGTAATAAGGTAAAACAAAGCAAAGTATCTTTGGGTCTAACAGCATCTGTTTGTGATGTACAGTATTTAAGAAAATCCATTTAAACCGAGGGGTAAACCGTCTGGCCTTGTGAACCTGCTAAACCCTGTCTTTGTTGTAATATGTTCAGAAAAAGAGGGTTAGTCGAGATGAACTTGGCCAGCTGGTGCTGATGCAGCCGCAAGGTCTTCATCTGCGCCACCCCCAGGCCCGCCAGCCATGGCCTGTCTCAGCCACACCAGAACACACATCCCCTTGTTAAAGTCCCATCTCACATTTGCTGTTCCAGATTAAATTCTCTTTTCCCTGGGAGATTTTCCTGATGAAATGCTCAGGGCCATGCTGATGTGTGCAGTTCTGTTCTGCTGAGTCTTCGCTAGCACAAGCATCTCACACAGTTTTAAAGAAGAATGCACTACTTTTTAACATAAGGGAAAGATTTAACACTAGTTTCTAATGAAATTCCCAGAGCAAAACATTCATGAGGCAGGTGGGTTTGCACCCATAATTTTATGGGTATTTTAAGCCCTGAAAATATTACTATAAGAAGCATGCCCATGCAGGATCAAATCACAACAAAAAAGGTTTGAACAAATACTTATAAGCATACAGAAAATATTTTTAAATTAACTGTATTTATAGTTAAAATTTAACTGTATTTGGGCAAAAAATATAAAAAATGGAGTTTCAAAAATGATCTGTGCATATATCTACTATGGGTAATATTTAATAGAGAGACATTGGTCCCCTTTTTGGAAGATAAATGTAAGTATGGCTCCCTTAAATTTGTAATAATTGTTAATTCATTTCTGAATTTCATGACAATTAGTGGTAATAATAATAGTTTTAAAATCTGCATCGATCTTGATAAAAACACACAACCAGTCCATAACATTTACTCCAACGTCAATATTCCAGAAACTCCAGATACTGGATCAGATCCTGAAGTGCTTGATTACTATTTTTATGCACTATGATCAATACGAATGTTGCTTGCACTCAGTACTTTGCTGGCATAGCTGGAACAAAGCATATTTGACTGTTGAGAAAGACAGAAGAAAACATTAGAAGTTTTGCAGCTGTAAGATTGAAAACTGCTTTTCAGAGGAAGATAAGCTTATCCTTCTCTAATGAAATGAATAGCACTATGACAATTGTCATATTTCAGCCAATACTCAGAATAAAAGATTATTCATTTGTTATAGGCAACATAACATTCGTAAAATTTATCTGATTCTGTCATTCTGCTTTTACTGTTAGCCTTTATCTTTGTTCTTTAGAAAGGTAATTACATTCAGAAAAAATGAAGATCCAATCAAAACACTTCACCTTGAACAAAAACCGGAAAAAAAACAAACCACAGGCCAATACTTCATATCTTTAATTGATGCAATATATGAAGATTAATGCTGGGCTTAGGTAAAATGACAAGATTTTGGTACAAGAGCATTTAGTTAAAAACCAACCATATTTATGAAGTACGAACAGTTTAAGCTTACACTTCATGTGAACACAGAAGTCAGTTGTGCAAAACAAAATGTGTGCTGACATAAATCATAACTGCTTATGTGAATAACCATTAAGACTGGAGGATAAAGATCTTACCCTTCCATCCAGGATGAAGTTCCCTATCCTGTGGAGCTCTCCATCCTGTTTCTCTTCACTAAGAACTCGATAGAATCACCTGATAGACTGGAAAAACCATAACCTCAGCTCTGCATTGCTTAATTTGACCTTTTTCTAATATAGGCAGCTTCCTGGATGACCTGTTTTCAGGATTTGCTCTGTTTTGGCTTGGATTCAATTTTTTTTTTTTTTCCTCCTTCTTTATTTGAAAAGTGTTTTTGCTCAGCTGTCATTTCTATTCTTTGTTTAAAATGGCGATAAGAATCTGTAATTACAGTGATGGAATAAAGTTAAGAGGAAATGTAATGGAACGACAGTATTAATTCCCAGGAAAATTGCTGGGCTAAACCAGCCTCTAAGCAGGAGTCCTTTAAATTCCCCATGGATAAAATGAATGTAGGTTTATGTCAATAAACTAACTCTTGGACACAGATTCCCTGGGAGTTTTCTAGGTGCAGGAGTGCTGGCTCACAGCCTGGAGAAGTTAGGGACACAAAAGGGTGGTACAGGGCTGCACTTTCTGCACTCACCAGAAGGGCACTTGGCTGCAGTGGGACCATTTCAGATGGGCTGTGAGAGGTTCAGATTATTCCCTCTCCTGTGCTGTATTTTCAGAACAATCTACAGAGCTGACCTAAAGAGTCTGTCCTGCTAAACAGTCTGTAAAATGGTGAACAATCAGGACATCAACAGATGCTTGGTGAAGATCATGGAGTTCTTTTTAGAGGTTGTTTAAACCATGGTCAGCAGAGAGCTACAGTTTGCATCACTCTTTGCTAAGATGAGGGCACAGGCTGTGTGTCAGGAGGCAGTGTCCTTTCTGAGTCCGCTCATATCGTGCACGTACAGTGTGTAGTATGTGTCCTTGGCTGAATGCAGTGGCTGTATTTCCCTCTCTTCCTATAGCACAGCAAAATCCTTTTCCCACCATGGCAAACCAGATATCAACCGTGTAATTGGTGCTTGTCTGTGGATGGACTCCCTCTGGCTATTTTCCGTACAAGAACCATTGTTGGACTGGCCACATTGCTCAAGTTCATACTTCAAATCCATCTGTAGGTTTCTGTCTAGAAAAAACATAATTCCCAGAAACAAATATAATTATGCCTTACTATGTTTAAATGCAAACTATTGTTGATAGGGCTGTAGGTGCTGGAAACATGCTTTACTCCTGACATTGAGTAAAGGTAGGTAGTACATGCCTGTGTTTCATGGGAGTGTGTTCACACAAATCAAACTGAATTTGAACTGGAGAGAACCCTTGTAGGGGGAGAAAACTGCAACTAGATTAAGGATCTAATTAGAGCCTGTGTATCTTGAAACTACGGAAGACAAGACTGTGTCAACAAGAAATAGTCTTCTTTAAACTCTTCTAATTTTGTTCTCCACATGTGATAGTGGGTTCTTGGCCCTATATACCCTGCTTATAATTTAAATGCTTAAAAAAAATGCCATTTTGGCCACCAGAGGGCAATGATTTCTTCTGTTCCTCAAAACCAGAAGTAATCTATTTTGAGTGAGAGTCAGACATTAATATAATCCCTGACATTTTTGAGCTTTGTAGTGTGGATACTTTCACCTCTGAGTTCAAAACTGGCTGCTGTTTGTAGTCACTCAAATTTCTTCACTTTTGATAGTTAATTGCTGTATGTGAAGCAACTTTGGTCTTTTCAGTTTGTTTTTTTAGGTACAGATGTCTACAGCACAGAATTGGTAGTTGGCCTCTGTTCTGGCAGGTCAGTTAAGATTTATTTGTCTATTAATCTACACACAAACATCTAAGCTCTCTACATTTTGACTGAACCAACTTCATTTTTACTAAAGAGCTTATTAAAATGATTTTCATATGTGATATCTGAATGGGAATTAATTTTATGAAGATTTTTCCTTATTATATGTTGCCCATTGAGTTATTTCTTCTAACTGGATTTTGAGTCATTATGATAGCTTTCAATTAAAATTTCAGTAGAAAGAGTTAGGAGCTATTCAGGGAAAAACTATCGAAGGATATTATCTTTGTCTTGTAAACAAATTTCATGCCAACATGGAGATTTAGCAGATGAGTTGCCAGAAAATTGCTGGCTTTCTTGCTGCAAAGCTCCAAGAGATGTCACTGAACAACTGTGGTCAGCAGATTCGCAGTCTTTTCAGATTTTTAAAGTATTTTGGGTTAAGGCACTCTTACAGCATGCATGACTAATGGATTTATCCTGAATGATGTTTATTCATCTTGGCCTTTTTTACAGAGTTTCTAAGTAGCCACCTGTCTCATTTTGGTGACCAGGGTCTCAAAAATCAAGCCACTTGTCTGAAGCGGAGCACAGATAGGATGTCCTTTGAGAGAGATTGTTAGTGTTTTGGTGGAATTATGAACCTGAGCTATGTGGAACAGATATAAATAGGACCATCAAGGTTTCTCCAGTATGCCCCTGCTGTTTCTACTTGCACCACCTACTAGAACCTCTACAGACAGAGAGGAGGAATGTGTCTGCAAGTGAAAGAAGCTTTAGCATCTGCTTCGGAGCAGATGCTCAGCATCATGTGATACCCAAATTAGCTGGCCAACAGCTTCAACCTTCCTGGAGTCAGCTCCTGTCCTAATATTTGGAAGAACAATCCTTTGCAATAAGACTCTTGCTGAGCGACCTGTGGATTTATTAATTACAAATCAAGCTGAGCTGTCACATCAGCCTTCTGTTCTCATTTTGAGAGCCATACAAAATTTCACTTAGGAAGTACTGATTGCAAGTAACTTACTTTGTGAGATCCTTCATAGGTATTATTCCTAAAACAAATCAGTAATACTGAGAGGAGTTTGGAAAAGTGTTTGCTGTAGAGAAGCTTAACAGATTGCTAATAACAAAATAAGAGAGTAACCATTCAGATTATTATTAATAGTAATTTTTAAACTTACCAAACAGAGCAGTTTGTAGTTGACATGCCAGGCTTGCAATATGTAGCCTTCTTTGTTACCGGAGACTCAAGTCTGCACAAGGCTGATCATCTCCAGCCAGGCTCTGTGAGCAGCCTCAGTGCACATAGTTTTAATTCTGTGTAATGTGATACATAAAATTTCTACACTAGGACCAGTTCTGCTTGTGCAGCAGAAAGCTAATGAAGGAAGCATGAACTCAGTTTGCCAGTATTCTGAAGTGGAATCCCTAAATACTGGGAAATCTCTTCCAGCAATGTAGCTCTTTTTGCGCTTTCATGTCCATCCCACAGTGCAGTGAGCCAGGGAAAGCAGAACACTGAGCAGCAGTGCTCCGGTAAGAGCCTGCTGCAAAGGAGGCAGATGGAGACCAGAGAGGACTCTTAAGTGGCTGCTTGATTGAATTCTCCATGTATCCTGCAGAGGTTACAACAAATCAATTTGTGAAATATCCTGGTTTATTTCACTCCACTGAAAAACTGGTTAAAGCTGGATGAATGAGGCTAGTTGTTTTTAACTTATGAGTATTTGGCAGTGTAGAATGAGAAGATTGAAAAGGTCAATTAATCTATCACTCAATCAATATTGATTCTTATTTCTGCCACCACAAAGAACCAGGTAACAAGATGCTTAGTTTAAGTGGGTCCATGAAATGCTGTTGCAGACTAAGGCCATTGCAACACTCCATCACAATGTGCAACCTTTATTAAGAGAGACCCAAAAATACAGAAGTTTACAGTGGGTGAGTAGGAAATCTCAGTCTCTGAAATGATGACAAATTAGGAGACAGCTTAAAAGTGGGTTCCTCTCAAAATTTTCTTTAATTCGTGAAGCATTTGCCTTCAAACAAACGAACAAAAAGAATCAAATGCTTTAAAATCTGGCTTGGTTTGCAGTCTGTGTGGCAACTTAAAGATCAACATTTTATTAAAAAAAACCCAACAAACAGGATTTGTAGGCCATGGAATAACATTTTCTGAAATTCTAATCAATGAGGTTGTTGGAGGGGTTAGGGTTATTTTATTCACAGTAGATTTGGGTACAGGATATCTGTGATAATCAGGCTATTGTTGCTAAAAAGAATATATTTGATACACCCAATTTTCTGCATGTAAGTTTGAAAATGTTGATACAGGCTGATAGCCTGAAACATCTGATCACATCATAGTTGAGACTGCAGGCCAGATCCTGTTCTCCTAAGTCTTGTCCTAACCAGAATGCAAGTGTATGAATTCCCGTTACACAATGATTCAACCCTCTAACCTGTGTGCACAATCCTTTAAATACATCTCTGCTTGTCTAAAAGTTCTTATGGCATCTGAAGTATGTCATAGAATCATAGAATAATTTAATTTGAAAAAGATCCTTAAGATCATCAAGTCCAGCTGTTAACATAACAACACTGAGTCCACCTCTAAAACATGTCCCTAAGTGCCACATCTACACCTGCTTCTGAGTCTTTATGTCACTCATAAGCACTCAAACACTATTTTCTAGAGAGATAAGATTTTCAGCTTCATAGCAGTTTGGGGTTAGGCTGCTTTCTGATGCAGAAAAGCTCTCAAAATCAGTAGTGGGTGAAGCTACAACTAACTGTGGTGGCACTAAATAATAAGGTGAAAAAACCCCTCTTTCCTTGGGATGTGACCTGGTGGGATTGCAAGAAAGAGAATCACAGAATCACAGAATGTTAGGGATCGGAAGGGATCTCAAAAGATCATCTAGTCCAATCCCCATGCTGGAGCAGGAACACCTAGGTGAGGCTACACAGGAATGTGTCCAGCTGGGTTTTGAATGTCTCCAGAGGAGACTCCACAACTGCCTGGGCAGCCTATTCCAGTGTTCTGTCACCCTCACTGTGAAGAAGTTCCTTCTCGTATTTAAGTGGAACCTCCTGTGCTCCAGTTTGCATCTATTGCCCCTTATCCTATCACTGGTTGTCACCAAGAAGAGCCTGGCTCCTTCCTCGTGACACTCACCCTTTATGTATTTCTAAACAATAATGAGGTCATCCCTTAGCCTCCTCCAGGCTAAAGAGACCCAGCTCCCTCAGCCTTTCATCATAAGGGAGATGCTCCACTCCCTTAATCATCTTTGTGGCTCTGTGCTGGACTCTCTCCAGCAGTTCCCGGTCCTTCTGGAACTGAGGAGCCCAGAACTGGACACAATATTCCAGGTGTGGTCTCACCAGGGCAGTGTAGATGGGAAGGAGAACCTCTCTCAACGTACTAACCACCCCCCTTCTAATACACCCCAGGATGCCATTGGCCTTCTTGGCCACAAGGGCACAGTGCTGGCTCATGGTCATCCTGCTGTCCACCAGGATCCTCAGGTCCCTTTCCCCTACACTGCTCTCCAATAGGTCATTCCTCAACTTATACTGGAACCATGGGTTGTTCCTGCCCACTTGCAATACTCTACATTTGCCCTCGTTACATTTAGTTGTATTTTTCCCCACCCAACCCTCCAGCCTGTCCAGGTCTCGCTGGATGGCAGCACAGCCTTCTGGCATGTCAGCCACTCCTCCCAGTTTGGTGTCATCAGCAAACTTGCTGACAGTGCACTCTATTCCCTCATCCAAGTCATTGATGAATATAGTGAATAGTACTGGTCCTAGTACTGACCCTTGAGGTGCTCCAACAGAATAAGGACATTGTGACTCTTCCATAGCCTGGCCAGGACATGTCCACCTATTTTTTCCGTCTTTGGAGATGGCCTAGCCCCTGACATGAATTAAAGCTGTTAAAACACATCAAGCTGTGGTCCTTTGTCTGTGCCATAAGGAGTTCCAGTTTCACGGGGCAAAAGAAGCCATGGTGAGGCAACCTAATTGTAGTTAAAATGACTCAGATGACAATACCCTTGTTTTTATGTAGTTTTCCCCCAACAGTAATGTCATGTCACATGGATATAGGTTTCCAGGAGCAAGAACTACCTTCCTGGGTTGTACTCTACTAGAAAGGCAAGGAATCTCACCACACCTCTCCTCCCTGCCGGTGCCCTGCTGATGGATGATGAGGGCACTCGCCTTAATGTATGGCATGGGTTCAATCGTAGTCACACTGATTGCATTCAAGTTCAGCAGCTACCAGAAATATATATATACCAGTGCCTAAATTAGTAACTCTGGGGGTGGGCTTACATTTTGTAACAAAAAGAAGAGCAGACTAAAATAAATCAGTGTAAAGAAGTAGACTCAGAATATTAACTATGCATTAACATTAATTTCAAAAGCTTAAAACTTTTCTCTAAAAAGCAAAGCGACACAGAAGTGCTCAGGCATTCCTGACACTTTTTAATGACAGGAAAAATGAATTAAAATCTGTTTGCAGTACCTGGTGATGTCAAGCAGCCATTACATTCTGAAGGTAACTCCACTTTTTTTTTTTTTTTTTTTTTAATGCTCAGTGCAACTTTTTAAGCCCTGTCTTGTGAGAAAGTACTTTGCTGTGTCTGCAAGTCAGCCTTTGTCATGGCTACAATCACAGTTTTTATTTCTTTTACATGTAACAAATGAACAAAAAAAGCAATTATTTAAATTATTTTTGGCTGTTTTTTCTGTTATTAGATAAGAACACACAATTTCCTAATAGGATATTATGTACTAAGTTTATACAATACATATGGAATATACTGGTTTAATAGACTACTTTTGATCTTGTGATTACTATGGTCTAATGTTTGAAGTGGGAAAACAGTTTCTCAAGTGAGTTAATCCCTGTTCCTTTTTGAAAGAATCAAAAGGGGGAATCTCATTAGTTTATGAGTCATAACGTTGACTGTGTCTAATTAGATAGCTGGTTTGAGTGAGAACCATAGACTAAAATTGACTGTAATTTTATTTTGATTGACAAATGATTCATTTGCTACAGAATAATAATAATAATAAAACCCCCACAAAAATAAAATGAGTATTACATCAACATTTGGATACTAGCAACTACTGCTTGTCTGGAATTTTGTGATGAACACTGGCTTTTTTGCTTTGAAAATGATGACTTACTGAATACAACTTTTTAATGACAGTGTATAGTTGTATTAAAAATCTGGTCATGGAAAATTTTCCAGATCCATCAAGAAGTTTCTGTGCTTAGAAACATATATAATTTACAGATAGCCCTCAATCTGACCTGAAATATTAGTGTATCACTTCTCAGTTCCTAGTTAGACATCTAAACTTTGGTTTTCCACCTTTTAGAAAAACTGATTTTTTTTGTGTGTGGAAAAGTTGAGAAAATCTTGTTTCCACCCTCATACCGAACAGAAAATATTTTGAAATCTTGAAATTATTGTTGAGAAAGAGAAATCTTTTCCCATCCAGCTCTGACAGCACCTAATTGTAAACTATTTGAATAAACATGTGTCTGAAAATGTTGTATTCATTGTCTTTAGTATTGTAAAGAGCTGTCCTCTGGCCTTTTGTAATTATTTTCAAATGTCATCAATAGTATTTACAAATATTTATGTGTTTATGTTTTCCTTGCATCCATGCACTGACAACAGAAAAGAACAGCACAATATATACAGAAAAGCAAATAAGAAATGGGAATCGGTTCTCTAATTTAAATGGCCCATGTAAGAACAACATACTCTGTAGTTATACTAAGAAATATGACTGTTGTAAGTTCTGATGACACAAATTGGAGTTCCTTGCGTTGTGAGAATAAATGCAGTTTTCCCAAAGTCATTAGACAACAATATATTTCATCATAGATATGTTCTTATGGGAGACATACTTGAGACAACAGAGGAAACTTTAGGACAAACAGAAACATATTTAAAGGATTATGCACATGTGTCAACAGGCTGGACAGCTGTTTGAGGGGAATTCATACACTTGCATTCTGGCTTAGGCAAGATTTAGGAAAACAGGATCTGGCCTGCAGTTTAAGCTGTGATGTGACCAGATATTCCAGGCTATCGGCCTCTATCAACACTTTCAAACTCACATGCCAAAAACTAGGTGTATCAAAGACATTCAGATTGAGCAGTGAACTGAAATAGGATCTCTCTAGGTAGAAAAGTCTGGAAAATGCTTAATCTTTTGTAAATTTATACTCCTTCCCCCATACCCTCTCTTTATGCAGTCCCCAAAAGCTAGTGTTAATGTTGTTGTAATGCTCTACATAAATAGGGATCTGAAGAGAAAAGCAATTCAGAATAGGGGAGATGGATACTGTAGCTTGAAGATCGCAAATTTACTAGCCCTGAAAGGTTTTATGCAAAAAGCATGACTACCTGTTTTTAGCTATAGCGATATGTCTGAAACATGACTGATCTACTTAAACCACTATGTTTTCTGGATATCTGTGCAGCATGTTCACATCTATATACCCTGATCTCCTTATTCAATATCATAGTAGAAATGGTGACTTTGTATTTTTTGTTTTTTCACTCTTATGTAGTGTTCATAGGGACAGAAACACTTCCCTGAAGGTATGTAGTTGCAGCAAGAGGACAATGAGGAAACAAATACATTAGTGAGGAAGAGGGACACTACAGTAATCTTGTTTGTTGGGAGTATATATTTTAAGATCTCTTTGACATAAGAATATTTTAACAGATATACTTGTACCAGATAATGCAAGGAACAGGAAAAACAAGACAAACTGGACAGTGCCCTCCGACACATGGTGTGAACTGTGGGGTTGTCCTGTGCAGGGACAGTAGTTGGACTCGATGATCCTTGTGGATCCCTTCCAACTCAAGACATTCTCTGATTTGAAGACAAAATTTCAGTACCTGTTTAACTTCAGGATTTTTCAGATAACTAAGTACTCTGCAGGGTAATCAGTGTCTAAGGCAGGCAGAACCCAAAGTTACATATGTATTACTGCACATTTGTAATCACATATGCAAATCTTTGCAGTCAGATTGGCTGATAAGGACTGATTTGCATAACCATAGTATGATTATTTCTCAGTAATTCTGTCACACATAAATCCCTTTCTTCTGACAGCTACTTGTCACTATTACCTAATCAAAGAACAAATATTTGTAATAACTGTCATTATGGAAATATCTGGCTTTATAATCATTGGGATACAGACAGCAATTGGTTCCAGTTTTTGTTTTTATTTTTATTTGTTGGAGGTAGTGAAGAGCAGGGCTCATCCCACTGATGGGCTGCTCCTTGCAGCGACGAAAGCCTTGCTTTGGGCACTCTGAGGGAGAAGGAGCACAGGTTTTGTCAAGAAAGTCATCATCTTTCAGAAGCATTTTAACAAAAACATTTTGCCAGAGGCATCCTGCTTAGCAGAAGATTTGTCTAGGGAGGCATTCCCTGGAAGCATTTTTCTTGCAGGAGCTTGTTGGTAGAACTGTTCCCCTGAGGCTTTTTTGAAAGCACACAGACTTACTTATGAAATAATCCTAATGTTTAAAAAACTTATTATTTTTTGTATGATTTTTGAGGTATATATGCTTATATATGTCTATATATAAAACAGACTAGCTATAGTCTTAAACCAACTGATGTAAAATATGTCACAAATAAGTTTCTCCAACTACCTCTTCAATTTAAGATCTCTGGAGATGTGCTAGCTACAAAAATGGCCACTTCAGCTTCTCACTTGTTTAATTTAGAGCACATTCACTGCTACCTTCTCACACTCCAGATTGCACATACAGACCCAGAATTGTTCTACCCTCAGTGCACAGAGATAGCACTCATTTCTGCTGATGAGAATCACACATCCAGGCCAAGCAGAGAGATACCATCCTACATTTAGTTCTCTCAGGCAGCAGAACAAAAATTCATGTGCTCATTTTTCTTGAAAATGATCTTTTGGGTGAAATGCTCTATTGTATTTTATAGTCTCTCTAAAAACTCGCCTGCCACCTTTTAGTGAATATGCAATGTCTTCTCTTTGTTTTTAGCATTTGATGTTTTGCAGAAAATGTGTATGCATGTGATGCCAATTACTAAGTCAAGCTTGTGAGTGAAATGTGCACCTGCTAGATTTCCTTTCTGGCTGGATTTACACTGCCCTACTCCACTGATTTCAACAGATTCACTCTTTGATTACACCGTTACAGATGAAGATGTAAGGGAAATCTCTCAGAGTAGGACCCCTGTGGCTTCTGGATTGCCTGAAATATCTCACAGAAGCAAATCTTTGAGGTATTTAAATACATGAAGACAGGGAGACAACCCGTGTGCTAACAATTGTGTATCTCCTGAAGGTACCTACTCTTTGCTGGACTGGACTCCTAAAGGTTTTCACTCCAGTCCCTGGAGCAGTTACCTGCAGATAATGCTTTAACTTGGGAGATGAAAGTAAGGTAATTCTCTTTTCGGTGTGCTGTACAGGAGCTATGTTTTAGTCAGCTGCATCTTTTCATTGCTGTGCAGTATTTACCATCATCTTTCCCAAGATGCACTTGTCCTATTTTCAGAAGTTTGCCTTGAAGTACTACTGATTTTCTTTGGCCTTGAATATTATGCATTATAAATATGATTTGCTTAGAAGTTTGTAATGCCTTTTTATCAGTGGTTGGTATGACTGTGCAGCTGTTCAGCAATTACATACTATGGAGCTGAGCAGAAACTTTAAGACATGAAGCATTTCTAGGGAAGTTTGGTAGCTGAAAAAAAAATGGCTTAAAAGTGAAACCTCAAATACTGAAAAATGGAAATAGACTCGTGTCTGAAAATGCTATGATGATTTTGAATGTCACTGCATTTGAAGGAATATCCACTAGGAGAGTGCTGGTCTCAACACCGATTTAAATCATGTTTCCTCCAGTAGAGAAGATTATTTTAAATGTCATCTGTTTAATTGTTTGCTATGCCTAATTAAAAATGGTAATTTATTTATTTGTAGCATACTTAATATGTTGCTTTATTAAGTAAATTACAGAAATTTGATTTCTTATTACAAAGACTGAGGGTTTCTTAACAGAGCTTTTACTGTGGTCTGGGACACACAACACAAGGAAAGGTTCTTTGTGTGGGGGAGGCTAGAGCTGAAGTGGCACTTGTGCTGGAACAGTAGCTGTAAAGGCTGAGGTTGGAAAGCAAAATAAGTCTGAAACTATGTATCTGGAGGAAGAGGTAAATGCTCATAAAAATTAATAAAATGTTCCAAGAGCTGTTTAACGCAGAGGTACTTAAGAAAAAGAAATTGATTAGATGATAAAGACATTTTTCACAAAGAATATCTTCAAAATGATGTGGAAAGGGCAGAAACATAGATAAGGTTTTTTGTCTCTGCTGATGTGAAATTGACCTTTTAGCTGGTTGATGGAACTGACGTGTACTTCTTTTTTCTTATTTTTATTTTTTTTTTTTTTTACAAATATATAAACAGAAAGTTGTTAAAATATCTTGTGTTTTCTAGATGGTGAAGACTCATTCTCAGTAAGGTACTGCTTCTGTGTATAAGAAAAGGAAGGAAGACTTGGAAAACATCTTTCACTTTCCTAGTGGTCTTTAGGATTAGTGGTGCTCCTCATGTGACAATGCCATATACTTTTGGCAACAGGACCTTGGCAGAGAGAAGTACACATGTGCCTTACCTTATTTACTGGCCATATTATGGGATCAAAATCAGAATGCATGAGGAGCCAAGAAATTGCTTGGCATTTTCCTAGTGAAAGCTGCCACCGGGGCTGCTGCAGAATGGAGTAGATTCCCTTATCGACAGCAACGGGACCTCAGTTCCTGCTGTGGTATATTCCTACACTCTGTGCATGTACGTAGTTGCATATTTTAAGAAATTTTGGAATTTATTTTTTGTTTTAATGCAAATTCCCTTTTTGTGCTGTTGCAGCATGCTATTCTTGCCCATACAGTTAGAAGTGTCTCTATTTACTGTGAAAGCTTTCATGTCTGTTTGCTTTTTAAGGTTCAGCAATATTTTGTAAATCTCCTTTGCCATTTTCATGATTTACTGGATTAAATTTAATGTGTATTCTTTTCCCTAGGGGAAGTCTTAGAGAAAGTAACCCTAACACCTGACTGTGCTGCTGCAATTCCTAAGGTAGCAATAAAATCTGTACAGGTTTAGGATCTTGCATTTTTACAATGAGTGTGTTATATTGACTTTCCTCTGTCAGGTCATGGAGAAGGACTAAAATTAGGTCAGATAATGCATACTTCCATTTAAATTCCACTTTTAAACAAGAATTGAGACAAATATTTGCTGGTTCTTTGGTACACAGAAAGATACCATAATAGTAACGAGGCCACGACTTTAATCTAAGCTATCTCTGCAGCCCCTGGAGACAAATAGGTCTCCAGTAGAGGTTTATTCATCCATTCAGATGTGAATTACCAAGTGGAGGTTCCTGTCTCATGACCTACAGAGAGCACTGAGGAAAACATAAAGATCAGTCCTGTCACCAATAAGGTGGGATGAACCAGCCTCCTGCTCAAAGCAAGGTCAGCTGTGAGATCAAAATAATTCCCCAGGTCTTTATCCTGTTAGGTCTTGAAAACCCCCAAGGATGGAGAGGAGATCTCTGGGTAGCCTGTTGCACTGACTGACTGTCCTTAGAGTAAAAAAGTTTCTCCTTGTATTGGTCTGAACCTTTCTTGTTCCAACATTTGCCTGTTGCCTTTCACTCTGCCACCATTCATGGCTGTAGAGTCTGACCACATCTTTTGATGCTGCAGGGCTGTTACAGTTCTCCTCAAGACAACTTTGCTCCAAAATGAACAATCCCAGCTCTCTCAGCCTCTCCTAGCAGGGCAAGAGCTTTAGCTCCCAGACATCATAGAGGCGTTTTGCTGAACTTGGTCTGGTTCATCCATATCTGTCTTGTACTGGAGGACACAAAACTTCACACAGTATTCTAAATGTGGTTTAAAAAATGATGAATGGAGGGTGACGATCCTTTGTCTTGATGTACTGCTCCTGTTACTACAGGCCAGGAGGCTGCTGGACCTCTTTGTTGCCAGGGTACTGCTGGCCCATGCTGCTGTATTCCAGAGCCCCAGGGTCTTTTCTGTGGAGTTGCTCCCCATTCATCAGACCCCAGCCTGTATAGTTGCAAAGAGCTCTTCCTTCCTTGGTGCAGGGATTTGCATTTGTCCTTGTTGAATTTAATGAAGATCCTGTTGGCCTGTCCCTCAAGACTGTCTACGTCCCTTTACAGGACAGCCCTATCCTGCAGTACATCCAGTGTTTCCTTCAGTCTGATATAATCTGCAAACTTGATGAGAGTGCACGCCATCATCTCAATGACCTACGTATCACTGATAAAAGTGTTAAATGAGATGTGCCCCAGGCTAGACCCCCATCTTACTACTAGCTTCCAGATGGTGTATGGCCCCTTAATCATGACCCTTTCCTGATTGTCCAACTCTGTTTTTAGCTGTCCAGTCATTCACCAACAGATTGTAAAGTTGTAATTTGGATATAAGAATACTGTTGGAGACAGTGTTAAAAGCTATTGCCAAGGTAAATGGCATCCCCTGATCTGTCCTTGACCACAGATGCTGTCACTATATTGTGGAGAGAGCAATTCAGTGGTCAGGCATAATTTACCCTAGATAAATCCATGCTTCTAGTCATCTTCTTCTTATGTCCAGAGGTATACTCCAAGAAGAATCCCTCCATGATTTTTCCAGGGGCTGAGGTGAAGCTGATCTGGTTCTAGTTCCCCTTTTTATCTTTGTTGAAGGTGAGGTGCAACATTTGCTTTCTTCCTCTTATGAGGCACCTCTTCCAGTCTCCATGACCTTTCAAAGATCACAGAGAGTGATCTTGCAAGGGTATTGGCCAGTTCTCTCAGAACCTTTGGCTGCAGCCCAGCAGGGTCCATGAGTGTGTACAGGGTGATTTATCTCAAGTAATCCCTGACTTGATTCTCATCCACTGTTGTTTTCCTCTTTGAACTCTTTCATTAAGCAGAGAGGTCTGAGAAACCTTGTTGGTGAAGACTGGAGAAAAGAAGGTATCTCTGCCTTATCTGTGTCTGCTGTTACTAAATCATCCACCCCACATTGTGCTTGTTCAGCGTTTTGCTATGAATGTATTGGTAGAAGCTCTTATTGGTCCTTTTGCTGTCCCTTCTACTCTAAGTGGGCTTTGGCTTTTCTGACAGTATCTCTGCCTGCTGAAGCAATGTTTATAAATTTCTGTACTTTGTCCCTGCATTGTCCTTCTGTGTGTTGCCTTTTAATATCTCCACACCATAAGTTCCCTTCTCAGTCATGCAGATTTTCTGGTAAGTTTGCTGGTCTTCCTGAATATTGGGAAGGACTGATCTTGTAGGATGCTGTCTGAAAGACTCTCCAGCTTCCCTGAGCTCCTTTGCTCTTCAGAGCTGCCACAGGATCACACCCAACAGTTTCCTGAATAAGCTGAGATCTGCTGATCTGAAGTGTAGGCTCTACACTCCACTATCTGACACTAGAAATCAAGAAGTAGAATCCAGCACTGTTCTGCAGCAATTTTTACTTTCAGTGTTGAATATCTTTACCTAATTTCTGGTCCTATTTTTCATTTTCCTTGTTTTAGTTACTGGATCATGTAATGATTTAATTTATATAAGGAAATATGTTTTCTGTCAGTGGAAGAAACTAATGTATTAGACTGTCAAATCACCTCTTGATCTTTAGTTGTTGAATTCACTCTTATCTCAGCTGCAAGGCACTACCGTTAAGAAGCAGCTGTACTAACATGTGACTCATACAAGCAGGTGGAAATTATATAGGATAGATATAGGAAACTTTCCCTGAAGCAGATATAATCAAGTATTAGAGCAAAGATAGTTTTTAGAGAGCTGCTGCTGATGTAGTCACTTGGGGAAAAAAGCTTAGTTTTCTATTTTGTTATTGTTTGAGTTAACAATAAAAGTAAAAACTCAGGGACTAAGTAAGTTTTGACTCTGTAGAGCATCTGTTGACTAATCAAAGCAGGTATTCCAGACTCTACCTTCCAACTGTTCTTTAGATTGAATGTTTACAGTCAATAAAATGATAATATTTTTTTCACATTCTGAGAGAAAGTTCAGTATTTAACTTGCTGCTTTTTGCATTCTAAAGAGATAAAACAAATTAACCTGTTTGACTATACATCAGGAATTTATTATTAACTGGTAGGTTTGAGCATGTTAATTTCTTTTCTTAGATATCATTTCTACAGCAGGTATGAGCTGAAGTGAGATAAGATGTGGAAACTGATACAGTGTGAGAAGAATCTCAAGTGCTTCTTATTTCTTGAGAATGTGTAGGCGTGTATATAGAAGCTTTAAAAAAGATGTGTGTGAGAAGATCACATTTCTGATCATCTGATTCTTCAACTTCTGCCTTCAGGTAAAATTCCATGTCTGTGAAAAGCTTCTTTGACCTTAATAAACACTTGAATAGTGAACTTACAGAGTCTGGAACTTGAACCTCATATTTTCAGTATAGTCAATTTAGGGAACAAAGGAAATATGCTTCAGGGTTTTTTTTATAGCTTCAAGAATTATAGTAAGGAGAGGTTGATGCTCATATCACGTGAGAGCATTATTGTTTATTATCTTTCTGGAAGTTTCTTCTGTAGAATTGAGATTTCCAAAGTCTGTGGTGGAATGGTAGCATGGAAATAATTCAGTAATTTCCATGCAGAAAAGCTCCTTGGTAGGACTTGCTGTATTGTGTGGCATGCATTAATTCAAACTGTGAAACAGAAGTCTGAAGAGGGTTTTTCTATTTGTTTCTTTGCTTTTAGGAAAATTTGAGAAAATACCACTAATAATATCAGTAGTTTGTGGTTTAAGTGAGTGGTCCTGGTGTGGGAGGGGGGAAATGAACATTGCCAAGTGGAAAAAGTGATGGTATAATGCATCTGGCCTATGTCTGGTGTAAAGATTCAAATGATCTCCTGTCTAGCCAGCTACCAGTATTTACGAAGCCTTTTTGTGCCCCTGTAACTTAATCTATAGGCCTTAATGCAATGGTACTACCTGTGTACTTAGTTTTTCAGTGATTTTTTTTCCTGACTGGAAGGAAAGTAAATGATGTATCCCAGAAATGCTGTCTTCTCCCTATTGATACAGCTAGGAGATGCTCCATCTGTTCAGGGACAGAACCATGGTTTGCTCTCTGTGTGCAGTGACTGCTTGTGATCCTATGGGAATGAATGGAGGGGCAGAAGCGCCAGCTCCCCACCTGAGCTGCAGAAGCTCAGAGGAGGGTTTCATCATCAGAGTACTAAGGAAAAATGTAAAGCTTTTCCGTCCACTCTAGTTGGGTGAGCTGTTCTGCTCTTGCCCACTGTGGCACTACAGCCATGCTTTGCTTCCTGTGAGGCTGTGCTGGGCTGAGGAATCATGCACTGTTCTCAGCTATGATTCTCCATGTGTAGATTAGCAAGACAAAGCACCAGATGCAGGGGCTGGGGTTTCTGCAGCCAGCTCCCATCTGAAAATCAGGTTTTGCTCCACAGTCAGCTGCAGGACAGAGCGGACTCTGGAGACTCCAGCCCTGAGACTTGTATCTATCGAGCTGTGCAAAGAGTGAGCTGGCCTTTGAAGGTGCCCTTTGCTTTGATGCCTGGGGTGGTAGAGGAACTCTGGGGCTATTGGTCACCAGAAAAAGTGCTGACAGTAACTCTGTTTTTATTCTAACATATTCTGTACAAAACTCTCCTCTGTATGTGGAGAAGTGTATTTGAAACCAATTCACTCTTTGTGCTGGAGTCTAACTGTTGTGGCACCTGTGTATATAAAGTGCTCTCTTGAGTAAAATATTGTTTATTGTTGGTTCAGCCAAATTAAGTGAATGGAAAGGGAAACATGCTCAGAAATAATAGAGAAAACTCTGATTGATGTATGAATGTATAGAAAATAACTTCAATTGTATGGGGAATTCTGTCAGGCAGAAATTTCTCTTATCCTAGCACAGAGAGAAGTCACAATTCTTTAAAAATCTGACTCAGAAGATTTGCAGATTTGTTTGGAAACTGAATAATTTGGCTGGACCTCTTAGTTGTTTTCATAAATCTGAGGAATGACATTTGGACCAACTAGCCCATATAAAATAAATAAGACCTCACACAACCCTCTTGTGTATCTAAAGTGGTACTTGGACGTCTCAATTTGTGATCTGTAAATATGTTTTTGGATCTGTGAAACTTCTGGTGTCTAATTTTGGCCGATAACGTTCTCTTAGCATTTAAAGTTCTGTAAGCGTATTTCCCTACAAGAGCTGCCACGTTGGCACTTAGCTTATTGCTTAGGTGTTTGGCAAACAATATTTTATTCAGTGTCAAATGTACCTCAAGAAGTGAAGACCAGATCCTGGAATCTGCCCCAGCTCAGATATATTGCAGAGCTGTGCAATTATATCTGCTGCACTTGTTTGTTCTCCAGCTTTATGTAACTCATCCATACAGGGTCCTGCTGCCACAGGAGGCTGAGAGGATCCTCCACAACTCAACCAGGCTAACACCAGTTAGACCAGTCCCTTGGGAGATTTGGTTCAGGTTGTATGCATGCTGAAGGTGACATGAGAGCCATGTTTCACACTTTGGCATTTGCTATAACCTTTTCTGCATTGGATTCTAATGTAGAGGAAAGGGACTTGAGGGAGGTTGTCAGCCCTCCACAAAAGAAGGGCTCCCAACTAAGAATGAAGATGACAGTGGATAAATGTGGGCTCTGTGGCAACTAGCTTTTCTTTAAAATATAGAAAGGCAATGTTGTCCTCTTCTTCAGACTTGTTTTTAGAGGAGAATTGTGAACCAATCTTGTATGTGGAAGATGGTTTTGGGCAATTAATGGCTATCTTGGTTCCACCTACACACACAAAAAGGGAGATCTTGGATGTTTCTCTTGCTTGGTATTTCCTACTGACGAGGTTAGGAAGTATCATGTGAATCTAATTCCAAAGTGCTTAACTTCACCATATGTTACCTAGGCAGCCCAAGTGCCAGACAGATCCCACAAATCCTGTTCCAATAAACCTCAGTGTTTTGTTGCCTTTATGATTAAAATGTAAGATCTGAAAACTGTGAAGGAGAAGGCAGGCTAAAGACATCAAAAGCAAATACTTGAAACTTGTGTGGGTTGGGCTTTTTTTTTTTTTTAAGAGATGTAGATGACATTGATATTCCATGGAAAAAACATGTTGATTTCTTTCAGTTGGCTATTTTAAATCAACTCTTCTAGTGCCTGGAAGTCGATAGGTGACACTGATATGCGGAAATATATTTCTGAAGCAATTTCAATAAGTAGATATAAATGGAATTGCATCAGGCTCAGCACAGGCTGGCATTCCCACACCACTTGTCATCAGGAGCATCCACTTAGGCTTTTGATGTCTCCAATGTTTATTCAATGCACTTGACACTTTTAAATCTAGTTTAGTGTAATTTTGCTTTTGATGGGGTCTTTTAACATATGCAGCAACAGACTGAGGGAGGACAATTTCAAAATAAAAGATGTTCACTCATCAAAAGCTGCTACAGTATTCAGAAGTGGTACAGTGGTACTCTAGTTCCTAATACAAATCATTTGTGCACAGTACACAAAAGGAGATTTCCAAAGACTGCTGATCAGTGTACCAATGTGCTCAATGCATTAGTTGTAGATTGAAACACTGGTAAACATGGAGTTCTCTTAAAAAGTTCCAAACTAAAGATGGTTTCATAAAAACAGATATTTTGCATCTGTCAAAGGAAAAATCCTCAGTGGTTGAAGTGTATAAAGGTTCCCAGTATTTGGTCAGAACAGGATCAGTTGGTTTCTTATTCTACCCAAATAAAGACACTGAATCCTGTAAAATATTTCATGGGCTGATATGAACATTTTCACCTCCTTTTAGCTGAAAGCAAAGGTTGTTATGGAGCCCCAGGGCCAAGGTTCCCCTGGCTGCCTGCTGAAGCTCTGCCTG
This sequence comes from Columba livia, assembly GCF_036013475.1. NCBI lineage: Eukaryota > Metazoa > Chordata > Aves > Columbiformes > Columbidae > Columba > Columba livia. Next base: position 189,689,145 of record NC_088602.1, on the reverse strand, counting down.
GCTGAGTGGCATGGCAAAGGTGCGCTGATACCTGTAGGTGTGAAGGCAGGCAGGAGAGATGCTTCTTGGGGCAGCAGAAAGTGGTTGTCAGCAAGCTCTACCGCTGACTGTTGGCATCCTGTCAGATATATGGGGTGTTACTGGGACTGCTGAAATGGGAAAAAATGAGTGGTGGAGCTTTTTGAGCTTATTGGAAGCTCCTCCACACCCTTTTCTTTCAGCATCCTGCTGAGCTGCTGAAGTAGGGTGTTCATGGTGGGACCAGGCTTACAGGATCAAGCTAACTGAGGAGGACTTTTAAGAACCTTCAAAAGGACTTATATATCATCTGTATTTGGACTTAGAGATATTGGAGAGTCCCAGCTAGGGGTGAAATATCCATCACACTAGCCAGGGAGGCTAAGACTAGTACTCAAACAAGGCTGTATGTTGGTGATAACACTAAACTGATTTATACTTAAATTGCAATGAATAAAAATAGGGAAAAGGAGAATTTGCAGAAATGATGTGAAATGCTCCTCCAATATAGGTTTTTTTCCCACATCAAACATTGCTTTTGCTGACTTTGTGGATGTGTTCCTAATGCAGTCAGAGAGCAAAAATGCCTATTATGGGGAAGGAAGCATTACTTGGTAGATGAGAGTGAGAAGTGACCCTGTCCAAGCTTATTTCCCAGAAGAGGAGTTCCCCTTTGCCCCTCCTGCTGGGCCAAGTGGATATCTGTGAACCATAGGCTGTTGAAGGGGAGAAGCAGAGCTGGAACAGAGAATCCTAAATCAGCTCTTTAGAAAATAATCACTGTCCACTCTTCCTTCTCACTTCAGTCAAGTTGTGACTGAGAAGGGAGGGTGGAGTGAGAAGAGGAAGGGAAACTGGGTCTGAAGGAAAAAGGATATCTGCAAAGAAGGAGATTCTCGTATAGAGAAGAGAGAACATCAAGAAGATAGCAAGAGGGACATGTAAATTGCAATGTCTGAGGAAAGTAAGTATGAGTTATAGGAGAAAAAGAGGAAAACATCAGACAAATGTACCTATCTATATACAGGAAATAGGGAGCAGTTCACTAAGAAATAACACTGAACTGTTTTTAGAAAGCGTTTCCCAGTATTCTAATCCTCTCCTTTAAATGGAAAAGCTAAGCATATACTGCTGTACAGGTAGGAAATCTCTGCAAGTTCTCTCTTTCTTCAAGTGATATTATTCCCTTCAAGCTGTGCTTTTCTTAGAGCTCCTCTTGTTTAATTTGAGTCAGTAACAATATCAGCTTAGAAACAAAATCGGTGTAGCCTCCTCAGCAGGGAAGTATAAACCACTAACCACTCTATCAGATAGGAAAGAAAAAAGGGTCCAAGACATGGAATACGTGTGTGCACATGTGTACATATTTTATACACACATAAAAAATATTTGTATATAAAAATATAATAATTTCTTTTGTAATTCTTCACTTTCAGGATATTCTTATTACTTTTTGGAAACTTTACTCTTGACTGCTGGCAGGGTCAAAACAAGTGATAGATGAGTTTAGATTTTGAGGGTGTCTCTGATACACCCAACCATGGGCACAACCTCCTTGTGTTGTGGTCTGTTTCTGTGTGTGTTCAGTATGGTTTGTAATGCTGGACCTATCCTACCTGAATTACAAAATGTGTGTTGTTCTGATTTTTTGGCTGTGGAGCAGTCTCTAAAGAACCATGTACTTCTTGAAGGCCCTAAAAACTGTACAAAATGCCTTGGTGGAAATGGTGCGTGTTAAGTTCCCTGCATGTACTTGGACATGCAGGTTTCAATATAGGTTTTTTGGTGGAGGGAGGGAACAGGTATGCTTTCGTACTTTGTGCAATGTAATTTTGAGTTCATATTAGGAGGCCTTTTTTTTCTAGGTTGAGGTCATGATAGTTACTGTTGTGAACAACCCCAAATAATAGATAATGCACTTAGATCTGTGGGTTTTTTGTTTGTTTGCTTGTTTGTTTGTTTAAGGCTGCAAGTCTGGGATTTTAAAAAGGGTCAAGTAAGATTATCACATTGGCAACCAGGTTGTACTTCTGAGGATTCCAGACTCTGACACTGTTACACAGAAGAAAACAAAACACTAGGTTGCTCCTTTTAGCTCAAATCACTTTGGTCATGTAATTCATTTATGTAATCAGTATTTTTGTTTTATTCCCTTCCACTCCACCCCCACCAGTGAATGCTTCATTTCTAATGCACCTGTCCTGTTAATGGATTTGAAGTATCTAGGTTTTCACAACTTCCCCAAACTCTGCAGGAGCTGTTGCAGAGTTTGTGGCAATGTAATCCTACTTTGTACATACACTTGTGTTGCGTGGATTTCCATCTCTTTGCTCACCGTAATGCTCTTGATGAAATAATCCATGGATTGATGTAGTGATAAAACATTGTGCTGAAGTCAGAATCAAATAGAATCTGGTAATCATGGAAGAGACGTTGCCATATGGTGTTCAGGAACTGTGTGGAGGAGGGTGCCTTTTTTCCACAGCAACCCTACTATTTTTAAAATTAAGTACATTTTTAATAGAAAGGAAAGCATGAAAATCACTCCCATGGGCCTCAGAGCTTAATTCGTACATAATTGCCAATCTTTTGATTGGAAATATTTTTTTTTTTTTTCAACTATTCTACCACTACAACTGGACTTAGCATCTCACTGTGGTAATATAGGAAACATTAAACTTTTGGAAATGGCTTGAAATGGCTAATGTTTTCTTCTTGTAACTTTAGAGTTTAAAAACTCAAGCTAAAATTTCTTCAACTTCTAAGGCATATTGTTTTGAGAAATGAAGAAAAATCATCTAAACAGATAAAAAAGGGAAATCTTTACTTTCTTTTCTTCCAAGTCTGTAATATATGGATTTAAAATGATGCTTTATAATCCCATATGTACTTGTAGTGCTGCAGAAGGAATCCCTAGCTATGGTGAATCTTAGGGATTCCTTTAATACACTCTGATATGAAGTATCCAAATAATTAGCATGGAGTCTACAGATTACAGGAAAGCTGGGCTTTCTGGGGCGATAGCTAAAGTGTGGGCAGCATATCCCAGAACACGAGAAAGCACTAAAACACTGCGCATATGTTGTCTGGCCGGCTGAGCCCTGTTTACATGTCTTCACATTGTCCACAGCTGTGGAGAGAGCTGTGAACAATATAAAATTTGCTTACTCTCCTCATGATATTTTTCAGTTACTTGTATCTCGTGACATTAAGCTGTCAGCATAGGTAGCAAATGGATAGTACTACTGCTCATCCAGTGATGTAAGCTGAACTGGCCTTGCAACATCACAATGTGAATCCAAGTATCAGAATTGTCCATTAAGCAGAGCACTCATCTTGCATCCTGCTTAGAACATCCACTTCTTCCATAGTGCTGGTTTCTGTAACCAGCAAAATATCTGTGGACAACTGTGTGTCCCCACTGGTGAGTCTCTGAAGTTGTCTGCTGTGCTCTCTGTAGTACTAATTAGTAAATGAATGTAAAGGAAACCCAATTTGGACTGAGGAATACTTTATAAGCTACTAGGTAGATTTATTACTACCGAATAATATTAAAAAGTTGACTTTGTAGGTTCAGACCAAAAGTAATGCACATCTTTGTATATTTTTCTCAAACTCATCAAAAGAGATTACAGTTCCAGCCATTGACATGGCAAGCTCTAATGAGAGATGTAGGGCTAAAAAAGCTTTGAAATATCAGAGTTCACACTGTGCTCAGTAGAGACTGACACAAGTCTAATATATTGATACACATAATTAAGTGTGGGTATCCCCAACAAGTCAAAAATGAATTTTAATAGTTTAAGAATTCCCTGAAGCTATCTGACCATCCTTGGCTTCCCATTTGATCTAATGATTAGAGAACATAAGAAACTGTGAAGGAAGAGCTAACAGCCATTCCCAAGCTCAAACCCCAGCTCCCCTCCCCCCTTGTGATTTGATCTCAGTATGAATATTGCTCATTTGATCTGCTACTTCTTCAGTTTATCATTCTATCCATAGATCTCAGCTGGGTTTAAAATATTTAGAAAGAGCTGCCTACAGATGGTGGATAATTTAATGTACAACTGCTTAATGTAACTGGTTTTCAGAGAGGCAAACCCCAGGATTTAAAATGATGTGGAAATACCAGAATAGAGCTCCCTTACTGAGAAAATGCCATTGTTAAACATTTATCAATAGACTCTCTTGCACAGAACACTGATGACAGTTCAAGCTGTCCTTAGATAGATTCTCATCCTCCTGGAGTTACATAGCAATGCACAGTGTGACAAGATGTGCTTCAGCTGTAAAAATGTTCGTAATGCTTAAATATCCTTTTAATGCTTTTGCCCTAAAGTGCATCACACAGCACAAAGACCCGTGTTTTCTGGAGTCATGAATTTGTTTTTTTAGATGCTGCATCTGTTATGAGATTTGAGATTGTGGTATCACGTTATTTTTTTCTCTTCTATAGTATCCCTTGTGTGTAATTAAAAGGAATGACTTATAATGAGTCCCTGACCTACTTCAACCCACTGGAAGGAAACCACTTCTCAAACTTGAACACTTTACATTATACACATTCTTCCTTTGTCGCATCCTGTTCTACCAGGGCAGCACAGCAGGTCACAACTGAAACACATTTGCTGTAGCATGTCTGGTTAGACTCTATGAAAGACATTTTCTGGCTGATGGGGATAGAATGTAATGCAATGGAGATTTAATATTTTTTCATCCCATTATCTGATACTATATGACTATGTTTATTAACTATAAGAAATAACTTTGTCTAGGGTAATTAATTTTATTCAGAATACTGCAGTTGCTAGTCCATTTGATCACCAGAGATATCCTCAGAAATAGGTGTGATAGAGAATTACTGTGTTTGTAGTTGAGGAAAAAAAAGAGAAAATCAGTCATGAAAGAGGAGATTTGCATGTTTGATATTATCCTCATATTGCAACTAGGCTAGCAATTGCATCTGTCTCTGTGGCTTTTCACATACCAGGCCAACCTATGATGGTTGCAGAAATAATTTTATTGGCAGCGAACTGTACTGCATTGACTCTCAGCTGTGTCCTTTTCTCAAGAAAAGATCAGTACAGCTCACTGGAGATATATTCTGCTCAGGAATATGTCTTCAGAAGGTAACTGATGGCAGCAGAAGTAAAGCCAGTGAAAGAGTAATAGGAAGTGAAAAGAAAGAGTAAAATAATTTACCCATCCCAGCTCAGAAACATTTAGGTGTGATGGATCACTTCTGTCTCTGTGTTTGGTGAAAAAAGTAGCAGTAGCTATGCTGCTTTCTATCACAAAGACCGTATCTTTGCACAAAAACCATACAAACCTATAAGGAACTTTCAAAATATTTGAAAATGCCTTATCATTAGCTCCTCATCATTAGGTGTATGAATTGCAAGCACCCTTGGCAGTAACTGCCATGATTATATATGTTGCAAATAGAATGACTTGAAATAATTCAAATGGATTTAAAAAATTTCCTGTCTTCCAAGTGAAATCAGCTAATGGCAGCTTTCAGATGATACTTTTGTTCTTTCCTTTTCTGAAGCTTTTAAATTCTATTAAGCTTTTCTGAAATAAATGCATTTTAAATTGTATTCATCTAAGTGAAAAGCATACCTGTTTTTTCTTGCTTTTGCTCTAACTGATGTGAACTTATTTTTCTTTGGGGGAGTGGGGTTGAAATCTATGGTAGTTTCTGAACAAGATGCATTGCTAGACACATGATAAATACTGTGGTTGAATGCCCTTAATATACAGAGAAAGCATTGAGTGTATACCTCTAAATAAATATAGTTTAGAATTACACATTTACAAATATAGGTGAATACATACATACATCTACTGGGAAAATATATTGTCAGAGATCACTCTTCCTGATGGTAAAATCTGTGAAAAGAGGCTGAATCAGAAAATTTCGTATGCTGAAACTTTTCCACAACATCAGCTCAAGGAGTGGTTGTTTGTAGCTGGTGGAGCTGATAAGGTATCACCCTGCTCAGATGCTCTGAGCATTGAATGTGGCATCTCTCATCCTCAATGACATTACTGAGTCTTAATATGTTATACCTTCCCAGAATTATTTAATGTTGGTTTATAAATGAAATGAGGTCACTAATCGTGGCGTGGGTGACCAATTCTGTTTTTGTCATAGATGGAAGAATGAAGACATTGTAAAAGGAAGTTGATCATTGCCAATGCACAGATGTCTTAATAGTCATGTGTAGCCAAAATGAGTGGGATTTTGAGATTCAGCAGAAGACCTGTAGCTGCTTACAGTATCGTTCTACCTAATGTGTGTATAACAGTTGAATTAATCTCCCAGGCTCCCTTTACAGTCAGTGGAGAGAAATGGGCAGTTTCATTGTGCATTTCATCTCCTCCTATAGTTAGTAACAAAAAAGAACGTTTTAAAATCTTGTTTGGTATAGTGTAAGATGTTATTAAGCCTCATCAAACTCTTTTGAATCTTGAATGTCTACCCTGAATGTCATTAGCATTAGTGTATTGCAGGCTAACATGTTTTTCAGAAGCGAAAGCAGGCTAAGATGATGCTCTGGCAGTTTACAAATGTGACTAATAGCTAAAATATAGTGACCTCAGCTCTCACCCAGCAACCGTTCAATACCTAGGCCCTAAGGATTCATTTCACCGCTGTGAGTTTTTTGTACTCACAAAGAACTCTTTTTTACTGTACGGAAGGGGGAATAAAAATCTTGAAAAGACAGGGCCATTCATGATTAATGATAGATATTTAAAATTCAAAAATATCAGCAAGTTTAAAACATGTTTCTACAGTCAAATTTTATATCAATCACTTTTACTCCTTTGCAAGCTGTATTAGTTGGTGGTAAAATGCCAGTTGATATTGAGCAATCACTAACCTAAAATTTCTTGATTTCAGTTTGTTAGCTACAGTTATTACTATTTTCAAGGTACTATTGCTAATGTTCCCCCCCAAAAAATGACTGCTCAGTGGTGAGAGAATGTCAAAGGGAAATAAAATGCTAGCTGATATGTTAAAGTTAGTAGTGATAGGACTGAGTGGGTAGTGAAACTGAAGATGTGAGTGATTCAAGCCCATTATGCTGTGTGACTGTACAGCACAGTTACTGCTGTAACTAATAATCAGTAATGTTCAAAATTACTGGTGATTCCTTTCTCAGGTCTTTTTTCTTAGGAGTTTAGCTCATTTCACTGTCTGCTACTCTGCTCCCAAATCATGCTTTCAGCTGAAAGGCTGTATAAAGGAAGATGGCATTTGAAATGGCCAGCTAATACTTTACAATGACAAGTGCAGCATGCAAACAGGTTTGAAAGCTCAATAAAAAAGGTTCCAGTGAACTTCTCTCCAAAAACTTGGGCAGCTTGTCATTGAAGAGAAGGCATACTAAGCGCTGCCTTCTGTGGTGAAGATGCTTTACTGGAATGGCAAACATGGGTCATGTAATTTACTCTTCTGTCCTCAGTACAACAACTCTGTTTTTGGGTTTGGATCCCAACACCGGACCCATGACACATATTCAGGGTAATGCTTCCTTGTGATTAGTCCTGGATTTGGGAGTGGCGGGTGGCTTTTTTTTCAGCACACAGAGGACTGACTGTAGTTTATCACTTGTCTGAAATAAGTGAAATGTTATGTTAGCTGCCTTTGGCACTTCTGAACTTGTCTGCACCCTGTCCATCAGGGATTAGAAATCTGTTTTGTAGTGATGCTTGGTGGATATTACATAGAGATGTTGTTCCTCCTTTGAAGTGCTGCCACAGTCACACTTCGTGGACAGTTAGTTGTGAAAGTGACTGCTCCACCTTCTCTAATCTTCTGAGAGGTGGTGGTGTTCAGAGAAAATTTTAAATCAGCTTGACATTGTATACAAAAAGATCCAGAAAAAACAGAGACTATACTTGACTGCTGATTTTTGCTTTAATGTATCTTGAAGTCTTATCCTGTCTACTTAGTCCTCAGCAATGGTTTTATTTGTCTTTTTTTTTCCCTTTAAATCATGAAGAATCATTTTCTAATGACAGTGACTGGATAACAGAATGACTTAGATTAATGGCTTAGGTTCCACCATTGACTTAGGTATCTAACCCTTAAATGAAATGTAAATTTTACACATATTGTATTTAATTTTGAAAATTTAGATTGAGAAATCTAGAATAAGAAATATAAAGCTCCTTTACAGGTCTCTTTCAAAATGCAAATTTTTGTCTCAAGGGGCCAGTGAAACTTAAAGTATAAATGCAGTCTCTATTTAGGGAGTTTTAAAAACACATATTACTGAATTGATAGAGCATAACAGTTCCCTTGCTTAGACAGCATTATGCTCTATCTTGTAAAATGTACTTGGGGACATGTAAAATGGTTTATTAAACCTACAGTCCATAACTAGAGTTGTTACATTTTAATGTATATATATTTCATTCATGGATAATTGAACCACTAAATCCTAACAATTTGTCCTCATGTCAAACAATTTCTCTGAATGTTGTTCCAAGTCTTTTCAGTAACTGTGTAACTGTTGGAACATACCCCAAATCCTCAAATTTTCAAGCTATTTTTCAGTGCCCTCTGTATACAAATGTACATTTAAAAGCAGGCAAAGAGGGAAGTTCTCTTTACTTTCATGTAAAATGCTTTCACAGAGAGAAATCTATGAGGTGTTTCTGGGCAGGAGATCTGCAGTTTTGGGGAGAAAATTCTTGAATGTAAAGTGTTGTGTATAATCATTAGGGATGTATACAAAAAGTAATAAGGAAAATAACTACATATTCTGTTGCTTGAACCATTTTTCTCAAAACTTAGGATGGCTTGCTATTTGGAGAGTGTCTCCCTACTTTTACATGGCATATTGTTCTTTCATGGTAGTGAAATTTGGCAGAAGTTGAAGAACAGCAACGATTTAAGCCTACTAGGTGTGCCCAGTGATTTCAGGGTATTGATTTGGACTGTATTTACTTTCCGTTTTCTTCCATTCTAGGGAAGAACCTGAACTACAAAGAGCTGGAAAGTAGCATTTCTTCTTTGCATTTTCCAAGGCCCTAAATAAGTGATATTCATAGTACATAAAACATCTCTATTGATCTGAAACATCTCATTGCTGTGTTGTACCAACAGCTCTCCTACAAACACATATCTAGTATTTGTTATTCACTTCACACCTGAACAGAAAGAGGAACTGAGAAAGTTAATGGATATGACTCTGTGGTCTAGACTTAAAGATTTTCAATGACAAAATATCCAACTACAAGATCTCTTACTGGTGTTGATTTTATGAACATTGTTGATGAAATAACATTCAGCAAATCAGCAATGCCACAGAACTTGTGAAATGGCACACTGAGGAACAAAATGAGTAAAATCAGAAGTTGTCTTTATTTTTTTCTGTCTGGAAAAAGATTACTGGTTTAGATAGTAATAGAGCAAATTTAGCAAGAGAATGATATGCACTCTAAATGTGCATAATTGTGTTATTACAGGCCAAAATCTCTTGTCTGTGAAGAGATAAAGATGTTTCAAACATTTTCTGAAAGAAAGGGAATTTATAAAAGGCAAATTTTGTAAGGACAATTTTTCCTTTATTTTTACTTGATGGATCTTTGCTATGATAGGAATACTCATTTCCATGAAATATAACCTTTAGCTTACTCTTTTTTTTTTTCCTGTAATCATCGCTTTTTTTTTTTTTTTTTTCTTTTCTGTTTTCTCTGGTTGTTATTATTACAACATTTTGGATTATTTGTCCTGAGGAATTTACCTTATTACAAAATTTATTAAAGAAGAATATCACCAAGATACGCAAGAGTTTATTTTGTTTGCTTCTGACTAAGGAATGAATTTGTCATCCCTTAAGCTATAAACTGTTTTTTCAGGTGGTAGGAGTCTACGCTGTCTTTACAGGTGTGCTGTCTTTACAGGACTCTTTGAATCCTTTATAGTTGCCTCAAATACCTGTTTTACTTTGTGCTGGTGAGAAAGCACTCTGCAGCACCTAAGGGTTGCACTGAAACCTTTTACTATGTCATCTAATGTAACAATGAGCATTTACGAGATCAGCTCTTATCTGGGACTGATAAATTCATCTCTCAACAGGTTCAGTTTAGGAACTCTATTCAGATTTCTTTCTTGAAGGTTATGTTGTGTTTTGTAAGACGCGAATTAAGCAATTGTTATTAATATAGATTGCAAATGCAATGTGATATTTGGAGTATCTTTCGTTTCAAGCTAGTGACTCTTTGATCAGTTTTACAATTTTAAATGAGAAAATCCCCTTTTAAGTCACCATAAATGTTAATTAAACTTTATTGCATCAAAATATGCCTCAGAATATTTGAATATTGTTTATGGACAGCTTCTTCTGGACAATGACAAGGCAATTGGACGTTTAAGGCAAGAGTTAAAAGAAAATCACCCTAGATTTTTCTTTCCCCTGCTGAAAACAACAGTTTATTTTTAAAATATATTTCAATTTTTAGTGAGGTGTGGTGATTATTTTTTTTTCTCCACAAAGAATACCATTGTGGTCTCTCCTTCTCTATATGTATACTATATGCAGATAATACTTTTTTTTTTTTGGTGGTTTTTCATCAGGTAACATTTGGTATTAACTACATAGCCTCCTATTCTTAAATCATGCACAATACCATATTAAAACTAGAAAATGAAAAATCTATGACAGAGCTTGAAAAATAGGAATAAAATGGGAAAGCACATATGCATGTACACCAAGAAACAATGAAATGGAAATAATCTACTTTTACTTGTCAAATTTGAGTGTAACATTCTTAAGAATCACAGTCATCAAAACTGACCTTTTCATCTTCTGTAGTAATAGTAAGAATTCCTTTTTTTTTTTTTTTTTTCCCCTTTTCTTTCTTCACCTGTCCCTATCAGAGCCAGGATCAAAAAAGAAGTTGTTACACTTAAATGTCAAGAATCATGACATCTGGAGAAAAGCAGAGTGCATTATTTCTTGGTGAGAGTGTTATACAATAAGACTTGACTGATATTTTATAAAATCTGAAATGTTTTTTGATCAGCTGATGTAATTAAAACAAGATATTCCATTCTGCACAATGCTTGGGCATATTCTATTTTAAGCCTTTCAAACATACAAGCATATAGTGTGAGAAGATATTATATTGGCTTTAATGACTTGTCATTGGATTTGCAGATACCTCAAATCAGCTATGCATCTACAGCTCCAGAACTGAGTGATAACACCAGGTATGACTTCTTCTCTCGAGTTGTCCCACCAGACTCCTACCAAGCACAGGCCATGGTTGACATTGTGACAGCCCTTGGGTGGAACTATGTCTCAACGCTGGCTTCCGAAGGCAATTATGGGGAAAGTGGAGTGGAGGCATTTACCCAAATCTCCAGAGAAATTGGTGAGTGTATGTTTATCAGGTTTTGTATTTATAGCTGCTGGGTTGCAGAGCATCACTGAGCTCTGCCTTGGTCTATGCGTGTGATCAGAACACTTATGTCATGTTACCTGGACTCAAATGTATGTTATGGATGTTTTTTCTGCTCGTGCATCTGCCAAGGTAACAGTTCTGGCAGTAATTCAAGAAGAGGTCCTGAGAAAGGCAAAAAATGTGTGTCTCTTGCCCCTTTTGGAACAGGGGAACTCCAGCCAGATTTGAGAAGATGCAATTGATTTAGCTTACGAAAATCATAATCCAATGAGATCTCGTTTTCCATGTTCCAGCACTGATAGATGTCAGGGTTTTAATTTTGATGAATTTGAAAAAGAACAACAAAAATCTGGGAAGTACAAAGACATGCCCTTGTTATATTTTCTTCAGGATTAAATGTGCTGTATAAATACAGATATTATTATGGCAAGTTTATTTAGGTCCACCCTTTTTTTTATTGTTATTTTTATTTATTTGCTCATTTCCCACACTTATATAGTTATTTCTGGCCTGAAAAAATGGCTATTTCTCAGTTGCAGTAGGTTTTGGACAACAAGGAATAAAATTATGAGTAGCAGGTGGTTTGAAAGAGGGCAGAATTGGTCTTTCACTAAGTACAGTGTTAAATGACACAAAATAATATCCTCTCAAAAACAATTAAAAAAATGCCAACAGCTTTCCTCGGAAAGCCTCAATTAATCTACTGGATTTGACTGTCAGGGCCTGTACATATGAACTCTGGTTCTTTCAAACCAGCTTGAGTGAGAAAATATGTTAATATCTTCCATTTTCAATAACCACATGTAAATATAGAGACCACCTCAATCATATAGGAAGAAGGTGCATGTGTGTCTCAGGTACTTATGCTTGAACCATAAAGGTTACTGATTACTACAACAATTTGGCAGTAAGACAAAAATGCACTGATTCCTGCCATTAGGGAACTAGTGTGTATAATATGCTTGATTGGTTAACTAATAAATTCTGTTTCTAGCTTATAATCAGTGTTGTCAGATCCTAGATATCTTCATGTAGTCAGCTACAGCTGACTACAGTGCAATGGTTTGATCTGGAGTTAGCAAAGGCATAGATAACTCTTCCACAGTTTGTATCTAAAAGAGACAGTTTATCTATTGTGTCAAATCCAGCAGAGAATACATTGGCTGCCCCAGACATTCACTGAGCAGTTCATTGACTGAAAATCACTTTTTCTTGAAACCATCTGCAACCCAGCTAGTTCTGCTGAGTTCTGAAAGTAAACAAATAAATAAAGTGCCCAGGACTTTATCATTTCCCATTTCTAGAAATATGAGTTCTTCAGATGGATCCAAGAACAACAACTGCGATTTCATTATAATCACAAAGACTTGAGTTTGTCACTTGGATCTCGATCGATCCCAGAATAAAAAAAGACAATTGTCATCTGATAAATATTAATAGGATTAATTAAATAAATATTATTAATACAATTGTGAATCCAAAGCAATTAAAATCATTAATAGCTGTCCTAAATGTTAGAAGGTCTTTGTAATACCCAAAAGAATAAATAGTGGTGATTTGTGTTTTTTTGTTTCCCACCCCCCCCCCCCCCCCTTCTGACTTATGTTATCTACTAGACTATTCGATATTGATAAACTCTGTGCTCATAGAAATTTGACAACTCTTATGGAAACCAGGGACTTGAATGGTTCTGGAGAAAGAATGCAGAGGAGAGGCAGGACAGACAAATATTTTTTAATCCCTAGAAAAATGTTGAAATAAGTAATTGGGTGAACCATATGTAACCACAGAGATATGATCAGTAGCCAGTGTAGAATTGTCAGGAACAAATAGTATCAAAACCATCTAATGATTTTCTCTGACAGGATAACAGCTTTAGAGATGGAGAAGAAGCACTTGATATCTCTTGATATTTAGTAGTGTTATGTCAACTGTTGCACAGAGTATTCTCCTGAGCAAATTTGGGAATGGTGATCTAGGTGAAAATATCATAGGCTGGATGAAAACCTATTTAGAAAACTTTGCTCAGGGAGTAATTAGCAATGTTTTCTGTTTGAAAGGAAGAATGTCTTGTGTGGTATTTGGCAGGTGTTTATGCTGGATCACGTACTAGCCAATATTTTCATGTTTAGTGAAGATGGACTTGGAATGAAGGATATGCTTGTGAAATCTGGAGGTGACTTCAATCTGGAAAGGACTATGAGTGTATTAGCAGGGTTTCTTAGAATCCAAAACTGAAGATATGATCTGAAAAAATAGTATGCAATTTAAGAGACAAGTGCAAGGCGTTGTGCTTCTGATAAAGGATCCATACAATGAGAAATACAGAAAGACTGGTCAAAAATGTTGTTTCAAAAAATTATTTGAGCATGACGGTAAATTATAACTTGCCTATATTCCACACATTTTACTGGAACATGCAGGCAGGCATACCATCTGTAAAACTGAGTAATCCTTCAATTTGCCTGACAGTTTTGAAACCCCATTTTGGCTCAGTACAGGTTTTGACCCTCACTTCACAAAAGGGAAGAGGCTCCACAAGCAAGAACAAAAACAATCACAAATCTTGAAAAGGTGCCCTGTCAGGATAGACTGAGCAAGGTGGTTAGTCAACCTGAAGAACTCAATAGGAAGGAAATGTGATGGAAAATGTTTTCAAACAGACAAATAGCTTTTACAGAAAAGTGGAGGACCACTTGTTCATCCAAACAGTGTGTATGTGAACAGGTGGAATTAATCTCTAGCATGATTCTGTTTAGAGGTGGAGAAACTCCTTTGTAATGGTTAAGACATGAAAGCATTAGACCAGCTTGCCTGGGGACACTTTGGAGCCTCCATCGTCAAGGATCTTGGAGCACACATTAGAAAAACACAGGGATTGTGTAAGGGTACATAGTTCTTCCTTGGGGCTGGGATGTGCATTGGATGATTTCTTAATGTCCCCTCCAGTCTGATTCTATTATCTGTCTACTGTCCTCAGGCTTTTCACCTAAACCACAGAGCTGAAAATGCTTTTAAAATGGAAAGTTTGAATAGCATCTAATTATGAGGTCTGAGACTGTAGAGTCTAGGCAGGTCTATAAAAGTCATTACATAGTGTAAGACTGCACAGAAAAGAGCAAAACTTACCAGCTCTATGTTAATAAGCTGTGTGTTAAGAGAACTTAATCAGGACATTGCTTCCCTTATGCTGCTGGCATACAAATACACAGGACAGCTCAACTCCTTTCTGAGTACTTTGCATCCTGTTTAAGATAAGTAACCAATGACTGGAAGCAAAATGAAATGTGAACATAAACATAATGGAAAGCAATAAATTTGAGGAAAGTATGTAAAATAAATTGATATATTAATTTCTGAAAAAAATTCAGTGCCTGAGAGGACATGTGGGACAGCAGTTTTGAAAATATAAGGAGGAAAGATTTTGTGTTCTGTTGTTGTTGGTTTTGTTTGTTTGTGTGTTTGTTTGTTTTGTTTTTGTTCAAAGTTTCTCCAGTTACTTAAGTATTAAGGAGTGGGTTCTAAATATTTTTAAAGTAGACATTAATTTTATGTACTTGTCACGAACTTGATTTCTTACCTCTTATTTCCAGTTTGATTTGCTCCATCCAACTTCTATTTCTTGATAAGTAACAGAAATAGAAAGGAAGGAACAGGCTTTCAAATAGAATGTGGAATACTGAAAAGGTCAAAGTGGTGCCACCCTGACATGTCACAGAATATAGTGCATATCAAAATCTGCTCTCATTTTAATGACAAAGATCCTGTCTGGGACAAAGCATAGCTGGAAATTAAATATTTTGCATGACAGTCATTGTAAGGAGAATAGGAAATGGTACTTATTCCAACACATTCTTCCATACATTATTGTTTGAGGACAATGATTAAATTTACAGTATTTTCTACTCCCATTACATAGTTAATCAATGATATCATTATAATAATTTTGGCATTGTTATCAAATCATTTGGGTACATTGGTCAAAGGAATAAATTAATACAAAATGATAACGCTTAAGAATTTAATCATTAAACTGAGACTTGACTCACCAAGAGAAACTAAAAAGGGGAAAGAAGGAAGCACATTTTACAAAGTCCTCATTAACTGTCATGCTGCATATTGCTCTTCTATTTACTCTGCTGCTAATGATGTTTGACAAAATAAATGTTGGAACGTTCCTAATTAGATTTCTTTTAATGGTTCATTCCCTCTGCTATTAGATACCAAATGAATTTACCATCAGAGAGAAAATCATGGGATCCTTTTCACGCTTTTTACAGAACACAAAATCATTTTGTTCAGAAAATTCTCTGGGGTCAGAGTACTTGCTCAGTCAGTGCAATGTTTGTACTGGAAAATGTAACAAATCCACAAACAGTAAATGAAATGCTACGTGACAGATTTTATCTCCACTAGTGGTCAATGAAAAAATTCATACAAGCACTGATGGGTGCTGGCAGTGAAATACTTATGAAACTATGATAAGAGGAGATAAAAATGATAAAGGAAAGGAATTGTAGCAGATCACTAAGAACAGGTGAGAAACTTTAGCATTGCTTGACCCTTTTTTCCTTGTAAGTTGGTTTTGTATGTCTTACCAGAAGCATAAAGGAGACAGCAAAGAGGATTTAGGACCAGATCCTTGAGTCAAAATGACACAACTTCAAAACAGCTTTACCTCAGAAGAGAACAGTGTACTTAATATCAGCATGTACTCTTGAATGCCTGTTTTTAGCAACAATGTTTTGTAGTTTTACCTACTTCCCTTATGCTGGTATATTGCGGTTAATAGCATTTTTCTGACAAGGGGCTGCAGTAACTTTACAATCCTTCATGCTATTGTACCTTTGCAGTCACATTGATAACTATATACCTCAGTGTAATGAATACATATACTGAATGAATGCTACAGTAGCTTTATTTAAATGGTTTCAGACTTCAGCACATTTAGTTACATTTTGTTTACATGTCTGTGACATTTCTTTGACATAGTTCTTAGGTCATCTTTGTCTCTTGTCATTTTTTTTTGTCTACAGTTGTGCATTGGATCTTTGATTTCTCCAAATTATTGGATTACTTTTTACCTTTAATATCTTATGGGTGTCTGAAGTTTTCAATGGATAAAGTGAAAATTTAGTGGGAGGTGGGGAGGATGGGTTGAGCAGAAAAATAAAACTGAAAGGCGTGTAATGTTTTCTCTCTACTTAGATTATTCACTGTTGATTTAGAATAAATAAGATAGGTTGCTGTTAAGATTAATTCACATTTCCTGCAGAAATCTTTGTACACCTTTGATTTAAAGCTAAAGCTGTTTTTATCATGTTAAGTAAGCTGATGAATAAGCTTCTTTTTTTGGTCCCTTTTCCCAAGATGTTATTTAATAGAAGATTAAAAAAAATCTTGCAACACGAAGACTAAAGAAATACAATATGTGAAATGTAACCTTTTCTCCAGAGACATTTCTGTTTTAAAGACTGGTTTCAAGCTTAATAAGTTGATTTTCACAACTAATAATATTCTAACATAACCTCACCAAGGGCAAACAGTTTAATTCAATTTTAAGTTTTACTTTATATTATGCAGCTGAACTTTATTGAAAACACTGTATTTCAAGCTGCAAATGATAATTAATAATAACACTATATAATTGGCTACAGGAGCTTTAAAGTAATGTTTGAAAAATTACAAAAATCAGATGGTAGGTGTATTAATATTAAAAAAGATGGAAAATTATTCCAATGGATTTTAATATTTGTTCTAATTAGTACCTGATAAAGAATAGTGTAATTTTCATGGATTTATAATGAACAACCATTTACATTTCTCTCAGTGGTGCTAATCAACATGATATTCTTCAGCTTTAGCTATATGTTTTTTTCTCTATAGTGTTAGGAAGGTATCTTGGAGCAGTAAACACACAGGGTCACTTCCTGGGGTGCTCTCTGACCCTCCAGTGATTCTTGAAAGAGGGACTCCTTTATCTTTCATACCTCTTGAGGGTTTCTCCTTCAGTCAGTTAGTTGGGTCACTTTTTATCCTGTAGAGAGCTCACTAGCTACACTGGAGGGGCGAAAAGAAGGCAGAAAGCTTCTGTAGAATTGGGTTTTGTACCTGTCCCAAAGAGTATGTACTGTACAGTGGACTGTACTGAAAAAACTTAGATAGCCAACCTTTCTTCCTTAACCAGTGTGGCACAGTTTTGCTGATAAGCTTGAAAGAGTTGTACTCTGTTCAGATTTCTTGTGGCCAATTCAAGCAATAATATCTCCCATAAGGGTGCTTTTAAGGTATCATGATGAAAAAATGCCAGAATTAGTTACAAAGGAGCCTAAGTAATTTACAGACAATATAATATTTTCATGGGTATTCTAAGCAACGTTGTTGCATTTGAAACCATCATTATACTTTAATACTTCTGAAGTGAACTAAGTAGTTACGAGAGTTGGCAAAAGGGGTCCAAATGAGGCTTTAGTCTGGAAATAGAGATAGACACCCTCCCTATGTTACAAGGGATATGCTTGTACGCTAAAGAATTCCTCTTGTTCCTCTATTTGTACACATTATTTTTATTCCACAAGAGGTGGTTTGCAATTTGATTCTGGAAAGAAGTCCTGGGCAAGAAATAGAGACTCCTGTATGTGCTTGAAACTGAAAGAAGTCAGTGAATACTTCCCTGAATCTCATGTGGTTTAACAAAGGATTAAATGCACAGGAGGTTATCCCTGAGGCTGCCAATAAGGCTCAGAGTAGGAAGACCTCACACCTTCTGGTTTTACCCACTGATATTTATTGTCTGATACCAGTTGGGATGTGAACTGTGCTTAAGGCTGAGTTCATTACTTACTTTTATATGGTACAATTACCAAATAGCTGTAGTATTCAATATGTTCTGAGACTGAGGCTGATTTCATTTTGCTTATAGCTGTCAACTTTTGGAGACCTGAGACAAATAAGCTCCTCAGAGCAAGGACCAATGATGCCTACTGTGGTGAATTTAGAACATTAAGAAACTCTGAAAAATAACTCTGAAAAATAAAAGTTAAAAGCTCATTGTATTATGGAGGACTTCTGTACCTTTATGTGTATTCTAACGTAATTTAAATTAATCCTGTAAGTACTATAGAAGTCATTGGACTATATGACTTTTTCTCTTTCTTTTTAATTCATGAGAACACCAGATATTTGCATTGGTTGTAGGCACAAATTAAAATAATATTGAAAATGTCCTGGAAACAAAGTTTTATTTCAGCAGTGCTCTAAGTGTAAAGGCTTGTCTGTAGATCCTTTTAACTTAGTCATGACATCTAGTTCAAGATTTTCAAATGTAAAAATGCAAACAAAACTACAAATATATTGATGTTAATTTAGGAAAGAAAACTTATTAAAAGCATAGTTTTGTTCAAATATAGTGTGGTGTTCATAACGAATATACATTTTCATGAAATGGTTTTTCAAATACAGAACTCTTTGCAATAGTGGTTGAGGATTACTGGTTTAAGTGTCTATAAAGTGAAGTCAGTAGTTTAAAGGAAACAATTAAAAATAAGATGTAAGTTGTATTTTTTAATATCAGAAGTGAATGAGCATTTAAAAAATACTAGGGATAATGATGTATTTACTTGGGGTTTAAATCAATGAGAGAAATCTTTCTAAAAGGAAGTTCACTACAAAATATTCTGCCCACTTTAGAAATAATTATTTAAACTACAATTATAAGGTTGCTTTCTGGACATATAAACTATTATTAACATTTCTGAAATAAAAGGTAGGGTAAATATGTAGATATTAATATACTGTCAGATTGTTGTAATGACAGAAATGAAATTTCTCAAGCACTGCTGTTCTGTGTATTAGTGTTTATTACTGTAGAGCCTGTAGCTTCTCTTAGATTCTGTGACTATCTTTTGCTCAGAAAGAGTCCCAGAGCAAATAATTCACACATAATGAAAAAACTCCTGTGAAAGAAAACTTAGAAAACATCTGAATCAAAATGTAGCCATTCTTGTTGTTTATGACCAAATTTCACACAATCCCTTTAACAGGAAGTCGATTTCAACAGAGTTAATCCCAGTGGATATTCTTGTGTGTGTGAAAGTATTTGTAAAGGGGATACTAGAAGGGAAAACAACAAGGGCACACAATATGATTTACAATCTGAATAAAGCTGCTTATGTTTGGGTTTTGCGTTATGATTTTACTGTTATGCAAGATAGAGGAGAACTGTGGGAAACATTTTGACAGCCTATTTTCTATTGTGGTTGTGTTTATTTTTTTTTTTAAACAAAACAATAAAACAAAACAAAAAAAAAAACCACAATGTGTCAACAATAAGTCCTAGAAACTTCACAGATTCTACGAGTGAGTTTTTTTCTTCCTTTATCAGAAACTAAGAGCTCTTTTTAATATTTTCTTTTAATTTTTTTTTTTTTTTTTAAACCAACCAACCAAACAAACCCAAACCAGCAAAACAAAACCAAAACAAAGCCCATAACAAACTTCTGTTATTGTCACTTCTTCAGAAAGCTTGTTCTCATACAAGCTTCAAGCATGGCACCCTTGGAATTTCAGTGGTGCAAATGAATGAGTCCAACTTGAATCAGGGATCAAATCTGCAGACCATAGCATATCCTTGATCAGAGTCTGTGTGAGTGAACTTTGCCAGCTTAACATTTGATGGATTTAATGGATTTCATAAGGAAAGCTTGTACTTAACAGCACCATTCAAGCCAAGGTGACAGGAAGGGGCATAATGACATGGGCTTGGGCTGTATTTACATGTTCTTTTTTGTTAACACGTCAAAGGATTCACGGTATCTGAATTTTGATTTCTGCTTGTGCTTCACTAGGCTGGAGTCAGAAGCCTCATTCATATTAGGAAGTTATACCTGGTAAAGAGAATTTCCTGGCTCTTGAGTTTGCTCAGAAATATTTCCTTCTGTCTTTAGATTGTTCGTACTGGTTTTAAACATTTAACATTTTTGCAGTTTTGCTTTCTACCTGGAGAACTGTAGCTCTTAAAATCATGTGTGAGAAATGCCTCACAATTGAATATTAGTATATACTCTTAGTATCAGCTCTTTCATGATCTGTGACTGCAGTCTAAACAAGGAAGCACTGGAATTGTCAGACTGAGTCAGAAACTACCAGTCAATATCTTGCGTCCAGTGGTGGTCCCAATTAAATGCAAGAGAAAGATACCAAAATCTTTCTTAACAATCACTGGCAGAATTACCTATCCAAACATGGTTCTGAGGTATTTAGTGGTTGATGCTTAGATTTCCCAAAGCATGAAAATTCATAAATGTTATGATTTCTTCTTGTCATCATGTTAACCTCACTCATTAGATCTCCTCTTGCTTTGATGCTATGGATGGCATGGAGGAGAATCCAGTTAATCTCTTTCATAGCATGTTCTCTTACTTATTTTAGCTCTAGGTTATAAGATATGAAGTAACTGCAGTTTAATATATTTTGTTGTCAGTTTCTGGATCAATTATTTCATTTACATCTCTGTTAAGCTGTGTAGCCATGACTGAATACTCCAAGTAAAGCCTTACTATTGATTTATGTAGTGTCATTGTAATCTCATTTTTATTCTAAGCCCCATTCTTTATACATCCTGACAAATTGTAAGCTTTTTTCATTGGCTGCTGAGTATCAAGAAAATTATTTCCAAAAGCTACCTGTTCTGACACTCAAGGTTTATTAACAAATGGCTACAGCTGATTTAGAACTCAATGATGTGTGTGAACAATTCCAGGTATTCCTGCCAGTGTGTGCTCCTTTGCATTTGTCTAGTATTTTTCTATGGTATACCTGTTCATCTAGCTTTGTGAATACTCTGTCTCCTCTCTCTGCTGTTGTTTATTTCAAATAATTTTATACCCTCTTCAGATTTTTCAATCGTTCTGCTCAGTAGCCTCCCACTCCCTTTTTTGAAGAACATTGTGTTATACAAACCAAGCCCTAGTAGGCAGTTGTAGAGTATACATTTGTTAGCTTTTCCCAGTGCTGGATTTTGCCTGTTTCTCTCCATTCACTGTTTTTGATCCTTAGGAGTCTCTCTCCCCAGGCCCTAATTTCTGCCTATTGATTTCAAGTTCCTAAGTCTTTCTTCTAAAAACTGTCATATGAACTTAATATTCTATATGCAAGGCTGATATATCTGTATTGGTAGTATCTACTGTTACTTTCTATTTAAGCAAAAATAATAACAGAATGCAGAGAGATTTGAACTTACCTTAATGTATCTTCTATAATTATATGGTGCTCCTGAATGCATTTATTCTTCAAGGTATTTTAAACTCATAGATTTCCCACTTATGTAGCATCATACTGTCTGTTACTTGAGGTAATAGTGCTGGTAGTTTGAAGGTGAAGGTTAGTAAGTTTCAACATGTCCTAAGTTGAATTCTTATTTTCATCCAATTGTACATGAAGCCACTTACTCAATCACATAGAAAACCCATGTAACTGTGAACTAAAGTATTTCAGGTATTAGATTAGCCCTAAATGAAACTTGGAGTCTCTCTTTATAACTTTTGACAACTGGTAATTTCATTAAGAATTGAGACAGAGGGAAATTGTATTACATATTTTGTATAAATTTCTTCTGAATTACAGTGCAGCTGAAGTATGTTTTGTTTGGATTTCAGTATATACATATATTTTTTTGTAAAGCCGTAAAATGAACAGAAAATAAGTGTCTCACCTGATGGCTTTGCAATTATGTCTTCTGATATTAAAAAGAAAAAAAATGAACAAATACAAGTCAAACTGTTTTCAAGATTTTAATCAGTTTTTAAAAGAAGGTAATATCTATCAGAAAAAAATAATCATAAAGATTAATTCCACCCAAAAGGAGTCATCTTTCCCAGCTTCCTTTTCTTCCTTAGGCCAAATTTTGTTAATAGTGTACACACACGATATATGGTCTACTTTTCTGGGCAGCACTACTGAGATCTAGGAAGCTGTTAAAGCAGTCAGAGGTGTTTGGTAGTTGTTTGTTTGTTTGTTTTCTTTTGTTTGTGTTTTTTAATTTTGTTTGTTTGTTTTTTAAATCTGAAGACAAAGCAAAACAAGAAAATAACTGTTCATCATTCTATATGTTCAAAGTGCATGACATGTGATTTTATGTGCATTATTTTATGTATTGTGCTGTGACATATATACATATATGACTATATCCTTGATAGTAGGATGTATACATAGTCGAGTCTCTTCTGTCTGCTGTACCTTAATGGCAGTTGTTTTAAGACTGAAAAAACTTCTTATGACCTACTCAACTTAACACTATGATTGGTTTGCTGTGATTTTTTGGGGGGAGTCTGAGATAAAAAGGGATAGTGTAAATAAAACCAAAATGTGGCCTGTCATTTTTCCTTTATATTATGGTAAATTCCAATGTTTTTTTGTGCTTTATTAGTAGAATCTTCACTTCTCGTTTTCTCTATGACTTTTCCTACTTGTTTCAATCTTTTCTCCCTCCCCCTTGCAACAGAGAATTATCCAGGACCTGCATGAAATACAACAGTTCACTGTTGTTGCTGACTGTTATTTTTAATATGCTATCCTAGTAAAAGACACTTGAGCTTTGCTCATCTGCATGATGTAGAAATGTTGAATGAGTTGAATGTTACACTGCTGACAATATTCTTCAAGATTACAAACTAAGAATGTCTGATTGGCAATGTCAAAGCGACATTCTGATCTTAATCTTATTTATTTTCTTTCTTGTGTTGAAGTGCAGGGGCCATACTCTGCTCTGAGTCACAGTAAGCGTATGTTTGCTCTTAAACTAGCAGTGGGCTAGTTTAGCAGTAACAGCTCTTGGATGCTTGCAGGAATCTGCATATGTTCAGGCTGGGGTTACCCTTATAGTCAGCTACAAGTCATTCCTTCAGATTTGTTACCTAATGAACTGCCCACAGACCTCCGAAGAATTTTGTCCAAAGAATAGAATATTTCAAAGAAATATTATTACTCATTCCAGAAAAAAAAAACAGGCATATGTGTATGCTTCATTAATAGTTGGAAAGACTCCTACATTGATTTTTTTTCTGTTAAAATGCATGATTTTTATGCAAATTACAATCTGTGATACCACTATTATAAATTTTAATGGCAGAAATGTGCATATTGTGAAACCTTACAGATTATAAAAAAGACTTTTTATTTTCTCTTACTAGAAAACAAACTATTTCTTAGGTCAAAACTTTGTCCTCTCAAGGACTTTCTATGATGGAAATAGTGTTTCTTTTTCCTCCACTTTTAAACCTTTCTTCAATATAGAATGATTAGTGGCTTTTCATCACTTTTTAGAAGAAATTCAACTAGAAGTAATTGTTTAAAATGCTGAAATTCTACCCAAAATGTCAGTCTCTTTCTTTAACATTGTTAATTAAAGCACGTTTTTTTTGACTAGACAATTAATCAAGTGAGTGAGTTACAAGACAATACCCTTGAGTAGCAGAGGTGTCACGCAGATGAATCCTGGTGTGCTGCTGTGGCTGTGTGCATCCAGAAAACTTCCTGCCATGTGCTTACTGAGCATGCTATACAGTAGAATACCCTTCATGTGCCTTCATAAGTCAGGTTCTCCTTGGGTTTCTTGCCAAAATGCTGTGGTTGGACCCAGAAGGAGAAACAGAATTTCAAATCCCTTGCAAATAAAAGAACAAGGCAGCTGTAGATTTCCAAACTGAGAACTGAGTCAATTGAAATGCCTACACCTATGGAGTTTGCAAGTTTGGTGGAAGAGGGCATAAGAAAAACAAATATCCCACAACCTCAGTGATTCCTGCATACATTTATGCTAGTGATGTTTAATTGCCATTAAATGATCAATGATATTTTCAGGATGTTATGAATCGCGTGGATGTAAATGGTCTTTAAGTTAAGAACAATCACAACTGTTTTCAAGAGCAACAAATCAAGATCTGGTTTCTTTCAAATATGAGAACAAAAAGCCTGAACTAAATTTGTGGTAAAGTTGTTTGTTTTTGTAGACATTTCTATTTTCCTCTTTACTTCTTTACTTTTATTTTGAGGATGGGGGCTGTGTCTTTTAATTCTCTTTTGCATGACCTACTCCCTTCAAAACAGCATGTACATCCCAGAACATCTAAGAGAGTCTATAAACTTTGAGAGAATTACATCTTATTAAACTTCACCACTTCTATCTGGGATGCAGAGAAACCTATAGTGGCATCTTTCCTAGAAAGGCCCCGAAAGGATGAGAGAGAATGGAATCATGCAGTCCCAGGAAGTAAACAATCTCCATTTTATTAGTTTAGGCTGAAGTTTGGCATGAATACCATGAAATCCTGATTTCCTGGTAAAATGAGAGGCTATATAACTCAACAGAGCCTGCCCAGGTCTCCAGTGCTGTCCCTGTTGCATATAATAACTTTTTAGAATTACCGTTGGATAACAAGAATAAAGCACAAACCCGTAAACCTTAGACCCCATTCACTACTATGTTCAGATGCCAACCAGAAGAGGGCAGAACTTCTATGGACACTGTAGCAGGTGTATTGTAATATATTTTTCTTGCACATTGGATTTGCTGTAAGATACATTACATCTGCTAAGGCCAGTACATTGAGTAATACAATTATAAGTATTTTAGCCAACATGTTAATGCACTTAATGAAGTGCAGATAATCGCACAGCAAAATTTATAAGAATTGTCAAACCTCATAATTACTTCCATTACATTGTAGTATTTTATGGATTAAATCCTTTCAGAGCTTATTCAAGAGGTAGAGATATTATTTAATTTCAGTTAAATTATTTTAATTGGTTAATGTTTTTAATTTTTTTCCAGAATCATTTGTTCTGCAAGGTATGATGTCCCTTTCACAGAATTAAGATAGTGAAGCCAACCTGAAGATATTATTTCTGTTGCTAAAACATATGCAATTTTATTTATTTATTTATTTTCAGTGAAGTGCAAAGAATTTGACTTAAAAATAAAAAAAGTAATCTGCAGAATGGTACTGGTGGTACAAGTTTTGACAGACCTAGTCATGGATCTGTTATTCAAGTTAATGGGCATTTTATTATTAAATCCTTTCATTGTTTTGATATTTTAGTTAATAAAATGTACATGAGTTAACAATAATGTCTTTTACAGAGGCTGTTAGTCATGGGATTCTGGAAATTATTTTCTTCCCATGTGGACCTTGGTAGAGTCTGAGCACAGCGGGAGGGATGATTTCAAGTGATGGTGGGTGTTCAATTCAGATGTAGAATGACTTCTCAATTAGAGAGTAATGGTAATGGCCCATTTTCCACAGTGATGTCCATGAAATGATAAGGTTCATTAACTAAGGTCAGTTTAACTGGAGTTGTCTTAGCTTTCTGTGCCTTTCTGTGATAAACAAATACAAAGGAGACAGTTTTCTGAAAGGAGGACATTTGGATGTGTTCAGGAAATCTGGTAGTGATGGAAGAGCATCAGTTCCCATATGTGCACTTGCCACAGGCATTGCAAGCTTGTGACAATCTCCTCTGGGCTACCTGCACCTCACGTGCCTCTCAGGAGGGGTGGTGAAAGACATTCAAGGACTTCTGTGGTCGGTAGAGAGCTGCCTTCTGTTTCCTTCTAAATAACTCTTTCAGCTCATTTGTTATTTCAGTTGTTATACAGGCACGGAAAAACCTTGTGCAAGAGAGAGATTATGTACTGGTTTAAAAAGTAGAAGAAGTTGTCCAAACACTTTTTTTTTTTTTTTTTTTTTTTCCCTAGTCCAATTACAGTCTGCACAGACAAAAACATGGAAAATGACAAATGAAAGAAGGAGGAGAAAGAATATAAACATAGGGGAAAAATGCTAAGTGGATTATCTACTAGCAGCCTTTAGCTTACATTATGTTCAGCTTCATGAAGTACTTGACAAAATATAGTTGTTTTCTTAGGGAGCGATACTCCAGGCAGTGTAATGTTTTGCTGAACAGCGAAGTAAGCCCCTGAATTCTGCCCAGTTTGATTTAATTTATTCATGGAAAGGAAAACAAAATGAGTTTCAAGAATGGACCTAGATCAGTCTATAAAAGGGACCATTCAATGTGTTTGCTTGAAACAGTGTGGGATCCAACCCAGAAACCTGGATGATCCCTTCACATGCTGTGTTGTTTTTAAACTTTGCTCAGGCTCTGAGGGCAGAATGGTTGTGCAGGCTTCAAACATCAGTGTGCTTGGCTTCCATATGCCCTGTCAAATCATCTTCTTTTGCACAAGCCATGAATTTCCCTCTTCTTTCAGATGGTATTCTGATTGATGACTGTAATTTTATTCCATCTTAAATGAATTTATTCAAATGAAATCTCAAGTCTTTAGTAAACGTTCATTTTGGTGAGGCACAAAATCCTTATGCTCTGGCTCATTCTGTCTTAACTAACAGAAATGAAAAGCATCCACAAATATTGTTTTTTCATGACAGTTATGAGATATGATTTTTCAAATACAGCTAGGAATGCAGATCTTCTAGCTTGGAGAGTGTATTCTATACTAAGTAACTCACTTAGAAAAGTTTCTTATTGAAACAGTTGTAGTTTTATGGACTATAGGACAGATTGGATTTGGTCTCAGTGTCTGCCTTTGGGGACTTTTGGTTAATAAACTAAAAAAAACAGACCATAGACAATAAACAGGTTTATATAATACCAAACATTCACCTCTACAAGTGAGCTCAAATCTTAGTTATCGGTGCAAAAAGGCTTTTCTTCTCTCCAAATTCCTATCAGGAGGTATTTCAAGATCACAAGACCTTCACAATTCACCGTTTTAGCAATCTGTACCATGTGCAGTTGAGAGCACAGTGAGAGAGTTTATGTAGTGCAGTTGCTTTTGCTTACCCAACATTATTATTTCTCCACTTCTCCAAATATATTTTAGGCAGTGTAGGAGTACAAATAAGACTGATGCCACTAACAGCCAGCATGATGAGATACCAAGATTAGTCTCAGCCTTTTCCTGATTAATTTGCTCAGTCAACTTTTTATTCTGACTGAAATTATTGTTCACTGCTCACCAAATGGAAAAGGCAATCATTCCATCACAGAGGCAGTGTGAGGGCATGGATGGTAAGAATCTGTGATTTGTATATCACAGTAATTCTAATACCATTGAATCTTTCTCTGAAGCCCTGTAGGACTAAGAACAATGGACACAAAAGAAACGCTAAAATTACATATATTCAGTTATATTTTGTATTTAATGTAAGTGCATTATAAAAATGAATATCAGGTTTAACTGCTTGATTTTTGATTGTTAACATCTAACAAAGGGAACACAGTTATCAAAGTAAAAGCACTTTTGGAAGGCATAGACCAAACAGGTATTCATCCATCCATGGCAAATTCATAAAAAAGAAAGCTAGTAAAGGTGTCTTGTGGACTTGCATGATTTTCATAGCTTAAGCTAGTTGCCAGAAGTTCTTGCCACAGTGTTAGTTATTTTTGAATTAGTTTTAGATGCAACATCCTGTGCTACATTCTCCAAAACTGAGTCATTCCTACTTTTATAGGGTTGTTGGTTCATTGTGTTGAGTTGCTGAACCTAAGATGTGTGTATATATATATTTGTGGTGAAACTAGGCAGTGGAATGGTGCTTCTGTAAAAGCTGAGATGGAGATCATAGTCCTAAAGCTGATGGCAAAGTACTAGGTGAAATGAAAGGATTACAGATGCCATATGTTACCACAAGATCTTTGCAGTGGAAAAAAAAAAGAAAGTTCTAATTTCTTATATACTTGATCATGACAGTCTTTCAGAACAAGAGGGGTAAAAAAGAAAAACAAGAGATGTAGTTTGTTAATGATATAGAGAAATTAATGGTGAAGAATAGAGAATGAAATCTGCAGTATAAGACGCCATGAGTTGTAACCCTTCCATCCTGTCAGAGCCCCAGATGGCCTTCCGGCTGTCATCTTTTCCCAGGCAATTTAACTCTCAGACACCCAAATTCATTCATTTGAAAGCTCCCACTGGAGGCTTCTGGCTGTAAGCATGCCATGTCCTCAGGTCTACTGAAATCCTCAGAGAAGCCTGAAACACTGACTAGTGTCAGGAAGCTGAGTTACTTCATCTGATGCTGTGATTGTTATGGCCATCTCACTCTTGCATTAGAGCATGGGGTCACACTAGTGCCAGTGGATGGTGATTTTTGGAGATGTGTGAATGCCCTTCCCAGCCTGACTGCAGCTGGAGCCCACCTGGTTGGGAGGGTGTTGTTACCTGTTGGGCTTTTGCACGTGACTAAGCCTCATGCACAGTTGGAGAAAGTGCAAAAATAAAAATAAATAAAAATTATTTTGGGAAAGTAGTTCGAGTGGTGCATATATATTTGGGATCTCTAAGGCTGAAGGTAGCAGATGTGCGGGCTATGATCCACATTCTCAGAACCAGACACAGAGAAAAATAGTATTAATAAGTTCAAAGTCTTATTTTGCAGAAAATAAATACAAGAATATGAGTGTATAAACTTACCTATTTTCTTATAGGATTTCTTAAAAATACTTGCTGTTAAAACAGGATTTCTGCTATGAATAAAGAATTGTATCTGTAGTCAGTAATGTTAACTTAGCAACATTTAGTTTCATCAAATACGAGTTTTATTGCCAGGAATTCCTGTGACAAAGGAATTCCCCAGAATCCGGAAGATCATCCAGTTTCAATTTAAAGAAGCTTATGGAAAAGACAACAAACTAAAGATAGAAGTCTCTGAGAGCACCAGGAAAAGAGTACAGAAAAGTATGAGAGCGTGTATATGAGAGAACAAGCGCTTTGCTTTCTTGTTTGTGTAAAGTAAGGGGAATTATACCTACCATTAATTTTTGCAGTGAATAAAATCAAGGTCCCTGGTGTCAAGTTTGGACCTGCTTGCTTTCCTTCCTTTCTTCTTTAGCCCTTTAATTTCTCTCTTTCTTTCGCTATGAACAAACCCCATGTTTATATGATAAACTGGCACTGATTCTAATGGAGTGGTTTTAGATTTACATATATTAACAAAAAGGGGCTCAGTGGTCTGCTGCTGAAGGAAGGAGGTGTAATAGGAGAACAAGATCTTCCTCTGCATTTTTCTGTTGACTGTCTAAACTCTCTAGAGAGTCAATTTGAGTGGACTGAGAAGTCCCCATTTGGGCCCAGACATTTAAAATTTTAATCAGGTTTTGCCTAACTTAATCATCTCATTAGCAGGATTGTATTTCATCCCATGTGTATTCTCTGCTGATAGAAGAACTCTTGTAGGAAAGAAATCGAGGAGTTTTGATCAATGCATTATTTAATATTATGAAATGAAGACACCATTTCATTTAAGGCAAAGTATAACAAATTTCTGAATTTTTCTTGGAAGAGAGGTCAGTGAAATTTAATTACTGTTAAAGTAATTATCTGGAATTTGCAAAACATAAGAGCTTTAATGCAGCTGAATGGGGTCTAATCAAAGGTCCAGATAGCTCACATTTCTGCCTCTAACACAGGCACTTTGCAGAAAAAAACCTGAGGACCATTTTATTTAATAGCCTTTTGATCAATCTCTACTCCCTAAATTTATTCAATTTTTGTAGGAGCCTGTAAGCAGATAAAAAGTTTCAGGATTTTCTAAACTGCAGATATCTCTGCTTCTAAACATTAAATAAAAGAGAACTTCTGTGACCAGGGACATGATGTAGTCTTCTTAGCTATGACTTGGTATTTCATGATTGAATTGACTGAGAACTCTGATTAAAGCTTTATCTGTTGTTGAGGCACTTGAAATAACTTCATCCTATATGGATTCCATGATGTCTAGCAAAAGCTGAGATTAGTCTTTCCCTCAGTGAGATAAGTAACTGGACCGCTCATCTCTAATCACTCTTGCATTTTCACAAAAGATGAATGTACTTAATAAGCCTTTGGACCTCTATCTCTTTGTCAAATTTAGCAAAACTGTACAGAAAGCTGTTAGACCTTATGCAATATGCCAGAAAAAAGGCTACATTAATTCACATAGAGTATGATAGTAAGCTTGTATAAGATTAGTTTCTTTAGGAGACAAAAAATAAAAACTCTGCCATGTGCAAAGCATGCCAATAATGTGGTCAAAACTCAATTTGGAGTGTTAAATAAATGGCCTTTTATTTGCCCCTGGAAATGAAAGCTCTTGTAGTAAATACTGAGGTTCTTTTCCTTTGTAAAATGTAATATTGGAGATAAAAAAGGGGGGGGGAAATATCTTTCCAAAATTCTCTTTTTCCAAAAGAGAAAAGAGAAGTAGTCAAATGAAGGTTTTTATTTATCAATGATTTATAGATTGTTTATAAGACACTGAAACCTATCAGTGTCTACATCTTTCATGCTTGGCAATATTTATCTTCCCTATAGTATTCGTGACATTCAGAACTTGGTGTAGCATACTGTAAATATCACAGTAACTGTAAGTTCTGTGTGTGGTAAATGTCAAGATTTTAATTGCACCTACTAAGTCATAGGCTTCTTATTGCTTGTTTGGAAGAAGCATGTAATGAACATCTCCCCAGGAAGTTACATGATGAAGGAATTCATCAACATAGTTTACCTGGTGCTCCTATATGAGTGAAGATCTTTGTATATAGCTTTAGGAAGTAAAAAACCAGAACGTGATAAAAGGAAGAAGAAGTGGAGAAATGAGTTTCTGTCATAGTCTCCCTCACACATACACATAGATTTAATATCATCACAGTTAAATAATTTGTCAGTGTCATAATGTGCTTTTTGCTCAGGTGCTGCCTAACCTTTGCAGGATATAAGTAAGGAGGCCAGTGTCAGACTGCAGCTAGAAACAAAGAGTAAAGAGGTTTAACTCCCTGAACTATTCTCAACTGGTTTAAGAGTGTTTTCTTCAACTGTGAACAGAATTTATTTCTTCTTAATCAGGTCTGACTTGGTTGCTCAGAGTTCTGACATTAGTGGACATTTTGCGCAAAGATTCAGATAGCCCAAGTTTGTACTGGGACAGGTAAAAAGTCTCAGTGATGTGCTAAGCACAAACTTTCACATCAGTTATGCCACTGTAGTTATTAATGACCAAGACACATACATTGTGGAGGTGTGCTTGAGGCGAAGTTGCAGCAGGACCAATATTGTTTCCTTCATCTGGAAGCATAGATTAAAAGAGAAAATACTCTTTCACCTGAGACATTTTTACAGCACCCGTTTCTGACCTTTCCTTAATTCTCCAGCACGAGGGAATGTAATGTTTTTCCTCTGTACTGATCTTGTCTTATGTGAAGATTTACTGAGGGGCTAAAGAGGGCTTAACCCTCTTCTCCCTCACATAAACCTGAGGTGTGCTGTCTGCTGTTCTTACATTAGCAGCTAATTCACGTGTCCTTCACCTCGGCTCCTCCAAAGTAAGGTAGAAACTGAAGTACTGAGGGGTGGGCCATTAGTGTTTTTATGTTGTTTGTTCTGTGTTGTGACACAACACAGGGA
Source organism: Columba livia (assembly GCF_036013475.1). NCBI lineage: Eukaryota > Metazoa > Chordata > Aves > Columbiformes > Columbidae > Columba > Columba livia. The sequence continues at coordinate 189,657,242 of NC_088602.1, read as the reverse complement.
GAAAGATCTTGGCCTTCTCCTTTAAAGGTGTTTCCCTGCCTATAACTACCAATTCTGTCACCGGATAGCTGCAGGAAAGCTCTAGGTGTAAAAAAACCCAGGCCTGAACCGTAGCACAAAGATGCCTTAGAAAGAAAATCTGCAACTCAGCTGCTGAAAAAATTTCCCTGTAAGCTCTCAGCCGCTGCCAGTGGTTTATATATGTTCATCCCAGGGGCAAGATTGTGCTGCAGGCATTTTGTGTTCTTCTGTTGCATTATGTGAATTGCAGTTATGCTTTGCTTGCTTCAGCTTGCTGGCTTTTGGAAAGTGTTTGGAGATAGGTCTTAAACTTTTGGTTGGTATTGAACAGGGGCTTAAAGTGTCATCTGTTGGATCTATTGCCAAACTGTTTGCTGTCACTGGGAATGGACCTGGGGACCTAGCCGGTCCCATGTTCCCATGCACCCATGCATAATGTCCTCTGAATGACAGAAAGACACAACAAAGCTGTTCTTTTCTAGGCAAGCAGAGATTCTCCAGGGTTAGGGTTTCTCAGGAGAATTAAGTCTGTTACAGGTGACTAGAGGAATGTTGATTATGTCAGTCATTCTCAAGTTAGAGCTTTCAGAGATTTTTTTATAACATCTAAATGGTATTATTACTCTTTTTCCAGAGCACCTAATTACACTATACATCATCAGACTGCATGGAAAACATATGCTGAAATCTGGAAATGGATGAAAACAAATGCTTGGGCTAGTCCTATTGCATAATATTTTGTTCTAGAAAGAAAAGAAAAAATCTTTAATTCTTTATACCATAGGAAAAGGGAAAAAGATGGATTCTATTTATATGCATTATAATTCTTATCTAGTGACTTTCAGCACATTGCTTTGTTGTGTTAGGTGCTCATGTTCGATTATGGAAATGATGCTTTAGGAAGTAGGTCTTTTTAATAAAAGGCATAGAAGTTATGAAGAAAACAGGCTGATGATCACCTTAAGATGACGGAGGCAGAATAAACAATTCAGTAGTAAAGTTAAGGTATTCTGTGGCTTACAATTGGAATCTGAATCATAGACAGACCATCTGCTATACATTTTGAAAAGGCATTGCTGGTACTTGCTGTTGATGGCATTGAGATCCCAGGGCCTGACAGCACTGAACAAACAAGCTGGATAGCTTGGATACGTCTGTCTCAACTCTGTTTTCAGGCTACCAAGTATATACTGCTTTTTAGAAGTTAGTAGAAACCAGAGCTGTGGTATAAATGCAGCTACCGTGCTTTATAGTTTAATTAAGAATATTTTTTTGATGCCCAGTTGTAGCTGAGTGGTTTCTTCAGACTGACACAATTGCTCTAAACTAGACAAAAACACTTCTAATTGTTACTCTGTAGCAAAGCAGTGTGTGAGGAAAAGGATCTTCCAAGCCTTATGGAAATGAAAGGAGCAAATAGATATTTAAAAGGTTTTCTCAGCTTGTCATGATGGGTTCCAAGCACAGCATTGAGGTAAAAGGCATATTCTGTAACTGCTTCTCAGAGGCAATGTGGCAAATGCTAATAACAACATCCCCTAACTTCATAAATGCAGAAGAACAGCCATGAAACATTAATTTTCCTTCCTACTGAGGCACATGACATAATGTGCAGAATCCCCTATTGCTTTCTTGGAGGATGTGACAGCAAGAATGACCTAATCCACACCAGAGTTTAGGATATCTGACAAAATGAAATGGGCCATACTGGAAAGCTTGTTGAATGTAATCTCTTCCATCTGCCTGTTGAAACGCTGATGCTCTAATATTTTCAGTAAGAACAGCTCGTGTGCAAGCTGCCTATCAAGAAATATTCATGGAAAATAATTGGATACACCAGTTTTGAAACATGAGTCTAAGAACTGCAGACTAATTGTGTCAGTATTCAAGCACAAGAAGAGACAAAATTCAATGAATAAATGATTCATCATTAATTGCTGCCATTTTACAGGCACTCAGAGTATGATAGGCATGTGCAAACCTTGCCCAAAGATCACCTAATAAAAAAGAATGTGTTCCTGATGACTGCATGAATATTAGGTGCAGTCATCAGTAGCAACATAATAGAAATATCTTATTTGTGAGAAGTTTGTTATTAGACTGTTTTTTCAAGCTAAATCACTCAGTTACTCTGAAGTCAGCCACCTCTTTTGCATCACCTGATCTAACTTGATTTCTTCTAATGTACCTGTCTGTTCTTCCAACCTCTATCTTGAGGCATTTCTGCAATTCTATGAGTAGTTCATGCCTTCAAAACCAATGTAATGTTGCTGTACATGCTGGATTTTGTGGATGTGTCAGAAGCAATGAGTTTTGCAGCATTATGGGATATGAGGGTTGTGCATCCAACATTACAAGACATTCATACAGTTATTTGTTTTAAATAACAGTATCAGAATGTTATTTGTGGCTTTGTAGAGATTAATTTATTTACATTTTGTGATTGATCTAAATATTCATGCCATTAATAAAACTTCTGCTCTCGTGGTGTCTGTGTTCAAGGTCCTTCCATGGTAGAGAGTGCCAGGTTACAGAACAAAACATGGCAAATTCAAATATTTCAATGGCTTTAATGATACTGTCATTTGAACACAATGAACAACTACATGCACTACAACTTTATACCGCTCTATAACATTTAATTTTGTTGGTGGTGATTACAACAGACAGTGTATGTACTGATGCTATGTGTAGCAGCTGTCACACAATCTCATTGGGAACGAATTTTCCTTTGACTGTAGAACATGAACTGCATCTAAAGCAAATGTGGAGCTGAGAATGTGAGAAAATACAAACTGCAATGAATTTGGACCTTTTCTGCACCTGTTGGTATCTGGTGATGGAAATGCACAAATTTTAATTCAAGTTGAAATTGCTTCCTGAATGTAATATACACAGATGATTTACAGCTTTATAATCTATTATGGCAGTCTCTAGAAAATTTCAGTGAAGTAGAATGGTTGTGTTATGGACTATGGCAAAAATAGTTGTTTTTTCTACATTTCAAATCCTAATCTTCGATTTCCATTATCCAGTTTAGGTATAAAAAAATAAATGGAGGTATTGTGTAAAAACTTTGTTGAAACAGCTAAACTGAACCATAAAAAACACTATGGAAGAAGATGACACATTGAAAGAACCACAGTATTTCATGGGAGTGAATTTTAAGAGGTATGAAAGGCTGTTTCACTGTATAAAACTGTGGTCACATCTGCCACTGTAGAAATTATTCAAGGTCCCCATCTGTATGGCCCACTGGGATCACCATACAGCACAGTTTTAGCCAAGTACCAGTATAAGTTGGGAAATGACCTGTTAGAGAGCAGTGTAGGGTAAGGGGACCTAGAGGTCCTGGTGGGCAGCAGGATGACCATGAGCCAGCACTGTGCCCTTGTGGCCAAGAAAGCCAATGTCATCCTGGGGTGTATTAGAAGTGGGGGTGGTTAGTAGGTCGAGAGAGGTTCTCCTCCCCCTCTACTCTGCTCTGGTGAGACCGGATTTGGAATATTGTGTCCAGTTCTGGGCCTCTCAGTTCAAGAAGGACCGGGAACTGCTTGAGGGAGTCCAGCGAAGAGCCACAAAGATGGTTAAGGGAGCGAAGCATCTCCCTTATGAGGAAAGACTGAGGGAGCTGGGTCTCTTTAGCCTGGAGAAGAGGAGACTGAGAGGTGACCTCATTAATGTTTATAAGTATGTAAAAAGTGAGTGTCAGGAGGATGGAGCCAGGCTCTTCTTGGTGACAACCAGTGATAGGATGAGTGGCAATGGATGCAAACTGGAGCACAGGAGGTTCCACTTAAATATGAGATGAAACTTCTTCACAATGAGGGTGACAGAACACCGGAAACGGCTGCCCAGGGGTGTTGTGGAGTCTCCTTCTCTGGAGACATTCAAAACCCTCCTGGACATATTCCTGTGTAATCCTTTTTTTTTTTTTTTCTGGATTACTGGACATCTTGCTGGTTTGATAGTATGAAGACTATGGAGGCAATCAATCTTGAGTCTTCTGAGTAGGACTGGGAGAAGGCACTTGTCCCTCTTGACTTTGTATCTCTATTCCTTTTCTTGTCTCATAACAAAATGAAGCCGTCGGCCCCTGTGTCTGTTGAGAATATTATTCTCACTGGTTACACTGGAGAAAGGCAAACAGATGTGAACCCCCTATATGTAGGAAATAGTGGTCCTTCAGATATTTGTGGTTGTATGAGGTTTTTAGAAACTGCAACTAATCACAGATAAATTATGTCTGTTTTAGTTGCTTGATTTTCATCCAGGGTAAGAAGCAAAAGCAAGGGTTTCAGCCAATACTTGATATACTGTAAAGTTTCTAGAATACTGAACAGATCCTCTTTCTTGGAGGTATCAAAAAGACTATTAAAAAAAAAAAAAAGGATATCTTACAGTTATCAAAAATGTGAACTTCTACTTGGCAAAATTTAAATACTGGTGAAACTCCACACATTTTCAAGAAAATTCCTCAAATTCTCTGAAGAACAGATCATAGGTGTATGGGAAGGGTATCTGTTCTTTTTAAGATAGCCTTTCCAAAACCAAATTGCTTGAAGATGCAGACTGAAATTCCCTGACAATTGCAGAGGTGAAGTACATACTGAAGATTTCACTAAATACAATATCTTTATACAATGGTCTTTGTGAAAGCCTACAATAACTTTTGCCATTTATTTAATTCAGTAGCCTTTTTAATTATTATTTTCTTGCTTTCTTAAAATATATTTGAGAATACAAACTCCACAATTCCCATGATACTTTTTCGTGATATATTTTTATTTATTTTTATTATCACCAAGACTATATTAAACAAGAGACCTATTAAGACAGGCAGCTGGACAATGAATAAAGACTACAAAGATTGGGTCTGACAGAAAAAATACAGCCCTAAACCTAAGTGATTTGCTGTTTCAGTTTTTAGTGCTTATTGTAACATGTCACAAGAAGCTACAAAGATGTGAATTACTGAAGAACATGAAAAGTCAATTGTAAATGGTTTCAAAATGTGACAAATTTGAGACTCTGTAAGTATGCTACCCATATAGTTCAAGTGGATGCTTGACCATTCAGTGTGACTGGCTTAACACTCCTGAGAGTGTTAAGTAACACAAGAAAATTTAACACAGTGCTTTTAAATCCCCTGAAGCAAGGCCAACTGATAATATGTTTTAAGATTAACCTTTGCTCGAAAAGAAACCTTTAAATATTTTTTGAAATTTTGCAACTTATTATCTGTTTCATGAATATACATAGGGCTGCCTCCTTCTAGAAAGTTTTAAAACTCTTTTAAAGTAGTAGAAATTTGCTTGTGAGAGAACTAATTTCCTATGTTGTTAGAATGCAGACACTTCAGGAGTGAAACCTGCCACAGTTTTATGATTCACAACACCTAAAGCAAGGACTCAGGAGGAAAAGATAAGATGTTCTTTTGGGATGGCAAAGAAAATTCCTGAAGGAATAGGAGAGAAGCTGTAGAAAAAGATTGTCTAAATTACTTGTTAAATAGAGCTTCTAATAGTGTAGCTTTATAGCACAGATCAAAATTGAAGTATAAAATAAGAGCTACCTGTTGAAAGAGGTTATACAGTGATATTTCTGAGGTTCAGAGAGATATATAATAAAAATAAAAACCTAAGAAAAACTTTGGTTGTTAAAGGTCTAAGCTAACAGAACATCCTCACCATTTAGGTATGTGACTACTGCAATTAGTACAATTTTCATGCCAGTGATCTGGCAGTAGAGTTACAGATATATCAAATGGTGAGAAAGGAAAGAAGGACAAAAGGGTTTTGTGTTCTTTAATATTTGTGTATTTTGTTTATAGTACAGATTTTATTTTGGTTTCACTGTGTTAATAGTACTCTACAGTTTTTTTGATGTCAAAAAAAAGAAAAAGAAAATAAACTTCTGCTGTGAAATAAGAATTGCGTTGTTGATATTGGGAATGTCTGTGTCAGTTAAAGGTATTTTTTACATTGCAGTAACAGGAAAACACATCTTAGATAACTTAAGCAGTAAACAGGTGTGATTCTCAAGGGACACACTTTGTCACTAAATATTTGGTTTGTTACAGTGGCATATGCCATGCTCATGGCCATCCTGATGTTTAGACAGTACTTGGGAGCAGCAGGAGTAGTAGACTAAGACTAGATGTGAGCTAGGGGGTTATTAAAGGAAAGGTCTGTTGTGCTTCTTCCTGAAGCAGGCCTGATGCCTGAAAGCACGAGAATTTTTCTTGCTCATAGTTAAAATTACTTGTGTGTTGTAGAGAGAAAACCACCGTCTCAGCCCACCAAGCACGCAGCTCACTGCTGGTCACAGGCTGCTCTGGGTGTGCTGAAGCATCAGTGGAAACCACTGTTTTCATTCAGCAGTCTGTCTGTTTACTGTCATGGGCCATCTCATCCTATTATTTTCACTGCCTCTAACTTCCTTCTTTTCTCTCTTTCCCTTCCCTTGTAGTCCTTCTTCCCTACTCTCTACCTTTTTCTTTCTAACTTTTCTCTTTCCTCCTGAATGGCATATCAAAGGCTGTTGATATGGCAGTAGCTCTTTTGTATGCTGTATACATTTTCCATTACTTTTTTTATTTTTTTTTTTAATCTTTTTTTAAACCAAGTGTCAACAGGGCAAATTTTGTGTCCAAAGTATATGGTAAAATGATACAGCCCTATAGATGTTAAAAAACATAAACAGTCACATGAATAATTACTCCTCTATTTCTTGTCTAAAGGTCAGAAAGCTGTCATTCATTGTGAACACTCAGGACACTTCTCTGGATACTGATATTGCAGGTGTACAAAGTACTCTAAATGCCCAAGCCACAAATTAAATAGGAGCTATAATAAGAAACCATATGAAAACGGGGTGACAGCAACACAGTTATTGTGGTAGTCTTTGTTGTCTCATCAGTGTTCATATCAGAAGAATGTAGGGTGAGAAATGGAGCTTCATACTCACATATAGTGAGGGAAACTGCCTCAAGCATTTCCAAGTAGAAGTCTGTGTCTGTGGCATGTGCAGTGGAACAGGTAGGTTCACAGAGTGGTACCCACTGGCCCTATTTTAAGGGTTCAAATACTAAGTATTTGTGATGGTGTTAGTTATCATGAGCTGCCTCACGGGCAACATGGAAAGATGAAGACAGCTTCAGAAGCCAATGTATTTGACTTATCTTAAATATTTGCAATGGGATGAGATGAGCAGCACTATGGAAGGCCAGTTATCTCCCCAGTGATGGTAAACAGAGCCTGGATGGCTACCTTATATTGTATTACCTAACTATTAGACAGTGAAATTTAGGTGATGCTGCTGTCATCTGTGATTACCTGATTTATATGCAGTTTCTGGAGAACAGGCAAAATATTCAGGCCTCAGGCTAGTGGAACATTTTGACAATTTGTTTTTTCTCCATATGCAGTCTCGCTGCACACAAACTGCTTCACAGCACAATGAAAATAAGGGCAATGAGGTCTACATGGAACAATCAAGTGAGTGCCTTTCGGCGCTAACAGATGTTTAGTAGAGATTCTGATTTTGATTTGCTTAGGATACACTTGCCTGGTTTCTACAGCTGTCTGTCCAACCCCACTGCCATGTAATAAGGGTACATTAATACCAATAATAAAGGCAGCACAAAGGATTGTGTTTCTGGGTCTCAGCCACCCCTAGGGAACAGTCATGCTGTATCAATAAACTCCAGGTAAATATGCATTGTACTTACATTTTTATCTCTATATTGACGTAGCCATAGCACAAACACATGTTATCAGACTGAGAAGCAGGGTGGTCTAGTGCAGCGGTCTCCAAAGTGGGGCTAGCACACACAGTAGGTGTACAGGGCAAACTGTTGGATGCAGGAATTATTTTTGGCAGTATTAATAAAATAATAAAAAAAAAAAATAATAGTGTTTATTTCCTCTTTATCCTTGTAAAATTTTGTTTCTGGGTATGTTTATAATAACATTATTTTTAATATGGTAGTACTAATAATAACACCAGTATATTATTTTTAATAATACAGTCATACATGTATATAGTTTATAAATAAATACATATTGGAGAGTGTGCTCTAAAATTTTGTACTGTTGGGGTGTGTGATCAAAAAGTTTGGAGACCACTGGCCTAGTGGATATAATCATATTAAGACTGGAACAGTAAGATTTTTTAGTGGAGGTCTGTCAGAACCCTTCATTATGTGTCTGATGGTTTCATGAAACAAAAGGTTTTTGCTCTGCTGATTTCATCTGATGTAGAAATTGCCTCCTGTCTATTTGAGGTAAATGCTACCTTGAGCAATGTATTCCCAAGGTGATAGCCCTGACACCATTTAGTGGAAAACCACAGTATGTCCTCTAATGGAGTCTAGAGTGAGCAGAAGGTGGATATGTTAAAGTAGAGGTTTTAAGGTATAATTATAAAGCATGAATTATGAAGGAACAGGTCTTGCTAAGGAGTCCCTGTTATGAAGTTTTTAAGGTAACAACAGAGTCAACTTATTGGCAGGGTTGCCTGTGGGACAGGCAAAATTGATTGAGAGGCTACCTACACCTCATCATTTTGGACAGTCATTTGGGCTCAGATCCAAGTGTGCTTTTTGCCAATGGATTTTGTACTCTCCTTAACAGAGAAAAACCACATAAGAATAATTCTTCATGGATTTCAGTTGAATTTTTACCAGATTATCTTTAATTTCAAATTTGGGAACTAGATTTGATCACACTGGAATAATGAAGTCTAGTAAAGGCTCATATGAAGTGTGTTCTGATCAAGTTTCAGAAGATGTCAGGAGAGATCAATGAAGCATCTTGGAGAAGGAACAGGAAGAGCACAGTGGTGGTGTAAAATGTGGTAAGTTGATACTGAAATATTTGTGTGTCTGCCTGTGTAGGAGAAATTGTCCTGTTTAGCAAGCAGCAGAGCCCATCAGTCCCAGTTTCCTACTGGAATAACTGTCAAGGTCATATTATATCAATTTCCTTTCTTCTAGTATAGGAAGAGGCTGCAATTTCAGTAACAAGGGAGACAGTAGCTTCATACCATTTTTCCACCACCTGAATTTTCAGATTAGGTCTATGGGAATGGTAGAACTAAGCATGTCTGAAAATCAGTTCTCGGAGGTCCTTTATGTGTCAGACATTACTTTTCTTTGGAGTTTTTTTTTTTTTCTAAGACAAGTTATAAAATAAGTGCTTTTCTGATGTAAAGCGGCGACTGTTTCATCAATAATCAACTATTCAAAGCTGCAAGTTGTTGATATGGCTCAGTAGCTACTTACCAAGAATGAAGGATATTATTCGTGGGTTGTACTTGGAAACCAAAAGCATCTGCTAACCTTTCCTAAGGGTAGTACTGAAAATATCCCAGCTCTGCCTTCAGATCTGTCCAAGTTTCTTAAGCGTGCTTTTCAAGACTTGAATGTTGATAATACCTCTGGGAGGGCTGTAGGGTCTCCAGCAAGTATTTCTGTTTCCATTGAATCACAGAATCACAGAATGTTGGGGTTTGGAAGGGACCTTGAAAGATCATCCAGTCCAATTGCCCTGCCAGAGCAGGAACACCTAGATGAGGTTGCACAGTAATGTGCAACAGGTTTTGAATGTCTCTGGAGAAGGAGACTCCACAACCTCCCTGGGCAGCCTGTTCCAGTGTTCTGTCACCCTCACTGTGAAGAAGTTTCTTCTCAAATTTAAATGGAACCTCCTGTATTCCAGTTTATACCCCTTGCCCCTTGTCTTATCATTGGTTGTTACCAAGAGGAGCCTGGCTCCATCCTCGTGACACTCGCCCTTTACATATCTATAAACATTAATGAGGTTGCCTCTCAGTCTTTTCTTCTCCAGGCTAAAGAGACCCAGCTCCCTCAGCCTCAGTGAGAAGCTCCACTCCCTTAATCATTTTTGTGGCTCATTGTTTTATCATTTGGAAGACATCACTTTAGGTAAAGACACATGAATAAATTATGAGGGGACATAAATTTAGCATCTCATTTATAATACTACAGCAACAGCCTGGACACATCCTGCTGCCCTAAATGCTTGTAGCTTGTAGCTTGTTTCGGGAGCATGTACATGAGTATCTGCTGCAGAGAAGTGATAAATATTCTTTACATTAATGTACCAATGTATCTGATTATAATTTGTCTGTGTCCTAGGTCCTCAGATAACGAAATGACATGTACTGTCCAAGCTTGAACTTTTACTTTGAGACTTTTTTTTCACACTACTCTAACTATTTTGATTTTAGTGTCATGATTGCTTGGTTTACAGGCTAAGGTTTGTGTGGTGCCATCACCATCCTGAAATGAGAAACAGTCATGCTCCTTCTGCTTCTGGACTAGAGAGCACTGTTAGCACAGGTGTGAGAATCTGTAGCATGGACAAAAAAATGAGGAACACAGACTGTGAGGTAGAAAGAATCTTAAAAATGCATAAAGTATGCATTAAAATAGAGTAGCAAATGCTGCTATTGTTGCTTTTCTGAGTTCTGTTGGAAGGTATGTAGGAAGCACACTTGTTTGAAGTGTTTATGGCTTCAGTTCGCAGGTGTACTCAGGGAACTCACATTTGATATTAACAAAGGTAATCAGATCTGAAATATACTGTTTTTAAGGAAGAAAGAGAAGATAAGGTTAATGTCATCTGGGAAGGGAAGTTCATTGTAACTTGCCAGTTTTACTTTCCAAGTCTGTTCTGAGCCACTTCCAAATCATTCAAAACCGAGAATGATCTTAGTGTTTAAGTTCTTAAAACCTTCATGAGTCAATAAAACTGACGCTTATTTTTCTTGATTTGCTTCATAAGACTGCAGTCTTTTCATATCTGTATTCCACTAAATAGTTATAGTTCTCCTTTACATTTAAAAATGCCCAAAGGTTTCAATCAAATGTGGGATGCTCATGTGTTACTGACAGTATCAATACACAAAGATTGTCCCTGGCCCAAGACTTTATAATATGTGGAAACAGTATATGAATTATTTTGAATGCTTGCTGGACTGGAGGAAAGTAAATTATGATAATGAGTGTAAAGAAATATAGATCACCCTTTGTGCATTTAAGTTTTTTCATTTTAGTTAATATATAGCTAGATAATCCTTCCTACTGAGAAGGCTGGCATTGATAATCAACAGATTATTTCACGGGGGTTGTAACAAAAATGTATATTGAGAAGGTTGTCCAAAAGGAAGAGGGAGAAAGTCTGATGGATTTTTCATAGATAATATCTAGCCCTGTGGAGAAGGAAAAGTTATGATAAAAAGAAGTCGGAAATATTTCTTCATAAAGTGGTCTTTTGAAAAATGAATGGCAGAGTTTGAATGTCTTGCTGATGTTGAGACATTGTTATTAAAAGACATTCAATGCCCTTTTTTTCAGAAGATACAGACTTTCACTGTCTTATTTTGACTAGAACCTGACTGGTTAAAATTGTGACATATTCTGCACTCATTACTGAAACGTCAGGATAACCTGAATCTTAACATGGGTCTTGCAGTGGAAAACTGTAGAGAAACTCTAATTCAGATAGATTTCAAGCTGCATTATAGGACAAAATTTGACATATGACATATGGTTTTCTATATAAAATTTAAAAATTCTATTAAAACATATTGTCATCAAGCTCATTAAAAAAATAACAAGCAAATAAAGGAGAAAAAAATATCCTGTTTGTTCAAGTTGCATTAGCAGAAAAGTTACAAAAGTAAGATTTGCAATTAAAACACCTGTTGTGCTATAAAGCATTGTTAAGGTATTACATTGGTTATTACTATTACCACAACAAGAAACGGCTCTAAAAAAATCTGGAAAATCTGTTTCATAGACTCTGTTGTTTTTGTAGCTTTTTTCTTATTTTATAATAATGTACACCTACAAAATACGAGATTTTCATTGCCCAAAAGTAAACAAAACCAGTTTTGCAACACTAAAGAAGTGTCTCTGATTATACATTGCAGTTATATTTGGTCTTCATGGAAATATATATGCAAAAACTAAAGTATTTTGTATTTACTGATGTTAAATAGGATTCTATATAACTTCTGAATTTTTAAGTAAGAAGGTGGCAGAGATGAAGGAACTGTTATTCCTCAGCACTCTGTTGTTACTTCAGAAATCTGTGGGTCCCTGGTGTGGTTTTCTTAACTTCTTGCTAACTTAGTGCTGTGCCTGACATGACCTGATGAGAGGGACAATGTCATTTTGCACACTCAGTGTGGGCTGAACTCCTGCATTCACACTGAGCCTGAACTCCTCTTGGTGGGTAAATTACTGGAGCAATCCCACTGTTTTTGTTGAAATTCTGAAAGGTGTCATTGGCTGCAAGTGACTTTGTAATTTTTCTCAGCCCATTTGAATTATGATCTTCTATTCCTTACTAGAGCAGATCATCTTTATTTTTACAGGAAAGAATGAAAAAAAACATAGTAATTGCGTATTTATAATGTGGGTTTTTTTGCATAAAACCACTGAGATAGTGTTTCACAGAACTATACTGCCAGGTTCCTAGGGAAGTTTTAAAGAATGAGCAGGAAGGAAGATTGATTATATCTAGGGAAAAGTAATCCCAAACACCTTCAACAGGAAGAAGATTGATGGAAATCAATAATGTTGAAAAACAGACCTGTGGGCAATAATAGACAATTAGATATAAGTTTGTTGTGAAATATAACAGCAAAAGAGTCAAAGCAGTTTAGAACTGCAGCATATTTAGAGGCATCACATCTAGAACAGAAGGTGATAATGCCCCTTTCTGGGAGCTGCTAACACTACAGATAGAAAAAATGTGGCGGGCACTTCAGAACTAGAAAGATGCCAAAAAAGTCAGGAAAATGCCTTGGATAGCATCTGCTGTGGTGAAGAACCCAAAAGTTTTACCTTGGGAAGGAACATTAAAAACTGAAAATTATTTTTGATTAATGCATCTTGAAAAATGTGAGTGTGTTTTATTTGTGGTTGTGGTTGTTGTTGTTTCACTCCCTGGAAAATACAGCTTTATAGACACAAAAATAAATAGTTGATATAAGAAAATTTTAATTTTTATCAAAATGCAATTTTTATTTTCTCAGTTTATTGCATCTTTGTATGTTTTTTATTTTTTTCAGAAACATATATGGTATTATTACAGTAATAGAAATTACATTGATGCATGGATTTTTAATTAGTTACATTACTATTTTATATTTTGGGCAGTACTTTTATATTATCAGTAAAAGGGAAGAATTCAGTGGCTGAAGGAAAGGCACTTAGTGGTGTGTAGATGCTTTTGGGGATATCATTTTGCCTCTAGCTACAGTTCCTGAAAGGCATGGGTCTCCTGTTGCACCTGTACCAAAGCTGCCAGAGCAGAGTCAGTATCTCAGGTGCTGCTGGGCCCACAGGACACTAGGCACTTGCAGCGCCTAAACCTGCCCCGGAAGTCCATTTTGTGTGACTGAATTCTACATTAAGCATTTAACTAAAACAATTTCATTTTTTTCATGTTTTCTTTTTTAATTTATCTATCTTAAAGAAGATGGCAAAAGCCCCCGTCTCTAAAGAACAGAAATTGTCTCTATTTCTAATGGAAGTCTAGGAAAGTCATATAAAGATACAAAAAGGAAGGTAAAGAATGAAATGTAGAATCAAAGGAGATTAACTAGGATGTTTAAGAATCAAGAAGGATCTCAATGACTGCTAGGAAAGCTTTCCAGACCACTTACCTTCTTCGACTATCAACTGTATGTTAGCTGCTCAGCTGTCATGTAAAAGAAACACTGGAATTAATTGTCTCTTTTGTGTTTCACTTGATACCATTATGATAAGCTCAGACCATGCCAGCCAAAGCATACTCTAAAGGTGGACTTACTACTGATTGAGGGTGACCAAAGGATCCTTATGTAGACCTGAAGCAAGAATCTCCCATGGTTGAGCATGCACAGATGTGTAATTGTAGAAAAGGTTCAAGAGCTGGAAACTGTATCTTATGATCAGAAGCAAAAGGAACTCACTGAAGAAAAGGTCAAGAGGTGATAGAACAGAAGTTATTACAATATTTGAGAGCTAAAACTGGTGCTGAACAAATTCAGGGAGAAAAATTTTGTTTACCAGTAACATTACCCAAGGTATGAAATGTTCAGCATATGATTTAAGACAGTTCAGCTGCTGAATATCATCAGCCAGGTCTGGAGATTCTTCTAGATAAATGCTTTAAAGCACTAGTGATGTGGTCGCTGTTGAACAAAAAGGTGATCTCTGCACCTGGGAATTCAGAAACTAAGCAGAAAACAAAAGAAAATAGGATTCAACAGTTCAAACTAAAAGTATGGGTTTGAATTAGAAACTTCTGTGTGATGTAAGGTATACTGTGCAGGAGATAATACCAGGGGTTAGTAATAAGTTATAGATTTTCCTTAAAATCAGTGAATTACAGCTCAGAATAGAAATTGAATGAAAAAAGTAGTAATATATACCTTTTAGTTTTAGAAAACGTCTGACACTGGCTGCTGAAAGAGGAAAGTGATCACACATGAAAGAAAAATGTTCTGATCATGTAAGGTCTCTAAAAAAAGCACAGGCTGTTAAGGCACCTTTGCTGAATCCTTCCTCACTGAACACAAACAGAGCTCTGCTGTAACAAGTGTATTATCACTTCCAGAGCTCTTCTGTAATCTCTTAAACTGGACTCATTTTACACCTAGCAAAAAAAAAGTGTGTCTTTCTGCAGCTTAAAAGAAAAAAAAATGTCCTTCTTCACTACTGAGTGTTTCTGTTTACTTGTTTGTTTTTGTTTTCATTGACAAGTGGTAAAGCATCAGTTTTTGAAAACTTCTGTTTATTTCCTTTTAGTTTACATCACTCAATTTTTTTAGTCTTTTTTAGCAAGAGCAAAGTAGAATTATTGCTCTTAAAATGTCAGCAGGAGTGGGCACTCTCTACTTCACAGGTTGGTGGTTGGAAAGCTGTCCTTGGTCCACCTGATGGGAGATGAACTCTGAAGTAGCCATGGAATATCAGGGTCCAACTTGTTGTATATTTTATAGAAAAAGTGGTAGGCTCCTCAGTTTTGCAAGTGGCAGCTGCAACTATATTTTGTGGAATGCCTTCTTCTGTTAGATGGGAAATATTCTTATGGTTCGAAATCCTTGAGGGACTTTATGGGAGCCAGAACTCAGGTTTGATTTTAATAATGTTTTTGTTTGACATAGAGGTGTTTAACACTGTTGAGGATGAGACAGTCTTAAGCACAAGAAGAAGTAGGGCTCTAGGCAGCAGGGAACTGTAACACCATTAAGAATGTAATCTATAGGGTTGATCTGCCTGCAGAGGTAAGAAGGAAGTAAAGGTTTTCTCCATGCTTCCTGGTTTAGGTTTAAAAATAAATTCCACTTGAGACATCAGAATGCAGATTAGATCCTGCCATTATGGTTAGAGTAGGTAAAACACTAGGAGGTATGTAATAAAGAACACACAGTGGGAATAAGTTGCATCAGATGATCAAATACGTGCTTTTTATTTTACTCTCTGAATGTATAAAATTTAATAGGACTTAGGAAATCCATGGAAGAATCTACAAGAAGTCCTGGGAAGAGGCATTTTTTAATGGCTATGGTGCACAGCTAAGAACTGGGAGTATGTATTTGACTTTTCCAGTGCGCTAGAATGACATATGTCCAGTCATTCACAAAACCAGTGCCTGCATCATGTGGAAAACATCACAAAGGTGAAAATATTATTATTTTAAAACTCCACTGCTTCTCTTATAGTTTCACCCAGCTTGACACTGAACATTATCAAAAGTCTTATTGATTCTGTTACTTGTATGGGCTTTCTTGATCGAATGTTTATGGAAGTAAAGACAGTCAGTTAGGGTGGACAATGAATTAGTTACTTGATGTCCCAAGATGCTGATTTATTCCAGGAATATGCTGATTAATAGCAGCCTGCTCCACAGGTACCACCAAGAGCTCAGAATGCTGTGTCCATCCTCCATACCCTGCCAGATAGGGCCATAAAAGCTGGAACCTCTGCACAAAATATCAGCGTGACTTGACAATAAACTATTAGTATAAGTGCTTTCTATTTCTACTGATGTAATTTATATTCAGAAAAACTGGAATGATGTAGTGTTGCTTTTATAAGTTGCCAGGTATTAACTATCTGGGCACAAAAGTGTAGCATTTGGCCACATCTTGTGTCTTTAGGATCCATCCTGGATGTACTAAAACACAAGGAAAAAGCCCCCAGAGCTGGAAAAGGAAACATTAGAACAGTGAGGACAACAAATATCCTTTGAAGATACTGCTAAGCCAGGTTCTCATTGCACTTAATATCTGTGATCACGGGTACAATTAATTGCCTTTTGTGACGTTACTTCCTAAATGAATATTAGTGAAAGGAGAATCAGATTCATCGTGTATATCCCATAGAGTTCCTGTCCTAGCTCCTCGAGAGGTGATCTGCAGTGACATGCAGGCCATGTTTACATGTATGGGTTTGGACAGTTGTGCTCCTGTTCCATCTGTGCTTTCAGACAGCTGGGTGCAAGCCAGCAGCACAGGTTATCACAGTGCTAATCCTAAAATAATAAACCAGGTTACATGGTTCTGTAGTTTTTGGACTGGAGCTGGCTTATATCCAGCCAGTTCAGACATCAAGTGAACAAGTAACGGCATCTGCTTATGTGGATATGCTTGTGCACAGGATTTTATGCAGCTTTACATTCCCAGGATATACATACTTTATATAACTTTTGCTTTCTTTCCATCTGTTGTGGAATTTAGGGGGCAAGGGTAGGGCTGAAGAAAAAAAAAGAAAGAAGTCATTCACTGATATTTTGCTGACAGTAACTCAGCTAATCCTAAACTTTTTATTTTTATGTATTGTACTTGACGTTAAGTATTGAGCATTTTATCTCAACAGCAGCTCTTTATCATTCTTTCTTTCTCTTTGTGGAGGAGAAGGAGGAGGAAAGAGATCAATAAGCCCTTGGGTATCTTGGATTGTCAATGAGCAGCATATTTCTAGCTCAAATTATTCCAATAGATGTTCTTTGAGATGACACTTCAATATGTGCACATAAAGACTGCAGATTTTGTTTCTTCTTTCTTTTTAAAAATTGCCTGTTGGTAATGTTTCTTCAACTGAGGCTGATAGAATTGATGATGAATAAAGAGTCAGTTTAATCAAGGCACACAACACAGCTGCTAGATTTCTTCTCTAATGTGTGGATACAGATAATTTTTTCTCAACTAGCTCTAAACTCTGATCTCCTGGGAGAAGTTAAGGCTTTCGGTCTTGGGTCTCTTCTGATGAGCAGGAACTGTCATGACTGGGCTTTAGTGATGACCTTAAAGTGGTTCTCAGGATGTAAAAAAAGTGTTTTTAAAAGGAGTAGAAGAACAAAAATAAGCAGGCAACCAAATAACAGTACAGTGTGTGAGCTGGCTTACAATCTACTCTACATACCCATCATGAAGGTAAACAGGGTCATTACAGGAACAGCAAGGTAGAAGAAAACCTCTTGGGTGTTTATTTCTTGACCTCCTGTCCAAACACAAGGATGCAGGGGGCTAGAGCAGTGAGATCGCGCAGAGCTGTGTTACAGGGGGTTGTGACACTTGGCAGGGCAGCTGAACCAGGGCTGAGGAAGAAGGAAGTTGCACCAGACATTGGAGTAAAGAAGGCAGTGGCACTGAGGCTTAATACATGAGCTGCAGTCTGATACCCAGTACTAGCACAGAGCTGCCCCTCCAAGCCTTGCAGCAGGATGGAGCTCAAATACAGTGGGAACACTTTGAAATATATGTGTTTACTAGGCACTTGACAAAGAAAGAATCTTTGGGACACAGGAATTAGCTTCATGAGTTTGATTCAGAGTTAGAGAAGGGTGAATATGGTGGTGAAAGAACCAGGCTTATAAATGAAGACAGATAAAAGGAATTCAGGTCATTTAATTTAGAGAGAACAGTGAAGAATGAGATCATAGAAATAGTTGAAAACCATGATGGGTTCAGTTGGGACTGGAAAACTCTTCTGCTTGGCCTAAGCTTATAATAAAACAACTGCTGAACATTCAGTGAAATTATTTTGTAGTAAATTCAGTAAAAAGTTTTACCTTAGGGGACTGAGACCGTCATCAGCAAGTTTGCTGATGACACTAAGTTGGGAGGGAGTGTTGACCTGCTCGAAGGCAAGAGGGCTCTGCAGAGGGATCTGGATAGACTGGAAAAATGGGCTGATTCCAGTGGGATGAAGTTCAACAAGACCAAGTGCTGGGTCCTGCACTTTGGCCACAACAACCCCCTGCAGTGCTACAGGCTGGGCGCAGAGTGGCTGGAGAGCAGTCAGGCAGAAAGGGACCTGGGGGTACTAATTGACAGGAAGCTCAACATGAGCCAACAGTGTGCCCAGGTGGCCAAGATGGCCAATGGTATCCTGTCCTGTATCAAAAATAGCGTGGTCAGCAGGACAAGGGAAGTGATCCTTCCCCTGTACTCTGCATTGGTGAGGCCACACCTGGGGTATTGTGTTCAGTTCTGGGCCCCTCAGTTCAGAAAAGACATTGAAGTGCTGGAGTGGGTCCAGAGAAGACCAACAAGACTGGTGAAGGGACTTGAACACAAAACCTATGGGGAGAAGCTGAGGGAGCTGAGGAGCTGAGGTTGTTTAGTCTGGAGAAGAGGAGGCTTAGAGGTGACCACATCACTCTCTATAACTACCTGAAGGGAAGTTATAGCCAGGTGGGGATTGGTCTCTTCTCCCAGGCTGTTAGCAATAGGACAAGGGGGCATGGGCTTAAACTCTACCAGGGGAAATTTAGGCTGGATGTTAGAAAGAAATTCTTTATAGAGAGAGTGGTCAGGCATTGGAATGGCTGCCCAGGGAGGTGGTGGACTCACCAGCCCTGGAGGTTTTTAAACTGAGATTGGATATGGCACTTAGTGCCATGATCTAGTAAATGGACTGAAGTTGGACCAAGGGTTGGACTTGATGATCTGTGAGGTCTTTTCCAACCCAGTCGATTCTGTGATTCTGTGATTCTTTGAATGAAATACCTAATGAGTGAAATTAATTTCCATGAGAAAATTTATTAAAATAATTTTAATTAGATTTCAGTGGAAAGGGAATGAATCTATGCAGAACTATAGCAAAGACAATTAAACCAAGATTGGTTCTAGAACAGTTAAGCAAAACTGGGTGGAAGGGAAAAGCAAATGTTCTGCCTTCTGAATTTTGATGATTATGTATAAGAAAAAGAAATATCTGATAAAATCAGATGACTTGTCATATTCAGTATTTTCATTTTTTCTAAAATAGAATACATATTCCCAGGAGTTGGAAGAAGAGTAATTGAGACAGTGCTTTTTTTTCCTCTCTCTGTAGTTAAATGCAAATACACATAGTATGGCCTTGGAATTTCATAATTTTCAAATTTGAACTGGACTAAAGATTTCAGTCTAGAGGCAAGAAGGGTCAATAAAACTATAGAGGGACTCAGAAGCCCTCTCTTCCCCGCACCACGTGATCACGATGTGTGAGTGCCTCGATAGTCAGAGACCTGCTGCATTGGCTTACCAAAATTTAATACATATTTTATTTATTTTTTGTGCAGTATACACAATGCGAGACCTAGATTGGTTTTGTTCAGATATAGAGCTGTTGACAGTTTACAGTTTAAACTGACAAAAATAGTTTTAGACAAGTGAATATACAAAAATACCATCAGAACTGGGATCCTTCTAGACATCCAAAGAATGTGCATTTTCAGGTGTTGAAAGGTTTTGAATAATGACAGAGCTATGAGCAGCAGAGGCAGAACTTGAAAGAAAGGTCACAGCTAATTTCAAATTAGTATTTCAAACTTCACAAGGAAATTGTCTCTGAGTAAGGAAAGTAGAAGTGCTCTGCGTTTATATTTTCTGGTTGGAATTACACTGCATTTGAGAAAAAGCTGAAAGAGTAAATTGACAAATGGCAGCCTTTTAGCTTCATCTTTGGAATAGCCATCAATTAACTCTGCTGAGATAGAATTTATAAGTAATATATAAGAAACAATTAATCTAGTCAAAACAAAGATATGAAATATCTGCAGCAAACCTTTACAGGTAAGGGAGGAATTCTGTTCAAATGTTCTTGTTATTTTACATTAATGTTCTCCAAATTGTAGATCCTGTAAGAAATACAAATTAAAGGATATCATTAACATTTATAATGTGTGACTTGTACTGTAAAAGCAGACTTCTTAAAATGATGCACCAAATTTCTAGGGTATTTAATAATTTCTCAGTACCTTTATATTCTTTGGTAGGTGAGAGTGACCAATAACATGTAGGATACTGCCTCTGTAATTGGAGTTGCAATTCTATTATTGGTTCTTACCATGAAGCCCCAATTAGCCCAGTACAGATGCAGAAACCCTATGAGCTGAGCTACTGTTCACATTGGTCTTTTGGTAATGCTTTTTACATTGGTATTGTTGGACAAAATTTCATCCAGGCACAAGGAGTTTATTGAAGTGTTCGGCCCAGTATGCCTATTACAGTTTAGTTTGTATGCAGAAATTGACTGTGTCTCTACTAGAATTTAAAAGTGTTGAAGAGCTGGGTGTCTGCTTCCTATTTGTGACCTGCAAATGATATGTGCATCCTATGGCTTTATTTTACTAACTGTGGTTTTCTCCCTTCTACAACCAGGCAATCTGGATAATCTTTTTCCTACACCTTTCCTCCCCTACCCCGCCTTGTGTAGAAACATACTCAAAGAGGATGTTTCATTGATTTTATTTATTTACGAATGTTGTAGTCTAAGCCCAACCAGTAACTAAGTCCTGCACAGCCACTTGCTATGTGTGGGTTGGGGAAGAGAATCAGAAGAGTAAAAGTGAGAAAACTCATTACTGAGATGAAGACAGTTTAATAAGTAAAAGAAAACAAGGAATTCATTTACCACTTTCCATTGGCAGGCAGGTATTCAGCCATCTCCAGGACAACAGGGCTCCATCAAGCATATATTACTTGGGAAGACAAACACCATCACTCCAAATGTTCTCCTCTTCCTTCTTCTACCCTCAGCTTTATATACTGAGCATGACATCATATGGTATGGACTATCCCTTTGGTCAGTTGGGGTCAGCTGTCCCAGCCGTGTCCCTTGCCAGTTTCTTGTGCACCCCCAGCCTACTTGCTGGTGGGGCGGGGTGAGGAGCAGAAAAAGCCTTGACTCTATGTACACCCTGCTCAGCAGTAACTAAAACATCCCCGTGTTATCAACACTGTTTTCAGCTCAAATCCAAAACACAGCCCCACACTAGCTAAAGAAAATTAGCTCTGTCCCAGGCAAAACCAGCACAATGAAATTTCAGTGTTATCTACCCGGTTAAGAGGCAACAAGCCTCATGGTTGGTTCCACAAACATGTAGTAAGTACCCCGAATTATAGTACAGATGAAACAATCCAGGTTATCTTTGACAGAAGCCTTCACAATGCAATTACAGAAATTCTTTTTCTCCTTGCAGAAAATTAGTTTGAGGTCTAGACGAAAACTTTTCCATAAAGTTGATTTATTAATTTTGAATGCGATTTTTCCCTGATGCTATTTTTTTAACTTTATTTATAACATTTACCGAAAATTCATTTTTTAACTTGGTTTGAAGAGGGTTCAAACCCACATTCCTTAGCTCTGTTATTTCTGATATTATTGCACATCTGGAGCTGGGAGGAGGCAATAGATATATATTTAATGTGTTTTCTGTCATAGCCTAAGAAAATCTGAAAGTTGTTGTGAGAGAAGGCAGAAGCACTACAAGACTCAGGTAAACACACCAACTCACCCTAAGGCATCCCAATTAAGGAAAGTTACTGTCCTCATTATGAAAGTCATTGCCAATGAGTGTTGCTGAACTTAAATGTGTTCACTGGGAGACATCCTGATTAAGCAGATCTCCTTAGTGTGTATCCTAATTAAATAATGTATCTAATAATAGAACATGCAACAGGTCACTGGCTGGGTCGCAGGATATTCCTACTGAACAGGAATTTTGAAATTTGGTTTATTCCATTATTTTGAACCACTGAGAAGAGGAAAAGAAAAAAATAATCACTCTATATAATTAATTTTGAGTTTCTCAGAAAATGTTCCAATTACCTTATCTGGTTTAATGCATTTGTAGAACTTTATAAACAAATTAGAGAGAAAATTCCAAATTTGTGTTTAATTATGTCATAGATTGGTAACAGCAGTTTTAGCTGTTCCCTATCCCTTCCTATGCTGCTGAGTAGGCTGAAGTCAAGCCTGACATAAAAGACCTGTTTATGGGGGAAGAGTTGTTTAAAAACTCTCTTTTTTTTTTTTTTTTTTTTCTATACTGCTTTACCTCATTGCTCTGAATTTTCTCTGTATATAAAGTTAATTATCGTAGATTAAATTCTAGTGATCCTGGTGTTTTTGCATCTGAGAGACTTATATATTTTTTACAACCTTCTTATAGGGAGAAATCCTTGATAGATCCACCCAAAGCTCTGTCTCATGAGGTAGAAAGTGGGAATGTCTCTTCGCATTCCCAGAGCTCACACTTAGAACACTCGTCTGGAAAACAAGCAAGGGGAAACAGGAGGAAAGAGGGAAGATAGAAGTTGTAAAAAACATTTCAAAGACCCAGTAGTAATGGGAAAATAAATAAAGAAATAAAAATATTGAAATGCAGACATGTTTTGCAGTAAAAAAAATCCCAAAGGGTAACAACAGTGGATGATAAGCAGTAGATGAAAAAAAAATAAATTCCAACATTAAACATATATCTTGTGATGATTAGAAACTACTAAATATCAAAGACTCCTAGATGTAAAGTGCATGTTTGCAAATGAAACCACTCACCTGCTGCTAGAGCTGCTTGCCATTGTTTGCAGAAACTGGAGAAACAGCAGTTTCCTCACTCAACTAGGCTACATCTTTTTTTCGGAATTCAGAGGGCTCTGTTCTTCATGCTGCTGGTGCTTCTGATGTCTTCTGCTTCTGCTTGTTCAGAAAACTATACAATTATTCTATGTTGAGTATATTTTTTTCTCAGTACTATTTTTCAGGTTTTAGGAAGGGTACCTAGATATTTCAAAATCTTTTTTTTTGTTGTTGTTGTAAAGAAGTCTTTTCAATGGGTTCAGAAACAGTTTCAGAGTATTACTTAGGATATATAGTAAAAAGCAAGTTTCCAAATTGCATTGTATTTAATAATCAGTTGTGAAAGGAACATGAGATTTAATGAGCAAAAGAGGAAGAACGTTTCGTGCTTAGTATGCAATATCAGCAGCTATGTAGTAACAGTTATATTTTTTACAATTTATTATTCTGCATGTGATTTCCTTTTCAAAACCACACTTAATCTCTTTCATGTGGATTTATGGATCTGTTTCAAGAATTCTCTCTTGCAATATTGATATCAAATATCCTGGCCCTTGAGAATTCAACTGCTATCCTTTCATGAACTGAAGAAACATTGTTAGCTTTTAGAATTCTCATCTTACTGATTAGAAAAAAAAAAAAAATCAGAAATGAAGAGTTTTAAAAATCACCCAGGTTATCAGACATTGTGCATTATCATTTCTCCCTTCCTCATAGTAAGATGGTAAGGAAGATTAAGATGAAACAATATTGTAAGTATGAAAATTGTCAAAGTTGGTCCTCATACCTGCATGTTCACCTTTCAAGATAAACATGTTACATTTTCACCCTTCTTGTCACACATAAGAGCAAATAATTGTATGTACATAACCGCAGATGAAGAAAAACTGGTGTTACAGAAGCATTATGTATATTTGTCTACCATACGAGGTGCCTTTGTGTGTCAAACATTAGGTTGCTAAATCTTGCTGCTTCTGTGATTATTCTTATGAAACTATTTAGCCTTTATGATATTCTCTTCATGCAAAATTTTCTGACATTCAATTTATTCCATTACTACTAGAATTATCTGTTGGACTATCCAACATAAAGCCTACAGTTCCTCCCTCTGTAATTCTAGACTGCTGACATACCCACACCCATTGTGATCATCAGTAAGGCCATTGAAGAATTTATAGTAATTTACTTTAACCCTCACGTTTGGAAAATCCTTTTTTTTTAAAGAAAAACACTCGGAACCCGATTTGAATATTTAGACTACATTATGGATTAAATATATTGGTGTCATAAAGACTGGTTCAGATGCAAAATTCACTCTAAGATACAAATTCAAGTTTTTGTTTCTCATTGTGTTCATATTCTGGTATCTTCCAGTGCTCAGATTTAGTGTTATGCTGCTGGTAAGTAGAAACATTTAATCCATATTGATTACCGTTGCAGCTAAGATCCATTTCTTCCCACTTCATTTTAGATATCCTTACCTATCTACATTTGAGAGAGAGATGCCTGTGGACAAAATCTGCCATGTTTATATGGACAATGAATAGAAAAGAAGGATAAGGGTTTGAGACTAGGTATCTACTTCTTTACATACTTTAAGTTAGACTGGATGGTCTTTGGGACTGTGCAAACAAATGAACATTTAGTCTGCATCATTTCAGAGGAGTAAAAGAAAAATAAAGAAATCAAGACAGAAGTAAAAGGATATCCGACAGGCAGATTTACATGTTTTGTTGGCTTGAGAACATGAGTAAACAAATTGCCCAATGTCTGGTGAAGTATGCCATAGACGTAATGGAAAATAAATTTTCGGAGTTACCATAGTTGCACAGTTGAGCTAAGAATGTCTATGTGGTATTTGAAATGCTGGTAGATAGACTAATTGCTCATTCTGTTTGCTTACTGTCAAGGTTCATTCCTATCAATTAGTTGAGCTATACACATTTAACTCTTTTATGAACTAAAATATTCGTGCTGTTCATATCTTTCTTCTTTCATGGGAGTCTTGAATGTAGCCTATTATACGACTGTTTTACTAAAACAAGAGCGGAAAGCCATTGTGTTTTACTTGTTTCCTTTAGTTTACTCTTTTACAGGATAAGAAAAGAAAGCTGGTTAAGATGTCCAAGGAGTTCCCTTTTTTAGCTGACATAAAAAGGGAATTCCCTCATCGTCCTGATAGGCCTGTGCATGATATGGTACATGTGATGGGAAACAGGGTGAAGCTTACACTGCTGGTACAGGTTTGATCCTCTGCTGAGAACTACATTCTATATGAAAATGAATAAAAAATGCAGTTGAAAAGGTATGGGTTAAAGTCTATTAAAATATTATTTTCTAGAAATGTGAGTCTGTGGGTGTAGTGAGCAATTATGCTGAGAAAATTCAGAAGATAGGGTACAGTATAAATTTTATTGCCCTTTTAGCCTGCAGAGATCAGCAAAATATCTTCTCATGTGCTTTTATTTTTTTTTTCCCTAAAAGAACAGAATTTTGTGCTCAGTACAGAAGAACATACTGTAGCTCACAATGTGATGAGGCATTCCCTGAAACGCTCTTAATTTAAGTACTACTGGTTTGAGAATCAACAGAACATCTTTATATTAGAGTATCTAAAGTAGCCAAATTAAATATAAATCTTTGATCAACCCATATTTAATCTGATAATTTCTCTAATAGAAAATCTAACATTTAATTATAGAGGCTTACTTTAAAGTAATGAATACCAGAGTGTTCTACTAATCTTTTCTATGCAGCTTTGAAGAATGGAAATCACGCTTCTTTTGTAACTGCTATCAGAGAACTTTTGTTAGCTTCCTTGTCTCCATAAAGCAAGCAATTTGTCCATGAATCTTCCTCATGAACAAAAATTAGCTTTCTTTTCTTAACTTTTAATCTTACGGACTACTTTGTAGCCTGAAAATAGAGCTAGAATTCAGTAATGACATATTTTTTAAATGACAGAGGTTAGGAGAGACTAGAAGAAATGATTCTTTAGCAAATAATTCTCAGTATTCTAAAGCAATAAAGGAATGAAGGTAAAGGACTGAGGGAGAAGATCACAATTTTTTTGTGGATGGACATTTATTTTCAACTGCACAGAGAAAAATGTTGCAAGGCAGAGGTGCTGTTACACACAGTAGTATCACACCAAGTTGCATTCCACTAGAGGGAAAAAAGGGCACAATCACCTTTCCTTGCTTGCTGTTGGCCTGAACAGACATCCTCTTTCAGCTTATGTCAGGTCAGCTAAGAGGGTTATAAACCCAGCTGCCTGGGTCACTTTTCCCCTTCATCCTCTCATGTAACAAACTCAGCTGCTCGTGTTATTGTGTCTTGATCATAGTGAATTTAGATTGAGCTGGGCTAGTGCAAGTAATGTAAATAGTCATTTACTATTACATTACCTGAGTTATGATTATTAGAAGCTTTTTGTAGCTTGGATCATGTGTTTTCATTGGGTTGCTATTATTGTGCCACTGCAGAAACAGCTGCACTGGCAGATCAGAAAAGGCAGTGAACAGGCAAGGGGTGCCCATGGGGATGACTGCAGATGGTGATTCCCTTTGCTGGAGCAGAACAGGCTGTGTGGTTGCTGCCATGGTTTTGCAATCCTTCTGGCTCTCTGGAACAGTGATTCCGATTTCTTCGGGTTACTTGCCTCATCCTGGATAGGTACATACTTTCAATGTTCTTGTCTTACTACATTTCAAATGTCTCTGACATAAAAATATGTAGCTAATGGCATGACTGTAATCACTAAATAAATTGAAGTTGTGGGTAGAAGAAATATGTCTAAGTCACTTTGGTATAAGTCAGTGTCATTTTCATTAATATTTTAATGAGTTCTTGCTATTATGAATGAAAATAATATTAAGGAATATTGTGTTATGTAGCATTCCTGTTGGTACTTTCTTTACACTTCCTTCTTTTCACCTGAGTCTTGTCACTTTTATGAGTTTCTAAATCCCAATAGGAAAGAAGAGTAGAATGTGAATTTCATATCAGTTGTAGTGTTGGTGATGTTTAATGCTTTTTTTCCTCTCCCTTTCCTTCTCCCACCTTCTGCTTCAGAAGTATCTGTTTCCCAGGGTTGTGCCTTCTGTTAATAGGAGTTGAGAGAGATAAATAGGCTCTAGAGATGAGTTCAGATACCAATTTAGCATAAACATTTTTAGTCCAATTTTTGGACTTTGTATTTGCCATGATTCCTGCACATTCTAGAATGATTTGGACAGAAAGGACTACAAGAAGTTATTTAGTCCATCTCACCTACAGCAAGACTGACAATACCTATAATGCTTCAAAGTAGATTTTTGTTTATGCTCTTAGGTACCTCCAATGACAGGCATGACACATCACCCTCAAGCACTCTGCTTGAGTGTTTTAACTGCCCCAGTTTTATGGATGCTTTTCCTTTTTCTAACCTGAATCGTTCTTGCAGCAATTTAATCTCATTACTTTGTGTCCTTTATACCATGATGTAGAGAACATATCCATATCTTTTGTGTGAGATATTTCATATAACATTGCATTTTTTCTGTTACTTATTTTTGTGAATTAGTAGATAGGTGTAAGCTTTTTAAGTATGACTAATTTGACTGGAGGATTATTGACTTAAATGTGACAAGAAAAGAACAGTAGGGAAGACATCTAGTAAATCCAGAAGACTTACATGGCCATTTAATGATAAGAAATGCCAGTGGAAAGTTAAGATACTGCTGTTTGCCAGAAGCCTTTATGATAACAAATGCTATTAAGATTATCTTGCACTTGACCCAAGTAATTTGCTGGGAACAGGGGACAATCAGTAAAAATGTGTAGTCACCAAGGGACAGAGAATTTGGACTTGTTTTGTTTTTGTAGTTACTACAACAGCTAAACATGCAGATGTGATAAGTAGCCAGTGTTAAGAAAACAAAAGAGTCGTGATCTCCACTTTCGTTAATAAATGAATAAACCTATACTTGGTCATTGTTGAGACATTGTTCAAAAGATAAACTGGTCTACTACCACCCCCACCAAGTTCTCTTTCATTATATATTCCTAATAGCAAAAGTATTTTTACCAAAATCACCATGAAAAAATTTTCATTTCTGAAGTAAGCATAGTTGAGATTTTTGGCACTGGTGATTACTTGTGGCAATTTGAAAAGTATCAGTAACAGGATTTCTCTGCACTGGTCCTCAGTTTTTCATAGGCTGTAGAACATGTTGGAGGCAGCCATTTAACCTTGCCAGCGTGTTGAAGAGGCTTTAAAGAAGCAGCAATTGATAGCACAGAGCAGATTAAATGTGGATTCCAAGAGCTGCCTTCAATTGCAGTCATGGTGTTAGAACTTGGTAATGCTTCTCATCACAACTTGACATGCACAGTGCAGCTTCTGTTACCTGCAAGGAATAAAAGTAACCAGTTTATTTGAAAGTCTAGGGAAGGGATGGTTTCTGCCAATTTTGCTCTGGATGTGATATTTTCAGATAGCACCATGAATATCACAGGTGTGTTTGAAGAAGAAAAATCAATGATGGAGTTGTATCATTAGCAAAGCTCCTTTTTTGATAGGGAACTCTACAACCCTTCTTCTGCTTTGCAGATCTATTGTGAAGATGAAAGGCTGCTCATTAAGGAATGTTGGTCCATTTCTATATCATGGAATAGTAGACCTGCAAACTGCGGTTGTTTTTCAGCTCCACCATGCAGCTTCACTGTAGCTTTCCTGGGAAAGGCTGAAAATAGTTTGTAGAAATATTTCTTGTGCTATTTCTGGATTTTCTGCTGATGTGACATACTGCTTTGATGTCCCTTGCTACATAAAAACATAATGTCATCTGCAATGACTTCACAGTGCAGAGAAAATATGGAAGTTTGCAATTGTTTACCTGCTGTGCATAGTTGACGGAGAGTTTGCACTGGGGTAACTCATTCTGTTTGTCATGGCTCTCATTAATCTGGGATACACTCTGCAGCTGTGCTGGCAACACTTCAAACAAGGGAGATTCAGACCTCTAGTTTCAAAGGAAATAATGAATTTCTGCTAATAATATAATAGTAAAAAGTTGCATAACCTTCATTAGCACATTTTCAGCATGCATTTTATGGAGGAAAACATAAATAAAGTATCCTGGATCAATTTGCAAAAACGTCACTGATTATGATACCGGTGTGGGCACTCTCACCTTGGGAAAGGTGATAAAGCCAGTATCTATTAACAATGTGGGAATCTTTCTGCTATGCAGCTCTGTTTTAATACAGTGCCGACAAATGTATTCAACATATTTTCATGCTGTCCTATATTTAGTGATTCTCTGTAGTATTTGCAGCCGGTAGCTGTGTGCCTTTAGATTTGCTATGCAGAAAAGAAAGGAAAATATGAAAGTAGGGAAGAAAACCTTCTTTTAAAATAGAATTTCTTAATGGAACCAAAGCAATCCTGTGCCCGTAAGTGGAGCAAATAAAAGTGATGTGATACAGAAAGATTGTTTTCTTCTCTCTTGTGCATTTGCCTTTATAATTAAAATAAGTTAACAACTAAGTACTATTTAAAGCTTTCTGCACATGCCACAGGGCTTTCAGTATCCTGTCATGATGAATCACCACGTATTGAAACATCGCTGTGTCTGGCAGGCTTTGCTGTTTTGTGATAGTGTTGATTCAGCAAATGTGAGATAGGAAGCCAAGCAGTAGAGTACCATTAAAATATAAACCAGCTAGTTTCAGAGGTGCAATTGTACCTTAATGGCATGAGCAGCTGACAGAATGGTTTTGTATTCAAAGTATGACATGTAAGTAGTCACTCAGTCCTCCTATCAATCCTGACTAGCACCTTCACAGGCCTTATAACATTCAACTGTTTGTGAAGACCAAGTCCTCAAAATAAGGAGTAAAACTCTAATTGTTAGTGAATTAGGAATAGAGATGTGATTACTGTTAAGGAATGACAAACGTGGTGTTGACATTGCCTACATCTCTTTTAATATACAACTTAATGGTGTTAAAGGAACTAATGAGTAAAAACTTGAGATAAGTGTAGACACTTTTCTAGAAGTCTTAATTAACATTATTCCACAGGAAAGAATCTGCTTGTAGATCAGTAAATAAACTGCGGCCTTATGATTCAGGAGTGTAAGAGTATGTGCATATGTTGAAATAAGATAAACTCTGTGCTCAATATTGGGTGCTTTAATTGATATTCCCATTATATGACACATGTACAGCAGGACCTGGGTTTATCTGTCTTTAGCAGCACTCCCATAGAATGATTTAGTTTAATTACCATCATCTTTGTAATCTGTGGGAGTTTTATGCAAATAAGAGAGAGAGTGATATGGACATGTAGCAAAGTGAAAAAAAAATAGCTTTTTTAATGAATGATAGCATTAAACTTGAATTGCTATGATGTTTGCATTCCCTCTGCATTTGCTTTCAAAAGTGTTACATTGGAATCATGAGTATCTGTATGGGGACTTCACGTTAATCACCAGAATTAGTATTGTAATCAAAGTAGAGGTGTATGTTGGGTATGTAAGTTTATAATGAGGCCAATGAATTACATGACAGAATACTCTGTAAACAAAACCAGAGATGACTTTATGTCTTCCTTGCATGAGTAGCATCATGGCCGACTTTTTTTCCCTGACTTTAATTTAGCTGGTTAAGCAAGACAGAAACTTCGCTGTTTCCATTACACAACACAGCTGTTCAAAGGACCATACAATCTCCTATTAAAAATCAAACATACATCCAGAATTCTTAAAAAATTAACTAAAGCTGATAAATAAACATGGCCACTCTGATTACCCACTTTCAGATCAGACATGCATAGAAAGAAGCAGATGTATACAGCTGCTGTATTTATCAAGTCTGATTAAAAATGCAGCAAGAGGCAGTCCTTCCTGAAAATTTTCTGAGAATAGTTGCATCACAAAATGTCTGTTGGTTTAGCTCAAATGCTTTACTAAGAACAATCTAGGATTAAAAACTTTTTAGATAATTTTATGGGTTGGTGCCCAGCCTCTTATTTGACTTCATAATTGTAAACTTTCAGGCTTCATAATCTGCGATTTTGGGGAGGATTCAGTAACTGGACTACCTCCCCATTAGGAATGACTGCTTTCTGAAAAATTGGGCACCATGAAAATGTTATTTCACTACTTCTATTAGCAGTAAGAATGATGGGAACATAAGTTTCACTGAGCAGATGCACTATCTGCTTGCAGTAGGCAAATATCAGCTTCAACCCCAAATTTAGATAAGAAATCTAAATTTCTTGATAACCAGACATATTGTGTTTATGTGTCTGTTCCCAGCTCCCATCATTACTGTAAGTATTTCAGATAAAAAGAAGCATGTGCTTTCCCTGTAAATAAGGGATTAATGACAGGTTTTCAGTATTGAAGATCTTCTTCAGTCTGTAACAGCAGTCAAAAGGCTTCTGCAATATGACTTCTTAATATAGCTTTTCCTTTCCCTCTTGTTTTTCCATTTCCTCCCCTTACAAATTGAGTACAAGTGTCTATGACATGTACCCA
This sequence comes from Columba livia, assembly GCF_036013475.1. Classification (NCBI taxonomy): domain Eukaryota; kingdom Metazoa; phylum Chordata; class Aves; order Columbiformes; family Columbidae; genus Columba; species Columba livia. Next base: position 189,625,817 of record NC_088602.1, on the reverse strand, counting down.
GCTAAGTGCTCTTCCCCAGATACACTTGTATTGAATGCAGTTTTTCTAGAAAAGATTAGAATCTCAGCATATGGCTGGAATGTAGGAGTTCCTTCCCATCATTTTTTGGCATTAGATGTAAGTGTTGTTTTCTTGTAAGGAACATTTTCTTTTTTTTCTTCCTCTCTCTCCACCACAAATACCTTTGTACTCCCATGCATTTTACTTTATTCTTCAGTTACAAGGTGGACTGTGCAGAGGTTGAATATTAATTATAAAAGTTTTCATTCATAAATGCTCAATTTTTAGAAAGTACAGATGAATGACCAAATCCTAATATTCAAGAGCTATTCCACTGTTGGCACTCACTGTTTGTCCTGTTGGTGATGATTTTGTATTTGGAATAATAAAGTCAGTAGGTTTGTTTCCAAATTAAATTATATATTGCAGATCTACCTGGTGGAAGTTGCGGTTTTGGTGAATTACTTATGATACTTTGGATTCTTCTTTTGCGTGAGGTCTAGTCTGTGACACAATCTGTTCTCAGAGAGAGATATACATTAAAAGCTGCTTATCCTTTCTCAAAATGGGACACATTAACAGGTATAGAAGGCTATATGCTGCATTGCTAGCTCACATGGCAACCAGTTAAACAAACAAAAAGCCCCACAACAAACAAACCAACCAACCCAAAACCAAAACCAACCAACCAAAACACCACAACCAAAAAAACCCCACAAACTCAAACATTATATAAACTGAAGGAATGAAAAAGCAAGGAGTTTATTGTCTGTCTTTAGAGATACTTCATCCTCCTCTGCCACTTTATTCTGCTACTGTGTAGTAAATCACATAATATGGAAATATTTCCGAATATGAAAATACTTCTGAATTGACAAGAGCAGTGGTAAATATAATTTATCCCTGTAGTAACTAGGGAAATACTCAGTTTTTGGAAATTAGGAAAATAAGAAATCTTAAACTAATCTTGCCAGGCTGCTTCATATTTCTCAATGGGATTATTAATAGTGAAAGGAAATAGTCTATACTGCAGTCACAGCAGAGAGATGTCTAATTATTTAAAGGGCAGGGGCAGAACAATCAGAAGAAATGTACAAAATTGGCTAAGCTGTAATTGAACATATTTGAAATTCTAAATATATGCTGAACAAATTAACAGGAAAATCCTTTGGGTTTATTCATGTGTGAGTATGGCTGGTGGTATAGTAAGTACGAATAAATTGTTTAGAAAAATTTCAAACTTTGTATTTTAGCTGAAAACATTTTCCCCTGCTGGTGGGAGCTAAAATTAGAGTAAATGCGTTTATATTGTTATATAAATGCACATTTCGCAACAACTGCAGATGCTGCCTGTCCTTGCAGCAGCTCAGAGACATCAGTAGGTACATGTGATGATTAGGGAAACCTGCATACAATACATGGATTTCAATCAAAACTACAGAATTATTCTGTAGTTATAAAAATTGCTGTATTGTGAACACTTCTTGCTAAATGTTAATCTACATTTACCAACAAAGTTTCCAACACATGCCCTTCAGACTCAGGGCAATACTTCAAATTTAATGACTGTGCTTTGACCAAATGAATATACTTTGTCCATTTGCAGAAAGAGGGTGGAAAATTACTAACCACAGAATTAAAAAGCTAATTTTTTTATACATAGACAGAATTCCAATACCACCTGAAAAACCTGGCACAATACAGCAGGTAAAAAGAGAGGAACTAGTGAGAAGAACTGCCACCGAGTTACCCGTCTGTACATGGCTTAGCTCTTGGTCTGGATAGTGTGAGCTGGGCTGAAAAGACTCCAGGGTTCAGAAGTAACCCTCAAAATGCACTGAAGTGTCATGAAGACACTTAAGGTACAGTTTAAAAGTAAGTCAAACTCTGCTTCTTTGCAAGATTAACCTATGTCTAGAACAGTGTATTTTTTATGCTTTAGTAGTGGGCAATTTTGCTCTAATCCCTAGTTATTGAATACTTCCAGTGTGACAGATGAGGCTGAAGAATAGACTCTCCTGCCTTTTTGGCAGGCAGGCTGGAGAGAGGGCTGGCTGGTGGAGTCAGAGGACAATCTGCAAGGTTACCAACGGGACACAAGCAGGGGGAATTTGGGATCTGGTTCTCAGGCAAGGGCTGCTAGGTGGGCCCTAGAAATACCCCTGGAGGGAGCAGTCTGGTGGAAGTCATATCAATCAAAACTCAATCAGACCTTTGACGGAGCTGGTCAGTGGAACTACAGCTGTTGCATGCTTGAATGGCTCTGAATAGTAGAGGTTTATTGTCTCTTCATGATTTTTGCTATTATATGTAAGAGTGAGGAAGAGACACTCAAAATACTGCCACCCTAAGTGATCTTGTGAAAGACCAGGTGGCATCCAATGATTTTACAATTTGTTGGACAGTTGAAAATAATGCTACTGCTAAATCAGTCTTTCATTTGATTGTAGCAATATGACAACATTTTGCAACTGTAAATTTTACTGCAGTTGGTAGACAGCCATATTTTTGATGACTACTTTTAGTGTTTTAGTTTATAGATACTGTAGCAGCCAAGTGGGTCGGAAAGATTCAGTAACTTGTATTCCTCTGTAAACATTTGCATTATCTCCACATCTCAACATCCGGCTTTCCGCAGGGAGCAGATGGACGTTTGCAGCATTTTCTAGTGGCATTTTCTGAAGTATTAACTGATAGCTCTACCCTGCTTGAGTAGTATTTTCTGAGAAGGATGAACATCCTATACCTCCTCACGAATAACTAAGCTCAGTGGGGTGGGAGAGTGACTCTGTAGCTCTGTGATTCACCTGGGAGAGGGAATGCTTTGATCTTGGCTTTTTCTCTGCATAACACAATACACAGAAATGTGCACGCATCTGGGCAGAACTGCAAAAACCTTGTTTGAATATTCACTGAGGAATATAGGGGCTTAAGGCAGGTTGGTGTTATTATATAATATTTTTATAGTGTTGGCACACAAGAATTCACCAAGCAAAGACATCGTGAGAACAATAAGTACAACCTCTGTAAACATTTGTGGGCTTTGCTAACTGCATCAATGAGGAATGTCAAATTGCTCCCATTCTGCTTTGAGTTCAACTCATCTCCAAACCAATGAATTCGCATCTGAATTGCCTTGATCTAGATGTGGGAGAGACTGATGTCTTGATTCTCACAGTCTCACTGGACTCTCTTTTGCTCTGTTTCAAATCACAACAGTCCTCTTCCCTGAGACTGGCAGCTCACTTATTCCAGATACAGGAAAATATATTCTGAGCAAAAAGTGGAAAGTGTTTTTTGTTGTGGTTGTTTTGGTTTGGTATTTTTTTGAGGTGGTGGAACAGGACGGGGGAGGGTATAGTGGGAGAGCATATGGTTTGATCTGGTTTTGGTTTTTACTTTTTTTAGTTTGGTCTTGATAGGAGAAATACCCTAAACCTTAACATTGAGTGTCAAAATTGGCTTTGATATTGCCTTTAGAGTTGACAGATTATCACTAGAGGTAGGTTTCATTTTTTATTTTGTGTGATTTCCTGATCGATAGTCAAATGCTCTTCATTCACAGTTACAGTCTTGAGAATGATTGGCACACAATCCTAACACGGTGTTCTGTGCTTGCTGCTCTGTTTAAATGGAAAGCATGGCCTTTTACAATGTCACAAACATTTTTTCACCTTTCTTATGTAAACTTTAATATGCAGAGAAGGTCACTTTTCTCAATACCATCCTAATTCAACAGAACTAAGTCTTAAGTGAATGCTTATTTAGCCTAGTACCTGAAGCTGAGGCAATATTGAAGGGCATAATCCCCCCTCCCCCATTCATATCTCTGAAGACCCAGAAAACAGACAACATAGCTCTTTAAAAGTTATACTGTATATCTGATGTTACTGTGACTTATTTATATAGTGTTTTTTTTTTTTTTTTTTAATAAAACTGTCTAATGGGGATAAAAGGAAGGCTTTAGATATTTGGATTTAGAAGGTTTGCTTGGAGTTTTGTGCTATATAAAAAAGGCTATTTATTTGAATAATGAAATGAGTTGGCTTCTGCACAATAGCTGCAAGTGCTTACAGAAATCAGTTATTCCTGTTGGCCCACATTTTTGCATTTCTTTCATAGATGTATCAGAATAATTTTTCTAAAATAGTTGGGTATATACTTCTAATTTTTGATATGTTAAGTAAGCATTGGACCTTTAAGGTGTTTGATTGCTGGCTGCCTCACACATTGTAATCCTTAGATAATGCTGTATTTGTGTGGCTGACTGTACTTTAGGTTGCTTAATAATGACTAAAATTGCATTTACTCAAATGTGTTTTAATTATGGTTCCCTATAGTCCAAACTACAGTACTGAAGTATATAAGTCTTCTATGGTTTTTTTTGTATAATGAGCAGAGGCAAAGTCTTTAGCACAAATGGATTACAATTCCCAATACTAGATGAGAATGCTTTAGAACTGCAGCATGCTTTTCTTTTGTTTGACATCCCCTTGTCCTCAGTGTTTTTCTAATCCTATTATTTCCTTTCTTCAGAAGTACAGAATACAGTAGCTGCATCCCTGAGAGGAAAGGACAATCTGACAAGATCACTTGCTGTATTATGCTCTGTTGATAGATTGTTTAAATCCTGCATTTGTAATGCAGATGGAAATAAACAGTTTCTGAGCAAAAGCTGATTAAAGAATTTAGTCAGAATTTTGTATCACAAAGAAATTGCTTACTTAAGCAAAATAAATGCATCCAAGTGATTAAGCAAAAAGTCTCACCAAACCCCTCGAAACTCCAAAGTAAAACAACAAAAATCACAAAAGCCTAACCAGATACAAGCCCCCAAAATGACCAGTTTTGCCTCTTGATGAATTCACTGAACTCTAGTAATTTAACCTGATGTTAAAGGTTTCTAAAATACTCACACCCTGGGATCACATACATTTAACAAACCTGAACTTCACTTCTATAAAGGCGAGGAGGCCCTATGGTGAGAATTACTTTAACAAGCTCTAAAGCAGGTTGTATTTCAAGGAAAGCAATCCAGTGAGTCGGTATGCAAAAAATTTTACTTCTTTTATTTTCTGTCTTCGTGCACATGCAGAAACTGTGGATGTAAATGAGATACTCAGCTCCTAAATGGAGCTGAGCCCTTCCATTCTCTCGACCTTTTGGTAGGTTTGAGCTCAGAGTCCAAATCCTATATTGATTTTTTTATTATTTGAGTTAGCCCTGGTTTCTGTATAGGGATATTAGAATTCCAGCCAGATATGGGTGTGAACTGTTATTATCCTAGATAGTGATCTGTCTTCTAAGCTGTTGTTTCTGTAGTGCTGTCTACTCTCCACTAACCCATCAATAAAGTATATTTATTGAATTTAGCGTATTTTCTTGTATTTTCTGTGGCCTTCCTTTCTTGCCAGTTACCATGAATTTATAAGCTTTTGTGATAAAGATCTGGTCTTTAATATACTGCCTTTGGTTTATTTAGAGTCAACTTCCGAAATGCCCCACAGGGAGCTGTATTTTTACTTCACTTTCTATAAACAGAAATCTGAGTGTACAGTCAAAACAGGAGGTTTAACAGTGAAGGCAGTCTGTGAATTTTAGCCTAACAAGCTGGATGTATGACTTCACCTGCAAAATACGTATAAAAAAATCCTAATTGTATAAAGTACTACAAAATCAGTGGTCATAGAAAAACACAGTGTATAGTCTCCTTTATGTATCAACAGAGATACATTTTTATACATAGCTTTTTAATATTTTGACTGACTGTTAAATACAGATAAGATGTATTTTAATCCCAGTGATTTCTTCTGGGTATGCAGTCATCTCAAAGCATCCACCAGGCAGTACCAAACCAGCAGACACACAGCAAATTGCCAGAGCTCCAGCCCCCAAACTAAAAAGCAGCTGCGACGGTGACAGTGGCAAAGTCATCATTGATGAAGCAGCTGGTGCCAGATCAGCGCCTCCCAGCAGAGCAGGTGAAAAGGAATTTTGTTCCATCAGAGATGACAGACGGGGCCTGGCCAAAGCCCTGCTGCTCCTGGCATGGGCAGGAGTGGAGAAAGATGGAGGTGAACCAGGAGGCTGAGGGGAAAGACCTAGAGAGGCAGTTGTGTTTTTTATGATGGAGGTTGTGGGAGGCAGACAATGGCAATCCCTTAAATCCCTTATACTCAGAAGGGTCCAAAGCTGCCCCCCAGCCTGGCCCCCACCCCTAACACACACACACACACACACACACACACACACATGTTCACTCACTCCCTCTCTTTCCCCTTGGTACAGGAGCCACAGCACAGTCCAGGGCTGCAGGCTGGTCCCAGTAGGCAGCAGGACCAGCGTCACTGGGGCACTGCATCATCTTTGGCTGCCTCCTGCTCTCTGCAAGCTGCCTCCCTAACTGGTCTGTGCTCTCAGCAGCACTTCTGTCACCTGGCTGAAATGCAAAAGCCATCTATGTGTGTTCGCAAAGCTGAAGAGCCTGTGCCCATAAAAATGGAAATTTTTGAAGTAAAAGCACCTTATAAAGATAGTTATATGATCTTTGTGACTATCATATCTAAGATCCATATGATATTGGTCCTTCTACCTACCTCTGATGGTGTTAAGTATTTCCTTCCATCACAGATGAAAAGCTTCTGGGATGGAGATGTGCCTTTGGAAACATGACAGAAAAATAGCAGAGCAGCAAACTGAATCCAGGTCACAGCCCAGCATCCAAGACAGAAGTGTGGCTTTCCTTTGCTTGCAGCATCACATGTCCTCCTGGGTCTGCAGTGAAGTATTGCGGTTCTCTGTGATGGCTTATAATTCTGATTAGAACTCTGGAAATGTCTCTCAGATCCATAAGTGTACATGATTGCAAAGTACTGGACACCAATGAGGGCGATCAGGACATATGATCCCATTCATAAACTGACTTAGGTCTTTCTTAAAATCTCCTGGCTTTAGTCCTCTCTACACATACTGAAATACTGTTCTCTATTTCACAGCTAATTAAGAAGCTTCTAATTTATAGCTTAAACATATTCATAGTCTGTGTCTCTCCATTTCTTCTTGTGTTAATGTTCTGGTTTATTTAAATAACCTTTTTGTCTTACAAAATTTTTTTCTGCCACTGCTGAGATAGCCAGATGACCACAGTTGAACTGAATTTGGGGGGTTTAATTAAGTGTAGAATTTTACCCTGAGTGTTTTTATCCAACAATTATGCCAAATTTACGTAGACAGAGATCTCTGAGGTACTTCAAAAACGTTAATTAGAGATGCTCACAGCTCCCCTCTTTTGTAGGTAGGAACTTCACCATTTCATAGAGTGCAGCCAATTCCAGCATTGGTGTGTCTCACCCTTGAGAGGTCTTCTTTATTTGACTAATGTGTTGGCTTTTTTTAATATGCAACCTTAAAGTATAACTGGGTACAAAATTTGAATATGGTTTAATATGGTTTGATGTTTATTGCTGCAGTGTATGTGACTTTCTAAGGTCACTGGCTGAGAGCGTGAGTAGTGGCTTTTAGCTGCCTAGTGTAGGCATCCAGAAACATGACTTAAAATAAGAAGAACCTGAACACTAAAAAAGCTTTGCTCTGTACAAACTATCACATGGCTATAACACAATTGCATAAATAGAGGAACTTATGAAGATTGTTTTCGTGTTAATTTGCATCTTTAATTTAATTGACTTGGTATCAGTGAAAGCACAAGGTCTTGTCAAAGCTTTTCTGGCAGAACCTTTATAAGGATTTTTATTTCTCCTAATCGCCACATTTGAATAGCCTGGAGTTTTTTACAAGCAAACTACAGTCTGCTTTTCTTCCTGTCTCCTAATTTAAAAACATCTTGATAAAAATATTGAATCTTTTTCAGTCTGTTATCCAATTACAGGATGGTATATAGTAAGATTTCACTATTCTTAGTTCTATCAGAAGCCAGGCTAAAAATGTTGTATTTTAATTTGTGTTATCAAGCATAGCTGTATGGATGACCAAGAAACTATGTTGATTGATACTATTCAAGGTGTGTTTCCATTCTGTCAATGCAAGACTTTGCCTGAAACTCAACCCAGTTCTTCCGTGCCTGAGAGTGTGGTTGGTGCCGTAAAGCCCTCAGTGCACGCGGCTGATGTGCAGTAATTGAGAGGGTTGAAGAGTTAGTAGGGCAGTGTGAACATCCCACACATGCGTTGTTTGGCTGTTATGACAACATCAGAGCATCAGAAATTTTCAGATGTTGTTTTAATGACTAGAATGACTATAGGCTGTACTCTGTGCCTAAATAGTTAATCACAATAAAATGCAACCGTGGTGGTGAGAAAGGAGTGTAATACACTTAATACATATATCTCTAATATACTTTTGGCTGTTGGTGGTGCTTAGGTCTTACAATTTTCACCTTGTGATACCAGCATGCCTTATTTTAAATTTAAGAAGTTTTTCTGGGGAAAAATTGATTAAAAAATCCTTATGGCAGCAGAAATAGTATAATTGTAGTAAGTATTTTTAACATAAACTATAAATGCAATACAAAACTTTACAGTAAGTGTAATTTGTAAAGCATTTTAGAAGAAAAATGTTTGCTTGATTCTGAATTATTAGTTTAACCCTCTGGATGTTGGTATTAAAATACTTCATTCAAGAAATAGTAACATAATGTAAGCACCCTTGGATCCTGGTTAGGATTCTGCATATGCCTTAAGGTGCAGAAGAATTACAAACAATTGAAATGAAGAGGCAGTGTAATGAGAAGGCTCTCTTAAATTATGCAGTGCTAGTATTCTCGCTCCCAAGATTTTGTGTGTGTTGCAAGAAGCTTGCCAACAGTGCTAAAATAAGATAAGATGATTGAGGGAGATGTGGGTGCGGGTAAAACTTCCCCAGAAGAAACCTAGAGAAAATGGAGGGCTAGCCACTGGAGTGGAAGGGGAAGAATAAGAAGTGAAACATGAAAGTTCAAGTTGTACAGCTTAAACTGTCCCATGGGCTGTTTTTCATGGTATACGATGATCACTTGTCCAAATCCTGATGCAAACTCATTTGAGATGAGTGAGTGTTTTGCATGCATAAGAGAAGCAGGATTTAGCCCCATATGGCTTATCACTTTGATCTTCAAAGGTCAATTATTATTGCTGAGCCAGTTCTAAATAAGTCCCCAATTAATTAGGAAGAGAAAACACTTCTGTTCAGAAAAAAAAAGGTGCATCTGTTCAGTGTTACTTTTTTTGCAACACAGAAATTAATGACTGCAAACAAAACAATATTTCCTGTTGCATTCTATCTGCCCTTACAGAACAGCAATAATGCAGAACATACCCTCACTAGCTATTCTGACTTTTTCATCATCTAGCCCCATTGAATGACTACAGTAATAAGTATCCTTGTCTGTAGAGAGCTCTGTTTTCTTTGGTAGAAAGAAATTAGATTATCCTTTGCTTTTTGTATAGCATCTTTCATGTAAAATACATTCCAAAACACATTGTAGAGTAAGAGCAGCAATAACAGAGAAAGTAAAAAGTAAAATAGAGAATACTAGCTATAGACGAGAGAAAATTAAATCTGAAAAGAAAGAGTATGTTAATGAGATAAGATATCAATTTCACATGACAGAAAAGACATTCACACCAAGAAAGAATAACACTGAGTGAAGAAGCAGAAAGACCCATGTTAGATGAACTGAGGAAAGAGAGAACTAATATTAATAATAACTTTAGCTGAATTTGCTGTATGAACAAGGAAGCAAAAATCCTTTGAAATCTGGAGACTGAACACATCAGTATTTTCCTACTACTTTGCAATGGTCAAGTGGTTTCTGTGGTGGGATGGAATGAGCCTGGGAAAACTTTTATTTTTCTTTTTCTTTTTTTTTTTCTTTTTTTTTTTTTTTTAATTTCACTCCTGTAACATCAGAAATTGACAAAACCTTATCCTTCTTGGTCTACATGTGAAATAAGAAATATCATTTTTACAGATGGAGGGAGAAGAGATTATGATTCTTCAGAGTTGCTTATGGCTCAGGTAACAACACATCCTCAGTCTTTTGGCTGGAATGAGACTGCAAAACAATTTCTTCCCCCACAGTTCACTGTCTCAATTGACTTTGCATGTCAAGTGATTGAAATAATATTGTTAGAAGACATATTTTGCATGTAACAATCTGAGAAATTGCATTTTCTTTGTGTCAGTCTGCAGAATTTGGATTTTAATAAAGCCTCTGCAGGGATCCTCTTGCATTGCAAGTCAACTTGAAGTGGTGGACTGAACAATAAATTCTGTAGATTTAAGACCCATTCAGCAGGGGACTTATGTGCACAGTACTTCAGCTATATTCAGAACCTCAAAAATGCTTCCAGTGCTTGCATGTTTACATGCTGGGAGAAGATCAAATAAGGAAGTCAGTTTGAAATTTGTAATAATACCACTACTGTAGACTTCTGAAGGAATGGTGCAACGGGTCCCTAATTTTATGCTTGAATGGTCTTAAAGAAAATACTATGGGACATTCTGTGAAATCAAGACCTCTGGTTTTCCTTGCCCACAAAATTTGTGGGGAGGGCTAGAGGATGTCAAGGTGGATTGAAAAAGAACAGTAACAGTTGAACTGAGTTCAGCTGGTTACTGTATATGATATGATTTACTCTAACCCCAGGTATTTCAAAGAAAAGGGTTTTAAATGCTTTGAGTAGTCATTTACTGACAAGATTTGATTGCAGTAGAAATTTGCTAAATATTGTTATGTGAATTATTGTTGAAATATTAATAAAAATATTGTGGAGCAAAAGCAAAAATAAATTGGATCTTGAATCAGTGGGCTCTTTGGGTCCTGGTCTTTTCTTTTTTTTTTTTTTTGTATACTCTATACTTCCTAGGAATGTGGGGGCTAAAAAATTATTTCCTAAATGCAAATCATTTTGTATGATGTGAATGTTATAATGATGAATCAAAGATAATTTGATGGCATTTTTCCACACACCTACTCATCTTGAGGAAGAAGGAGAAACTTATCTGCCTTTCCACCTACATAACAACATGAGGCGCCTGATCTTAGATAAAATAAGCTCCTAGTGTTGATGTGATTGCTTGGGCAGATATATTTATCATGCTCCAAGTGAATTTGAAAGAAACACCAAAGAAAATGTGTGCTGTCCCAAGGATGAGTTCAGAAATACAAAATGTCTAAACCTGTCCTTATGCTCCCTTTTCACCCAGGATCAGCAGGTCAATGCCGGATTTTTAGCAAAAAAGTAACAAAACTTATCTTTTGTTTATAATTTGTCATCACACTGGAAACTCCTTTTTCCTATTATCATTAGTTGTTCTAAATCATGGTAAGCATAAAGAAGGACATTACTTTAAGTGAGAAATGGATCTTTCTTTCAACCTTCCGTCTTTAAAATATATCTCTGTGACAATTTTTTTCTGATATTATTTAACAGACTTTCTGATTAAAGTCCAGATGGTAGAATTTAGGCCTAACTTTTGAGAGCTATATTTGCACATTATATACCATTAGGTAGTGAGGGGTTGTTTAGAAAATAGGTAGGTGTCCCAAACACAAGGGTATTTCAGGAATCAAATCAGATTTCTTCATTCTGAAAGCAGAGCCCTCTTAAACGCTATGCAAATATCTCAAGAATCTCAACTGAGTAAATGTACATTTATGTGTTTGTGCAGCATTTAATAATTTTCTCTTAGCAAGCAGGCAAAACCTAGCAAACTGCCACAGAAGATCTTCCTCTTTTAAGTTATTGAGGAGTTTATGCTGTGGGACTTGTTAAAGTAAACTTTTCTTACCTCTTCTCTCAGAGGAATCTTGGCTTTGGGGAAAGGGGCAGTGGAGTGTTAACAGAAGGCTGTAGACACCATCTCTGACCTTGACCCAGCTGGACTGGGTGGTTTTTGTGGCTCTGGGCAGACTTAGCATGTTTGCAAGGTAGGTCTCCTGCTGCCGTGGTATGTGCCCCCTGCCTCACTGGAGGCAAGGAGAAGGCTAGTACGTGGCTGTCACTCCTGAAACCTCAGGCTGTCCCTGTTCTGTACCTTACTGGAATTTAACTTTGTGCTTGTCTCTTTGGGAAATGCTGACACCAGCTCTCTTTGGTGCAGGTACCATCTGCAGTGGCATCTGCCTCCAGCCCGCTCACCTGTAAAAGCCAGCTGCAGTGGTCACCACATGGTTATTGGATGGAAGGGAACAATGAGGACACATTCTCTGCCTTAATTTTTACATTTAAAATTGGACAAACTTACACATTTTGGAATTCTTCTCTAATAAATTAAGAGAAACAGTAAGAATGGGTATTTCTAACATCTGATGCCTAAGTCTTCACAATTCACTGTGATGCACCCCAGGTCTGCATTTCTGTTTTGCTTTGCATTGAGTGAAAGCTTATCTTACTGCGTACAGTCACTTTGGATTCTCATAAAAACTTTAAATCACATTCTGCTTTCCTTTATTTTAATTCTTCTCCCATGACAATTTATCTGAGCAGTTGTTTGAGTTTGAGCCTATTACCAGAAGTAAGCCTGTTACCTTTCTCCAAAGACGAAGGAAGTTGTAGACAAGGAGTTCTGTAAGACACCTTTACTGATAAATGGATACAGAGATGTAATTATGTTAAATGATAAGGTACATGTACAGTAAATTGCAATGAAGCAAATGAGAAACATCTTTGAATTAAAAGGACAATCAGAATAATGATCACTTCTGAAACAATTTATCTTGGTGCTTTGTAAAGACCTTTTGATCAGTGGCCACAGTGGATGAAGGGTTTTGCTTCTTCCACTATTTTTTCTGAATTGTATTAAGAACAAGGGAGATAATTATACATATTTTATATGTTTAACCTTTCTACATTTAAAAAGAATTTCTTATCTTCATTTAATGCAAGACTTGCCTTGGATAAATTTATCAATGCAGTTTTAGAAATCCATATATCTGTGCTTTGTATACAGGGTTACAACTGGAAAAGTCCATGTGCAAATGGGGGAAGAAGATAGTTTATGCTTTCAAATGTAGGTGTATTCAAGGTGGTGTGTACAGTGTGCAAGGAAAACACAAAGAATTTTCCTTGTTCACTAAAAAAAATGGTCATTTCACATCTTAAAGAATAAAAGGTGTAGGAAATAGAATAAAGCAAAATGAAGAACTAAAATGGCTAGAGAATGCTTTTTAAATCCTAAAGAACATAATCAGCTGATCCAACTGTTGTCTGATTATGTGAACAATATTAAGAACAGTCTGAACTGAGAAAGAGAGTTGCGAAAGTCACTGTAGCATGGATGGCAGGCAGGGAGTTAGTTTCAGAAATATCGAGGCAAAGAAATTGTGATACCATATTTTGTCCTGTTTCCAACAGAAGGGATGTCCGAAGGAAGGTAATTAACATTTAATTGTTTCTCTTTGAAATAACTTGTCCACGAGCAAAACTTCTGTCTAACCCAATGAATTACTGATTGGGTTATACCCTGGAGTATAAGAGTTTACTGCCCTATGAAATTGTTTTTGTTCTATCTACTGTAGCATAGTTCATTCTCATTTTTCATATGTATTTATATATATATAATGAACATTCCAAACTATGAAAAATGAAACCCTTTTCTTTCAGTGACTTCAGTGGGAGCTATGCAGTATGAAATAGGACTTCTAGAAGCAAACTTAATGAAATTGGTAAACTCAAATCAGTAACTATTTTTGTCTTGTTCAATTTATTGTTGTAAATACAATTATTCTAAATGTATGGAAAAAGTCTCCTGCACCACCTCTTATAAGAACTCTACCTTAAAACAGTAGAATTACTGGACACTTACAAACAGAAATAGACGTAGAAAAATCACCATATTTGAATATATAACATGAAACTGTTCGATATGTAAGTACAAGATCAACTGTCAGGAGGTCTCACCTTGAATACTGTTTTCAGTTTTGGGCCTCTCATCAGAAGGACACTGAGGTACCAGAGATAGTGCAGAAGAGAGCAGTGAAGCTGGTGGGGGTTTTGGAGCACAAGTCTTATGAGGAGCAGTTGAGAAAACTGAGGCTGTTTAGCCTGGAGAAAAGGAGGCTGAGGGGAGACCTTATTGCTGTCTACACCTACCTGAAAGGAGGTTGTAGCATGGAGAGTGTTGGTCTCTTCTCCTAAATGGCAAGAGACAGGATGAGAGAAATTGGCCTCAAGATGTGCGACAGAATATTCAGGTTGAATATTAGGAAGAAATTCTTCATAGAAAGGGTTGTAATCTTGACTCCAAAACAACAAACTGCATGTCAAATACATCTAATCCTTGATTTAAGTTGTCCTAGAAACTAAAGAACCTGTTGATTAAAAAATAATTTCATACAGCCTTTATAGATGTACATATATGCCTGTACATTCAGATTCTTGCATATACTGTTTTTCTTGGCCATTTTTTTGGGGTCCATGAAAAAATTCTGCAGATGCACATATGGGGATAAAAAAATATGCCTACAGTTTTTGAGATACTTGAATATTCTAAGAAGCTCCTTAGAAATGCATCTAAATATACTTCGCAGATCTGTTCATAAAAGAAAGGGAAAAAAGTGATTTGTGTATACGAAAAGTACATGCAACATTGAAAAACTTTGTCATGGTATTAGGATCAAATTATGATTTTTGAAATTTAATACCATAATCATGGAGAAAGGAAAAGGAAAACTGATCTTTAGCTACTGTGAAGTTTAGACATGGGGATGTTGAGGGATCATCTAACCTAGGTTTTACTGTGTTCAAGTGGACTAGATGTATTAATAGAGAAAAATTCTATCAGGAGTTTTTAATAAGTGTAAAGACACCTTCTCTCAAAAAGCCCTTGAGCTGGGAATTATTGAAGGCTGGGACAAGGTGCCAGCATACAGGTTTACTCTCTCCTTGTTCTTTTCCATTATGAGTCATAGCTGGAAAAGGGACTGTCAGATCAGATGAACCTTTGGTCAGACCCATGACAGCTGTTCTTCTACAGAGACTCCCTTGCAACTGGAAATCCAGTGAGCTCTGTTAGCAAGATTTAATTACACTGACAGCTGGCAGGGAGCTTTCAGCCACAAATGTAAAAGAAAAAACCAAACCAAAACAAAAGAACAGATTATTACAAATAAAAATATGGAACTAAATCCTTCTGAGGAGATACAAAAAGACACAATTTTATTAGAAGGGAAGCATTTTGTCCATTTTCGCCTTCAGTCAGAAAAATAATATACCTTTTTCCTGGTCCCTTCAGTGACAAAAAAAATGTAACAAATAATTTATTCTTTGAACTTATCTCATTTTTCTTCATTAATTATGAAAAAACAGGTGTTTGCTGCTTATATTTAGTCTGAAAAGTGCTGTTGAGAGTTTTCATCTCTCTGTGAAGTTACTGTGACATAAGCCAGGGGATGAATTTATGTTCAACCTCCACTGTAACTGTCCAGGTACATTGAGGTTTCCCATAATTAACAGATTTTCTCCTTGGCAGATTTATCCATCTCTTAGTGAGGTGAAAATCTGAACAGCCAACCTGACATAAGAGTACATCTTTTTCAGTCATATCGTCTTTGGGAAAGCTGATTTTGAGTGAACCATTTGGTTATCATTGTACTTGTTCATTCTCAAAAGGGATGATCCTGGCTTTCTAGATAGAAGTACCTGAAGAAACTTGGAGATTTTGACAGATGTTCTGAAAATAATGAGAATATGTGCAATGGGAGAATAACAGGGGGCTGTGATATAGGAAAAAATACTTTCTTATCTTCTCCCTTGATAGTCACTAGATTTAGCACTTCAGAGAATCATAGAATCATGGAATCATAGAATCATTTAGGTTGGAGAAGACCTTTAAGAACATTGAGTCCAACCATTAACCTAACACTGCCAAGTCTACCTCTAATGTAACAAGGTGGATGGATGATGGCAGAGCGGTGGATGTGGTCTACCTTGACTTCAGTAAAGCCTTTGACACAGTCTCCCACAGCATCCTTACAGCTAAGTTGAGGAGGTGTGGTCTAGACAATAGAGTAGTGAGGTGGGTTGCAAACTGGCTTAAGGAGAGAAGCCAGAGAGTGGTAGTCAATGGTGCGGAGTCTAGTTGGAGGCCAGTATCTAGTGGAGTGCCTCAGGGGTCAGTACTGGGGCCAATATTATTCAATATATTCATTAATGATTTGGACAGGGAATAGAGTGTACTATCAGCAAGTTTGCTGATTACACTAAGCTGGGAGGAGTGTCTGACACGCCAGAAGGCTGTGCTGCCATCCAGCGGGACCTGGACAGGCTGGAGAGTTGGGCGGGGAATAACCTAATGAAATTTAACAAGGGAAAGTGTAGAGTCCTGCATCTGGGCAGGAACAACCCCAGGTTCCAGTATAGGTTGGGAAATAACATATTAGAGAGCAGTGTAGGGGAAAGGGACCTGGGGGTCCTGGTGGACAACAGGATGACCATGAGCCAGCACTGTGCCCTTGTGGCCAGGAAGGCCAATGGCATCCTGGGGTGTATTAGAAGGGTGGAGGCTAGTAGATCGAGAGAGGTCCTCCTTCCCCTCTACTCCACCCTGGTGAGACCACATCTGGAATATTGTGTCCAGTTCTGGGCCCCTCAGTTCCAGAAGGACAGGTAACTGCTGGAGAGGGTCCAGCGTAGGGCAACTAAGATGATTAAGGGAGTGGAGCACCTCCCTTATGAAGAAAGGCTGAGGGAGCTGGGTCTCTTTAGTTTGGAGAAGAGGAGACTAAGGGGGGACCTTATTAATGTTTATAAATATATAAAGGGTGAGTGCCATGAGGATGGAGCCAGGCTCTTCTCGGTGGCAAACAATGATAGGACAAGGGGTAATGGGATCAAGCTGGAACACAAGAGGTTCCGCTTAAATTTGAGAAAAAACTTCTTCTCAGTAAGGGTGACAGAGCACTGGAACAGGCTGCCCAGGGAGGTTGTGGAGTCTCCTTCTCTGGAGACATTCAAAACCCGCCTGGACATGTTCCTGTGCGACCTCACCTAGGTGTTCCTACTCCAGCAGGGGGATTGGACTCGATGATCTTTTGAGGTCCCTTCCAATCCCAAACATACTGTGATACTGTGATACTGTGATACTGTAAACCATGTCCCTAAGTCCCGTGTCTACAAGTCTTTCAAATACCTCCAGGGATGGTGATTCAATCACTTCCTGGACAAGCCCATACTTGACAATCTCTTCAGTTAATAAATATCTCCTAATAACCTATACAAACCTCCCCTGGTACAACTTGAGGTCATTTCCTCTTGTTCTATTGCTTGTTACTTGGGAAGAGAGACCAACACCCTCCATGCTACAACCTCCTTTCAGGTAGTTGTAGGGAGTGAGGACTTCCTGCAGTCTCCTTTTCTCCAAGCTAAACAGCCCCAGTTCCCTCAGCTGTTCCTCATAAGCCTTGCACTCTAGTCCCTTCACCACCTTGGTCGCGCTCCACTGTACTCTCTCCAGAACCTCAATATCTTTCTTGTAGTGAGTCACACAGTATTCGAGGTGTGGCCTCATGACAGCCAAGTACAGGGGGACAGTCACTTCCCTAGTCCTGCTGGCCTGATCACTGTTTCTGATACCAGCCAGGATGCTATTTTCCTTTTTGGGCACCTGGGCACACTAGTGGCTCGTATCCACCTGGCTGTTGACCAACAGGTCCTTTTCTGATGGGCAGCTTCCAACCACTCTTCCCCAAGCCTGTCACATTGCATGGTGGTGTTGTGGCCCATGTTCAAGACCTGGCACTTGGCTGTGTGGACTTCATACAATTTGCTTCAGTCCATTGATCCAGCCTGTCCAGATCCTTCTGTTGAGCCTTCTTACTCTCCAGCAGATCAACAGAAGAAAGCCAGGTTTCTTTCTGGCTAGCTGTAAGAATGGAAACTAAGTTGTTTGTTAAGACATGACCTTGACTGTTTTTCAGAATTCTGGCAGGTAAGCCTATGTATATGCCCTTGTGCTGTGCTTGTTTGTGATAGATCCATTTTATTTCACAGCTTCTGTTTGAAGGACCTAGGTTGACTGTGTATCCTCCAGTGCCATAAGCATGATTTCATCATCTTGTGTTGAAAAATGGACAGAATCTATTTACTTTGATTTTAATTGTGTGCTCACTGTGCCCAAGTTGAGCTTGGTTTACAAAGCCAATCTGAGATATGCACCTTGGAGGAAAGCATAGTACCCCTGGGAGAGCAGGAATTTGATTTAGGAGGACCCATGTGGGGTTGGCTCTGGACTTTTGTCTTGGCAGTGTTGCATTTCAGCTTCTAAAGGACTGACCTGAATCTAGCAGCCACACAGATGGTTAAAGGTGATTGCTAGGACATTGGTGTATTATTTTCCAATAAATAATCAGACAGCCTCAGATCAATGGATGGCTAATTCTATTGCATAGAATTTTGCACTCTTAATGTCCTTTATCCATATAGGATTTTACTCCAAATACCTCTGTAGCATTGCAGCTGCTGGAACCTCTCTAAGTGCATGGCAGGCATATTTCTTTCATGAAATACTTCTGGGCTTGACTACATCTGTGATGATGGTGATAAGACTAAGCATTCCTGTTCTTTGTTACATAAGACAGTGCAGGACAGTGTCCTTCTCATGGGACAAGGAGCAGGTATGGTATGGGACAAAAACATCAGCGTTTTGCAACACTGTAGGTTTTTTGTGGATTTTCTCATCTGGAGGTAGTTCACAGAGAATAATGCTGTGTTTGGAATGTATACTTTGGCTCGGAGATAGGAGGCTAACAGAGAAGCTGAAGACACTTAGTCTCCCTTTTCTGCTCCTCTGCTCCCTACCAACTGTAATCTCATGCTTCATGGCTTTCACAGCTTTTTTTCTATGCAAGAGATGAATCTTTAAGCAAGTGAGTAGAAGGGGAGGAGAATAAATATGAGTGGAGAATGTCTGCACCTTGGTCACTACGATCTCTCTGCACACAGTTTACTTCAGATGGAAAACCTGTCAATAATTGG
This sequence comes from Columba livia, assembly GCF_036013475.1. Taxonomy (NCBI): domain Eukaryota; kingdom Metazoa; phylum Chordata; class Aves; order Columbiformes; family Columbidae; genus Columba; species Columba livia. The sequence continues at coordinate 189,606,843 of NC_088602.1, read as the reverse complement.
TTTCCTTATTTATCAAGAAGTAAAGTCATCTTTGTGAAAAGGGCTAGCCCAGGCTAGTAATCGATTTATGATTTTTCAAAAACTCAGATGAGTTGAATCTGCACACTGAGATCCTTAAGTGTTGATCCAAGTCACTTGGATCTGAAGCACATCTCGCAGACTGTACACGAACTTTTGTTATGGGATGCTGCAGACCTCATGTGCACATGCCACAGTGGAAATGCCCTAGCATAGCAAGAGCACTGTGACTTGTCTTCTCTTGTAGAGAGATATTGTACATAGGGGCTTGGATGTCTTAAACTGGTGTGTGTATATATATATATATATACACATATATATATAATGCTGCTTTTTTTCATTAAATTAAATTTATCCTCAGACAAGCTATGACTAATGCTATTCTACAGTTCATCTCTTTTTTTTTTTTTTTTTTTTTTCTCCCATATTCCTTCTGTGTTCAGTTTTTGGCTCCTCTGTGTTCTAAAATAAGTCAGTCCATCTGTACAGAAAACAAACACAAGAAAAGAGAGGGCAGAAATTGTTTATGCTCTTCAGGGCCGTCACTTGTTTTTATTAATATTGAAAATTATTTGCTTCTGCTTTTCCATCTTTCCATCATTGGAAACTTTCTAAATGGTGGCAAAGGCATTCCTAATGAAAATGCCTTTTCAAATATTAAATTCAGTGGAACTTTTTACATCTTTGGCCAGTTATGATCTTTCTCATATGCCAAAAAATAGTCTTGAAGTTGTGGTATTTTGCCTGCTATCAGAATTTGAAAAAGTTAAAATTTCAGTATTCAAATTTCTGGTAACTTTTACTGAGCTCTTCTGGGATTTGAAAACACATGTCAACTTGAATATTTCCATACAAACTCCCAAGGTAGCTTCATTATGGGGGTGTGGAAGAGCTATGCTTGTTCCTCTACTCTCTGTTGGCAGAAGTATTTGTAGTTCACCAATGAAACAACTTAAATAAGCAGAGCAAGAAAGTTCTTTTGAAGGCTGAAGAATAAAGGATTCATTCCTAGTGTATATTTTTTTCCACTTCAAAACTTGACAGTGATTAATCATAAAGCATTGCCAAGAAAGGTATATTATTATTTTAGCACTAGGCATTTGCAGAAGATTTTGTTTTAGGATCAGCACGATTATTTGTGCATTACACTGAACAATGACTGATTGTAGCAGAGCTCCCAGTCCATACTTGCTTTGTTATCTTTACTTTGTCTTCTATGTTATCTTCATTTTTTTATCCTCACTTGCTACTTTCATCAAGTAACATAGGATGGATTTTTTGTTACTGCAAGGTGGAGTTTCTTTCTCATGGGTCCATGGGGCTAATCATACGTCTTTATTCAATATATAATTCAGAGTAAATTGAAGTACCTTCATTTTCCATCTGTTACATCTTTTGACAGATTTGATGGACAATACATTTCAGAATTAATTAACTTTGAAAACGTGTATTTCTGCATTTTTCATTTATAGTGAGTGAGATATAAGTGCTCCATAGATAATAGATTTTTGTCTGGTATAATTTTTGATAGCTTTTGGAAGAAAGAAAAACATAATGAAGGGTGCTTTAAAATGTTATATGTGATAAAGAGTTGTATCAAATTATTGAAGCTATGTAATCAGACGAGTAGCATGGACACAGAAAAATCCTTCAGGGCCTTGATGAGATAGTTTGTTGATCAGAGTTCTATGTGGAGACTAGATGCACAATAAAACAGGCTTTTATTTCAACTTGTATTAACAGCATAATGGTGTCCACTACTGTGCAATGTTCAATAAAATTAATCTTGTACTTAGTGATTATAGTTTTTTTGTATATTTTTTTTCTTCACTGTCTACAAAAAATGGTAGAGTTATCAAACATTTCATTAGAAGGGGCTGAACAGCAAACATCTTTTGTCAGTTACTAGACACCTTCAATACATAATGTGTCACAAAGCAGCCGCTTCCATTTCTTTTTCAGCTAATGGTGATTTCCTGTAGCACAGATATGATTTGCAAGGAAGGAGCCACGTCTGGGTTTGTCTAATTCTGCAACATTAAAATGTAGACAGAAACAGAGCCTGAAGAGCAATTGCAAGATTTCGCCTCTGGTAGAACAAAGAAGGGCATAGTTCCGTGGCAACAATTGAACTGTGGGCCAACTGCCCTCGCAGTTTTTGGTCTGTTTTCTATGTCCTAAGCCTTCTCTCTCTCACAGACATTGCTTTACATCCATTTGATAGCTACATTTGTAAAAGTATCCAGATTTCCCTTTTTTCTGTAGTGTACTGTTAGCATACTTAATTTTGAACACGCCTTCGTTCATCTGGTGTCACTGAGCAGCTTGGTTGAGGTTGACGGATCCATACATTCTGTCTGAGTCAGAGTTTGGTCAAGGAGAGCTAGAGCTCTTATGCCTGTTGGCTGCCATTCTTTACAGAGGATTTCACACTGGCTGTGCACTTTGATGGAAAGACCAAGTTCTCCTGTTTCTTCCTGCATGGGCAACCGTTTTCTCCTCGTGTTTTCCCTTCTTTGACGTTAAGTAGAGCCTTTGTTTCTTTCAGAATGTTACTGAGAGCAAAGCCATGTCTCTACCATCTGAAAAAAGGATAGGCAGTGTTAAATACTGTCCTAGTACAACTATTGACAGAGCACATAACAGCAACTTTGATCCCACGTGCTGGTCATTTCCCAACAGGCAATGCTTGGAATTTCCACTGTGTTAGTAAAAGCGGGAATAGGCCTGAATTATATAATTATCTGGCCTTCTATCCTGAATCCTTAGTCTGAATCTAAGCATTTTTCAGTGATTCAACTTCCAGAGTTGCTACCTGTATTCTTAATGAATAAGGACTTAATTCTTTTCTGAATAAGGCCTGAGAATATACAACAGACATATAGACATGCTGTACCACTTACAATGTAAGATTAATCTTCTGGATTTTCGTGTCTTCTGACATTTGTGTCTTCAAACAAATATCGATGTGAGTAGTTAGACATCCGGTAAAATTAAACATTGCTGTATTTCTGCAATTTATTTTATATGTACATACATGATATCTTTCATTTAAGAACAGCTAAAGTATCTGTTCACCATTTATTATACCCCAGAATTAAAACCGCTTAGTTGCTTTTGCTCTTATCCCGTCATTTTTATACTGCTCTTATGTGCCTAATACCAAACTAACTCATGTTCCATTTGCAAGCTGTTTCCTTTTGCATGCATAGGCTCTCTGAGCACCTTCCTGCTTCTTCCTTCAGCTCTAAGTTCTCAGGCCCCTTGCAGCCCTTGAAGCATGTCTCCTGGTTAGCCACTTTTTACCCGATACTTTTGTTTTCTCTAGGGCTTTATGAGTTAAGCTAATCCTTCATCCCAACATATACTTCAAGAAAAAGACTAATTAGTAGATCCACTCACTCCTAAACTTCTCAAGAGAAGTTTTACCAGTTGATATTAAATGCATAGAGATAAGGCTCTTCTCTTTAACTTCGTTCTCTGATCCAAACTCACAATACAGTGCCACAGACTTTGTTAAAGTTGCAGTGGTTATGTAGCCAACTTTAATTCAGTTACACTTTTAAAATAAAGGTAGGATTCTGTATGATTATTTATGTGAGAGGCTATGGAGTCACTCTTGTTCAGTCACTAACTCATTCCTTTATTTTACTGCTGTGTTATGAAATAAGTGTTACTGTTTCTTATTATTGCTGTATTTTCAACTCAACAGATAAAGCTCATTAGTATTTTTAGATCCTAGTGATGCTCTTACCCCAGTGTCCAGCTCTCAAAATGCTTTAAAGTGAGATAAATATAGCTAGGTACTAACATCAAAATGCATATATGAATTTTGCAAATATAACTTGCAGACTAGATACACAATTAAATACACTCAGCCTTCCTAACTTGTATAAGAGAAGCTTACTTAACTTATAACTTAATCACATAACTTAATTATGTACAAGTTGTTGTGTTTGGAAGAATGAAGGAGTTTGATTTCTGGTTTTGAGGAAAGGTGTAACCAGATCCAGTTGTTGTGAACTGAATTTAGCAAAATTAAACTGATGAAAAAGAACTTTGTTCGTTTGTTTGTCTTTTTTTTTTTTTTTCAGTAGTGAGATTCATAAACCATTGGAACACTTTTTTCCATGGGTATGGCAGAACCGTCATACCTTGAAATGTTTATCATTTTATCTAAATACACTTTAGATCAGATGGAAATCAGCTGAATTCAGATATCCTAGGATAACAGGCTTTGACTCATTACACATGGAATCACTCAGAAATTATATTTCCATTTCATTAAAAATTCTGATATTAAAAAAAACTAAAACAAATACTGAAATTTTCCATAGTGAAAATAAAATATTTCTGTTCTCAAGTGTTTAATTTTTTGTCTCAATAATAATACATGTCATCTTTTACTGAATTAAAAAAAAGCAAAAAACCCCCTCAAAATGATATATTTGGAATAAGAAAGCCCCAGCATTTTATATTACTGTTTTAATTTTTTTAATCTAAAAGGTAAAGGTTGAACTATTGTGACTTTTTGTCATTTAAAGTTTTGTCAAATAAGTGCAAAATATTTCAATTTTAGTTAAATGGCCTTCTTAAAAGCTCGAGCTTTTGAAAAGGACTCTAATCAACCTTAAGTGTGGAAGAGGCCAAAGTAGTTGATGACAATTGTCTCTATAAATTTGGGTTTATAATTTTATATAGAGAAGATCACAGAATTCTCTTTTCTCAGTTTCAGACGAAGCTTAGCTGAAAGATATTTTGTTTTACTTCAAATTTGAGACTATTTGTTGAACCTCACACTGAAGATTAAATATCAGTAATAAAACTGAGACTTATCTTCATCAAAGTTAAGTAAGGCTTTATATGCAAACTATTTTGATAGTTCAGATCCTGAGAAATTAAATATTTTACAAGTGGAGGTAATCTAAGCTAAATAATATATGCCTAATTTTAAGGATAAACTCATGATACTGGGCAGTTTAGTTAAAGGAATATGTAAATAAGGTTGGGTTGGAAATTGCTTTTGCCACCAACACTCTGGAAGAGAGCAGAAACAGAAGGGAGTGAGGGAATGGTGGGGTTTTTTTTGTGCTTTATTTTGTGTGTATGTGTGTGTGTGTTTTGGTGTTTGTTTTTTTAATTATTATTATTTGTTTGTTTTGTGTGTTTTGTTTGTTTGTTTTTTGTTTGATTGTGGGTTTTTGTTTGTTTGTTTTTGTTTGTTCGTTTGTTTGTTTTGTTTTCCAGTGAATACAATAAAACTGTGGCTATTTTGTGACCACAAAGAAGAAGAATGTCTTCACTTAGAAAGCAGACAAAAATGTTTCAGAATGAGAACATTAATCACTGCTGCTATTTTTCTTAGAAGGCATGATTAAAACTCAGATTCTGCTGCCTGTGTACAGCATTTAAGTGCAAAGGAGGTGACTGAAGGCAATCTCTGAACACGACAAAAACAGTAAGATGCATGCAAGGGAAAAATAGGACACCAGCCTACCATTAAAATCAGGCAATCCAGGACAACTTAACTGAAAACAGCCTTTTATATCACTGTTAAAATATTGAAAATAAACAGGGCAGGGAGTGGAATAAAAAAAATGTTAAACTGGAGATCTCCACAGGGAACAAATTATTCTGAAAGAAGAAAGGTTATATTTGTTTAGAAATAAATGTTTTTACAGAATTCAGCCCTTCTTGTGGTGGGGTTTCTTTTCATGCCAAAACATAATCATAAAGGATGCCAGAACCTCCTGTGTCTTCTTCATGATGTCAAGTACATCCATTGGGGATTGAGACTTCAGCTAGTAGCATTCAGGGAAAGATCCCTTCAGTGGTGTGGCAGGAGAATGCTGGACCTTGGCAAAGGCATCCCATGTCTGATGGTGACACCCAGGAAACAGAAGGGAACATGTTACACTGGGCTGTTGGAACTGTATCTGTTAACATTGCACCAGGTTTAACCAAGAACTTTGAAGGGTGCAAAAATTGGTTGACTGTACTTGGAGATTAACTGGTGATTTTTATGGCTGACCCACCTCTGGAATACTTTGAAGCAACCATTTACATATAAAATTCCTGAAACAACAAACAGCTTCTCAGGCCCATTAGTACTGAGAATTTTAGAGAAATTGAGGTAAGAATAAGGGCCATTCAAGCAAATTTACTGTCAGAGAAAAGTATCTATTAGGTAACCACAGGCCAGAGTTTGAGTTCACAGTATTTCTTTGTTACAAATCAGAATAGATGTTACCTTAAAAAAAAATCTGAAAATCTTTTAGAATTTAGGTATTTATGAAATTTATTTCATACGATTTCCTAATCTAAAGAAAACAAAAAAGATAAAGAGGATCTTCCTTCCTCATCAACGATATATGTAGGATGTAGCCAGGAAACGGAAAATAGCAGTGTGTTTCTTTCTACATGTTATGCCTCTGCATGTTTTAAACATGCAAGTAGGAAGAACCATGTTTCCACAGAAGGATATATTCATGCCCACTGCAATGGTAAAAAAAGACATAGCTGTGAAAGCCTTCCAAAAGCTGACCAGTAAATGTGCTTGGAGGCCATTTCAATTATATTCTTTTGGCCACAGATTGTTTTGAAGTTTGACTGGGCATCCCATGTCCTTCATGAACTAGTTATATAGTGATTTACTGTGTAGAGGAAAATTCCTCTCTCACAACCTTTCAGAATTCAGTCTTTTCAGGCTTTTAATTTTTTTTTTTTTCTGGGTATGTGATTTTTACCCATTCATGAATTTCTCTACTATAGATGGATTTTTCTTTTAGCCTCTCACTTTCAAGCCAGTGAAAGTTGCCTTTCATTTACACAAGTAGCACTAAAAATTCAAAAGATGAAAAATGTGTTGTTTGTGGGTTGTTTTTTCAAACCTGAAAAAAAAAATCAGTAGGTTTGGTGATGGTGAGAATATCCCTCACAGTTATTTTCTGTCATATACTGGTGCTAATGTAAGCTTTAGTGGTACACTTGGAATAGTTTCTTCCAAAAAAAAAAAAAAAAAATAAAATTAAAAATAAGATAATTTTTTACTGTACAGAATGGAAATGTAAAGTAACAGATCTCTCATGATTCATGTCACCTAAGAGACAGACGCTGATGATGGAAGCCAGTAGCCAGTGGTATCATATGGAGCCAGAGCTGTTTTTTTTCTTTCTTCCTTTTCTATTTTAGAATTAACATCTGCTTTGCCCATGATGTAAGTATCTGTATGAGCACATGTGTTTGTGAAATATGCATGGCTGTATGCCTATGAACACTCACAAGGATGTAATAAAAACCGTTTTAAAAGGAATGAGTGAATTGTATTTAACAGAATGTTTTGTGTTCTTTCGTAGTTTTACAGATTGCCTTTTAATTTTTTCCCCAAAAAGGATGAATGAAAGGAAGACCAGACAAAAAAGCATTGCTAAAAGGCCTTTTCTAAAACACTGAAATAAATAGGAGAAACTTTGAGCTCTTGAAAGCTGTTAGTTTTGAGCGGAAAAGCTCATGACTGTAGCTGCTGTGTTGGTGAAAAAGCATCATTGACCTGCTTGTGTATTAAAACATCTTTGTCATTAATATTAAGGGATTTTAAGAAAAGAAAATTAAAAAAAAGACATCAATGTATGATTTCAAAATGCAGACTGTTTTTGTCTGTTAAAAGATTATAACAAAAGCTCTCACCCTCCATTATGTCTACATGTATTGGACGCTAAGTGCCACTTCCACCTATTTGGAGAAAAGTATTATTTAAATTATTTATTTTTTTTAACTTTTTTTTCTATAACCTTGCATTGAAAACTATTGCCACTGTGGGCTGAAAATTATCTTTGAAAGAGTAAGTGAAATGTTTGCTGATGTATTTGGTGAGCTTCCAAGGAAAAGACACAAGAGTTTAGGATCACAGAATCACAGAATCACAGAATGTTAGGGATTGGAAGGGACCTCGAAAGATATTTCCATAATGCAGGTAGTTAGTGACAGCAACAAAGGAGCTGCACTGGAATAAGATTTTATTTAACTAGATTTGGACGTGAGTAGTTGTGAAGGTACCATGGCATGGACTTCTGTGGGAGCAGAAGGCCCAGGTTCTCTTTTGTGTAGATGAACTACCCTGAAATCCTTATAGCTACATTAGTGACTCTATGGTTTGTTGGGGTAGTTAAATGAAGGTAGTACTAGAAAGAATGCAGGGCTGCATCCAGACCTCCCAACTACTGTACTTTGGCATTAAGGAGGCATTTACATTTTGAAGAATTATTGCTTGTGAAACTTGTAATTATATCTTCCTTGGTGTCGCTCCCTGTTGACTCATACTCCAGAAAATCATTGTCAAGGACATCTAGGGATACACAAGAGATTGGCAGCAAGTTGGTTGTGTTTCAAATACTAGCTCCTAAAAGTACTTGATTATCAACATCAGTGCAAGTCCCATGCAGTACAGTCACTTAGCTTATTTTTGTTTAACATTCGGATTTCTTAGCATTTAAATTTATCAAATAATGAACTATCTGCTTAAAAAGAGGTCTTGATGGATTTACTAAGTCACAACGTCATCCTGATTTTGTCAACAGAACTTGAGCATGAAGCATCCTGTTTTTAATATTTCCAACAATCTTCACGCTGAACAAGATTCCTGGCAATCGCAACACACTTTCAGTATAACCAGGACTCGATTTTCTAGACTTTCAATATATCCAGGGGAAGAACTGGAAGAGGAAGAGAAATGTAATTGTCTGTTTTATGTCATGTTCTCTTGGATGACGTGATACTGTCAGAAGTGTGTATCTTCCTGTCAGATAGAGGCTGTGCCTGCCTCTGACAGCACCCTGTGTGCCTCACAGGAGAGTTTCTTACCAAGGCTTCTTCTGAGTCTCTGACATCTGTTCCCCTACTTGGAATAAGAACTTCTCTGCCATCACATATTTCTGTAATGTTTTTGGAAACTTTCCACAAGCCTGCATTAAAATTTTCTTGGCCTACTAACCAGTCACATATAATTCATCTCAAAAAAAGAAAATGTATACTTGAAAGCAGCTGAGAAAGTCCTGCCAGGTAGGACTGGGTTCTAGATGTGCTCTGGCTATTTGTCTTGAGCTTTTTCAGGAACAATGTGATTTGTGATGAAGTTGCCATTAAATAATTGACTTGTAAGGACGTATACTGAGTCAGGTGAGGTAAGCCTCCTTATCCTAAGAAGTAGATAGTTTGATCACTTCCCATTTTACAATGGTAGGGCTAAGTATATACATCAGAAGGTAAAACAATTTAGAGGGTAAAATGGTTGTGAGTAGTATGGTTGTGGTCCTGACACTGAACGTACTTGAACTGAAAACAGCAGCTTTTTTTTTTTTTTTTTTTTTATATATGAAGACAGTGCCTGTTCTTGTGTGCCCTACTTAATTGGTCCATAATGTAGTGCTGGATCCTAGCTGGGGTAGGAGAGAATATGTCCATTGTATTTCTATTTACATTTAGCTTCATCTTCCAGTCTTTGCGTCAGGAAATTAATTTGCTAGTTTAAGTTTTCTACCAAGTCTGCTTGCTATTTTCCAAATAAACATTCAGCATCATTTCTTCTGACACCCACCTCCACATACTTGAGTATTTAATGGTTTGCAATTAGCATGCCATCTTGTGACTTCAGAACCCATGAGAGCTAAAGTGAATATTTATCATTATAAAATCAAAATAAGTTTAACCACCAAAATTATGTACGTACTACATTTCCTGCTTGTTTTATTTTTTTCTTTGGTAGAATTATTATCGTAAGAGCACAAAAAGAAAGGAAAAAGCTCATTGTTCCAGCATACTGACAATATCTTACAAATCTACAATTTTTTTTTTGTTTGGTGATAATCTGTTTCCTGCAAGCAATGTTATACAGTGCCACTGTAAGCAAGCCAAGACCAGCATGGAACAACTAATTTAAGATGCGATTTTTATCACAATGAAGAAAACAACTCAAAAACATATTATTGTATATCAGGGTTGGCCGTATCCCAGTTTTAAAAGCACATGAGTTACCAGATGCGGTTACATGTTGTGGAGCAGCTGGACTGAGTCCTTGATCATGAGTAGGGTGGCACCTGCCATGAACCTGATTTCCAGCTTCCATCTCTGCTCTTCTATTTTTTGTCCCCTGGCTCCAGGTGCTGCATATCACACCTGATAGCTGTTAGACAGAAGACAAATGGATACTTATCATCACTGACACTGGGTAGTTCATATTAACTGTTTTATTCCTCTAATCAAGCTCTGGGATGACTGGGTACAACCTTAGTTTTACAAGGCTGAGAACAGAAAAAAGAGGCTTAGTAGAGTTTGGTGCTAAGAATTTTTTTTTTTTTTCCCTAAGAGTAGGTGAAGAACTACTTTCCATCAGTGCCATCTTGATGTCTTTAAAACGTGTGACAGATGTGAACCCTGAATTTAATCTCCTATGTCATATATGAATTACGGAATGGGTACAATTGGAGTGTGTACAATTACTGGTATCTGTTCCTAGTTGATCTACCTGAAATGAGTCTGCCTGTCTGACTCCCTTCTTGGTCTCAGCAACAGCTTTTAGTGCAGCCCCCTCTGAAGCGCACTCATAAGTCCCTTAATTGACTGCATTCGAACACAACATTGCCTTTTCAGTAAGAAGCTAGTTAGCTCTCATTTCCTCATACAAATGTTCGACTAAACATCATCTCAACCAAGGGAAATTTAAACAAACTTATTTTTTTCTGTACCTCTGCAGACAATGAAAGATAACAAACACTTTAGAAACCAGTAACAGGGACAAGAAATCATCATGCCAGATCAGTCAGAAATGCTGACAGGGTGAAACATGTAGATACTATCAGTTTTTATGATTCACAGCCATGAATTCTCCAGGGGCATTATGTTTCTGAACCATCTGCCCTTTGGCACCTCTGCAGCAAATGGTAAATCCATTGGTATCACATATGAGATATCTATTCTCAAACCCTATTTCTTTTTGGTTTGGGGAAATCTCTCTTTTGTTCACACTTCATAAGATTGTCCTAACTACTGACATTAAAACGTGTCATTTTAGAACCTCCACTAGCTATTTTTGAGGAATAATTATTCCTTATTAAGTTTGCCAGCCTCTAAGAATCCTTTTCCTAGACACTCATCTCTCTCTGTGTCTGGGCACTTAGCCCAGCCTGTAGATTTCAAAGACAGCAGGGTGCCGAGAGGTTAGACACTGTAATGTTTTAAGTACCTTTGTGGATCTAGCATTTCACCATTAGCCGAAAATTGATACTCTGTTATTTGTTTGAGCAACAGCTGTATAAACTGTATATATAGATAAGGATGTACAGAAAATGTTTTCTTTGTTGGAGACAGCTTACACAATTCATTATAAATGTAGCAACAAGGCTACAGTACATTTTATTTTGTTCCTATTAGTACTTAACACATTCCTCAACGTAGAGATGCTAAGATGCAGAGCAGCATCATGATTGAACTTACTGCTGCAATGATGGAATGCTGTTTCTTCAACACCATTTTGACTGAAAATAGCTTTTCTAGATACTGCACTTTTTCATTGCTTGATATCTATTCCACACAGATTGTTGATGGCTGTATAAAGTGTATTATATGAACATATCTTGTAATATTTGCATTTGACTTTAATGTGGAAAGAATGTTTTTTTCCTAAGGGCCATTGCATGAGTAGAAATAGTTGAAAAATGTACTCTTCAAATTTATGAGGGAAAAAATTATTCCTTTAAGTAATTTTTTAGGATCTATTTTAATTTTTGTGCCTGAGTGACTTTGAGGACAGTTGAGAGCATGGCATTGTTTTTCAGTTTTTCCTTTTTAATGGTGAACTGCTGTTAAATTTACAGGATGTTTGCTAAATATTTCTCTTATATTTCAGACCTGTTACTTGAGAAAGAGGTTGCAGTAAAGAGCTTTTTGAGTGTCTATCGCAATAGCCTAGTACTGGTTTAGGAAATTGGCTAAAGTTTTTCATGATATGGCATCCATCTTTTCCTTGACAAAGATACCTGGGGAATATAAGGGTCACTTATTACCTGGGCTCGTCTGAGGTTATTGGCATATTAGCTGTCCATCATGGGGACCCAGGCTGTTCATAAAAATGTGAATAAATATGTTGCAAGAGAAAGGCACTATATTCTACTTTGAAACAGATAAGAATAAATTATTTAAATTATATCTTTACACTATTTATAGATGGTAAAAAATGTGTACAAACAATTTTTGTTAGAAATGGCAGATATTCTGATTTGCAAATAATATTTTTTTTCATGTAAGGCAGAGAATAATTCAGAATGAATATATATGGTAGTATGTATCTCTCAATCTAATAAAATAGTAATGTAACTACTCAATAAATTGATGCTTAGCTGAAAAAGGTGATATATTTGCCTGTGACTAAAAGTTGTTATTTTTAAACTCTCAGTTGATAATTCCATGCTTCATTTATTCCATGTCTAAACTTGATTCCAACTTAGGATCTGCCTGTGCAAAGAACTATTGAGGTCAATGAGATTCTGCAGAGGCAGAACAAAATCCAATAATGAATTCCCAGAATTTTCTAAATATTACATTTAAATAAAAGAAAATTTAAAAAGCTCAATAAATATTTTGCTTGTTTGTTTTCCTTAAAGATTAAACACATTCAGCTTAAGAAAGCCAACACAAGAGATCTGTTACTTCTTCATATAGCTCAATATTCTAAGCTGCATCTGGTTGGAACCTTGTTTTTGTCCAAATCCTATCACTGACAGTGTGTATCAACTTAATTTGTGAAATTCTTTGCAAAAATACAAGGGTGACAAGACTGTTGAGAAAGTTGGAATGCCTCTCCATATACAACATAACCATCTAACTGTGACTTCAGTTCTCTAATTATCTTTAATATATAGATTTATATATGCCCCAAATGATCTTATGTATCAGGAAATAAATACTAGCTTTCAGAAAAATAGAACAGTTCTTTTATGACACATTCTTATTCTTACACTGAAGGCAATCTTCAGTGCAGAAATATTAATATGGAGATGCTGAGATGCAAAAATTACCATTTGCTTTGCCTTTGTCTAGTAACATGTCACTTTTTATTAGAAATAAATTTTTCTCATTTTCTTAATTTTCAGGTTTTATTAATGATTAGATTCTCTGCAAGAGGCTCTTATTTTGGGAATAATAACAGGCAATATCAAATATTGGTGGGAGTCAGATGTACTAATGCAAATCAGGGAACAGTTTTAAAGAAAATAATTAAAATAAATAAGTCAGCAAACAATCACAGAATGATTATCTATGGCATAGGAAGTTGATGCCAATCTGGACTCAGTGCTTCATGAAACAGGCTCAAGAATTTCTCTCCTCATCTGCTCAGACATTGATAAGAGTGTCATAACTGGGAAGTAGAAATTCCCTTACACTAGTGTATGAAAGCCATTGGAAATCACCGAGTTTCTGTACAAATTTGTGCCTTTTTGGAGGACAGGTAAAACGTAAAGATTTCAGTTGACATTTTCCTCCTTCTGTCAGCAAGAGATATAAATATCATCTCTGAGTTTGCATTCATTTGCTGATTAGTAATTTAGAATATTCAATGGCAACCTGAAACCTCTTAAATAATTAAGACAACTTAATTAAGAATGTCATAATAACAATTAGAAGTGATCTGCATGTATTTGTTCATAAGATAATATTTCAGGTTTACTACTTTATCTTGTAACCCCAGCATTTATTGTTTACCTTATACTCTCTGATGAAAAAGCAGAGATGTACGATAGTAACTGATGCTGGAGAGCCACATTATGAACATAAAATAGCTGTTAAATTGTGGCTCCCTGGTTAAATGCAGTCCTGTGGCAAGGCTGGGTTCTCAGCTGCCACAGGTTGAGGTAAGTTTGTGGAACTTAGTCCAGCTGAGCCAGAGTACAGTGCTTGATGGTCTTGCTCAGGATGTTGGTTTAGTTTTTATATCAAAATGAAGTAACAGGTAACTGAGTTGAAGTCTTCAATGCAACATTAAGTGTGTAGGTTTGTACAGCACATGCTTCAAAATACATAAATTAACTTTTGGCTGTGCTGTCTTATCACAGATTAACATCTTGTTTTCTTTGACTGCCTGGATTACCTGAACTGTACATATTTATCATGTAAAAATTATTATTTCTTTTTTCCTACTCAATTTTTTTTTTTTTTTTCCTCAGGAGGTGTTTGCATTGCTCAGTCACTCAAAATTCCTCGGGAACCAAGACCAGGAGAGTTTGAAAAGATCATCAAGCGCTTGTTGGAAACTCCAAATGCTCGTGCAGTGATCATGTTTGCAAATGAAGATGATATAAGGTACCTGTTTCCCAATTTTGTGTGTTAAAGACATTCCCTCTTCACAGAGCTGATCAATTGGCTGGTATAGAATAGAGTAACACAGGAGTTTTCAGATTCAGTCCCATGTAAAAATTACTGGAAATCTGGTGATGAGAATTTGAGCTGCAATTATATAGTATACTGGTCCTTTATTCAGTGGAGATCTAACCTGTTTCTAAGAGCACAGCTCCAATAGATTGTTATTTGGTGAATGAAAATGAAGAAACCAGTAAGAATGCTAGAAAAATATGGCTAAAGAGGAAAAAAAAATAACTTGTAAAGTACTGGAGTTCAAGACAGCTGTTGGTGAATAAGTTTTAGACTGTGAAAACTGTTGATTGATCGGTTAGTGTGACCTGTATTTATCTAGACTTACGCATAGCTAGAATTAATGTTGGAAATTCTTAAGCTCTTTGTAAATGCAGTTTGGTTAATTTGTTGTTTATTTGCAGGCGAATACTGGAAGCAGCCAAAAAAGCTAATCAATCTGGACATTTCCTCTGGATCGGCTCAGATAGTTGGGGGTCAAAAATTTCACCAGTTCAGCAGCAGGAGGAGATTGCAGAAGGAGCAGTAACTATTCTGCCCAAAAGAACATCAATAGATGGTAGGAATGCACGTGGCATAAACCCCTCATTTTGTGACAATGTCAAGAACCCTAGCTCTCTTAAAAAATTTAACTAAACAACAAAACATATAGTCCTTGATTACACGGAAATTAGGGAAAACTTTCCAACTAAGAGACTTGAGTTGGTCTGAACCAATATTCATTTAATATCTCTGTTGAAATGAGAATATGCTAAATCTGCAGTTAGGCAATCCTATAACTGCCTAATAACTAGAGCATGTGTGTTGGAGAACAACTTAACCATAGCCGGATGGCTCTTTGAGACAAAACCAGAGAGTATTAGATGGGTAATAATGAGTCAGCTCATTCTCCTGGGAAGAGAACAATCTAGGCTCTGCTTTCCTCTCATAAATTTACTTTAAGAAGGCAGTGTATTAGCAAAGTTTCTGCCTTGTTAGATGAAGTGGAAGTTGTTGGTTTGGATCACTGTATTCCCAGGAGAGTACTGGACACAGTAACATCTCTTACTGTCTGAGTAAGTTCTCTAAACTGGTAAACAGTTAGGAAAACTGGGCACTACTGATGCTATTTGGTGAATTTAGCCACATGGAAACATTTGTAAAGAGCTTAATCTGGATGGTATGTGTTAGTCATGATTTCGTTATGGCTGCTGGGTTGCAGGACAAAGGCTGGTGTAGAATCTGTTGAGGTTTGAACAGGAATCTTTAGTTTCTCAACTAGAGTTATTAAACATACAAACAGAGTCAGAAGTTTGGGTGTTCTGGAAGCCCTCTGGTTCAACAGAGATGTACCTGATGATTTTAGGTGGCCTTGAAATGAAATTTATTTGGGTCACAGTCTTTGACTAAGTAGTGATTATATTTTGTCTAATTTCTTGTAGATATCCCATTATTTATTTAGATCATCAGTGTATTAAAAATTAAGCTGTTTTCCTAACAGAATTCTGCTGGAGCTTTAGAAACTCTTTAATTTATATAGGTATTTAAAAAAACATCTTGTTCTGCAGTAAATATGGGATAATAACAAATAGAGTATTTTTTTAATCCTTATCTCCTACTGCACTCATAAAATATTATAGTAGTTTGCACCTAAAGCTTTTTCTCATTCTGATATTTAAACAAAATCTCTTCTTGTCTTTAAATGAGTATTTTTATGCTGTATTATATTTTAATGGTTTTTTTAACTTTTCTCAAATGTAGGATTTGATAGATATTTTCGGAGTCGAACACTTGCTAACAATAGAAGAAATGTATGGTTTGCAGAATTTTGGGAGGAGAACTTTGGATGCAAGTTAGGATCACATGGAAAAAGAAACAGCAATATCAAGAAATGCACAGGTAACTGTGAAAGTAAAACATTATTTGTAAGTTGTTTATTGGAGTGCAGGAAAGAAATTGCTTTATTTTCCTCACTCTTCTGGCTCCTTTCAATTTTCCAATACAAATTATTGTGTTGTAAGAAAAGTGAGATATTTTTTCTCAAACATGAAGGAAAAATTAAGGGGCAATGTTTGAGAAAGTTATTAGTTAATTTGCACAAATCCAATGATGGTGCAGATTTTATTAAAGACCTGTGGCTATGGTTCAATTCCATTTATGTTTTCAATGACCTTCTCTCTCACCCCATCTATAGCTGTCAATATGATTTCTTTTAGTGGACAGGCACATCACAGTGATTCTTATATTGTTATCCCTGAAGTATATAGAGAAAATTAAATTTCTGTTTAAACTATTGAGGTCTTGATGATAGGTCAAGTCATGAACTCCTTATTTAGTTTAAAAACTGTGTTTGAAGATGGAGTAAAAATGTCGGATCAATATGTCCTTATTACTTGTCCAGGATTCTATATCGTACTATAAAGCTGAAAGTCTCTGTGAAGTTTGAGCAAAAACTCTGTGTAACTGGCATGAGTGTTATCACAGCTGCTTGTTCAGGCATCATACCCAGACACGATTGTCACAACAGCTAATATAGCTGTTGCATCCGTAGCTCTGAGTTTCATGTCGCCTATGAGTTGTTGCTACGAGATGCTGACTTTTTGCTGTTCCTTGCAGGGTTTACTCCAAGTTACCTTTAGTCTCTGTGACTATAGCAGACTGTGTTACTTTTTGAATAGAGAGTTTCTGCCTAATGTCAGAGCTCCCAGTGTGATTTGCTTAATTACCATCACCATCCCAGTGGTACTGGTGGTGATCACCATCTCTGTGACTAGTGGCAGTAGTAATACTCGATTTTCTGTATATATAAGTCATCCATGTACTTTGTTTTCCCTGGCAGTGTTTTCTGTCACCAAATAATATTTTTGCACATGCAGCATGAATATTTTTGTTCTCCTGCTTTACCAGGATTTCTGTCTGCCTGGTGACACTTGTGCAGCCTTTGTTACGGAGGTGCCCTTCCAAACTTTCTGCTAACTAAAGCTGCAGACATGCTGTGCATTGTTATTCCTGCACTTCCTGAACCATCAGATTTATTGTATGTGTACTGTGCCATTGATTCAAAGACTTACTGCACTGGGCTTTGTAATGTACAGATATATCTCACACAGAAATATGAGAGCCATGTGTGCACTCTCTCCTTTCAACAACAATACCTTGTCTTCTACATTTTGCCACATACTCCACAAAAAAAAAAAAAAAAAAAAAAAGAAAAAAAAAAAAGAAAAGAAGAAAAAGAGGTGATATTCAGTTCCTCACTGAACTAAATAATAGCTCAGTGCTCTAATCCTTTCCTCCTTGGTCTTGATTCATATAACAGTAAGTTATGTTACCCGTGTCTGGGAACGGATTATTTTGTTTTTACTCTTTTAAGTGAAAAATAGATGCTTTTTTTTGAGTTCTTCAGGTGGAATGAGTGGTGTATATGCCGCAGTTTGGGAAGCTCTAAATGTTACCACAGATGGTTGTATGACTTGTCTCAGCCTCATCACATCTGTCAAATTGAATTACCAAGTGAAAAGTAGTGTATAAAATGCATAGGCTGTATCTTGATAGATTCAAAGTAATTTGTGATTTGAAATGGTTATCCATCTATTTCATGAAACAAAACTATGATATGCTCTCTGTGCCTGAAAACAGAAATAAAACATATTTTCTGCACCCAGAAAGTAAACACAGTAGCAAGGGATGAGAATAAAATGTATGTGGTCTCTTATGAAGGTTGCACATGCATTTTCACATGTGGAGGAAAATCTATGAATTCTTCTGAAAGAAAGGGTATTTACAAAGGAAAGTACCTTTGACTAAAACAGCTTTTCCATGGCTTAACACCGTGGAAAAGACTTTTGGACAGCATAGAATCATAGAATGTCCTGAGTTGGAAGAGACCCACAAGGATCATTGAGTCCGAGTCCTGTGCCTGCATATGACAACCCCAAAATCCACACCATGTGCCTGATAGCATTGTCCAATGACATCTTGAATACTGTCAGGCTTGGGGCCATGACTACTTCCTTGGGGAGCCTGTTCCAGAGGATTCATCATGATCCCTATGCTTAACTAACTCAAATGTAAGGGACTGGATGATGAAAATAACCAGAACGTGGTCCTTTTGAGTAAACTGAATCAAGAGATGAAGGTGGAAATTCAATATAAACCTCCTGTGATTTAAGGAGAAATTCCAGCTGGAGAATGGGGGAATGACCTCCCAGTCTAGACCTAGAGAATCACAAATGACATCTTGACCTACTCTAGTTCAGTTATCATGGCCTCCTGTGCACAGAAGAGAGGTAGCAATGAAATCCTAGCAGGTTCTTCATACCACAGCCCTGAAAGTGCACAAGTCAGTATACTGTGATCTTCTGTGTCTTCTGATGGTCAAAGAGAAGAATATCCCACCCACGATTTTATCTTTCCCTTCAAAATCCAAAGACTTTATTTCATCATCAAGTCTACTCTGAAATAATGGTGGTAGATGAAAACAATGAATGAACCCTTGAATTTCAATAAAGTTACAGGAGCTGTTAGATATAATTGTCTATAGCTTTAATATTAAAGTGTTTGATCCTTGGCCTGTCCCAGTTGAGTTTTCTCAGAAAGTTTACATGTACTTTCTCAGTTGTAAATTTAAGCTCAGTTCTAAAAAGGAATGTATTCCCAGCTCTAGTTCAGGACTTGAAGACTGAACTTAAACCCACCACTTATCCTAACTTCCCCATATTATACCTGAGCACTACATATAACAAAATGCTCTCTTTTGCTCATCAGCCCATTTGTATATCATGTCAATAGCCAGTGACAGACAGAAAGAAATCCAAAATCCTGAAGTACAGCTGTAATCTGAAAATCTCCCTCTCCAAAGATATTAAAAGACAAATTGATAGAAACAGAGTTTTCTCAGGCATGAGATGTGTTTTGTTAGGCATTCCCGTTTATCTTAGTTGTGAGATACTTCAATCTTTTTCTCATACTATATTTGTAATTCACGACAACAACAAAATTGATATCCTTCATTTCCATTTAGTTATCTGTTCATAGCTTTACATTTTTACTACCTGTGGTTGGGATGCTACCAATCTAATCCAATTTCTAACTTCTTTTTTTCCTATGAAGATACTAGAAAATGCTTCATAGCAAAAAATGTTTTTCTTTTTATTCCTTTCCACGTAAAATCAACAGTCTTTTTAGCAGTGAAAGGCCTGAGAGGTATTTCTTCTCCTTGTTCAAGGTTAAGAATTACAAAAAAAGGCATATGCTTTCTTACTTCCCATTCTTTACATTACTGATTATTATAGTCTAGTGTTGCAATGGTTTAAATAGTTTATTTCAAGAAAACTACTGTTTTAAAGTACTGTATATTTGTGGTTGCTGTTGCTTCTTATTCTTAAAAGAAATCGTGCTTTGGAGATACATAAAATAATAAGGTTCTTTTGAGTTTGCCAGAATGTTAGCTTTTTGATTTTTGCCAGTTTATAGAAAGCAATGATTCACCTAACCTTTGAAAAAGTAATTGCTTTGCCACTATTGATTTGCAACTAGGTCTATGTGTTTCTGGTCTGAATGTGAGCGTACATTGATCAAATCATCAAGATGAGAACAGTTCACTGAAAAATATTAGAGACTTTTTGTTCCAACTTGTCTGGAATTAAAAAAAAACACAACAATTGGGCCATTACCTTAGTAAACATAAAACAATAATTCAGTTACTACCCTTAAACTTTTTTAATTGGGGAAGGGGAAAGGCATTGTTAGAGAAAACATGTTTGTGTTACAAAAACAAAACAGAAAATAGTGGAGCATGACAAGGACAGAACTGTCTGTACAGGTTTTAAGAAGCCTCACTTTACATATATTAATTCACAGTGCAGGTTTTCTATGTTCAATAAAAGGATCTTTAATGAGACATGAATCTTTCAGGGATCGTCAATAGCCTTTTTTAGCACTAGAATCTCTTTGTGGGAATAAGAAGTGAGGATATGTGAAGCTTTTCGCTCATTCATGTGTCACAGCAGAAAAATGTCAAGACAGAGACAGCATTCATCCTTTGATTACCTACATTCTTCAACAAGAAGGGCTTGCAGCATGGTTGCAGGAGATGGCAGAGACAGTATGCCTCTTCTCTACTTCAAATTTGACATCCTGGAGAATTTTCCCATACCTCCAGCTTCCCACCTGGGTCAGTTGGTGAGCCCAGTTTTTGGTAACTGAAGGTTTAGCACTACTTAGAAACATTGTGGACTGACTAGATTTATTCCTGGTGTTGTGTTGTTAACTGTAGCTCCTGGTTGTTGACCTATTAGTTGTCAGATCTACCTTAAGGTAGGTTTCACAACCTTGTGTTTCTTAAGAAACGTACAAAAGTATGAAAACAAATATTTGAAAATTAAACAAAGATATCCCAGAGTACACTTTTAACAATCGCATTGATTTGTGGGGCTGACAATCTGCACCATCACTTTCAGAAGACCGTAACACAGTGATAGAAAAAAAAATAGCATTGATAATGAGGAGTTCAGAGACAAGGGTAAGAATTAAATGAAATGTGCTCAGATTTGCTTCCATTAACCTCACAGAATGTTAATATTTGATTTCATTCTAATAAAAAATTCTGAAGAAGTCCTCTTTATGTATATATATACATACACATGTAGATATTTTTTTGGGTTTGCATGCATAAGCAGAGAGAAATCTAACATGAAGTAAGGTTGCTTCCTGTATCATGTTTTAATGGGTACAATGGTAGTCTTAAATTCAAATCTGACATAAGAAGATACAATTCCACTGAGATTTGTTCTGGATTTTCTCCATAGCATCCCTTCAAGGCATGCATTTATCAGAGTACTTAGAGTCTTTGAACAGCAAAATGTGGCCCTTAATAAAACCTCAACAAAAACTTTAATCAAAAAAGCTCCTTCATGTACATCCCAACAGAAGTAGTCTCTTCCCCTGTTTTGTATGGTTAGCATTTTAACTACTCTGTAAACCTAATCAGCCTTTAACTGCCTATAATGACTGACTGCACTGCTAAAAATAAAGATGGAAGAGTTTCCAAAAGCATATAGGGACCTATGTAAATTAGTCTAATTTCAATTTTCTCTATCAAACAGAACTATTTATTTGACTGAAAAAAAATGCAGTGCAGTGTAACAGACATGATGCACATCTAAGAACTTTACAAATACATTATTTGTTTTGAATAACCTGTTTGAAAATACAATCACACCTAAAAATATTAATAGAAAGTAGATTTACTCATCTGTATATGCAGTCACATTCTGAAAAATTTATAGAACAAATTGAAAAGTTCTATAGTAGAATATGAATCTTGCATGGGTACAGTACATTGCTATTTAGTTTGAGGAATAGTTCAAGTACCACAAACACTCCTAAAATATTTTTATTTCTTGATGACACAGAATCACAGAATCGACTGGGTTGGAAAAGACCTCAGAGATCATCAAGTCCAACCCTTGGTCCAAGTTCAGTCCATTTACTAGATGATGGCACTAAGTGCCATGTCCAGTCTCAGTTTAAAAACCTTCAGGCACGGTGAGTCCACCACTTCCCTGGGCAGCCATTCCAATGCCAACACCTACATAAAGTTTAAAAAAAATCAGCATAGGTGTGGTTAAGATGTATGGTGAGTTGTAACACAATTCTCAAAAGACGATAAGGCTGGGAAGGGACTGCTTATGAGCACAAAGAGCTTCATGCTCTCCCTCTTAGTGTGACTTGTGTGTTGTGACCAATATGTTTAAGTGTAAGAGGCAGAAGGAGAAATTATTATTCTTTCTCTTCTTGATTCCCATTTAAAAAGCAGCTTATAAAAATGTAGAAAGATTTTTTACTTTTTATTTATATTTATAAAATATCTACTGCTGTTTTGTGTAACTACAGTAATTCTTTGTAAAAATCATAGTAGTCAGATTTGCAGCATGATAAGCAGGAGACAAGTTGACTGTTGAATCTTTGCTGCCCAGCACACCAACTGGACAGAAAAGACTTTGAGGACTATTTGCCATAGTCCGAGCTATTTCTTACTCTGTTTTAGGCATTATCTCAGAAGTATGAAAATTGTATGTTACAGGTAGCTGCACTGCAGTGGTCCCATGCTGCCTCTAAGGCAGCATTAAATCAAACTGCACCATGTGTCATTAAATAATACATGAAGATAGAGAGCATTTACTTTTGGTTTTAGAACAATAGATCATGTCCCAGGTGGCATCAAGATCTCTTTCAATAACTTAAATTAGTTTTATTTTCTTTATTGTTGTATACCATAGACCATAAATTCAAAATTTTTGCAGATTTTTTTCTGGTTCTCAATTTCAGAATCCTGGGTAGTCAATTCCAAAGAAAAAAGTTGATGTCTGAGAATGGTGAGTGACATTCTGCCAAAATTAACAAGACTGAAATATGGACTTTCTCATGCTATACATCAGGTCAGAATATGTAGACCAAATTCTCTCCTGATGTTGGCAGGCATGAACCTGTTGTCTCTGTGCTTTCAGTGTCTGACAGACTGACAAGCAATAGAAGACCATAGCTTAAGGTATATTTGATCAAAATATACACATTCAGTTATCTTACAAAGGGCCAGTTTTAGCTTTTATTCCAGAAACTACAGAACATTCATGTTGAATAGTATTTCACTCCAGCAACTGCTAATGTACATAAATATTACTCAATATGTCTGAGAGCTGTCAAATCAGGGGACCTAACGTGAACTGTCCATTCACTGACTAGATT
This sequence comes from Columba livia, assembly GCF_036013475.1. Taxonomy (NCBI): domain Eukaryota; kingdom Metazoa; phylum Chordata; class Aves; order Columbiformes; family Columbidae; genus Columba; species Columba livia. The sequence continues at coordinate 189,583,680 of NC_088602.1, read as the reverse complement.
TCTTCATTTCACTTGCTGTCATCCATTTTGTTATTTCACCAGTTGTTTTTAAATCTCTTATATATAATATATATAATGGAATATCACTTCTCAATCATATTGTCGAAGCTTTGAGTCACTTAAAAGACCTATCATCTAAAAAGCTTCTTATTCTAATATGAATAAATTGTTGATATTCTCCATAAAGTTTGGTATTTTTCTATATTTTTTTGTTCACAAATATGAATTCAAGTCTGTATTCTATCAGGAAATTTATCAATTTTAGATTTATAATGTTTTACGAAGTCACGTGCCATATTCCACTGTGCAATCATTTAAATAGAGCTTCTTGCCACGTTAGATTTGATATACTTGCTGCAAGTTGAAATATTTTTAATATCTATATCTGTGTGCACACCTGTGGATGAGTTTTCTAGTAAATTATGAATCTAGAAGTTCTTATTCCAGCTCAGAGCCCCTGCAAGAATGGCATATCCTAGTGAGTGAATTGTTGTTTTAAGTACAACTTTTTTTGTGAACTCTGGAACTGCACCTTCTCAAATGTAGCCTCAGAAAACATGTAACCAATATTACTTGTGATATAACTTGCATGCCATACATATAAGAATGTCATCTTTACACAATCCTGGTTCCTGGGAGACAACAGTAAATTACTCTATCATTTCTATTTCCAGCCCAACCACTTTGGGCAGATGCTAGTAGAACAGGAAAGTCTATAGTCAAAGTGTTGCATGCTGTTCTTCATCAATTTGCTCTTCTGGTCTGCCACAAACTGACCTTTCCTGTGAACAGGAAGACGTGTTCTGTATAAGCCTGGGTCCTAGATATCCTTCTTGAAGTAGAAAAGGTATTTGTTGTTTTCCCTTCTGAGCAAGTTCTTGTAATCCTGCCTTGTGTGAGAACTGAAAGAGCTGTTTTAGTTTTGTATATACATAATCTCTGCCATCATTCAAGCATTTCAGGTTGCAGTGCTTAAACATTTTATAAGTGTGCATATTTGGTGTGGATACTTGCTACCTGACTGGATACTTCATTAGAATACAAATAATACAATAAAAAATAGTTTAAGTCTTCAAAAAGGACCATTACCTACATAGTTCTACTCTGCTGGAGGCTGTCCTGAGGAGCCCTGTACCCCTGAGACCCCGGATGAAGCCAGGTCAATGCTTTAGTCGATGAGGACTGGGTTAGGGAGCAATTAAATAGTATGGACATCCATAAATCCATGGGTCCAGATGGGATGCATCCATGGGTGCTGAGGGAGCTGGCTGAAGTCATTGCTAGACTGCTCTCCATCATCTTTGCCAAGTCTTGGGAAACGGGAGGGGTGCCCGAGGATTGGAGGAAAGCAAATGTCACTCCAATCTGCAAAAAGGGCAAGAAGGAGGACCCGGGTAATTATAGACTGGTCAGCCTCACCTCTGTCCCTGGGAAAGTAATGGAACAGCTTATCCTTGGTGCCATCTCAAGGCATATCAAGGATAAGAGGGTTATTAGGGGAAGTCAGCATAGCTTTACCAAGGGTAAGTCATGCTTGACCAACCTCATAGCCTTTTATGAGAATGTAACAAGGTGGATGGATGATGGCAGAGCAGTGGATGTGGTCTACCTTGACTTCGGTAAAGCCTTTGACAGTCTCCCACAGCATCCTCACAGATAAGTTGAGGAGGTGTGGTCTAGACAATAGAGTAGTGAGGTGGGTTGCAAACTGGTTTAAGAAGCCAGAGAGTGGTAGTCAATGGTGCGGAGTCTGGTTGGAGGCCAGTATCTAGTGGAGTGCCTCAGGGGTCAGTACTGGGGCCAATATTATTCAATATATTCATTAATGATTTGGACAGGGAATAGAGTGTACTATCAGCAAGTTTGCTGATGACACTAAGCTGGGAGGAGTGGCTGACACGCCAGAAGGCTGTGCCGCCATCCAGCGGGACCTGGACAGGCTGGAGAGTTGGGCGGGGAATAACCTAATGAAATTTAACAAGGGAAAGTGTAGAGTCCTGCATCTGGGCAGGAACAACCCCAGGTTCCAGTATAGGTTGGGAAATTACATATTAGAGAGCAGTGTAGGGGAAAGGGACCTGGGGGTCCTGGTGGACAACAGGATGACCATGAGCCAGCACTGTGCCCTTGTGGCCAGGAGGGCCAATGGCAACCTTGGGTGTATTAGAAGGGGGGTGGTTAGCAGATTGAGAGAGGTCCTCCTTCCCCTCTACTCCACCCTGGTGAGACCCCATCTAGAATATTGTGTCCAGTTCTGGGCCTCTCAGTTCAAGAAGGGCAGGAAACTGCTGGAGAGGGTCCAGTGTAGGGCAACAAAGATGATTAAGGGAGTGGAGCACCTCCCTTATGAAGAAAGGCTGAGGGAGCTGGGTCTCTTTAGTTTGGAGAAGAGGAGACCGAGGGGTGACCTTATTAATGTTTATAAATATATAAAGGGTGAGTGCCATGAGGATGGAGCCAGACTCTTCTCGGTGGCAAACAATGATAGGACAAGTGGTAATGGGATCAAGCTGGAACACAAGAGGTTCCACTTAAATTTGAGAAAAAACTTCTTCTCAGTGAGGGTGACAGAGCACTGGAACAGGCTGCCCAGGGGGGTTGTGGAGTCTCCTTCCCTGGAGACGTTCAAAACCCGCCTGGAAATGTTCCTGTGCGACCTCACCTAGGCGTTCCTGTTCCAGCAGGGGGATTGGACTCGATGATCTTTTGAGGTCCCTTCCAATCCCAAACATACTGTGATACTGTGATAGTTTTCAGTGTCCTTGGGTGTGGTCAGACAGACTGATCTACTCTTTGTAACCACATAGGAGCTAACTCATCGTTCAGACCTCTTGACCTCTGTCTAACTACTCTAATACTGTTCTGTGAACTAATCTGGTTAAGAACTTTGGAGGTGAAATTTCATTACCTAGATCAGCAGCAGGCATACCAATTTTTTTGAAAATGTTCTTCCATATTCGCAAGTAGTACATGGTGGGGGATACCAGTCAAGCAGAGAAAAAGTGGCTTTCATGAGCTACTGTCTTCCCCAGGCAGCCCAGGTGTCCTGAGATCATGTCTGTTATCAAACAGTGCACCTCTGCAGAATGCAGCAGTCGATGAGCATCTGAGATCCTCACTGTAGTCATTTGAAGAAATTTTACTTCAGTTTAGTAGGTTCCTTTGTGTTGGAGGGCCATAGCTGTATTCTCAGCACTAATACTACAGTTTGGTTTCCTCTGAAAGGTGCTTGGACTGTGTGGAGACAGACAGCTTTACCATGTGAAGGTTGAGGAAGTCAGGAAAATGTTTCAAAAGCACATTTCTTACCCAAATATAACATGACTGTAGCTGCACTCGAGGGATTGAGTAAGTAGAGCCGAAGAAAGGTGGACCACCCTCATTTAGTGTTTCCAGAGTCTATATAGTGAGGAAAAGTGACTGCTTATGACGCTGATCCCTCTGAGTAAGTCAGAAGGATATAGAGCCTTCTGTGTGCTCAGTTCCTGTGAACAAGCACGGTTTGACTGCACTTGGCCTTTGTTTGTGGAAGACTGTTAACTACAAACAAATTTTGCATTATTCCACTGATTAGCTATTCTGAAAGGAAAAAGTGTATTTAATACACAGCTCAATATATATAAAGTATTTTTAATGCTATTGGAGTATGCAATGATTTAAGACATATATTTTAGTTTACCAGTATGTAGTTTCTCGGTAGATGAAAAAATAAAAGTTGCTTGTTGTCCTGTTTTATAACTGCATAAAAATGTCATCTCATACTGGAATACAGGGTGACTTACCTTATAAACTGTTGATACAGAACTTCCCACAAAATAGCCTTTTCTCTGTTAATATTTGATGTACAGGATATCAACAAGTTTAAAAAAAATGTAAGTACAAGGGAAAATGACATGATAAAACAAAGGAAAGGATTTAGTCTTTCTGTTGTGATCTTTCTACTGATTAATTCTGTTTGTTATTAGAAAAAAATCAACTTATTCTGATGTTAGATACCACCAATACCTCAAGTAAATCTATGTTCTTAATAATTATATTAATTTTATAATATAATTCGTATAAGTAAAACAAGTTGTTTCACAATTTCATGAAGCAGCAATGAAAATACTTGGTGTGGACTGCTTATAGATCATAAATATTTTTAATGTATTGAATAATTATTCACCTGCGAAACGCTCCCAATTTATAAGTAATTGCTCACCTTTTGTGGAAGCGAGTTCAGATTGGTCATCTGTAAACAGATGTAGATGCTTTTTAATCTAGTGAGTAGAACTTTATTACAGGAATAGACCCAGCAAAATCAATGGGGCATACATAATGGTCTGTAGTATAAATCAGTGTAGAAAAGGAGGTCAGATTTTAGCTTTTAATGGATAAGTGTATCCATTAAATGTACCAATTATAGTTAAATATTTCCAGAATATTATTTGTATCCAATATTCGAGACAGGTGCTTTTGTATGGAGGGTTCTTATGAAAGGTCAGGTACAAGCACAAGCGTCCCCAATTTGTGTTAGAATCTGTGTACAGAGGATAAGAGATATATTTGTGATATTGAACTTACACTAGTTTAACTGCATGACTGGGTATGATAATTTTGACCCAAATTTTAGCTCTGCACTAGTGCATGTTCAGGGTTTGCAGGATTGCCCTTGGGAGGAGCTCATGAGATGGGATTTATTTAATTCTTTAACTTCTGGCAGGCCACCTCCACATGCCTTAGTAAGCTTCTTAGACTGATATTACTTACTCTGTGAGGTTGCCCATCTCTCTTTATGGACTGCAAATAGACCTAGGTGACTAATTTGGATGAGATACCTCACTTTCAGATTGCTCAAGTCAACTAAAATGAATCCCATTCCATGGTTGTATGGATCACCACCTTCTCAACAAAACAATCTGCCTTCCCAATTCATATAAGATCCTGGTGAGAACTGTAATATTTGCTTAAGTTAATTATGACTGTATAACTTAGATGTTTAGAGGTAATTTAGCATCCTTACAGGTACTTTCACAGGTAGAAACAAAAGGGAAGGTAATACATGGCAGTCCTCTGTACCTAGGTTATCAGCAAATAATTCTCAGATCTGAATACATGACTTTATTTATTGATAATACCACAGATTTTCAGGATGCAGTATACTGTTGAATTACACAAAATATTTTAAAGAGACTTGTATACAAAGGTTTATATTTCAGGTTTATATTTAGGCTTTGTTTAAAAAATAAATATTTAATTATTCTGGTCAAAATCCTTTCTTTTATTCTGTCGTGAGATAATCCAAGAAGACAGACAAATTAAGGCTTTAAAATCTTTGATGAAACTACATAATGCACATGATCTGTCACTGAAGCAAAAGAAGCTGGTATTGTGATCTCACATGCTACATACACTGTGGAACATAAGTTATTTTCAATTTGTTACAGTGATATTGTAGAATAAAGTGTGCTTCTATTAATGGGATCTTCAGCTGCATCGGTAAACAATGGGTGATTAATGCTGTGGAGTTTTTCCACAGTATTTTCAGCAATTAGTGAAGTTTTGGTAGCCAAGTATCATCTTGGTTGATTTGTTAGTGCCTTAGATAAAATTCAAGATAGTGAAATGATAGGTCCATGCATTACATACATTCCACCTGAGTGCATGAAATAATGAGATCCAAATGCCTTCAAAAGCTCTCCAGGTGGTGTTCTGAGGCCATGGTCCCCCACGCTATTCAGGTTCTCCTTACTTTACATCTGTTCCCTACTTTTCCATGTGCTCCAGTATGAACTATTTGGTCCAGAGATTGCATTTTTTAGATATTTTTAAAGTGTTTTCCTGTCCTTTCAAGCAAAAAGAAGAAAAATGAGATGGCATTTGCACATGTCATAGACCTATTCAGAGGAGTGCAGTGGATTTTAACTGCCACATAAGCACTGTTTGACTTAGAAAATAAGGGTGTTTTTTCACTCTCAGTGTTCAGCTCTGACTGTTGGTAGACTTTTTGCTGAGCCATACCCTTGAAGGAGCAGTTCTTTAGAAACTCACAGATAGATCAGTTCTCTCATCTTAAAATGAAAAAGTCATTTCCAGAAGCTCTTCAAGGTAACATTTTAAATTGTCTCTTCCTGTGACTTTCGAAACTACAGCAAACAAGAAGCAGATAAATTTTATTCCTTTTAAATTTTAAAAATGAGCCTGAGAGTCTAAAAGTGGCAGTTTCAGGAACATTCTAAAGTGTTGGCTTGGAGAGTGATAGAATAAATTCCACAATCCATTGAACCTTCCTGGAAGTTACATTACATATAAAATCTGAAAATATAAAAAGCAGTCCATGTGTATGGATTGCTGGAATAATAGATTTTTCTTTTATTTTTATTTTTTTTTGGACAGAAATGTTAGCATCTAACAAAAAGCTACAGTAGAGAAAGGCAATTTGCAAAATTGAATAATATGATTATGAAACAAAAAGGCTGTCATGTGTTCTGCATCCTACTTAAAAGTATTTAACATTCCTCAAATTCTAGATAAAAACTATCCAGAAATCCAAAAATTAGCCATTGACTTTATAATAAGTAATTCCAAATAAATAATAAATGTAAGATTACAAATGTCTTTCACAGAATTTTGGAAGAGAAAAGGAGGTTAATTTTTTTTGTATGAATTGCTATTTTTTTACTGACAGATAGAGGAAACACATTCAGGGATTTAATTCCTGGAACTCATTGCTTTTATTTATTAATTAGACTGAATATACATAATTATAACTTTTTTTTTTTTTTTTTCAAAATTAGGGTAGAAATTTAATTGGAAAAATCTTGCTCATGAACTTTTGATACTTCTCCACTTGCTCATGAATTTTTCATACCTCTCCACTGGATTTTAGCTGAAATTTGTAGTTGCAGCAGTATTTTAAAATGGAGAGAGGAAAAAAAGTTGAATCAATTTGCTGTATTAGATTGTACAAGTCTTCGTGTCAGATAACAGAACTGGATGTGTGTATGCAAGGGTCTTTTACATTTGCAGTTGCTGAGTCCAGTGGGATAGTGTGGAATGTCAAGATTGGTACCTGGCAGCATTGAGGAAAAAGGGCAAATGAACCTGTACATTACACTGCAGCTTCTGCACTTCTTTTCAGCAGAACTAACTATGGCCTGGATATCAGCTTTCATGGTAACTTTCCCAGCACTCTCTATGAAACATTATTCCTTCACACTGCCTCTGACTGACCCACATCTTTGCAAGATGCGGTATGAGACTTTTAGGTCTGCGGTAAGATTTGTGTTTCATTTTGGATGAGTATTAAGGTCACTTTCTATTTTATCTGAGCTGTTTTCACTAATTCCTCTATGAAATTGTTTTTCATGTAATTTATGATGATAATGAAGAAAACAGGGTTAGGAACACGAGACCAAAGATTTTACAACTAAGTTGAACAGAAGTAAAACACAAATGATATATAATGGCCAAATCTTCAATGCTGTCCCTGAATGCTGCTTTATTGACATGAAGAGGTATGAGAGGATATGCCCCCTCACACCTGAATGAGAGTAATATCTTGTTTTTTTTGTGTGTGTGGAAATCACAGAGAGGTCAGTAATCAAAGACTGAGTAGGGTAAGAAAAGCTTTAAAGGAATCATCAGAAGGGAATCTACATTGCTTTTCACATTGCTTTTCACTTCAGAAGAGAAGAGTTTTAGATCTTAAAAGTAGGATGAAAATAAGTAGAGCTTTATAGACAGGTTTCACAGAACCTTGAAATAGAGACAAGAAGTTTGAATAACCTATGAAAAACGGAACCAACCAAGAATTTGGCCTCAGCTATACTAAATTTTAAAATTCTTTACAATTGATGAAGGCAAATTGTATGTGGGAGGGAACTACAGTGTGTATTACTCCTTGAAATCTCATTTGTTCTGGTGTTACATGGTTGTGTTTTCCAGAATTTATCCTTTTTGTTTTTCTCTTTTTAGAATCAAACACTCTGAAAAAAGAATTAAAAAAATCTTGCAGCTTCTTTCACCATGATATTGAATCATGTTGGCTTTCGCTTTTAGAACATTTAAGATCAGGACTATATATTTGCTTTCAGTTATACCTGTGAAATTTTTAAAAAAGTGTGCTTTAAGAATTTGGATTGTGTTTCTACCTTTTTATAGTGCTCCTTTTTAAAAAGAAAAAAAAAAAGAAAAAAGAAAAAACCAAAAATGATCATTCCTATATATAAAAATTTATACATATATATATATATTTTTAAGAGGTGTATCTAAGCACGTTTTGAGTTCAATTCTGTGACACTTGTTGAAAATGTTAAAATTTAACTTGTTGCTTCATCTGTTCTTTAATATATAGTGTTAATTCTGCACCTGGTCTGATATAATTTGTCATTCCTAGGCAGTTGGTTCATGGTGTTCAAGTCCTTAGCAACTCTTTTATGAGACTCTGTTCATTTTGCTATAGCTCAATATGTTATTTCCTTTATTAACATGTTGATGACTAGGTTTTTTGTTTCCCAAAGTCTTCCTTTTTAAATAGAATTTGGAATGCTGGTTTAAATTAGTTCTCATTTGAGGGCGAAAAACTTAATTACATTGTGATCAAGCATTTCAGGTATGATTATGCTTTCAAACAATATGCTGTGCATTATTTAGAAATACAGCTCAAATATTGCAGGGCAGGATGTATGGGGCCCACTTAGGCATCTGTGCAGAACTGCAATGAATTCAGTAGCATTTCACAGCTGAAAGTACTTAAGAATGATTATGGCAACATGTAACATGTCTTAAATACATTTTCTACCCATGAAAAATATTCCTTAGCCAGTTTCATAAAGAAATAGTAATTTTCAGTGCTTGTACTTTGCTTTGGTATAATACCTCCCCAGAGAATAGGTGCTTATTTGAAAAACTGCATTATTAATACTTTTCATTGGTCATATTTTCTGTTCTTTGACTTTGTATGTGATTCATTTTCTGATCAAAGGATGATGACATAACCGTATTCCTTGGCATTCAACAACCATACAGATATAGTCTCTGAGGTGTTCCATTTTTAAATAGTACTACAGTGTGTATATGTCTTGGTATGCATTTATTCTCCTATTTAAAAATCTCTTTTCACTCTACCTTCATTCCAGTGTCATCCCTATCTGTATGGAAGCCCACAGAGTTTGCTTTTGGAGCAAAATACTTTGCCTTTCCCATGCTCTATTCCTCCCTATAATCTTTGTGTTACTGATCTTCAATTCAGCATAGACACTCTGAGCAGGAGAATGGCCGAGGGAGTTATTAAGAGTCAGAGCAGGCTGCACGGAGAAAGGGGAACTGAAGTTTTGGGAGGTGGGACTTGGGGCTGGACCTCTTGGTCTTGATAAGCACTATCAGGCCACAGGGGAAATGTTCCCAGTCCCCTCTCTCTCCTTCCTAATCTCAGATAATATATTTGAACTGTTCAAGAAAGCAGAGCATTTCCAAAAACTACTGTTATACATTCAGGACCAGTTTTGGAAAGTGGGAAAAAAATACAATAAGGGTCAAAACCTTTATTCTTAAATTTTTATTCAGGAAATCCTCTTGAGAAGTGGAACGGCAAAGAAGATCAATCTTCTATTTAAAAAATGATTTTGACATTTGGAGTTGAAATTAAACCAGATCATTTTAAAATTCAAAGCAAAAGATAATTAAACCTTAGTCCAATGAAAATACTATAGTATATTATCTAACATAAAAATCAAATGCATGTAACCAAAAGTTTCAAACTGTTTCAGTTCTAAAATGCAACAATCATATTTTCAACTTCGTGCTGGTTTTCTGTGTTGTTTTTCCTAGAAACCAAAATCCTTGTAGGATTTTTAGAAAGTACTTTTGTTGTACTGGAAATATTAATACCTTGCCTAGTGAAATGTAACTCTGTAACAAGAGTGTCCTCATAAGTCTATATTTTAAGATGAGAAAAAGTGTGTGATCTGGGACCCAGAAAAAATAACTTTTATCAAAGCAGTGTATAATAATTTATTGTATACAGAACATATGTGAACAGCTGCCCATTGAAATGTTTATCTAGCGCATAGCTGATGGAGACAATAATGACAATGTGTATAAATGACATGCTGATTATGAGGAAGCACACAGATAAAAATGTTGATGTGTCTAGTAATTTTCCATGTCTCTGGACAATGGATTTATCTTTCTATGGGGCCATTTTTCAGAAGAAATATCTAAGTTATACATTGGATCTCTTTGAAATCAAAGATGTGATTGTAGAAGTAGCATGTCAGGCAAGAGCTGGGTATACCCATCATTTAACATTTATGTATTTCCTGAAACTCTGCTATCTCGATAACTACCCGAGGTTGAAGCTCTTTGAAGAATGCAAATCTGATGTGCTTATAGAACTTTTTGATTTTAAACTTATTTCCGAAAGCTGCAGCATTCATTTCTCTTCTCTTATCCTGACCTATGACTCAGTGAAAAAAAGAGAGAAACACTAACAAGTTACTGCACATGTATCACAGGGACATATAACTCAGCTTTTTTTAAAGACTAAGTTTTGGCAGTATCATGACAGTAGAAATGAAGTAGATCTGGTTCATGACAAGTTATAGTTCGAAAAAGTTGTGCTTTTCTTTGTTTTTAATTCAAAGTACATTGATAGTTGTGGAAATCTTATCTTTAACATAAACTTTTCTTGCTCAGAAGATTCCTTAACGGTCTCCCTTATTTCTGGGGACTACTGCATTGTTCTGAATTAGAAAAACCAAGTCCCTCTTACTTATGGATAAAGTTTTCTCGGCCAGGTGTTAAAGCAGCTCTCTCTTTCCTCTTTAGTATTCATACTGTATAACAGAAACATTCTTGGTTATTCTTGAACCACCCAGGCTAAGTGGATGTATATTTCATCGCAGATGTGAAATTGTGTCATCTGGCAGGAAAGCATCTAGCAACTGTGAAGGCTGGACAGTCTTCAAGGCTCCAAGCAAAGTCTTCAGTCAGACCAGTGGATATTTTGCTTTTTGTGAGGCCATGTGCAAACCTTGAGATTCCCTATTTCAAAAGCATGCATTGTATCCACACACAGCTGTTTCACAGTCACTTCAGTTATTTATAATTTAGTTAAAGAGATTTCCCCACAATTTAAAACTGATTGCTAATTCAAATATTGACAGATTGCTAAATATTTTAGGGTGTGATTTTGATTCTTAACGTGATTGCTTGTGAATAGAACTGTGCTATACAAACCTATGTCCCTTGTCCATTCATACCTGCCAAAAAGAGAGAGGAAAAAAAAGGAAAGGAAATGTTATTTCTGTCCTGCCCCAAATCAGGTATTGCCTTCTTGCTTGATTTCTTATCTGTTGCGTGTAGTGGTTTATTAATTGTAACTTCCCTATCAGTAGATCTGTGCTACCCCATAAAAAGCATTTACACCTGTAGGTGTTCTCTGGCCTGTCTTCGTCCACTTCCCTTGGGCTATGTCACTTACAGAAACTGAGCTTAATGAGGTCATTCTCAGATTAATTTCATCTTTTAAAGGTTAAATATTTTAATTAGAATTCAATTGTGCAGAAACCTAGAGGACTTGCATGGAGGCAGCAGCCTGAGTCTGGTGAGGCTGTGTGTCACACCACATGCTTCCTAGCACTGTGCTATGGTCTTTTCTGCTTTGAGGAGTGGATCTCTACCTGATTTTCCCTTGATTTCAGTGTGTTGCTCCATACTACAGCGAATAATTCTAATTGCAAGGAAAGGTGATAATGTTTCAAAGTTGGCTTTGGTAGTCTGTTAGAAAAGACATTCAGAGAACACAGGGTGTGCAACTCTGAAAGAATTTTAAAGCTCCGAGAAGTCTGGCTCCATAGGACTCAAAGATGTGTACATGACAGAAATGCAGACAATTCTGACAAACAGAATTTATCTCAGCTGTAAAATACAGAGTGGATGGACCCTAGAACAGATGGAAAGAATTATAGTGTTATATGAACTTTGCTGTAAGGAAGGGAGAAAGGAAAGAATTTTGTTTTTATATTGCCTTCTTATTTAATGGTTTTGTTTCTCTGTTATTAGCTTCTTTTCTTCACCTTCTGCTCTCACCATAATCCATTCCTCCTCCTTCTCATTTAATGTGATCTGTAAAGTTTATTGAACTATGTCAAATCACCCTGTTGAAACAACTTCTGTATTAACCCATGTTTGTTAGGCCTTATAATGAGAGTATAATAATTAGGTACATTCAGGTAGGCTTGAAAAGGAACAAATAGCATGAATTTTCACTGCAGCTATTCAGTGTGACAGTCCTACAAGTGTGAATTGTTTTGACTGTTCTCGCTTACAGATGCCAGTAGCCTTTTTTGTGGCAACAGATCCCTAGTTGAGACTCATTCTCCTTTACAGCTTGAACGCATGACTTGTTTCCATTAGCACTGTCAGGGTCTTTAAAATCGACTTGCAATTTTGTTTCACCTACACAGTGACTCAATGGTAAAATGCATTTAAAAAGTTTAGAAATAATAATGGTATTTACCCTTGGATTTAGCAGACTTTGAAGATGTACCTTAATAGTGTCACAGAACTGGTGCAGGTTCACACAGTAGATTTATTTCTTATGCTCTGCTAAATTTCCTGTGGAATTCTGAGTGCATTAGGATCCATGGTAACCATGCCTGCTGCAGCGCGGTATTACTTTGCTGTTGATAATGCAAGTCCATCTAATTAGCACCAAATGTCAGGGTACTAAGAGGAGCAGGTGGCACTATTTGTATCTGAAGTAAATACAAACACAGTATTTATGTGCAAAACCAGGCAAAAGAAAACCTTTTGTAAAGTCTGTTATAGATGGTTTGTGTGATAAATAAGATCTGAGAGAGAAAAGATAATTATAAATTGTGATCCATGAATGGAATGGACAATATCAACTCCAGGTTGAACCAAATGCTTTTGACGGTAAATATTTTGGGCTTAACACCTTAAAGAGGTAAGAGGTGGTACCTTTAGAATAGGAACTATAATGCTTGGTATCTGGAAAATATATGGTTCATTCTGGGTTGATTTTAAAATTTGTTAGGAATAATGACACTTGTGAATAACAAGAAGATGGAGAATTTTAATAACCATGATTTTCATGAAATATTGGGGACTGTGAGCAAGACCTCCTAAGCAGTGTCTTTAGTTGGAGTTTAAGGACCTAAATCTCTGAGTGACTCAATATGTACATAACGATGGTGTGAATGGGTCTCAAGTGAAAGGATACTGGTAGCCATCTGCCTGAAGTGAGCAGAATCACTCTGTCTAGATTCCTTTGTTTCTTATAAACCCAGACAAATATCTCTAGAAATCTAACAAAAATCATTGTCCAGAAGTGCTCTACACAGCTCTCAAACAAGAAATACATGTTCAGGTTGGATGCAATTTACACGTCCCTGCTGCCCAGGGAGGTTGTGGAGTCTCCTTCTCTGGAGACATTCAAAACCTGCCTGGACATTCTTGTGTAGCCTCATCTAGGTGTCCCTGATCTGGCAGGGGGATAGGACTAGATGATCTTTTGAGGTCCCTTCCAATCCCTAACATTCTGTGGAAAACATAAATGTAATCTGTCTTTATGGAACAAACTGATTAAAGGACAGAGACCAGGGACAGGATTGCAGATGCAGTTCTATCTCATTTTTTGGGGAAAAAAAATACTGTTTCTCACTTGTTAAGTGTCTATTTCTATCAGGAACAAAACGGGTCAGGATACTGTGACGTCTTGTGTCTCATACCTGCTCCTCTCATAGACATCCCCGTATCCAGGATGAGAACCCCCTTGTGCAGCCGGAATACCAGGTTACAGCACAGAGCTAAACTGGTGCTTGGACGCCACCTTTATAGTTTCATGGACATTTAGAAGGTAAACAGCTAAAAGGTATAAGAGCCTTTATGTGGGACATCTCCACTTGTGCAAATTTCATCTACGATGACTACATCGACAGTGTCTGGACTGCAAACACACAGCTTCATTTCTGTGCTATATGAGTTTTCTTAATCTTCTCATACATGAATATTCACTAAAATGATATATACCCTCTGTATTAAAATTTTGAGCTTTTTCTGAATTTGCTCAATTAATCCAGCAACTGATTAATAAATAAGATTTACAATTCCATCTATAACATGAAAACACTGTGCTTATTTCCGTTACTACAGTTTAATTAAAAATATGTGCTATCTATTAACACGTTATTAAATGGGTTTTCTATTATTCCCTTCCTTTTATAAATGAAATATTAACTCACCTTTTTGCCTTTTTTTTTCTTTTTTTTTCTCTATTTTTAAGAGGCAATTTGATTTTGAGAAAGGGAGACTGTAGCAAATATTTTTAATGTATTTTGTGAAAAGCCCAGAGCTGCAACATATAGTAGCAGATTTTAAGGAGGAATAACTTTAAGAGCGTGAACTTTTAAGGAGAGATAATAAATTAAAATTAGTATCTGGTGGGTCTGGAAATACAGACCATATTGTACAATGAAAAAATAAATAAAACTCCAGATGAATAAAATACTCAAGCATATCTAAAAAAGATTAGGAGACTAGGGTAAGGAATAAAGAAAGAATACAAAAAAACAACCTTTCCAAAAATAATAACATACTTCTTTTTACTTTCATATAGGTGCACAAAAGAGCCAAGCAGCTTGAGGGGAAAATATGTAACTGGGCTTAAAAAAGCAAGTAAAGCTATTATTTTAATGATTAAAGTTCTCATCATAAACCAAATATTTAAACTCAAAGCAATTTTAAAAAGACATCAACTTCTTAAAATAATTTGCAGCAAAATAGCTTTCAGCACAAAATATCCCTTGCTTTAAGAGGAAAATAAATACAAGCAATCTTTTGCATCCGCCTAGCACATTCCAATAGTGTCTGTCTTTCTCACTTTGTTTGCAGGGTAGCCAGCAGTAACAGATGACTTGTTCTTGTACTGCTCTGGAGCATTTAGGAGAGACAGAGGTGTTGTTGCTACTATGGAAAAGTATAAACTTCAGTTTGTTTAAATTTCTCATGGCATCTCCAGTGTGTTGATATAAGCAGTGCTTCAAGTGACAACTCCCATCTCTCCCAGTTCTTTCCTATGTTTCTGAGTCAAGAGAAACCCTGCTTCTTTGTAAGTGAAGACACCAGTGACTGAAAGCAACTTACCTCATTGCAAAGAACATTTCCTGGTGCTTGCAAAACATTGCCCTTCTATTTGCACTAAGTGAATGAGATTCTCACGTTCTTGCAAAGAGGAGCTT
This sequence comes from Columba livia, assembly GCF_036013475.1. NCBI lineage: Eukaryota > Metazoa > Chordata > Aves > Columbiformes > Columbidae > Columba > Columba livia. Next base: position 189,568,435 of record NC_088602.1, on the reverse strand, counting down.
CTGTTCCTACTGGGCTCCAACACTGAGGCTGCCTGAAGTTATTCTCCTGCAATAGCAGAGTGTTGATCAAATAATCTGAACTGTGTCCTTCTTGCCTCAGAGAAACCATGATTTCCAACCTGTTTTGGCCTGTAGTGTCCTTGGAAACTTAAATAGAACAGGTGATTGATCTTTGGACAAGACTGCTACTGTGGCTGGGTTCCTGTACTCAGTCTTAATGTGTCTCTCTCCTTCCTCCACCCCTGAAAAAGTATATGACATGTTGATTTTCCAAATAAGTAAGATAGCTTGTCATGCAACTGTACTAATTGCACACAGGCCAGATCTGTCACTGGAAATAACTGTGATAAGTGACACCTGTTGTACCAATTATCACTCACTTTATTTTATATGTCCATGCGCCAACTGAGGAAAATAAGAAATACGGCTGAGCAGCAGGCAGGAATGCTGCTTGTTGGCAATGCTCAGGGTGCTACAGTACTGGTATCGTGGTACCAGCAGGAGAGGGGGGAAACTGCTCTTTCCCTGGGGACAGCTGAGCATGGTTATGGGGGAGAGGATTCTGATATGTGAGCTAGGACACATAGGGAGTCATAAATGCCACAAGCAGGGATGCTGCTGCACAAATGCAGGCTGGGAGATTCCTGAGGGGAGGATGGCGCTGGCAGAAAATCTGCAGAGGGTCTTGCAGAAACTTCCCCACAGGAAAGGGGATCTCAATGGAGATTCTGAGCAGATGATAGTGAATTTCTTGGACTCCAGGAAGCTGCTAAAAATGGCTGACTTAGAAAACAAGAATGGGAGGACCTACTCTGCCAGGTTTGTGAATAAGAGAAAGATTTGCTTCCAAATGCTTTCATTTTACTCTGTCTCACTATATCACACTGAACTGGACATGTAAGAGTCTCTTGTTTTACTGTGGATTTTAATAAATCATTGATGCTGCAAGCCATTTTAGTGTCTTTAGTCTGGTCACTTTTAAGGGAAGAGTACAGAGGTTCCAGCTTCAGAGTTATGGCCAGCTGAGAGCCTGTCACAATAATTTTTCAATCACTCTCTATCCTGTCCTGTTCACTTGCACAAGGGCAAAAAGCAATGGCTTTGCAGAACCTATTAGACTCTTCTGCACTGTTTTAGTGCACTGCCTAAAGAAATAAAGGAACTCTTTATGACTCTCAGTATTTATCTGGGTTTTACTGTGCAGAAATATAGCCATCAGGCTTTTATATGGACAGGAGTAAACCTAATTGTGTGCAAAGTCACATAAAGAGATCTTAGCAGGAATGCAGAAATGTTTAGAGATTCTCATAGACATATGCATGTTCTTTGATGTAGATGAATGCAGACTGTGAATCCTGAAAATGACTAAACTGTAAAAGATAATGGCCACCTTTTAGTGCCAGAGGAAATCACTGACCTGTCATCCCTGTGAAAAACCTACAAATGTGGTTTAGATCACAGGACAATCAAAAGTGATGATATTCAAAAGTAAATTACTTTATTATAGGAAAAACAAAACAAAACACCTTATAAACTCCTGAAACCTCAGTCCAAGACCTAAAATGTTCACAAAATTTGAGGATGAGAAGAAAATGTTGGGTCCCAAATCTGTCATTTGTGCTGCTAGCATTTCATGTACAGGCTCTTTGAAGATGTCACAGTGAATTCAAATATATGAATCTAATAACAGGCATGTCACTTGGTCCTACCATGCTGAAAGTGATCCTTCTTGCAAAGGAGTCTGAAACAGGCAGTATGTTCAAACTTATGTAGTAGATAGCTAAATTTAAAGTTGTTTACAAAAAGGATGCAGAAACCTCATCCACAGCACAAGTGAGAGAAATATGGGTTTTTTTCAAATCAGCATTTTTGTAATCCGTCTCAAAAGGTAAGGATGAGAGAAACTGAGATTAGAACTATGTTTGCTTAATATATGCAGTTAACAGTACTGAAATATTAAGTGCCTAGCCAATTAATCTTATTTAAAGAAATGCTCAAGTTTTTTGTTTTGTTTTGTTTTGTTTTTTTAATGGCAAGAGTTTTGCATTTAAAGTTCCTGTGAATTTAACTTAGGAATGTAAACTTAACAAGCAGTTGTTACACTTGAGATTCTGACATTAACCACTCCCTTTCTACTGCAAAGAATATAAGCAGCTTAGATGCTACTTGTAGGAGGATCAGTTCGTGTAAGCTGAAGGCAACAGTTAGGTACTTGATGTAGACTGAGGTGATTTCAACAGGCCTTGTTCCTCACAACTATTTTTTTATATAAATCTCGACTGCTGGTTCTGCTGATAAACAAATCAAGAGGGTTGAAAGACAAAGAGGGGAGAATATCTGTTACAGAGGATGATTTGCTTGGAAAGGTGTCTGGTCTGAGCAGACCTGGGCTGAAGGCAACAGGTATAGCTTTTGCAGTAAGACGCTAAAGTTGTACAGTGGTCAAGGAAGGAGTTTAGCTCAGCAGAGCAGAATTTCAGGAGCAGGTGATACAATTGTTCCCAAACTCTTATAATTGAGGGGGAATTAATCAGTTAATAACTAGGGAAAAAACTGAGTCAGCGGACTGTGAAGTCCTGAGAATATTTAAATATTTTATATTTACTATTTTTAAAATGTGGTTTCTTATTCTTAATCAAGTATCTCACATTTTCCTTTGCTAAATGAAAGCTTAGCCATAACTACTTATAGAAATGACCTTTAACACTAAGCACTTTCCTTCTCAGGGCACAGCACAAGTTTCAGAGCACAGCAGCATGCAGGCTTGCTCTAGATATGGCTTCTGACATGTCTGAGGAGCTGGGGATTATCTTCTCACACAGCTGAAGGAGCCAGCTGGAAGTCTAATGATGCCAATGGAGAGGAGTTGCCATGAATGAATCAATATAAACACCACACACGAGAATACAATTTCTGATCCAGGGAGTAAATCACAGACGTCATACATTTCTTTCGATAAATTGATACCTGTGTCATCCCTGTCATGTCACATATAGAGGGTGATCAGACTTCAAAGGAACTGACATAGACAAGGTGACTGGAAGCAATAGATGTATTTAACACTTAAGCAGCTACTGACAAACACTTTGTACCTCTCTTCTGGAAGAAAACTGAAAAGTTTTAAAGAACCTGTGGATTTTAGGATAGGTTTTGTGTCTTCTAGTTAGGCCAAGAAAGTATTAATTTTAAAATCCATGAATAAAAAATTGGAGTGTGGAGGGGACAGAAATCTCAAAAGAAACAAATAATAATAGAAAATGAAAAATATATATATATATATTCAGCCTTTTCAACTGAAAGAACAGGAAGAAAACAGAAAACTATCTTAAGTTTTTCAAGAAGGTACCTAAGATAGGAATCCAGTTGATAAGGTGTTGCAGAAGGTGATTCAAATATCAGATAGATTAAAGACTGAAGCAGGCAAAGCAAACAATAATTAAAGAATATTTGTAACATAACATATAAAATGTGGATTAGAAAAGTGATTATTTAATTTGCATATGGATTGGTATGAGAATTTTACCATATAGGTGTTCAGGTTAATAAGCACTCTTTTACTTTCACCTATTTTCTGCACATTATAACTATTTTTCATAAGGATATTGCATGCAATATTTACATAGGATGACTTGAAAAAGTGCCACAGCATAATACCAGTCATTTGTGCTGAGATTTTTTTCTTATTCTGTCTCCAGAATATTATGTTCCTATTCTGTTACGTTCTGTTATTACGTTCTTATTCTGTTTTACTAACGTTAGTTCCTTTTGGAACTGTTTGTTTAAAGGGCATGTGAAGTCATAAATTTCAAACACTTTTTATCTGCTTAGAGGCTGCTGTAATCTTCCACATTCCATTAGCAATCGCCTTCATGGTCCCTTTCCTTGAAGATAGTATGTCTACCTCTGTAGCTTTGCAAGTGCAGCCCTGTGTATCTTTTATTTTTTGCAGTACTGCTTGAAAGATGGAAATGCCAAGCTGGATGACAGCTAATGAACTGAGTGCTCAATAGTTCATCACCTTGGTTTTACCAGAAATCATTTAGCAACAAATTTGGAATAACTGTCTTTGGTAGAATGAGATAGTTTGCCTTTTCTGATGGAAGAGTTGGCACTAGTCAGAATGGCAATTCACACTGGAAGGAACCAACCTAACCTTCGAGTTGCAAAGTGTTCTGTGAAAAAAACCCAACTCTATTGTGGATGAAATTGTGTGGGTGAATGCTGCTTATTTCTGCAGCTTTGGTCCTGTTGAGGAGCTGAAGAGGTCTGCTCTTCAGCTGTTGTGAATTACTACTGACGACTGAATTTATTGTTTGGTAAGGATTTAAACATGTGCTTGTCATCTTAATACTGTGAAGAATCCTTCACAGCTTATTAAAGCTTGGGTGGAAAACCTGTTCTGTCTCAGGTGAGCAGGAAAATAGGGTTTTGGTGGAATGCTGAGCACTTATGTCTGAAGAAGTAAACACAGCACTATGAATGAGTGCTGTGAGATGATGCTTGTTAGAGTCCCCGTAAGACTTTCGGTTTTCTAGATGAGAGTTTTCTCAAACTATTATGTGCAAGCACAAATACAGGCTGGGCAGAGAATGGACGGAGGAGCCTTGAGGAGAAGGACTTGTGGCTGTTGGTTTATGAGAAAATCTACAGGAGCCAGCAATATGCATTTGCAGCCCAGAAAGCCAAATGTATCCTGGGCTGCATCAAATGAAACGTGACCAACAGGTTGAGGGAGGTGATATTCCCTCTCTGCTCTTTTGAGACTCCACCTGGACTATTGTATCCAGCTCCGGGGCCCCCAACTTAAGAACATGGACCTATGGAGCAAGTCCAGAGGAGGGCCATGAAGATTATCAGAGGCCTGGAACTCAGGTTGTTCAGCCTGGAGAAGACTCCAGGGAGATCTTATAGCAGCCGTCCAGTACCTAAAGCAGACCTACTAGAAAGCTGGAGAGGGACTTAAACGGATGTGTAGTGATAGGACAACGTCTTTAAACTGAAAGAAGGTAGATTTAGACTGGCTATTAGGAAGAAATTCTTCACCGTGAGGGTGGTGAGACACTGGAGCAGGCTGCCCAGAGAAGTTGTGGATGCTCCTCCATCCTTGGAATTGTTCAAGGCCAGGTTGGATGGGGCTTTGTGCAACCTGGTTTAGTGGAAGGTGTCCATGCCCTGTTCCCAGGACTAAGCGAATCATCTGTGTGTGTCCATTTGTAAACAGAGATTGTAGCTGGTAGCATTTTCCTGACTGTAGACACTACAGCAGTTCACTGTCAGCTCCCAATTCTGCTTGTGAGCACGGTCTCAGCTCTTGCTAGTGCCTGCCTGTAAAGAAAGGGAGAGGGCAGACAGAGGTGAATGGTTACTATGCGTTAGTGTTGTTCCAATCACCAAAATGTCCAGAGTGGCTTCAGACAGGAGTGTGTGAGGAAAGGATGACATATTAAAAAGCAGAAATATTTGTCTTTGGGGCTGCTATCACACTTCTCTAGGGGAGTGAATTTCTATTTGCCTGTTGCTCCCAACATTTTCTACTGACAGAAAAGTGTATCTTTCTCAATACCAAGACTGATGTGGTTCATAATGGGACAATATCATAGTCTTTTTAGCTAAATAAGTAGAGTATCCATATCATGTCAGTTTTATGGCCACAACACATCATGGAAGAGAGAATTAGACTATATAATTCAGCTCATACAGGATTACAAGAAAATAAGGTAAATTAATTGAAATTCTGTTGATGTACCTTAAGTAAAATATAAAAGTATGATTGTCTTACTACTTCTGACATTTTTAATCATTTTCTTTGGAAAGCAGACACTGATTTCACACAGTGAATAATCCATGGAAAAAAATGTTTTAATTGGAAAGGCTTGACAAGCCTAGCTCAAACAAAAGAATTGGAAAAGAACACTAGTAGAAACATACTTTAAAATAGCCTGTTCCATGCAGTTTCTTGTGAATTGAGGCCTTATGTTGAATGTTTTCTGGTTTTATAAGTCAGAAGTTTTATAGATAATTATCACAAAATATTTTTTATTCACGGTTTATTTCTTCACAAAACCTGTAATGTTTTTACTTTGTAGAAATATAAAAATATACATCAAAGGCAATGACTTCACATCGTGGTACTTCCTGTTCTGTGGTATGACAGCAGTTCTCAACTACTCATAACAATCAGAAAAAATATCTATGTAAGAGAAAAGCTCTAGAAGAGGTCTCATGGATCACTGATTTAAATCCCCTGTAAATTAAGGCTCTTAGATAACAGAATCTAATTTATAAATTTGATCATTTGTTGTCAACTCTAAAGTTGTGTCTATCACTCTGTTTTGCCTGATTTGAGGGGAAAAAAAGATGTTGGAATGCTTCAAATCCAGCTCTCCTGGACTTTTTTCAGTTTTATATATTTTAATTTACTCATGGTTTATGCAATCCCTGGTGTATGGGAGTGTTCCTCCCCAGGTGCAGGACTTCAAACTTCCCTTCGTCGAACTTCATGGCATTCCTGCCAAGCCCACTTCCACAGCCTGTCGAGATCCCTCTGCTTGGCAACATGAGCCTCTGCTTCTATCAGCCACACTGCCTAGTTTTGTGTTCCCTGTAAATTTGCTGAGGGTACACTCTGTCCATCATCCAGACCATTAATTAAGATATTGGATTGATATTGGATCTGATATTCACCTCTGGGTTACACCACTAGTTACTGGACTCCAACTAGATTTCATACTATTGATCACCACTCTTGGAGCTCAGCTGTTCAGGCAATTTTCAATCCACCTCACTGTCTGCTCATCCAGGCTATACATCAAGGGCTTTTCTATAAGGATCTAATAATGGTAGACAGTGTTGAAAGCCTTACTGAAGCCAGGGTAGATGATATCCACTGCTCTTTTCCCCTTGTCTACAAATCAGTCATTTCATCATATCAATAGAGTGTACTATCAGCAAGTTTGCTGATGACACGAAGCTGGGAGAAGTGGCTGACACGCCAGAAGGCTGTATTGCCATCCAGCTAGAGCTAGACAGGCTGGAGAGTTGGGTGGGGGAAAAAATTTAGTTAAATATAATAAGGGAAAGTGTGGAGTCTTGCATCTGGGTAGGAACAGCCCCAGGTTCCAGTATAAGTTGGGGAATGACCTATTAGAGAGCAGCGTAGGCCAAAGGGACCTGGGGGTCCTGGTGGACAACAGGATGACCATGAGCCAGCACTGTGCCCTTGTGGCCAGGAAGGCCAATGGCACCCTGGGGTGGATTAGAAGGGGGGTGGTTAGTAGGTAGAGAGAGGTTCTCCTTCCCCTCTACTCTGCCCTGATGAGACCACATTTAGAATATTGTGTCCAGTTCAGGGCCCCTCAGTTCCAGAAGGACAGGGAACTGCTGGAGAGAGTCCAGTGCAGAGCCACGAAGATGATCAAGGGAGTGGAGCATCTGCCTTATGAGGAAAGGCTGAGGGAGCTGGGTCTCTTTAGTCTGGAGAAGAGGAGACTGAAGGGTGACCTTATTAATGTTTACAAATATACAAAGGGTGAGTGTCATGAGGATGGAGCCAGGCTCTTCTTGGTGACAACCAATGGTAGAACAAGGGTAATGGGTTCAAACTGGAACACAAGAGGATCCACTTATATTTGAGAAGAAACTTCTCAGTGAGGGTAACAGAACACTGGAACAGGCTGCCCAGGGAGGTTGTGGAGTCTCCTTCTCTAGAGATATTCAAAACCCACCTGGACACATTCCTGTGTAACCTCATCTAGGTGTTCCTGCTCTGGCAGGGGGATTGGACTAGATCATCTTTTGAGGCCCCTTCCAATTCCTAGCATTCTGTGATTCTGTGATCGTAGAAGGTTGTCAGGTGTCAAACATGACTTCTTTGTGAATCAAGCCTTGAAAGATGAATATAGTTATAATCACAACATATTTTTGGGAAACAGCTTAAAGGTTACTTCCCATTTGGACTTCTCCTGTAGTTGTATGATTACTTTATTCAGTCATATGTAATATGATTTCATTCATTAGTTTGAATTGCCCAAGGAATGCTTGATAGAGGAACCAGCCTGATAGGTCAAAGTGTGTTATCTCCAAAAGAGAAGTCTGCAAAAAAACACAGCAGCTATCCTTCAAAATTGCAGTTTTGTTTCTTTCTCTGATGTGTAAAACTAGAGAGTAGCGAAAGTGTTATCCAAAAAGTGTTGACTTTGCTTTGATTGTTTCAGAATTCACCTATCTTCTGGTTTTTTTTCAAACTAACTCCTAAAAGGCTTTTATCGTTTCAAGTTCTTTTTGTATTGTGACCTAGGAGATGGGAAAATGAAACATGCAAAAGTTTGAGTATGAAATTAGAGAAAATTTCTAATAACACTGATTTGCTTAATAAGTCACTGCTTATCTTAAGATTAATTATTTCAAGAACAAATTTCATTGTTACATCATTAACTCCAAAGATTCAAAATACTTCTGGTTGAACAAGGAAAGAAAGTATCACACAGACAATGAAATATTTGTCAATTGGTTAAGCCCAACAAATATTCTGAATTCAGATATAAATTTCTAGTCTCCTCTGTTATGTGACTTCCTTGTAATCTGTTAGCATGGTGTCAGTGGCCTAGATCTATATGCAGTATTTTATAGATTATTTTAAGGTGTTTTAACACCTGTGTTAAATACATTCTTTGACCAGACTGGGTTAACACTGGAACGGAAGAGAACAGTACATAAAACCAGGGTTCACTGAAGCAAATGAAGTGCCCAGCGAACAATGACGATGAAGTCATTGCCTATCTCTTAGATTATATTTGATTAGTTTGTTAAAGATGCTGGAAGAGCTTCAACAAGATGGACTGAGAGGATAAAACTCTCAACAGATGCTGTCAATAGCTGTCAATGGCAGGTATTCGCCACGACCTCTTCTTCCTTCCTGTTTACTGCACTATTTCTCAAAGAAAAACAAAACAAAACAAAACAAAACAAAACAAAAAAACAACAACAACAACAGCAAAACATTCACAGCCATGATTATCCTGAGAGAAATGAGTAAGTGCTTTAAGTATGTGGCTGCTGGGTTAAGAGGATTGTCACCATATTTCTGGCTAGGTGATGTGTTAAGCCCAGTGATGAATTTTGACTATGTTTCTGAGATTGGGTCCTGATTGTGAGATAATAACCAGGAAGGACTGTGCGAACTGGTGTGGGGCTTTGGTGTGAACTGCACAGCTTAATGCTAGTTGAACCCTGGGAGGATAGGCAGAACCAGTAGCAGAAAATGCTTTAGGATATTATGCTCAAATATAGCCTGAAGTTGTCTGGCATTCAGTTACACTAAAGATAAGCTGAAGCTTTGGGGGAAGGAAGTGTTGTTTCATAAGGGTATTTTAGGCTTTGCCGGAACATCTCAAAAAAAATTACTATTTAGTTGTTGTTGTTGTTTTGTGTGTTTGTTTTCCTAAATCAACAAAATGTAGCTGGTCTCATATTTGTAGTTATCAGTATAGGTTTTAACACAATGCTAGAGGAGAAATTGCAAGTTTGAAACGGAGAATGTTGGTGTGCGTAAGACCTGTAAAAATTGTAGCTATCAAGCTACTATAGTGTAAGACTAATATAACTGACTAATGGTGGGGGAGTCATTGTATTAAAAGGAAAATGTAGGTAGATGACTAAGGGAATTTCTCAAACATTTTCGCTGTGACCCATTGTATTTTACCAGTGGCTAAGGCACAGAAAGGAAGATTTTTGTCAAGGAAATCATCTAGTGAGACAGACCTGTGAGATATTATCAACCTGTAGGAAGACTGGCACCAACACTAAAAAAATAGTTCCTGAGAAACAGAGAAATAGAGCTGGAATGAGAATTAATAGGGACTGCTAATAAAAAGCTAACAAGAATACATACTGTAAAATGAGAATTCATCACATTGAAGAAACAGAGATGGAAAGCTGGATTTAGTATTCCATTAAAGAATGGTTGTGAATTACTAATGTGATCAGGCTTTGAAAAAGGCAAATGCAATCCTAGAGAGTTTCAGCTGAAGTATTTATGATAGAAAGTTGAATAATCTCTACAATTCGTAACTCTCCACAGTAAAAGACCATTTAGGAAGACTGTGAGAAATATATTCATACAGTGGTTTCTTTGCATCCTATATATATCACAGAGAGAGTTTCTCTCACAACTCCTCATAACTTTTCAAGTTATATTAGGATGAGGTCAGTGAGATGAAACTTTATGTTTATCCAACAACCTGAATAAAGGCCAGGAAGTATGGCTAGGTTTAAAATATCTAAACAAACTTACGGAGCCAAATCTATATGCTTTATAAACCATTGCAAAACCAGAAAGAATAAGCATCTGGTTTTAACACTTGAGTAAATCGATTAAGTTATTCACACATAAGATAATTTGAAATTCTCAGTATCCAACAAGTCTGTGCATGGCTGGCTGGAGTGACCTGTGCCCTGCTGGAGTGGCAGCTGGAGCCACTATTCCTATTTGAGGACAACTGAATCAAGCCCCAGAACTGGTATTCAGTTACAGATTCAGGCACTGAAATTTAGATGGTCTTCATAATCAACAGACTAACCAAAAGCCTGAAGGTCTATTAAGCTCATTGAATGCAGATGTCTTTTTAGGGTGATCTGGGAAGTTTATTAAACTCTATCGACTTGATTGACTGGGTCTCACATGACCTCAAGGGGAGTAAGAAATCTTGCTCACATAGATACGCCTACATTCAAGACATGTAGATATCCACAGCTGGAGGGGAACTGTACTGTAACAATCCCATTCAAACAAGTGAAATCAAAAGAATCACAAACTTTAGGGACGGACAATGTTAATTTATTTTTTCATTTGTCTGAAATTCAGGAGAAGATTGCCTGTGAGTTTTTTGGCCTCATAAATGCAATATTTATTTTGGTAATGAATGAGAAAGTGCTTGGAAAGGGCATAAATGACTATTAAATTTCCATTTATATTTTCTTATTCTGTTTTAGAAACTTTATCTAGGTGTAAAAGAAAATATAATCATGAGATGGTACTGCAAATTGTGCAGTTGCAGTAGCAGAGAAAGGATGTCTCAGTCCAGTGCAGTCTAGGGAAGAATTGACCTGACATAGACATATAGTTGCTGGGTTGTCAGATGAAATGTTTTTCTGTGCTTGATGTTCAGAACAAGGAAGGATGTCACTGCACAAGCATGGATCTATGAGTGTGACTAATAGAGAGGGACACAGCTCCTTTCTTCAAATTAACGCTGCCACATCCAAAGCTTCAATTTGTACTCAGGTGATGCAGATGCAATTGTACAGATATATAGCCATTCCATACACATCATCACTGTGTCTGTCCCTGTTCATGATGCTATCCTTATATTTGTTGCTTGCTCTTTTCTCTCAACACTGAATGTTTTGAAAACTATGATAGCTACATTTTTATCTTCTTACTAGCCATTATTCTTGTAGTTTTATTTCCTTTACCTATGTGGGCTTTTTTTTTTTTTTTTTTTTTTTTAGCCTACCCCCAGGTTTCTAGGTTTCCTTGACCCTGCCTGAAATTTTTTTCCCCCTGATTTTATTAAAGCTTAAGAACAGTCTGGGTTATGAAGACAGTAAAGTAAAGAAAAAGAGCAGAGGGAGGGTGGAAAATGTGCTTCAAAAGCAAGATCATTCAGTATAGCGTTTCTAAGTACATTTGTTATTCAGAAACAAAAAGAAGGGGGATGTGATGTGCTGTGTGGTGGGATGCCCAAGTCAGGAACAATAGGAGAACATAATCCCGGGTGTTAGGTCATATAGGACAACATCAAAACTCATCTTCACCTTTTCTTGCTTCCCGTGTCTTGAATGTGATTCTGCTCTTTTTGTGATGACTTATTTCAGTGCTACAGTTTAATTCCATTGGAGTTATCTGAAGACATGGACATCAATTATCCCTCATATCTGTTCCTTTCTTCTGCCCATGCAGGGATGAGAAACATGCTTTTTAAATGAAAACTGAGATTCTCATCTCATGTTATTCCAAAAGCTGGTGCCCTGATCTCAGACCTATAGTGCATAAGCATTAATCTCGTTCTGCTTGATTTAGTCGTGTTATGTTTTCATAGTGGTTTTTTTTGTTTTTTTTTTTTTGTTTGTTTGTTTGTTCATTTTGTGTTTTTTTTGTTGTTTTTCTTTTTCCTTAGTGGCATAGCTCTATTTTAACATTTAGATGATTTGCAAACCATGAAAAAGCCCTTGCTACTGCTTAATTCATTTTTGTTCATACATTTTAATTATCTACACTTAAGGTCATAAATATGAGACCTTTTCAGTGAGAGATCTTACTAGAACTTTGTTGGTTTTGGTTTTTACTAAGATTAAATAATTAGCAGGATTTTGACAAATACAGATAGCTCTGCTATTTTTCATTTTTACATTTGAAGCAACCTTTTCATCTACTGTGATGTGTACCTGATACAAATAAATGATAAATCAAAGGAATAGATTCTTCCATTAGAACTTGATTGTCTTATAAAATGCTGGGAAATCTTAGCAGTAAATTTACACAGAAACTAAGCTGTGCTTATCAATGTCAAGCGTCTTTCAGATTTAGCAACCACTTGACTTCTTAATAATAATTCCTGTTTATACACACACATACAGCAGGTTGGGCAATATTTACTGCTCAACATTTTTATGATCTTTACAGTCACCTAAATGATCAAGTTTGATCCTCTGAACCAAACAGGACTAGTAATAAGACTAAAATTCATTTTCTGAAAAACTGCCTGAACAAGTGGACAAGACACTGCTCATATTCCAGGAGTTTTGCTTTCTTTTCCCAACTTGAACACTTTTGATCACTTCACTGACTCACTTCACTTCACTGCTCTCATTCCACTGTCTGTTTTGTTTTGTTTTTTTCCTTATTTAAGGTGTAGTTTTTTACAAAACAAGGAGTGTCATTTTCCAGTGGATTTTTCAAGGGTTCAGCACATACCTATGAAGTGCAGGGACACCTGAGCTAACAGCCCACAGAGAAGCTGGGAGGGTAGAAACACTGCTGTATCACTGTTCTCTAGGTAATAAACTCGAGGTTGTTCACTTCCCAGGTGAGACCTAGAAAGATTAAACTACTGCATAGAAAGGAGCAATAGCACCACCAGCAGGTGTTGAAAGAAAAGAACAGCTTTAGAAGATTCAACTTTAAGGATTAGGATGAAACAAAATGGAAGAAGATGCCAATGGGCAGCTCTGGTTCATTCCTGCATTCAGCCTTTCTTAACTGGCTACTGGTGCTGTTGGCAGCTGACTTGGTTTGTAGCTACTGTCGATTTGTAAGTGAATTGTTTTTAAAGGCTTAAGATCACATTGATTCCTCTTCCTGGCCATGAAAGTTGGCATATAAATGAGGCTCAGTGTTCTGCTGGGCATCTAAGATTTTGCAAAGGGAACTTTCTTGGTTTCCTACTTTTTTTTTTTTTTTTTTTTTTTTTTTAACAACGTGACTAGAGTATTTTGGATTGATTTTAAGTTATTGTGTTGTCTGGAACTTCAAAACAATATTGTAATCTGGAAGATAACAAATTAACTGTAGAAATGAGGTTTTCAAAGGATGTTTCCTCAGTTCTAAGTAGGCTTATGAATCAGAATGGCAAAATTAATATAATTTTGAACTCTGCAGATTTATAACCAATAATTTCAAATATAAAAGTAGCACAAAAATCTAAACCAACATCTGGAACTGTGGTACTCAAGAGTTTCTTCCACTATCAACTTTACTCTTTCTGATATTCTGTTTGCTCTTCAGCCTCACAGTACAGTTCCATTTCTTCTTCCTTCTTCCACTGCTTTTGCTGCAGTCTGTCTCTCACCTTTTTTCTTCTTTTTTTCTTCCCCTTTTCAGCATCCTGCTAATGTCTCTCTTCATTCCAGGAGTCTCTCTACTGATGAACTGACTGGTAGATTTTTTCCCTGAATGCTCCAGGCTGACCTATTCCGTGCAGCCAACTATCATCAGTATGTTCTCAAGTACTGCATGCTGAGTGCCAATGGGCAATCTGTACAAAAAATGCCATTTTGTTTTATGTTTTATATAGACTAGAGCATGGAAAATGCAAAGAAGTGTCAGGGGCCTGCCAGTTTCACTGTCACAGTCTTAAGTATCAGCAGAATGACTTCTGGAACTGATTTGATGATGCTTACACTTTTTTCATTCAGAAGTTTTTGAAACCAACCCTACTTTGGGCATAGAACTTTGCCTTATGCAGAAAGTTACAGCACATTCAGTGATACAGAGAGAGTCTGCTATTTGTTTTTTCTTATAATTCGAGTCTTCTAATTTTGCTTTTCTAAATGCAAAGTACTTTGGTATTAGTGCTACTACTACCTGTTGCTAAGGGTATCTATGATCGTACTGTTAGTTTGACCTTTAGATACTGCAACTCTTAGGATTTAACTGAAGCCATCATTTTCTTTAGATTTTTATTCTGCAAGTTACCATCATTTCCTGGACCTTGGATTTTTTTCATTTTTATTGAACTTATTATCTTATGTACTAATATAAAGGGGACACAGTGCATCTATCACTGAAATGATTGAGACTAATACTTGGAGGAGTAAACTAGATTAATGATGTAAGTTATCAAGATTCCTTTCCTTTTGTCATATTTATATGAAAAAATATACCCAGTAATTCAACTCTTTTGTTGTGATTCAGTTTTTTCAACATTTATTTCCATCCGTTGTTGTAGAACCTACAAGTTCTATTCTTCATGAAGGCAGAACAGACACATTTAGAATCTGTAGTTAAAGACTGAAACTTTTGGAGCTGTCTTTGAGATCTGAATATCCAGTTCCCAACAGAATGACTGGTCATGAAGCTTCTGTAAAACTACCTGTAGTTTTACAGTTAACAATCTATATGAATGAGAAAACTCAGCTATGACACTGAAGTCTCAGAGCGGATTGTTAGTTCTTGAACAGGAAGACACCACCATGGGGTTGTTTTCACATTTTTCCTTTAATCCATAGCTTTAGATGGTTTAGTGAGGGGATTGATGGAGAAGGACTGTGTGTCAGTTCGGTTTTTCAAGCGTCTAACATTGATGTTTATATTCTTTGATTTAAAAAAAAAAACAAGGTACAGAGGACCAGAACTGTTAACTTGGGGCTTCTCACAAGGTGCCTATAATTGCAGGGGTGTGTTGCCAAAATATTTTGTGCACAAAATAACTTCAGCTTTCAAATCAGCACAGGGTCATGTTACAGAATGGTACCTCAACAATAATAATAATAAAACTGATATGGAATCCTTCCTTGAGGAGAGGGATTGGTTGCTGCATGTTTATTAAAGAATTTGAAGGTCCATACAGACTTTAACAAATAATTTATGATAATCAATGTTATTCAGTAGAAATAGGGTCCTCTAACAGAGCTTCTTAGAGTGAGACAGTGCAAGAGCTACCACATTATATTTGCTGTCTACTAATCAAAGACAGAATATAAGTGAGAAAACTGCTTTGCTTAGCATTTTACTAAAGAAGTAGACTGAAAAAATGCATTATTGTATGTTGAAAAGTACTAATCCTAGAGCTTCTCTACAGCCCACCCCCGTGAATAGTGTGAGGCTGACACATTTGGTGCTAGCATGTCTACGCTCTGTAATTCCTTTGCTATTAGCTCTCCTACACACTCTTCAGAGGTGGTTCTAGGATCATCATAATTTTCACTTGCCACAGTTCAGGTCGTGTATTTACTTCTTCTATCATCATAGAAAAAATTAGAAATTCTTTTGGGAAGAGTAATAAACAATGCTAGTTGGTATGTTCAGTATGGTTAATAGCTTAGTTAATTGTTTTGATTATCTCTGGGTCCTTACAATGAAAGAGAATATTGTTGTTGCATAGCACTTCATTTAACTCTGACACCATGTTCACATATCAGTGTTCAGTGTAATTTATTTAAGTGTGTCTGAGCTCCTTTCTTCCTCTATCAAAGCTGAATAGATGGCACTAGAGATTTTTGCAAGAACTTTTGTCTGCCTCAGGCTCCATCACTACTCTGCAATGGAAAGCAGCCATAATTGCGGCTCAACTGGCTGCTTATGGGTTCATCCTACAGAAACCTTAGGATGCTACTGTGCTAGCAGTACCTTACTTGGGAGGAACACATGAGGAAGATGAAGTGTCACTGGGTTAATCCTGATTATCTGGGTACCAGAACACTGGGAAACCAGAAACTTCATCATTGCACCAGACCAGTGCTCCTGGAGGACCAGGAAAAACATAGGGCATTATGAGAGAGAGTACCTCTGCTACTGGAGAACTAGTCCTTGTTTTTTTAATTTAACTTTTTTAGTTTGTGTCAGTCTGAATAAGCTATACAGGATGAGAATACAAGATGGGGGGGGGAAGGAATGAAAAAATGAAGCACTTCAATGCATTAAAAAGACATGCATTTAGCACTCACCTGTTTCTCTGTTTCTCTGCTTCTATGACTCTTACATGGCTGGAATCTTTACACAGAATCCTGTTGTAAAAAGGAAGGTTAATGATACTGTCCTGCTAAAAAGCTCTTATTCCTTTGGGAGAATTCAGAGGGAAAAAGAATTCAAATATATACATATGTATGTATTTGTATATTAATTACAGCCTTCAGAGCACCATGGCTGAATTGTCTAGACCACTGAACCTGAAAGAAATTTGTTACTGAGAGAGGCAGGTGGACTATTTTGAGGATATGTCAGATGTTATGGAGGGTTTATGGCGACTACTGCAACCATAATTCAGGATACACTCTGTTTGTTCTGGTCTTCACTTTACTGCTTTTTCGTATTACCTTTAAGCCTATCTAAGTCTATGGAGGTAATGAAATAGGGAGGGTATGATTACTTTCCTTAAGTTTCTTCTCTTGACTGTAAACTTGAGATGATTCAAAACCAATAATAAATGTAATAGCCATGTTGAGTAAAGGTGGGTGAATTTAAAGCACTCACACCTGAAGAACAGCCTGTGTTGGACTAATCCAGTCTCCTGATTGGATTGAGTGGATACACTTAGCCACGTATAATTGACATCCGTCATGCATTTTTGATTCATTCTGGCCTTACAAAAGCAAACACTGGTTTATTTATGTTGTAGCACTGATTCACTGTCATTTCAGAAGGAAATACAGAGAGATTTATACTGCTGTGTACAGTTCACATTTTTGTTTCTGTTTTTGTCTCTTAATTCCAAATTCTTTCACTTCCCAGTACTGTCACAATCTCTCAAATACGAACTACATTAAAAAAGACAAAACAAGCTAAGATTGTAGTATAAATGAGAATGAACCATGATACTTTGTTTTTGACATATTTTCCAAATCTCAAGTAAAAATGAAGCATAGCATGCTTCACATGTTTTTGACATATTTTCCAAATCGCAAGTAAAAATGAAGCATAGCATGCTTCACATGACACTCCATCATTAAATAAAAAAGATTTTCTAATAAAAATTATTGAGTAATGGCTGCCTTTTCTGTGTGACTTCTGTATGGCCTATTAATTCTGGAAAGTCTGTGTAAGAGTCACTGTTATCAACTTCACAAAGATAATCAAGCATTAATCCTCCAGCAGTATCTCATTATTTTTAAACTTAATTTATTTTATGACCAATGGCTTGACTTAGATGATCAAATAGAGTGCTTCTTAGGTTTTAAATAGTGAAAAATTTTAGTTTAGAATTGAGTGAAAGATGACAGAGTCCTGCCAATATATTTTAATAACGTGAATCTTAGCATTTAATAATTAGACATTTCTCTAAGAGAAGCATTTCCTCTTTCTCTTTTCCTTTTTATTTTTGGACTGGAGAAATAATATTCCCGCCAAAATATCATCAAACGGTTTGTAGGAATTAAAGCTGAAGATATTTCAGAAATAATTCAATAATAGCTGAACCACCCACCAATTGAATGGGTTATTGACAATTGGGTGTGTAAATGACTGACCTTGCTGTTTATTTTACTGAAGTTGTTAGAAGTGTGTCATACAAAGTCTAGCTAGAGTACAAGTAGTAAATTAACTAAACTTAGGAATTCTAGTACTGATAGAGTAATCTTTTCTGAAATGTACTTCAGTTAAATCTTTCACAACAGGCAGACTTAAGAAGTAAAATAATTTCACTACTCAGTTTCTGAAAGAGGATTTCTACTGAAAAGGTGTAAAACAAGTATCACAAAGATAGCTTTTTATTTCTATGCCACTTGTAGATGAGAATTGTGTTTTTTTTTCAGAAAACTGCTAGGGACGTATCTGGGATCAGCTGCTGGGGAACAGCCCTGATGTTGCTGTCATCCTGCAGAGCCTGAACAGGGTGAGCAGAGCCAAGGGGTTGCAGCGGCAGGTCCAATCCAGCCAGCAGTCATCAGGCACAGATATCCTGTCCGAGGTTGATCCTGGAAGGGCAGTCGCCAGAAGTGGGCTCAGTGCCTCTACCGCATTGCTGGAAGCTGAGACAAAATGGGTCTTCTTGGCTCCTGTGATGGGATGAGGGAGACCCAGGGAAGGCTGATCAGGTCCTGACAGCAGCAGTTACAAACAAATAAAACAGACTGACAACCGGTGGATACAGCTTAACTTTCTTACCCTCCCAAAGGAGCTGAAAATTTAGTAGTACAGATGACTGCACACTGATGTTTAGGTTAGAAAACCAATACTGCTTCATTTACTAATATAAATGTGACCAACTGTGCCAGAAGAAATCTACTTCAATAATATTTCAGATTAAAAATACGTGCAATTGAAATCAGCATCTGAGCCTGGAATTCTGTAGAGATAAATTAAATATCATAACAATCTGCCTTTGTAGACAAGAAAAACCCTGCTTAGTTCTTAAGTGTTGAATTCATTCCGTCAGATTAAATTTCTGATCGACATTATCATTGGGTTAAAGGAAAACCTCAGATAAATACATTTTTACTGAAAGAAAACCCTTTAAGAACCTTCAGCTATTAATTAAAAAAGTGATTTCAAATAAACTAAATCCATCTCCTGCTTTGAAACCTTAGTTTTGTGTGTAAGTGCATATCTGTCTGTCCAGCTATATAGATACAGATCTGTGTAAACTTACACCAGCAACTCAAACCTCTTAGCCTTCTATATACTGTAATGGCAATCAAATGTATATATTCAAATTTGGTGAATGTATTATCAAGTATTAGGGTTATAGAACTACACACAATGATGCAGACTTCTCTGTTTCACCTGCTAAATCTTTCAAAGCAGCCTAAAAATAAAAGGACTTAATTTAATCTGCTTCCTCTCAAAAGTAACATTAAGTTAGATGCTAAGAATTGGGAAATGTCTTAATAAAAGTGAGAAGAAACCCATCTAAAGCAATAATATGTTCATATCAGAAAATAATTAATTTTATTAAAATACTTCCTAAAAACTGATAATGCTACTGAACACAATGATTACTTGAAGCAAACGGATAGTAAGTACTGTTTTATGTATCTTCTGTGGTTTTGCTCATTCCATAGCTAGACTACTTTGGGATCAAATTTTCAGCCAGCTTTATAAGATTATTTGGATTGATGTGGCTATTCATAACCAGACATTTAACTGGGTAACTTGAAAAACTTAAATTTTAGTGAAAGGTGATACTAGTTTTATTGTATTTCCCAGAAACTGTATGACAGACATGTGCTGTGAGAGCTTGGAAGCAGAATCTCTAAAATTTACCACGACATCTTCATTAGGACATCATGTAAATCACTGTCCTTATCTTTTGGTAGTTTATCACTTTTTTCTTTTGAGTCTTAAGGTCAAATATCTTGAAGAAATTTTCCTGTGACATGTTGACAAAGATGATGGCTTCTGATGAATGACAGTATTCTGTAGGCTGTACAGTGAACTAAAAGCTTTTGGTTCACATGCTTGTCAGTTATCTGTGATTTCCACATTGGTATCAAGAAACAGGCTCTTGGATTCGAAAGGTGAGGAATCTGAAATGAAGCTGAAAGCAAGATCTCTCTGTCCTGCTCAGAAAATATATTCATTTAATGATAGTAGTGCATTATAGCTGTCTTACAGATATTACAATTTAATTAACTAGAGTGTTATCGTGGTGCAATTAACAAGAGTATAATCAGCAAATATCTACAAAAAAGTAAATCCAAGCAATTCTTCAGAACTGAAATAATAATAAAAAATATATGTTGTTTCCAGTGTAGTTACATGGCAACACTTCCGAACAGTTAAATGAATCAATATTTCTTTCAGTTGTGTAGTTTTTTGCCAAAAACCGACAGGTAAGTTTGTTGAATACGTTTCCATTGTCAGTGAAAAAAGTAAAAAGTAAAAGCTTAAATGAAACCATGTAGGCAGGTCTGGGAAATTATATATTTAGTTTTTTAATTTCTGTGTCATACTAAAAACATTCTGCTAAATATTTACAGCATTTGCATTTGATAGAGCTTGGTGAGTCATTACCCTGCAAAAAGGATAGTTATATAACGGATTGCAAGGAAATCATAAATACGGGAGACTTACAGTTGATAAATATTCACCCCTTGTATTATAAATATAAATATAAGTATGAATATAAATATTGTGTGTATATATATATATATATATATAAATGAACCTTTATGACATTTATGATACTGGCAAACTAAAGTGTATTGTGGGAGAGTTCTAGCCCTTTTCATTAAAATACATATTTTGGACATACTTTTAGAATAGGTATGAATAAATATTCTAGTGAAAAAAAGATCTAGTTTGCTGATAGTGTTTCAGTTTCATCAGGGCAAACAGTAGATTTGTTTCACTTAGTTTTTCCTCTATTTAGAATATGTTCCATCACTTAATTCAAGTGTTTGTATGCTTAAACTTCCCCTGTCCCTAAGAGGGAAATTAATCTTCCAGGCAATGAGGAGTGACCTGAGTAACCCTGGAGAGCAGGGAACTTGACACTAACCAGTTGAGACTGGTAGTAATCTCATGCTGTGCAGAAGGTCTAAGAGAACAGTCTGCAAGGTTAATGTGTTAGTACTTCAAGACAGTGTCACAGGAAAAAAAAAATGTAGATAATTAACTCAACCAAAGCCACAGGCTATTTTGTGTGTCTACTGTCATTATGATGATAGAGATAGATGACATAGACTTTTTCTTTTGAGAGTTTGTGGTCTGATGCATTATAAGGGCTCAAATTAAAACCGTGCTTGCCTGTGAACTTAATGCAGTCAAACAGCAGTAGAGCAGAGGGATGCTCTGAAGCTCTTCCCTGAATAGGTGTTTGCACCTCCTCGTAACAGAAATGGTAACTTTGCTGAATGTGCTTCTTTCCTAGCATCAGTGGGACAATATAGAACAAATGTACAATTTATATTATTATCAGTGCTAATAATGATAGTCACAGTAGCTTTTGTTACTGTGGTGAATTTGTTGTTTTAAATTGGAATAAAATTTTATGTAAAAGCTCCTTAATGAAAGACTATAGTTTTTCTTTAAAAAGCATCTAGAAATAAAAATAAAATAGTAAGTTGCTTGGATTTTACTCTTAGGGACACTAGCATTTAAAAAAACCCAGAAAAAACGAAACAAAACAGCCCTCATCATATTCCAGCTGTATAGTCTTAGGGAAAAAAACAAAAAAGGTAAATCTTGTAATCCATTGCATTCATTGTGTTTGCGATGCTGCCAAGGGAGATTCTGAGTGATGCAGAAATTAAATGCTAGCAATATTCTGGTGACATCAGGACTGTCAAGTCCATCTCCTGATAACTGTAATTACTTTTGAGGTAGCAATCGAGAACTCTGGTGTGGATTAAAAAAATAACCTATCTCAGTTTCATGAAGGCAGAAGAGATGTAAATGAGTACACAAAAAACAGTTATGTATTAACAGGAGCATGAGTGAACTGATGGGAATATTAACAAGTGTGACTGATCCTTTTGTCATAGCTCTCATCTATAAATCAAGTCTGGGTTTCAAAGAAGGCCTCCTCAGCCATAGCTCTCCTTTGCTGGCATGTTGTTCACATAAAGCCTTTGTTTTTGGCTTGGGGAGCAATACAATGGGTTTTCTGCAGACCAGTTGTTCAGAAAACAATTTTGAAGGTCAAATCTTGAAAAAAAGTTAGCAAGGCATATGTATTGATAGCATTCAGGGACAGCTTTACCTAAGTCCAAGTCCTTGTATAATACTCATTTTGTGTATCTCTGAGTTGTTTGTTACTATTTCAGCAAAATTAGAGCAATTTTAGATGTTCACTTGCAGTTATTCCAGATCATAATGGGAATGCATTTTAAATAGAGGGATTTAAACCATGGTGCTCCCATTCTTCCTATTTAGCTGCCTTCCTTAAATGATTTTGCACATTTCCACCTGAAAACTTTCCAAATGAAGCAAGGGCATGGTAGAACCAAATTTGACCTAGGCCTAATCAGCTGTTGTTTGGAGACTTTGTCATACCTACCCCACCCATCAGCCTGGGGAGCCAGGCTGGTTGCTGCCAGCTACCCTCAGAGTTACAAGAAAGTGGCTTCAAGTGACAAATGAATGAAGTCACTTGTGGTTATGGCAAATGCTGCTTCCATCCTTTTAATCTTTTGGTGACAGTGTCAAGAGTAAGCCTAGTGTTTCAGAGTTCTGCAAGATTTCTGTCTTTCTCTCTCTGACTTCTCTTCCTGTGGTAAAAATGGCCCATCCTGGGGCAGAAAAAACTCATTTTTGCCTATACAGTGGGCAGAAGTATTTTGGTTTCTTTTGGCTAGCTGTCTTGAACAAGCTTTTCACATCGGCATGTCACAGGTCTAGCACATCTATTCAAAGACTTTCCTTCAAATGTAGTAAGCATTCAGTCGTGCTGGTCTGATGTCCTAGATTGCATCGATTAACCACAACCACTTCTTCAGTACGCTGCCAGGCAGACCTGCTTAGTCATTTTGTAATGGTGATTATATAGTTTATGCACATCCTGACACTCACATACATTTTTCCATATCATGCTGGTAAATATGTATTTTGAGTATGAACTAATTCTTCCTCATTGATGGTTCTTATAACGGTTCTCTTTGATTTCTCATGAGCAAAAAAATTATCAACAATTATTTCCAGAAAGCTTTAGGACAAATAATGTAAAACAAATACAGGTCAGATTCTGCTATTACACAGAATCACAAAGTAGTTAGGGTTGGAAAGGACCTCTGGAGATCTAGACCAACCCATCTGCTAAAGTAGGTTCACCTAGAGTAGATTGCACAGGCATGTGTTCAGGTGGGTCTTTAATGTCTTCAGAGGAGACTCCACAACCTCTCTGGGCAGCCTGTTCCAGTGCTCTGGTACTCTCAAAGTAAAGAAGTTTCTCCTCATATTCAGATGGAGCCTTCTATGCTTCAGCCTGTACCCATTGCGCCTCATCCTATCACTGGGCACCACTGAAAAGAGTCTGGTCCCATCCTCTTGACATCCACCCTTGAGATATTTGTAAGCATTGACGAGATCCCCTCTCAGCCTTCTCCAGGCTGAACAGACACAGCTCTTTCAGTCTCTCCTCATAACAAAGATGCTCCAGACCCCTAATCATCTTCATACCCCACTTCTGGACTCCTTCTAGTAGTTCTTTGTTTTTCTTAAACCACAGAGCCCAGTACTCCAGATATGGCCTCACCAGGGCAGAGTAGAGGAGGAGGAGAACCTTCCTCGACCTGCTGGTCACACTTTTCTTAATGCACCCCAGGATTCTGTTGGTCTTCTTGACCACATGTACACATTGCTGATTCATAGTCAACCTGTTGTGGACCAGAACTCCCAGGTCCTTCTTTGCAGTGCCGCTTTCCAGCAGGTCCACCCCCAACTTACACTGGTGCTTGGGGTTTTTCCTCCCCAGGCGCATGACTCTGCACTTGCCCTTGTTGAATTTCATCAGGTTCTTCTCTGCCCAGTCCTCCAGCCTGTCCAGGCCTTGCTGAATAGCAGCATAGCCTTCTGGTGTGTCAGCCATCCTCCCAGTTTGGTATCATCAGCAAACTTATTGAAGATGGACTCAGTCTCTTAATCCAGGTCATCGATGAACAGGTTGAACAGGACTGGACCTAATACTGACCCCTGGGGAACGCCGATAATTACAGGCCTTCAACCAGACTCTGCACCATTGATCACAACCCTCTGAGCTCATCATCCAGCCAGTTCATGATGTATCTCACCATGCATTCATCCAGCCTGCACTTTGTGAATTTGGCTATGAAGATATTGTGAGAGACAGTGTCAAGTCTTGCTGAATTCAAGGTAGACGACATCCACTGTTCTTCCCTCATCTACCTAGCCAGTCATGCCATTGTAGAAGGCTATCAAGTTGGTCGAACATGATTTCCCCTTGGTGAACACGTGCTGACTACTCCTGATAACCTCATTTTCCTCCATGTGTTTGGAGATGGCATCCAGAATAAGTTGTTCCATCACCTTTCAAACATGGTGGAGAGAGGCTTAGCAATAGCATCTGCCAACTCTCTCAGCACTCGTGGGTGCACCCCATTGGGGCCCATGGGTTTGTGAATGTCCAGTTTGTGCAAATGATCTCTAACCTGATTCTCCTCAACCAAGGGAAAGTCTTTCTTTTGCCATACTTTGTCTCCTATCTCTAGGGTCTGGGATTCCTGAGGGCTAGTTTTAGCAGTAAAGGTGGCAGCGAAGAAGGCATTCAGTAACTCGGCCTTCTTTGTGTCATTCATCATCAGGGCACCCTCCTCATTCAGCAGAGGACTCTAGATGCTTATCACTATATTACTATATTACTGTCTCTCAATATAATAATAATATAATATAATATAATATAATATAATATAATATAATATAATATAATATAATATAATATAATATAATATAATATAATATAATATAATATAATATAATATAATATAATATAATATAATTAATATAATATTTATATTATATATTTGTCATTCTCCATGGTACTTTTTTTAGTAAACTGGCTTCTATGGAGAGTTAACCTGTACCTCTGGATGGTGCTACTGATGAAGAGAACTACAGTCTAAAAAAATAGAGGTGTCCAATTGAGTATAAAGGCAATGAAGATAAAAAGCCATAAGAGACCACAGATGTATAGAACAGAGCAAGGCGCTAGTTTCTAGCTGTTTCTTTATGGGTTGCCTTTTTGTGGGGCCATAATTACACACTGATTACATCTAGAAAAAAAAAATCTTTGTTGCTCCTCATCCTGAATAGTAATTACTGTGTTACTGTGTTTCATTCCCATTCCTTTCTTTTGCTCTTTCTGAATGTTATTGTATCTATTTTAGGTTTTAACATAGCTTTTGGGAAACATAAATTACAATATACTGTTTACATTTTTTACAAGGATGGTCATTTTGTGAATTATATATCAGCTATTGTAAATTAGTAACTAATTAACTTAGTGTAACTAAGTGCATGTACCCATGAGACTGGAGAATGTTAAAATGAAAGTCTGACTACAGCTTCTCTGAGCTATCTGATCTAGGTTGTACATGAATTTCTGTCTCTTCAGGTGCCCTCTCTTCAACCAAATTAAAATAGAGAATGTCAGAATTGGTCTACTTTAATGAAGCAATAAGTCTACTGCTACAGAAAATAGTGTAGTTTTTTTAAAAAATAGAATTCTTGTCCTTACCCCTCTGGCATTCTCATACTACATCAGATTTTGAGACAAAATTGGAGGGGCTGTAAAACATCCTCGCTGAATTGACTTCTACTGGAACTGAGCTGGGCCGGGCCAGTAGAAGTCAATGTTGAGAGCTCCAAATGCTTTCAGTTATGAAACAAATCACTCAGAGATCATTAGGCTGGCTTAAAAATTAACTTACCAAAGTACATTTGGGCTTTCCTTTCTGTTTTAGAAAACTTTTGTGTCTACTGAGAGCACAGTGAGTGAGCTCCCTACTATTAAAATGTTTGAAAGGGACCAAGGTTCCCACCACCACTTTCCATCAGTAAACATTTTTTTTTGTCCTCTCACTGCCACAGAGCTCCAGCCTTATGTGAATGAGTGAAAAAGTCTTGGTTATACAAATCTCACAATAAGTGATACAGTAGTCACAATAGAAAGCATTCAGTGTGGCAACACTAAATGTATTGTACCCCTGTCTATGCAACTTGTACTTAAAGATGCAGACATCTTACACGATGAGGTCAAATCCAGTAATATTTTTCATGCAAATCCATGTTATTTTCTGTTTGCCTTGAACTGTTCTTAATCACCTCAGGACTTCGAGAGAAATCAAGAAAAGGCCCCACTGTCAGAACCCTTGTTATCCAAACCTGCCTTTTGTGTCTGGAGACAAGGTGAGAGGGAGGTAATTCTTCACCTGGGGAGGCCCCATACCCTCTCCCAAATGAGCTCAATCTAGACTGTTGTGGATTTCCACATGCTCATCTGCATGAGCATGTGCACTTCTATGCATACATATGTACATACACACTTGAGATGGTTTAGTAACTTTGGCTAAGACATTTTTGTCACAGTGGCATCTGGATATTGAATCACGGGATGTTTCAGGTTGGAAGAGACCCCAGAAGGTTTCTAGTCCAACTTCCAGCTCATGAACTTCTGGGTGACTCTGGACTTTATCCACTCAAGTTTTGAGAACCTCCATGGGTTGAGAGAGACTGTTTATCTTCTCTGGGCAGCCTGTTCTACTGCCTGAGCATCCTCATTTGAAAAAAGATTTTGCCACTATAAAACTCTCGTTTGAAGTTATGCCCATTATGTCCTGTCCTTGCATCATGCACCATTGTGAAGAGCCTGGCTCTATCTCCCTGTACGCATTGTGGTTTGTTGTCTCGGGACTTGATTCCAAAGCTGCTTCTCAAGGCTGAACAAAACCATCTCCCTCAGTCTTTCTTCACAGGCCATTTGCTCTGGCCTCTGGAGCATCTTGGTGGCTCTCTGCTGAACTTGCTCCAGTTTATTGATATATTTCTTATATAGAGAGGCTCAAAACACATTTACACATCTAATGTAATGGTGAAACACTTAAAAGATTTTGTGGCTTTTCCCACCAGTTTGTACATTAAAGGCTATGATACAAGTTACAAGAACAAGGAGAACTGAAACAGCCTTGGTAAAATGAGATCAAATTGCACTTGGAACATGAACTGCACAAGATTGTGTCATTCTGTGAAGAAGTTTTGATTTCTCCAGAAGTGTACCTATAGTTGTAAAATGTGTTTTAATAAAGTAGATGGGAGCATTTAAATTTTGTTCAAGATCTGGTAAAAATTACTTTTGACTAGCCTTAGGATACTATAATAAGCTTATAATAATAAATGGTTATCACAGGCAGTCTTTTATTTCAATGTAAGAATCAGCATACCTAAAAAGTCATGTCCTTTTTTATTTGCTTTCAGAGTGTATGATAACAAACAAGTAGGTGATCACTGTCTCAGTGATCTGTGATATCTACAGACTACTAAAGATGTGCTTTTTTGGAGGTACATATTATCAGTAGAAATTACCGATGAAAATAAAACTCCAGGCTTAGAATACCATTATAAGATTGTACAGTCTGAAGACTCACTGTGCTCATAACAATTCATGCTAAGAGCTTTGCTGGTTTAGGTATGTCAAATATGGCAATGTGAGTGCATCCTATCAAGAGAAAGCCTATGCTTTAACAGTACTTTGCATATTTATTACATTATTACTATCAGTGCACTAACACCTAAAGGAGAAATTTAATTCCTGAGAAAGTGCTTAATCACTAACACTTTTAAGGAAAAGGTGAGAATCAGATGTCTATATTTTGTGCTAAACTCAGTGTAAATGTGGTATACTCAGATATATTTGTTTGATCCATCCCCTGTGAGGAATTAAGCTTGTTTCTACTGTGAATTCTAGATGGCCCTTGACAGAGGGGAAAGGCCTCAAAATGGCTCTGTTTTTAGCTGTGTGAAATAACAGAACTTCAGATACTTTGATAAAGTTTTGAGATTTGAAGTTGTTTATGCAGTTAAGGATGTTTTTGACTACTTTTTAATATTAGATGCCTAAATTGTACTGTAGGGACCTTTATACTTTTCTGGGTGTTATTTGTTGCTTAGTCACAATCATCTTGTTCAGCACTATCTAATTTAGCATGTCTCAGCCAAGATAATTCTCAAATTTGCTGCAAAAGCTTTGACAGCATATCTTCTACCCCCCACCTCCAAAATACCATCTCCAGATGAGTCGCTTCCTCCTTTCCCCTCCACTCTTTGCAGATACTTTTCCTGATTCAGACAGAGGGAGCAAACAGATCAAATTAATTCTCTGCATCTGAAACGGACAGCACTGTCAATGGGGGAACTTCTCTTCAAGATTGTGATTGCCACTGTTTTGCCCCAGTGAGGATGGGATATGTACAGCTGTAAGAATGCTGCCAATGGAGCATGTACAGTAAACCTGCTAAAGGAGCAAAGCCCCTTAATGTCCCTAATTTAACAATGAAGCCAATCAGTTCTAATTACTATGTGATTAAGGAACTAGCTATCTTCTAGGCTCTGGGAAGAGTAGTGTTTGTGGGCAAACTATCTTTCTGGTTTAGACTGAAATTCCCTTCCAGAAGCCAATTGTCCATGTCCTGTTCATGACATCAAGCAGTCCATTAATTAGCTGCTTAGTTCTAATTTATCGTGCTTTTAGATTTTTCAGGTGCTGAAGAAACACCTTTAATTAGAATAATGGGGAAATTACAGACTTTGACCTATTGAAAAATCTTGTGTTTCAGCCATTGTATACATGGCTTGTAGAACAAAGTGATATTTTGCCATCTCCAGAAAATCACGTAGTTTACTTTGACAGTAATACATGATAAAATTATAGCCTAAAGCAATTCAAAGTTATTGAACTCCCATTTTCCATTCTGACCATCAAAAATTACCTTTTGTCTTACAGGAAAGTGAAAAATTGAAACAAAAAAGTATTTAATTTTCTATGACATTTTAGCATTTTTTTCCTACTGGTTACATCAGTGAAATCAGCTATTTTTTTTCCTCATCATGCCCTACTTCTTGCAGTGTGATGGGATCATTAAAATGGGACACAGCAGGAAGTGACAGTGAATAAGGCAAAAAGAAAAGTCAAAG
This sequence comes from Columba livia, assembly GCF_036013475.1. Classification (NCBI taxonomy): domain Eukaryota; kingdom Metazoa; phylum Chordata; class Aves; order Columbiformes; family Columbidae; genus Columba; species Columba livia. Next base: position 189,539,358 of record NC_088602.1, on the reverse strand, counting down.
CAATATTTTCTTCAGCTTTTAATATTGTAAAAAGTTACTATTAGATCTTTTTATATGCTTAAATTGGTAGTTGTCCTTTTGCTGTGAAAATAATTCTTTCTTTCCCTTCCTTTTCAGTTGCAGTTGAAAAAAATCCTCCCACTGTTTCTTCCTGAAAAAAACACTCTGTTTCCACATATGAATTCTGTCATGACTACTGTCTTGTCTGGGTCCAAAAATCTTCTATTGGAAATTTGATATTGTGAATACAGACCCAGCAGTAACTCATAGTGAAATTATTTTAATATTTATTATTACACTTATTTTTATTTTACATTGATTTTCATTGCATTTGTCTTCAAATCTCTTTTCATAATTGCCTTTTAGCAGTAGCAGGCAGCCCTGTATATTAATCTAAACATGACGTATAGTCTCATAGCTATAGTCCTTGCAACAACCGTAAGAAAACACAACAACTGAATTTTTTTTCTGCTGCATCTGAGTGTCTATCCCCATAGGAGCTTACTAACCAGTAGATAATATGTAAGATACTGTTTTATACTAGCAATAGGCTTTATCTGAGGGCTGCAAAATTGTCACGCAGTCTTGCAGTAAAATGTGCTTAAAAAGCATGGCTGTGATGACAGAGTAAGAAAAGGACAATAATACAGACCACCATCAATGAGCAAGAAGAGTGGGATGAGCGAGCTGGTGGCTGAGGGAATGTCAGGTCTTGGGTTAAGGTCGTAACACCTGGGAGTGAGTGGATGGAGTATGTGGATACAGAGAAGCTAAATAATGGAGCAGAAACTATTCCAGTGGAAATGCTGGACACCACAGAGAGTTTACCCAAGGCATGCATTGTTCGTTGAACTCTGTTTAAATTCAAGATTAGCAAAGGACTCATCTTCCATAATATTAATACTAGTTCTCCAGGAGTTAACTATGTAGTCCTACGTAGTCTCAACTAGTCACACAAGAAAGTCAGTTCAAGATTGAACTTTAACTTGTTTTTTTAAATGCTTATTTTCAGAAAGGCTGAGTGAGTTATATTCTGAAACTTCCTACCTGTTGTCCTTGGAGACAAAAAAAAAAAGAGCTTTCTTTAGATTAGACAGTTAACTCTTAGATCACTAGAGCTTCATGAGACACATTCTGCCCTAAGCAACTAACTGCAAATAAATACAAGCTGATGAAAGCTCCCTTTCGGGAGCAACCAAATTCATTCAATACTTGACGTGAAATCATGACGTCAAAACACTCAGTCTAAGTAGGAATTCACAGTACAGTCCAAATCTATATTTAAATTCTCTGCATAAACAAGCTATCAAATATTAATTGCAGAAGTGGCCCTGATGGGATGTTGCTGTCCCTTAGCTTGCAGACTTCAAGCCAAGCCAGAGCAGACATTCATCACACATGATCCTCTTTTGATGCAGGAGCAGTAATTCAGCCAAACTCTCTGATAATCAGAGAAGGGACTCCTACTTAAAGCTCTTTCAACTGGCTCAGCTGAAGAGGCTTTAAATTCTTACAAAGGATTAGTAACAAGTAACTATGGATAGAAAAAGGAGCATAATAATATCTGATACTTATGTTTTCTCTGGTAAAAAGCTGACTATGAACCCTTCACGATCTAAATGAGTCCACTTTCATGGAGCTTCTCATCAAACTAAAGGAAAATACTTAAACCTCTAGTCAGTAGTCCCTAATATGACAGTTCAGATGTTGCAATATTTTTGTGAAATCTTGCTCTATCTTAATTCTTTAATCTCCACATAGACTCATGTCAAAGAGTGGCCACAAATACTTAAGAAAGTGATGTGCTTGGATACCTCTGTCTGTTTATACTTCCAACAAATGCTTTGAAATTGCAGGAAATACCTTTCTTAAGCTGGTTCTTAATGAAGTTTGTAACTAAAAATAATACTGCTGAGGACAAAAGTCCCTAGAGTTTCTGGTCTGAAGCTTAAAGTTAAAAGATCTCATGCTCAATAAGCAAAGGATTTCTGTACATACTGTTGCTATGCGCTGAAGGTCCTCTGAGATTAAATGCTAACAGACAAAGAATAAATTCAGTTGGTTGTACTGAATCTTTTCTCTTGCTGACAGCCATTGCTATAGGCTGTGCAGTTATACAGTGAAGTCTGCATTAGAAGTGCTTGCAGCCTGTGGGGTTTTAGGGCAATATCAGTTATTTCCACCTATGTGCTTGGACTAGTACACTAGCAATTTCTTCCCATACTTCGAAATACCCATGGGTAATCTGTAGGTGTATGCATACTCACCCTGAGATCTGAAAAGATGCTCCTTTCTGTTTGTTTGTTTTAATCTTGAGAAATTCAGTAAAATATTCAATTTTCTGTTCGTACTAACACCTACCTACATACTGTTGCTATATTGAGAGATTAAGAAATGTAGTACTTCTCCAAAATTGTGTGTTCTTGTTTATCATACATAAGCATGCTAGGCTACTGGAGTGCAGGACTGAATTCCCTGACATGTTTTTGGATCCCAGCTATGAAATGAACAAGATACACAGCAGTGGAAAATTTTCATAGACTTTATAGCAGCTGAAGTGGGATGGCAATTGAAAATTGCTTCCATTATTCCATTCTTTTATCTGCTGTTATTAATAAAAGCATTTATATTTGCAGGTACAGAAATTAAAGGTAGAATCAAAAAGGTTGAACTAACTTTGAGAGTTAAATTTTGAACATTTAAAATGTTTTTGATGAAGTCATCCTTAAATCTGTGTTAGCAAATAATAAGCAATTTTTCTCCATCATCTTTATGTTATTTTGTTTAGAAAGCCCAAATAAAACTTTTGACATGATTTAATTAAGACAAACACATCTCTTTTTGTAACATATTTGAAACTTCCTTTCCTGATTTTTTAAATTTTGTCAAAAATCAGTAAAATAACATTCCTCATTCACAAATCTAGTTGACAACTTTACAGGTTGAAATTTCCTATTTTTGTAGAATTTCATGAAGAATAAAGAATGATAAAACTCATGGATTTACATTTGAAACTGAATTTTGTTTTTTATTATATACCAATAGATGTAAAAGAAAATCTTAAATCTGACAAATATAGGAAGTGAACTTCTGCATTAGAGTTTTTATTTTTATGAGTAAGCAAGATAGAAATGAATAAAGGTTTAAAAAAATGAAATACTGTAGTAAGAATCAAGTCAACTACTTTACATTAATAAGTATTAAAACTAGAAATATAGAGGAAAGAAAGAGGCACTACTAATTCTAAATTATATATGGTAGAAAATTTGCAGAAGAATAAGACTCAGGCAAAACTGAGATGTCAATCTCTGGCTCCAATGCCTTTTCTAAAACAAAAATAAAACAAGCAAGAGGAGACTTGAGTGATATTTAAATGACTAGGTAAATATTTAGGAAACCTGCAAAATGCATGGAATGAATTATAAAGAAAACTTTGGAAAATTTGACAGTAGTTTGCCCTCTGACATAAAACCTGGAGAAAATCTGACAAAATCTGTCATTATATCAAATTTATTAATTGCTGTGGATCTTTGCTTAGTACTTAGATCCTAAATAGTCTTTTCCTCTTTTATCTAAACTTCTACAGTGTCTTCCTCTTCTTTTCTGCAGGTATTTCTGGAGTTGATATGTGCTCTCAAGTTGTCAGATGTATTGTAGCTAGAAAGTGAACCAGTACAGGTGAATGGGTCTCTGCCAGAGCACCATTTTTAAGAGGGCAAGTGTCCTCTTGCAGTAACATTGGTAATAATCTGCCTGCAGTTTCAAAGCTGCAGCCTGTTGATAGCAAGGTCATATAACTTTTTAAAATGTTATACCCAGCTTTGAGTTTTGTTCACACTAAATAATAAATATTCCTACATGGGCAATATATTGAGACTGACTAGTGAAAGAAATATTGCTTATCACACCATATTTTTGATACAACTTTTCTTTTATAGTCATAGTGTGCTTCTTAGTGTGGTTGGCAAAAACAATACCCAGTGGTGTCTCCTTGTTATCTGAATGAAGTTATTACTGTTTAGCCTAACATATACATCACGGCAAATCTTGAATCAGCAAGGTGGTATTAACATTTTACACAATACCGCTGCTGTTAGTTGTTGTAGACGCAGGTTTTAAACGCTTGAGAGTTCTGAATATCTGTGTTCTCCAACTCTATACACTGTTTCAAGAGCTATAATTAGGCAATATGAAGGCATTAACTAGAAAAGGGAACATTTTTTCACTCTACTAACATTCAAACTGTTGTTAGAGGGTCTCTCAAAGCACAGAAACGAGGGAAAAAATAATCTACTAGCAATGCAACTTCAGTTTGTTTTTCTAAGTGAGAACACTCTAGTAAATGTCACATATAGTAGCAGGAACAAAAAACCCCAATATCACTAGAATAAAGGTTTAATTCCAATTTGATATATGCTATTGTGCATTTGTTCGAAGTGTTTTGTTGAAACAAATTTCCGATTTACTGTGAAGGTCAGGAAAAGTGTTATGGCATTTCCAATGAAAAATGTTTGTGGGCATGGACAGAATTTTTAAGGTACTTCATTTAAAGAACCAGACAAACAAAAAAGGTAATTTCTCATTTATGGTGATGTTGAAACATATTCACTTACAGGAAATGATCATTTTGCTGTCTTAAAATCTCCATATTATTCTAGGAATAGAAAAACTGTTTATTTCTCAGACTTTTGCTAATTGGTCTTGCTGTCTTACTTTTTCTTTTGGTGTTTGTTTTTTGTTTGTTTTTTGTTTGTTTTTGTTTTTGTGTTTTGTTTTTTTGGGGGAAGCTGGCACAAAGAGGCATAATCCCAGAAAAATGATATCAAATGACAGGTCATTAAAACACAAAACCATGTTTGTCACTTATTGGAAAAGAGCAGTCAAACTGCTTCATTTCACTACCATTGCTTCTACATTCTCTATTTTCTTTTTGGAATGGCTGAGAAAATTGATATAATCCTTCACTTCCTCTCTGAATTGCTTCCTAAACTGACACCATACTATTACAGAGGAGCCACAGGTTCTGTGATGCTCTCTGCAAGCTAACTCATGCACAAAACAAGCACCACAGTTACTATGCAGCTATTATTATAGCAAACTCCACTCCCCACTATAAAAATATATCATCCCCTTAAGTTTAGTAAAAGAAGACTATGATCTTTACTACTTTATTTGCTCGTAGCAGACTCTATAATGTGTGAGGAAAACAGCTGAATAATCGGGAAGATTTCAATGGGAGCAACATATGCTCCTGGTGCTTCCTGCTGAGCCTGCTGAAATAGCTTACAGTTACAAACTCCAACTTTCTGTGGAGAAAGTGTTACTGCAAAGATGGCAAGTTCTATCCAGTTCTGACAAATAGAGGACTGTCATGCCTGAACTGAAAAGTAGTGGGAGCCTGCTTACAAATTATTGTGATTCAGTTGTGATTGTGACTGGCATGCACAGAAAGATCAATCTCAACACAATGATATTTATCTTTGATTTTGTTTGCTTCCAAGTGCAGCTTAAGTAAAACTGTTTTATGAGCCAAGTAATGGGGAAAAATAATTTAGCTGTGAGTAAAGAATGTGAATTGTAATAGTGAACTGAAAAAATGTTACTAGATATTGAAGACCCAGGACTGCCGAAACAGAAGTTTGGGAAAAAAACCAAGACTTGCACGGATGCACCAACTGGCTTTAAGCAGTACTTATACACAAGCATATATAATGAGAGCAGGTAAAAGGAAACAATTAGAATAAAAGCTATTAATGAGTAACCATTTTGCCTGTTATAATTTACACAAATATATTTATTGTAATTTTTCTCCCCCCCCTCCCACCCCCCCATTACTTGCCCACCTATTGTTACGCAGAAAGTTTTCTCCCCTTATTTAAAGCACAGTCAATAAAAGAGCTGATTTGACACTCAACAAATGCAAGAGGGTACAAGGACACAGAAAAGTGGCAGGAAATGTGGAAAGTAGGGAGGAATACAAGCTCTTGCAAAGGGTCTTTCCTTGACAGTGACAAATCCACATTTAGGAGATTTCTGGCCCTCCTACAGTAGGACTCATGCCACTACTAAGCCAATTGTTCACATTGCTGTTTCCCAAATGAAGGACAAGACATGCAAGTCTTGGGTTTTTTCGTAAGCTTTTCTTTTTTCCTGATAAATAGTGATTTTGACCAAGATTACCAACCATAAGATACATGTATCAAGTGATAGCAAACATAGAAATAAGTGACATAAATTAGCATAAATGGAATCTAGAGTTCGTAGTTGAGTGTTTCAGGCAGACATGGAATGTTAGTCCATTGATAGACTGTGGTGGGTTGACCTTGCCTGGATGCCAGGTGCCCACCAAAGCCACTCTATCACTCCCCTCCTCAACTGGAAAGGAGACAGAAGATATAATGAGAGGCTCATGGATTGAGATAAGGGCAGGGTGATCACTGAGCAAGTACCACCACAGGAAAAGCAGACTCAACTCAGGGAAATTAATTTAATTTATTACCAATCAAATCAGAGTAGGATAATGAGAAATTAACCACAAATCTTTAAACACCTCCCCCTCGCTTCCCTTCTTCCTATGCTAAACTTGTGATTTCTCTGCCTCTACCTCTTGAGCAGCGCAGGGGGATGGGGAATAGGGGTTGTGGTCTGTTCATCACATGTGGTCTGTGCCACTCCTTCCTCCTCAGAGGGAGGAATTCTCACACTCTTCCCTTCCTCCAGTGTGGGGTCCATCCCATGGGAGACAGTCCTCCATAAACTTCTCCAACATGAGATCTTTCCATGGGCTGCAGATCTTCATGGGGTGCATAAACCTGAGTTTATGATAATTATTGTGTCAAAATTAGGATCCTATTCCCAGGCACACTTCATCCCCACACCAGATATCTCTGTTCCTCTAAACTATGGACTTCTGTCTCCCAACGCTGTCCAGTGCCCAAACTTTCTCAAAGCCCGCACCCTCACATGATTGTTCCAATATGAAGCTCTAATCAACTGTTGTATACAAGGTCCCTGACTTCAACCTTTGGTCTTCAAGATTTTAACTAGATAAATGGTTTGGATTCTTGAAACTATAGAAATAATCAGTGTAGGCTGCACTTTTACATAAATTGCTTTCAATAATGCTAAATGGAAACAGAAAGATTTGTGAAAAAACAGGAATGGAATTGCTCAGAAATGTTAGGTGAACTTGCAATTTCCAGAAACAGGTCAGTTAAATAAAGAAATATTTGTTTCCCTGTATCACGAGTTGCAAACCAGGTATATCCATTTGACTTATTTGGAGTTTTTTGAATTCTTAAGAGAATAATATCTAGGAACTCTGCTCTGAAGCTCTCCCATTGCCATGGACTTACACGTGCACAGAAGTTAGTTCTACTTATACTTTAAGATCATCATTAAGAACGTGATATCTAAAACTTAGGTGAATTATGTAACATTTATCACCTAGTAGATTAGTCTCCTGTTAGTGAGATCAGCAGTTTATGTTTTGATTGTTTAAGCTAGTTGTTTGTATCCCACAGTTGGTATCATCATCCATGTATGAATTAATTATCTTAGCCATATTATTCTACAGGAATCTTTATTTACTTGCTGTATGCTGTTACTAAGTTTTTAACTAATATACATTTTAATTTATTGTTGTAAAGGCCTAATTTATCTTGATTATATTTCCTGAAATTTCTTGATTCCCATTTCTCACCTGAGGAACTGACAATGTCACCTGCTTCATCTTCCCTCCCAGGCCAGTAGTCCCATCCACATCCCCTTATTCACCTAACCTACGTCTCAGCTTCCTATTGTTTTTCTCCTTATCTTTTCTGAGGCATAGCTGAGCAGGATGCACAATTATTCCTGCAGCATAGGAACTGTAAAAACAAAGGAAGAAATGGCGAGAAGGTACGGAAATAATAAATCCTGCAACACTCACGTTTGTCACTCTTGCTCAGGAAGTGCAAGAGTAGTTGGAGCAACACTTCCACGTGTACAGCTCTTATAGGATCATTTAGACCCCGCTAGACCTACTGTTTACAAACAGAGAAGGGCTGGTGGGAGATGTAGTGGTTGGAGGCCGCCTGGGGCATAGCAACCATGAAATAATAGAATTTTCAATACTCAGAGATGCAGGGAGAACCATTAACAAAACCTCTACGCTGGACTTCCGGAGGGCAGATTTTTGCCTATTCAGAAGTCTAGTTCAGAGCATACCCTGGGAAACAATGCTTAAAAACAAGGGGGCCCAGGAGGGTTGGACATGCTTCAAGCAGGTGGTTTTGAGTGCACAGGAACAGGCTATACCAGTGTGCCGAAAGGCTAGCCAGCGGGGAAGACAACCGGCTTGGCTAAACAGGGAGATTTTGAATGAAATCAGAAATAAAAAGAGACTTTACAGACTGTGGAAAAAAGGGCTGGCTACTTATGAAGAATTTATGGAAATAGCTAGATCATGCAGAAAAAAGATCAGGGAAACAAAAGTGCAATTTGAAGTTAACTTGGCCAATTCTGTCAGGGATAATAAAAAGTCCTTCTTCAAATATGTTAATAACAAAAGGAGGGGCAAGGAAAACCTCCATTCTCTGTTGGACTCTGAAGGAAATATAGTTAAAAAAGATGAGGAGAAAGCTGAGGTACTTAATACCTACTTTGCCTCAGTTTTTACCAGTAAGACAGGTGGCCCTCAGGACAACTCATCTCTGGAGATGGTTGAAAGAGATAGGAAGCCAAATAGGCCCCTTGTATTCCAGGAGGAAATAGTTGGTGATTTACTGAGCCATCTGGATCCTCACAAGTCTATGGGACCAGATGAGATCCATCCTAGGGTGATGAAGGAGCTAGCAGAAGAACTTGCCAAGCCGCTCTCCATCATCTTCCAGCAGTCCTGGCTCACTGGGGAGGTCCCATATGATTGGAAATTGGCCAATGTTACCCCAGTCCACAAAAAGGGCTGCAGAGCTGACCCTGGCAACTACAGGCCTGTCAGCCTGACCTCGGTGCCTGGCAGGGTTATGGAGCAGATCATCCTGAATGGAATCACACAGCACCTTCAGGATGGACAAGGGATCAGACCCAGCCAGCATGGGTTTAGGAGGGGCAGGTCCTGTCTGACCAACCTGATCTCCTTTTATGATCAGGTGACCTAGCTGGTGGATGAGGGGAAAGCCGTGGATGTGGTCTATCTGGACTTCAGCAAGGCCTTTGACACTGTCTCCCATAATACACTCTTGCAAAAGCTGGTAGCCCATGGCTTGGACAAGTGTACTCTACGCTGGATTAAGAACTGGCTGGAGGGCCGGGCCCAGAGAGTGCTGGTGAATGGGGCTGCATCCAGCTGGCGGCCAGTCACTAGTGGTGTTCCCCAGGGGTCAGTGTTGGGTCCAGTCCTGTTTAACATCTTTATTGACGATTTAGATGAGGGGATTGAGACCATCATCAGCAAATTTGCTGATGACACCAAGTTGGGAGGGAGTGTCGACCTGCTGGAAGGCAGGAGGGCTCTGCAGAGGGATCTGGATAGACTGGAAAAATGGGCTGATTCCAATGGGATGAAGTTCAATAAGGCCAAATGCTGGGTGCTGCACTTTGGTCACAACAACCCCCTGCAGCGCTACAGGCTGGGCGCAGAGTGGCTGGAGAGCAGTCAGACGGAAAGGGACCTGGGGGTACTAATTGACAGGAAGCTCAACATGAGCCAACAGTGTGCCCAGGTGGCCAAGAAGGCCAACGGTATCCTGTCCTGTATCAAAAACAGCGTGGTCAGCAGGACAAGGGAAGTGATCCTTCCCCTGTGCTCTGCATTGGTGAGGCCACACCTGGAGTATTGTGTTCAGTTCTGGGCCCCTCAGTTCAGGAAAGACATTGAAGTGCTGGAGCGGGTCCAGAGAAGAGCAACACGACTGGTGAAGGGACTTGAACATAAGACCTATGAGGAGAGGCTGAGGGAGCTGGGGTTGTTTAGTCTAGAGAAGAGGAGGCTTAGAGGTGACCTCATCACTCTCTATAGCTACCTGAAGGGAAGTTATAGCCAGGTGAGGATTAGTCTCTTCTCCCAGGCTGTTAGCAATAGGACAAGGGGGCATGGGCTTAAACTCTACCAGTGGAAATTTAGGCTGGATATTAGAAAGAAATTCTTTACAGAGAGAGTGGTATGGAATGGCCTGCCCAGGGAGGTAGTGGACTCGCCGTCCCTAGAGGTTTTTAAACTGAGACTGGACATGGCACTTAGTGCCATGATCTAGTAAACGGACTAGAGTTGGACCAAGGGTTGGACTCGATGATCTCTGAGGTCTTTTCCAACCCAGTTGATTCTGTGATTCTGTGATTCTGTGATTTCTGTGCTCATTCTAGTGTTCCCAAAAGAGATTTCAAATGTAAGAAGTCAGGAGCAGTTGACAGTCCTTCTGGGTTACTGTTACACCTCTCCTAGCTCTTCTCTAGCCCTAGATGATAAAATTAATGCATGTGTCTATGTATTTTCTCCATTGGTCAGTTAAAGACTTGACATCTTGCTAAAATTTCCCACAAGCTTGCAGTTGTCAATAGCTGGATTGGAAGACCTACTGGAAAGCACCATGATACATTTCTCTGGGTTTCCTTTATGTGCACATCAGAATAGGGATGGACAGTGTGAGCCCAGTTCTTTGTCTCAGTTCTTTGACATGCTGCCAGACCATGGGGGTATCAAATGCCCAGATTCAAGAACTGGAAATATCTCTTTTTTTTTTTTTTTTTTTTGATAAAGACACAGACAAGTTTTTCCAGAGGAAAAACTGTAGTTTAAGAAATTGAAGTGGTCATTAAGAAAGCACTAAAATGTTTCTATTATGAGATAAAAAAAATTTTTATCTTTCAAGTCACCACTGTGTGCAGAAACATGACTTTTAGAGCTCAGATTCAAGCTGTAAATGAAACTGTTATTACTTGATATACAAGTCTGAAGAAAAATTATAATCATGTTTTCCAAATGTGTGATATTATCTCTGTAGTAGCTGACCATATTTATGGCTTAGGCAATATGCATTATTTTACTGCTATACATTAGCATTTATTTATGGCAGTGTAATGTAATTTAAGTTGATGAGTTCTTGTCATCTTTATAAAGTATTGTTTTATACATTTGTGAGTTCTAGAAAGCGAAGATGAAAAAAACCCTCAAGACTACATAGTTCTTTTTATTTATTTATTTCGTTATTGATTTTTAGTTATGCAAATCACAGAGACTTTTCTTTTGCTTCTCTATTGCCTTATCAACTTCTGGGTTTGTCAGGTTTAAAACTGATAATTCAGTGGTGTTCATCACTCTTTTGTATGTAAGGAAACATATTCAATCCTAGTACTTTTTTCTCTGTAATTTATAAGAAAAATTAATTTATGAACATATATCTGTAAAAGGTAAAGGAGGTAAAATGTTATGCTGTGGAAGAAATCTATGCAAATCCAATGTGTGTTTAAACTTTATTACAATATAGAGGAGAGTGATACTGATTTTTTTCCCCTTTAAAAACCTGTGCCACTTAGTACAATGCAGTTGCATAAGTGTTTGCAACTTAGTATTTCCTACAGAAAATTGTTCTCTGTCTTTCACCAGATGCCCACCCTTCAACATACACATCTATTCATCTGATATGTGAGCAGAATTATATTTAGCTTGAAAATTAACTTGGATTTATCTCCTTCAAACTCCTCCTGTCCTGCCCATCCTGTTGAAAGGATGAGGAAACTCTGGGGAGCACATACAGGTTATTGGGTGCTGCGTGCCTGCAGCAGTTCTGTGAACCCTGTCCTTCACTTGTTGTCTAGCAGTCTTAACAAGGAAGGAACAATCAAGGTAGGGATCCTGAGCTCTACCCGTCACTTACTGTTGGAAGCTATTTCCCATGTGAAATAAGTTAATAAAGTTACAGTATAATTAAGCCGTATTTTATATTTTCTTTTATCTCTTGGCAAAGCATTGCAACTAATTGTGTAGTTTTTAGACTGTGAAAACTTTCTATGTTTGTTTATTTGCAATAGAGTCACACTATTTTGTGGTTATTTGGCAATCATTAGATAGTGTGTCTTGAAAAGTGTCTAAGAAGTTACTTGGTAACAAATTGCAAAAATGGGTTATATTCTTTCCTCTCCAAATGTTTAACATGTTTCCAAGAGGCAGTGATTTTTTTTTTTTTTAACCATTTCCTTTGGAGAAATAAAAGTACATCATGATTTTTTGAAGCTGTCTATCGCTCCCAATGCTCAGGGATGTTTAAAGCACAAAACACTACTGATTGTCAGATTACAAATTGATTCATATGATATCATTGTAATGTGAGACAGTGGAACTGAAGTGCAGCAGGCAAACAGAAGAAAGGCTTCTGAGCAGACTCCCTGGCTTTTCTTTTCATGTCCTATGGACTTGGGACTTGCATTCATTGTTTAAAGAAAGATCTTGCATGCAGTATTTTTTCACACATAAACAATGAGATTTTAAAAATTTGGATACAACAAAATTGATATCTTGAACTGATAAAACCCCATGTTTAGATTAAAAAAAAAAATATATATATATAGACTGTCAAAATAAAAAAAATAGTACATAAACTTTTGTTTAACTTCTAAATATTCTTAAATAATGTGAATAAATTATTTTCAAACTGATTGAGTTGTTAATCTGTTCGATAACCTAGATATTTAATTTTGTGTTCACTGAGTCAATGGGAACTTTACTGTATATTTCAGCAAGGCAGAATTCATCTTGAGATCTGCAGACCCTTCTCTTCCTTTCTAAATCAATTGAAATTAGTAGATGAATTCCTTCTATACAGGACATTGATTTTTGTGTTGGTTGTCTACTTAAAACATGATTTTCCTGAAATTTATTTTCTATCTTCTCTACTCAGTACTATAACCTATGAATGTAAAAGGTCCTCTGGATTTGAACATAGATGATTAATGCGTGCAATTCCCATAGGATCAAAATTTCATAATGTATTGATTTGCTCTGTATTTCCTCTGAAGGAAAAATGTCCCTGTAGGAAATAGAAGACAGTACATGATTCCCAACGTGAAGCATAATTCACTAGTAAATGCAGGAAAAAGTCCCAAAATAAGCACTTTTCAATATGGAGACAGATGGCCACGTCACTTGGCAAGCATTCAGCTTTTTTTCCCTGACATGTTTAAATAAACTTTATCAAACAATAGACAGGGATAAAAATCAAGGTAGCCTTAAATTTGTCTAAAACAGAATAGCAGGCTGCTGTAGAAGTGTCCTATAAATAACAATAAAGAGGTGTTGAATGAAAGTCAATAATGTGGAGCGTATTTCTACTGGATTGTAGAAATATCTATATATATTTCTTTTTCTTGTGATGAAATGTTCTGTCCTCTTTCCCAGCTCAGAACTCAGCATATTGTTTATATACCTGGCACAGTGTACAGTGATTAGAGACAAACCCAGATGGCCGTATTTTTCCTTGTCTTGTTTATTTAGGTGATGGATAAATGAGTCCCAATTTTACCTATCAATCTGACTGTAATTATTTATGTTCTACTGTGAATTTTTGCATGCAAATACTCATGCATGTACACACAAATACAAACAGAAGTAAACTGACTCTTTCCCTTTCTTCCTCAGGCTTAGAAAGAATTGCAAGAGATTCAGCCTATGAGCAAGAAGGAAAAGTTCAGTTTGTAATTGATGCAGTATATTCCATGGCCTATGCACTGCACAACATGCATAAAGATCTCTGTCCTGGATATATTGGTCTGTGTCCGAGGATGAGCACAATTGATGGTAAAGAGCTACTTACTTATATCCGGGCAGTAAACTTCAATGGTAAGTTACATGTACTCTTTCCACATCTCCCCCACCTCCCCTCTCCAGCTTTTTTCTTTCAATGTTTCAGAAGCAACAAGATGTGTTTTCTTCTATATAAAGTGCTTTAAGGCACAGTGGAAAACAGGATTAGAAGCAATTCTCATTTAATCAGAACTGTGAGGTTTTCCCACCTGCTTTGAAACCTCAAGTGTGTTTTTTGTCTTAACATTAAGCTGCTCCCAAAAGAGGCAGATGTTAAAATAATCTGTCGATCAAAATATTCTGGTGAAAAGCTGCTATTATAGAAACAAGTTGAGGACTCATGCAGTCCTACTGACAGATTAAAATCCTTTGACAAAGGTTGTTTATGTTTTTGCAAGAGAATGAATTGAGAAAAATACCCTTTTGAAAATGGCCTTCTGAAATCACTGTTAACAATTTCCTTACAATAGTGAATAGTGAGGATTTGGTTTTCAATTTGCATATTTGAATCTCAATTAAAACACTCACTAGCAGTTCCAACTTCTTTTTCATTTCATTGTTTTTCACTTGGTGATTTAGTGAGCTTCAACAAAACTGCAATATATATTTTTAAACACTAGTACATAATATTCTGTGCAGCTGGGATCTGCCTGCTGGGGAAATGTCATTACAGATGCTTATGCTGTTAACAGTAGAGGCCAATAAAGAACAGGATTAGTTTATGAATGTAGAATTACAAAGGGTAGAAACTACCTGATCATGAAATAAAGTTCCTGAAAATATACATTATTTTGTGAAAGTCAGAATTATTGTAGACTGTATTTACCATTCTTTTACAAAGAAATGGAACAATGTTCTTTGTCGTGCTTTGTTGTTCTTTTATTTTTTTCCCTTTACATGATGGTAACTCACATTCTAGACATGCCCTCTAACTATATAGAGAGAAACACTGTCTATCACAATTTATTCCAATGACCTCAGCTGCCAGACTTTTTGAAAAAAGCACAAGGTCATTTTGAATTTAGCTTCTGAGTGGAAGCTTTTTTTTTGCTTTAGGTAATGTACCAGACCTTCTGGTTGGTATGAATGTTGGCTGTAGTTCACAGTTTTTTCCTCTTCTAAACCTTTTTTATTCCTATGCAATTTTCATGAAAAGGGAATCCCTGTCACAGGAATATAAAGATAGAAGGAGTTTAAATGATTCTTTAATGATTTTAAAGAAAACCTGGAGCAAAATATCTTGCTGGCAAATGGGAAATGTTGACAAAGGTGGGCTGCATATTGTAAGGTTTGCAGTGATAATTATCTACATTTCCAGTAGATATTCTTCTGGGTCTATGTCATTAAAGCACAAAGAAAGTGATCTATTTTCATTTTGTGAGCATGAAAGTTTAGAGTAAAAAGATAAGCTGTACATTTTGTATGAAATCTTTCTCTGCCTGGATTGTTTCATCAATACATGTCATGATTTCTCTGGCTAAGTATTGCAACAAGGGGAGATGAAAGAGTGGGATAAAGTAGTTTGGACACTAATGAAAAAGTATCTGCTTTTGAACTAGTAATTTACTGAAAGGGGTGGAAGGAGGCGGGGGGGGGGGAAGAAAAAAAAAGAGAAACATTTCTGTGAGGTTAGCTTTCCATCCCATGGGATCTGTTAACTCCTCCCTGTACTTGGCTAGTCCATATTATGCATAGGTGTACCAATTTTTCAGGTGCATTATATGCCCAAATATTTCCTTCTTTTTGGGTCGTGCATTAGGAGGCATAAGCAGAGTACTGTCTATAACCCTTTGCCTTTTCCTGTTAATCCCAAATTCCTGTTCCTCAGGACAGCACTGCCACGGTATCTGGTTTGGTTTACGTAGGTAAATACTTACACAGATTCACAGAATCACAGAATGTTAGGGATTGGAAGGGACCTCAAAAGATCATCTAGTCCAATCCCCCTGCTGGAGCAGGAACACCCAGATGAGGTTACACAGGAATGTGTCCAGGTGGGTTTTGAATATCTCCAGAGAAGGAGACTCCACAACCTCCCTGAGCAGCCTGTTCCAGTGTCCTGTTACCCTCACTGAGAAGAAGTTTCTCCTCATATTTAAGTGGAACCACCTATGTTCCAGTTTGTGCCCATTACCCCTTGTCTTACCATTGGTTGTCACCGAGAAGAGCCTGGCTCCATCCTCATGATGCTCACCCTTTATATATTTATAACATTAAAGAGGTCAGCCCTCAGTCTCCTCTTCTCCAAAGAGACACAACTCCCTCAGCCTTTCCTCATAAGTGAGATGCTCCACTCCCTTAATCATCTTTATTGCCCTGTGCTGGACTCTCTCCAGCAGTTCCCTGTCCTTCTGGAACTGAGGGGCCCAGAACTGGACACAATATTCCAGATGTGGTCTCACCAGGGCAGAGTAGAGGGGAAGGAGAACCTCTCTCTACCTACTAACCACCCCCCTTCTAATCCACCCCAGGGTGCCATTGGCCTTCCTGGCCACAAGGGCACAGTGCTGGCTCATGGTCATCCTGCTGTCCACCAGGACCCCCAGGTCCCTTTCCCCTACGCTGCTCTCTAATAGGTCATTCCTCAACTTATACTGGAACCTGGGGATTGCTAGACCTCCTGTGCTGGGACTTGATAGTAGTGCCGTCTGTCAATTTTGACGTGCATCCTAGGTTCAGTCATTAATAATGTAGCGTATTAAAAGTGATCTGACAGATGAAGGGAAAACCTGACTTTCACAGCTGTTCAAGGTAGCATTTTTCTCTACTAACAATCACAGGATTGCAGGATTGCTGAATTGCTGAAATTGGCAGAGACCTCTGGAGATCACCTACTCCAACACACCGCATAGATCAGGAACAGCCAAATCAGGCTACTTAAGACAATGTCCATCCAGGTTTTAAATATACAGAAGGATGGAAAATCCAAAATTCTCTCTGAGCAACCAGTTCCAGTATTTTATCACCTTCCCAGCAAAAAAAAAAAAAAAAAAAAGTTTTTTTCTTAAGCTTGAAGATTTTTTCCTGTCTTTAAAATTAAGCCTCTGATTTTCAAGAAGATACAAATTTCTAAATCAAGAAATAACTGGCATTTTTAAGATAGGCAGTTTTACTTTTTATTCATTATCAGTTTCCCCACATGATTCTACCTTCATGCATATTAAACCAAATTCTCGCCTCTCTTAATTCAGTATATCCTCCTTAACTAAGGTAGTAGTGAGTGGGTGCAAGTCCAATTATTATGCTGTCACATTCAACTTAGTGGGTCTCACCTCACAAAGTATGACCTGCACTATGGACACCATTGTTCATTATGGAGGGGGTTTGCAAGGGGAAGAAATCACACATATTTCTGTTTATTGGAGTAACTGTTTTGCTTTTGATTGCAAATAATAACTTTGAAATGCATTTATTTTTTGTTTACTCTGTTTATTTTTATTTACAAATTATGAAGAAGATTTTTTCCCCTGAAGGATTCATCTGTGTAATATTCCATGACACCATCATGACTGAAGGGTGATCATAACCACCAGCACACAGTGTACTGATGTAATTGATATGACATTTGTTTCTGCTTAGATATTCTTCTACTAGTTATATGTTATATGTAGAAAATCTCACAGTTCAGCATGATTTTGAAGGGGAAATTTACTTGTACGTGAGATTTGACTTACTGCTGAGTGTAGTCTTCTGTTTTATTATCACCTGTGTTTTTCTTAGGACAGCTAGCAAAGTGTGGTGTCTAAAAGCAATTGCTTTTCATTTGTAATGGGCAGTTTAATAATTGATTTAATTTCATAGGAAAAGAAACCTCTAACATGTAACTGATACAGCCTATTGCTTCTGTAATCAAAGAATACTTAGACCTTTCAAAAGTTTCATACTCCTACTTATCTTCTGGTTTCCAAGGCATAACGTGAATTTTGTCACTTTGTGGTGTTCTTATTTTAATAAAGGCACCATATTTGAAAGGTTTTCCCTACCAGTTTTTGTATCCAAACAAAATGAGATATCTACGTGAAACTGGTGTTTCATATTTGAAGTTATGTAAAGCAAATAATGTTTCTTTTAATTAGGTTTATAAATGGTGATATGGATATGTTGTGGCATGATTCAATATGTTTTTCCATCACATCATTCTAGTGTTCTCACTCTAATTAACTCTATTATTCTGTCTACAAAAGATACAGATGTTTTCTAAGAGGTTTACCCTGGCATGTGCTGAGTGTTTTATAAGTGCTCTGCTGAATTCAATGTGAGTGTTCCTCATTTAGCAGAAACAGGACTTGAACATACCTTAGTGGTGAACAGAGGTATTTCAAATGTCATTTTTGTTTGTTTGTTTGTTTTAGAAAAATATTTGTCTCTGTATTTCCTTCTGGTTAAAGCAAAAAAAAAAAAAAAAAAAAGACAAAAGGTTGACAACATGCATACAATGTTATTTCTTGAGTGGTAATAAACCACAAAGTGATAAGACTGATCAGTGTTCCTTCCTCTGTTTTCCCACTACAAAAGTGAAGATCAAAATTTATAGTTAAATTCCAAAGATATTTGTTTATATTGTACATAAATCATTTGATTCAGAAGGAAGTACGCTTTTTCCGTATGTGTAGATTTATAGCTAGCATGAGGTAGCTCTTTTTTTGCCTACCTTTAGTCACATATTGGTATTTATATTTACTCTAATGCACTGTAGTAGTTCCAGGGATAAATACTGAGGAAACATCACAAACTAGAACATAATATAGATATTGCAACATGAGTCTTATCTTAAAGGCAAGGGAAGAGTTTGACCTATACTCCCATACATGCATACAGACATCTTATTAGCCTTGATGAGCGATGTATCCTGCAAGTGAACCAGGACACTTACTACTTTGACACTTTTTTAGGAGGGTGGGGCTAAGCAAGAAGGGAGCAGAGAATAGGTGGGAGTACTGACTCCCCAACACTGTCAATGCTTAGATAAATGTTATGTCCTTCTGCAGGAGGTCACTGCAATGTCACTTCCACCTCCTGGTGGAGAGGAGGCTCTTCTGAGTCTGACTGTGCAACCTTTTCTTTAGTCTTCTCTGGGACAAATCAAGCAACTGTGTTTCTTGCTGGGTTTTTGTAACAAATCTACAGTAACACTGGAACAGGTTGCCTGGAAAGGTTTTGGATTCTTTATCCTTGGAGATATTCAAACATGGCTGCACATGGGCAC
Source organism: Columba livia (assembly GCF_036013475.1). Lineage (NCBI taxonomy): Eukaryota > Metazoa > Chordata > Aves > Columbiformes > Columbidae > Columba > Columba livia. The sequence continues at coordinate 189,520,375 of NC_088602.1, read as the reverse complement.
CCTGGTCTAGCTGAACCTGCTTTAGGCAAAGGGGTTGGACTAGGTGATCTCCAAAAGTCTCTTACTGTCTCAGCCATGCTGTGGTTCTGAGGCCCTAGAAAATACTATCACTTACCATTGATTTACAATAGCGAATGAACATGTTACCTTTATTCTTATAGTTTAATAGTCTGAGTGGATTAGTAAAATTTGCTGTTATTTAGGTTTCAGATAAGTTAATTAAATGCCTTTGAGAAAATATAAATTTTGGCTACACAGACAGCATGCATGTGGCATTAGCCCCATTAAAAAAAGGCAAACAAACAAACGCCCAAAACAACTAACCAAATACAAAAACAAAGAAAAAAAACCCCTCCAAAACCCAACCAAATAAAAAAACCAACACATGCAAAATTTCATCCTGAAAGGGCAGAATGATATCAGAATATGAAACATAAGAACAGAAACTAGCAGACAAACTCAAAATAAGTCATCTACACTTGTAAACTAAAAATTAATGATCACTCTACATTGTTGTTTGTTTTTTTTGTTTTTTTTTTTTCTGCAAAAGCAGTATCTACAGAGAACAGGGTGTTTTTTTTTGTTTTGTTTTTTGTTTTAGTTTTCTTTTTAAGAAGAATGGGGTTTCTCATGGAGTATTTTGAAACCTTCAGAGAATCATTATTGTGGAATCAACAATTTACAAAATTCTTCTTCTCCTGTTATCTTTTGAAGTTGCTAAGACATCAGTCTGTGCAAAACTCTCTTGACTAAATACACAGCTCAGACTGTTTTAAATGTTTTCTTGAAGAAAGCTGACACCTCTCTATTCTTTCACTGAGTACAAAATCTGCATTTTCAAATCATTATTTATCATTAAAACAGAAGCTTTAAAATGGTGCCTTTTGAGACTGATAAGTTTTGACATTTTTTAAGGCATTGAGCACAATAGAACTAAATGTCCCACTTAAAATATACTAGAGCTATGCTTCTAGCTCAGATTTTTAAAAATCCAACTCTGAAGTCTACAACTACCAAGAGAAAAAAAAAACAACCTTTTTGAAATAGTTGAAGTTGGGCATATCTCTGATTTTTAAACTTACGAATTCTTATTGTCAGTTCATAAATTAGGGGTTTGTACAGTCAGAAACACTTAACATCAGATGATGCCACTGGTCCCAAATTCTGACAGGGTTAAAAACTACCTCAGTATAATGGGAGATAATACCAGATCAGTAGATCAGATAGGGACAAACAAGATTAACAATGAGTTGGGAAGGGCTGAACTCTGCTGACCTTGTTAGGATTCACTGTGGTAGCAAAACTAGTTTCACTAATCTGTATTCTGCTAGAGAAATTAAGACACTTCTTTCATCTGCAGAAGTTGGTGTGGAATGGGTAATGTCTGGTGCAGTTTTATAAAGATCTGTGATGTTTATCCTGTCATAATTTAATCACATGACATAATTCAATGTGGTGTTTGTTTGTTTGTTTATCTTGGTGATACAGAGGAATGTTTGAAAACATGGCTAACACTTAAACTAACATAGACTGGAACTCATCAAATCCGAGAATTGAAAAGAGTTCAGTCTTTTCATGTACTTTTGTCATGGTTTCAGAAGTGTCTAATTTGGTTTGTGAATGCACTGGGACTAAGGCAGACCATTTGTAATAAGGAATCCTGATGTCTATTTTCCCGTACCTTTATGTTAAATTAAGAAAAGAGTTGCTACCTTTCTTAATTTATTATTGGGGATGAACAGGGGGTGATTTCAAATAAGTTCTGCTTTGGCATGCTAAGTATTTTAATGGAATTAATCCAGGTAGCTATACAAGAGACCAAAATTGCACAGTAGTCTGAATCACTTTTAATGGCTGTAAATAACACATGGTTATAATGTAAGCACACGCAACAGACAAAGCTTGGAGCTGCTCTGATGCTTAGGTACCTCATAAATCCATGTGATTAAAATCTGAAATTATGAAAATGCTGTGAGTGAAAGTAGAAGGTATAACCTAAAAGTAGGTGCAATTTTTAGTTGTGCTCTTATTTATGTACAGATCTTAAGTACTGGTTAATTGAGCAATATATATGCTTCACATACACAATTCGTGATCCAGAATATGACTGAGGTTGATTCTCTGTTTTGAGGAACAAGGTCTAATTCATAAGGTATTTTAATAATTAATATGTAAAGGGAGGTGATGAAGGATTTACCCTCATTGCCCATGAAAACTGATTTGCATTTCCTGATAGGTGAAGATATTCAGATACATTACAGTCTTCTAATATGATCAGGTGAAAAACTCAAACAATAGTGAGTAGTACGTATTCATCCTTGCCATTCCAATTGAAAAGGTATCTAAGAGTAAAGAAACTGGATCCATAAGGCATGTCTCTTTCTTTCTTTTAGTCAGTGTAAGAAACATCGTAGATGTGGTGCTGTAGTGCTATTAAGCCGCTCAGGCATCATTTTTACAATTATTAACAGGAAAATGATGTGTCATATGTTTTGAGGAAAAAAATACCTTGATAAGCTGCTTAACTTAAATGTTTAAATTTAAAACTTCCTCTTAAATCTGTCAAATCAAGTAAGAATGTTTGTACAAGTTACTAATTATCTCATATGTGAATTTATGACCCTTTTGTTAAGACAACAGTTCTGCAAGCCAGCAGGACAGTCATGAGGGGAAATGAATTGCTTTGCAGTTCCTCCATAACAGAATAATCTGAGCCTTTTTCATTTTCCTACAACAACTTGTACTTACAAAATGAAATAGACACATCAGAGAGAATATCAAGGGAAAAATGTAACAAGGATTTTGTTAAGGGTATTTGGTAGTATAAATATGCTACATTTATAGTTCATTCATGTAAAAAGTGATCCATCTGGTAATGGCTGATAAATGACAAACTCAAAAAATAGAGTAATTCTTCAGGGAGGTCATTGTCAGGGAAATTATCTTGACAAATCTTGGATTCTCATATAAGGAGGAAAATAACCATTTATCTATGTTAAAGGGAATGACAGTGAAATCAGGTAGAATTAATACTGTAGGGCAGGCAGGAATTACAGTGAGGAGAGAATAAATTTGCAATTAACAGGCATGGCCGACATTGTCAGACAGCACTATTTAGTTTTTCTACTCTAGTGAAATGTTGTGTTCAGCAGTAATCAACCAAGTTCACATCTATAGTCAAACCAGTACTGGATTCAAGACCAGGTCTTTGCTAACAGATTTGATCTTAAGCAAACCCAAGAAAAACTAGAGGAAACTAAACAAGACATCCAAGAGAAAAGTGATGGGATTCAGTTCAACCATTGCAGGCAAGTAGGTTTTCCTCATTTTCAGTAGCTGTTGAAATTTAAAAGAACTGTCTAGTTCTCCATATAGCTGGTGGGAAAGGCTGATACATCTAAAGGCTACCAGAGAGCCAATCTGTCCATTAGCATTTCAGCACCATAGCAACTCGTCTTCTTCTGTATGTTTTTGTGCAAACAGCTATGAGTTAGATTTTTCTCAAAGGCTGGTTAAAGAATTTCTAATAGTATGAAATATTAAATATGTGGAAAACAGTTTATCTTAGAAGCTTCTCTAATTTACTCCAGCAGAGGAAGCATTTGCTGTTATTCCTGAAGATTAAGGTATCCAATCATTTTGACCACACAGCAGGTTATGTTTTATATGGAACATATTGGACCCAAAATGTTGCTCCCCATAGTCACAGTTAAATCTCTCACTTGTAAGCCTGAAATAAAACTGATTTGATGCACAAATTCCTGAGGCATTCTATTTTAAGTAAGGAGACTGTTTCAGTTCTCCTGTTATCCTTATAATCAAAACTTAACATTCGATAATTAAAGGTAAGATCATTTGCAGTAAAGATTTTAGTTGCAATTCTGTGGATTCTGTGCACTGCACCCATTCAAAGCAATGATGCACTAGTGAGGCTTCCATATTAACATTTTTCAATTTGTACTAATTCGTTTAGGTTATTAACTTTATAATTACATTAGCATTTAATAAAAAAATAGTTTGGAATATAGGAAATACAGAATATTCTTGATTATTAGTTACACTTGGAAGCTTAAACTCTTTTAAGCCAAGTCATAGGAGCCTACGTGGTCAGATGGGTTTGAAAATGGTGCTTCTCTCTATTATTTACAGCTATATTAACAAATTATCAGCTTGACTGGTACTCTACTTGAATACAGTCTTATTTACTGGTAGTTGAGCTAATACGTACAGGTAAAATTATTAGAGGATATTCAGCTACATTTCAGAGTATGAAAATTTGATTGTGTTTTTAACTATTGTATCAAAATTTACACACTAATAATAGCTTACTCCTTAGACCTTCCAGTTACAATGGTTGAGATTTATTATCCAGTATGATTAACTTTGATACTGACTTTTTTTAGGAGTTCAGCTGGAGGGTAAGAGGGCGTGGTACAACCCTTCTATGTTAAGTCAAGGGGAAGAGATTTATGCCTCTCAACAGTTCCAGAAAGGAACCAGAAATATTTAATACAGTAGTGCTAACTTTGCTTTGAGATGAAGACAGTAGAAACACTGGAGCTTGACCCTCGCCCAAACTTTTCGTATTAGTCTGGGAATTGGATGTTCAATAAGGAAATGAAGTAATGGACTCCTAAGCCTATAATCTAAAGGAGTCTGAAGCCATGTCCCAGAAGCACATCTTAAACAATGCCTGGGAGGATATTAGTTACTTTTGTTGCACTTGGGTCACAGTTCATCCAGGAATGCAAGACTTCCTAGAAGTCTTATTCAAATGGACTCTCCTCATCCTATTTTAGTAGCACTAAGTGGCTATTAGTTTATATGAAGTTGCAGTTTTTATTGTATTTTTATTCTAGTGAAAGCACAATCAAACCAGCTAAAGATGTATGACTCCATATTTCTTCCCAGCCATTACTGAAACAAGAAATCTTAGTGCAGTACAGAACAAATCTTATGCATTTGTTGGAGTGTTTTTTATTGTGCACCACACACAAAGAAACACCTATCATCAACATCCAGATTATTTTTTGTTCTCATTCAGATGAAGGTGAATTACAAGTTACCCTTTGGAATTAAAGCAATATATCTGTATTATCTCCAAGGGTTTAGAGAAGATAGTATGATTTTAAAATAAGATTTTTTGCTAATGAGCATTTTTAATTATTGTCCAATAAGAAAACAAAACAAGTCAAACCAAAACCAACCAACCAATTTTGGCCATCAACCATCATTATTACATTGTTACTGTTTTTATTATTAATTATACGTTCACTAAATTAATATTTCCCTGGTAATTATGTGTTCTTCAGTGAAAAGGTGAGGGAGTTTTTCTTTGCTTGTGGTAGGCAAAGATGTATAGACAGTTTGTATAGACTCAGTGGAAAGGAACAGCTATAGTTCACCCGTGCATTGTATTCTGCTGTCTCCTCAGAATTTATTTTCTTTCAAGGTTTGCCATAGATAGACTCACCAAACTCATTAAAATAACAAGAAGTCCTCAATTCTGTATGTTGTATGTTATGGAATAGTAACATGGAGACTTCCACAGTAGATTGCTTTCCTTCGCCTGTAAAGCTGAGCAAACAGATATAATTATAGAAGTCGCATTATTGCTCGCTCTAAGTTCCAGCTGAATCAACGTTTGATTTTCCTGTTTGGCCCTGCAGCCACTCTAAGACTGCCCTGGCTTTGCTCCAATACTACTTGATCCTGAGTGGAGAAACAAAAATGTATTGGCACTGTTCCCATACCAGGCATAATCACATTTTGTAAGTATATCCCTAGGTAGCATTAAGTCACAACTCATAATATGGCCAGTTATGGTAGCTGTATACCACTTTTTGGAGGTAATTATTATTCATTTTAAAGGAAAATGAAAGTGATGTGTGGAGCCTCAAGTCATCATCTGTGTGTGGGATATTCAGCTACAGGGCAGTCAAGCTCCTCAGCACAGGCCAGGCTGTGCAAACTTGAAAGGCTTATTTAGTGCAGTCTCTGCCGTGGTTCTTCCAAGTCCCTACTAAGAGATCTGAAGAGAAAGCCCCAGGATATTAGAGTCCACTGCTTATCATGTTGAAGAAAAACAACTAAAGGTGCTTGGAAGTAACAGTTATATTGACATACAGCCACTGTGGGAAGGTTTGTGCTAAGCCAGCTGGCTTTAAAGGCTGCAGCTCTTGATAGTTACAAATTGTTGTATTGATCCTCCCTTATGCATGGACTAAATGCAGCTCAAACACTGATAATTTTTTCTCTGTTTTGCACTTTCCCTGCTTCTTGCCAACAAGGGATATCGTTCATGCACAAAAAGCTTAGGGAGGATTTCTTGCTTACCTGAGCATAAAACGCACATGGTTTTGTTCTTACTGTAGTGAGTTGTCCTGGGCCCTGTATGATGAATTCTGAGGAATATGTAGTGAGTTGTCCTGAGCCCTGTATGATGAATTCTGAGGAACATGTAAAATAAAAAAGAAAGTAATGTCCAATCAGATGTTCCCAAACCTAAGAAAGTTTTTGGTTTTTAGTTCCAGTTATGGCTGAATGTTGAGATTATTCCTTATTTCAGCTGATTTTCCCTAGATCTAATTTGACCTTTTGAAGATTCCTCATGTTTCTGCCGAGAGAAAAATTCCATCAGAGTTCCAGACCCGAGCGGACGGAGGAAGAAATGCGGCCGAACCAATATGAGTGATAAGCATACCTCAACTCTATTGCCCGAGATAGCGTGCATTTATACCAAATACCATAATTATGCATACTTGTCTCTATCTAATAGGCTAAGCACATTTACTTACTCCACCTACTTGGGTTTAGCTAGCTATGCGCATCCCACATTCTTCTGACTCTTATCTCTTCAAAAATATCCTGACCCTGCCTTAGTTAGTACTTTTCCGTTCCCCCCTTTCCCACGGCCTAATAGACAAGCTAACTAAGGCCTACTTATGTCAACTAAAATGGGCTCTGCTCGTACAGTTGCTTGGTGGACTCATGTCTGTGCTCCTTGAGCCAATCCCCGACATGTTTCTATGTCATTTTCCTGACTTCTGGTGACCCTAGGCTACTGCTTTACTAATGCAAAAAGTACCTATAAATGTTATTTTATTTAATTGTTGATTGTTTCTTTGTTTAGGTAGTCCTGGGACAAGTGTTTAGCTTTTCAAGGCATTTTTAGATAATATAGGTATTTTTTAGCCAGTAAGTTTCATAAGTCCACAAGTGCTGGAGACAGAATTTTCAGGACTAGTAAAGTTCATTTTTGCAAGATGTGAAGAGTCAGAGCAAAGATACATGCCTTCTGCCAGCTATCCTATAGCAGGCATATCCATCTGCTATAAGCACCTACAGCCTCTGTTATTAAAAGATTCAGGTTCTTCATGGTTAGAGCAATTAGCACAAGAAAGGTAAAGGTGTATGTGTGAATGTGTTTTAATGACAATGTTTTCATGAATTATTGCATGGTATGTAGCAGACATAACTGGCTGTTATCTCAGTCCACCATATTTTTAAAATAAATACATGAACCACTCTCTTTAAATAAAGACTCTGAACCTGTGTTCAAAGGTGATTTAAGCTAACTTATTTTGGTTTGAATAGTTCATCTCCTGTGGAGATGAAAGGTTGTAGCTGCTGAAAAGGAGTTAGGCAAAGAATGGGAGAAAAATAAGTTAGAAAATGTCAACTGAGAAATTCACTTTTTATTTGAGTCCTCCAAATACACACAAGGAGATTTCTTTTGTGTTCTATATTGATGTATAATCAGATTAAAGATTTCCTATGAAGACAAGCTGATAATAGACATTAACTACACTTGCCCAACAGCAAATAGCACTAGTGCCACTTGAGAAGTACAGGCTGTTTTTTGCCTCGTATAGAGAAAAGGTGGCAATTTGTGTTTACAGAAGTGGCCTGCTAACGCCTATCAATGCACACCTTGTGAGCTCTGTGGCCAGGGACTAATGTGTGAAAAAAATCTGTGAGTCTGTGCAGCCAAGATATTATTATGTTCTCCTAATGAAGTATATTGGACTCATCTTTCTGGCATCTAACATTTAAAAATGTTTTCTTATTGTACTTTTTTTTTTATGTAGTTGATGGAACAGTAAAGTATATTCTAATTCTGGAGTCATTAAATGCTACTATAGACCCAGAAAGCCGAAAGGATTGTAAAATAATTCAATTATTAAACTAGAATGAAATAGTATTACAAAGCATAACTGGCCTTCAGAGAGAAATTTGTTTATCCAGATTATCTTGTGTCACCTGAAAAACAAACAAACAAACAAACAAAACCAAAACCACACACACACAAAAAAACCAAACCAAAACAAAAAAATAAACAAAAAAATTCCCCAAACCAAACAAACAGCAAAACAAACCAACCAAACAAACAAAAAATAAAACAAAAATAAAACCCCTACAAAAGCAAAACAAAGATGGGCTTTGATTTGAAGGATTTTTTTTTCTACTGCCTTTTTGTTTAATTGTTTGATTTTGGTCTGAATGAAACTAAAATTAATTTTATGAAGAATCATCATGTCTCAAGGCCCTAAAACTGTACTGGTGAGTAATGTTCTTATTAGTTCAATCACTAGTGAAAACCAGCCATTAATTGACATTCCTGACAAGGATGTTGATTTCATTGCAAGAAACTCTGGTCCTTGAGTGAAAACCTCTGGGAAACTGATTCCAGGAATGGAGTCTCTCAGCTTCCAATATTGCTAACCTTCAGGGAAGGCCCATCTGAGAGTTGTCTCTCTTAGTAGCCAGGATCCCCATGAGTTTGTAGCTGCATTTGTCTTGAATTCTTTCCAGAGAGGACAACTCAGAGATATAGGCAAAAAAAGAATGGTCCCTCTTGAGTCTGAGCCAAAAGGGCAGTGAAGAAGAAGCTGTGTGCCTCACTGGTTGAAATAAGGAACTTCTGAAAATAGAAAAGTAAATGCTGGTCCATCAGAAACTTTGAGGTGCGAATCAGTGCTGCTTGGACAGTTCTCAAATAACTGAATTCAACTCAGATCTTGGTCACCAAAACAGACAGTTGAAATTTTGACCTTCCTATTGGTCCTTTTCCTGTAAAAAGTTCTTCCTGTTTCATATGGGTGATTTTTGGACTGTGAAGCCCTTGGGCTCTGTGATAACAGAGACCTTGTAAATATAGATGCATTGTGGTTAAATGGGAGATGATCAAGAAAGGAGATCAAGAAAGGGTTCAATGTCTCCAGTTATTGCATATAGATCTTTTATTGAGACTCATATACAAAAAATGAATACACATCTATTGTTACAAACGTGCACTTTTATTTTCTTTATTTGGTATGTGCATTTGTTACTCCTAAGATGTTGTAAAGACTATTATAAACATTCTTAGTTTTTCTCCCATGTTACTGCTACAATTGCTTCTTTGTCCTCCCTCAGAGGTCCCTCTGCCAGAATCAATAACATCCAGATCAATGGAAGAATATTTCTAAAAATGTAAATCTTTCATCTTCATGGTCCTGACTTGCTAATGCTTTCTAATGGAGTATTTATCAGGAATGAGCACAGACCTTGATATGAATTGTCAGACAGATATGTAACAAGAGGAGTTCTGAGTAGGGAAATGCAGAAGGATAATGAAACCCGACAATAATAGAAAACTGTGGACAAAGAGCTGAGGGCGAGAACAAATGAACATGACTCCCATAGAACAGGATCACAAGCTGGTGCCTGTACCATAAGGTTTGTTGCCAGGAAATGGAAAGCAATAAGGTTAGGCACTGAAAAACAGAAGGGTTTATAACTTCAGCAGATTGACATGCTACAAATATTGAACAGTAGATAGATTAGAGACAAGGGCTATTTATAAAGGTGTGTTTTGTTTTTTTTTTTTTCCTCCATGGGAAATAACAACAAACAATACAGACACATCATGATGTAAGTGACAAAAGATGCATTTTTTTTCCTGGTATTGTAAAAGATAGTAGGAAAACTACTATGATATCTCAGGTTGACCTTGTTTCATCTGTGTCATGCAACTAGATAAAGTGGAAGAGGGGACAAATATAAAACCAGAATAATACAGGGGCACATAGATTTTAGCAATTTATAAAGCAAAACAGCATAGGAATGAAAACAATTTATTTTGCATTGGATATGTACATTGCAGATGTCTACAAATGTACTAGTTGATTACACTGCTTTTATAGTGAACAGAAAGAAAGTCACTTAGTGGGGCATGGTTCACCTCATTATTTACTTGTCTAAAATAAGCTAGATGAATTGTGCTATAGAGATGCCTCCACTGACAGCAGAGCACATCTATAAAATTATATCAGTTTTAAATGTCTATGCTGCAGATTTCCAGAGTCAATTCTAATACTACTCTGTGTTTTGGGGAAAAAATAAGCTTGAGGAAGGAAACTAGGAATAAAGTGCTAAAATTTGTTATTGTAAATCATCTGAAAGTTGTCTAGCAAATGAAAGAAGAACTAGTAGAAAAAAAATCATGGATAGAAACACGTACACACAGAATGTAACATATTGTATGTTTGTACAACAGACAAGTAATTGTGACAATAAGTGACAGGGGTTGACAAGGCTGGGGAAACGAACATTAAACAAAAAAAAAGAATGGGCATGGGAGCAAGCAACAGTACTTAGAAGGTTATTTGTTATGTGGAACTCAAGTAAACTGGAGGAGATACCTGGGAAAAAGAATTGGATGTGGTAGAAAAACATTCTGTTTGATTCTGGAGACTTTGAGAAACCCAGTAAAATAATGCTGGTTTTCAGTTGCCATTTTTCAATAGTCTACTAAGAAGGAAGGAATTTTGACAATCCTGGTTATAGAAATAAGATGAAGAAGAGATATATAATTCAGTGCTCTGTGGCATTCACCCAGTCTATTATTTTGGCATCTGTCTGTCCAGTGCAAAATGACCAAGTATTTCCAAGAAAAAATGCAGTGTATTCTAAAAAATGTATGCAAAATTGTTTGATACGTGAGTGAAAAAGAAAAACAAATGAAAATCTAGACAGAAATCTAGAAGTTAGATTTACAGGAGATGAATTTGAAAGTTTAACAAGTTGTCTTTCATGATTTTTTATGATGGCCTATTAAGGGATCTGAGAAAATCTATATCAAATCTCTGCAAGATTTACTGCTCTGAGGTTATAATAAGGAAGGTCTACAAAACAGTTTGGGAAAATTTTTGAATAATATAGAGAATCACAGTGTAATCATATTACAGATCAAAATATGAAATAAAAATAATTTTACAACATTGTAAAGGTAGATAACACATCCTTAATGTGCCTGAAGTAAGGGACTGAAGAGAAAGGTAGCGATCTAGTATGAGATTTATCTGAACTATTACACACTCTCTCTTCTCTAGTATCTGGAAATGCATGTACATTTTACTCCTAGCAAAGTTCCTACTACTAGCCTGCAAATGCATTGGAATATATATATCATCTTAGGTTTTATTCCTTCAGTCCCTAAGTTTACCCAGATTCTGCCATGCGATTTTTTATCTCATTCCATATTACTGATCTGTCCCATCTTTGCATTATCAATACATTTCATTAGCACATTCTATGCCCCCAAAGGACGTTTTTTTTTTGCCTTTGGGTGCATAGTCCCTAGTGAAAACACTAAAATTTTCCAAAAATGGACTATGCAGAACTGCACACGGAATCCACCAATACCCACTTTCGTCACAACCTGTTTAATCTCTTTTTTGATCAGGTCCTTATTCACTTTACAGTCCAGCTTCTGTTCTCCATTTTCTCCATTTTAATCAGTCATCTTCCATGGGACAAAATTCTGAAAACCAGAGACTTTATTTCTGTCTTGTTTTCTTTGTAAAGTAAATAACTTATCTGTCAAAGAATGACACCAAGATCATTGCCATGTTCTTTTTCTGAAAAATGTATGTAGCTTTTATTCTCATTTACGTTTTTTTATGGAAATGCATCATGAAAGACTATAACAATAAAGTATAAAGAGAGGAATTCAGAATCTGTTTGAAGAAATAAGATATTTACATGTAGATAAGTGATTCTCCACAAACCTCATTCTAGCTTTTGTGGACCATTCCACATCATGGAATTCTTTTGGGAATTCACTGAAACAATATGTCATGAAACCTGACTTCAGTGGATTTTTTTTTCAGAGGACAGCAGGTAGTAAACAAGCTTTTTTGAAGGACTAATTTCAGAGCTGACTCTGCCTGTTGGCAAACTGGATTAAACTAGTGGTATCTGGAGACATGTTAATGAATTTCAGATTAACACAAGTGCTAAACCTAATGCCGTAATTAAGAAAGGCCTGTCAATCACTGTCTCTTTTGCATTGGCACAATTTATTTTGTAGATTTCTAAAGCAGCATTATCAGTTAGTGAGGACTGCAATTAATAGCTAAATGCATCCTAAAAGAGCAGTTCACAGGAAGGAGAAAAATGACTGTAAGAGAAGAGTTATATAGTCCATTCATTGTGGATATCCTAAGGTTATATAATTTTGAGTGCAATTTTCTACACTGCGTGTCCACTGTCATTCGTGAAAGCAGGTTTTCCAAAAAGTGGCACTTCTCAAAAAAACTCTATTTTTAATTAAAATGACTTTTATTAATTTCTGGCAATATTCACTGCATTATCAAGAATTATCTATAACAGACAAGATCTGCGGAACTGCAATAAAGGTTTTCACTCTCCCCATGCGATATACATTCTTTTCATAATGTCCTTGGATCTGTTACATGTACTGTATTGTTTGCTTCTTTTTCTGTTGCATCAGCTGCAACAGCAAGCGTCATTGTAAGCTTCATTTGTTTGTGGTAATATCTACATTTGTATGCTTCAAAATTTAGAAGAAAAACTACCTATTCATTTCTAATTATATTCTAGAGCTACATTTTTACAGAGAGATGAAAAGATTTGTTTCTATTTACACATATCTTCAGCTATTCAATTTATTATTCAATCTTATTTCTAAAGAGAAAACATTATACATTTCTATGCCAGAATAAGCATAAGACTCATCAAAAGAGTGTCTGACTACAGGTATAACTTCTTAAATGCCTGAGTCTTTGTATCTGCCCGACACACAGCTATCGAAAGCTGAGGTCCTGAAACTTTTCCGCTGGGCTGATAGCAATTAATAGTGTGGATGTTTCATGGGTCATCTTTCTTTCTCATTTGGGATTGTGTAGTCTGCATTGCACAGATATACACAGACAATACATGCATGGAATTATAATATCCCTTTGCATTTAGAGATGAGGCTCATGAAACATAATAGGTTGATTTTTCAGACATTCCTCATTTGATATTTAATAGTGGGAAATGAGGCAGCAAAGATGTCTCTCTGCAGCTGTTTTACAGCTGTCCTGGCTTGGTGATGCAGCCAAATGGCTGAAATTATTAATGTCATTGTCACTGATCATTTGCAACTTTCTGAAAGTCTGGGATCACTAGACCTCAGGAAGGGGGTTGCTACTCACAAAGTCACAGAACGGTTGAGGCTGACCCTCTGGAGATGTCCAGTCCAACCCCCTCTGCTCAGAGTAGACTGACACACAGCAGCAGGTTGCTCAGGTCTGCATCCAGCTGAATATCTCCAGGAATGGAGAGTCCACAACTTCTCAGGACAACCTATTCCACTGTTTGGCTGCTTGTTCACTAAAACAGTTTTTCTTATGCTTAAACAGAATTTTCTGCGGTTTTGTATATGCTCACTGCTTCTTGTCCTGTCACCGGACATGGTTGAGAAGAGTCTGGCTCCATCTTCTTTATTTCCTTCCATCAGATAATTGATACACACTGAGAAGATCCCTCTCTCAAGCCTTCCTTTCTCCAAGCTGATAATTTCCAGCTCTCTCAGCTTCTCCTTGTATGACAGATGTTCCAATCCCTTAATTATCTTTGTGACCCTTTGCTGGACTCTCTCACAGTATCACAGTGTGTTTGGGATTGGAAGGGACCTCAAAAGATCATCTAGTCCAATCCCCCTGCTGGAGCAGGAACGCCTAGGTGAGGTCGCACAGGAACATGTCCAGGTGGGTTTTGAATGTCTCCAGAGAAGGAGACTCCACAACCTCCCTGGGCAGCCTGTTCCAGTGCTCTGTCACCCTTACTGAGAAGTTTTTTCTCAAATTTAAGCGGAACCTCTTGTGTTCCAGCTTAATCCCATTACCCCTCCAGTATGTCCATGTCCCTCTTTTACTGGGAAGCCCAGAAGTGGACATAGTGCTCCAGCTATGGTCTCACCAGGGCTCAGGTGAGGAAAAATATCATCCCCTCAACCTCCTGCTGAGAGTCAATATCTCACCTACTACCGGCACACTAACCCTGTTCTGTAGTTGTCCATCGGAGAAGGAGCTTTTCTCCTGCGATTATAAGTCTCAGGCTTTAACATCCCAGGAGCCTCCCTTTCTGAACCCACTAAGGACAGACTCTTCTTGCACCTCCTAGAGCACATCTCCTCTATTTGGTGATGTGGATGCTCCCCAGTACACACCTCCTGCAAACAAGGAGCCAGTCATCCCCCAGCCCCAGCCTCGGGCCTGCAGAGATGCGCCCTCCCTTGGGAGGGTGTGCTGGGGTAGTTACTCAGGTGTGTACTGGGGACACACTCTGCTGCACACCACCATGACTGCTGAGCACATGAACATTTCCCTCAGTAGCAGGGTTTCTAGCCAGCTTTTGTGCATCCTCTGCAGAAACTGCTTCTCTGGGAACTGCACCCTGAGCTGACCCTCATATGCACCTTTCCCAGCACCTGCTGAATGGGTGCTTGACTCTCCCTGCTCAGAGTCAGCTCCAACCTCAAAGGACGCTTTGATCAGGAACAGCTTCGTTAGAAGCTGCTGGAAGTCATGGCCCCCTGCAGCTGCCTTTTTCCAGACAGCAGGCACCCTGCCGCTCCTCCTGGAGTTTTGAGGAGTCTCCAGCCATGACAGAAGGAGTTCACAGATCTACAAGAACAACCCAGAAAACACACAGCAAGCTGCTGCGTATGCTGCCTGCCTCTGTTAACTTTGTTCTGCCATGACATTCCTGTTCCTTTAACTTTTTTTAATAGAAGAAAAAAGATCTACATTCCTATTTGTATCTGGTTGAAGGTTCTTCTATGTTGCTGCAATATTTATTAGAGTTTGGCATGCATTTTAAGATGATCTGGTAAATATTACCTCAAGGAACTGCAGAACAATGTTAAATGGACTTTTATTTACATGGAATCAAATTAGTTCTTTCTTCTTCAGGATCAGTAGTACCTTTGTTGATAAAGCTAGAAGTCTTATTCTACAGGAACAATCAGGTAATACATGTAAACATAATCAGATTTTCACCTATGATAAGTTCCTGATGAATTGTTGAGACACAGTGATACTGGTATACATATCATTGTTGTGCAGTCCTTGAACGTTACAATGTTATCATGGTAATTTATTTCACCTGATAAATCTTCTAGTGGTCTCAGAGGAAAATGAATTTCAAACTTTTCTTATGATATATCAAATAATATTAAGTCAGATTTCAAGATCAAGGTTATAACCTTTCATTCAAGCAAGCACATAAGAATCTCTTTAAGGCATAAAATTGCAGTTAACGAGCAAGCCATCTATTTATTCCCTGCATTTAGTGACACTGTCTGTGTAATGTTATGCATGTGCCTAACTGCTTTGTTAGTGGTCACCTTAATGGAATTGTAAGTAGTACTCAGCTGGCAGAAATATAATCAAGATTAAGTGTAATAATAACTACTCTTGCAAACAAACAGAAATAATTTTGACAATATGAGAAGCTTCCTGGAAGTAATGATCTGAATATCTTTTATTTCAGGAAGACTTAAGTGACAAAAGTTGTATGTATAAACAATAAAAAAGGGATATAAGTGCTAGAGATCATTACACAATTTCTGTTGACAAACCTGATTTTTTTAAGTGTTATCTGTTCCATATTTATAACTGTAGAACTTGATACAGGATTCAAGTTATGCCCTTTTATTAATATGCTTGAAGAAATAGGGTTCTGAAGTGCCAGGTGCTGGTAACTAAACAGAATTGTACCTGTTAAGGTACAGTGAGGTTTTTGTAGTCAGAACCAGCAAAAGGATGGGGCATGACTAAAGACCTCAATGAAAGAAGGGAGATGAATAACAGCAGCTGTAAATCAGTGCCTCTGCTTTGAGCAGCCCACCTTACAGCTCGCACCCACTGTACCTCTGGCACTAGTAGTGCAGTGAAGATGTGACAGTTTCAGAGCTTCTTGGATATTTTGTCAGTCACCATTATCTGAAGGCTTGAGGACTTCATCTTCTGAAAGAGATGGATATGGGCTCTGTTGTTGGAATGGAGAACATCAAAGTGGTATCTTCTACATAAGGCTCAATATTTGCTCTGGTTGTATAAATACTTAATAACAACATTAATGGAGAAGTCATTTAAAACCCATTAAAAAAAAAAAAAAGACATATGAGAAAAAAAGGACATAATTTAAGTAAAAATTCAAATTAATGTCAGATGTGTGCTTTTTAGCCCTAAGTTCTAATGCAAAACTAAAACACTACTTGTGCAGACTTACATATTTCCCTTGAGATCACCACAGACATAGAGGTGTTTGAGTTAGCACTGTGATTATGACTGAAATCACAGAATCAATTTTAAAACTTGTCAGACAGGTTTCTGCAGGTTGTGATGTGAAAAGTGGAACGCTTCTGCTTCCATTCCAGATATGTAATATTGTATGTCTTCAAATATTTAAAAATGAAAACTGTTTGTTTGGTTTTGTTGTTTGTTTGTCAGTTTTTAATGGAATCAGCACTATAGTACATTAAGCTGCAATGTGTAAATGTAAGTCTAAAGAATGACGTTTTAACTGCCTATCAGTTTTATTCTTTAGTAGAAACCTGTTATATGTGATTTTAGAGTCACATTGTTACCCCTCATATCTATATTTAACATGCAGGTACTCATTTAATTATTCTCATAGATTCAGACCTTGAGTAAATACTCTGGTCAAGTTTCATCAAATGTCAAACATACGTGATAGTTTTACAGATAGTTCTTGAAAGTAGGTTACCATATATTGTACACTATAACTTATTCCATAAGCTTCTACTTGTGTAGTGATGGATAATTACCAATCAGTGTAGGATCACAAAAATAATATAAAGTACACTTGAAAGTGATTTTGAAAAGTTCAGTTCTATCCTACTGCCAAAGTCAGGATAAACCATACTGTTGTGTCTGCTGACAGATGCTTGTCCAGCCTGTTCTTGAAAAAAACTGCTAGAAAGATTTCACAGCCCTTGCAGGCAATGCATTGCTTCACTGCCTTCTGCTAGAGAGTTTTTCCTCAAGTTTAACTTGAATCCTCATTCTTGCAAATGAAAGTGGTTATTCCACGTCTTGGAATAATGATCTTAAATTTTCAGTTTATTTTAAACTGACATCCACGGTGGACAACAGTAAGGGGTTTTTGCTTTCTTACTATTCCTGCCTTTTGAATTTTTTCAATATTACCATATTGCCCCTCAGTCTTTTCTTCTCTGGACTAAACAGAACTGGTTCCTTCAACCACTTACTGTAGGTTTTGTTTTCTTAATCTCTCCTCTGAAGCTTCTTTTTGTTGTTCCATATCCTTCCTAAAATAGTGTTCTCAAAATTAGATACAGTATTCCAGCTAAGGCCATGCTAGTGTTGAATGGGATGGAAGAGTGCTCCCCCACATTTGACAGAAAATAATCTCTTTATACAGCTGAAAATGATGTTTTTGCATAAAATATTGTCATGTTCAGCCTGTGCTGGTTAGAGCCACTGGTATTAATGAGATACTGTTGCTCTCTACTAGTCATTCCCATTCCACAATGATGTGGTTAATTCTTCTGCCATGAAATGTAGATCTTGTCCTTATTTGTACTAAATTTACTTCAGTCTTCCTCAATTTGTTGAGATCACTTTGATCCAATATGTTTGCAGCTCTCTCAGCACGGTGTCATCTTTCAGATGACCATACATTTGATTTCTTTATCTAGATTGCTAAAGAAAATAATGAATATGCTCAGACACCTGCAGAACAATACTGCAAACTCCTGTCCTGCCTGACAGTGAACTGTTAATAACTATATCCAGTATTTATTCCATCCAGGAAGAGTTTCCCTAGTTTGCTTATCAAAATGCCATGTGAAGACCATTAGGCGGCTTTTTGAAGTGAAGGTAGATGACAATGTGACTGCTCTTCCTCTATTCAAGAAGCCTATTATGCTATCATGGAAAAAAAAAAAAAAAACACCTATTATTTTGACATGGCTTATTCTTGATCAATCCACTGTCAGTGTTACTTACCTTCATATATTTCTTATCTAGTAACTGTTCAGAGAGCATTTGATTATTTTTTCTGACACTTTTTAGGAACTGAAATGGACCTAATTGGCCTTGAATTTTGTGGCTTTTCTCTCCTTCTCCTACTTTAAAACCGTATTTATCTCATTCCACTTTCTTTGAATTTTATCTTCCCTCAGTCCTTATGAAAAATATAGTCTTTTAAAAAGGATAAGTGTCATTTATTAAAATTTGTTAAGATCTTGAAAATCTGTGAGAGCAGAAATTGTTTAGAATACATTAATTACAGTGTAATTGTGTACTCTAAATTCTGGCTTTTAGAAATGTGGATAATCATGGTAGTATGGACTAATTCATTATACTATATAGCACATTGCTATATATGATAAATTATTTTTTTTAAAACAATTTTATGGAGGAAGTAGTCTCTAAAATTAAATCTTTTGACAGCATTTGAAGAACAAACTGAAAATAGTAAATGTATTTATCAGTAATTAAAACACAAAAAAAGGCAAGGTTTATAACAGTCATCCTGAAAGTACAGTGAGTTAGCAAATGGATGAAATGATTGACATCTGTCCAGGGCAGTCTTCCTGCATCTCTACAGTGTCAGGTCTCTTCAGGTAACTTTTAAAATCTGTTCAATAAAATCTTTCAGTTGGATGTTACAATAAATAAAAAATGAAATTTCAACCACAATTTTCTTTCCTTGTTGTGGAATCTAACTCCTTTTCAACTGTGATGTTGAATGAAATTTTGAGGTAAAATTATTATAATGAATCACAGTGTGAATGCATTACATTAAAGATCTGTATAGTTTATGTATAAAAACAATCAACCACCAAACCACAAAAATAACAACCAAAAAAAACCCCAAACCCCACAGAAAACCAAACCAAACGAAAAACCAAACCATCCTATATAATTAATAGTTCTTTATTCTGAATCTCATTTCATTCTAAATTGCCTTATTGCTTCCTCTTCGCTATTATAAGTCCTGCATTGGTAACTTCTTTTTTTTTTTTTTTTTGCTTGTTTCATCTGATTGGAATAGAGAAAATGAAATGAGAAAAGAAAAAAAAAAAATTATTATGTTCACCTTTATAATCAATTGGTGAGATTAAATCATTAAAACCAATACCCTTGTTATGACCACTTTATGTTACATACGTGGAACTTTTCACAGAATCACAGAATCGACTGGGTTGGAAAAGACCTCAGAGATCATCGAGTCCAACCCTTGGTCCAACTCTAGTCCGTTTACTAGATCATGGCACTAAGTGCCATGTCCAATCTCAGTTTAAAAACCTCCAGGGACGGGGAGTCCACCACCTCCCTGGGCAGGCCATTCCAATGCCTGACCACTCTCTCTGTAAAGAATTTCTTTCTAATATCCAGCCTAAATTTCCCCTGGCAGAGTTTAAGCCCATGCCCCCTTGTCCTATTGCTAACTGCCTGGGAGAAGAGACCAATCCCCACCTGGCTATAACTTCCCTTCAGGTAGTTATAGAGAGTGATGAGGTCACCTCTAAGCCTCCTCTTCTCTAGACTAAACAACCCCAGCTCTCTCAGCCTCTCCCCATAGGTCCTATGTTCAATGTTCTTATGTTTTCTGGCATGGGAATTTTAATGTAGCAGACCAAACTCTAAATGTGCATGTCCGTTTGTGAAAAAGAAGGATTTGGGAAGGGGAAGTGAATTATATTAGTCCATCATTTTAACAAAATTCACGATAACTGAAGACAGATAAGTACTTCTGTTCATAGTGGCATTTCCATCTATCTAGGTTATGCTTGACTGGCATTTCTGGTGAACACATAACATCTGAACTTTTGGAAAGTTTGCAATGTGGATTATTATGACTGAGTTCTTTGTGAAACCTTCCGTGAGAAATGTTTGCTACACTGTCACCCTGATATTACTAATGCACTAGCAACTACAATTCAGAACCCTTGCAATCTGCAGTAGATTGTCTTCAAATACTCTGTAGTTCTGTATCTTATTTTCTTCCTGACAATTTTCTCTGAAAGTTATAAACCTTCTATCTTTGCTAAGGAAGAATTAAAAATAAAACAACAACAAAGAAATGAAACCTGGTTTAATTGCAGGGTTGAAAATTGCTTCAGATAGTTTTTGGAGCAGCAATTTATTCTTAGGTGGACATTTTAAGAGGGTTTGCTTGTATATTTTAAGACTTTTTGGCAGAACTTATTAAAATAAAGTAACATACTGAATTCCTGTAGGAAGCACTTTAGAACAGGTACACTTTTATTGTTGGGCTGCTATCACCATTAATAATTTTCTTAACTGCCTTTTTATGCTCTGCATTTTCACAGGATTTACTGCATTTGTACTCCTATAATACTAGTTTGCTGAAGATAGAAATAGATAAGATTTGTAAGGCTTGTGTCTCAAGTAAAAATTAAAATGCACTCATCACTTATCACCAAAATCACAGGTGTGAGAGGTAGGCCTGCTGGTTACTTATATGTGTTACAGTAGTAAAAACCAATCCTATATTGTCAATTGTTTAGATTTTTTTTTTCATACTATATATATATATATATATATGTATATATACATACTATATGTAAAAGTGATCTGGAAAAAAAATGTTGGGGGGGATTAGGATCATGTGTTCAGTGTGTATGCCAGGGCTTAATCTCCCTAAAGGTTTAAAAACCAGTAATATTATCCAAATCCATTTTCTGCTAAAGCTAACAAATAAACAAGAGTGAATGCACCCACACCTTCAAGAGGAGGAATAACCCTGTTTTTCCAATAACAAATGTCTTTGCATACTAATATGAAGACAATGGCCAGCCTGCTGGAGGTGAGGAGAGACTGGCATCAATGTGTGTTTGAGTGTTGCTGGGACTCCAGTGCAGGAGGTTCCTAATTCTAGTATCACCACTCTCAGACTCACACTTGCCAGGCATGGACTGAAGAGTTTTTTTACACCTAACTCACACTAAATGGCAGCCTCTTGTAAATGTGTGTAGAACAAGAGCAACATCAACACTGAGTCAGCATCACGGCTATTTTTAAAAGGCAGTTTCAGTCTGCTCTCACTGACATGTCTTGTTCTTTCATTGCCTTGAAAACTATTTCTCAATAAATGTTCAGGTCTGCCTTATGCTTCTTTACCAAACCAGTATTGTCTCTTGTTTCTTTCTTTATCGCTAGTCAAAACAATCTTGTCCTTTGAATGGATTAAGAGCTAGCTGATTCAGCTGGAGCTTTTGAGAGGAAACAAAAATATCCATAAACCCTAATACTCTAATTATACACCACATAAAGAGGGCTGTATTGATACCACAACATTTCCACTGATCTCTCTGTTTTACCTCCTGGGTAGTGTTTTATTTGAAGAATAAACAAACTCAAAACTTCCAGTCTTTTTGAGCTTTATTATTATCCTGAGAATAATGAGATATGGTAGGCCCGTAGAAACCAAAGCTATTGGTGTATTAAGATATCATTGTAGCTAATATATTTTGAAAATAACTCATTAATTAGATGTGACTGGTGCAATACAGGGTCTCAAACAGACAGAGATGAATAAGGACCTTAAGGTTCCTGTCTCAGAAATGGGTTTTTCTTCATTTTACAAGGCCTTTCAGTTTTTAGGGATACAATAGCACCCCTTGCCTAACCTTGCTATGAAAACATAAGTTCCGTTTCCCCAGGATGTTTTGAGATAGTTATGGTTTTCAAGTGGGATATGTAGGGGAGGCTGAGAGAACACTGACAAAATCCTTTTCTACTTCAAAATGTTAATTTCTGGAAACAAACTCTTGTGGAAGTGAAGCTGATTTGACCACACTTTCATCATCGAACCTTCATGTGAACACTTCACAGTGAATGGAGGTGGATAAAAATAAAAGAAGGAGGGATAGGAAAAAACATGAAGAAGAAATAAACAGTAACTTTTTGACTGGAATATGTGATACTCTTGTTGAGGGAAAGGACTTGAACTGGTGATATATTGTGATACCCTAACATTTGGGCTGTCTATCTTGCTTTTCCTAAAAAATCCACAACTCCTTAAAATTGGTTCCATTTTGTGATTGATATAATGCTGGAATCTAAAATGCTTTCATAAAACTGATCTCATTTTGGTCAGATCTACTGTCAGAGATGTAAATCCTCAATGTTGTAGTATAGACTATGCTGAGGTCAGTGCAGCATCAGAGCAATCTTAATTTAATTAGCCATTTACACAGTATTTGATAGATTTGGTCTTATTCAT
This sequence comes from Columba livia, assembly GCF_036013475.1. Taxonomy (NCBI): domain Eukaryota; kingdom Metazoa; phylum Chordata; class Aves; order Columbiformes; family Columbidae; genus Columba; species Columba livia. The sequence continues at coordinate 189,497,797 of NC_088602.1, read as the reverse complement.
TATGTAAAAATTTTGAAGGGAAACACAAAATATATTTTGTGATGGGGAGCTGAGATAGAGTTAATGCAAAGCCCCTGCTACAGTTATCTGGCTTGCTGTATCTTGTTGAGATGCCTCATATCATTTATGTCACACTGCATAAAAGAACGGCAATGATATAAATGGATATCATCATCTTCAGTTCAGAAATTCAACATGATGGGAAATGTCTAAAATAATCTAGGGGTAGGGGGAATCAATCATTTTGCTCCTAGTTAAAAAGCAGCCTCACTGCTTTTGTATGAGGTTTGTGGATTGGCCAAGCACTCCATTAACATTTTAATGCTTATGTGTGCCTGATATTATGCTAGCACAATTCTGTACTTTTTATAATATATTTATAATTTCTTCTGCTGTCTTTAAGAACATTTAGATCCAAATTATCATCCATCCACATAGGGCTGTGCATTTGTACACTATTTGCATACTAGAAATCTCCATTTTTGCAATGATATTAATACTTAGAAGCAAAAAATTGCCTCTCAGGGTGCAACTGGTATTTGCAGATCAAACAGGAAACCCAGCTTTGGCAGTAATTTATAAAATTAGTTATTGTGTTGTGTGGTCTTTTGGCCTTGATTTGTATGGGCTGCCTCTTCAGTTTCTCTGTAACTGCCTCTTTTTCCTTAGAAGTGCATATCCAGTTTATTTGCATTTCCAGAATTCACACTTGAGAATTGATGTGCTTTGCTCAGGGATAATGACACACACATAAGTTTGCAGGTGCTTGTAAATACTTTATGTTTGCATATGTGCATCCCATAAGATCTGTGTTCTTAAACAGAGAGATTGTTTTTTGAGCAATCTTTGTCTTTAGAGGTGTTTAGCAACAAATGAGTAACTGCACTTGCTATGTGGGAAATCAAGAGATTTTCCCCATAGTCATCATGGGTTATAAGGATTTGTAGATGCAGTAATGAAGAAATGAAGTTTTTATTATTCATTTAACTGATGTGTTTCCAAACTAAATATGTACATGTCACTTAACTTTTGTCCTGGGGTTGAAAAGCATGTATCTGGCTTAATTCTGAATCTAAATGCAAGTCTAATCTTGAAGTGATATTATTCAAGTAAGGAGTGGGATCCAAGTCTTCAGAATGTCATATGTATTCCATCTGACCATTTATCTTCAAGAGACATTAAATTCATTGCATTTGTTTCAATTTATCTTATTCTGCTTCTTGTTTGAGGAAGCCCTTGGGCAGAAATTGTGTGTTGTCAAGGCACAGAGCTAATTAATGTCATTAATTCACCACTGAGAATATAAAATCCCAGTGTCACAGATAGGAAAAGGGATGTCACTAGAGTAATTACTAAATATTTTAAAAACCAAACAGAAAGCTGTAATAACCATTGATTGCATAGATATCATAAGTAATGAAGAAAGAGATATTAGGATAAACTCATACTAGGGATGTCAATGAAGATAATTTTATGAATGATTCACCATCTGGGACTGAGGTTTAAATTCTCTAAATTAGAAATCTCTGAAGAAAACTCCGCTGCTGTACATTTTACTTAAATTTTCTCACTCATGAGATTGTGTTTTACCTCAGCAGCTGCTTCTTTTAAAGTTACACCCATGTTTTACTAACATATGTTGGCATGATAGTATGTTACTATAAAGTCTTGCTGCTGGCTTAGTGAGGTCACTCTTGGAGTGAGCAGTTCAGAGCAGAGGTGTGAAATAGCTGCTGGTACTGACAACTCGGTCAATGGGCTTTGTTTAAACTGAGGTGGAAGTGAAAATGTGTGTAGACTTGCTTCTGAGCTGACACCAGCATAAATCAAAAATATAGTTATTGCAATCAATATGGTTCTACCAACATATTGTCAGAGTTGTTCCTTGTTACAGAATTGTAATGCCTGACCTTGTCCTATTTCTGCCTGCGGTTTCAGTGAGAATGATGCTTGCACAGACCTAATTCACCAGGTTTCTGCCTGATCTATTTATATACTGTTTATGTGGTTACATTTTATTAAAGACTGCCAAGGTCTCCAAGATACACACTTCTACGGAGAAAGGTGCTATAATTAATTTACTTTCTTCATCTCTGTGATGTTATAAAAGCTCATAAAATAAGTGGATATTTTTTTCTTAGCGATGAGCAGCTTGGATACAGAAATGTCCAGATTTTAATGCAATAACTGTAAATCGGCTGTGGTCTCTGATATGCTAATTAATGATGGTTTTAATTGACACAATTTTTACTCATAGTGATAAAAATTTTAATGACTTAAGATCATATTTTGGACACCAACTCAATAAATGTATAGTGTGTTAAATTCTGGAAGTCCTTTGGAAAAAGTAGTTGCCCTGTGATTAATTTATTTCACTGTTCTGTAGACTTGGTGATGAAGTGGAAAATTACTTGCAAACCATACTTAGTTCTTTTAAAGTTATGACACTTCCCCTGAAAATGTGAGGTTTGATATAGTTTCTGGGCACCACAATGAATTTAAAACTATGGCAATAAGAAGTCAGAGTCCTCTTATTTTGGTTCGCCTGTTTCCTCCTGACCCTGTCCTAATAGAATCCTGTTTTCTGAAAACCGCTTCTTTGCCCAAATAATACCTTGAAAGACACTAAAATCAACATCAATACTTGCTGTTGTGTTTTCTTCCTGTCTTCTATAGTAATGATGTCTTTATCTGAATTTTGTCTCCTGCTCATAAACTAATGTGTACTTTGGCTACACTGCTTTCCCAAAGGCTGGAAATAAGACATCCTGGGAATTTTTAAAGAATGTTAGGTTAATACAGATAATATTTACACTGGCAATTGTCATACAGTTTCTTTATGGGTTGCTATTCTGCTTTGGCTCATTCATCTACTGCTATCCAAGCCAGTATCAAACACAGAGGACTGAAATTTTCTGTTATTAAAACAAATGTTTATGTGGATATTATATCTATGCAGTGGTTATTTGCCCATATGTTCTAAATGTGAAATAAAATTGAAATGGTAAACTTCTGGTTAATGTCTATGCTACTATAAATGACTTTTTCCTTTACCATGTTTAAATACTAGTGTCAGAAAATAGAGTGAGATGAATCCTCAAGAGGTTGTTTAGTCCATTCTTCTACTATTGGGCAGGAGAAATGTGTTTAAAAATCTAACTATTCCACAGCCTTTCCCAAGTAGTTAACTTTTTAATTAACCAATATCACAACATGTTTATAAACAATCCCTCTGTTTTCTCTCAGCCTACCTTACAACCTTTTACTACTCAAGTCAGATGAACTAGTACCTGAAAAAATAGGTATTACTCTGGTCAGAATTAGGTCATGTCTTTTTGATAAAGATATTTAAGTTACTTCCCCTGAAAACTCTGGCAACATGATATTATTGAATTTTTAACTCTTTGACCTTGTTTCACAAGCCCACTGTGGCATTACTGTCATATGGATGTAGAATCTTTTATCACTACTAGCCAGGAGAACAGTGTTAGAGGTACACTTAAGATACAGCCTTTAAAATTTGCTCTTGCATGGAAAATGTTTGAGCCACACTTAGTTTCCTATTATCCTAAGCAGAGAAACTATGAGAGATGTTCAGACATAAAAGTATTAATCAAAATGAGCAAAAATGGGAAGAAAGAAGTGCAAGGAAGAATTAAGAACTGACAACTGAAATAAATTTTTAACTTAAGTTTGGGAGGTCAAACTATATCTTCTTAGATACCACATCAGAACACGTAATTGAAATGCACTGACATTTTCATTTTAGATAGAAATATAAGCTTGTTAATAGTTCTGGTTAAGTGAGCTCAGAAGATAAAACTGCAGCATTCCTCATTTGCTGGATTCAGATTACGTTATGTTATACTCAACACTAACAATTCAGTTAAGACTGAATTCAATTGAGACAATTCTGTTATGTGCCACTAGCTTTACAAAATTAAATAAATAAATAAATTAAACAAAACAAACAAATTAATACAACCAAACAAGCAAATAAAAAATCAAACAGAAGTAAATATATGTTCTGATACATTGATCAAGGAGGTTCCAAAACCACAGCATTGTTCTTTCTTAAAGCTGCACTGGTTTCCTTCCGGGATGCTTGTGTCAAAGTTAATGGAATTCCATCCTACGAGACTGCTATGCTGATGTTCTTGACCTCTCTCCTATTTTAGCAAGTGTTCTCATGTGCCTTTACAGAATTGGATGATGAAAAAAAACAGTTAGAGAAGCCTCTAGAGAAACAGAGGAAGCATTAGTGTATAGTTCTGTTGACATTGTTTCATTGCTTGCTTAAACACTTGGGTTTATTATAGAATTAAATCTGTTATTGATCCTGTTTAAGAAATATACAGTTATGTTATGCTTGATTTTTTCCAGGTCTGCTAAATGGTTGGTATAAAATACATGTTCATCTAGGATGTTGTAGTGATTTAAGACCTAATTATTTAGTTATACTCCTACAATCAGAGTTCAATAAAGTGATCAATTTTATAGCCCTTTTTTATAAAGATGACTTCCAATGTGGAATAATCTCATAAAATTATTTGGCAATAACACTTTCCAGCTAAATCAATGTCAATAGTGCCTGGTTGGTGTAATGTTTCTTACCAAAATTAATGGAGCATACTTTTCTTACTCACTTGTGCTTAGTGTATGTTTCAGACTGATTTCTTTGTGTTTGTACAGATCCACCCACCATATTTTATAAACACATCTATTTATAATAATTTATTATACATCATATACATATACATATACATATACATATACATATACATATACATATACATATACATATACATATACATATACATATACATATACATATACATATACATATACATATACATATACATATACATATACATATACAACGTGGCAGTTCATTGTGATTTCAGAGCTGTAGAAAATAAGTTTCCTTCATTTCTTGCACAGATTTGGAATCTGAATCCCATTGAATAGCCTGGAAACTCTTACCTTTAGATTATTTTTTAAAGTTCAGAAATTATATGAGAATATTATCCATATATTTTTTCTTAAACGCACAACAAGGAAAAGTATCCTGTCAATCTGCTGAATGGCAGCTCTGAGGTTGGGACTGCTATTTGCTGTTAAAACAGATCAGAAAACATGCACTCCTGAAATACTGTGATGTAAGGTTGCTTGAAAGGCCTTGGGAGCAAACCTTTGCTTGGATCCTAAAGGAATTAGGATGCTGTTGCCTTCTTAGTAAGTTATTACAAATGTTTAAGTTATTGTCTTTTTAGGGAAGATATTTTCAGTCCACCTGGAGAAAACAGATAAAGTTATACCCATTAGAGCAGTACCCCAGTCCAGACTTTCATGTTCAGTGGGCCTGATTTTCATATTTATTACTGCTTTTTATCCAGGAAATCCATAATTCTTAAAACACTGAGAAACACTATATCAAGAGCAAAGTGCAACTTGGCATTTTAATTAATGATGGGCTAAACCAGATCTTGAACATATGTATATAATCTCAAAGTGAAACCTGATTTTAATATACAGATGTGTACAGTAGAAATACATGGGTGTTGAATCATGGACGTGTGGCCGCTGGTCCAGTTGGATGAAACAAAAGTAGGGACGATGAGTGAAACACCTGCTGTTGGACAGAACATCAACTGTCAATTATATTGGCAATAACAACTGCCTGAGAGCTTGCTGGCAGTGCTGGATTGCTCAGATAATAAATTTTCTATACCAAATGAAATACCATAAAGTCTGGACATGCAGTGCTACATTCATTTGAATACCCTGTCCCTTTTCCTTTTAGCATCTGCAGCTTTTCATATCTATATTGAAAAACGCAGCACTAAGAGTTTTTACTTACTATTAGCTTTGTCATCAAGCAAGTTTACCTTTTGATACACAAATATGTACTTGGGCCCAAAATGTCCCTTCTTCTCTTGAAATATAGCTTTGGTTTTCAGCAGCAGTGTAAATATCTGAGGGGAATCCACTGAACTGAAAAGGAAAAATTGATGGAAACAATGACATTGGGATTTTCCATTAATGATTACTCAGACTTGCAGTTTTCATGTTGCGGTAGCTACTGCTATAGATGATGAAGGAAAATATTTAGCTGATAAGGAAGATCAGCACATCTGTTCAATTCAAAATACACTGGAAATTACATCCTCTGAAAAGAAAACAGAAGATATCATAATACGTTTGAACCTTTTCTTCATGAATGAAAGATCTTCATCTGCAGAAAAGAAAATGAATCTGAATAATTCAAATTGGGTGTTTATTTCAAAAGTGTGTTATGAATAATTTTTATAATTTTCAGTTAGTTTTGTTTTGTGTAGAGAAAAGTATCTATGAGGTAGGGCTAAAGAACTTTTTTTTTTTTTTTTTTTTTACTTTTCATTACTAACATCACTAAACATTTAAGGCATGGATTTTGTTTCACCTAACTTTGTGTAAAACCAGACATTTAGTTGAATTTAGCCATTTAGACTCCTTCTACAGTTTATAAAAAATCTGGGAATCATGAGAGGGGTGATTCACTCAGTTGTATCAAAAACCAGCTTTAGAATAAGATGAATCACACTATCTCTTTCCACTTACTGTATAATGTAAAATAGCTAAGTGAAATATGATTAATTCTATCCATGCTGAGTCCATGCACTCTCAAATAGTTAATCATATACCATACAATTAAAAATGCCTCTTCTAGAGCACAACAGGCACATACATGAGGCAGTTTTCTTCAAGTGGGCTTTCCTTTGTTATTTCTAACCTTGTCTGTAATGTATATGATTCTTTTAACCAATGATCGTTAAGAACTGATCTTGTTTGCTTTTTCTGGACAACTGAATGAGTCAGTAGATTATACTTTATCTTTCCTATTATTTTAATTTTTTTTCATTTAAAAATTCTTCACTGACTGTTATTAAACTTCCCCTAGGCTTGGAAGCTTATAACACTTTTTAATGAGCTGATGTCTGAACTTCTCATGATATACTAATAGTCTAATAATATGGGTATATGGAACACCATGTATTTGATGATCTTAAATATGACTCTGAATGATACAAACATTATATTATCTGGCTGAATAAAATGTTTTATTATATTGACACTTCCCTATTTCAAGTACAGATAAAGCACGTAAAGCAAAGTTAGTTAGTATTTCTCACAGATTAGTGATTTCACAGGAAAATCCAAAAATTAGGGCAAATATAATCATGCTTGAGAGAATTTTTGGTTATGGTCTAACAGAATGAAAAGTACCTAAGTGGTCACTCTGGGCATTGAACAGCATATCTATATTTGCTCACTTTCAGTTATTGCTCCCATATTATGCATCAGTGGAATCATTACATTGCTTGTTGGTATTGTTAATAGTACTTCTTAATCAACCAAACTAATGACCCTACCAATATTTTTGCAGTATGCTTCTTTTACATATTTTTGTATAAAAAGCCCCATTTTTCTCCCTTTACCAAGGCATTAATTAATTAGTATTTTTACTTAATCATTAACATTAATTAATGATTTATTATCTTTTGTAGCCTTAAGAAAAAAAAATACAAAAAAAGAGCAAGTGACCCCTAATATGTTGACAGTTTAGTCTGTTAACTAATACTCTGGACCCTACACATTTTTTTAAAGAAAAAAAATCATACACTTAATAGACATTGAGTTGTGCCCTAATGAATGGGAACCATGAAAATAATTTAGGGCTCAGGACAGACAGTCATCTGAACCTCAGTTCATCAGGAGAATTTTGGTAAGGAAACAAATGTGATTATGAGTGTCTAAATATCAGAATGAAAAGTGTTATTAAAATCACTGTCTTTGGTGTGTGTGTGGTACTATCACTGGAAGTCGTCATCCATTTCTAGTATTCACTGTTTAAAAATTATGCTTGCATATTGCAAAGAGACTAAAAAAAGTGTTACAAGACTTCAGCAAGCATTATTTTTTGCAATGTGAAACTCGAGAATCTTTATCTAATGAAAGGTTAAGAGGTTGTTTGATGTCTTTCTTGTCTCATGAATAAATATAATCTAATAAAAGAAAACTTTATTTTACTTTTCCAAACATGGCATGGTTTGAAAGCTGAAGCTAGACAAACTGAAACTAGAAATATTGTAATATTTTTAGAGTGTGAGGTTGCTTACATATCCATAATGGCAAGACAGTTCTTAACTCGGGGAGCAATCAGGTAGAAGCTGAAAATGTGACCTCTTGCAGAGAATCAGAATAGTTTGGGTTGGAAGGGCCCTTTAAAGATCATCTAGTCCAACACACCTGCCATGGGCAGGGACATCTTTTGCTCAGGTGGCCCAAAGCTCCATCCAAACCTGATCTTGAACACTTCCTTGGGTGCACAATTTCTCTGGGCAACCTGTTCCGGTGTCTTATCACCCTCAGTGTAAAAAATTTCTTCCTTATATACAACCTAAATCTACACTCTTTCAGATTAAAACCATTGCACGTTGTACTGTCACCACAAACCTTGGTAAAAAGTCTTTTTCTGTCTTTCTTATAAATCCCTTTATACTTTGAAAGGCCACAATAAGGTCTCCCCGGAGCCTTGTCTTCTCCGGGCTGAACATCTCCAACTCTCTCAGCCTTTCTTCACAGCAGAGGTGTTACAGCCCCCTGATCATTTTTGTGGCCTCCTCTGGCCATGCTATAACAGGTCTATGCTTTTCTTGTGCTGGGCAACACAGGGCTGGACACTACTCTAGGTGGAGTCTCACCAGAGCAGAGGAGGAGAATCAACTCTCTCTGCCTGCTAGCCATGCTTCTTTTGATGCAGCCCAAGATACTGCCAGCTTTCAGGCCTGCAAACACAGATTGCTGACTCATGTCCAATTTTCTGTTCGCCAGTGTCCCCAAGTCCTTCTTTACAGGTTTGTTCTCAATCCATTCCTCTCCCTGTCTGTACTGACTGGGAATTACCTTGACCCAAATGCAGGACCTTGCACTCAACATTCATGAGGTTCACATGTGTTCACTTGTTAAACCTGTCAAGGCTGAAAGAACAGGAAAAGAGACTGTCTCCACAGGTAAGCAAATGAGGAAAGGAGCTGGTCTTCAGAAAACATCAGCAGTTTGCAAGAGACTGGTAGATGAGACACCTGGAGACTGAATGGGTGGGCTGTGAAGGACTTGCCTGCTCAATGGGACAGAAGGTGCATCTTGCTGTGCTTGGTTGGACAAGGCTGGGAAAACCAGTGCATTTCCCTGCCACTTGAATTAACCAAGATTAGGATTCTACCTAAGGCTCATGGTCCAATCCACAACTATAGATTTGAAGCAGGATCAAATACTTAGGAATTTGTCAGGTAGGACACCACTCGTATTTTGTACTTGGTATTTCCAGGGCCACTTCCAGAATATATGGGTTTTCTGCTCTATGATAATATGCTGAATGAATGCTTCACTGTGTTCCATGTTATGCATTTCTTAAGGAGTTTTTGTTTGACATGCTTACAAAATGTTCCCCAGTGCCTTATATGTTCTAGTGGGAGTCAATGATAATTTAAATTGGTAGGATTTCACTGCTTTTGTTTTTAGACAACAAGTTTTCAGCAGGATATCTCTGACTAGAGGAAAAGAATGGAGTGCATCCTGTGGCATTACATCTCAAGCCCAGTAGGTCATTTCAATAGATGCATTGCAGCTAGGAAAATGTTCTTCCATTGTTATAAATGAATAGTGAATTAAACTAACTAGATTAACTTAATTATGAGCAGATTAAGAAAGGCTTAGCTATTCATTTGCTCATTGCCATTCATCAGCAGTTGACATAAATCCACAGGAAGTTTTCTGTGTATAAGATATATGCATTAGCATTTTACTAATTTGTTTTTCAATCCTGTTTCTTTTTTTAAGGCAAACAAAGGCAAATCAAAGTTTGAACTTGGAAAGTTGCTTCTGTGCAGCCACCGTTCAAGTTGAAGGAGAATTTTTAAAATATATCTGATAAACTTTAAACAATTTTAGCTAATCTTATGTACAGGATAATGTTTTAATTTTCCATTATAAATAATTAGTACATGAAATTTCATTTTTAAAAGAGTATAAGTTCTGCTTATTTTTATGTGGTGATGTTTCTGGAAGAAAAAAAAATAATTAAAAAATAGTAATGAATTAACTACTCTGAAATAAGAATTTTGGTACTATAGATGTGTAAACATTCTGATGTCAGGGTAAAATTTAAGATGAAAGAGAAAATAAAATAACTAGAGGCTTTAAAAGACTACCAGATTTTTTTTTTTTTTTTCAGTATTCTTTACTGCAACTTTCTCCCTTCCCTCTCACTCAAATACTTTCAGCTTCAGCTCTGTGATTCATCTTTTACAGCATAAATGCTTGCAGAGAAGGCATTTAGGACAGAAAAATATAATTCTTCCCTTTTCCATGCAACTTGACACTTAAGAATTCAGATAATTGATTTGTGTGGGACAAAAGTCAATTTGAATCCAAAATGTCTACAAAAACCTGTGGAGATATCCAGTATAATTTGAAGTATTTGATTTTTAAGATTTTTCTTTTTTTCCCAGGAATTAATATTGCCTGAAGTGCATAGTGAAATTTTCTACCCTTCCGCTTCTCTTTTCTTTTATAGTTACTTCAAATTTTATGGTACAAGAGGCAATGTTTATTAATTTATTGTTAGTAAATCTGTAGAAAGTATTTTTTATTGGCCTTCTTCTGAAACCTTGCAAAAAATGCTCACTAAAAATCATGGCTTTCATTTTTAAATTGCAGTCATTTGACTGTTCATAGAGAAAAATGTTGGTAACAAAAATAACACTCTTTTTTGCCTAGATAGATTCTTCTGATGGCAGGTTTGATACAGACTGTTAAATGAAAAAAAAATAGCTGTATTTGAATTACTGTTTCAGTGAACTTGAGACTGTGTGCAGATCAGTGTTGGTGTATAACAATCATGTTTTGCTATTCTGTGATAGAGTCTACACTGTAAAATGAGCAATAGTTCCTTTTTAGAAACTGATTTATCAAATTTCTGTGTTCGGACAAACTTCCAATGGAAGATAGTGTCACTAAAATTTTGTTTCTTCATTATAATAATTACTTGGAAATTACAACTATTCCAAAATCTACTGTATGTGTTGTATCATAGGGTTTTCAGGAGTTGGAATAGGCTGCCCAGGGAAGTGGTTGAGTCACAATCTCTGAAAGGTATTTAGAAGACATGTAGATGTGGCACTTAGGGACATGGTCGAGTGGTGGACTTGGCAGTGTTACATTTATAGTTGGACTTGATGATCTTAAGGGGTTTTTTCAATCTAAATTATTCTATGATTCACTAGAAAAAATGTGATAGTTGGTTCAGTCCTTGTGTTTTTGGTCTCAATGCATTCAGTTCAACTATGGTCTAGAGCAATCTTTTGTCTGTCAAAATATGTGCAGATTGATGAACAGGGATGTTAATCAGCATGGTATAGACTGCACTTAAGTCGTAGTCATGTCTATCTATATGGATATGTATTCACTTTCCTCTTCTCTGCGTGGAAACTAAAGTGTATCCTAGTCCCAGTACAAAGCTCTTTGTCTTTTAAAACTCCAGGTGTGTTTGTTCTTTCCCCAGCTATTGACATTACAAGAAAAAATCATTAGCTTATTTGGTAAGCCCTGGAAAGCACAGTCTAAGGAATGTCAGTGTGTTCCTTATACCACCTACAGATAGAGTCCGCAGGATGTCTTTGAAACTGTGCTCAATAACCAAAAGGATGTCTCTGTGCCTATAGAATCCCTTTGTAAAGAGGAAATATGCAATAAAAATCTAACAATTCACTATTTTGAATTTTGAAACATATCTAACTAGGATTTGATTTGCCTTTGTGTATTACACAGATATTTACATGCCAATTTCTGCACATTAGTATTAAATACGATGACACTGAAAGATAGCATCAGGGATTTTTGTTTGTATTTGAAAAATTACATCTGAAATTGATAAAGTTGTCCTGTGTTTGTGTATTTTATTGATTAGATATTTTCTGCACTTAACATTTCACTGCATACAAAACAGACACTAAAATACCAGACCCTTGGTCTTGGAAAACCAGACCCTTGGATTTCTAAATTAAGAATAAAATTATGAATTTATGGTTTTCTTAAGCTGAAACAAGATTTGTTTGAGCCACTTCTAATATCTTTCACAACACCAGCAGAGTAAAAATTGCTTAATTTCTTTTTACATCTTGCAGAAATAATGTACATGTGACATACTTATTAATATGAAGTGGGTTAATGTAATAGGTTATAACAAGCAGGTTTAATGGTTCATTAATACATTCCTTGGGAGCAGCTATGAGGTCAGATAAGTGGAGTTTCACGCCTTTGAACACCAAAGGTGTATACTAATGTTCTGATAGAATTTCACACAAAACTGCTAATGGTGCTAAAATTGGTATTAAGTAAATAGCTGAAGGTTTAGATGCTGTGTGTAGTTCAAGAAAGCTTCCACAGGTTATCCTGGTTCCTCCTTAGTTCAACCTTTTACACTGTGGCTTGGTCTAGAAATCTAGAGAGTATGTGAGTGTGCATTCTGTTTGTTTTCTGAGTTTTCAACAATTCTGCATTATTGTGACCAAAGCCTTACAACAAAATCTCTTGCTGTGGTAGGATGGCATAGTTAACAGTTTTTTTCCTTTTTCTTTTCCTTTTTCTTTTTCTTTTTCTTTTTCTTTTTCTTTTCCTTTTCCTTTTTCTTTTTCTTTTTCTTTTTCTTTTTCTTTTTCTTTTTCTTTTTTCTTTTTCTTTTTCTTTTTCTTTCTTTTCCTTAATGCAGTGCATCCAGCTTTAGCTCAACTCAATTTCTTTGTCTTTCAATGCATGCAGATTTTAGCAATTTTTTTTTTTTAATTCAAAGCTTTTTAGAAATTTCACTGAAAAAAAATCTACAAAAATTTTCAATGACAGGCCACAAAAATATTTTAATTTAAAAAGATTTTTGGTATGACAACATCCATAATAAAAATATTTTGGTTTAACCCTGTTTTTAAGTAATATGATATGCATTTAATTATCTTTAAAAATATTAACTGCAGGATTTTTTATATATATATATATAAGAAATTTCAGAAAAGATGAATTTAGCAATAACATAAACTAAGTTCAAACATGCATACATTGTTTATACTATGCTATGAGACTCAGAGAGCCTTACAGTTTAAGTATATTGCTAAAGAGTATTATTTTCATGCCATATCAAGCAATTCTGAAAAAAAGAGCATTTAATTTTGTACATTAACTTGTATATTTCATGACAATTCAAAGACAAGGGTAAAATCTATTGAGCAGCAGTAAATAACAAAAAGTCCTTAGTTGTCATTGAAGTTTTTGACATAAGAGAAAGTAACAATCTATATGAATACTAGAGGTATGTTTAGAAAAGTAGAATGTGTTTTATTATACAGCACTTGGAGTCTAATGCCTGCAACATATCACAGGTGAGATATTGCTGCAGGTGGTAAAGACTGTATTTTCATATATCACCATGCATAACTGATTAGATTTAGGTCACTGTATTAGGAAATGAACATTATAGACTTAAATGAATAGCCTGACTCTCTCTTCATGGTGTTTTGAGTCCTTATTCTGCTCTTCTAAACATTCTTCGTATACTTCACATTCTCAATCCTGGAATGGATAACGTGCATGTGGATTTTAGCTCCCACACACAGCTTGACTGCAGCAAATTAAGATCTTTTATAGAGCTTATTGTAGCTGTAAGGAGTCTGTATAAAAAAAAATCTGAAGTCTGTTTAATAGAGTGGATTATATCTGCAGAGAAAATCTTCTCAACAACCTGGCAAATATTAGTGCCTTTTGCAAAATACGAGAGGATTGTTTGTTTGTGTTTTTTTGTTTGTTTTGTTTTGTTTTTTTTTTTTCTTCAATAGTTTAACATCTGGACACAAGTTGTAAATATGATACTGTAAATAAACTGTTCTCTGGACAGATTTTTGAAAGGGTTGTGAGTGATCTATCAGAAAATAGCTTTGCTTTAGTTGATGAAATACCATTACTCATTCATTTAAATGAGTCCATCAGATTATCAACTGGTGGAAATTAGTTTAGATGCGTGAATTTCAGAACGTTTCTCAAGAAACCAACTCTTGATTTTGGTGATTACCTGTATTTATAGCTGTATTTATTCAACCACTGTTTGTGAAACTGAACTCTGTCCCATGGCGTGATTTTGTTCTTCTGATAGAGGGGCATCCTAAAGAAAAAAAGCAATAAGAAATTAAAGCAGAGCATAAAAGGAATGCAATGATCAGAACAGGATTTTATAATCTTAAAATACAAAATGTCACAGTGAGAAAAATTGTGAAAAAAGAGCAATAGAAGAAATAATATGAAATATCATCTGACGGGTATGAGGGACAATCTTGTATATTCATTGGGTGAGACCACTCCGGCTGAACCTTGGCATGTGAATGCCTATACTCTGATTGCAAGAAGAGAGGTGAAAATTCTCAGTCTGGCACCTATACACCTGTCAAATTCACACTGATTGCAAAAAAAACCTGTAAAACCTGCAGAACTGCATATAATGATTTCAGATATCAGAGTGCAAGTGGGAATGCAGCAGGAGCTTTAGAATTTTGTTGAATACAAACTGGCATACAGTTGGATGTAAGTAGCAATATCTGTGACATTATCAGCTACAGGAGTAGAAAGACTAACTAACTGGTTAATGTGTGTGGTATGCACAGAATACCATTCCCTAGTGACAACAGGCACCAGTTTTAGTTTACTTACTGGGAGTAACTATGATCACGGTACCATAACCAGAGGACTCACTGAATGATTAAATCTTTGCCTTAGAGCTGCATTGCAAGAATTGGACAGAACTGTCAGGGGCTCAAGACTTTAAAGTCTTTCAGGTAAGAAAACAGGAAATTTTAGCAGGCCCAGTGTTAAGGGTGGTAAGGGTGTTGTGGTAGTAACGGTGCTGGGAACAAGTCACACACACACGTAGTAAGCCATGAGAAGGAAAAGCACCAGCTTCTGCTGTTCTGCTGTGTTGAACATTCTGTACACTACCAGTTGAACATCAAAGCAGGACAAGGCACAGTTGTGACCAAACAAACAGTATTTTACTTGAAAGTTCATTCTTAGCTAAGGCTAGATATACAAGTTGTAACTATAAGTAATACCCTTAACATCCAGGTGAAAAGGCAGTAATGAAAAAGGCATCATGTGGTGCTCTGCTTAGGTTAACGCCTGTGCTGGAAAGGTCTGTCAGGACAAGAAGACATCCTTTTCTAAAAGAAACCTTGCATAGACAACTTTTCAAATGCATCCTTTCTGGGAGTCAAATCTGCCTTCCTTTCACCCCAGGTTCAAGTACTTGAATTGAGGAGCTGCGGAAACAGTAAAGAGAAGGCATACCTGACTTTCTGGGGGATGGAGGGAAATAATACATATATATAATACACTATTTTATCTCATTTGGCC
The DNA here is from genome assembly GCF_036013475.1 of Columba livia. Lineage (NCBI taxonomy): Eukaryota > Metazoa > Chordata > Aves > Columbiformes > Columbidae > Columba > Columba livia. The sequence goes on along the minus strand of NC_088602.1, from coordinate 189,482,308 downwards.
TCTGCTTTTCTACAGTTAATTCCTCTAATGAGAGATAATGATGAACTTTGAGAGCATATTTTCAGCCAGGGATGTGAGAGAAGTCAGCAGTGTTCCTAATAGCATGGAATATTATTATAAGAAGTTTTCAGTCAGATCAGCCCGTCAAAAATCAGTTAAAACCATTTTACTAGATGATTTTCTTCTTCAACAAATGTGTCAGTAAAGCCTCTTTAAAAACTAAAATTTCTGTAAATACTGAGAAACATAGTTCCAAGTAATGAGCTGAACAGCCATAGTGGATCAGATGCTACACAGTGACTGGTGAAGGTCCTGGCTTTCATTCTCAGGTTTCATGAGGTGGAGAGTGGAGTTCTGTAGGGGACTGATAAAGAAAGGAAGGAGTAAAAAGGCTGTAAGGATGTATCACCGGCTGTACAGTGGAAAGCATCAATGAAGGGATATTTTAGTTCATTGTGACTGCTTTGAGCACCAAAACTATGCCAGTGCTATGACATGGGGCTTGCTGAACCTGAGCCAGCAAGGTGCTAGCAGAGCTGTGCTGGTGGTGGAGGTTGTGCTGTTGTGCTGCTAAGGTACAATGCATGATACTACGTGGATGTGGTGGCTTTTCTGAAGTAATTCAGGGGAAACCTTCTTGCAGTCTTTCCTGTGTAGATGTGTTGGAAAAATCAGCTATAAATGTGACCTAAGACTTGTTTATCTACAGAAATAGCAGAAAAGCCAGATGTGTTTGAAGAAAATGGAAGTTTATATGCATTACTTTTTTATTTATCTTAATAAGGTTGCAACTACATGCTTTATATAATGAAGTTTATCTTTAAAAGAAACAAATATGAAGGACTTGAGAGAACTGCAGAGGTGCAGAGGTTGTGAAGTTCTTTGTTTCCTGAAAAGGTTTTGCAGTATTTTCCTGAATAACAAATCACCTCCTTGTTTCTCTTTTTGGGATTTTGATAGGTGATAAAGCCATTGTTCTAAGGGTATGCAATATGGACAAAGAAAGCAGCAATATTTGAGTGGACTGAACTGATGGAGTTTTTACTGTAAGACAAAGCAGTGGAAATCTGACAGGTTGTGGTAACAAAATAGGAGTCTTTTTCTGAAGTAGGATCCTTCCTTGAAAAAATTTTTGCAACTCTTTGGCAGTTGCTGCAAGATTAGCATCTATAATCTTGTCCTTGTTAAGGATGTGGGAGGGAATTAGTTTGTAAATCATCTTTTTATGAAATCAGTCAATGTGATTAAAAGCCTCAAATACTGGTCGTGTATAATGTTAGCTGAAGTTTACACAGTGAGATCAACAAATCTTAAATCTTCAGCTCTTTGGACTTAACACTACCTGTAGATATGTGGATGCAACTGTGACTGAAGCTTGCACAAGTTATAATGATTAGCACAGGCTGTGTCCCAGTGCACTTGTTTAGGTTATAGTAAGCAGAGATGCCCACTATCACACTTCAGTTTTTTTATGGTCTTTCAAATCACATGAAAATTTGGACCTTTTTTTTTTTTTTTTTTTTTTTTTTTTGTAGGGGAATTTGGTCTGCTCTGAAGGTGGCAAAGGCAAATATTGATTTTTACTCTTACAAGGTACAGAAGTCCAACTTTCTTACAAGGAAATACTGAAAGGAAATGAGAATCTATATCAGACCTTTTCCATTTTATATCTGTCAGGTATCTGTTGCATGTACCTTGTGCAATAACAAAATAATACAGCTTTTCCTTTAACCACTTGCAAGAATGATCAAATTATTTTAAGCAGTTAGAGCTATAATTAGTAAGTGAGGTTTTTTCATGTAGTCTTTGAAATACTTCATGGTATCAGTTAAATCTTCATATAATATCTTAGTTATCAGTACTAGAATTACTGCCACATTTAAAATAGTAAACTTGGGCATGATAATAAGTAAGCACACAATGCTGGAATCTGTGGCTACTATATTAAATACCTGAGATAATCCATGGCTATATGATTTCCAATAAGTGCATTGAATCTAGATACTAAACTTTCCATTATGATTTATTTTTATGTGCTGCACAGTAATCTTAGATTTTGGACGTCTGGGTATAATTAGATGAATTTGATAACCCAATCAACACTTTCTCCAAGGTAGTTCTAAAAGCTTATTTTCATATATGATGAATAGCATCAGGAGCAAGATGGTCGTCTTTTTGACTTTGTGTGTCGCTTTTTCAACTCAGTGTTGCTGGGTTCAGCCCTCTTGCCAGATATGCCTTTTGCCAAGTCAAGATGTATGACTTCATCTCTAGGCAATTTAACAGGTCTCTGAACTCCATGAGCTTCCAAAAGGCCTACTGACATTTAAATCAGATAAAAAATACCCTTTGTGATAAACAGATAATCAGGACAGTGTCATTACTGTTGTTGAGTATTAGTTGAGATAAGAATGGTATCTGTTTTGATTGCCCAACTGTGAAAATAGTATCTTTTTCAGGTTTTAAACCCAAACCATCATAGTAAACGTTAAAAGCCTTGATAGATGTGGTACAAGAAAAAAATTAGGCTTTATGTTTTTTGTGACTCTCATTGTACAGTGATAAACTATAAAGATTTATTCTAGGAATTTTGAGCTAAAAACATTTACAAAATCTGTCTTGTTTTTGTGATTTTTTAAAAAACTTTAATCTTGTTTTACATTAGGCAAATCAGTTGTAAACCTGATTTAAGTAACTAGCTAAACAGAGTATATGTCTTCGTTATAACACTGGAGGAAGAAGGAGTATTATTTGATGAATGTCTTTTAGTTATTACATATTTTACTTACGTAGGGAAGATAATGCCAAGATTTGAAGGATGTCTAATGTTAGCATTTTCCATTATATCTCTTACTATAAGTATTCCAATATCATGAGCTCAGATGTCTTGAGTCAGGCTCCTGAAGAAGATTAAAAATACTCTTGGAGCAATGCTTTTGCACCATCTGTTTCTTTGAATAGCAGTTTGGCTGTATATGAAAGATTTTCTCTGGGGCCCTGACGATTCAGAACTTTTTAAAGAAAGCTGAAAAGATTATCCCATGTTTACAGGAACGTAGTATCTGGGGTCCAAAAAGAAGTTTTGTAAGATTAGCCATAAAATTTCAGTACACTTAATAACGTTAGTGGTCAGTATTTCTACTTGCAGTTTTTGGAATGTGAATTTTTCACAGCAGTAGGCAAGACTAAGATGTACAGTCTGAAGCTTTACTGCATTAACAATACGGCCTGTGTTATTCACTAACATTAATACAGAACTGTACCTGTAAAAATGAGTTAATGAAGTCCCCTCATCATCAGTTTCATTGAATGGAGATATTAGCTGTTGAGAGAATATATTGTTACCCTCATATGGATTTATTGTGCTGTTAAAAAAAAAAAAAGTGCTCATTTGTCTTCAATTAAAGTAAATAACTGCCCCAGATACCAACAGCTTCTAATATGCTCCATGTAAACAAGTGAATAATCTTTTATCCTAGGCAAAAGAGTCAATTAAAAAAAAAAAAAAATCAGTTATACTTTTTCACAAAAACCATAAAGGTATAAAATTAGCATACACATTGCTATATAAGTTTCTGAAAAGTCAGTACTGAAAGACTCCAGGGACTGACTTCCTAGAAGGCCAGTGTGATCTCTGAAGCAGGATCCTTAAAAAGTGGTAAGTGTGGGGGGTGAGTATGTAAGTCACAGCTGTATTAAATGATTTCACTTCCAAATCTAAGTCAGTTTTTCAGCAAGACTGTGACTCATAGATGTTTTTAAACACTGTAGATTAAAGTTGCTTTTTACAGGTTTTATAGATATCACGTTAATATTGTTTTATGTCTCTAGAGATTAGTAGCTCTACAATTACCTGAAATAACATATCAACAGAGTAAATTTTCACTGGGTACCAGTTACTTGCTGTAATTACAAAGAAAAAAAATGGAGAAATTATTTGTTGTTCTTTAACTTCAATACATTTACTATTGCTGTGCAGAGTTGAAAGACTCAGGAATTTCAAGTATTTTTTCCATGCTGCAGCACATCAGACTTCTCAGTAACTGCTCTGTGGTCTGACCCCTTTTTTTGTCACAAGGTAATATTTTAATAAGTAACGTAGTATTTGTTGTGAATTGCATAAGAATGTTTTGCATTCTAGAAACGTCAAAGAATTAGACATGACAAGGTCATGAGGCTGAAATAACATTACCTTGGATAGTCTGGAATATCTAAAGCTGTGATTCAGACAGGGACATCTCTGATGCCTTTCTCTAAATTTTTTGTGATAAATGAAGCATGACCTGAAGCTCTGTGTGCGTCTATGTGTACATGGTTGTGTGAGAGAGCTGGTTTTCAATGTAGACCTTGCAAAAGACACTTAGCTAGAAAATGAGTTATGGACATTTAACAGCTCCTCTTTGGAGCTGTGTCTTCTCTAAACATCAGAGTTTAAGCACCAGATGATTGTGATCCCTGTCAGGTGAATAGAAATCGGTATTAGGAAATTCCCTGATATTCTTCTAACCTGCTTAATTATCTTAAATATCACATACCTTATTGCACTAAGAAATCTACAATAACTAGCTTAATTTCAAAGAGGATCTTGTTCAGCAAGATAAACTAGCATCATGGATGGTTGATAGTGCATTGGTCATACTAAGCTGCATGTGAAGTAAAATGTTAAGTGGAGTTTGGTTAGAGAGGAAAATGACATTTATGTTTCAGGTGTCAACTAAATGTTAATGGACTAATGTCTGTGTCAGAATGACCGTCTCAATGGGACAGAGGATGTGTCTTGTCTGGATGCAGATACATCTGCTTTGAGAAATCTGTGTGTTTTGTGAACATTCTCACAGTTTGTGGCTTCTGGCTGTGGGTTTGTATGTTGGGCTCTTTTATTTTATTTTGTTTTGTTTTGTAAACCAACTACACTTTGAATAAGTTTTATATGGGAAATTGTTTATTTCCTTCATTTCCTTTGTAATCCATTATTTCAGCTATGATTATGTGACAATATCTTTCTTTTGTGTTTGTTTTCTCTTCAGTTTTATTCTAGCAACACCTAATTTTTGGAAAAAGAATGAAGTCTCAGACATGAAATGCTACAGTCATTTCATGTTAGTGTTAACGCAGTTGATCACATGTTGGTATCTGAGAACTGTGAGCATGGTTTAGGTTAGCTAAGGAACTGACTATTTCCCTTCATCTCTGATTGCAAACTTTATGTTTAAAAATATCACAGTGACAAAGAAGCTGATGAAAGGAGCTGTGTCAAAGCCCAACCACTAGCTTCAGTACAGTTAGTGACCTTAGTGCAGAGTAACTCAGTGTAAAGCTCTGTTTCACTGAACAAAGAGCTCATCAGGTGGAGACTACAAGAGCTGAGCCTGGAGACAGAGGAGCAGAATCACAAACAAAAGCTCTATTGGAATTAGGACAGAAGTCCCTGTGATGGGATGATGCCTGTTAGCAGGTTTATTTACCCCCTTTTCCATGTTGATGCTTTTTTAACAATTACACAAAGATGGCAGTTACCTTTCCTCACCAGGATGCTGCCTTGTTCCCCAGGCAGCTATCACCTGAGGCAAAGCACTATTAAGTACCTCCCGTTGGCCTCAGGAATCGATTAGTAGAGAAGAGTACACAGTCTCTGTGTTGGTTCCTGTACTAATGTGTGGCTCCCTTTGATACACTTCCTTATATGATCCTCACCTCCACTTGGGCAGGGCTTTTACTTTGCTCCACACTCTTTTCTCCCATGGTTCAGTACTAGAGATGTTGCTCTGTAGTGGAAGTGGAAGAAATCTTTCTTTTTGAGATTGTACAGACACTTGCAAGGTACTGATAGTCACTGAAGTTGTTTCTCTGTCTGAAATACTTTATCTTAGTGGTTTTTGACTTCAGAAGGCCACAGAGGCGGGTATGTGTCTGCTCGGCACATTTTCATCCTGGCCTGAAGCAAATGCTCAGACTGGAATCCAAAGTGGGAGATCTGTAAATCATCTCTGCCTACCAGTATTCAATAAGTGCAAGCTGATGAGAAAAGTCTGGTATCATCTAAATGACACTATGTCAATTGTCAGCTTGATAGGCTCTTACCAGAAACGTTTCAGAGTGCCAGAAGTGAAATGCAGAGTAAAAACTACGCTACAGGCATACCTGATCTGAAGTGCTTTTTCCAGAGGAAACAAGCTAATTACCAAAGCAAAAAAGGAGGATCCTTATAAAATCAGATGATACATAAAACTTTGACCAGAACTCTTTGAAAGATTAAAATAAAGAAAAGAAAAAATGAATATTCATACTTGCATCTATTCTAATAGGACTACTGCTGCAGAAAAATGTATCAGTATTAATCTAGGAATGGAACATGCTTTTTTCCCATATAACACACAGTGTCTTAGGTAAGACCTACCTAGGTATGACATGACAAACATGGCAGGTGATCCAAGTGGAAGTCCATTGTATTCAGTGACAGAGGTCAGTAATGCTAAAATAATTACATCTTTCTGGGAATAAAACAAAAACAACAAAACAAACCAAACACACACACACACCAAAAGAAAAAAAAAAAAAAAAAGAGACGGGAATGAAGTGCCACACCACTTTATCCAAATTATGTCACAAAATAGGAAAAATGGAAAATGTGGAAAAGGTGGCACAACGAGCATCCTCAGTACTTCATGAAACACTGAAGACTGCCTACTGCTGAAGACAGATGCAGGTAGGGTGCACCCAGGCTCTTTGTCATATGTAGTTCTCACAGTTGTCCTGGTGTGTCTTTCTTGTTTACTCTAAGATAACGTGATGGACAGATATGTGGCTGCATGGAAATTGTTCTGTGGTTCATAGTAACATATTAGAGTTTTAGGTAATAAAAAACTACTAGTGTAGAAGTCCTTGGACATTTCTGAATGCTCTGAAGTCTCTTTTTATCTCTTCCAGTGGCACTATATAGCTACAGCTTCTTGGAAGAGTGTTTTTGCCTGCAAAATCATGAGAATGGAAATAAACAATATGAAGACCCTTTTAAAATGGGCATCTATTGTATATTTGCATTGCTGGGGACTAGAAGTGATTGTGATTCTGTAGAGAAATGCACATTTACTTAAAGTGTGTTCATTTTGGCAATACTGAAACAAATGACGTGAAGTTATATTTGTGGTAAAGATTCCTCACACTTTCACTCCCACTTACTTCCTAGCATATGTGTAAGCTACTTTATTTTCTTTATTTTTTTTTCCTTGTGAAAAATATAGCCATGAACTTTTATCAGAAAGATTAGAAGAAATATGCTTGCTATTATTGGTGCTGCAAAATATATTTAAAAAGAAAAAAAATCCAACAACATTTTTTTTAAAAAATAACATATACTTGATAACAGCAAAATTATTGTTATCCATCCACGAACATTCATGCATTTAATTTACACATTCATGTAGTTATTATCCCCAAAACCTAACCACCCTCTTGTAACTCCCTCTTCCAGTACAAGCTGTTGGCATTAACTAGATAATGTCATATCACCTTACTGGTATTTTAGTATGTCACTGAAATAATATTTAGATTGCAGTTGAATTTTACGTCGTGCTCATTTTTAGGGGACTGAGTTTTATGTCCCCATGGCATACAACATAGGTAGCTAGAGCCTGTTGGCTTTTTTTAACTGAGTTCTTCAGTTGCAGAACTCATAGAATCATAGAATCAGTCCTCTCTGCCACACAATGTATGCTGTAGATTTTAAGATGATACCTGTAACTATGGATTTTCTGAATGCAGAATAAAAACAGGCTGGATTCTTCCAAGTATACTGACAGCACTGAGCATTTTTTGGCTACAGGTAGGGAATGGCAAGCTTTTTCTCTCACTTTCTGCCTCCTCTCCTCAAATCCCCCTCCCTATCTACTGTGATGTCATTGTGTGGACAGGCTGTCCCTTTTCCAGAGGTGAAAGGAACAAAGTTAAGGCAAAAGAGGTGCAAAGGGGCTCATTTTCTGTTTCTCAGTTGTTCCTACCCCATCAGACCACCCTTCTTCACACCTCTTCCTAGAGCTGATTGGTGTCTCTATGAATGCCACAGTGCTAATACCTGCCTTACTTTAGCATCTACTCACAAAGAGGTTCATCTACATCTTCTGCACCTCCCACTCAGTCCTGGAGTAGGGAAACTCATTTACGCAGCGTTGTCCCATGTCTGGCAGGAGAAGTAAACATAGAGGTATATCCTCACTGTGCAGAGAAGAATGAAACCAGCCCAGTCTTGAAAATATAAGACTGCCTTCACAATACTATGTTTTCATAGCAGGACTGGTATATAGAAACTGTACTTATCTGGCAAAATATGAAGTTTAATCCATGATGCAGTTGTATTATAGGTATACTTATTGTCAGTTCCTAGACTCAAGGTGCTGTAAGAGAAGGAGCTAGAGTTCTGTGCTTTTATACTCTGGAGTGAGTATTACTTATCAGAGGATATGAACACAAATTACACCTGTGTAATTTGTTTGCTGAGAGTGGCCAATAATAGATGTTTGGGGAGAGAATGTAGGGGACAAAGAATGTGTAGAATAATTTTTCTCCTGTATATACTTCTTTCAATTGGTAGCTGAAGGATTACATGAACCAGACTTGCATCTAGATCACTGCTTTTGATAACGAGTGCTGGATGTACTATTGAATGATGAGGCAAATTGCTTTTTAATATATCTGTAGTGTTGGTTACAACAGCTCAGTCTCATCTTCAAATTTTATTCATTTTAGGGTAAGTTTTATGAGACACTGTGTCTCTATGTTTGCTGTGCCAAGATGTATTAATCAGTTCTGGAAAGAAAAAAAATACTAGTTGTTATTTGTTTTTTTTATATAATATGTGTTCATGATACTTGCCTGGACTGACGTTCTCATGCAGAGGTGGAATGAACTGTTCCTTTCACAAAAGTACACAGTTTTAATCATTGACTGTGCTGAGGATCAAGACATCAAATAAATTATAGGCATATCTGCAGAATCACAACTGCCTGACCTGGAATTGATTTATATCAGTTTATTTTAATACCAAATTCTTTACTATCTCTGTGAGCCTTGTAGTGGGTAACACCATAATTTATATCAGGTATGCCCTAAATCTGTGTCTATTTCCTGTAGCACTCTCAGTTTCTCTTTCATTCTATTTTGTGCATTCATACATGAACAGCCAGAATATGCCCCATAGTAAGTAAGATAAATTGCCTAAACATGGGCATCGAATGCCATTTCAGATACCCCAGGGTATCCATCTGTCCTCCAGCTGCCGCCTCAGAAAGGCAAAAGTTCTCTGTCATATGCATATTTTGCATATCCGTGTGGATGGCTCCTGTATTTTAGGATATTTAAAATGTCAATAAGCTCCTATGTTTACATCAACTGGATGCAATCCTGCTTTATTTTCCCAATCTTGAACTGAGATATTTAGAGTAAGCATTAAGAGAAGTTTTTTGGGATTTTGAATCAGTGTAAGACAATCATCATTTGTTATTCTAGTAACCACATTGCTCATTGTTTGAAAATGTTTGCTGTATGGAGATTGAACAGATAATGGCTTCATTTATCACAAACATTACATAGTTTGATACAGTGTGTATTCCTCCTCTGTCTGCCAGCTGAACATTATATCATTCACAAATTAACTTTTTGGAGTTCTGATTAGTTGTTTATACTTCTCTGGGTTTTTTTGTGGGTCTTTTGTTTGTTTGCTTGCTTTTGGTTGTTTGTCCTGCCCAGTATTAAATGTTTTAACAGCTTGTATTGACTCAATCCATTGATTCCATTTCAACATTCTATTCCATTGTCATGTTGAAATACTTATCAGGGAAAATTTTCTTATTTAATTTTACAGATGCATTCTCTGGGAACTCTCAGTACTGAAAGTTCAAATGGTTACTCTCCCTCTTTCTGTTTTACTGAGAACAATTTAATTCATGTACATCTCTGTAGTACATTTTTGTTTTAACAGCTAATTAAAATAATAATCTGAACCCCTAACTCTAGCACTTGAAGCTAGTTATATAAATTAATGAAATAAGGATTGATCTTATAAATCTTAGCAGCCTTACAGAAAAGTCAAATTCTAACAGATGGTGCATTCTGAAGTTTTTGATACCCAACAGTTAACTGTATTATAGTGTATAAGAAACCACTTGACTTCACATACTCTTGGATCCATGCTGACTGCGTTAGGATTCATAACACATAAAACAGCCTCTCTGGAGCAGCTCAAAGGATGAAGACTTAGCTTAAGTAATTTTAATTTCAGTTTAAAAGATGAAATTAGTATCAATAGCCACTGAAATCTGGTGAAACACCAGTTTGCATCTGGTATCAAGCTTTGTAACAGAATCAGCACCACCAGAGCTGGAATATTCTCTTAAATGGCAGTTGTGAGACTTAGCAGTATAATAATTTTTCTACACTTCTGTCAAGGTACTGAAGTAGCTGTGCTTAAAATAGGTAAATTTTATTAAAGGTTTTTATTTAAGAAAAATACAAGGCTGTTGATTAAATTTAACAGGGTTTTTTTTTGTGGTTTGTTGTTGTTGTTGTTTGTTTGTTTTTGTTGTTGTTTTTTTTGTTTGTTTTTTATTTTTTATTATGACTCACTACTATTCTAAGTTTAATATCTGTTACAGGTTGATCACTTTACTATGCAGCTGGCCACTATTACATGTGAACTTGTGGTTTTCCAGTCAGTCCACTTTTTTTCTACTACGTGAGATATAAAGAGAACTTCACTGGAAGGCATCTGGGCAACTGTGCTCTATAACCTCACAGGGAACTGAAATTACAGTTTGCATTAGAAGCAGGGATGTTTTAGATTCATGTGAAAGTAACTTAATAAAGTAGGCACATGCAGAATAAGGTAGTTGCTGAGCAGCATCTTAAGAATATTAAGGTACATTTTTTCAGAAATATGTGAATTTTCAAGTTCGGTGCACGAAGAACCTGTCATAAAACAGTTGTTTAATAGAAGGAGTCTCCTTGTGTCGAGGGTTAAGATTGCGGGGTGACAATAAAACCGTGGCAGATGTATTGTTAACCCCCTCTCCCACCCCACACGTCCCCCTCCTTCTCCCCCCTTTTCACTAAGGAGAGGCGATTGGAAGGAAAAGAAGCACAGAGTGAAGAGAGTTGGAAAAAATTAAAGATGTTTTACTAATGCTAGTAATAAGAATAGAGAAAATAATACAAAATATACAAAACCAATCTTGAAAGTCTCAGCAACTGCAAAGCCGGCACCTGAAGTCCTGGATTGGACTCTGCAGCCAATCGGAGCTGGATTCAGTCTCTCACTAGGCCTCAGTTCGCAGGGACGACTCGCAAGGTCCTCTCCTAATGTCGGCCATAAGCAGAAGGGAAAAGGGAAAAGCACACCAGATCCTCGTGATCTCCCACTTTTATATGAAGTATTCACGTGAATGGAATGTTATACACAGTTGGTCAGTTTCTTGCTCACTTGTTTCTCGTCGCCCCTCTCGCGAGATGTCCATCTGTGCTTATCATTAAGTTTGCATTCCATTGATAGGTTTACCAAAACATGTGTCTGGTGCTCCAGGAAAAATGCAGTTAATATGAAGGCTTTAGCTGACAGGCAAAATTCACTGAAAGAGAAACTTGTTTTTACCAAAACCAGGACACCTTGGCATCAGGGTAAGATATTAAAAATTCTAAAGGATCCATTACATCCTTGATTCTGAATTAAAGACATACACTTAACTTTTTTCTTCTCTAAATAACATTTCTGGCTAGTTTAAGCTGCATTTTGAAAGGCTTGTAAACAGCTTAAGTCACAGACACATTGCTTCAGTAATGTTTAGCTAATGTGCTAGTTTAACATCCAGAGTTGTTTAATGCTTCTGGCTGTAAACTGAGAAGGAGGAGGGAGAGTTTCTTTTAGGACCAGATTAATACTTTATAGTTCCAATAGGTAAATGTGTTTTTAGGCTTAACAAAATGTAACTTATTTTATGCTATGAATGTGAATTGTCTCCAAATGAATGGTAACAGAACTACTGTACATAGCACCCTTCTACAGGAATTATAGAAGATTATTTATTTAGTCTGATTTTGGAATGATTTTGAAGTAAGATCCACTTACCAGCCACTCAGTGTTTCAAAAAATCTGAGGGACTTGGTACACAATACATGAAAGACTGAAGCTTTCAGGTGACCACATCATACTTGCAGTATATATGGCTGTTAAAAGCAGTAGTAGTAGTCCTGTAGTAGACAAAGGCTTATGTTTATGACTTGAGAAACTCAGAACACCAGTTCAGGTGAACAATCTGGTATCTCTTTGCATGTATTTTGAACCACATCACTGGATGTAGCCACAGTTTTGCTGTCGTGACAGTATAATCACTTCATGCTGTGATGTCTTTGAAGCAGTAGAAGAATGAATGGAGGTCTGTCTCCATGTGTTTCTCACTGTATCTCATCCCTTTTGTCCCTTTTGGTTAAGTAGGTCCTGTAAAGAAAAATGAGCAATTTCACCCTATGCTAACCATGAGACTGACTTGCTGCTGGTCTTTCTTTTACAAACTGATGACAATAAATGAGCTGCATTTTCCTGTTTTGTTTTACCTGTTTAACTGTAAAGAGTGCGATTTCAAAACAAGTCTATGAACCTTTTGAACACTGCTTCATTGTTAAATTTGAAGTTTTCCTTCCACTTATTATTCTACAGTTATACATCAGGAAAAAAAAGAAAAAGAAAAAGAAAAAAAGACTTTCTGAAAGTATCCTGGAATTGCTCAGCAAAGACAAATTTCAGAAACAAATCTCAAAAATAAGCTGGTAACTATGTTTATATATTAAAAAAAAAAAAAAGAAAGAAAAAAAGAAAAAAAAGAAAAAAAGGAAGAAAATGTTGGCACAAAGCAAAGATGAAGAAGATGAAAGATCACAGATGATTTTCCATAGTAAGGCAAGTTTATTATGGATTCTTGAAATTCTACCTTATACTTCTGTTTAGGCATCCAGAACATATTAAAAATTAGTCAAGATGGTGACAGATTGAATATAACCATCTGAGTCAATCATGGGTTAAAATTATGCATGGCAGCATAGTCACACAGAGAATATAATGTGAAAAGGCCCAACGACACAGTTCCCTCACTGCTCTTTGACTACCTTCTTAAATGATTGCTGCCAAATTATGAAAAACAAAACAAACCAAAACAAACAACCAAACCAAAACAAAATAAACAACAACAAAAATCAACTAACACAAACAAACAAACAAACAGAAAAACCCAACGAAACAACAATACCCAAACTGAAAAACATGCATGTCTTTGTATTCTCTGAGGTGGTCTACACTAGTGTTACAAGGACATTTTTCCAAAGCAAAAGTAACATTTTTCCTATGATGGTTCCCAGAAAGTGTAGTTTCTGGATGAGGATATCCAAGTTATTTCTCTAAGATTGATGCCCTATTGAAGCACTATTTAGTGTGGCTTCCCAAAATCTTTTTATCTAAGCTGTAATTTATATAGCCTGGTCTCACTAACTCAGGTCAATGGTGTGTTCTGTATTACTTTCTCTCCGCAATGTGTGGTATTTAGATTTAGCAGCCAGTCCTCAATGACCATGAAGCGGAGCAATTAAACACCCAGTGTCTTAAACTAGAACTAAGATGCAATTCCCTCTAGTGGTAATGATACAGTATAAGCATTTATGGCAGTACGGTGCCAGATATCAAGAGGGCTCAGCTCTACATACCTGGTTGTCGAAAAGAAGAGGCACTTGTACAACTCAATGGTATTTGTTACAGAATTATATACTGAATCTAGATGTGCTTTGATCTATGCTATTAATTACAGTCAGCTACTATGTTTCTCCACGTGGTTTAAGTATCTGATCTCTATACAACATAATTCAGTTTTTCCACAAAACTATTTACTTTAATTGGGTGAACTACCCAACACAGCATATTTCCTAAATAAACCTTTTAACTTTGTGGACTATCCATTCTCAAACAAACTGTTCACCCAGATCATTCACTAGAGCATATTTTTCTTCAGATGAGGTTAATATTTTTTTAAGAACATTAATTAACCATTGGTGATTTGTTTGTAGCTCTGATGCCTCCAGTTTCATTCTGTCCTTACACTTTCAAGTCTACTGCTGCCATCTTACGTTAATAATTTTGGAAACCCTTGGTAAAATCCCCAGCTTTTCTTCAGATGTCTTTGTATTTTGCTTTCCTGACTATGTAGCTAGTGGTTTATTAGCACAATCCAGCTATGCATACCTCCCTGTTTTAGGCCCATTAAAGGTTTCATTCCACAAAGCAACAATGAACTAGAAGACATATGTAAGTCACAAGACATTAAGACACAAAAAGATGAAATAATAGTCTGGTACCACTTGCTAACAGTGTCTACTAGTTATGGAAACATCGCTGGAACATCATAATAAAATTTACTTTACAGCAGGCACTGTGACTGTTATTGTACTTTCTAAATTTGCTATTCAACAGAGGGATAGCATGTTCTTCCCAGTGTATGGAGGTCTGAAACTTCTGTGATTTATTACAGCTTTTAACAAGCCTAATTTTATTAACTTGGCAAAGGTTGTTTTAACTTCTACTATATGAGAAAGATCTTGTTGGACTCGGTTGGCATGGCAGTTGAATTCAGCAGGATGCCATGTTCATGTCACCTGAGGTGCACAGCATGAGATGCTGTTATGCCCTAACTGAGAACACCACTACATCAAAGGGAGAGACGGTTCTCAACTGTGCTATAGTCTGTCAGTTTGTATGTGATATTTCTAAACCCAGCAACAGTTTATAAGTTCACATTGTTATTGCTGAGCATAATAGCATCTGAAGTTCCCATTGGTCTTAAGGGACACAAAGGACATTTTGTGTCTGTTGGTAAAAGACATCTGTACTTTATATAAGCTCTTCAAGTGCTGCTTAGTGGAAAGATGAATTCCGTCATTACTTGAGAGTAATATTTTGCAGGTTACATCAATGCCTACATACCAACAACAGCTGACGATGTGTTTATTAGGTGGAAGAAATTTATTAGATCAACCTAATATTTGAGCAGTGAAGAATAACTTAATTGCTTGGAAGATCGTAGACTGGCATTTTTCTTGCCCTTCATTCTGTTAAATGAATTCGGAGCAAAGCATGAAGAGCTTTCCAAAATTTTGCTTTGAGTGTCCTGTATCTTTATGGGGTCTTAAGACTTTATCACACAAAATTTTTTATACTCTTCTTCTATAGTTGCTCACATCTATTTTTTGCAGCTAGACTTCTGCTAGCAAAACTGTGGCACAGTAGTTAATTTGTCGCTTTTAAAGCACTGTTTATTTCACTGGTTATTAGTTTTGTATGAAAGCTGCTATACAAACAAACAAACAAACATGAACAAGATACTTTATGAGAGACAGGCACACATATTTATGCTGAAATTCTGGGGTATGTAGATTGCTGTCACCACTTCTACTGTCTAATCTCTGTTTGATATGTACCTAGCATTTCAAGCTTTTATTTGCATTCCCTGGAAAACACAGTGGACTTAGTGCCTCTAAGTGCTACATTAACAAGTCTTGTACTGTAGGAATTTACTATGAACTTGATATTCTCCTTTTCCTGGGTGTTTATATGGAGAAATGTGAAAACTTTGTGGGGTGGGCTTTGTGATGGTTTGCATTTTTTTCCAGTAAAGATGGATTTCATTCTTCAGTCATTGAAATGGTACTTTAACACACTTGAATTTGTCTTCAATGGACCTCAGATATAAGTATGATTCACCTATACATATGAATTTGGGGGATGGGTGAAAATGGCATTCTTTGTGTAGTCTCTGTAGGAGTGCAGATCCTTGATGTCACCTTGAAAGAATTCATCAAAATGTGTTCTAATCTGACTGGCCTAGTTGTCAGGGTAGACATGTAGTTTTCAATCTTTGAACATTTTGTTGATCGAAGTAAGAACAGACTGTCGATTTATAACATTTGACAGCTTTAGCAAGGGCCCTTTCTGTCAGGCAGTATAAAGGAGAGAGCAACAAGCCCAGCTGCTCTCCTTAATTTATTTTGATAAAACAATTTTACACAGGTGGTCAGTGTTAGAAACTGATCACATTAACTGTGACCACATTTAGAAACTTGCATCCCAAGGTCTTTTATGAGCATTGGCTCCTAAACTGATGATATTAATTTTATTGTTTTTACTTAACAGGGAAATGCTTTACGAACTTCATTACATTATTTCTATTTTGCGTCTACCGCACTGTATTCACATCATTAAGTGAAATAGTGCCCTTCTGCAAGCCAAATGAATTTCTCTTCTTCTATCACAGATTTTCCTAGTGTTCTGTAATACACACACACTCTATAAAAAAAAAAAAAAAAAAACACAAAACCAATCAAAACCAATCAACCAAACAAAAAAAAATTGCAAAAGATTCTATTTTTAAATTGTTTTACTTAATTCTAGATAAGGTAGATTTTGTGATGGTAAGAAAAACACACATTTTCTCCTTGTGAGGTTTGTGGATTTATTACCATACTAGTCTTGCATTGCAAAGAACCTGCTCAGTCTTTAATTAGTATTTTTCTTCTAAAATACATTTTCTGAAAAATAGTTTTTAAATTTTTTATTTATTTGTTTCAGGGAGTGCTGGAACACCTGTTATCTTCAATGAAAATGGAGATGCTCCTGGGCGTTATGATATTTTCCAGTATCAAATTACCAACAAGAGTGCAGAATACAAAGTAATTGGTCAGTGGACTAACCAACTTCGTCTAAATGTAAGTACTAGTTTGATTATGATGCTGGTATAAGAGAATACTCATTTGAGTATTATATTACTTCAAAGCACTTCAAAAATGTTGATGATTTCTTCTTTGTCAGTTCACAGAAGAAAGGCCTTGCATTCTCTTCTTGAGAAGGCATTAAAAATAGCACAATCGCCCATAACCTGAACCAAATATTTTTATTTTTAATGATGTTGGGTTGTGTATTTACCTGCTCCTTTAAATGTTATTTTAGAATAATTACATATCTGGTATTCCTCAGACTGATTACGAAGTTAGGCAGGGAAATAGTAACTCATCCTTCAAAACAGAGTATCAGACAAAATAATGGGTACATATATATTGTCCATGTATTTAAAATAATATAAGGGGATGGAAATGTATTTCGTAAAAGAGAAGTTTGGACTCTAAACACTTCTGATTTAGATGGAATACTAGGATGATGAACTACTGCAACAAAAAAATATCTTGAATATAAAGGGAGTATTTGGCATTTTTCTATATAGTTAAATAGGATTAAGATAGTCCCTTATTACTTAATAGCAGAAGAAACAAAAAAGACACGACAACTTGCCCATACTTGGGAGGTATTTTTAATTGAGGCCTTAACATATTCTGCAGGTTTTGTAGAAGTTAATACCCACCTGTGTGTGGAATTGTATTTGTTTCAAAAATCACCATCCCAATAAGATTCAGATTACATAATATGTAATATTTGTATGATAGCTAAGTACCAAGCCACAGTTATCACTTCAGAAATTGTTGGATCCAAAGCACTTCTTTCTGTTAGATGATGGCTCCATGTAAGGAGCCATTACAGTCATGAGAAAAGCAAGATGAAGTTAAGCTGTGTTCTTGTTAACTGTGAAACATTTACAAGGCTTACTTCAGGTATGTTAGCCATTTGGGTAGCTCTGCAACTGTGAAATATCGAGTATTGTTTTGCTAAGGGCTGATGAGAATGGCAACAGTGTAAATTGATGACTATATTCACCAAAGGGAGTTTATTTAGTGACTTTAATCAAACCACAAAAGGCAGGTTACAAACACCTCTGGTTTTCCTGAAGAAGAATGAAAAAGACCATGAGTAAATATTTACAAATTATTCTCCTGTTGAGACTACTTTGCAATAATTATCTGAGTGGTATCAACAACAACACACATGATAGTTCTACATTTTCAGCTACAGCTGTTAAACCACTTTACCATATCTACCGTTTAATATCTGTAACTACTTTACAAGGTCTCATTTATTTAATTCTTCTGCCCAGATATAAAAAGACTACCAACAGAAAGTGTGCGTAGCAGATTGTATGGCAGTGTTATCTCCTTCCACTAACCTGATACGTCAGTTGAAAAGAATGAAAGGAAAAAAAAATGGTTAAACAAATTTAAGGATTAATACTAAGTAGTAATTTATGGGAAATACTAGAGTTAGACTCTTATCAAAACTATTATGGCATACATTCCAGATCTTCATAATTGTACAGTTTTCTGAAAAGTTACTGTTTGGTAAGCGAGCTGAAAAACTGATAAACAAATTTTGCACAAATGTTAGTACTAATTACATAGTAGTAGCTAAAAGATACCTTAGAATTTATTTAAATTTTAATTCCATTCCAATCTGCCTTTTTCTATCCCCCCCAGACTCCTAAATTTTTCATTAGGCCTGTAGCTTTTCAGTCCCATTATTTCTGCCCAATATATGTGTACTCCAGGGAGTTCTCAGAAATACTACAGTGGCTGTTATTCAGGCTACTGAAACTACACCATGCTAACCACAGTGACCACAAAGCTAACAGGAAACGAATTATCTAAGGGCATTCCTTGTTAACTCCAAATAAGAATGGTTGCGTTAGGGTGTTCTTTGGCTCTTTTTTTTTCATCTCTTTTTTTTTTGTCTTCATAAGCTCACATGCTGGACACAACTGGTGTCCAGCTTCCCAGGCAAGCTCTCTCTAGATTATGAAGTGGTGGAAATGCAAGCAGGCTGGCACACTGCTCCTCCGTGGATGTTTCTGCTCCCAGCAGCATGCCATGGCCCTGCTCTTGTCCTGCTGCCCCTACTCTGTTGTGCACCCCCTGATCACATGGACCAGGAGGTGAGCAGGGACACAGGGCTCCAGCCCTGTGCACAGTACAACTGGATTGATTCAGCAAGGAGATGTACTCCTGTTTCTCTACTCATCTTTTTCTAAAACCTAGAGGATTTCTAAAAGGAAGACTGGGTTTTATTTCTTAAATTTTGTCAGGGTTTGAGATGCTGGATGGTGGTCTCCATTGGTGTCAGCAGGTGCTGGTATAGTAACAATGAAGAAGGAAGTCATAATAGGGGTGATACACTTTGTTTCCATCTGTTTCTGTATTTACTACACTTAATTAGCACGTGTTGGTGGTGGTTATGTCACATGAAGATATGTTCTGGCAAAGCTGTTGCCTCCTCTCACTAGACAAAATGTATTAAACCCAAGTAAACTTTGTGAATGATTGTCAATACTCAAAATCATCATATTGCAAATTAGGTAGTGCCTTTGATTGCCAGTGGGTTAGATGGAACACAGTGGATGTTTTCATTGGTTCCTGTGAAAATATCTTTATGTATTGAAGGCAAAGCACTAATAAGATAACATAGCACTTTTTGCCCTGTTGTCTCTAAAGGAGATTCTTTTAACATATAATACTTTCTCCACTGCATCCTTCTTTCTCTTAATGAAGACGTGTAACTATGATATTTAATGAATCTGTCAGCTAGGTATCCTCTACAGATACTTCTGCTCCTGTTTTTACAGATATTTCTACTTCAAATTGTGTGATAGCCTATAATAGCTATGACTATTTATGATTGTGTACACCTATACAGCTGGTATTGTGCTTCAGAAAATGTGTAGCTTTTATTTGTTTGTTTATTTTCTATTCCAGAAAAATAAATCATGAAAGTACAAGGTTTGCAGTACAGTTCAACCTTGGGAACAATTAATGTAACTAAGATTAGAGCATGTCTTGCATCTAAATAATTGAATCAAAGGGTTTCCTTTTTTTTCTTTCTAATATTTGCCCCCATTTATTTTTGTTTTCCTTTTCCTTAGGATCCTCTTTGATATTTTCTCTGTGGGGTTTTGGCAGCAGGTCTCTGTTCTGTGGGCTATGGCTCCTCACTTGGTTGCCAGCCCTGGCTCCGTCTCTGACCCCAGTCCTCAGCATCCAGGATTCCTCTGCTCGGGTCCCTGGTTCCTCAAAGTTTTTGCTGACTCTACAGGGTCCTTGTGGTCAGACTTTAGACTTGTTCCTTTGTTGGTGCAGTGCTGACTTTCCCTTTGGGCAGAAAGTGCTGACTGTCAAGATGAAGGTTCCATATCATGCTCCCTAAGGGTCTGTTTGTCAGCAGGCTTCACCAGCTGCAAAGACCCTTCTAGCTGTGGTGCGGGGTTCTCCCTGTGGTCCCCAGTAACATTAATGCTCTCCTTTAGGCAGACTGACCTTTCAGATTTCCTCTGAAGCAACTATAGCATCTGGATATAGGAGCTTCATGATTACTGATCACCACTACTCTTGCAATACTTACAAAAAAAATGCATGTGTGACAATGCTGAAAGATATGGTATAGAAGTTAAATCTAAAAAGAATCATGATCTCAAAAATTTAAACTTCTGTGTGATTCTTGAGTTTGAATAAGGTATCTCAGTCTTTAACAGATGCAAGGCACCTCTGAAAGCAGATATGTAGAAACATCAAACTACAATCTCAAAGAACCTAATTGTTTTTTCTTGCAGTTATTACTTTACATGATTCTGACAATGTAGATTTACACCCCTTTTAAAGTCATTTTAGTCTCTAAGGTTGTCTAATTTTAAGTGATCTTAATGTATTGGAAATAACCATAGCCTAAGATTTTTCTGTATCACTTTGAAGGAAAAATATAATTGTGTTAGAACTTCTGATAATTGACTATACATTAGCTGTCAGGGTTTTTGATTGTTTGCTTTCCTCTTTCTCTTTACCAATATAAGGAGATACCTTAGTGTTCAGAAAACTCTGACAGTTAAAATCCTTTCTTCCAGAAAATATTCTGGTATTCATAATGAATAAAAACCCAGGAAAAGATAGTTGTTTCAGCAAAAGTTATGTTTTATTCATATTGCAACAGTATTTTGCATACCAGGTCACACGAAAAGTTCCCTACAAATGTGTGGGTTTAGCAAATTTGAGCTCTCAACCATGTAATCTCTGTAGGAGGAAAGTTGTTAAAAACAAATTTTCCTTCCTGGCACTTATGATTTGAAATCAACTTCCTTTTATGATTAATAATGAATTCCCTCTTAGAAACTGTGTTCTGTATTTCACGTGTTATAATACAAGTTAGATTGAGATATTGACTAATGACTTTTGTCAGAGGCAGTAAATGAAAATAGTCCCAGTCCTCAAGTTTTAATAACAAGTTTCTCAGTACCCTTTTCCTAGGAACCCATTCAGTTTGTTCTGGTTGATTTCTGAGGGATGTTTTTCTCCTCTTTAAAAATGTTCTCTTTTGAAATCTAAGTGCCAGTTAGAAAAATAATAGTTTAAATGTTAAAGAATTTTAAAACATAATATTTTGACTTTTCAAAAAAATCCTTTTAAATACAATTTAAAGCATTCCTGGATTTTATTTCACTCACACCTTGTTTTGATCTACCATAATCTGTGTTTAAAGATGCTAATCTGAAAAAATATGTAGATCAAAATCCATATTCTTCCAAGTTAGTAATTTTGATTGATGTGCCTTCAGGCAGACACAATTATTGGTGTTTTCAGAATCAGGTGTTTAGCTGATGCAGCTAAAAATCTTGAGTGGATATCTATTCATGTGATATTGTTCCTTAAGAAAAAAACAAAGCATACTAAAAAAAAATATGTTTCAAGTGAAAACAATAAAATTTTAAAGATAGAATTTACTTGTGATTGTTTTGTGTTGTTTAGGTTTTTTTTTTGTTGTTGTTTTTTGAGCAAGTAGTTCTGTTACAAGGCAAGAGAAATTTTAGAATAACATATTTGCTTAGAATTAATAGGATGCATAAGCATATGGACTGTATACACTGAGGATATAAATGACTCAAGGGCAGCCATTTTTCTGTAATGGTCTTGATTTATGACTAAGAAAACCATAAATTAAATTTACACTAATATGATGAAATCTCAGAGAGACAGTCGTAATCATCATCAGCCTTAAGCACAGTGTTTGGTGAACTAGTAAAAATTGGGAACCCCGCATCGTCAATGAGCTTCCCTTCAGGCAGCTGTATCACAAAAAGATTTGAATCTATTTGATTTCTCTTGTAAATTTTGTATCTAATCCTGAAGGATACTATCAACACTGACATTAGTCAATTATTTCTGGAAGAAAGATTCAAAATGCATTAGTTCCCTTTCTTGTGACATAGTAAGAGAAAATAATTCAAGAAGCTTCTGATGTTTTCTCTAACTGCAGCAAAAGGTCTGAAGATTTGCTGTAGGCCACTATATTTCATTAAAGAAGCCAGAGAGCCTCTTTTTTCCTGTGGTAGCTATTATATAATGGATATATGTTTTCAAATTGCTGAACCTAGTCCCTGCATTTTATAAAAGAACATAGTACAGTGAAATACACAAATGGAGCACTTAGTGCTATATATGATTATATCTATAAACAAAATATGACAATCATACTGCCTGTAGGGTATTCTTCTGCCCATATATAACAGTGCAGTAGGGTTCAAACTTACACTCCATCCATGTTTTCTCTCTGAAAATTGTTGAGGCTGGGATAAAAATAAAACTTAATGAGATAAGAAAAAATGTTTTAGGTTCTTCTATTCTTCTCCTCAAAATTATATTGCAGTCTTTCTTTATTCAACCAGAGCTCAAAGTAGAAAGATACTGTTATGGTTTTTGGAAGACTACTTAGGTTTTACAAAGCTAGTCCTGATCTAAGCACTGGTCAATAAGTATGACTCAAGATTTATTCTTCTTTACTGTCAGAGTCTTAGGTCAATATGAAACTTGTGGTCACTGAGTACAAATGCGAGACTGAAGAGATCAGTCAACAGTAGGCTACAGTGGATGCAGACTGTAGATAAGCCAACAAAATACACAAAACATTGAACAAATTGTGGATTTTATAATTTTGAAAGGTTCCATATTGTATTAATAAAGAAAAAATATTGCTTTGAGGTAGGGGGAAATAAGCTGAATACAGATATTGAAAAAACATTACATGATTTTGAGATGTGCTTGTAGTAGAACAGATGCTATTTCAGATGTGGCTGAAAATCAAAACAACTTGTGGATTCAAGAGTCGATCACCTTAGAAGAACCCAAGAAGACTGACAACTTGTCTTCCTTCTAAAGCTTTTTACTTTGTTGATCCTAATAGTTGTTTTATTTGTCTTTTTTTTTTTTCTCAATGAAACAGACATCTTGACTAATTCTCTAGAGAAAAACAAACAAACAAACAAAATGCAAACAATAAAAACCAAGAAAATGTAAAAAAGATAGCCTCTAAGAAAATATCCTGAGCCTGCTGAACCTGGATAACCATTTATTTAAAATGATACCAGATTGCCAATGAAAGAGCCTCTGCTTGAGAGCTAGGATGAATAGGGATTTTTTTCCCAACTTGTCAGGGTAAGTGAAAATCAGGTTTGCAGTTCCAGGCTTGGCTATGAATTTGTCACAGGATTCTTTAGTAGATGGTAGATATTTTATAGTTTTTTGTGAACATCCTTTGTAAGAACTGTTACAATTAGAATGAAGTGTTCTTTAAATAACCATAGCCAAATGGACTGTGGAGGTTTGTTTTTTGTGTGGTTTGGTTTTGTTTTGTTTCTGTTTTGTTTGTGGGGGTTTTTTGTGTGTGTGTGTTTTTTTTTGTGTGTGTTTTTTTGTTTGTTTGTTTCTTTCTTTTTTATTTTTTTTTTTAATTCAAAAAAAACCCCAGAAAAGATGCCATGCCATGCATAACAAATAAAATAAATTGGTTGTGTTTAAAATAATGTTTTTTTCTCTTCCCCAGTAGAAACAAGTGTGCAGTGACAAAACAATGAAAAATCAGGAGCTTTTACCAGAAGAGTTATATATTCATACACAGGGCTTCGGAGGAGGGTTAGCTGCTCCCTTGGTACCAGCTAATATTGTGACTTTTAGAATAGACCAACAACTGTTGGGTATGGAAGGTAGTTTGGATTACCCATAAATGGACACAAGTCTGTAGTGAATTGCTTTGTGAGGTACCAGTGTGAGGCATAGAGTATCAGCATGTTTCTTTCATTTTTCTCCTCTCCCTCACAGAAATTTATATATGTATTACAATTTGAAGACTGAGCTGCCCTTTAAACCTAGAAGGAAAATCTTCATGCTTAAAAGCAAAAGTAGTAGATTAAATTATTTTAATTATTGTTCATTTGTGTTACAGAATGGAAGCCTACTACTGAATTAAAAATCAGGATATGGAAAATGAAAGGGATATTCAGTGGTTATGATATGATGAAAGAGAATAACTAGCAGTTAGCAGTACATTAGTATATGATTATTTTTTCTGTTTGCTCTACTGTAATTTCTCTTCATTTTGCAGTAATATTAATTTCATTTATTTAAGATTGTCATCTAATATTTATCCAGGACTTTTCACTGTGGTAAATCCCCATTTACAAAATAGTATCCCTGGTTTTAGTGGTGATATTACAGTATAAGGCAGGGAATGAAGAACGTGTAGCTAATCTCATTGTAACTTCAGCTTGCAGTAAACAGATTTAGTGTTGAGTGGGACAACAGAATGTGCTGGGAATGACTGTATCAAATAGAGAGGGTTTTAGTAATGGAAAAGCATAGGCAAAAAGTAGAGAAATGGCTTTGGAATGGTTAACTGAAATTTGTATCACCAGAGGCTGTTGTAGCAATGAACTCCTAAACTTGTGATGTAATTCATCTGTTTTCTTCCCC
Source organism: Columba livia (assembly GCF_036013475.1). NCBI lineage: Eukaryota > Metazoa > Chordata > Aves > Columbiformes > Columbidae > Columba > Columba livia. Next base: position 189,457,564 of record NC_088602.1, on the reverse strand, counting down.
AGTGCTATGACCTCAATAGCAGAACAGTGACTTCACTTTGAAAAGTATAGTAGCTGGAGAGAGTCCAGCTGCAAGTTATGACAATGATCAGCCATCTAAAAGTTTGCCTGCAGGGAAAGGTTGAACAAACTAGGATTGTTTAGTCTGGAGAAGACTGAACTGAAGGGAGTTATGTTAATCTCTTTCAATATAGAGAAGATTATTCAGTAAAAGAACAAACTCTTAGTCATAGTTAATTTGGCTATTAGGAGAAGTAGTGGATTTGAATTACAGTGAGAGAGATTTAATGTGGACGTGCTGGAAAATTCTGATGATGAGCATAATTAAGCACTGGGTTGCATTACCTGGGATGCTGGGCAGTCTTCAACACTTTGGGGTGGTTGGAGCAGGTGAGCTGTACAGACAGACTTTGCAGAGCTGATTCACGGATGGGGCCAGAGGAGTACTCCCAAGATCTCCTTCAGCCGTCATTTCTGTCTTCTGTTTTCTGTCTTTTGTTAGTTTGTTTTGTTTGAATTGCTAGTAATCCCCTCAAAGGTAGATTTCCTGTATTCCTTGAGCAAAAGCTCAGAGGGATACAGGCAACTGTTTTCCCGAGTGAATGCAAGACTCCATTTGTCTTTAGCAAGAACTCTGTAAGAATGTAATAACAGATTTATTAGTTCACAAACTCGATTACTTATTTAGGACCTTTTTTTTTTTTTTTTTACATGACAGCTGTTTAATACTTCCCAAACTGATTTATGTTTGTTTATGTGGACAACAGTTTCTTATTGTGACAGTGGTGATATCTTTTACCTAGAACTTCTTTCCCTACCATTTCTCAGAGAAGCATTTTCCCTGTAACCAAAAGCAATACATCAGCTCTACACATAATAATATTTAAAATGCATCATTAATTAACTAAAAAGTAGGAAAAGTAGGATCATCAGCATTTCTTATTTACCTTATTCTTCTAAATATATAAAAAATGGTTTCTTAAATCAGTATTCTGTAAAATTGAAAGACAATCTAAAGAATTTAGTTGTCATGAGAATACATTGAAATTTTTCTATCTATCTGTCCTAGTTATGATTTTAGTTTTTTATTTGTGCTCAAAATATATAGTACCTGAAATCTGCCCTGTCAGATTTTTCTAGACCTTTCATAAAGTTAACATCTTCTGTACTTATGTTACTCCAAGGACAAAGACACTCCAGCCTCTGAAGGCATTCTCCTCCATTTTTAACTCCACTTATCACTCTGAAGTGTCTTATAAATACCTGACTTTACTTTTCTTTGCTATAATTTAAGCCCAATATTTCTTATTTTATTATATTCAGTATACATTGAGCACGTCATTATTTTCACGTATTCAAAGACTGTTGTTTTACCCCCTAGGCTGTGTTGTTTCTTCAGGTTATGCAGCCTGAATTCATTTAATTTAGTCACACATATGCTGTTTTCTAAACACACTTCTGTTCTTTGTTGATTTCCTCTGGACTCCCTATTTGATCCTCCTTCAAACTGAAACACTGTGATCTTCAGCCTTTGTGAAGTGCTCTGGCTGAAGTCTCACTAGTGTAGAGTACAGGAGGAACATCATTTCACATGTTAATGAATGCAGAGGGGAAAGATTGTTTTATCAATCTGGATTTATCAGGATTGCAGTTGCCCTTTTTGCAACAGTATGACATTGGTTCAACATATTATAATCCACTAAAGCCCTGAGATCTATTTTTATTCTGAAGACCTGATATCTTTCTGTCCTTCCTGATCCATATGGTGCCATCTTTTAGTTGTTCCTGTTAAACTGCATGCTCCTTTTTTTTTTTTCAGACTTTCTGCAGTGTCATTTGGAATAAGTGTCTCAACCTTCAACATAGCTTCAATCTCTTCCACTGTCATTGCCCAAATTTGATCACTATATATTATATTTTACCACCCAAACTGCATCGAGTGGTTATTACAAGTACTGAATAATAGCAGACTAAGAATAGGCCCTATTCAGGCCTCACTCCGTACCATCTCTTCCATTCTGACAGTGAATCAATGAAAAAAATTATCTTCCCATAGCTTTCTGATATAATTTGCACCTGGCCCTTAGGGGCTAGATCTGTTTCAATAGGTTGCTTATGACTGAGAGTGTAATTTAAAGTAGTGTCAAAAATCTTTCTAATGTTAAGATAAATGACACCTAGCTGCTTGCCTCTCCACAATGCCTGTTACCCTCTCACTGAAGGAAATGTCACAGCTCATTGTTGACAGATCCCTGTTGGCTGTCATTTGTCTTGTTTGATTTCTCTGTGTTTTTGAAATGTGTTTGTTTATTTCTTTAAGGATTTTTTCTGGGAATTCAAGTTAAACTGAATGATTGATAATTCCCTGGCTGCTCCTTTCCTCCCCTTTTCTGAGAATAAGCACTAGGTTTCCCATTAGTAAGTTCTTCATACTTCCCCATAAAGTCTCAAGAGCTTTCTATCTCCTCAGTCAGTTTTTTAAGTACCATAGAATAAAACTCAATATGTTCAGTCCATATGAAAACCCCTGACTTCCTGAAGTACTCTCATTTTGAATATATTCATCTTTCTTTCCTTAGAAACAAGGATTTTTTTTTTTCTTACTAAATGTGCTGTGTGGTATTTTCTCTAGCTTAAACTTCTTCCACATGCTTGTTTTGTGCCTGCCAGATCACTAAGTCTCTCCACAGAATTTTCAATTTAATTATTGACTCTTCATTCTAAGCAGTAGTATAGACTTGGCAGAGAGAGCTCTTCCCCTGCTGCTGAATATCTCAGTGTAAAACAGAGCCTGTTTTCTGCCAGTTCCAAACTAGTTCAGACATTTTGTATGTGAATTTGTTACCTGGCTGGAATTGTGTTTAAAGGGCCAGTGTGATTTTGTTTCTGTTATGCTTAAAATTCAAAATTATTGTAGTGGAAATATCTAACTGTTCACTAAGGGGAACTGGAAAAAAAGGTATGGGCTGTTACAATGGAAAACCATCTTAAAGTAATGTCAAAACGCACATCTCAGTCATTAGGATTTTGCAGTGCTGTGGAGTAGAATGTACTACACATATTAACAGCTTCTTTTCCTAGAAACAGGTTAGACAAATATATCAGGAATGTTTTGGGTATAGTGGATCTTTTCTTGAGACAGGGAAATAAACATGATCCCTACATTTTAACTAAGCTTGTCTGTTACTCTGTCACAGTCAATTAAGGTACAAGGTTGCTGAGGTGAGGGCAGCTTTGCTCAAAATTTCAAGTGCTTCACTTTGCTGAAACACTGGTTAAAGGCTGAGAAACACAGAATCGCAGGTCTGTTTTCTGTTATTCTTTGAGAGATCAGTGATGAAGTTACTGCCTTTGTGTTTTCTATCTTGCTGCTGCTTATGCTTGGATGGAAAGCTCAGGAAAAATACGGAAAATTACCCTGCTCTCTTCTTTCAGTTCCCTCATTATAAGTATTTTTGCCATAATTTCCTTAAAAAGCACCTGTTTGGAGGTGTGTTACAGCTGATGGCTATCATGCTGACCAGTGTTACCTTATTGTAGTTAGGATGTCCTTTTCTGTATTCTGCTGATACTCTGCTTTCCTTTATCTTATGGTTTGAATGTGAATTCTTTAAGATTGAGGCCATCGTTTTTTCTTTCAGCCTTAGTGCAATTGAGGTCTTTGTCTGCGAACAGTGTGGGAATAAAAATTGTTTCTGTATTGGTATTATTTTGTGGGAAAGGTTTTGAGGGTTGGAATTTAGGGCTATTCATTCTTCAGTTTCATATGCATAATGTCTTTTCAACTGATCAAGAAACAGGAAATAGATTAAAACATTTAAAATAATGGGGCAGGATCAACATCTTTTTTCATACTGAATTGAGGCTTTTTGTGATTAGCTAATTTCTAGTTTTAAAATAATGAAATATTAAAGATAAGAAAAAAGGTGACAAATAATCTCCTCAAGTAATATTATATATGTGTATGGGTCATGCCCTTATGAGCATGACTCTACTGTAGTTGCTGGACTGATCTAAATCTGCTGAAGGTCTAGGCTAATATATTGTCCCATGTTTTTGGAGGCCATCATAGAGGTGTTTGGGGACAGAATTCTCAAGCTTTTTGTTTTGATAAAGAAATTCACATTTAAACCAATAGAATGATTAAAACAAGTAATGGTGACTATTGTTTTCACTAAATGATGGGATTTATTTAACAAATTTGTCTTAATTTTAAATTTTTAAAAAATCCATATGAGATTCCTTTAAAGTAAAATGGCAGCTGTGCTTAGGCCCTTGTGTTACTTCTGTTTAATCTGACCTACGAAGTGTGGGAGAATCTGAACACCATTGGGAAGAAAGGCATCTGACACAGATTGAAGGGAAATGTAGTAGTTATGGACCAATGGACTTGGGATGGGTCAACACAAACTTTAACTTAGGTAACTATAAATAAAAGCATCAGATTTGGGAGGAGCATGTTTGTCATGAATATTAAAAGCTTCATGAAGAAATGCGATTAGTCTATTAAACTAGTGAGGGCACAGACCTTGGGCAAAAGTGAGAAGATTCACCGGGCACAAAGAGAGTGATGTCAAAATCTCTTTGCCAGAACTGGGCTCCTTTTCTGTTCTCCAATCACTAAATTTTTTGAAGCATGCTTGCAGGCTATTTCTGCGTGATCAACTGCAGGAAGATAGTACTTCCAAGCCTTATTGTTCAAATAGCCTTAGTACTAGAGCTGGTCAAAAAGTGCTTGACAAAAACAGGCAATGGTAGAAGGTTTCCTTGCAAAACAGCATTTTCTTAAAGAAAAATCTAAATCAAACAAGTTGTGTTTGTCTGTTTTAATTTGAAGGGTTTTGGACATATTTAATGATTAGAAAAATTATGGCACAGTTTGCTTTTGATAGCATTTAATGACTTCACTCCCCATGTGTACATTGTAAGTTATATATGTAAATACTCATTAAAATCCCTCCAAGTGCATGTCAGGCACATATAAGGGCAATGATGACCTATAGCTAAGGATACGCGATAGAGATTGTCTGTGGGAAAATGGTCTGCATGAAAAATAACATTGGAAACCTGATTTTCAGTCTGATCTGCTGATAATAATTACTTATTTTCAAAATATAGACAATAGGTCATGTAAAGCATGTCAAAAATCTGAGATTGTTGATGTCATCTTGAAAATGATATTTCTTTGTAATGAAATTATTAAGGAAATAATCGGGGTGGTGGTGGGGAGGTGGTGTTTGGGGCTTTTGCTTTGATTTTGGGTTTTTAATCTCGTTTGCAAATAGAGACTATCTCCAGAATCAGGTGCTTCAAAATCAATTGTGATCCTTGCTTTCAAGAAAGAAAAAAAATCTTGCTTGTGTTGAATAGAAGTGCCCACTAAATTGCTGTAAAATTCCATCTGATAGGTATACGGTACAGTAAGAGTAGGCGCTTACTTGGTGACCTGCTAATCACTGTATTTTGTGCTAACCTGCTTCCCAAGACTGAGAATAAAATGATGTTTTCTGGATATTCCATGCACATTAATAAGTTTGTTGTTTGGCAAACTGAAGAAGGGAATATATTGTTGCTCCTCCTACCCTTGTACCAGATGACTGTTAGGGTCAGCATTTCTGTAGCCCATCAGTACCAACAAAACCTCAGGTAGGGAAAAGTAAAAGTAAAAAAAGTAAAATAAACCGATGGCAAAACATGTGAAGGCTTAACATTTAAGACTGGGGTTTAAAGTCTGTATAGCACTAATAAACACTCTCTGTGGACTATGGTACAGTGGTACAATTATTCCCTGTTTAAGGTTTCCACAGTATGCTTCTCTATGTAAGTATTCAGCAGTCATGAATTATATGACCTAACTCATGAGACTGGTTCCTTTGAGGCAAAATTACAGTCTAAGCACACTAAATCACATATTTCCATTGATACAGCAAGGCTAGTATTTAACTTTTTCTGTTTATGAACAAAAGTAACTTTATATTTATTCACACCTTTCTTTTCTGTTTGTATGTATTACCTCAGAGCATCCTTTAATTATTTTACCCTAGCTGAAAATGACTTGTTAATATGGACAGAACATTAAAAATGCATTCTCTTAGCTTTAATAATTCCAGAGACTGGTGATATTGTAGCTCTGGGAAATTGGAGATGAAAGGAAAGTTTTTTGACATGCTAAGGAAGCACAGAAATGTTCTTGACGTTTCTGGTACTAATTCTTTGAAAAATATTACTCAGTTTTAAAAATAAAAGTTGTTTCAATCAAGCTTTCTAAAATATAACTTCTTCCTATGCAGAAAGCTTTCCAGACCTGAGAGACAGATGTCATTTATATCCCTGCTTAAATTTCTTACTCAAATTCTAAGCTTTCTTAAATGTCTCTACAGCTCCTGTCTGCATGACAGTTTTCCTCCAGCTAATTGCAGAGTTGATATTTAAAAGAGTTAAATAGTTTGCCCAAGGTCACTGAGAAATTCAGACTGTGTCAGAGCGATGTAGGCTAACTCTAAGCTTAGAGACCGAAGTTGTTTAACTGTTCTGTAGCACTGCTTTCAAATAATATATATATCGCCTTCATCCCTGTAGTCCAGGACATTTTAAATCTTACGTGAATATAAATCATTATACACATATGCATGTAAATAGGTATTCAAATTTAAGTGACAGTAAATTTAACTGTGTTGGTTTCTCTATAGAGAAACTGTGACATAAAGACGGTAAGTGTTGTGCCCAGGTGGAACTTTGGGCAGATGGATTCACATGTAAGAGAAATCAGCTTCCCTTTGGGTTGTAACAGCAACCTGTGCTTCTGTCCCTAAAAAAAGAATTATTATTTTTCCTGTAGTATTTCAGACTGGTCTTTTAATGGCCATTGCATCTGATCAAACTTCTCAGGCTTCTCTTCAAACTGCTATTTGACTGCTTTAATTTTCAACCAGTATGTGTTAAAACCAAAGATATGATCCCATGTTCTTTGCAAAGTTCAAGGAATGTTTATGCTTGAAATTCTAGGATATGACATCCCAGTTGTTAGGAAAACATCTGTATGGGGTGAACAAGGTAAATTATTTACAGCAATTATGGCAAATTTGGTAATGGTTGTGATTTTATGCTGCCGTCGACAATCTGGATTATATTTGTTTTTTAAATTTAAAACTGTATTTTTTGGCTTTGACTTATTTCTCATTTGCATATGCCTACTTAAATATTTGCAAGTTCAGTATATCCAGCTTTTCTCTAGAGGTATAAAATCTGTCTGGCAGACTGAATGCAATGATCGTTATATTTAGATTCATAATGAATTCCTTTTAGTTGAACCAGTTTCAGTTTAATTTTGGTTTTTGATAGTTCAGATGACTTGACTGAACAAGGTACATAAGAGACTTGAACTGTTACTGTGAGAATAGATGCATTTGACAATTTAAAAATGTAAATGTTAGACTAAATTGCCTTAATTCACTTACTTTCTATACTCCTCTGATGAACTTTTGTCAGAAGATAAATACTTCCAGGAACTCAAGACAAAATTAAGAACAACTCTTTGTGACAGCTGGAGGTGATATTTTAGTTCCTTGTCATTTTTATAGCTTAGAATCTGATTATCTATTGAAAGACATATGAATTTATATGTGATAGCTTTGATACTTCTGAAAGTCTTGGCTAACTGACTACAAAATAAGATGTTTGCCTGACAACTCTAGTAGAATGCGCTGCTTGCATTCCTCCTGTCCATATCTAGTATAATTCCATTCATTATAATTATATCCTTAAACACATATTTTCCATTATTTTTAACAAATATCTACCTCTGAAATAAGATTTCAAAAATGAAAATTCCTACAAGTGACAACATAATCAAAAACATAAAAATATTATCCACCAATGTCCTTGATATAAACTCTCAGAAGGCTGTCCAAGTGCCTTTATATTGTCACTGGCTGCTGAATCATGTAAGTGATAAATTATTCCATGGTCATTTAGAATGGAAAACAGTGTGGTTTTGTGCACATAAGTGGTTCAGGAATGATACGTGACCGACTAGCAGCATTTTTGAGGGCATTGCTAAATAAATGTTGTTTGATTACTGGACGAACACAGTTGCCAGTAATGTGAATGTGCTACTTGTACTGTGTCATGTAAATCTCATCTTGTTTTAGCCTAGTTCTCCATCATTAAATTTTAACTTTATTATTAGGTATTAGAGGAAATTGTATTTTTAGTGTTCATGAAGGATAGAGGTGTTTACTTGATTGTGATATGAAATGGCATTTTGTCTGTATTTTAATGGTTTAGTGATCTGTAAATCTTAGTACTGCAAATTAAAGCAAATTGCAGCTCTGTCAGGCAGATATCTCATATAGAGATGAATTTTATGTCTATTTAAATAGCAGTGAAGCCATTCTCTTCTTGTATCATGATGTATTTCACAGAAAATGAGTACATGTCTTACAGACATGCTGTCATACTCTTTCTGATGTTTTCACTCGAGTAAGTATTGGAATAGTAGAAAATGGAACATTGTCTTAGGACAATGTGAGGTTCTTCATGATAGCACATCAATGTATCAGACACTCTCTAAATTCAGACAAGCTACTCAAATAAAATTAATAATAATGTTTAAACTGTTATTAATAATAGATACAGAGCTAGTAACAATGAACTTTGCCTTGTCATGTATCATACTGTAGCGAAGAGCAGCTACAAGATGTTACATGAAAATGAAGGTGGCAAAATAAGTCTTCTAGAAACTAAGTTTACCTAGGGCTACTTAATAATCTGAGAATCACACAGCCTTAGCAGAGTCTGAGCAGTATAAAAACTGCTGCAGACCCAGATATTTTGATGAAGAGTTGCAGAACTTTTTCATTCTTTTTCAGTGTCAGAAACCTCCTTCTTTTCTGTCTTTCTTTTGTCTGGCTTTGGCTTCTTTGTCAGTTTTTTTCCCTCATGAGAATTTTGTTCAAAATGTGTGCCTAAAGTTAAGCTCCCCTGACGTCAGTTTTGTAACATTTGAACTTCTAGATCACTTTGGGGCAGGTTTTCCAAAGTGTTTAGATTGTGAAAAATGCAGATGGAAGCATAGTGGGATTTTCAAAAGCACTTAGATAAGGCACTTAGCTCCCATATAAATTAATTAGCTGGATTGAACAAGTTCCCCTTGGTACTTTTGAAAGTTCCACTGCTAAGTGTTTATGTCTACATAAAAAAATATGATTTTCAAAACAGCCTGAGCGTTCAGCAACTCCCTTTAAAGTTTATGACTACTATATGTTTTCAGCTATTCTGAAAATTATACAATGTCCCTGGCTTTATGTTCCCAAATGATCCTCCTTTGCTTTCTTGTTTCTTAACAGTTTCTACTATCATTTATTGTCTAAAGTTAATCTCAGAGAATAAATGGGATCAATAGTATTGTAACCTAAGGATCAAAAATAATTACGCAGGTGAATCTTCTGCACAGATTTGAGAAGTCATGTCCCTTGGCACACACATTCAGTGGCTCTAAAAAATGATAGAGCTTTAAACCCGTTGTTGTGATTATATCTCATACTGGATTTCCTTGTTACGTTTATATTATGCAAAATAATAGCTAAAAAATACATTACAGGCAAAGAACGCTGCAGGTTATGGATAGCTTGGAATGAACCAGATGACCAGAAATAGCATGACATTTCAGTCTTTAATTGCTGCATATACAGAAACCCTTAGCAGACCTGTTTGGATGTAATAAAACGAAGTGGTGCTTACTCTGAGGTAGAGATTCCCCTGCTCTTTAGTCTGCCTCTGTTACAGTAGTGTCTAAGTAGCAGTCTGAGGGTGTACACACATTTTGGTTTGTACATGCATTATGGTTTCAGTCAAGAATATGCTCTTGAAATGAATCAGATAATTATCCCCACTCATCAAACCTTGTTGTGGAGTGGGTCTCAGGCTATGTGAACTGGGTCAATTTGGCTGAAATGAAAACAGAAGACGTTTTTCAGAAGGACATCTCATCTTTAATCATTACTGGGTGTTAAGTCCACTGAACTATGGCAAACTTAGTTCAACATAATCCTCCTTCCCTGAGTCTAATTTCAAATTTTGACCAATGTGATCATCAAGTCCTCAGACCTGACACCTTTGCTCCAGAGACTGGCCCTTACTATGCCATGTTGCTTATTATTGAAGCTATAAACTGAGTTGTCAGGATAGTTGGGTTCATGGAAGAATCCCTTCTTTGCACCCGCTTCCAGAGTTAAAAATCCTACAATAACACAATTTTCTCAGATCTGCAAGCATATTATAGAGGATCTCCAAACACAGGCCATCGTTTCTTGGGAATATGTCTTTTCTTTCTTGTTAGGTAGAAATGAAATATAAAACTCATGAGGAAGAACTCATAAAGTTTCTGTTAAGAGCTTTTTCAGAAATGTAGGTCAACCTAAGTGTAGCTGCAGGATTTGCATAACTTGTATGCCTTGTAAAATGTACCTGTACCAGCCATTCATTCTGGTTATTCTCTATGTTGGTTTGGATTTTTTTTATGCTTTAAGAGTCCATTCTTGTTTGAGTTCTTCCATTGGTAACAGCTAATAGGGGTTATATTCATAATTAATAAAATAAAAAAAAAAAAGACTCGGGCGGTTTACCTTGTGTAGTTTATGTGTCAGATGTACTAGAATGAAAAACATAATATGAATCTTTACCAATGCCTTTCAGAAATAGGAATTTATGATCTCTTGTTGCCACTGAGATGCATAACCTGAGGCATTCTAATGTTTTACCAACCAGGAAGAGTTTTTAAGCATGTTTTTAGTCAATTAAACTGCCATCAGGACAAAAGTATGAGAAATCATAAATAGCTGTACAGTAAAAGGATATTTTTTCACCTTTTATTCTTTGTTAAAGTAGAAACTCTGAAAGACACAGAGGAAGTATGTGTATCTATCTGAACTATGGATTCACAATACAGTAAATGTGGTTTTAGGTTGCATAATGCCAGATAAGCAACACTGTATCCTCATGGTATTAAATGCTGATCTGGTATAAACTCACTATCTAGTATAACCTCACTTTGCTGGTTCAAATGTGTTTAAAATTTGGGCACCTTAGCTTTATCCTATCAGGCTTTCTACCAGATCAGATATTGCCTGTCCATGCCATTCCAAGTTTATGATGGATCAGGTGTTGTGCACTCTCCTGTTGATTCTGTGTTATGTTCTATTATCTGGCAAATATGCAGTACTGTTCTTTTTTGAGTCACCCCAAACTTATCCACAGATCTGGATTAATGACCGTGGCCTCCTGTTTCCCCTATTACCATAGTATCTGACTAAATCACAAGCTTTGATGTATTTATTCTCCTAACAACCCTGTGAAGGAGAATATGTCTTTGCTATCACACTGATTTCATCATAACATGTTTTCTCTCTTGTCTAGTAGATGAAACAGTAGGGGTTATGCAGGCTTTGAGAATTTCAGTGATTAAAACCAGGGGATTGCAACAGAGGTGGATATTTTCTTAGAGTGTCAAGTGCTCTGCTAGGGCTCTGTCAAAGCTGTGTCGTGCAACTGGGTTATTCTTATCATTTTTAGGAAACTAATTACTTAAATGATTTCCTTTAGATAGTCACCAGATGCTGCATTTTGTGTAATTATCACAGTCCTTGATATAAAGTATGGCTAACTTCTGTAGGTTCAGAACCAATCCAAATCCCTCTGAAGTCCTTGAGTGACTCTGGGGATTCACAGAGCTGGTTGTATAAGTACATTTCTTGTCTCCTCATTATTGTGTGCTTCGCTGTTCACCCCCTTGAGTGGTGTAAAAGAACAAAGTCCTACACTGAGCAGAAGCATGGACAGCGGAGACAAAGTGCCCGGCTGCTTGTTGCTGCTTTATTTACCTTGTGTGGTGCTGTAGCAGGTGCTCCGGCTATCTGAGGAAGGTAAATGAGGCTGGTAACATTACATTAATTAGACAAAAAAAAAAAAAGAAATCAACATTACATTGTGATTTTCTCCCAAACCTATTGAAAAATTGCTGGAAAAATAAACTGTTAAGGCCACAATTATCCTCTGTCCTCATTCTGTCCTCCTCCAGAAGGAACTGAAAACATTCCTGACACGTGAAGTTTTATTATTGCTGTTTCACTTATAAATAAAGCCTCCAAAGGAAATAAAAGTGCTAAGCGCTCAAGAATAAGGCAAGTCCTTTGTTCTTGAGTGCTTACCACCTACTAAAGGTATGAGAGATGGAACATGGGAGCAACATTGAGTGATTCTGGTGCTTACAAGTAACTCTTTGCTCCTGGCACTGCTCTGGTTCACTCAGTGTGAACCCTGGCAGAGCATGGGTTCACTAAGGGTGGGCTAAGCAGAGTTAGACCAACCTGAGTGACAATTTTAAGCAGGAGATTATTTAAATCCATGACTTTCCTATTCAGATGGAGGGCATGTAGGAAGAACAGATAACTGGATGAAAAAGGTATATTTTTTTAATGCGCTGCTGTGGAGAAATCTGGGATTTACAAAACAAGAATGCTCTATGTGCATCTGCTCTGTACTACAAAAAGATCCTTGGACTTTTTAAATCAGGAAGACTAAAGCAGCAGTCATGACATCTTTTCCGTTATTATTCAGAAAATGATATATACTCATTTTTATCTTCTAGAAATATAAACAAAACACTTATGTACATTTCAGGAATTATAAAGTGGAAAAGTACAAAATATGCAGATTTGTGGAAGAGGTGGCATCACAGATCTTTTTTTTTTCTGGCATTATTTGTTCAACCAGAGCTGATGCAAGGAATTTTAATCTATTTTTTTACTGTACCAGAAACTTATTTGGAACTCACATAGCTGTATTTTGTAATTAAATGTTTGAGAACTATTGGTATTTATATTTGCATGTGATTAACGTAAAGCACTTTGGATGGGTTTTTTTGCTTTTAAACTGGCCTGGAGTCAATAAATATCTTTACAGACATCAATTTGGTCAGCAGTAAAGAGGTAAATAGAAACTAATGACACTCATCAAGCCTGTGGCATGAATGATTTATTGGATACAATCATTTAACACTTTCATAAAGTCAATACAAGGGAAAGAAACAGGTTTCTTATTATGGTAAACTGTATTTGTACTGTCAGCATGTAGTGATTTATGACAAACCTGTGGCCAGGATTAGGGTATTATAAATGAAGGAAAATAGAAGGCTCATTAATTTTTTATACCCACAGGTAGAAGACATGCAGTGGGCTAATAGAGAACGCACTCATCCAGCGTCTGTCTGCAGCCTGCCCTGTAAAGCGGGAGAGAGAAAGAAAACCGTGAAGGGAGTGCCCTGCTGCTGGCACTGTGAGCGCTGCGAGGGGTACCATTACCAGGTGGATGAATTCAACTGTGAACTGTGCCCAATAAATAAGAGACCAAACGTCAACCGCACAGATTGCCAGCTTATCCCTATAATCAAACTGGAGTGGCATTCTCCTTGGGCCATCGTGCCCGTCTTCATAGCTATTCTCGGCATAATTGCCACCACCTTTGTGATTGTGACGTTTGTTCGGTACAACGACACACCAATCGTCAGGGCCTCTGGACGGGAGCTCAGTTATGTGCTTTTGACTGGGATTTTTCTCTGTTACTCCATTACTTTTCTAATGATTGCAACTCCTGATACAGTGGTCTGCTCATTTCGAAGGATCTTTTTAGGCCTTGGCATGTGTTTCAGCTATGCTGCCTTGCTTACCAAAACAAACAGGATTCACAGAATATTTGAACAAGGTAAAAAATCTGTTACAGCTCCTAAGTTTATTAGTCCAGCTTCCCAGCTGGTGATCACTTTCAGTCTCATATCCATGCAGCTTATTGGAGTCTTCATCTGGTTTGCTATTGATCCACCACATACCATTGTAGACTATGGAGAGCAGAGGACTCTTGAACCAGAAAATGCCAGGGGAGTTCTCAAATGTGACATTTCAGATCTTTCTCTCATTTGTTCCCTTGGATACAGTATTCTCTTGATGGTCACATGTACTGTTTATGCTATTAAAACAAGAGGGGTTCCAGAGACCTTCAACGAAGCAAAACCCATTGGATTTACTATGTACACAACCTGCATAATTTGGTTAGCTTTTATTCCAATCTTTTTTGGTACGGCCCAATCAGCAGAGAAGGTAAGTGATAATAAGTTTACAAAGAAAATATTATCCTCCTCTTATATTCGTCTCACAGTACTTGTAATACTACAATATTTTCACTATTACAAATGAGTAATTCTTAATACTAACTGCAAATAAACTCTCAGAATTCACAGATAATAAAATATATCATTCAAAATTTAGATTTCCTATGTTTTAACACAAGAAATTGAATGTGGTTGTGGTGTGGCTGGCACAAAAATGTTGACATTTTTCTCAGTATATCCTTAAGTTACTGTTTCTTCTAATCTTTATTATTACCATTCAGTGACGCCCTAGTCTGTTACATGAAGCACTATAAATCTTTGTTATCATCTGCAGATCTGATAGAAATAGTTGCATTTTAAAATTCCTAGAAGATCGACTTTCATTTGTCAAAAATAATGAAGAAGAATGCCTGGGCAGAACGAAAAAGAATTAGTTTTCTATCTGGTTGATGCACATAACTTAAAAAAAAGTAAAGAAAAGAAAAAAAAAAAAAAAGGAGTGTATGATGTGTATGTGAAATCAGACAAAACATAATCCACTGACTATTCTCTCAGATCAAAAAGAAAATATTTTCCGGATCTTTTAATGATAAATTTAATGCTGCATACTTGGATATCTGTTATTCTTTGTTCAACTGGCGTGGAACGTTCTTGATATCGGTCATGGTGGGCAGTACAAAACACATCAGACATTTAACTCTTCTCTAATGGAAAGGCAAATGTAAATGTTGATTGTGCGAGTTTTTATCTAGCTGATAGTGGAGAAAATGACAACTTAGGTAGGAAAGAGCAATAATACCAGCATCAATCTTCAAAACTGAAAATCTATGAGATTTAGAAAATCTTAGAAATAAGAAATTGAAGTAATCTACCTTTTATATAAACTGTTTCCCCTTCTAGCAGGTCATTTTTATAATGTTTAAAAACGTACATTTATATTTAGTTAATTTAATTGGAAAAGTCAGCATGTGCCCAGTTATAATTGTGCAAGGGTTTGACATGTCTCTGGTTTAGGGGACACTCTTGTCTGCAGAATTAGAGAATAAGACAGTACAGCTTGATAAAACACCTACTAATTCAAGCAGAGGAATTGTATGGTTGATTGAGAATTGCAGAAAAATATTTTCCTCACTAAAATTAAAGTAAGCAGGCTTGCTGAATTGGATCAGGCTTCATTTCCTTGGCTTTTTGGATTAAGTCAGGGGAAGTGAGCACTAAGGTAATGGCATATCATATATACAGTAAGTAAAGATAAAAAATCCTGTTTGATATAGGAAAACATGTTCAGGTGAACCGTATTTACATTCTGACTTTTTGTACATGCAGGCATAAGTCAGAAAAATATAAATGTGGGGAATGTTTTATTTTAACAGCTTGGGCCAGTCAGTTTTTTGTCAAGTATCTATTACAAAAAAAAGTATTTCTGAATATTGAAGCACAGAAAATATTACTTGACTGGTAACTATGCAGTGATTTTTTATTTACACCATTGATTCACCCTAGCTTGTAGTAAAGGATGATTTTGTTTTCACCTCTGAAGATTAGTGAACACCTCTTTTGCATTTCTTTTATGAAGCCCAAGACTGAATACACAAATTATACTAAATAGCACAGCTTCTAACACTAAATTTCACTTGTAAGTTTCTCTTTTTCTTTTCCTAAATGATTTGTTATTCTTCAGATAATGACATTCAGGAGGACAAAACCCAAATTAATATGCTAATACAGTAGCTCTGTAATTCAAATAATACTTTTTTGCAGTGTTTCTTTTTTTTTGCTGCAAATAAAAACATGTTTCCACACTGAGTCTTATAGACATCATCATAATAGCTTGTGGATTCATACAATTAAATTGCTTGTTTGAATAGGACAAAAATGTAATATCTTAGTCCACACATTTATACATCATCTGAATAAACTCAGTCACTTGTAGGTTTCTCAGTTAATGCATAACAGCAAAAGAAGTATTTTCAAAACAAACTAAAACGTTATAGAATATCTTGCCTGAAATTTGGTATTATGATCCTTTTGTATGATGGAAGAAATGAAAGAAGATAAACAGACTTTTTTTTTAGGTGTTTACTTTGCAGTTTATTTTTAGAATCCTGAATTTTTTAATTTATTTTTTTTTTTTTTTTTAGGGCTTGAGTTTGGTCAGAGAACTGAGCAATAAGCTGGGCCAGTTAAAGTACTGTTTGAAAGCAATGGTTCCTTTTTTTAAATGTTGACAGTAATAAAATTTAACATAGCATTCATTACAAGCCAGGTGTCCTTCCAACTAGCAATTCCTTGAACTACTAGCTTTATACACATTTCTGTTTGAATAAAGAGTAGTTGAAACTTCTCCAAAATGTTTTGAGGAACTTCTGTTTTTCTAAACATTAGCAGTGCTTACAACAATAGCAGAAGTCATCATGCATTTTTTTGAAAGCGAGGTTATATTAACTTAACTATTCCATGAACACAGGTTAAGTAGAAAGCATATTGAGAAGTTTTTTATTTTTATTTCACTGTCAAAATATTTCCACTGATGAAAAATAAGGGCCATTGGTGCTAAAAACAGGTGTCTAGATTCAAAACTCATAGCTAATCATGGAAAGGTTACCTTTATTTTTAGTGGCCTTGGATCAGATTCCAAAAGTGTAAATTTACTAAGACATTATGGATAGAAACTGGAGGAGTATAAACCTGTACAGTGGGCACAAGTCCATAAATTGAGTGTTCAAACTTCAAATATGCATGATGAAGGCCATGTAAATAACCATAAGTGCATTACTGTAGAGAAACTGTATCTTAAGTGTTCTTGCTGTGAAGTACAGGATGGGAAACTCATCTCTCTCCCTTGCGCATGTGAGGAACCTTGGGTCTCCAGCTGGTTAATACAGCTGAGTTAAATGCCTGAATTTGCATGTTGTGACACATCCGTAAGAGAAAACATGGTAAAAGTTAAGGTGACTTGGCAAGACTCAGTGAGAATATGTTGATTTATAGTCTTGACATTTGTAACATTTTTAATAGCCCTTTATAACAGATGCTGTTTCTACACATATTATCTCATTTTATGTATAAGTTTAAACAAATACAAACATGAAAAAACTACTATATAATATTCAATAAATTAAAAATAATATATATATGGAAAATTAACAACAGGTTAAAATATCAGTCCAAAATAACCTTGTATAACCCAGGCTTGGTGGCTTTTTTAGGGCTTCGTGTTTATTGTTTGTCCTTAATCTCAAAGAATAGATTATAAACCCCTGTGTTTTTAAAGATGCCATATTTAGATTGTAATTTTTACAGATGTTCCCAAGGAAAAAAAGGTGTTGATTTTTTTTTGTCTAATTAATTATGTTGTCAATTCATGATCAAGCCTGTTTTGACAGCTGCTTCTTTACAAAAGGAACCTACTACTAGTAGTTAAATTATTCCAGTGCATCATTGAACTAAATAGAAAATGTAACCCTAAGACATAAGATACCAATTTTCTAACACTTGCATAAATGTCAGTGAGGTGCATTAGAAGAAAAGGGGTGAAATTCTGTGAGAAAGCATTCTGTGAATATAGCCTTAATCTGTGTCATGCATGTTTACATGGCAAAACACTGGAAGTACTAGGATCATCTGGAATAGAGATGTTTAAAATGTCATGAATACTGGAATGTCACAGAAAAACACCAGTGAAATTAGCTTAGTGATTAAAACATATGTTTGATGAACCTCTGGGTAAAATTAAGTTACAACAGCAGACTGCACAAAAACCAGCTGAGGATAAATGGCTGTCTAAATTACATCCCTATTTGATAAACTAAACTTCTAAAATTTCTTTATTTTGCTAGTTTTGACAGGTGGACTAATTATGTTCATTTACTGATAATAAAGAGATAATTTATTTTATTAACCTGGAAATACTGTTCTGAGTGAGAAGAACACTATTTGATTCCTGTACTGTAAAAGAGAAGAGGTTGCACTTTCTGCTGAGGAAAGAGGACCATAGAAAACACTGAAGGACTTTTTTCCTTCTCTTTCCACTGGAAGCACTTGCAAGGTTTAATCTAACAAGGCAGACAAATTTTAAAATACTTCAAATTATTCTGAGAAGTTTGATCTCTCTTTTCATAGCCACAGTAAAGGCAAAGCAAATTTTAAAGTATAGCAGAAATCTTCCCATAAATTATTATCCTTATGATCTTACTATTCCAGATGTTTTCATCTGGATTTCCTAATCATGTAGATCTTATAGTTATATCCAGCTGTTAGCGACAGTAAAATTAGACAGGAACACTTCCAAGAGTATCTCAATATTAATTTGACCTGTAACCTGCTGTTGTAGTTGTCAAGTAGAAACTACTTAGCTCTCAGTTTGAGGGAGAGGTAGCTCCATCAGTCTAGTAAGATATGCTATTTATATTAAAGAAAAAAATAATAAAAAAGCTACTAGTAACTATTCAGGTAGAGATCCACTGCTTCCCCCCACATTTCTACGAAATTTAGACAAATAACGTTTGTGTGTGTGAGTGTTTATGTTATGAATTCTTGGCTAATTCCATTCCTGTGCCTGTAAGAAAATAAAGCATCTCAATGATGCCTCAGGCTGTGTTTTAAAGAAGCAGATGGCACCAAGCCTTTTCTTTGCCTTGAAGTATAATCTTCCAGTTCTGATCATATTCAGAGATTTAGCTCTGCAGGTAGTCCATGCAGTACCCATCAGAGGAAAAATAAAGGCAATTTATCATGATAATATTTCTTCTATTTTATCAATAATGTTTGGCTTGATTAAACAAGTATCTTTAGTGCCAACCTTGTGCAGAACATGTGGATTAATCCAAGGGATCTTTGGAACAGTTTCTAATTTTCATTCTTATGGGATTTGAAGATAGAAGCCTCCGGAAGTGATACTTTCCAGAGTTTATCATCGTTCAAAACTCAAATTTTGTACTATTGCTGATTTTTTCAGAACCTTTAGAATATAGGAGGACATGCTGGTTTAAAAAAGCCCGAACTATTAGTAACTGAATATTTGCATGTTTAGGAATATAACAAATTAAATAAAATTAACCAGATCATCTGATAAATATGTCATCCTTCTCATTGGAAAGTGTACATTAAGAAAGAGCACGCTTTTTGTAATGTTTTATCACTTCACATTTTTCCAAATGTAAATAAGTAATGCCATAAATTATTAATAGATCTGATAATTTCCTGGGATTTTTTACCTAATCCTCAACAGAAATTAAGACTTGGTTGTTCTCCTGTAGAAGCAGAGTGGGAAAGAAGATGTGAATAAGAGTTAGACTGAATTACAACTTATGGCCCAATCCTCCTACTCCCCCTTTCCCCCTGCAAGGGAAGTGCCTCACTCCTTGCTTACCTCTAAGAAAGCATGATGAAGATATTCAGTGCACTGCAGGCCATGAACACTGCTGAGCCTGCCCATCAGCTGAACAAAGCAGCTCCGTAAACCTTTTCTTCCTTCTCCAGCCTTCCATGAGCTGGTGCAAGAGGACAGAGGGATGGTCATATTTCTCTGGTGGGTGCCGCTGTGCAAATTGCCACATTTTTATGCTAATTCTCCTCTCCTCTCATTCTCCTGATGAGAAACCAGTTAAATATGGTGACCTTTTTTTCTTTCAAAAGTAACTTGGTGGGAAGCCATTCCACAAGATTTTCTTAGGAAACTGCCCTGTTTCCACTAGAATCACAGATGAAAATTATGGAAAAAGTTCATAACCTAATAACTGAGACAAAAATGGGTCATTTAAAATCTTGTTGTCGTTTAGAATGTTTTTTTTTTCAGTTTTGACCTTTTCTATCTTTTTGAGTTTAAAACTAATTTTGGAAGTGAAGCACTTTTGAAGTTGAAATAGGATAATTTCACAACTTTTAAGCTGTTCTCACTTTCTTGAAGTCAAAAAGTATCTGAACTGACGGTTAACTCTAACACCAGACTTGTATCAAAACATTTCCAACTGCTTTTAGGAAAGTTGCTGACTTTCTTGGAAACTAAACTATACTATAGTGTAATTATCTAAACTGCATTAAATTAACTAAGAAATCAGAAGGGATTACTGTAGTCATCCAAGTCAATCTCTTGTGCAAAAAGGTATCTTGAGCTCTGTTAACTTAGACGCTATTCAGGCTCATTTTCATAATTTAAGATCATAACATTCCTTGCAGGGTTGTCACCTGCTTCCCTATTTAGCATCTTCACTCCAGAAGTGAATGATTAGATGAAAAAGAGGCAAGGCTCCCAAGTTTCTTCATGTTCTTTTGAGGTGAAATGCATCTGCAAAGGTTTGCTGAAGGAAAAAGGTGCCTCTGCTTCTGCCGGCTCATTAGGTGTAGGTGTGACCTGCCTGCTTAAAGTACATGAGAGCCACAAGAAAGATTTCTCTCAGACTGTCCTCCTCACTCAATGAAATCTTGTGGAGGGCTGAATCCAGCTACTTGTAAAAGTGCTAGCTTTTTTGTGCTTTAGATTTTTTGTTATTCACCATAGTGTGTACTCAAGTTTCAGCAGGTGCTGAATGAAGGGCTTAGTGCAAAGCTAATGCATACGTCATTTTAAAGACTGAACTTTATTATTTTAAGATATGCCTACAGTCTTTTGGTTGTATATTTCATATCTCTCATTACTTTAATATTAATTAGTTCACTAGCTTTTCAAGTATGTACACTGAGCACTGATTTTAATTATAAGGTTATTAGGAGGTATCAGGAAGAAAGAAAATGCCAGCTTCTCTAAGAAAGAAGTAGATCATTTAATAAAATATAAAGCCACTATTTTCACTTCAGTGAGACATTCGTGTGCACCTGTAGATTGTATATGCTGTTATTTTCTGCATGGTTGCATATCTATTCCAGTATAAGCACTGAGCTGGCATACCTAGTGTGTACATTTAAGAGATGTGCACCTTTCACATAATGAGAAACACCCACATATTGCTTGTCTGACATGTTTGCTTGTGGTCGCACATTGAATGATAGCTCCAGGGTCTTTGGGAAAGAAGGAGACAGGAAAGACTTGCCATAGAAACTAAATTAACCTGTGACCTTCTTCCTGTCCTATTCTGGGGTATGTCAGAGAGTTAGGTACACAAAACAAGAATGCTTGCCAGAAAACATTAAATAGACCTTTTTGGCTGCTTGCTGGCTTCTGTGATAGGTACCTAATTCTGAGAAGCAGAAAGAGTTTTGTAAAGTGCAGATAGCTAGATAATTCTGTCTTCTTCATCTTCTTCAGTAAAGAATCACAGAGGGCATTTTGGGAAACACCACAAATGTTTCACAGAGATAACCTGGAAAAAAAATATGCCTTATCTACTGTATCTCTACTGTAAACAGATTCACCTCATGAAAATGCTGATCTTTTGGGTCTGATTTGTTCAGTGCTAAAAATTTGGTTTTCTTCAACATGTGCAGGTAAATAAGAAATCCTTCCAGTTCTATTAGATGAACTTAGCAAGAAAGAGACTGCTTGTTGACATTAAGATGTTATAAGCTGCCATTATTGTGTTTCATCTACAAGTGTAACTGTGAGATGGGGTCCTCTATGTCATTATTACACACAGGTCAACATCAGAGTCACTGACGGTTTTGTATAAAAAGAAAAAGTATATAATACGTCTTAGATTTTAATCTTGCTCTTGGCTGCTTCATGTCTTGATGATCATGTACTGACAACTGGTGTTCAGCCACACTGCATCTGAAGAAGACCACAGACAGTTTAACAGTTCATTAAAAGCAAGCATATTTCCTTTGTTCAATTGCAAGCCTCTCTGTATGCAACAATAATGGATTTGGGGATTCAAAAGATACACATGAAAAGTTGCATCATGGGACCTTACAAAAAATGGATTGAGACAAATATAGCTCCTGCACCTTGTTTTGTATTCAATACAGTCCATTCTTATACATTCAGAATGAAGGAGTATGTAGCAATTTTTTGACTCAGACACCTAATAAGAAGCTCATCCTCACAGAAGAGTATGTGACTACAAACTCATTTCAGACTAAAATCTGGTCTTAGATCAGATCAGGTTGATGTGTTACTGACCAACAAATCTTTCAGTGATTAATTCCAGTGCAGCCCTGTGGCCTGACAGGACCCCATTTCTTTCAGCCATTGCTTCAAGACAATGAAGTGACTTGCAATTTATAAATTCTTAGCTCTAGGGCATTGGTAGGGCTAGTTTAATTTGGATAAAGCAAAACTGGTAATAACACAAGCTGAACAGACAATATCTTCAAGCAAATTTATTGCTTACTGAAAAATTGAAGTGAATATATTTGTAAATACAGAGGAAGGGGGATTTTTTTTCAGTTAGGAATGATGTGTTAAACCCACATACTGGGAAACCAATATATCTGTGGGTAATAGAAAGTTAATTGCAGCTATTTTTTACACCTGTGTTGAGAAAAATATAAAATCTTTAAATAGAACACCGTTTAGAAATTGAGTTGGAACTCCTTCTGGTATGGTCTTGTGAGACTTGTACTTGCGAGCTCCTGCCAAGTTGGAAGCAGTACAAAAATAGCCTTTGTTGTAGCTTTAACAGTGTTCTTACCTTACTGAAACCAAGTAAACACATCCATGAAAGAGACGAAACTAATTTAAAAGGCTATTAGCTTAGCTTTGAATAGATATTCAGCTTCTTGTCTTATTTCCTACTACAATAATTCCAATTTTGCATGGGTTTCATAACTTTATCAAGATTTTGATCTTTCAAATACAATAAAATTCTGTGGACTGGTAAATTGCCATGCATAGGCTGAGCTTTAGTAACAATGCATGTACAAGCTCATCATATACCACATCTGGAACTTGACTCATGATCAGAACCTTATCATTACACTATATTTCCTTTAGACTAATAACATTTTCAAGGACAATTATGGTGACTCAACTAAAGTATTAGTTAAATAAAGCAGTTTGTGCAGCTGAGAATATGTCAGTGAGTTGGACATCCAATAAAAATATAAGATCCAGAACAGAAATTTAATTAGATATGAACCCAGTGAAATTTGTAACAGGTTTGACAAACACCATAAAGGTCTAAAATTTCATTTAGGTGACAGTGAATGTTAAATTCATATCTCATAAAGATGAAAATATCAGGAACCAGAAAATGATGGAAGTCTGATTTCACACTGACTAGTGAGCTTTATGCTTAGTCTTAAAAAGAAAAACTAAATCTATTATGGGAATAAATCTTTAACTAGATTGTTAACATTGGATAAGCACGCAAGTGTGTATGTACAAATATTTCATTTTACATAACTGTAGGCCCTTTCTTTCATGAAACCAGAACAATTAGCTTAAAGGCCCAACAGAAACAATAATTTCAATATATATGGTCACCTTCTACAAAACAAAGACTTTAGTTAGTCATTTACATCTGTTTTTTTGAAAGTCTATTTCTCTTTCCATCTCTAGTGAAGCTTCTTAACATGCAATAAAATGACAAAGAGAGATCCACATGAGCTAAGCCAAGACGCACAGAATGTTATTCTTATTTTCTAATAATCCAGCTAAAATGAATCAATTATAAAATATCCTCTTAACTTTAGACATGAATTTTCAGTATGTAAATGTAGTTTGATGTTTTCCTAAAACGGTGCTTTCCAAACTTTTTGGTGATTTCCTAATGTCAGTTTACCAGAAACGTCACCCTAGTAGAATAGTCAAATGATTGTTTTCATGGTGATTATCAAGGTCACGTTTACTTGATATTTTGAAACATATGGATGGGATTAAAGTGTTATTATCAGGCCCAATGATAGAACTGATGACACCGGACCTGCACATATCTTTTTTTTACAGAAAATGTTCTTCTCTTAACCACGGTATAATAAGAATAGTTGCACAATGAAGGGAAGAAAGGCACAGGACTTGATTGTCTCTTTTGTAACTCCACTGAGCTCAGATGGAATAACAGCAGGTATTCAGAGGTATTGTGAGTGCCATTCAAATGGATATGGTAAAACGTTTCCCAATTACAAAACAGCAAGGTCAGAAAGAGACCAGAAGTGTGAAATTATTTAAAAGACTTCAATAGCAAACCTGGGAAAAGATTTTTAGCTCTGAAGCTGTGGAACACATGATGCTTTGCAAGTGTCTTTTCTACTAAACTAGCACTTGTAATTGAGTGAGGTATAGCAGAAGTGCTCACAGTAGGCAAAGCATCTATCTCCTAATCTAGTCATAAAAAAAACACAGGCAAACCAATGTAGCATGATACAGAAATTGGTCCCAAAGCCAAAACTGCTTTTCAAACAGTATCCCTAAGGGAATTGTTTGCACCATGTGTTTTCCTTAAGAGCTGATCTGCTGAAAAGGTGCTTTGAAAGAGAAATACTACGCATACAATGCAAATTATGATACAGTCTGAAATAGCTTCCTCCAGAACACATCACCTTCTATCCCTCTGAGCCATTACACTGGATGAAATTTTACTGGTCTACAAAGATCAGATATCTCCAGCAAGGCTGCCATATTTCCAAGTTGGAAATTTCTCTGCTATTCCCTCCACACTATTTACCTTGCCAATGAGGCTTGTAATTTCTTTGTTTCCAACCACCACCAGATCCATAACCTTTGTCCTCATCAACCTTCATTTTTTTGCTACTGTTTATATCCTCCTCTCTTGTTTCCCTGTTTGCTTACTTTATAATTTGTCCAAGATAGAACAGTTATTCCAGCCAGTTCCACTTTTCTTCCGTGATATCTGAAATCCTAGTTCTTCTCTGTGTGACTTAGCACTTAGACTCTGCAACCTCTATGTCACTGACGTTGATGTTGGCTTTTTGTTATTGGGATTTGTTACTTTCACTCTTAAATTTAGCAAAATTTTGTTCTGACTTCTGTATACAAAGTGCTTTCTCTTTTTCTTTCCGACTACATCCAGCACTCTCAAATCTATACAAGTTTTAGTTCCTTTGCTTTGTGCTTCATTTCTGAAAGATTCAGGCAAAGCCACAATCCAGTCCAAGTGAGTGGGAGTTTTCTCAATGATATCAATAAATGTTTATGTCCCTGACTCAACTGCTGTTAATTCTTCCTTTAATCTTTCCTCTGTATGCCTCTTATTTATTTTCCAAGCCACTAGAAGGTTTTTTAAAGGCATCTGTGTGAGTTAGAATTTTGCGTGTCTGTGTTATACAATAATATAATTGGGGAATTTGACAGTCTATTTTTCATTGTTTATGCAATCATAATATTTGGCTTTATCTCGAGCTGGCTATCCTATTCTTTCACATAGTTTTAATAAACAGTTAATTCTAACAGTGTGCTAGAATCCTCCTGCATACCACGAGAATGCTATGAAAATACACTGCAGGCAAGTCTGATTTTCTAAACATCCAAAACAGGAAAAATGCTAAATACATTATGTCCTTAAACTGTGTCATACTGTGCTTAGGTACTACAGTAGAAGTTCGTAAGCATGAAGGAGGCATAGGCGTAGGAAAGAGAAATATGTGGTATGCTTCCTCCTGTCCCCTAGGCAGGGATGTAATAAGCAGATCTTGTTGACTGTTTCCTTTACTGGCCTTTTCTCTTTGTATCCATGTAGCTCTGTATGGTACTTGGGAAGGTTCCGTGTTAGACTGTGGGCTATTGGGAAGCACTGTTAGCTGGCATTTCTTCAGACACTCTTGCTTTGGGGAGGAGCTTGAGAGTCAGCCATTTTAGTATCCAGACAGACATTTTAGCAGTTGTCTATATCCATTTTCTCTCAAGGTCACCAGTATATACAAGGAAGTGGCAAAACTGTGATTGAACAGGGCACATATGCATTACATAACTTAATGTGGTTTCAATACCTGTCTGCTGGCAAAATTTCATGATATTTCAAAACACTGAGAATGGGCTGAAGATCAGCTATGGATAGATATATATATTTTTTTTTAGTTGCAACAAAGAGATTTTTAAGTGCTTTCAGTTTCATGCTACAGAATGTACTTGTACCTTGCAGAACACTGTTTGACTATAAGCCTGATTAATAATTTCTGTCTCCTATACATGACTGAAATAAAAGCTTTTGTGAAATTATGCTAGACTTTTCATCTACAGAATCAGAAGGATTAAGCCTGATTTTAATTTTGTCATCTGAATACTAGCACAAGCTCTTTGGGCCTCTTTGCCAATGGATGAACGCACATATTCCTCTTAATGTTAGAGAAGTTGTGCACACACACTGACAAATGACTAGACCACTATGGCTGCAAAATTAAACTGTGGGCAGCTCTCCAAAACAGGTAATGCCTCAGAGTCAATACCAAGACTCATTTTTACTACAGTTAACACTACCATGTTTTTTGAAATGACAGAGTATAAGCGAGTAACTTAGATCTAACCTGTCAGGTTAGGCAGCAGTGCTGTGTTTCAGAGCACCAGTGTGCTTATTTTCTCTGTGATTTTTTTTCTGCTTTGGTAAGCAATACTCACTTCCTCCTACAAAGCCATGCACTTGGGTGAAGCAAATTTCACAGAGGACCCACACTCTATGTGTTGACTACTCATTTAAATTGCTTTTTCTATTTATTCACAATTCATCTCTCTCTCTTTCCTTAGAGTTTTAAATATGCATGTTTTCTTATTCAGATGATGACTGTATTTTGCTCACTATCTAATTAGAGTGTGTGACCAATCTGTATTAAAAAAAAGAAAAGAAAAACCCGTGTTGCTTCCTAAAAGCTTAAAGTACTTAGGTCCGTCAATGGACATTAATGGAACTAGACTACATGTAATTTTCAAAGACAGGTCTTGTCCTGTTTATTCACATAT
Organism: Columba livia; assembly: GCF_036013475.1. NCBI lineage: Eukaryota > Metazoa > Chordata > Aves > Columbiformes > Columbidae > Columba > Columba livia. The sequence continues at coordinate 189,430,617 of NC_088602.1, read as the reverse complement.
ATACACCACGCCCAGTTGCAGTCTATTAAAAATCCACTGTCATGGCATCTTCTTTCAGATGAATAAACAGTTATCTACTAGGAGATATAGGTATTTCAGAGATACAGAACAAATGATGAGGAAATGTTTAAACAAACAGTAGTCTGGTTGTGTTTAGGGAGCAGTACTGGAAAGCAGACTGGAGAAAACCATAAGAAAACCAGGTTTTAGTTTGGAAAGGTTAGAAGTCTGAAATTTTAATACGCCCAAGATATTCTTCTGTAAATTCAGCCACATATCACTTATTTCCTAATCCTGACAATTTTCTGTCTAGTACATATATACAGTTTGTGCAAAGTCCAGCCCTTTAATACTGTGTTTATCTTTTGAGACTCTATATGCATATGTCTTTGTTGCATATCTTTAACTGTCCGATAAGAGTACTGAATAACTTTGGGAAAAAAAAACAAAACAAAACAAAACAAAAAACTACACATCCAATATCTGTCTAGAAAGTTTATGGAGGCATCAAGTTTCTGTTTCCACTGAACAACCTTCCTGTGTAATGAGAATGAATGACTAGCTAAAGATTGTCATGAGAAACGTTCTAGGACTGTGCTTAGGTTGAAAGTTTTAGTAATGGCATGCCTTTTTATTTCGATGTTGTCCTTTGAATATGCAGATGAGGAAAAACTAGCTGTCAATAGATGGAAAATCATGTGTGGAGATATTGAATAAAATCTCAGCTAATTATATTTGTCTCACTTACAATGTTGTTTAAGGTGGGAAGGACATTTAGTGGGACCATTGTCCTGAAAGTTTACCATTTAGACAGATTTTCACATGATCACATATTGCTGTGTTGTACATAGTTCTTGATTATTTTTCACAGCATAAGAGAGTGCCATGTCAGTAATCTTCAGCTCTGTTCACAGTATTCCTACAAGTCCAGACCAGAATTTTCAAATTCAGTTTAATTAATTTTTTTATGTGTGGATTTAAGGTAGGTTAAGCCGCTTTCTTGAGTTCAAAAGTGGGTTGTTCCGTGTGTTTAAAGACACACTTGCATACCCAAGGCATGCAAGGGAATCATATAGCAAGCATTTCTTACAGCAATATTTGATCCCCTTATCAAACCAGCCATTACTACATGGTCATCATGACTGCTGAATTCAAGAGAGTAGAATAGAATAGAATAGAATAGAATAGAATAGAATAGAATAGAATAGAATAGAATAGAATAGAATAGAATAGAATAGACAATTTCTGTTGGAAGGGACCTACAGTGATCCAACTGCCTGACTGCTTGAGGGCCGAATTCAAATGTACACTTCTGGAGATTCAGCAAGATATTGTAATTGTTCTGGTACCATGAAGTGCAGTGGAACAGGGTAGCACATCAGCTAACAAAAAGATTTAATTCATTAGTAAGAAATGCGGAGTTCCTTTTGGTTATGTCTTATTTCATACCACACAGGACATTTCAAAGGAGGCAAAGAGCCACATCTGCTGTACTGGATCATTTGATGAAGCCACATCAGATATTTTGTCTGAGTTTCCTATTTCTGCTTTCAGTCAATTTTTTTAGTAAATGAATTTCCATTTTCCTCAGAATAAAATTTATGCAAGTTGACACAGATACAAAAGAAAACACTCTGCAAATGTGTTTTCATAATGAAAGCTTTTGTGCAAGCTTAATTTTAGCACTCCAGGACATATAGACTGTAGGTCCTAAAGTAGCTTCCTCTTCTTTTCAGTTATGTCAAAGACTGCAAGGGAAAGAGCAGAAAACCTCAGGTTCTGTCCTTTCTCGAGTATAGATGTTATTCAAGCTAACATTTTGGACATGAAAAATGCCACAATGGAGTGCAATAGGAGAAGAAAAAGGATTGACTAGCTACATAGAGTGATCATAAATATTGAAGGTAGTGGGTAATGAAGGCATGATCTCTTATGACACACTGATGACAGAAGGATCTGATAAGCTTATTATGCCTTTGGATGGTACTTTCTCTTAAGAGAAAATATTCTATGCTGTAGGTGGTTGCCATATTCCAGTGATTTCATGTGGTATGTGTGGCTGCTTGCAAAACAAGATAAAATATGACTCCTACGTTGATCAGAGGAGTTTTTTCCACACAGCAGTTTGAGAAGCTTGAAGTACCTTTGAGAAAAGCACTCAAGAAAAAGACCAGGAGATGTTACTTCTGAGTGTGGACCTCAGTGTGTCCCTACAGCATGATTCATCACTGTCACACATCTCTGCAGTTGCAGCACTCTTATGTGACCAATGAAACCTTCATACAGCTATGTTGCTTTCTGCAAGGTCAGGTGGAATTTAATTTTCTGAGCTTGGACTACTTTTACAAACATACAGGTGTCTGAAGATGAACTACAGATCTCCCACCACTGGTAACATGGAAGAGCAAATCTAAATTAGCAAGCACGGTATGCCTAAGTTTTACCATCCCTTTTTAAGATCAGTATAAACTATCCACAGTAGGACTCAAAGGTAGAGAACAACCTTTCTGGGGAATGTTGTGTCCTTTTGATCAGCTGGGTTAGACAGTTGAACTTTCTATAAGACATTTCCCTATCATTAATGTGAAATCTTTGTAGAGAAAGGAAATATTCTTTATTAAAAATTGGTGAAAATATCATCAGAAAAAAAAATGAACAAAAAAAGAAAAAAAAAAGAAAGCTAGATCTTTGGTATTTAAGACTTTTTGTCTCTGTCTTTAGTGCTGAACAAAGCAGTAATAGAAACAAAAATTACTACATCCATGCAACAGGACACTTGAAAATACGTCTCTTCTGCATCCCACATGGTGTATCTGTGGACCTGAGACATAATTGTTACTTTTTTGTGCATTTTTTTCAGTTCAAAGTGACTGAAATAATTTTGATGACACACAGTTGATAACTTTTTGTAACAGAATTCTCACTCTGTAGTATGGGTCCTTTACCATGACAACATGTAGAATTTGTGAATTAATTCCCTGCTGGGATAGTAACTGTATAAAATAGAGAGAGGCATATTTGTCAAAGTTTTGTCCATAGTGCCTTTGGAAATATCCTTGGTTTTATCTCATTACTACTCCTAAGCTTTGAGAATGGTACTCTCTAAAGGAGCTAATTGGGCCAAAGAACCTACTAGCAAGAGACTAATTAGGAAGAGAAAGCTGGGATTCTAGTTTCAGTGAATTTTAGTTGTTCATTCATACAGAAAAGTTCCATTTGAAGGTATGGCAAAATAGCATTCCAGGGTGCTCTATAGCAAGGTTATGAAGTTACTATTTCGGTAAATATAAGCCAAAGTCCCTACATTCTCAAGAATGGTTATGATATAAAACAACCAGATCTAAAATCAGTTGTGAGGTAAAAGTATGTTACCCTCTGTTCTGTCTTTGATATATTGGTTTGATTTAATTTGCTTTTCTTTCAAGGGCCTGAAAAAAACCCATATAGTTCAGTGAGAAATAAAATATTAATTAATAAAAAAATGGTGTACATTATTGACTGTTTTTTCCTATTTACAAAACAAAAAAACAGGCATTTAGTTCAATCCCAACAACTTTTCAGATGATGGCTTATTCACCAAACCAAAGGGAAAAATATACCATTGTTTTAACTTCGCTATCTCACACCGTTCTTTCATGGCAGTGCTATATACAATGTTCTACAGTAGCCTTAGGGGAAACACAGCCTTTGGTTGCAATCACTTGTAAATGAAAACAGATGACTAACACAGAAAAAATGCACAGTTCCTTTCCTAGGAGATAAAAGATATCTCAAGATATCTCCACGGAAATAATTGTTGTCCTTGAATCTGTTAGTGACATTAGAAAGTATGACAACAGTCTTTCTTATTCTGTGCAGAATTCAGTGCTGTCCTCCCCAAACATACTGACACCCAAGAGTTACTTGTTAGCCGACAAGTCTGCCTGATGATCTCAAGCAGTTACATACTTATATTCTCAAACTTTTAAATGTAACTTCATGATCAAAATTCCAAATGTACCTGAATAAAAATAGTACAGAATAGGTCCTCAGCTGTAGTGATTCTGTAGGGTCTCTTCTATGGTAGGAATTTTTGTCTTTCCAAGGGATCAGTATTTTATTTTTACAATGTACACAGCTCTTGGATGAAGAAGAGTGAGGTGTTGAACCCTGAGTGCCACTACCCATCACTGTGGCGTTGTACACCGGCAAGAGTGTGGAGATAGGTCCCAAAACAGCTAACAATATTGCAGGTACACAGATAAGCCTGCATGCAGATCTGTCAAAGACCAAGAATCGGACAATATTCAAAAGGAACTAGATGATAAGGATAGGAATAGAGTTTGGTAGCATTTGCTAATGATAGAAACAATTTTGTAAGGGAATAAAATGTCATACTTAAGGGTTTAATACAGTCTCCAATGATTGATTATGAAGATAAGAAATTAATGAGAGTAGATTTTCCTGCAACAAACCCTTCTTTATACCATTCTCTGAAACACCTTGCTTTGGCCACGCTCCAAAGCAGGATAATTGACCACATGGCTCATGCTTTTAATCTAATATAAACTTCTACAGTCTTAAATATTTAGAAAACACAGTATTTTTCATTTTATATTTTTAAAAAGAAAATACCTATTTTTAGTAGAAGTGAATAAAACTAGATGGGTTTCTTTTTTGTCACCAGTGTTTCCTTCTTATTAGTTTACATTTCTATGGCACTTTTGTTAGTGTTTCTGAGCTCCTGAAAAACTTTTATGATGATCAGTAATCTGAATTTGGTTCCTCATCTTTTTTTTGCAGCTCTGCTTTACATGAGAGATCTTGTCAGTCATTCTATGCAAAGAATAAGATAGAAAACCAAACAACTCCCCCATTTTTATGTTGCTGTCGTTATGAAAAAGAAGAACATTTTTTCATTAAGAATCATGTCTTAATTTCTTCATGGCTTCATATTATAAAGTTTGAAATTTTTATTTTCTACAGCAAAGAAAATGTAGAACTGTAAACCTGCTGTGATGCTCCACTTGCATAGCAACAGCATACTTTTTAAGTGGAGAAATGAAATGCTTGTGTTACTCAATTATTTGTGATTACTCCAAGATGCTTTCATCTGATGATGCAAACTGCACTGTCTAATACCTTTCAAATACATAATGTATGACTTTGCATCCTAGTGGAAACTTTTAGGTTTTATGCAGTTGGTGAAATTTCTTAATCTGACATAATTGTTGTGGCACCAACAGTTTAATCTACAGGGTGCCTGTTCTGATGGAAAAGTACTGATGTGGTTTGTGGACATACTGCTTAGTTACCGGTTTGGAAGTAAAATGGGGACAGGTAGCCTCCCTCACTTGGCCTTTTTATCCAGACACCTCTACCTCACGGTGTCTGACTGTATCCTGACACAGCATCAAGTGTGGCCTGAGTGCTCAGCATGTGGAGAATCTGTGGTCAGCCCACAAGCAGAATGTAATAGGTGCATCAGCAACTAACTGAATGGCATAAAGTTTAGGAGCACACTAGGGCTTATTTTGTAGTATAAATTACGAGCACTTCAATGGAGTAGGAACAGATTTCATTGCCATATTGATCTATTGATTAAAACTCCTTGCAGCTGCATGTTTTACACAGTTAAATAGTTGTGTTTGAGGGCATGGGAGCTCTCTCACGACTGAAGCACTTTTAAATTGACTTTGTAGAACATTTCCACTTAAATTCTAGTAAGCCCTTTAAAAATATAATTAACAAAACCAGTTTGCAGTATATTTCAGAAAAAAAAAAAGTAAATGAGATTAAAAAAATGTCACATGGTCACATGAGTATTTGTATTGGTGGAGCTCGACAAATAAATGAATAAACGTTCTTAGTGAGCTTAATGTAAGGGAGCTGGACCTTTCAGTTTCCTTATGCAAGTATTTGTTCTCCAGGTAGACAAGGTGGGATTTATTTGACAGTATGCAGACATGTAGCATATGTCAACCTAGTCAACCTAGGCTTCTAGTCAGTATGCTGAATCCCAAACCCATGGTCTTACTAGAAACTGTGTTTAGAATTATCATGGAAATGTCAGTGTCCACCTGTGAAGGACTTGTTTGTCATTTCATGTTTACAAGTGTAGTATATATCAAATGCTGTGTGTCTGAACATGCAATGTATGGAAGCTATCAAATATAGAAAGGAATGTTTACACTGCACAGAAGCTAGTCTTTTATATGTTCTAAAATGGTTAATACAGATTAATTGCCTAGGAAATGTAAAAATAGTAATAAAATAAATAGAGTCTTAATACTCTCAGACTTCCGTGGATTAAAATGGTGACTTTTGAGCAAGCAAACACATACTGTTTCATACAACAGTTTTACTAAATTTCTTAGCTGTGTCAATTTTTCAGCTTTTGCTAGCCATTAGAATCAAGTCTGTAGCTTCTGCTTTTTAGAGGACGTTACTGTGGTTGATGAATTCTTTCTCAAAGAAAATTGAATGCATTTTACATGAAAGAATTAGTATTAAAGAGTATTTAATTTTTTTCTTCTTTTTGGTTATCACAAGACATATGACTTGGTATGACTGCCGAAAGACATGGTAATGTCTTTGCATGTCTCTGATATTCTGTTACTTTGCCATGATAAGATTTTTCATTGGTTTACCCCACGCACAGTTTCAGTCAATATTTTGACACATATAATCTGTCCCTTTAAAATACTATTCTTCATAATAGATCATTTAACGACCTGTAACTTCTGATAGTCTATAGCTGTGAGTTATCTTTGACTTTTTAGTATCAACAAGAAAGAAAAATGAAAAAATGAAAATGAAGGAAGAACTGTGCTGTCAGAAATAAGAGTATGATTTGGAAGAACACTGACAGGATACTTTGTTGGCAGAGGGAGAGAGTGCAGGCAAACTCCTAGTTCAGAAAAGCCTGATTACTGCAGAGTCACAGGGTTTTTAAGAATGAAAATTAGGACACTTTTCACCCCCCCAAAAGGCATTAGCAGAAAACCTTCACAGGATGATACTCACAGAAAAAGAAAAACTTCAAATGATGGCTACCTTGAAAGGTTTTCACTGAGAAGAAAGGAGACAGTTGTGATTTTAAAGAACACTGAGATCCACAATTGAAACTTTAAAGAGTTTTATGATAACATAGCTTCACTCTTCTGTGGTAACTTTGAGATTCAAAATGTTGCTGAGATACACGTCGTTATTGATTTGTTAAAACTGACTTAAATGTTGGGTTAATTGGTGCAAATAAAACATTTTTTATTCACACTTTTTTCAATCGGGTAATCAGTGTCACCAAAACGTTTATTATTTTCCACCATCACAAATAATAAATTTCAGAATGTTCATTTATAACTTTATAATTCTTAAATAAAGGGATGTAAACATTTAGCTTAGTAGTAATGTAGACATATGTAGTTAGCTTAGACTTTGTAGTCTTATTTGTCTGATTTTTACTTTTCTTTTTTTGAATAGCAGTCAAAATAAAAGTAGGCAAAGAGAAAGTAATTATGTCAGGGAAGGGCTTATAATAACAGTTTTAAAGTGTTAGCAGCCTAAGATATAAACCCACAAATATACTGGGGTACATTACTCTAGACACAGACGAGTACTTCCATTTCTGTTTGATGGACCTGTTAACAACAAAGATCATCTGACATAATATGATACAAATTAGAGTCTTATATTTTGGAAGAAGACTTTAAATCTATTATGTAGATATGAAATGTCTGAATCAACTCTGTTAATAACTTAGGAACAAAGATTTTTCCAAGCATTTGATTGGTATATAAATTGTATCAATAAAATATGAAAGAAAGGTCCTTTCATCTATATACGAACTACATTTTGCTTTTTAAGAATGGAGTAATACAGATATTTATTAGCATAGAAATACCTATGGACAACATTTTAAACTATAGATTCCCTTAGATCTCCTCTGTTCTAAGAAACTCTCTGTTTACACTCTCATAAAAATAGTGTCAAGTGTATTATTTGCTTATTATTGTAGAAGTAAAATTTATGGGCTTAAGTATCTGCTAATGGTGCAACTTGATTTTGCTTGGATCAGTGTACAAGGGTAAAATGCATCTCATTGTCTGACCAACAATCTGAATTTTTTCCAGAAGGCAGTGCACATCACCTAATTTCAAGGGCAGTGGTAGATTTGTATTAACTTCACAACTGGTGGAAAAAAGTACAGGGATTTCCTCTCACCCCTTTTCGTAGCAATACTAACACATACTGTTGTAATGGGGAATATTAATCAATATAATAAAGGCAGAAAAGAAGGATGATCATGTCTTTACCCATGCTTAATGGAAGCTGGTCATCATGCAGCCTGACAAAAACAGTATAGACATGAGCATCTAACATTTAAAGAAACTACTTTAAATGTTGCATCTAAAATGCTACTTCTTGAGTGGAGGCCATATGTTGGCATCTGATATCACAACATGTTAGTCCATCATTAAAGAAAATGTCCTTTAGGGCTGTATGGTTCATGTGTTGCAAACATTCACAAACAGAATGCTTGTTAAAAAGTCCCTAGTTTGCTGAAATATGTTGCATAGGGTAGTGCTTATGTGGCAAATTGAATCTCTCAAACAGAATGGTCTTTCACTGTGTGGATCCTTGCAGTGACATTTTCAACTTATTCAGATGAGACTCCTTGAACTGTTCACTTCTCCAGCAAATGCATGAACTTTTCTCATTATTGTTTTGAACGATGTACAAAGCATCTTCAAACTATCTTTATGTATTTACAAAAGACTGTTCTGCATTACCCTTTCTGCTCCTATAGGAACAATATACAAATGGTCCCTATCAATTGCCCATGGCAGCAGGACCTACTGTTGTGTTGTCCAAAATTCCTGCCTGGAGAACTTCTGTAACAATTACCTAAATGCATTTTCATTCAGTCAGTCACTTTGTCTCAAGTGGGTCTATTGTCTCAAATTAGTCCATTGTTTAATCAGCACTGAGAATAGCAAGGCTGATCTTGTACTACCCTGGGAACTGATGACTAAGTATGCTGCATGTGCAGAAAATCACAGCCCTGCTTACTGATCTACATCACGATTTTATGTAAAGTACTAACCTGAATTTCACCTTCTTGTAGCAATTTTAACTTTATTGCACAGATCTTGCCACACATACCAAATCTTTTCTAACTTTTAGGCTTGGCCACTCTCTGTGAAATGCATGTAAATAACCAACCGAAAGCAAAGATGGAGCAAAGCACTGCAGCTAATGCTTATATAACATGCTTTGTGTTGAAAATCCTCAAATTCATTTTCCTACCCTGCTGGGCCAAGATGAAGAAGCACATATGGTGAGGAAAGCCACTTGCTGTTGGGAGACCTCTGCATTCCCTCTGCACCTGGAGGAGCAATTTAGCCTCATCCCTCCCTCTCTTCTGCTAATCTGGCACAAATCAAATGCAAGAGACAGACCATGAATGTGGATAAGTGAGAAGATGCAATTTCCTGTCTCATGTGGCTAAACGTTTCTTGTTAAGTGCCAGGTTTAAGCTGAGTAAACAGTGGAATAATGTATTTATGATTCTGTTTATGAGATTTGACTTGTGATTCCGTAAGCACTTCTCTATCTTTTCTTACAGTTCTATTACATATACAAAAAATGTAGCTTGGCTTGAAGCATATACATGGAGACTGAATGGGCTTTCAGCCCCTCTTTGGCATACCTACTCTTTTGTAGATTTCACATTTTCATGGAGATCGAGGAAGGCTATCAGTAATATGGATAAGAAAAAATTACTGCAAAATATTTGCATTTGTTAACCAAAATATATGCAATACCATATCAAATGAGGAAAAACAAGGATCATCTATGTAAGAGAAACTGAAAAACTACTTGCAAAGAGAAAGATTTTATACCACCTCTTTTCTCCACAGTATGGTATGAGAGCTCATCATCAAAGGGCAAATGCCCCAAGGAAACTAAGCCCTCAAACATGCCTTGAACATATCCAGGGATTGAAAGCCAAGGGGTGCAAGTCATCAGGGTGAGCAGCACTGGTAAAGGAAGGCTGAGAATGGTGACAGAAATAGCAACTAATTGATGTCAAAATGGCAGAGAAAGGATCTGCAAAATTTGCTAAAACTTGTACCTGAGTTAGATTTTGCTCTTCCTTGTGCCTTCAGAACTGAGGACTCTAGAGTTCATATTTACAGCCAAAAATAAACTGCATGCAAAAAGTAAAACGTTGTTGGAGGGATAGGGGAAGAGGCTAGGGGAAGGACAGGAAATTATTTTTAATGTTCAAAATGTTCCTATACTGTCTCCTATTATATTCCACATTCTGAAGTAATCTTAGCCTTCACCTGAATAGTCTCAGAGCATTAATAATTATTTAATTCAGCTCTCTTGTTTGCAAAAATTAGGTCATCCAGTCAGGGAAGGCTATGAAGGTAGGATACTATGTCAGTGATGTAGGTGACCTGTCAGATAACAAAAATCTAAAAAGGCTTTCAGAGATAAAGGCAAAAGAGGTTACAAGGCAATACACAGGGGAACAAATGAAGTGACCTGAGCTAAGGGTTTACTCTAAAAGGCTCAGCAGGGAGACAATGGCTAGGGTAACTTCTGGCTGTTAGAGGATTTGTGTAGCTGGTAAATAAAAGGGCTTGCCTTTTCATATTTGTTTTATCATGCACTATATATTATTTTGCCTCTTAGTGAAGCTTAATAGATGGAATATAATGGGTTTATTAGCTGTGTTACACCAATAATACATTTTAGTCAGGGTTGTCATGGGTCATGTATTACTTCCATTCAAAACATATCCTCATAGTATTATAGCCTGTCACAAACACAATTTACACAAACGACTACTGAATAAAAACAATAGTGTGCTAAATTTGACTGGACTGTTCCTACTCCAGGCCAGATTGTTTATACAGTTATAAAGCTAAATAATGAACAAAATAACAACATACATCTTATTGCTCCATGTTTAGTCTTTGTTTACTGTTCGTGCTGATTTGCAAAGCATGAAATGAACATTCTCTTCTTTTCAGAAAATGAATATTGTAGATGTCTGCAATTACTAACCACTGATTAAACAACAGCAAAAACATTACTTTTCCAGGTTTATAGGAATCATAGAAAGAAATACAGTAAAATGTCGGACTAACATAGGGATTGGTGAGGTTCTACTGGACAGAATACAATATGGACAGTGCAGTTGTATAGTTCTTAGGGACATGGTTTAATGCCTGTGTTAGGTTACTGGTTGGACTCGTGATGTTGAGTCTCTCTTCCAATCAATATTATTCTATGATTCTATATCAAAAGTACTTAGAGTTTACTTATGACCAGCCCTAACTTTCCTAATTCCACCACAAATTAAAAAGAAAAGATAAAGAATAGTTTGACATCCAGTTGCAGGCAACTTTTACATAGAAGTGGAGGTCCTACATGGATAACTGGAGAAGAGAGGAACAATCTGTAGTGTGAACTGCACTTTATGAGATATTATAAGATGTATCTTCTCCACTGTGAATACTCTAATATAAGAAAAACTTCAGAGACTGCTATTTCTTGGACTCTTTGGTTAAACAGCTAGAAGAAACATTTCTGACATTTCTAACCAAATCAAACAGAAGTCGATGGTCCTCAAAGGTACTTTCTATATCTTTAGGTACATATAGGTGGAAGTCATTGTCATCTGCCACTGTGATCACTAATAGCAACATTATTAGGCCATGTTTATAGAGACTTGCCAACAAAGCCAGGAGAGTGGAAACTAAAGAAAAACCCATACTCACATACTGAGGCTGAACAGCATAGTTACACTGGCAAAACTCCAATGTGTGATTATGCCAATAGAGGAAAGCTAATATTAGTTTTACATCTGTCATTCAGTGAGGTGATGTAACTTTGCTGGCAGGAGAGCATCTCTTCTTGGCATACATCAAGGGGCTTTGACAGGACAGCCCTAGTATTTTGGTTAGTGGCAGAGGCTTTTTAGTTCAGGCAAGCTTAAATTTTGCATTGAAAAAACTGAGTGATCTGGCAAGATAGAGCATTTAGTTTGGAATAGCTCAAGAAAGCAGTCAAAGGAAACACAGAGGTTGGCTTTTTTGTCTGTCCACCATTTTGCAGGCTGATGGCTGTGTTCCAACACATTGAATCATGTCCACTGAAAGGGAAGCAAACAGATCATCTCATTAATTTAAAAGAACAAGGAGAGTTGGTCCCTTTATTTAGATGCATTGTAATAATAACTAACAAATTTAGTGATGGTTCTTAATTTTTTCTGATGACATAAGATCAGTATTCAGTAACTAGTAATTGGGTGATCATGTTCCTTTTCACATGCAACTGCTCTCTGTCATTTTGTTATACAGTTACAGATATTACAGTTTAAAAGTAGAAAAAAAACAAAAGTAGTGTCTTTTTCTTTTCAATTATTTGGGAAAAATACCTTTTAATTCCTTCACTTAACTGAGTTGGTTTTCCTCCAGAGATGGAATGTCCTATTTAATCATTACAGCAGATGTGCAACAACAATCTGAATATATGGGAATGTAAACCAAAGGGATTTTCTGTTTAAAATGTTGGCAACATCTTAAAAATATGCAATCTGTTGAATTCTGGGTTGGCTTTAAGCACTGGAAACACAATACTGAAGAAAAAACTTTACTATATATTAATAATTAACATTTACAAAACGCCTTGAGAAAGAGAACCCTTTAATTTGTATAAAGTAGCCAAGTAAAATATACCGTATAAAATGCAGACTGTTAATTGAACTGACCTGAATCCCACATACCTTACACAGATTTCATCATTTTATATCATTTCACTCTGAATACTAATTTGTTATTGATATAATTATTTAGGTTATTTAAATATACATAATGTGCAAATTGGAGCACATTAAAACAAATTAAAATATGGTCCCTGTTTCAGTCTTCTTTATTTAGTTCAGGAAGACAGAACAAGGAAGGTCAAGATGTCAAGAGTATACCACAGGGAAAAAGAAAGAAAAAATATTAATATAATAATTAGATATTTCAGTAACACTTCTCGATTCTATTTCAGATAATTCAGCAACACTTCTTAATTATTACTACTATTATTATAGGACTTACAATAACTTGTAATGTAACAGCTCTTAATTATCTCTACCACTGTTGTACAATTTCTGGTGACACCTTTTCTTCCCCCTTTTCCTTGTAAGTAACTTGGTAGTACTCATTTTTAAGAACAATTTTAACAGCTGTATATATGCAGGCAAGTCTGTCTCGCTTTGGTCCCTGGGCAAATCATGGAGCAAGCCCTCTTGGAATATATTTCTGGGTATATGAAGGAGAAGAAGGTTACTGGGATCAGTCAACATGCCTGATCAACCTGACTGTCTCTTGTGATAAGACATCTGGGTCTGTGGATAAGGGAAGAGCTGGAGATGTCATTTACCTTGATTTTAGCAAGGCTTCTGGCACTATGTCCCATAATAATATGGTACCCAAGTTAGGATATTATAGCCTGGGTGGGTGTGCAACCAAATAGGTAAGAGTCAGTTTGGATGACGAGGCTTAAAGGTTCATAGTTACAGGTTATACTCCACCTGGAGGCCAGTAACAAAGGATCTGCTCTGGGACCTACCCTGTTTAATGCCTTTAGCAATGACCAGTAGGAGACAATGACATGCAGTCTCATGAAGTTTGTAGATGGTACTAAATTGAGGGTTAATAGTTGATATACCGAAGGAAAGGGCCGTCATCCGGAGTCACCCAGACAGGATGGAGGAACGGACCATTGAGAACCTCGTAGGTTTCAGCAAAGACAAAAGCAAAGTTTGGCACCTGGAAAGATAGAGCCATTGCAATGATACAGGCTGGAAACTGACTGGCTGGGGTTCAAGTCTGTGGTAAAGGCCATGGAGGCCTCACAGATAGCAAACTGAGCATGGGTTTACAGTGTTGTGGTCACAAACAGTCTCAACAGCTTCCTGGGCTGTATTAACAGAAGCAAACAGATAGATTGAGGGAAGGGATTATCCTTCTCTACCTAGCTTTCATTAAACCACATCAGAAATACTGGCCTCCTAGTACGAGACACACATCAATAAGCTGGAGCAAGTTCAAAGAAGCGAGGTTAACCCTGAACACAGAAAGAGCAAAAAGGAAGGGAAAGTTAGAAGGAGGGTTTGTATGTATGCGTGTGGGAAATTGGAAGGGGAGGTACGTATGTCAGCACTGCTCTACCTTGTCGCTCTTCTGAGATCCTCTCATGAGTTACCTCAGATATTGTCCTATAAGATACCTTCTTACTGCACTTTTCACAGAATCACAGAATGTCAGGGATTGGAAGGGACCTGGAAAGATCATCTAGTCTAATCCCCTGTGGGAGCAGGAACACTTAGATGAGGTTACACAAGAATGTGTCCAGGAAGGTTCTGAACGTCTCCAGAGTAGGAGACTCCACAACCACCCTGGGCAGCCTGTTCCAGTGTTCTGTCACCCTTACTGAGAAGAAGTTTCTTCTCATATTTAAGTGGAACCTCTTGTGTTCTAATTTGAACCCATTACCCCTTGTCTTATCCTTGGTTGTCACCAAGAAGACCCTGGCTCCATCCTCATGCCACTCACCCTTTATATATTCGTAAACATTAATGAGGTCACCCCTCAGTCTCCTCTTCTCCAAACCAAAGAGACCCAACTCCCTCAGCCTTTCCCCATAAGGGAGGTGCTCCACTCCCTTAATCATCTTTGTTGCCCTGCGCTGGACCCTCTCCAGCAGTTCCCTGTCCTTCTTGAACTGAGGGGCCCAGAACTGGACACAATATTCCAGATGTGGTCTCACCAGGGCAGAGTAGAGGGGGAGGAGAACCTCTCTCGACCTACTAACCAATCCCCTTCTAATACACCCCAGGATGACACTGGCCTTCTTTGCCACAAGGGCACAGTGCTGGCTCATGGTCATCCTGCTGTCCACCAGGACCCTCAAGTCCCTTTCCCCTATGGTGCTCTCTAAGAAGTCATTCCCCAATTTATACTGGAATCTGGGGTTGTTCCTGCCCAGATGCAATACTTTACACTTTCCCTTGTTACATTTCATTACATTTTTCCCCGCCCAACTCTCCAGCCTGTCCAGGTCTCACTGGATGGCAGCACAGCCTTCTGGCGTGTCAGCCACTCCTCCCAGCTTTTCTGTGGGAGTCAGTAAAACCCTGCCTTGCTGTGAGAATCCTCCAGGTAGACAAAGAATAAAACTAAATCTTATCAAAGTTTTCACATAAAAATAGTGTTTGTGTCAGGTCTATGTCATAAGTATGTAGTTATCTGCTGAAGAAACCAAGAAGAGTCTGTAGGTCATATAGAAACCTGAAAGACAAATTAAGAGTTTGGTGAATAGCTAACTAAGCCACATTAAAAACACCCTGCGGTTTTCTTGCTGAATTCTAGTGTAAGTAAAAATGTTGTTAATCAAATTGGTGTCATTGTGCTGGAGGCTGAAAAGCACTGTGATATGATACCTGTAAGTGCCAAATCAGACATTTTCTGCCCATGTTTTTGAGATTGCAATTCTCCCATTTCTTCCCTTAGCCAGGAAACTTTCCATACAAAGTAGATATGGGCAAGCACTTCAAATGGGAGCTGTAGGACTCTGAACAGGTGTTGGTTCAGATGATGAAGCATCAAGACTCCATTCCATATGACATTATATGTAAAATAAGGATACATGCAGCCAAAAGAAATGGGGCAATTTGGGTTACAGTGTGTACAGCTGGAGTGAAGCATGTAGTGGAATAGCAGGGTTGGGCTTGAAAAGAATTATGGCTAGCCTGATGTTATGTAACTGATTATGTGCTTTGTCAAATGACAGGCTGTTGTACATGGCAGAGAACACATATGAGGTGATAAAACAGTCCTCCCTGTGCTTGCAAGGAACAATCATTGTGTGTATTGGCACTAGTCCTGTGGCACTAAACACATGGCCTGGTGCCGAACTTTCTTCAGGTTAAGAATACGCCCTGCCTCTCTTCCCACGCGTGAACCATTTGACAGATTCAACTGCTTGCTGGGCATAAAGGTCTGCTGTATCCGATAGATGGAGCTATTGAGCAAGAAGGTATCCTAGTTGTAAGGAAAATGTGTCAAAACATAGGGCACAGGGAGGCAAAGGGCAAATTAAAGTCATGGCACTTCACAAGACTATGCTATTGAAGTAATTCAGTGGGAAAATGAAGATGTTTTCTCTGACATACCGTTTTTTCCATTTGGTAAATCTACATCTGGACAGATGTGAAATAATGGTGAGTTTTTACCAGTTCTGCTCTCTATGAAGAACAGAGGGAGTCCATAATAGCAATAGCATATAGAAATCAGATAAGCGTTTGCATAGCCTAAAAAAGGTAATAGATCTTTCTCTTTTGAATTGGTGTACTCAGGTCACTTGAGATGATGGGTGCACAGACACTGAGGGAAAAATGCTGAGATTTTGCACATATGCTTTAATCTGAGCTCTGAGAAAGACTACCAAAGTGAAATTCAGAACATGTAAAGCCACTTAACTAGAAACCAATAACAACATTGTCAGTAGCCAGCACAAATGAATCTTTCTATGTTTATATGGCAATCATGTGCCATCACAGAGAGACATGAAATATTCTGAAGCAAAGTTCTGCTTTCTAAATTGTCTGTACTCTCATAGTTTCTACCAAATCAGTGTCTTCTGCTATTTGAAATATCTTGTGTAAAATTAGGTAATAAAATCCATGGAGCAGGCACAGATGCTCTGTGTTCTTTGTTTGTGCACGTCCTAGTGTGAATATATTGCCTAAGATTTTTTATTTAGTTACTGTTCATATTAGGCTTTTGACTACAATAATAATTTTCAATATGCACCAGATCCCTTTGTGTCCAGTTGGTGGGTCACCAGCATTTCAACAGTAGTGTGGGTTATACTTAACATGTGAAAAATACAAGAGAAAATGTATGTTAGAGGCTGCTCTCTGTATTCTTACTGCCTCCACAGTTTACAAGCTAACTGCTCATTGTCCCTGGACAATCAAAAAAGTCCTTGGGACAGGATTTTGTGAAGACTTAAAGACTTATTTTGAAAAGTCCTGGTTTGAAATTCCTTTTGGAGTGGACTATGAAAGGGCTGTGGGTTAGATGCAGTACAGAACCTATGGTGTATAGCATGCAATATATCCTCTTTACCACAGCTAGGAATCTGGTGCCTTGTTCTAAAATACAGTACAGGTTAGTGGGGGTTTCATCCTGCTCCAGAACTAGGCAGGGAATCCACAATGACCTTTTGCAATGAATGAAATCTGATGAAAAAAAATAATATTGAAGCAGTATCCCAATGAATTACGGAGCAAGAAAAACACTAAGGCAAGTAAGAGCTCAAGTAAAACCTCTGGAGAATGGTAGTAGCAGGGAGGAAATACTTTTATAATGAACATACTTTTAAATCCAATATTTGTCGCTTGTACTACAGTTAATTTGCTTTTCTAAAAGATCATAGAAATTTAATAAAAAAAGAATTATTAGTTTATATAGGTTTTTTTTTCAGTTCACCACTTTGAGCAATTTAGTGTAAATTTTTTGAAGTCGGTGGAACAACCATCAGTAGATTCCTCCTGCTGTCTTTAAACTTATTCTGACATAAGGAATAGACTCAGAAATGTTTTCTAGATAAGGCTAGTACTTGAGTACAGCCTTTGTAAGATTTTTGTTCTCAAATTGCAATTGAAATGTGCATTAAGGGCTGAAGAGACTTGTTTGATTGTTTGTTTTTCTTTCGTCATTCCATTTTAGCTGCTTCCTTGCTCATTACATTGTTCCCATTAGCATAATGTATTGGTTGTGTTTGCACAGCTTTCCTGCCAAAGGCTGCCCTGCAGTTGTACAACCATTGGGGTAACCAGCTGTTACTTATTTAAGCCTCCATCATTTTGTATGACAGAGAAACTTAATTATGCCCTGCTTGAAGACGCTAAATAAAATTATCTTCTGAACAAGTGTACTTCACTTCATATTTGTCACTATCAGGTACTTGAACTCTGACACTTAAAGTCATGTGCACTGAATAATAAAGCACATTTTAAAACTAAACCTACTAGTAAGTTAATTATTACAGAGTTAGAGGTTGTTTTATAGTATCTATAGAGCACAGTTATTTCTTTATCTCAGGTATAACACATATTTAAAAGACTTAAGAAAACAAAGTAAACGTTAGTGGCATGATAAACCAGCAATTAAGGTTTATCTTTTTTATGTTTTGTGGATACAGGAAACGGATCTTCAGTCAGTACTAGTCATTTTAGAAAGAGAGGGTTGTAATATTCTATAAGTTTTAAATTTGGACAAGAAAAAAAAGATGGCTTTCTATTCAGCAGTATGGTCTTGTTATAAGAATGTGTCGGTCAACAACAATGATCTCTCTGTGTGATAGCAAATAATTTAGTTTTTATTTTAAACTAGGCATATTAATTAAATCCAAGACACACTTTTTTCTTTTCCCTGGTAACATCTTTGCTTAATTCTCTATAAGTCAGCTTGCTTTCTTTCCCTTTTTCATCACTAGACAATTATGCATTTGGAAGTGACAATTGTGGGGTTGCCAACTGGGTCGTTGGGTTTTGAGTGTTCCAAAATGTAAGCTTAGATATTTTAAAATTGATTATAATTGAAGATGTGCCAATCTTCATGAATTTATTTTGAATAGTTGTCTATCTGTCACATGTCACGGAACAGACAATCTTGATTGTCATCACACAGTACATACAAGAGAAACAAGTGATCAGGTCCAGTCAGCATGGGTTTATGAAAGGCAGATCCTGCTTGACCAACCTCATCTCCTTCTACGACAGGATGACCCACTTAGTGAATGGGGGAAAGGCTGTGGATGCTGTGTACTTAGCCTTCAGTAAAACCTTTGACACCATATCCCACAGCATTCTCCTGGAGAAGCTGTCAGTTCATGGCCTGGATGGGTGTACTCTGCGATGGAAAAAGAACTGGCTGGATGGCCAGGCCCAAAGAGGCATGGTGAAAGGACACAAATCCAATTGGTGGTTGGTCATGAGTGGTGTTCCTCAGGGATCAGTATTGGGGCCAGTTATGTTTGATACCTTCATCAATAATCTGGATGAGGGGATTGAGTGCACCCTCAGTAAATTTGCAGATGACACCAAGTCAGGTGGCAGTGTTGATCTGCTGGAGGGTAGGATGGCCATACAGAGGGATCTGGACCCACTGGATCGTTGGTCTGAGGCCAGTTGTATGAGGTTCAACAAGGCCAAATGCTAGATCCTGCACTTGGGTCACAACAACCCCACGCAAAGCTACAGGCTTGGAAAAGAATGGCTGGAAAGCTGCCTGGAGGAAAAGGATCTGGGAGTGTTGATCGACAGCTGGCTGAACATGAGCCAGTGGTCTGCCCAGGTGACCAAAAAGGCCAACAGCATGCTGGCATGCATCAAGAATATTGTGGCCAGTAGGACTAGGGAAGGGATTGTCTCCTTGTACTCAGGACTGGTGAGGCCACACATCAAATCCTGTGGTCAGTTTTGGGCCACTCATCATAAGAAAGACATGAGGTGCTGCAAAGAGTTCAGAGGAGAGTAACAAGGCTGGTGAGGGTTCTGAAGAACAAGTCTGATGAGGAGCAGTTGAAGGAACAGGGACTGTCTAGCCTGGAGAAAAGGAGGTTGAGAGGTTGAGGGGAGACCTTATTCCTGTCTACAGCGAACTGAAAGGAAGTTGTAGCATGGAGGGTGTTGGTCTCTTCTCCTGAGTAGCAAGTGATAGGACAAGAGGCACCGGCCTCAAGTTGCACCAGGAAAGGTTCAGATTGGATATTAGGAAACATTTATTCACGGAAAGGGTTGTGAAGCCGTGGAACAGGCTGCCCAGAAAAGTGGTTGAGTCACCATCCCTGAAGGTGATGCCCAAGGCTTAGGTTATGGTTGGACTCGATGATTCTGAGAGTCTCTTTCAATCAGAATGATTCTATGATTCTATGATCTGCTATTTGATCTAACCTGAATTAATAAGACTGAATTAATAATAAACAACTTATATTAAATAAATTTTGCTGAAAATTATAAAAGTGCAAAAATAAAATTATTCTCTACATTGTGCTGCATCTTATCTAGTTGTGCAAATCGGAATGCATTTGACCAAAGAGAGTTTTAATTTTCTACATATTTGAAAGGAGTATGAAAGTGATTTGAAGGCTAGACTACAAGTCTGGTAGAAAATCTTTGGAAATCTTATGATGAAGGAATATTTTTACTAAATAAAACTGGGAATAAGGTTGAAATTCATCCTTGTACAGATTACCCAGCTGTAGCCCAATAGATATCATTTTTTTTCTTACTAGTAGAAGGCTCCATGCTTTGTATTGACTTGTCATTGTGGGCTTTTGGAATGTATTTTTGCATGTCTCCTGAGCTTTTGTGAGTTGTGATAACAATTGTCCAGCATTTGGGTGGCTATTCCCTAACCTGTTTTAGGTTAGCTCTCTGAATACTGTATATAGTAAAGATCTAACAAACCTGTGAAGCCACTCGGTAATAAAGTAACTGGGACTTCAATTAATAAGCAGGTAATGGGTGGAGATAGACTGATTATAGATGGGAACTCATTTTTTAAAAGACAAAATAAGCACATAACATTAGGAAATATGTAAAAGTAACCTCAGCTGGACCCAGCACTAAGAAGGAGGGAACACCTGCCATCAATACCATGTACCTTCTGGTGAAGGACTTGGGATGCTGACAACTTAACATAACATCCACTTCTCTCTATTTTTCTTGTGGAAGGATGAATCTGTTGTCCTTAGGAATCAGTAGAGCACAGACAGAGTATGTACCACTGGAGAAAAGGGACCAACACTCAGAAGTTCATGTCTAACAGATTTAGCTTCATTATTAGTGAGATTTCCATGCAATATTACATAATTTGAACAGTAAGAGCTAGTACAATTGTAACTGGATTAATAACAATATTTGCTATAGTTTTTATTAGGCTGCTAAGATTTTAATTAGACTAACAATAAATTCTTTGCTTGGCATTTTGCCCATAAGATCTTAACTATAACACAAAATACCATGAAAATCCTATTACTACATTATGTTGAAGATTCAGTTAATATATAACATAAGAACTACTTTTAAATAATCTCCTTCCTCAGTTTTCCATGCAGCACAGACTTTTTCCAATATGGTTCTTTAATACTGATTTTTTTTTTTTTTTTTACTAGTATTTGAAGATTTCTTAGCTTAGTGTTACAAATTGTGAGTACCTACTTTCTGCTTGAGATTTCAGATTTCAGTACTCCTGAATATCAGAAATATTATGACAGACATGGTAGAAATTGGTCTTCCGTCAGTGACTGACTACTGTGGCTCTATTTATAGTAAGGTTCATGAGATGAATGGATCACATGGCCATTTAAAAACCATAATATTGCAATGAACTGTGTTCTGTGGTATATGTAAATTGTATGATAGTGTGATATCTCATGTATCTTATGGAAAGAAAGAATAATCAAATTACCTATTGATATTTTAAATTACTTTAAAGGTCCACAAGGCAGTGCCTAGCATTTTCCATGAGACATATATCCTGAGGATGGACCACAGTAAAGAAGCAGACTCTAGTTTATTACTGCTCTTAATAAAACATTGTAATAAATGTTGCAGAGAAAGCTGAATATTTTTTCCCTTCAAAAATGCTGCTCATTTCCAGTGAGCAGAGTATTTGATAATGCAACACACTTGTGTCAGTCTGATCTCCTCCATCTTTTCCCACGAAATAGCATCATTTCTGATGCCAATGCTCTATGATTTTCTCTCTAAAACCACTGACTAGGTCTACAGGGGTTACAAATCAACAGAAAGTTTTTTCAAATATAGCAATTATAGAAGAACAAAAGTATCTGAAACTTGTATACTGAAACAAACAAATGGGTGAGGAAGGAACAAACTGAAATAATTAAAGCAGGCTAAAAAGCCAATTTTCTAGATTTTTTTTTGTTAGAGTTGGCATTTGTCAATAGAAATGACAACTGATATTTATGTCTACCACGTTGAGAAGGTGTCATGTTACTGTAAATCACAGAATCATAGAATGGTTTGGGTTGGAAAGGACCTTTAAAGGACATCTAGTTCAACCCCACTGTCGTGGGCAGAGACATCTTTCACTAGATCAGGTTGCTTAAAGCCCCATCCAAACTGGTCTTGAACACTTTCATGGGTGGGACATCCATAACGTCCCTGTACAACTTGTTCCAGTGTCTCATCACCCTCAGAATGATTTTTTTTTTCCTTGTATTCAATCTAAATCAACTCTCAGTTTAAAACTGTTGCCCCTTGTCTTGTCACTACAGGCCTTGTAAAAAGACTCACTCTATCCTTCTTGTAATCCTCCTTTATACATTGAAAGACTACAATATGGGCTCCCTGGAGCCTTCTTTTCTCCAGGCTGAACAACCCCAAGTCTCTCAGCCTGTCTTCACAGGAGAGGTGCTCCAGCCCTATGATAGTTTTTGTGGCCTCCTCTGGACCCTCTCCAACAGATCCATGTCTTTCTTGTACTGGGCACCCCAGAGCTGGATGCAATACTCCAGGTGGAGTCTCATAAGAACCTTCCTTGGCCTGCTGGTCATGCTTCTTTTTATGCAGCCTGGGATACGATTGGCTTTCTGGTCTGCAAGCAGACATTTCTGGCTCATATCTTATTTTTCATCCACCCTGATTGCCAAGTCCTTCTTTGCAGGTCTGTTCTTAATCAGTCTATTCCCTGGTCTACATGGGTATATTCTGTGTTGTTCTCTTAGACTCTATATAATATAGTAACTATACACTGTCAAGAGTATTCACAGGTCATGAAGACAGTTGTCACAGTCCCACTAGGCTTACAATATTAAAATCTCTGAATCTGTCAGCAAGAAAAGCATGGGCACATCACCATTACACAGTGGGAATCAACCCAAACTGCAGGCAAACTCCTGGGAATGGTTTGGAACAGTGTGAGTTGGTCCAGGCCCAGGCCCACTTATGCCAGGAGTGCTCTAACAGTTTAACAGTACAGGCATTAAAGTCCAGGCCTATACGTTAGCATTGTTTCATTGTCTACTACATAGATAAAGTGGTCAAATATTATATTTATCTTAATTGTTCCTCAGCCCTAGAGATCAGCTATTCCTCTTTTCATTTGATACATTACAATTGCATCCTGATACCACCTCTGTGACAGGGGAATCATGTCTTGTTAGGAAATGAGATGAAGAAATACACAGTGTTGGACAACCTTCACTGGTCCAAGGAGAAGTTGTTCCCAAATGACATGGACAGATTAGTAAAGCTTGGTGAAGTGAATGTCTTCAAACTCCTGTTATCTGAATTTCAGGAGTTGTCTTTCTTTGGGATACAGTTGTCATACTCTGACTCTGTGGTAAAATCAGGTATTGAGAAGTCATGGGAAAAAGTTTGGATGAACTGAAGTTAGTTTCAGGCATGTAGTGAAAAACACTTCTTAAGGAAAACTATGCAATGGAAACTTTGCAATGTGCAGATGTGTAACATGTCATTTCCACTGAGCAGCTGACAACACTGAGTTCTCTGTATCTACTTACCTCAAAATAATAAATACAATGCTATAAAAAGACATAGTAAATAACTTCTTTCTTTGCATAAAATAATTTATATGTAGAAAATAAATACTTATAAATATTGTAGAAAGGGTCAAAATTGGACTTAAGTGGAAAATCTGAACAGTGAAGTTGTTACTATAATTCAGTTTCTGAAATGCAGGTGTATACATGTTCCACTGAGGCTACAAGCTTTTGTAGCTCCCCTCCAAGTTTTAATGAAAGTTCATACTTTTGTATACAGCACACATTTCATTTGAAATCATTTATTAGATCTTTCCTTTCTCTTAAAGTTTCTGAAAACAGCTGAAATGTGAAGATAAAAACACAGAGGATTTTTTTTTTCTCATTTTGCTTTGTAATGTACAGAATTATAGCCTACATTTACTGCTTGGGATAATAACCTGATGAATTTTGTATTTTCATGCTTTTGTATTTTAGTTGGATAAAAATATGTATGTTAAGTAGTTTCCCATGTTTTCTAACTGAATAAATATTTGAGGAAGACTCATTCTATGAAGTTTATCTTATACTTGGTAAATAATCTTGTTATACGAGAAAAACAACAACTTACTTTTACCTGTGATGTTTTTATCCAAGAATAGATGAATTTTCTTCCCACAGGTCCAGACAGAAAAGTTTATTATGCAGCGAAAACAATAAAATTCCCTGGTTTAAGCTTATGGACACAGAGGTTCTGCAAAGAAGCATGAATACTTTTGTTTGTGATTGGCACCTTGCCAGCATTGCTGCCTCCCTTTTTGTACTGTCCTGGTTTCAAGTATATTTGCCTGCAGTGAGCCTTTTTGATGATGAATTTAGGTGTGGAATCCATTGCATGGAGTTTCTTTCTGATTTGTGAATACAGCTGTGAAACCATGAGTGTCATGCAGTCAATTCTTTAGCAAGCAGAAACACATGCAAAAGTGATTGTAGTGTTGTGTCATGTGCATGACCTTAAAAGAAGAAAGGGACTGTCTTTTTCTAAGCACTCTAGATTCTGCAGCAGAGGGAGGATGGCTATGAACACTTTCAGTGTTTTTCTGAGACTAAAAAGACTTGTGCTTTCTCCACCACAAATGGAGAGGGACAGTTTTGCTGTCTTTCCCAACCTATGGGATGCATGTGGATAGATAGCATGTGTCTTTATTTTATGATGTATCATTTGTCTTCTGACTATAGATGATGTGATAAAGACTTCCAACAGCTGGGAGTGAAGGCAAGAGTGGTGGGCCTTAAAAAATCTAACTGGCTGAAGGATCTGAGAAGATTAATATAAAAGACATGAAGTATTTGGTAACAAGGATGAAGGAAAAATTAAATAATAATTCAATCTTTTGCTTTGTTACTGGTAGTGTGATACATGTTCACGAGTGCCTGTCTGGGTTTATCTGTCTCGGCAGCATGGTGTAGACCCCATTGTTTGATACTGAGGCTGTTTCTTTAGCCTGTGAAGTAAGGCACTTCTAAATGGCAAATTGTATAGAATTAGCCAGTAAGAGACATTAAACCAGCTCCTATCTTTTTAATCACCCACTTTTCTTTAGAGTGTAAATTGCTGACTTGGATCTGCACTCGGCATTCCAATAGCTTGAGATGTACCAAGCCTTCCCTCTGTGGTTCAGCACTTCACTAATGGTTGGACTTGTTCTTCTTCTGCTTTACAACTACCAGCAGTTAGAGAACTTGCACCAAAGTGGAAAAATTAGATTCAATTCACTCAAGAAGTCACAATAGCTGCGTCTCCCACCTCAGTAGGGTATACTATTAAAACCAGATTAGGGAACAGGTTCAGTAGGAGGTACCCTTTATTTGACCTATTAAAACTGAACAGAAAAGAAAAATAAAAAGCATGAGAAAATCATAAATTCTGGAGGGACCCTGAATATTACCTTATGTGTGAAAGCAGGGGAGGACTCAAACCAAGGAATCAATCTGGATAAAAATCGTGACATTGCCACTGGATTTTTGTGTGTGTGTTTGTTTGGTTTGTTTTTGTTTGATTTTTTTTTTTTTTTTTTTTTTGGTTTGTGGGTTTTTGTGTGTTTTTGCTGTTGTTTGTTTGTTTTTGTTTGTTTCTGTGTTGTTTTGTTGTTGTTGTTGTTGTTGTTGTGGTGGTTTTTTTTCCTCTAATGATAGTTACTACTTTGTGTTGAACTCAAGGTGTGCCTCTGCAAGCACCAAATTGATGAGATGCTACTTGGGGGATATTTCAGTTCTAAGCAGTGAAGCCTAGCTGAGAGACAGTCATTCAGCTAGCTGCTCAGCTAGCTGCACTGTGACAATTTGGTACACATAGCTGTTTTGAGGCACAGAAATTTTTCAGGTTATCAAGGAGGCAATTCAATTTCAAGTACTTCCAAACTGAAGAATTCATTAGAGTATCTGTATCTGTATTTTTCTAAAATATCATTTTTGGGTGCCCTGATATTGCCTATATCACATTTTAAGTTTCAAAGTAGAAAGAAGGAGATACATAGTCTTAGAATCAATGGTAGAAGACAGAAAACCCCTGAATATCCACACAACCATTACATATTTTAGCTGCTGAGGCAGTCAGAGGTTATGCTACCAAACCTGGCAGGTCCTTCTGATGAAGAAAGGGTCCAGGTCATTTGTGAGACAGACAGATAATATATATGAGATATATGAGATAATATATATGAGGGACACAGGTTCTACATAATTTACACGTGACACAGTCTGTTTTGAGGCATCTTTTGTCATTTGTGGAAGTGGAAACAAGTACGTAAGAGGTGCTGTATCAGTTCAGGTATGGGGTTAGGGCAGGCGATGCAGACAGAAAGGTATTTAGGCCTCAAGTTTTTCCCATAGTATAAAGATTTATTTTTTTCTTGTGCTACCATGATTTTAGTTTTCTGTCTTATATCTTCGGACTGTCAAGAACAAGGAGAATAGATATAGCAGTCTTTTTTACATCTATGAAAAGCTTTATTGGACAAAAAGTTGGTAGTTCAGAAGGGATTTTGGTGTGAAAAGTGCTGAAATCCTTTCCTGTGTAACAATGAATCATTGTGAGAAAGGGAACTTTATTCTCCTGTAACTTAGAATAAGATACCACTGTGAGACACATTAAACAGTATTCAGACCTCATATCTTACTAAACTGAACTACTTTTGTTGCTGCTTGATTTTTAGAGCAGTTAATTCTCTAAAAGTTTCAGGTAGCTATGCTCCCAGAATAACAAAAGTATCCAAAATGCACATCCATAAAACATCATTGTCCTCTTGTGAGGGATAAAACAAGGTAAGAGTCAGACAAAAGTCAAATCAAGTGTGTGGTGTCCTGTTTATTAGACTTGTGCTTTGTCAGGCTGTGAGAATGGGGATTCCAAAATTGGGAATGATTAGATGCAGGGGATGTTCCTGTCCTATAAACAGGCTCTCAGCCTGCAAATGGCCATTTAAAAAGAAGTAGGAAAAGAATCAGACCTAGGCTGTCATTGACCAGTAGTCTCCACCCGAGTATGCAGTTGCGTTAGTGTAGGGAGTCAGATTGACGTACACACCACACAAAATGTGTACAGGCAGGTAGTTGTTCAAAGCCTTCCACTCAAGGTCTAGCGAGTTTCTTAAAGTCCTTCTATCTCCTGAGCTTCATTAAAGAGTAAGTAGTAAGGGTGACCCATGTAAAACAAGATCCCTAAGGCCAAAGTTCTGTAAAGACTATATTCACTATTTGAACACTTTTCTGTCAGAAAATTCCTAACTCATTCTAGTTTTAATGCTTACATAATTATAGTGGCTGGTTCAAAACCACAGCAATAATTAGCAATAAATCCCACTGCATGTGAAATGTAATCTGCAATGTGAAACTGTGATCTGTGATTTTTTATTTTTTTAAACACACTGTTGAGCTGGTCCTTTCAATTAAGTCCACAGAAAACACAGTAGATGTAAAGATATAGCTCATGTAAGACACCTGCACTGAGTGCATTGAAATCCATAGGTTCTTATTATTTCAGTGAATGAATGATCGGATTTAGAGTGAATTTACTTACGAAGCAGACATGGTTTCTCTTTAGAATTTATTGATGTTTGGTACTGTGGGACTTCTTATTACAAAAAATGTCATTGAGATCTGCACATATTTGTTGCTAATGTGACTAGTACTATTACATGAATGTATTTATTTAACCCTATAACATCCAGAGGTTCATTAGCCTTTTTTATTGTCTAACTCTTATACTGAACCCTGAGAGAAAGATGAGCCTTAAAGCTCAGGTACTTGATAAGGATTTAAAACATTATAAATTTAAATGCCAGACATTGTTACAAATTCCACAGGTGAGGCTCTAATAGCCACTTAACTACCATGGTTTGAATTTTTTAAAATTGTAAGGCTTCAAAACCAGGCTTTTTATGTTTAATGGAATTTTCATACATGCTACAGTTTGTTAAAGGTATCACTTGCAATGATTTCAGTTGTGTAAATCCCATTGGGAAACATATGTATCTTTAGGAACCAAAATATTTTGCCTTTTGACATCACATAATACAACTCTTAACGCTAAAAGCCACTGCTGTACCAGTTTAATTGGAGATCAGCCATTGTGCTGTTTGCCTGTGAATGTTCATCTGCACAAAGGGCCTTCCACAGGAGTCTGAAAACAACTGCTTGTTAATGTAATCAGGTGAGGTTTTCATTAGAAGTGTTCATGAAGGTAAAACTCTGCTTTCAGGCACATCACTGAAATTTTGAAGATTGGAAGGAATGAAATAATTTCACTGGTCTGAGAAAAGACTGTGTAGTGCATATCTCCTGATGTATTGTCTTAATGTATTACTGAAGGGAAGGTGTTGCTCCTATAACTCTCCTGAGCATAACAGGAAATTCTGATTGTCTTTTCATTCTGGTGCTGTCCCTAAAAGCAGGTTCAACTTCTAACAAATTTTGAAGCGTTGCCAGTCTGTTCTTAAAGACTACATAGGGCTGTCCCTCATTTTGTGGTCAAATTTATCAGTTTTTTGTACAGTTATACGGATGCTTTGCAAGGTGGCTCAGAGCAAGAGTTCAGGCTTCCAAAGTACATTTGTCACATTTCTCACCTACAATTGCTTTAAATGAGAGTATCTCTTTAAATGAAAGCATCTAATGGAAAAACTTCATAAGTTGAAAGACATTGAAAATGTTCAACTGTAATAGTGACTGCACACCAGTTTATTATATCTCTACTTTTCCACCAAGGTCAACTTACCCAAGGGCACTTAATAAAAACAGATGATCTGAAGCTGACATTACATACACACTTACTACCCTATCTCCAGGTTAATGTGTATTGGCCAGTGTTAAAATCATGCCTAACAACGTCAGTGAGTCCTCTACCAAGGCAATGAACAAAGTTTTATTTCAGTATCTTTTTCAGTTTAACATCATTACTGAGAGATTTCCTGCCCAGTTTGAGAAACCACACAGAACTGTAAAGTAAAACTGTCATCCCATAAAATGTCTAAGAAAAAAAAATGTTGAGCAGGACTACAATTAGTATTTCAAATATACTACTGGGATACTTTTCCAAACAGAAACTTTTCTCTGTTGTTCTTATAGAGTAATCATCATCATTTTCTTTTATGGGGCTATGGGGTTGCTTTCTTGTCAATAGAGACTCACTCAGAAATGTCAGATTTTTCCTTCCCATCTGTTTAAAGGGGAATGAGGTCCTTTGTGATCTGATTTCCTGGTTTCCAATTTCCTGATTTTTTTTAGTTAGGACTGTGACATGTTAATATGTTTATTGTGAGCCAAAAGAGCATTGTGATTAGAATTCAACAGCAAGGTGGAACAAACAAACATGAAAAAAACCTAATGAACTCAAGAATATTCAAGCTTCACTATGGAGGAACAATTTTTTCTTTCCAAGCCTGAAGTTCAATGAGTTTATCAAAGATTTCATTAGATTCTGCATTGTGTCTGCTGTTGGTTGAACCATGCTGCATGTACTGAATCGGCACATAGCATATTGTTATAGAAGCTTCTCTGTATTAAAGTAGATGATACAAGGCTAATCCTATTGTCCCTTCTCTTTTCTTATACAGACATATTTATTTTCTGAAAATGCAGTTGTTACAGCATCTTGATTACTTTTATGAGAATGAAGTTTAATGAATATTATGCTGTTTCTACCTTTTACTCTTAAGGTTAAAAAAAACCCAAACAAAACAGCCCTACTTGACTATAATGAAAGGCAACCAAAGTCAAGGGCCTTTCCAATGTATGTACTTTTTTGTAGAGTGTTATTGGTTCACTTTACACCTGGAGTTTTAAAGTTAATTATATTTCTTCTTATGTTAAATGAATATAGCAATGTTTTTTATGTTGTTCTTTCTTTCTTTCCTTCCCCAGATGTACATTCAGACAACAACACTTACTGTCTCCATGAGTTTAAGTGCTTCAGTGTCTCTGGGCATGCTCTACATGCCCAAAGTCTATATTATAATTTTTCACCCGGAGCAAAATGTTCAAAAACGGAAGCGGAGCTTCAAGGCTGTAGTGACAGCTGCCACAATGCAAAGCAAACTGACCCAAAAAGGAAATGACAGACCAAATGGAGAGGTCAAAACTGAACTATGTGAAAGTCTTGAAACCAACAGTAAGTCATCTGTAGACTTTCCCATGGTCAAGAGTGGCAACACTTCTTAATATATGTACGTTCACAAGAATGCACTTTCTTTTAAAAATAGTTTATTCTTTTTGTTGCTTGTTCTGCATGAATTCAGAGATGTGTCAGAATTCATCTACTGCTGAATGCAGGAACGCCCATAGTTGTTTGAAACATTCTTTTTAACAGCAGGCTAGTAAAAACAAAAATAAACAAACAAAAGCAAGAAAACAAAAATATTAGATTTTGGAAAGCCACATATTTTTTAAATTATCTGGTTTAGGTTGTGCTAATTTGGTGTGTTGTGTATTGCTGTGACAGTTGTGGTATGTCCTGACAGTTCATGAAATGTATTTATGGCCATCATTGTATATTCAAAACTCAAAGGCTGTTGACAAAAACATAGTTAAAACAGTTAACATTTTTTTTCAAACATTGCAGTTGCATATGGAGGTGAAAATAATGCTTTTAACCTTTCCACCTTAATATTTGTTGGCTTTTTCCTTTATCACAACTCATCTGTACTAATGCTTCCCAGATTAATGCTTCTCATCAAGGTTTTTGTTGTGGTCTTCCTTATCTAGGAACAAAATTGTCATAATTCATACATGGCTTAATCATTACATGTTCTGACATGTCATAGGTTAGTAATGGCAAAAAGTTCTTTCCCTTGTCAGAAAACTTCCTGAATCTTGCCACATTTCTAAATTGCTCTGGTGTGGAAGAGAACAGAAGTTATAGCTCCTGTTGCACCACATGACATACAGTCTCATAAACTGGGACTTCACAATAAAAATAATCAAATATGAGTAGAACCAGTAACTTCATCCTAAGAGTCTACTAGTAAAGAAGAATTGGTTTCTACTGAGAAGTGAGATGTCATATGGGGTGGACAGCAGGTGTTACAGTTAAAGATAAGTTTTTCAATAATTTTACTCAAAATAAGTTTTTTTCATTTTCATTTTCATTTTCATTTTATTTTTTTTTTTAATTTTTATTACTTTTTGATGGTACTGATTGGAGATTGAAAAGTACGTTTTTGTTCGAGCACATTCAGATAAGGCAAAACCAAGTTTGCAGCAAAGTTTTGTATTTACTTCAAAAAATGCAAGGCCCTACTAAATGCAAACAGAGTTTTCCAGATTGAAGACTATATAAAAGTCCATGAGTTTACCACACTATAGTTCCTAATGCCTGGAGGATACTGCATGCAACTGACTGTCTGATATCTAATTGAGAAATCCTGTGTC
Organism: Columba livia; assembly: GCF_036013475.1. Lineage (NCBI taxonomy): Eukaryota > Metazoa > Chordata > Aves > Columbiformes > Columbidae > Columba > Columba livia. The sequence continues at coordinate 189,399,120 of NC_088602.1, read as the reverse complement.
TAGTGTTCCTTAAACTGAGATTATTCATGGAACCAGCCGCTGTTGGAAGCAAGTCTGTTTCTCTAGTAGTGTGATGTATGCAGGGTAATGCTTATTTACTGTGCTCTAAACATGATTTTAACAGTAGCACATCTATATAAGTCTGAGCTCACTAGAACTATATCTTGACTAGGCTTTGATCCAGGCATCATAATGTTTCATAGGCAAAAATTCAGAGTCAAGTTACTTGCACTCCAGAGAGGTGTCCTTATATAATTGAACTCTTGGCCTCAAGATTGGTTTCTCTCTTTCCCAAAAATGTTCTGCACTGTTAGGATTTTAACAGCTTCCCTCATTTCTACCAAAATAGTTATTGTCAAAACTTCATAATACCTGTGAATTATCAGTGCATAATGTTACATAAGTCCTTTTCTGTAGATCCATACCAGCAATGTCTCAACATGGCAAAATTTCTGCTTGTACTGACTCCTTGTGAGGTAGATCTTTCTTCTTACTGATAGTATATGAAGCTGACCACAAAAATCAGGCTTTTTGTGGTATACCAGAAGTGGGTAGTGAATGTTTCCTGCCCTTTCCCAAGCACAAAAACTGGTAACGATAACAGTCATAGAATGGTTTGGGTTGGAAGGGACCTTTAAAGGTCACCTAGTTCAACCCCACTGTCACGGTCAGAGACATCTTTCACTAGACCAGGTTGCTCAAAGTCCCATCCAACCTGGCTTTAAACACTTACAGGGATGGGGCTTCCACAATTTTTCTGGGCAGCCTGTTCCAGTGTCTTACTATCCTCATTTATAAAAACTTCTTCCTTACATCTAATATAAATGTATTTTCTTTCAGTATAAAGCCATTCCTCCTTGTCCTATCACTACATGCTCTTGTAAAAAAATCCCTCTCTAGAGTTCTTGTAGGTCCCTCTTAGGTACTGGAAGGCTACCATGTGATCTCCCTGGAGCCTTCTCTTCTCCAGGCTGAACAACCCCAGCTCTTTCAGTCTGTCTTCATAGGAGGGGTGCTCCAACCTTTTGTGGCCCTTCTCAGGACTTGCTCAAATGGGTCCAATCCTCATAACTAGGTGAGAAATAGGATGAGGTTGTCAGGTAATTCCTTTTGTTTCCTACTGAGAGACAACTCTGCTCTGTCTTGTTCATCCTATTCCATGTAACAGACTTTATTCCATGTTGTCTCTTGCATGAATACAGTCATTTTTATTTTTTTTTTTGGGAAACACATTCATTCTTAGTGAAAAACAAGTTTCATCTGGGAAAAAAGATGAAAAAAAATCCAAACACAATTACAGAAAGAATAACAAGTACTTTAAATGCATATAGGTCAGATCACAATAAAAATTCTAAATTGCTTTAGATCCTCTTTTATTTTATTCTTTTTCTTTTTGTCTCATTCCAACAGCAATGTAGTGACTGGAGCTAAAAAACAGTGTTCATTCCCAGAAACATTTTGAGCCAAGTCTGTTACTTTTTCTGGCCATCTATGCTTGCCAACTGTGGCACATGTTATTGCTATGAAATGCTAACAGTCTTAAAGAGCAGGACACCAGCTGCTGAAGGTTTCAGATCCCCAAACAGGAACTGTAGGCTTATTACAGTGAACTATAAACACACTTTCAATATTTATCAAGTCAAAAAAACATTGTTTGGAGATGAGATCAGATTTAATACATTTCAAACTATTATCAACACTAGTTTTCCATGCTATCATTTTTTAAACTAACAACACTCCCAACTCAATAGAATAATTTTTGTTTCTTGGTCAATTCTAGATTATTCTGTCGAAACTATTTAAGTCTCAAATATACAGCAAAGTTACAACAAATTAACAAGTTACTCTAAATCAACTGAGGTATAATAAATACTTATGTTTGTATTTTGAGGTTCGTATAAATGTCCTCACCTCATATAACTCAGCTTACTGAGTTGTGATAAATCTGATTATGTTACATTGCCACAGGCTAAAAACATACACATGAGAAGTTATCATAGAACTCAGCTGATACAGGGTAATGTGTAAACTAGCTTAATCTCATCATGTATTTGAGCCTATTTTCCGGGTGAAGGAAAAAATAAGCTCTGCTCCCTCCATTATTTTGTTCCCAAGTGTGTAGAGTTTGCAGATATGCATTTATTTGTTATTTCTTAACCCAGAACAAAATCCTTTTATGCTCTAAGGAACTTGGTGTCATTTCAGCAGGCCTGCATTATTTTCAGAAGGGACTTAGGGGGTCAAAGGAAAAATAGAATCCTCTCAGAAATCCAGCTGTGGGAGCATGGGAGAGTTCAGACTAGAGCAGTACATCCCATCTGAAAGATGTAAATGAGTCTATATTTGCTTCAAGTGTCCCAATACATGCAAATAAAGCTATTCATGTTGGTGTTTGAATACTGTGATCGATTATGTGAAAGACTTGCTTAATGTGCAAAAAACAAGCCTCTCATGAATAAGCTCTTCCAGAGATAAAGTAGTGGAGCTACCTGTGCAAGTGGAAGCAAAAAAAAACCCTATATTTTGCAGCTCCATTTTAATTATTCATTCTTATATGTACATTCTTAGGGAACAAAAATTACACTGGTTCATGAATTATAATGGTCTTGTTCTGTTGTGCCATAAAAAATGGCGAATGTTATATTAGAATCAAATTGCTCAGAAACCAAACGAAAACATGAAGAAAAAAGGGAGCAGCAAACTTAGTTATTTGTAGTACTTTGTATTGTTTTAGTGATCTTTGATTTAGTTTAATTTTTGGTGCAGGAGAGAGAAACTTTCATTTCTTGGTTTCTGTAGTCTGTCCTTCCTAAATCATTGGATTGTTAGACTGGATTTAGGAGTTAGCATGAAGAATCATTCCCTATCTATCTCAGCTGTTCTCAAAAGATTACATACAAAAAAAAAAAAAAAAAAAAAAAATGGAAAGAAGGAAGTCATGGCAATAGAATTAAGATCTTTGAATCTATAGATCAGACAACTTTTGTGCCATCAAATTACTTTCATCCTGCCAACAACATTCTTCATTATCATAAACAGAACATGTGTGTTAGAGACAGGACATAAAATGTATTCTGGAAGCCAAATTCCTCTTTATGCAGTGTGACATACACCTTATTATAGAGACAAAAAAAGAGACTCAGTCGCCCTGCAGTCTGATTTCCCACACACCCAAATGGTTTAGAATTAGGGAGCTGCCTGTGAGACCTAATGTCACCACTTCCCTCTTCCCACAACTACACTAACACAACAGTGGAGACTTGGGTTGTATTTCTTTTTATGGGGTTTAGATATAAGGGCTAGAAGCTGACATAAACTTCCACATAATATTCACAGCTGCTCACTTTTACAATAACAAAGGTATTTAACTTTCTCAACATATTGCCTCATTCTGAACAAGGGGTATAAATGTTGCTCAAAGGAAGAAGCAATCAGCTGACCATCAACATAAGGATACCATAATAGCATGGCAACTCTAAAATAGAACCTAGGCTCTCATAAGCACTTCTCCTGTCTTACTTATATGCAGATGCTTTGTGTCTGAAGGATCTCCAGAGAATACGTATTGTAGGCTCTAGCTATCCAGTTTCACTAACTTGAAGAGATGTTTCCCATATCTATGGTTCCTTTCAAGGACCATAAGTCTTCTTCTAGATGGACAACCTACCACTAGCTGAACAGTTTTCTTCAACCAGTAGAAGACAGAGAAAAATCTAAGCTCTAAATTAAAAACATGCCTATATCAAAATCAGACAAAATACCAGACAAACAGTAAGTCGAAATTCTGTTACAGGTATGCTAATACCACTCATTCCTCTCTATTGCCCTCTCCTTCCCCAAGTCAGCGAATTAAATAAGTTGCCATAAAGAACATGGAACTTGAGACCCATCTTGTTCACCAGTTGTATACATGCTTAAATTTTCTTACTTTATTCAATGCACACGGGCCATGTTAATTTGGAAATATAATTAGTCATGGTCTAAGTTCAAATGCTAAATATGTGGGGGTTTTTTCCTTTCTTGATTCTAAAAATTCTGAACCTTTCTTTATTTTATTTTTTTTTTTTTAATTTTATTTACAGCCTCCTCTACCAAGACAACTTATGTCAGTTACAGCAATCAGGCAAACTGAGCAGGGATGAAATTCACTTGAAGATCTGCAGGATGGGATTTTGCAAACAAAGACTTTACCACCACCAGAATTCCCTCTTGGAAATATCAGTAGATTACATTCAAATCTATAGTCAGTCTCCTAAAGGACAAGGATTAACAAGAAGCAAAAGACTAAAAGAGACAGAGGAAGGAAAAGTCCAGGTTTATAGCACAGAGATAGTGTCCAGCTTCTGAACTGTTCACTCACAAAAGGAAGAAAATCACAAAAGGAAAACAAATGTTCGCTTGTGAAAAAAAAAAAAAAAAAAAAAAAGCTGTTGAAATAAATCATGTCTGATGTTATATTTGTAAGTACTTTTTTGTGATTGTGACAATTTCCTTTCCTGTCTTACATTGTTCAACTTGTAAAAGAAGATGAGTTTGTTTCTTGTGATGGCTGACTGAATTAAGTCCTGGGCTATGCTAAAATAAATGCAATGGTTAACGCATGCTAATTTTTATACAAAATAATTTATTTCTAATAATAAAGGAATGTTTTGCAAATGTTGAGACTTGTTTTGTTGCAGTTTTAAGACAAAAAAGTCCTTACACTGTTGTCTATTGTTTGTTTAGAATGTGCAGTAAAGGTGGGTGTACAAATAAAATAATAATCATGGCATCAGAAGAATGCAGTGTAAACTCTAAGCATATGTGTGCGTGTGTGTACATGTGCACCTGTGTGTGTATGTACGTGCATGCCTGCATGCATGTGTGTGTGTGTCCTCTGCAGTGTGTGAATTTATTTGTTCAAAGCTTTGTGACTATATTTTTTAATGGAAGGATTTTTCCCACTTCTCACCCTTCAGAGTAAGTGCATTTTATATGTTTGTAAAGTGAAGGACTCCTGACTAATTATTTTGTATGATTGTATTATATTTTTGAACCTCCACTAATAACTTTGATTCCTTTCATTTCTGGAACTTACAGTTTGTAAGACTTTATGACAGCTAGACTGGATTAAGCTGAAGGTCTATTCAGCCTAGTATCCTGTCTCTGACAGGAGAATGTAGCAGATGCTTATCTCAATAAAGGTGACTTTGAAATAACAGGAGAGAAATCAATGGAGAATTTGGAAAGCAGTTACCCAGCAGATACATGTTTTATTGCCTCATTAACACTTAAAAATCAAGGAAATAGATGTCCATCTACAATCTTCACATCTTCTGACTGTGCATGAATTAGAAATTATTATACAAAGAGAAATTCATATAGATATTTATGATGTTAATAACGCTCTCCAAAGAAGTTTAAAAAAGACAGCTAGGGTCTTTCCACTTTGTTACTATACCTGTGGTTTTCTTTAAGATTTTTTCATACCAGACGCTACTTACCATTTGTCAAGTCAATGAGTCTTCACAATCAGTTGGTTATTAAATATTAAGTCTCCTGAATTAGACTGGATGGCTCCTTTTGCTTTTTTCCTCAAAGGAGCTGTATTTTTCTAACAAATATTAAAGAAGCTGTGATGGGTTCTAAATTACATCAATGAAAGTTGAAGTATATGAAATGGAATCTGTTTCTGTTACACTGTCAACATGTGAAGTCCAGCACAGCCAGCAAACTCTATAACAGTGAATTTCCATTTTCAAAATATTTGACAAAACATTGTGGGGTTTTTGGGTGTTTGTTTGTTTGTTTGTTTTGTTTGGGGTTTTTTGGCTTGTTTTTGTTTTTTAAAGAATGGTCTTTTTTGAAATATTGTGTTTTTTTTCTCCAGTTTAGCTATCATTTAAAAAGCAACCTCCTAAAAAAATACTATAAAGAAAGAACTAGAGAATTATATAATACAGTTGAAAGAAAAATTGGTACAGTTTTGCAACAGAGTGTAAAAAAGATAAACATCAGAAAAATTATGTTCTTTAATTTTTATGTTACAAGATCCATTGTTTATGAGAAGAGCGGGAGCATTCAGTCAGCAATAAGAATAGAAATCTTCATGGAGTCTGTTGTTATTGTGCGTTTGAATACTCATACAGCTCCTGCATTTTTCTTCTCTGACAATGAAATAGCCATCCCTTAGTCTTTCTATACAGAAAATTAACTGTTGGAGGTTTTTTTTAGTTTAGCATCCTCTGTTTCTACCTTGTTCTGCTCTTTATCTGATATTCATGAAGCTACAGTTATACCACTGTCAACGTTTTCATTATGAATGATATTATCTAACACAAACAAAGATCCTGCAGGTTGAAATTTGGCATGTATTATCTTAGTGTATATGCAACAGTATGTAAGTGGGGAAATAGAATAATTTAGGTAAGTTGAAATGAAAAGTTTACAAATAAAATGAAGTCCTGAGGCAGATTTAATCAGAAGGTGGTAACAATTTAAAAACTGATATTTGGACAATGATCATAATACTGTATATTCTAGTTAGGTATAATACAATCCAAAAAATCAAAGGAAAAATTATAGCAAAGAACATATAAAAATATAACTGTTCAGTATCCATTTTCACATACCTTTTCACCCTCTTCCCTTCAAAGTATATTTTGAGGGCCTGTGGCCCTAATGTAAAAACTATTCAAGTTAATGAAGGTCTTTCTTACCTTTAATTCAGATTTGGAATCAGACATGAGATGATTTATCATTGAATTAGACTATAGCTTTTTTAATATATTAACTTTGAATAAATGGCTGTCACTGAAAGCTGCATTACTTAAACATCAATTTTTAATGATCTTTTAATTAATAATTATAACCCTTAAAACATTTTATGCATACAGGTAACTCTGGTGAATAAATCACTTTCGTGTCATCCTGTTTTTGGCTAAGACAAGACCAATTCTCTTTTAGTAATTTTTCCCTTCAGTTGACTTTCTTCTAAGTAACTGTGCTTTCCTGAAGCTGCCTGCATGTTTGTTGTGGAGACCACGGTGGCTGCCGTGCTTGTCATGGAGGCTGCAGTAGCTGCAGTGGGGGTTGTGGTGGCTTCAGCACACATTGTAGGAGTTGAAATGGCTTCACAGCACCTACACGTGCACAGATGCTTAATCCTACACCACACCTGAAAAACATTCCAAAGACCCAGTAATAAATACCAACAAGCTTTGCTTGATTCCCCAAGGATATTCAAAATTCACAAGAGCATGTATGATTTTAAAGAAATCTGAACAAATTGGGCTTTATCAATAAATGATGTTATGGAGCTCCTAATTTAGCTCTTCTGTTGGCCTGAATTTAAGACACAGGGCACTCTTAAATCAACTAGTGTTCACTGGTGTCTGAAAGTGTGCAGCAAAAGCTACACCAGAGCTTATACTAGAGGTACAGAGGATCATTTTAACCTGATCTAAACCAAATTATTGTTGAGAGGAAAAAGAACAAATATTGAAATCATTAAAAGAATGTAGACTATGATAGATAACTATTTAAGACTGAATGAAGTTAACCATCTTGGTAACTAAAAGATTCTAGATCTCAGAGCTTTACATTTATAAACAAGGAATGGGTGAAGGTCTTGAACTGACCAGTAATCTTACTTCTGCAAACTTTCATTGCCTCAATTCATGAATGTGGGCAGTGCATTGTAGAAAAATTAAAATGCATACAGATCAAGGCCTGCGTTGGTGCCTCTAGCTTGCAGACAGGTGACAGCATAAGATCACCTGGCCATGGCACTATCTTCCAATAGAGAAGCTGTGTCAACATATAAAAGTAGTGTGCACTAGTTTTAGTATACTTTGGCAAGATTTACTCTCTCCTATCAACCATGCGCTTCCACAGACCCCAAAGACATGCTGGATGCTAAAGATTTAATCCAAAGCCAAGTGAAGTTCACAGGAATCTTAATTAGTTAGAACCACCCATAGGAACTGGATGATTTTATGTATTTCTAGTCCCGACTGTAACCTGAAACCATTTAATAACTTGTAAATCAGATGGGCAATACACAATGTCAAAATCCATTCCAAGCTAATTTTTATCCAGAAGTTACTACTGTTGTTGTGAATGAGGTCCCAGTGGCAGGACCAAAAGATGTATGCCAAAAGCACAGTGACTGAAGTATTATACTAATCATAGAATCATAGTATCGGTTTGGTTGAAAGAGACCCTCAGGATCACCAAATCCAAACGTAACCTAAATCCAGCAGCAAACCATATCCCTAAGAACCTTGTCTAAACACCTTTTAAACACCTTCAGGGGTGGTGACCCAACCGCTTCCCTGTGCAGACTGTTCCAATGCCTGACAACCCTTTCCATGAAGAATTTTTTCCTGGTATCCAATATAAACCTTCCCTGGCACAACTTGAGGCCATGTCCCCTTATTCTATCACTTGTTACTTGAGAGAAGAAACCAACACTCTACATGCTACAACCTCCTTTCAAGTAGTTGTAGACATCAATAAAGTCTCCACTCAACCTCCTTTTCTCCAGGCTAAACAGCCTGAGTTCCCTCAACTGCTCCTCATCAGACTTGTGCTCCAGACACCTCACCAGATTTGTCACCCTCCTCTGCACTCTCTCTAGTACCTCACTGTCTGTCTTAGGATGAGGAGCCTAAAACTGAATACAATATTTGAGGTGTGGCCTCGCCAGTGCTGAGTACAGTGGCACCATCACTTCTCTAGTCCTGCTGGCTGCACTATTTCTGATACAAGCCAGGATGCTGTTGGCCTTTTTGGCCACCTTAGGAGACTGGTGGCTCATATTCAGCTGGCTGTCAGTCAGCACTCCCAGATCCTTTTCCATCATGTAGCTTTCCAGCCATTCTTTTCCAAGCCTATAGCGTTGCATGGGGTTGTTGTGACCCAAGTGCAGGACCTGGCACTTGACCTTGCTAAACCTTATACAATTGGCCTCAGCCCAATGATCCAGCAGGTCCAAATCCCTCTGTATGGCCTTCCTACCCTCCAGCAGTTCAACATTCCCACCCAATTTGATGTTGTCTGCAGATTTACTGAGGGTGCACTCAATCCCCTCATCCAGATCATTGATAAAGAGTTTAAACAGGACTGTCCCTAATACTGACCCCTGGAGAACACCACTCACGACCAGCTGCCAACTGGATTTGGCTTCGTTCACCAGAACATTTTGGGCTCAGCCATCCAGCCAGTTCTTTTTCCATCACAGAGTACACCCATCCAGGCCATGAGCTGCCAGCTTCTCCAGGAGAATGCTGTGGGATACGATGTGAAAGGCTTTACCGAAGTCTAAATACACAACATACACAGCCTTTCCTTCATCTACTAGTTGGGTCACCTTGTCGTAGAAGGAGATCAGGTTGGTCAAGCAGGACCTGCCTTTCATAAACCCATGTTGACTGGACCTGATTGCATGGTTTGCTTGTATGTGTCGTGTAATGAAAGCCTCCAGGCTATGCCTTAAGCATGTTAGAGAGACAATATCTGAAAAAGTGATTATCTGTTTTTTGTTGATTCTTCAAGGGGGTTTGTCAAGCATTTTCAGTCCACTCAGAGTTCATGGTAATTCAGTAGGTGAGACCATGAAGTTTAACAACTAAAATTTTGTGTAGGCATAGTAAACTTTTTTCATCTAAAATTATAAAAAAATATTATTGTATAAACTTTGGGTTTAGTTCTTATCATGGCAAAGCAAAACACACTATTTAAATTGCTATTACTGCTAATATTAGTGTATGCTGAAGCAACTTCATCAGGACAGAAAACTTTTAAGGAACAACTCCTTAATATTGTTCTGTGATGGCAGGATAGATTCAATGAGTGATCTGAATGACTCTCTGTATTAGGGCAATGAACCAGAAATGAAACAGAATTTGTAGACAATACTTGAAGTGTTCTATAGAAAGAGTATTGGGCCACTTTGCCAAAAATCTGCCTTTCAAAAAATGCCTAAATAGCAATTTCCACAGCAGGGTTTTTATCTAATAGTACTAGCTCTCTTCCAATGAATAGATAATTTTTATTACTAACCAAGGAAAGAAATGAAAGAAAACATTCTTAACAGATCCAGTTTGTAAATGTATTGTATTGGAATACAACTGCCTCATTTATGCTTCTACTTAAAGCCAGATTGTGAAAGCAGAAGACATAGTATGGTGGATGGATAAAGAGAAAACCTCTCTCTTGTAGCATTCCTTTGTAATGCTTTGGTTTGAAAATGCCCATGAATGATCCAGTGTATTTCACCATCACATCAGCCATTAAATAAAATGAGAGCTTATCACTGCACTTTGAAACAACATATGTGTCATGTGGTGTAATTAAGAAATTATATATGGATCTACATATTCTCGTTAAATTTTGAAGAGCAAAAATTAGTGACAGAAGAGGTAAGCATTAATTTTCCCAGTTTCAGTGCTGTCTAATCTAATAGCACCTTTAGCTCTTGTGGTACTGTAATTGTTTGAATCCAGAAAACAACATTTCATGTTTCACATGCATGTTTCATTTGCTGTGCATGATTACCTCCCACAATCTAGTTGTGAAATAGTGTTTTTATCAGAAAGAAGTCATTTCTTTCTGACTTACTCCTGAAATTTCAGTAGTTATCAGGAGAGAGAATTACATGTGGCACTAATACTTATTATGTTTCCTGAGAGAGTAAATGGTTGTGCTTAATGGATTATAGCAAATACAAGAAGGAATAGATTTTATCTCTGTACTGCGTCCTATACTTCTGAATATATGTAAATCCTATTGTCTCCTTTTAGCTTCTTACTTGGCTTCAATTTATCAGTAAAATTATGAGAACTGCAAAATACATTTGGTGGAAATAATCTGTTGCATCTATGCAACAAAAAGAAGTTGGTAAATAAGGACATATTCATCTAGAAAATTTTGGCTGTGATAACTTAAAGGAAATCGGAAATCTTAATAATTATTCTACTTAAAATTTTTGTCAGGAAATTAACTGCAAATTAGAGTTGTGTTAAACTTGTTTCTGTAACACTTTTATGAAGGTTTTCAAAGTTTGTCTACAAAAGCTTGCTGTAGAATTCTTTGTACATTTCATGAACGTTGATAATTCTGTAAAGTTTTCCATCACATTGGAAGACTAAACTAATAGATAGCAATAGTTTTTCTCATTTGGCATTGTAGTATGACAGCAGGTGGCTAGCTCCCAGGAAATTACTATTTTCAATGGTATAGCAGCAGGGAAGAGAAAACAGCCGTGTCCCTCAGAGGTGAAACAACATTAGAAGTACAGTAAGATGCACAATATCCTGAATGGCAAACAAATGCTTTGTTTGTATTATACAAATGACTCGTTTCTTGGTAGAGTAGAACAATGTGACATGCAGAGGAGTATGGACACGAAAGAAAAAAATAAAAGAGCAGTGATAGAACAACAGTACATAAAACCCTACTGGAAGCAGCAGAATATGTTGGAAAGTTCCACTGTCTATGAACTATGTCATCTGCAAAGAATCCATGCTGACCTCTGTCAAGGGCACATGCCATCCCAGAGTGTGTGTTAGTCTTACATACTCCACAGAACTGCAGTGTGCAAACATCATGAAATAATTAACGGAAACCATCACAGCTGATGCTGGATGAGGTAGCAAATAAGAACATGGACTCATTTTTCTTTGAAATTCAAAAAAATATTATGATGGCATCCAAGAAATGCACACAACTCCTGCAAAGACCTGAAAAGACATATATAGTAACATTTTATGCACACGGTGTAGGCTTGGATCAAAGGTTGCAACGGATCCTTTGATATGGCACCTGTCTCTTTTTGCCAATGACTAAATCGGTGCCAGGATTCAGAAAGTTTCTGGAGCCTTCCTGGTTCATTATCATCTTTCTTCAATACAGCTTTTGGTACTTCTGTTGCATTCCCTTTTGAGCTTTTTATCCAAGTACTGGATTTGGTATCATAGAAGCAAATTTATCAGTGGAGTAAATTCATGGCAACAACAGCCAAATATGAGGAATAACTGGGTGAAAAGTGCTTAAACAACTCCAGAAAACATTTCCGATTAGAGAGATGATGGATTGCTTTCTTCTGAGGAACTGAAGAATCATATCTAGTTTCTACAGGCTGCTGCTGGAAATCTTAGTGGTTTACTGTTTTCGTAGAAAATCTCAACAACTGCATTAGCCTTAAAATGTGGTGTTTTGTTTTGTTTTTTTTTTTTTTTTTTTAATAATGGGATCCCAAAAAGATAAAGCAAGAGAGAGTGCACAGGTGAAAATGAATATTGGAGATGCATATGATATATTGAACTGCCAAACTTTTGGGTACTTTCCTGTTATAAGAATATGAAATCTTCATCAGAGATAAACTTATCCATAGTTTTATTTATCTATCTGTCTCTTTGCACACCTCACATATTGCACACTGGAAAGAGTAAACTTCAATATTGCTTGCCTACTGTGTATAACTGTGTTCTTACAGTGTGTATAATTTAGAGAGGATGCAGAGTTGTAAATATAACTGTATCCATATATTCTGCCCTGGCTCCCCATAGATTTTCACTACAAGTGATAGACATTTTTAAAAACAATCTACTGTTTATTTCTTCATTTCTGTAGTTCATACACTTATCTGAAAACACAGAACAAGTTGCAGTCATTTTGATATACAGGAGTTATCATTTCTTGTGAGAGTTTTCATCTGTTGCCACTGTCTCCAGTGTGACACTGAACAAGGAATGACAGAAAGATTAGTTTTATATGAAATTCAGGGTATTCTTCACTGAATGACAGCTATGAAGTATACAATTTGCAAGATAAAATAACAGAAATGTGATTATTTCAAATGCCAGACTGATGGTACTTTATAAATTACTGCCTAAAGCACTGGAAGTTTAAGACAGATGCCTTAAAAGTGTGTTCTAAAGGCAGTTTCAAATGATGATGTTTCAGAACCTATTTCTTCACTTAAGAAAAATGAACTCCTACTTCAAGAAACAGACCACATAAAACCAGAAAAGAGAGAAAAAACAGCACTGGCAACAGCAACATAAATATTAAAGGTGAAAGAAAGGAATCATTTGTTTTCTCAGGAAGTCTGATTAATTCAGTGCACTTTATAGTTATGTAGTATATTGCTTTGCCAAGAAAACAGAAATGAGAAAGTACAGGTAATATGCTCACAAAATGTAATGACACCATGCATTCTGGTTGTTCTACATACAGAGTGGTGCTACAAATACTTTAAGTCTATAGTATGGTACTACAACTTCCCCCAGGATTTTTTTTTTCTTGAACCATGCTCATGATCCCCCTGTCATAAGCCTTCTTAAAACATGAATGAAATGAAATGAAATTGATAGAATAGAATAGAATAGAATAGAATAGAATAGAATAGAATAGAATAGAATAGAATAGAATAGAATAGAATAGAATAGAATAGAATAGAATCACAGGATCGCAGCATCACACAATCAAAGAATGGCTGGGGTTGGAATGGACCTCTGGAGATCATCTAGTCCAACCCACCTGCTAAAGCAAGTACACCCAGAGCAGATTGCACAGGAATGTGCCCAGGTGGGTTTTGATTACCTCCAGAGAAGAACACTCCACAAGCTCTCTGGGCAGCCTGTTCCAATTCTCCGGCACCCTCAAAGTAAAGAAGTTTTTACTCATATTCAGATGGAACCTCCTGTGCTTCACTGTGTGCCCGTTGCCCCTCATCCTATTGCTGGGCACCACGGAAAGGAGTCTGGTCTCATCCTCTTGACATCCGCCCCTGAGATATTTATGAACATTGATAAGATTCCCTCTCAGCCTTCTCTTCTCCAGGCTGAACAGATTCTGCTCTATCAGTCTTTCCTCATAAGAAAGGCGCTTTAGGCCCCTAATCATCTTCGTAGCCCTCCGCTAGACTCCCTTCAGTAGTTCTTTGTCTTTCTTAGACTGGGGAGCCCAGAACGGGATGCGCTACTGGAGATGTGGCCTCACCAGGGCAGAGTAGAGGGCGAGGAGAACCTCCCTTGACCTGCTAGTCACACTCTTGTTAATGCACCCCAGGATAACATTGGCCTTCTTAGGCACATTGTTGACTTACGGTCAACCTGTTGTTGACCAGAACTTCCAAGACCTTCTCTGCAGTGCTGCTTTCCAGCAGGTAAATAGTATAGAATAGAATAATTTCAGTTGTAAGGGACCTACAATGATCATCTAATCCAACTGCCTGACCAAATTAAGGTTGACTAAAAGTTAAAGCAAATTATTAAGGGCATTGTCCAAATGTCTCAAATACTGACAGGCTTGGGGCATTAACCACCTCTCTAGGAAGCTTGTTCCAGTGTCTGACCAAACTCTCAGCAAAGAAATGCTTCCTAGTGTTTGTAACCTCCCTTGGTGGAGCTTTGAACCATTCACTTGTGTTCTGTCATTAGATACCAGGTAGAAGATCTCAGCTCCTCCCTCTCCGCATCCCCTCCTCAGGAAGCTGTAGAGAGCCATGAGGTCACTCCTCAGTGTTCTTTTCTCCAAACTAGTTAAGCCCCAGGTCTTCAGCCACACACCACAGGACATTCCTTCCAGCTCTTTCACCAGCTTTGCTGCCCTCCTCTGGATGCATCCAAGGACTTCAACATCCTTCTAAAACTGTGTAGCATAGAAGTGCACAGTGCTCCATGTGAAGCAACACCAATGCTGAATACAGTGGGATAATCACCTATTTTGACCATCTGGTTATGCTGCGTTTGATGCATCCCAGGATGGGGTTTTCCCTCTTGGCTGCCAGGGCACACACTGCTGACTCATATTAAGCTGCTGTCAATGAGCACACTCAGATGGCTTTCTGCAGGGCTGCCACTCCTCTCCCAATTTGTGCTTGTGCCCAGCATTACTCCATCCTAGGTGCAGAATCCAGCATTTGGACTTGTAAAATTTCATCATGCTTTGCTTTTAAGAACAAAGAGAATCAGCCGGTCATAAGCAGAACATCTCCTTTTACTGAATCCTGTGTGTCTGTTTAAGGAAGTAATGCTGTCCTATGCAGGTGTTTCAAATTTTCCACCACTGGATCCTACTGTAGACTTCTTAGCAACAAGGCACCTGACAAAGCTCCTGACCTATATTTGATGACGCTGTGCTTGAAAGCCAGGCTCTCCCTAGGCAGCGCTAATGACAGCAGAATGTTTTTTGTTGTAGGAAAATATCACGAGAACTATTTTCCATCTGGCTGAATTTCTCATAGATATGAAGTCAGGGATCAAAGCAAGACCTTTTATGGAGAGCAGAAGAGTAATGTCAGCTTTTTTGCCCAGTATGGTGGGGTTGAGCTGCCAGCTGCCAGGGCCAAAAGCCTGTTGTGCTACTGATGCAAATGAGAGTCAAAGTTCTCTGGTGTGGGGAAGAAACAACTCATTTGAAAAACATTTGCATAATGTGGGACTTGTGACACATCCTGACCCAATATGTAGATGTTATTGTTTATCCAGTAAAGTGACAGTAGCAGGTAGATCTTCTTGTGTTTTTTCTTCTTTCATTTAGTTTGTGACATTTCTAATCAATAAAACACCTTCAGCTGCATGGGGGTGCGTTATGAAGCTAATTCCACAATAAATTAACCCATAGCTGCTTGGAGATGCTGAATTGAAGAGACTGGCATCAGGTCACTTTCAAGAATCCACAATGTTTTCATTCATATCTGTTTTCCACTGAAAGCTGAATCTGAAACCAATCAGATATCTAATACCCAAGCATAATTACAAATTTTACATTGTCTTTCAGGTAAACTGAGTCAGATTCTCAGGAAGAAAGACAGAATCACAAAAAAGTAGGTTGACTGACATACCAGGTGACCCTGTTTTGTATTCAGATATAAAATGCGAATAACAATGTGCTGACATGTAAAGAGTTGAAAGTATTCAGTCAGCCAGATCTTTGCTGAGCAATTAAATGAGTCTATACAGGTACTATTCCTGCACCAGAAAAAAGTGGAAAGTCTTCTGCATTAAGATAAAACGAGTTATCCAGCATTCTGTGAAAACAAATAATTAGAATATCCTACAAAGAATTGCTGGCTGTTGGCATTTTGTACATGATAATTGCCATATTTTAGCTAAAATACTGCTGAACCTGATGAATATTTTAATCACAATAAAATAACCATATATTTTCTGCTCTAGTTCTTATTTACAAACTTTTAGCTTATGACAGCTAGTGGCGGTACTGACACTAACAGAAGCCCAGGACATGATAAGAAGTGGATCTATGTGAATCTGACAAACTTCAGGCACATACTCCTCTGTATGTAAGGATCAAGTTAAAACAGCATGTGTGGATGAGCTCTCAGAGCCCTACAACAAAAGATGAGTTTAGGAATATCAGAAGCTGGTGCTTGCTTTCTATATGAGAGTCTCCATTAGGATTTGAAAATGTCTGGTTCTCTCAGAATGCCCCCATCTGCATTCTCAGAAGCTGGCCAAAGAACACAAATCCATACGACCTGTTCTACAAAATACAGCCTATGAGAAGCTTAAGAGGTGCATCATACATAACATGTGTGGTTCATACCATTTAATACAATGTCATTTATTTTTTTGACCAAGGTGTTCATGGGTGAAATACTGTAGCAGGATGATATATTCTAATTATTACTGTTTAAGAGTTTGCAAGCTGCGTAAGAACATTAATCTGTTTTTCATCAGCAGTATTAAAGAACGTACTTGGGTTCACAGAGGGTGTACCTAGAGAAACATAAATGGTGAGTCGTCCTTAAAGATAATGGTAGTAGTATTGACAAACTCAGATCATTTGTCATTATTCAGCACTTCTGTAATGTGTTAATTTTGATTCATTTTTTGAAAACTCAAAAGCATTACACTGGCCTTTTCAAGATACTGGTATTTATTTTATATTCCATTAGCAGAATTTAATAAAATTAAATTGTGGTGCTATTTCCACATACTTAGTGTATTCTGAACAGTTTTTGCAGTGACAGATTCCTTGATGAGTTTGTGTCTATTTCATGATGATAACTTTCTTACTTTCTTTCAACAGGTATAAGTGATAGAATTCCAAACTATAATCCAATAGATTCTGCCTTTGTTAAACTTTTATCACTATAGTAGTACTGCGTTAAGTGTTAGAAGTACACAGCAATCTGAATAAAATGACTTTAAAAAAAAAAAAGCAAAAAAAACCACCAAAGCAGTATATCCTAAGTTAAATGGAAAACAAATAAAAAAGAGTTAAGAAAGAATTGCAACAGCCTGACCTTAGAGGATGTTTGTGCAGTTAATCTACTATGCTTTCTCCTTATAGATACAATATCTAATAACTGATGCATCACTTTGCAAAAGAGAACTTGAAGACTACGTGTCTCAAAAATAATCCAGTATAATGCAAATGTTTGGAAGACATTTCTAATGGTATTAAGCTGAAGAGATAATCAACTTAGGGACCTACTCTCTGTGTGCATATATCTGTCTGTCTGCCTGCCTATTTCTTAAGAACAACCCAAACTTGTCAGGCCTGAGTGATCTATCTGCAGCAGGCATTTATTAATTGGCCTTGTCATAGTAGCCTGTGCTTTGACGATGTAAAGCAGTATCTTTTAACTATAGTATGCATCTCAGACCTGTAAGTGTACTCAATACAGTCAAAGTCTAATACATATGAAACTTAGGGACTGAAGGCTTTTCAGTGCTTCACTCAGGATCAAACCAAAAATAAAGATGTACTAAAACTCAGTTCAAACTAGCCTATAACTTGCTTTTACTTCCTGAACTGGAGTGAAACTCTTCACTGAACACAAACCAAAGCTCAACCAGCAGCATTTCTCAGAATTATAGTTCAGTTAAACACATGATAATCCCAAGGGGTATTTCTGAATGCTTTGTGTGTTCATGTATTTCTGTACACATATGGATTCACCTGGCCTCCTTCCTCGTTCTCTGCTTCAGAGCCCTGTCCTCCGCCTCAGCCAAAGGCTGCAGTTTCTCCTGAATAATTAACACAGGAGGAGGGGTGCAAGGAAATGGACTGGGCCAAATGGTGCCCAGTGTCTGCATCAAAGAGGAATTGAAAGCATTTGCTCCATTGTAGAACTTTTTGCAGTTTTAATTATAGGACTTTCCAGTTGAACTAGTTTGAAGGAGTTTAAGGTTAATGAATCATCTCATGAGCCATTGATTACCTGAAATGAAAATAAATGATATCAAGTTCAGGTACATGTGAATCTGTACAAGAACTGTACTCCAAACAATCTCAGGTCCATCTCTCAGCTTAGCCTGAGGACACCCTGCTGCATTGTGTAACACACAGTCCCAGGACTAGGCACCCAGGTTTCCAAACACTGTCCTGGATTCACACAATCTGGGGCTGATGAGGAATAGATCACATACACTTCTAAAGCTCAGAACCTAAACACACCAACCAGGTCTGATTTCTTTGATTAAAAAAAACAAAACAAAACAAAGAAAAATGTACGATATCGTAACCCTTCAACATGAGTCAAATTATGTGGATGTGCAAATCCAATATTCTAAACAGGTGAATCTTGTCCACAGTAAGTGCTTGACAGTCCTTGGAAGACCTTCACTGAGATGTCTTCAAAACTGCACTTTATGGCAGTTTTGAATACTTTTCAAACTAACGTCAGCAAACATTTATTTATTCTTAAACAGAAGTGGCTGAATCTAATTTTACCACAACATAGCAGGAGACTAGGCATAAGGAAACAACAGTGAGCAGAGTAGGACACTGTAGAAGCAAGAATGTCTTATATGAGCAATAGGACCGACACTATTGAATGGAATGACTGAAGAAGTTAATGTATGTTGTTTATGTGTTTCAAGTTCTGTAACTCGTAACTATGTTTGTATGAAAGGAGTTTACAGGAAAAAAAAAAAAAGGTTACATATTTAGAGGGATTTAAATGCTGAAACAGTAGCCATCTGGAGAGTTTCTGTGATTCTAAGATTAGCTAGATAGAAATTTAGAGGACCAATATTTGGATGAAGCTAAGGTCTTTGGTGGATAAATGCCCAGATGCATTTTATATAGACAAGCCTCTCTTCTGTGAAGTACCTGCAGCTGTGTAGCAAAATTTTGTTGTTTAGGACCAGCAAGTACAGAAAGACCATGGAAGCATGCATGTCCAAAGCTGTTGTTGACATGTTGCTTAAGAAGTACTTCTGCCAAGCAAGGATTTGCATAACGATTTTTTTATCAACTACGAATTTTTAGTATGTAACAAATGAGCTTATTCTGCAATGCAAATCCTACTGAGAAGCTATAAAACAGAGTGTTTCAGTTAACTTTCCAATAGTTGCATTTTTTTCAGTTACACTCACAAAACAGAAATATCTTTCTTTCATTAAAAATAGAACCTTATAGAGTAAGGCACTTCCAGGGAGCAAATCTTTTGGAGAAGATTACAGATACTTCCATTGTGAGCACAGTTATCTTTAATTTATATATAAATTGTATGGAAAAAATAATCTCTTCAGAACAGAATAAAGCATTCTTTCAGTAATGGACTAGCTTAAGGATAAGAAAATTATCTAGGATTAAGCTGAAGGATGAAATGATGACTATGAATATATAGCTTGAGAAACATAGATAATAAAGTCTTACACTTGACAAGCATTTTGATCATTATAGAACAAAAATCCAAAGATTGATTCAATTAGCAGTCTTACGTTGTATGTTAAAGTATCACAGCTGTGTTTACAATGAGTAATTAAAATTAGCATTAAAGGTAAAATTTATGCAAAATTAATAAATTACAAAAATGCATAATGTATTAAAGAATAAAAACTTAGAACCCACTGTGTACATAGATTTTCATCATTAAGAAAATTGTCTGCAACTAGATCTAAAATCTCTCAGCTATTTCACAGTGGATTACTGACCTTCTCAACAAGCAATGTCTTTAGGTTGATATAATTTTGTTAAAAATGTTGATAAAAAAATCTGTCTAAATGTTTCTTTAACAAGAAAGGACAAAACACCAGATAAAAAATTATAATTATAGTAGCAGAACCACAAATTTATTAGTAATTAAGATTTACTTAGAGATATCTGATGCTATATATTAACATATTAAAATCTATAGTGAAATGGAATACTCTGTTTATTTTCCAACATCATGTAACCGACTTTTCTGAATAATCTCTCAAACCTAGGGACTTAGGAGTCCTGTGGGCACCAAACTGAACATCAGCCAGTACTGTGCTATTGCTTCAAAGGAGGGAAATCATATCCTCAGCTGCATTAGGCAATGTATTGCCAGCAGGTTGAAGGAGCTGATCCTTCCACTCTGATCAGCACTGGTGAGGCCACACCTGTAGCACGGTGTCCTATTCTGAGCTCCCCAGTACCAGAAGGTCATAGATATACTGGAAAGAGTCCAATGGTATTGTTTAACCTGAAAAAGAGAAGGCTCAGGAGGAATCTTATCAATGTATATAAATAGTTGAAGGAAGAGTGCAAAGAGTACATGAAATATCTTATCCTCATGCTAATTGTATTTATTGGTTTGTTTGTTTATCTTAAGTAACTGGTAAATATTCACAAACCTTCAAGGATCACCGTCACAATATCTTTCACATATAGAGGAAAAGGCATTAAGAATGAATTCATCTAACTAGCTGATAATAAACATGAGTGACCATAAAAAGGGATAAGCACTTTGAGTAAAAAAATCAGTAGTGTCAGCTAGTTAAATCTATATACATGATTTTAAGGATGTGGGTTGTTCCACTCAAGTCATCAGGAGTTGCACGCTTCCCTGTATGGTTGTGCGTTTTTCTGGATCACGCCTTAGGAAGAACACACTTATGCACACTTATGCATTTGAGATGTCCACAATGCTAAAGGCAAGCAAGTCACAGTATGAATGTATCTTGGGGATATCACAGAGGTTCAAACACTACCATGGTGTCACGGAGGTACCCCAAGGTTAGTTTAGACAGACAACAGGGTCCAAAACAAACTTTTATTCAGCAAAGAAAGTGCAGCAGACTAACTGGTGGAAAACGGGGTTTTAACTCTCCAATAGTGACATAAATACAGGTTCGAGTATCAGTCGAGCTAATTATTAAAGGTGCAGCAAATAATAACAATGGAGATCCACAGTGTTCATACAGGTGGCTCACCAAAAACAATGCCAGAGCCGTCCTTGACTCTGGGAAAAGTATATACCTTGCCTGAATCTGGCAAGGAATTATTAAAGAAAATACACGTGCTTATATTTAAGCATGGAATAAGCACCTGCTATCCTGTGAGGAATTTTTAAGGAAAATTTTATCACTCACCCGCGGGGCTCGGTGGGGGAATCCCGGTCCCAGGAAATTACCTTAGGCAGCCATCTTGCCTAAGCAGGACGGTTCTCGGCAGCAGACTTTGGCCCATGCTCCAAGAGTTCCACACAACCAGCAGCAAAACCTCGGCAGGGGTCCCGTTTTTATAGCCTTGTCAGATCTGATTGTAGGCATTCCAGAAGCTTCTCTGCACCCCCACTCTGGCTGTGGGGTGCTCTGAAGCTTCTAAGCACCCCCACTCTGGCTGTGGGTGCCCAGTGGCTCCTTGGCACCTCTACACCCCCACCCCTTCTCTCTCTTAATGACCCTGATCAACAGGTACTGGGGGCAAAACAAAAGAAGCTGTTAACCCCATTGCAGGAGAGGGGCGGGGCGGGGGGGGAGATGTGTCTGCACCTTCCTTGTCAAAGGAGGATAGGGGGACAGAAGGGGGTGTGCATCTGCCACACATGGGTGCTTAAAGACTTATATTAACTTACTTGCTTTATTGAAGGTAACTTCAGTTTTGAAGGCCTAAAAATCCTTTTGGAATGATCTGCTAGAATTTGTTGCCATAAAGTGGAGATAGTCATCTCTCCTTATTCTACATGGATGTAACCAAGGTAAACATATGAAGGCTGGAGGGTCTAAGATGTTCTAATATTACAGCAAGTGAGGCCATATAAATACAATTCTGACTGGTTGAGGAAACTGACATAAATGAGGGGGTAGAATTGTTTCTCTGTTGGCTACAATAGCTGAAGTAATAAACTTACCCAAAACAGGAAAAATTGCATTACGTTTTCCAATACTACAGAAGAGATGTGTTTGAGTACTCAAACTGTGTGTGAAAGCCTAAACTTGAGTGAAAGTAAATTATTTATTACAGATTATTTACTATGTTGATAGGATTGATAATACATATTTTTTCTTCTGATATACCAATCCCTCTCTTCTTCCTCTTATGGGAAGGCATGTATTCATGATTTGTCCTTAGTGATGGAAAATGGGTCTGTTTTATTTCTAAGCTTTTTAACACATCATGTATGAACTTTTGGGAAGAAGGTATTGTCTATTACAAACCTGATGTTTTGAAACCAAGAAAAATTGGTTTCCTCATTTAAAAAAAACCGCACAAAGCTTACTGTCTACCTAGCTGGCATACTACATGCAGCTACATTTGCAGATTTTAATGTCTCTAACAGTTCACACTCAAGAGGATTAAAGATGACATAAATGAAAATTAAATAATAATAAATTTGTCAACATGTTTAAAATACCTAATTTAAAGTCTTGTATAAAATGCTAAAGGAAGCAGCAGTTTCCATAGACTTCAGACTATTCAGTTGGTATAAATATAGCTTGCTCCATGTCCTGTAATGTGTCACCTTCTAATTTTCCAGTTCTCATTCTGACAGACGAGCTGAACATCTGGGAATACAAGAAATTTCTTTTTCTTGTAAACTTAACAAGCTGTCAGTGAGAGCATATTGATATTAAAATGGAGCAGGAGATAAATTATCCAAAGCAACTGACATATTCCATGTAGATAATATTCCATGTAGAATAATATTCCATGGAAATAACATGGAAATAATATTCCATGTAGAAACTTATTCCATGGGAAAGATATTACATAATAGTGTTGGTGATTATAGCTAGGAAATTAAGGTGGAAAAAATACACTGTTATTTACAATGGGCTTTATTCATGCAAATGCATAAGTGTTGATCTACCACACAGTGAAATGGTATATAATAGGTGTCACAGTGTACTCAATTAGAAACCAACCAGATAGAATAAGGCTCACGTTCACAAGGCGGTTGCACGTGGCAGTAACTAAGCTTTAGGTTCTTGGCCCTGCAAAAGAATCCACAGACCTAAATCAGATGCACAGATTCCCCAAGGGCAGAACTGTGAGAGTGCTTCTGAATGAGCTCTGCAAAGGGCAGGGTCCTGTGGGGCAACACAACTAAATTATCTAGCGGGAAATGCAGAAGACGGGAGGGTCTCCAAAATCCTTATCATGGCAGCATGGAACCTCTGAGCTGTTAGGGATTTACAGGTCTGTGGTCTCTTCACAAACAGATGCACTTTCTTTAAGAATCCAAGGTGTGGAAATGTAGGTAATGTTAATCTTTCTGGAAGACATGAGAGGAAGATATAATACTGAAGCACTCACACTTTCCAGTGAGGTAAGGATCTTTGCTTGGAAGCACTCCATGATGTCTGTCTCTCACAGTGTGGAAACTGCCAGGTTATAAAGAATTCTGAACATGTTCATGACATAAGAGTAGGAAGGAGTGAGCATGGAGCATGATCATCCTTGAAGCGCATTTACCCTGAATAAAATAACAGTAGATTTGTTGGGTTTCAGAGGACAATATTACTTAATCTCTTCCTGACTGTAAGGGAGGAGGTTTAGGCATATTTGTACTAAACAGCTGTGGGATACAGCACATTAGCAACCCTTGGTCTATGCAGATTCATTCCACCCTAATGCTGATCTCAAGGGTTCAAATATTTGTTGTACAAGACCTTCTCCCAATAAGGCCCAATTGCATAATCTTGTCTTGGACTCATGAGGAAACAGTTTAGTTGTGAGAAGTAACTGTGAGAACATCAGCAGAGTAGAGCCATCCAAGATAAGGATGGTAGAAGTGCTGGTAGAGGCAGGATTTTCGAGGTGATGAGTATTAGCGTCTCAAGAATAAAAAGAGAAAAGCATTAATATGAAAAGATAAAAATCTGAAGGGAAAATAACCAGAAGAGAGTGAATCAGCAATATCAAGGGCCAGACTACTCCAAAGAACATCAAAGGAAACCTTTTCCACCTGAGTAGCATCTGCCTGGCCAGCCAAAAGTCATTAGCTGACTTCTGCAAGTGGTGAGCATGTTAATGCTTAACCAAGCAGTTAACCCTATCCATTCTGTATACTAGGCAGTAAGTAATTGTTTTAAACTAAATTGTGTATCCTGCTTGAAGAATCTTTTTGCCTAAGGCAACTGTTCTCTGAACAAAGTGACAGAGAGAAGGAGAATAACGCCACTTTCAATTTAAAAAGTTTAATTCCTATGATATATGACTGCATGACTGTATTTACGTTTGTATGCATTCTACTTCTGACCCAACAGAGCTCAGCATAACATACAACCTTTTGACTCACTCTTTACAACCAATCCATCTTAAATATATTTTTGCTAATTTGAACTTCTTTAGATAGAAAGGATTTTGTGTTTGGTAACCAGGATGCTTTCATTCTGAATAAAGATGTAGAATTTTATGCAATCTACTTTGAAACCCTTTGTAAAAAAAAAAAAAAAAAAAGAAAAAAAAAGGTCAACTCATACATTTGTTTTATCTATACTTTGAAATACAGGGGTAGATTTCACTGCAGTTTATGTGAAATCTGACAAATGATACAGTACCTCACACGTTCAAGGATTAATAGCTTGAGTTTCTTGAGAAAAATGGGTTAAGAAAAAAATAATTATGAATCTAAACCAAATCTAAGGTAAATGCTTAACTGATTTGCTTTGTCAGGTTTGAAGTCACTTTCAAATTAGGAACAAAACAATGGAAACCAAGATGTTTTCATATCAAGATATGGATACCTGTAGATTTTAGACGTCTTTACGAATTTGTTTTAATTGTGGTTTAAACACAACAAAATATTTGGACTTGTGTGCTTCTGTGTTTATATATAATCTTATATAATTGTCTTTTTGGTTCATCTAGCCCTAAATAACTGTGTCAGAAAGAGTAGCAGAATCTGGCCTACATGTAGGAATTAAAATTGTTCAAAGATGACAAATTAATACGACAGCTATCTGTAGCAAGGTAATAATTAAAAATATATATATTTTATACTTGTTGATTTAATTTCATGGGAGAAATAAACTGCCAAGACCTGAAAACATGAGTAGAAATAATTTCAAAGTAAAGTCTAACTCAATAATGGTATGTCTTCTTATCTGCTGACAAATGGAAGATGTTTTGAAACATATCACATAAATCAGCAGTGAAATTTTCTGCCTAAAACGGTATGTAATTTTGAAAAGTAGCTGGACAGTCTCATGGAAGAAATATCCATGAAGGGATATTAACTGCAAAGACACCACTTCTTAATCAAAAGGTTTTGTAGCTAAAAACCTGGCCAGTATTCTTCTGGAGAGGTATCGTTAGATGCATGCTCTATTCTAACAGTTCTTAAACATCTGTTACCAGCTACAGTCAGAGTAATGGGCAATGAAGACCAGTGATTTCACACAGTGGAACCTTCAAAGTATAAATTTTTCTCATCTCAAAGTATATTTTTTGAATATATCCCATATTATCTTCTGTTTCATATTCTGCCTGTTAAGTAGTTGGAGATAGAGAAACTTTGCTCTGCACTTGGTCATTACCTACCATATTTAACATTTTAATTAACAGGTTCAGTCCCTCAGTACTATTTCCATACTAATAATGGATAATATTAGGTCATAAAACCCTGCAAGATCTTTGTCTCCTTCTTGCAGAACTAGTATTAAAACAAAGAAGAAAGCTAAGCCACAGCCATTTAAATTTACATCAATCCAAAACAAATATAGGAGGAAAAGCAAGATGTAGCACTGATCCAAATACATACAACAAGGCATATATATCAAGGAAAAGAAAGAATGCAGTTTGTAATATGGATAACATCATTCTTCGGTGAAATGCGATGCAAACCATTTGAACATCAGCCTCACAAAAGAAACTTATTCAAGATGTGCATCTGAGGGAGAAAAATGCTTGCTCTAATGTGAAAAGGGTAGTCAGGACATGAAATATGTAATACCCATGCCTTGCATATTATGCTTAGTCAGGATTATAGAGAGCTGCATTAATCAAAAAAGATATAATTTTAATCAGCAG
Source organism: Columba livia (assembly GCF_036013475.1). NCBI lineage: Eukaryota > Metazoa > Chordata > Aves > Columbiformes > Columbidae > Columba > Columba livia. Next base: position 189,372,933 of record NC_088602.1, on the reverse strand, counting down.
TTTAGATAATCTGCATCTCAATTGTGTCAGACTGATAACTGTGAAAAATCTGAGATTGATGTGGTAACAGGACATGACATGTATATACTTAGAGAAAAAAAAAATCTATCATAAAACTAAAATAATTTAAAATGAAAATTATTTTTCATAACAAAAAAAAGATAAAAATACTGTCACTGAAAAACCATCAGAAACTCAAGGAATATATATGCACTAGATCTCCATCAAATAAGTAGTGTTCCTGCAAAAGTTTAGGTCCCCCCTTACTGTGATTATTTGAGTAGAACAACATGAAGCAGCATAAGCAAATATCAAAATCCAGTCACTCCATCCTGATTTCTGAAGAGTCAAGTCTGATTGCTATATTTGTGCAAGAAACTGAAGGAGCTTTTCAAGTAATTCAGAAAAATGTGTTTTCCCTGACACCTGTAAATGGCAAAGCTGACCTACTTTGTTGAGCAAATGGCACATACATATGTAGAATGGTAATTCATATAGAATTGAAGAGGAAAACAGATAGCTGTGCAAAGTGATTCCTGAAACTACATTTTTGGAGTCACAAGAATTTAGAATATGCAAAAAAGTTGGATGTTAATAATATCACAGTATCAGTTTAACATCTGCCTTTCTAAGTCAAATAAACTAAACTTTTCATGTCATCAAATCTTTTTCCTACTGTAAACTCAGATGTGCTGCTTCCTTAACTCTTACTCCTGAGAGAGATGATAGAAGTTATGAGTAAAGACATACACATACAAACTAAGAGTTTATTTTCATGTGCTAGATTAAGTAGTAATCTGATGTTAACATAAAGTCTTCTGCTTCTGTGTAATAAGATTATTTTGAACCTTACAGGAACAGTCTGAAATTATTAACTTGAGAGGAAAACTTGAAGGGGAAAGAAACTATGGATTATAGATGTGATAGATTGGGTTCACACAGAAGTCATTAAAAGGAATCTGTTGAATGGAAAGTATACCTAGTACAGTATTGAATATTGAGGTCAGAAGCTTGAATTGAAACAGGGAAGTAGGCTGAAGTTGTAGAGACAAGCAAGATAAAAATCACAATAAAACAAAACAGAAAAGTTTTAAAAGAGATATAATTTTGTAATTATATCACACATCTTATGAACAGTACAGAAATAAATATGAGTAATTAGTATGAACAGCAGAATTGGCATGCTGCTATTTTTGTGTGTTAGACAATGAAAAGAGATGGCTAGTCAGTCCAACATGAAGTATTTTTGTGATTAAAATTAAATTATGTTCTATGAACATAAGTCTGAATGTTACGGAGGATGTATCCTATCAACAGGACAAATGGCTGGTGGAGTTCTATTGTCAATGTAATTCTCTGTTATATTAATAGATTCATAGATTACCCATCAAGGAAGGGTCATGTAATCTGACCTTCTGTAGAGGAAAGAACTTTCTTATACTGATTCTTGTTTGAACTAGAACAAGTCTTCCGGAAAAATAAAATAAAACCTTATCTCAATTTAAAAAATCTAAATGATGATGAATTAACCACTCTTTTTGGTAATATGTTCCAAAGGTTAGTATCTTCACTATTAAATACTGTAGCTATTTTTCCTCACCTGAATATATCAATTTTCTGCTTTCTGCTTAGATATAGTGGCACACTAACATCTCTGTTCTCCTTGTAACTACTTATAGGCTGTAATAAGGTTGCTTTTTAATGTTCTTCTTGTTAAGCTAAAGAGGTAGAGGTTCTGGAGACTTTCACAGTGTGACTCTTTAATCTTTTAATCATTCCTTCAACTCTGCCGTGAAAAAAGCATAGTAATCTTTCTTGAATGGAGGCATCAGATATAGAGAGAAGCTGTGGATTCATTGACTCAGTGACAAATGCACAGACTATGCTTACACTATTAAAGACATGCTGCCTGAGGGGCGATTCCAGGCCTCCAAACCAAGAGATACACAAGCTCCTGCGTCCGTACTAATGATGAATCCTTCCCCATGGACTGCTGTTCACTGCACTGTATTTGACTAACGTGTTTTCTGGATTTCCTGTATTATACTGTTGGTACCAGGGTGAAGCTGTGGCACTTAAAAATTAAGATTATTTCATAGGCTTAAAAAATAGTGATTTTGTAGCCTAACATTGAGCACCTATTCTTCTTTCCATGAAGGAAAATGGATATTAGGCAACTGGAAGAATCAGTGTAGGCCTTATAGGCTAAAGTAGGGTGAAGGAAGTGAAATTTTGTGCAGTTTCATTCCTTTTCCCTATGCAAAATATTGCCTGTAGTAAATTAATCTGATATTTACATATAGATTTTATCAAGGAGCAAACAGTTGGTTCACTTCAAAAGAGAGCCCAGGAATAAACCATAAAGAAACACATAGAGTGGATCAGGGAATCAGACTCTAGGGAACTAGAGTTATTTGACAAGAAAAACATACATCCAATCTAATATTAACCATGCCAGTTCTGACACATGCAAGAACTATGTTGGTCTACTTGCCTAGAGAGAAGCTCACTACAACCTTAAAATATCTACTGTTTCCCAAATGAGTAACTCTCACACTGTCAGTATACCCTAGAGAATAGTTTATAGTCTTGTGCTGGGAAAACTGACTTTCTCTGTTAAATCTTATAGCTATTTGTGTAATGGGAAAATTGTCCTAAAACATTTTCCAGCTGTTGTTAATTAGATAGGCCTTAAGTGGTGGACTCATTTGTTTTAAAGTAAGCTAAAATAGAAGAGCAGCTGTGTTATACTTTTGCTCATTTTTCCCAATAATGAGCACAAGTGTTATTTCTGAACTGCAAACTATCTACTTCATATACTGAAGCCTTTCCGTTCAAAGGCACAACATGCTAAAAGTGGAGCAAAATCCATGAGCCAGATATATTTTCAAAATATATAATAGCAACAATTATTTGGCCTTCATCACAGAAGGTCTAGATGTATTTGATTGTAATTTAGCAAAACATTTTCAACCTTTTAAGCAGTTCAGCCTTGTTATTAGATCTGCTGGTAAGTGACAAGGTACTCAAGGCTCGAAAAGTCTAGTCCTGCTCATTGAGGTATCAAAGCCAATAGTAAGGCTTAGATATCATATATTTTGTTTGTTTAGAGCAAGGTTGTCCTCTGAATATCATTTTTTTTTTTTCAGAGGAAATTGAAAGCTTTAGCAAATTCAAAGGGCAATGTAGGTATCTGGCCCTTAAAGTAAAATTCACAGCTCTGCATTATACACTTAAGGTCTCAGTCTACTGCATGATGCTACCACTGTTCTGGAGTTCATGCCCAAGGTAACTTTAATTATTCTGATCTACAAAATTAAAGGCAGGAGAACACTTGGCATTTCCTGAAATATAAGTACACCTTAAATATTCCAGAAACTGTGTATTATTTTACCATAGTGAATTTTCTTTATTTAGAATCCACACTGCAAACTCTGTTCAGGAATTAAAGATGGGACAGTCTCACCTAACTTCAGATATTGACTATGTGACTGTGTACCTCTGAACTAGTCATACTAGGTTCGTTTTATTAGTTAATGGACAGAAAGAGGACTTTTGATCTAATCCATCTCATCTTAAAGAAGATACCTCAAAAAAGTTAGATGACTTTTATGTATTTGTCTCCTTTGACTATGAAGGAATCCACATGATTAGCTTCAGTGTACGTGTTCACACTTTCATGCAAGTCTCAATCTGAGGGTAAGACTGCTCTTTAAAAAAGTGAGCGGGGTCATGATTTGGTTTCAAAGCAAAAGAAAATAAACCGTATTTCACTTTACTCTTTATCCACAGGTCTCATTCTGTGGTCATATAATATACAATTCAGCTAGTGCTTGATAATTTGCATGGGGAAAGTTTCAGATGCAGCTTTCTGGAAGAACTCTGAGAGTCTGCATACAGTGTGTAAGGAAGTAAATTGCTCCATAGTGAGTGATTTAGTACCTGCTTCCAAAGTGTTTGTCAGGGAACTTTAAAACATATTATTTCTAAATTCATCACATCAGTAACTCTTTCATTATAAGTAAGAACAATACTATGCGAAATATTTTAATGCTTTTAGTTCTTAAACACACACATATTTATACTCATCTTCTTGATAGATGGTCTTACAAAATGGCTCAGAGATAATATGCTTTGCAGATTTGTGACCTAAAGCCAAGTGGTTGGAGAATCATACTTGTAACTATGACTCACGTGGAAACTATCTTGGGTGATGGGGAACAGGTGCATCTTCTGTTTGCAAGAACATTAGCCACTTTAATTTGTTTCTTTGTAGGTATTTGTAAAGGATAAGTTCATTGTTACCTCAAGGCTGTTTTTACAACCCTTCAAGACTTTCTGCTACAGTTGAAACCTATTCATTTTACTATTAAGCAAGGCAATGTGACTGACACAAGCTGATGTGACACTTCACAGGCCAACTATTTGCTCAGGAAATATAAAACTACAAGAGCTCTGTCACTTTGCTGAAATAATATGCTCTTTGGAACAGAAATGAAAATCTTAAAAAAACATGTCTGGCTACCCTGTTCCCCATCCCCCTAAAAAATAAACCAAACACAGAAAATGGGGTACTTGTTTATGAGTTTTACAGCAGTAAAATACTCTAGCCACCTGAGGGTTGAAGCGTATGTGTATTAGCGTATGCTAACTTTTGTGACAACACCTGAAGTATACATCAAGGGTGTCATAACCCAGCTCTACCAGCAACAGATCAGAAAGGTGTCTTTCCTTCAGCTTCACAAAAGACAAGAATAATTACCTGATTAATCTTCTCCCTACTCTCTACCCAATTAACTAGGAAGAGAAGCATTTAGAGGAGGTCTTATCTCTCAAGCAATGACAGAAATGAGTCCAGTCTGTGCCTATCAGAGCTGCAGGAATTTGGGTTGCAAGAAATCTTGTAACTATGCATACCAAGAAAAAAAAAAAAAAAAAAAATTATTGTGCATGTTGTCGAGGGTTTAGATTGCGGGGTGACAATAAAACCCTGGCAGATGTATTGTTAACCTCCTCTCCCCCCAACTTCCCCATTTTTGCCCCTCCCTCTCCCCCTTCCCACTCAGGACAGGCGATCAGGAGGGAAAGAAGGACAGAGAGAAGAGAGTTGGAAAAAATTAAAGATGTTTTACTAATGCTACTAATAAGAATGGAGAAAATAATACAAAATGTACAAAACCAATCTTGAAAGTCTCAGCAACTGCAGAGCCGGCACCCAAAGCCCTGGATTGGACTCTGCAGCCAACCAGAGCTGGATTCAGCCTCTCACTAGGCCTCAGTTCGCAGGGACGACTAGTAAGGTCCTCTTCTAATGTCGGCCATAAGGAAAAAGGGAAAAGGGAAAAGAGGGACGAGATCCTCGTGATCTCTCACTTTTATATGAAGTATTCACGTGAATGGAATGTTATACACCGTTGGTCAGTTTCTTCGTCACCGGTTTCTCGTTGCCCCTCTCGTGAGATGTCCATCTGTCCTTATCAATAAGTTTGCATTCCATTGCTAGGTTTACCAAAACATGTATCTGGTTCTCCAAGAAAATGCAGCTTTAGCTGACAGGCAGATTCACTAAAAGAGAAACTTGTTTTTTAACAAAACCAGGACACACGTACAGAATTAAATTATCTCCAGCATGACTTACTGTCCTCCAGTACAAGGCTTTTTCACTTCTGAGGGAGCTTTTGTGCATTCCCTCATGTGTTCAACAACGTAAGTGCATGCGTGAGGTTTGTTTTTGGTTTTAGACACATTACAGATGTCTGCTTGTTCACTTTTAAACCTGATGTTCATCACTTTAGTATGACATGACTCATCAGGCTATTTATTACTGCTTTTTAGTTTTGCTCACTGAAGTAAGAGGGGACTCAGTCTCAAGGACTTCTGCATTATCAGCAGACTTGTAGTGCTGCTTTGTATGTCATTTGTGTTATTTGAAGGCAACACAGGCCCAAAAAGGTACACCTGGAAATTTCAATTACCGTCAAACTAAGTGGGACACAATTTCTGTTTTTCACGCTGTTTGTATTTTCTGTCTTGTACCTTCAAGCCCTCTTTCCATTTGTAGTCTGTCTGTGCCTTTCTACAGATGAACAGTGGAACTGTGATACTGTTGAATTTTCAGAAAATGATACATCAGAAGAATTTACCTACTGGAGAAGGGAAATTCTTCACTTATGTATTTCAGATTATTAGATAATAAAAGGTGATAAAAGGCAGAAATATAAGATTTTTTATGTGATCACTTTAGTAGGTTGCCTTCCCTTACAGTTACTATTAATCACTTAGTGTGATCTAATAGTGCTTTGTTTGCCCCAGGGCTTGAAAGATAACTCTTTTGAAGTATTTTCCTCCTCCTCGTATTCAGTTCTCCACTTTTAGTAAATTATATATCTTTAGCATTTGATTTCAATATTCTAAAGGCCTTTTCTTATTTTGAACACTTGAAGTATTGATGTTTCAGAGCATTATCTGTCTGCTTTCCTGCTCTTTGATGAAAATATGTCAAAAGACAGCTCCTATCCTTGTATAGAAAGAATGGGTTATTTCCATTCATTTTTTTTAATTCTTATTTTTCCTCTTCTTGCCCCATATATGTTGCAAACATGACATCCTTCAATGTGACTTAGTAAAAGCTCTCCCTTACTTAAGCTTACTGTTTAAGTGCTATGTAAGATAAAAACATACTTATAGATGAGGGTCACACAGAATTTCATAATGCAATATTATATAGTATAGAGGCTTTATTGCTTACTTGACCTCCTGCGGGGCTGATCAGGAACTTCACAGCAGAACAATACAGATGTTACCCAAATGTTCCAGCTAGACTCTGAAGTAAATGTATATAAAAACCCTATTCCAAAGGATCTGTTCCTTTCTCTGCATCATACCTTTCTTAAAACATGTCATGCTACTAAAAGCATCTGTCCCTTAATTCTTTTTCTTTCTGTGCTGGTTTTGCTGAGATCAAGATAATTTTATTCATAGTAGTTAGAATCTTTTATTTTTAGTAGTTAGGCTGCGTTTTGGAGTTGGAACAAAAAGGATGTGAAGACTCCCTGATGCCTTGGCTGTTGCTGAGGAGACCAAGGACTTATTAATCTTTCCAGTTGCTAGTGCACATAGAAGCTAGGAGGGACCATAACCAGACAACATCTAGATTGACATCCAGGCTGGCCAACGAGATATTCTCTACCATTAGCATCATGCTCCGTATATAGCTGTAGTGGGCTTTTCTGGTTTGCTTTTCTTCTGGGACTGGCTGCTAGCCACATCTTGTGGCAGTACACTCTACCCCGTCCTCTGCTGAGAACTGATGTGGCAGCTGCATGTGTGCACACACCCCCTCTTCCCCAACACCTCCGCCCTCTCCTGCAATGGGGCAAGTTAATGGCTTTTATTGTGAGACCCAGGCCAGAGTCGTTAGGAGAGAGGAGGGGGCACACATAGCCACAGTAGGGGGGTGCAGAGGTGTATGTAGCCATAGTAGAAGGTGCAGAGAAGCTGCGAAGCTTCTAGACTGCCCACAGATGGATCTGACCAGACTATAAAACGGGACTTCCTGCCGAGGCTGCTTTTTGTGTGGTCCTCTTGGAGCGCGGGCCAAATGCTGCTGCCGAGAGTCCTCCCGGGACTGGGATGCCGTCTAAGGTAACCTCCTGAAAAATGGAACTGCCTCATCTCCACCTGTGGGTGAGTGATAACTTAGTATTTTCCTCACTGGACCAGTGAGTATATTCCATCCTTAAATATAAGCACGTGTATTTTCTTTAATAATTCCTTGCCAGACTCAGGCAAGTGTATATCCTTAATATAATTCCTCACTAGATACGTGGGTCTATTTTTCCTGGAGTCAGGGACAGCTCTGACATTGTTTTTGATGAGCCACGTGTATGCATACTATAGATCTCCATTATTCTTATTTGCTGTACCCCAATAATTTCCTCAAGTTGATATCTGAATCTGTATTTTATGTTATTGGAATGCTGATTGTATAAACCCCGTTTCTAATTGGTTGTTTTCCTGGACTTTCCTGGATGGAATAAAAGCCTGTTTTCGACCTTGTTGTCTGCCAAAAACTAGCTTCAAGGTCCCTCCATGACACATCTCTTTGAATGCAAACTGTGGTCTGGGTCTCCGCTCTTCTGGGATCAGCTGTAGAGGATGGATGTTCACAATCGGTGCTTGGGAGTGGGCTGAACATCGTTTTTCTGTGTTGTTGAGTGATTGCACTGTGTATTCCTTTCTTTGCATATTGTTTTATTGTTATTATTTTTGTTGTATATATTTTCCCTTTTGCTGTCCTGTTAAAAACTGGTTTTATCCCAACCCACAAATTTTGCCTTTTGCCTTTTTCAATTCTCCCCCCCATCCCACCAGGGAGTGAGAGGAGTGAGGGAGAAGACACATGGTCCTAGTTGCTGGCTGTGGCTAAACCACAGCATTTAAACAGAAAAAACTCAGCTCTGCTTGGTAAGACTATTTACATAAAAGGTTTTAAGAAAATTTACTTGACATGTTCTGGAAGAATGAAGTCTTCCCTACAGTCTCCCTAGCTTAAAAGTAAATTTACAAAGTCATATATAGGTCTCTAGAATAATTGCCTTTCTTTCACTTTAACAAGTATTGGAAATTTTGCTACCTACCAAAAGCTTTTTTTTTTTTTTTTTTAACATCCTAGAGTCGTTTCTCCTTGCTTGTACTTTCCTTCTTGCTCTTCCCAATGTACACTGTGCATCATCTTTCCCTTACTGAGCAGATTTATTTGCTTTAAAGGATGATGCAATCTTTCCCACCCTCCAGAAGTTTCCCGGGTTAATTGGTACAAATACTGATCAATGACCTGTGTTACCTCACTACATACTTCTTTGATAGGATACACAAAATACAACATCATTCATCCCATCAAGGAATCAAGAGTGGTATATCAGGCACTATACACACTTTCAGACCAGCCTCTTGTTCCTCCTTGGAGGAACAAGCCCAGCCAGCTCCAGGTGCTCACTGTCACAGCATGGGGCTGAAAGAGGTTCCTTATCTTCCCTGGTCATGCCAGATGCTAGTACAAATGACTCATGGTTCTTGCATGCAGATCAGGGAGGTGCTTAGACACAGCCAGAGAGAAACACCTTCTCTGCTTCAGCAGCTTAGTCAGGACCCGCTCCAGCCGACTCACTGTGCAAAGATTTTTCTTGAGATAAGCATAGTTCTTGGTGAATGAAAGTGATGGGGTTTTATACAGTAGCTTAAAAGTTAGTACACTTTCCAGTTTTCAAGTGTTTAAAACACAAAGTAACAAGGTAACACAAGAGGGAGCAAGTCTCCATTCCACCTGTTGAAATGATAGTTATGATGCTTCAGAGCCCAGAGGGAGAGTGAGCTGAAGGAACCTACTCTTTGCCAATTGACAAAGACATTCCTGTTGTTATAGAGAGATCAGTTATAGGCTATGTAGGCCTTGCATACCGGAACTCCGTACTCCAGATGAAGTACACCAACAGTGGGAAAATGATTTTTAAAAGTGAAGTGAAAATTCTGCTACTGCTTTTCCTGAAAATCTTTCTGAGAACATACTCTGTGTGTCTGTGGGAGCTATGTGGATAATACAATTCTCTTGTCCATTAAAGAAAAATTACCCAATATATTCATCATATTCAATGTTCCTCATTGTCTACCAATGTTCTTGCTACAATAGCATAAATAGAGTGTCGTGTGTAATTTTCTTCTGTTTTATATGCCACAATGAATCTGATTTTTAAGAGGCATTTTATTCTTTAGCATCTATAGTTTTGTAAGATTTCTGTGACAAATTAGTCACTTAAACTGGCCTAATCTTGCTTTCAATACAGCTGAGTCTGGTAATTAAAACCATGAAGATACTAACAACATTAAGATGGAAGAAAATCTTGTGAAACACAGTCTGATATATCTAGCACTGTACTCATAGGCTTGCTGTTATACATTCTCTTAATGCAGCAGTTAATCTCAGCTTATGACAAAAAGGCACACTGTCAAAAATTTTCTACCCTAAAATCTGTCCTAATCAAAGAGCAAGCTGAGAGATCTGATGTCAGTGTGCCACTACTAGATGCACAAAAGTGTAGAGTATTGCACTTGGGTATGAACCACCCCAGGTTCCAGTATAAGTTGGGGAATGACCTTTTAGAGAGCAGTGTATGGGAAAGGGACCTGGGGGTCCTGGTGGACAGGAGGATGACCATGAGCCAGCACTGTGCCCTTGTGGCCAAGACGGCCAATGGCATCCTGGGGTGTATTAGAAGGCGGGTGGTTAGTAGGTCGAGAGAGGTCCTCCTTCACCTCTACTCTGCCCTGCTGAGACCACTCCTGGAATATTGTGTCCAGTTCTGGGCCCCTCAGTTCAAGAGGGACAGGGAACTGCTGGAGAGAGTCCAGCGCAGGGCAGCAAAGATGATTAAGGGAGTGGAGCACCTCCCTTATGAGGAAAGGCTAAGGCAGCTGGGTCTCTTTAGTTTGGAGGAGACTGAAGGATTACCTCATTAATGTTTATAAATATATCAAGGATGAGTGTCAGGAGGATGGAGCCAGGCTCCTCTCGGTGACAACCAATGATAAGATGAGGGGTAATGGGTATAAACTGGAACACAAGAGGTTCCACTTAAATTTGAGAAGAAACGTCTTCTCAGTGAGGGTAACAGAACACTGGAACAGGCTGCCCAGGGAGGTTGTGGAGTCTCCTTCTCTGGAGACATTCAAAACCCACCTGGACACATGCCTGTGCAGCCTCATCTAGGTGTTCTTGCTCTGACAGGAGAATTAGACTAGATGATCTTTTGAGGTCCCTTCCAATCCCTAACATTCTGTGATTCTGTGAAGACCTTTCAGAAGTCTCCCCTGTCTTGAACAGCACTGTCAGAGCAGCCAGCTAAGGGAAGGGGTGCTGCCTGCTCACCAGTCCAGTTTTACAGACCGCCAGTGGCAAAGGAGTTCTATGCTGGAAGAAAAAGCTTCTTCTGCTTCCTCTGGCATTTCATCATACAGAGTGAATCTAACAATGGTCTGTACTATCAGTCACTTACAATGTGACTGAGATGTGACTGTGTGACATATCAGCAGCTACAGGACATGCCAAATAAACTCTGCGTCTTCCCAGATGACCTTCCAATTAGGTGTGATCTGATCTTACAGGCTGACATATGGGAATCCAGTTCTTCTGGGATTCCTTTTTTTTCATGTCATAAACTTCTTTCTTCTGCTTTCCTCTCTACTTCAATACTCCCACTCTCCCATACCCCTATACTTATGTACCCACATTAGTCACTCAAGGTATCATGCAAAACTAAATTTTCCATCATTCAAAGGCTTTATCATGTCCAGCTGGAACAGCTGGCGTTCACTTCCATTTTGCCCTACTTCCTGCAGACTTCCTAGTGCCCTTGTGTAGATTACATCAGTACTCAGGTTGAATGAAACAGAGTCTTTGTTACAAGGCCACATTTTCTCCCTTCTGTGTCTGGTTGCCCTGTGGCCTGGTTGTTTTGGATACTAAAACATTGTTTGAATAATAGTATTTCCCACTGCTTAGGAACGCACAACAGCTTGTAAAGTGCTGCGAAGACTCTGGAAATATGTGTCTATAGGCAGAATCTGAGGAAAACTAATAAGCAGCATGAAGATGTTCTACTGAGCATAAGTTAATACAGGAACCTAAAATGGTTGCAGAATCACTGTGTCTCATAAAGTATTCAGCAGGAGTGGTCAATCTGGCCTATAAACAACTTTTGAGCTCACAGGCAATGCATTATGTTAAGCAAGCATGGCCTAATTCCCTCCCCTGTTCCCTGCAAGTGAGAAAATTTAATCTGCTAATTGAATATCCTGTTTCCATGCAGAGAGTTACTACAGCTGAGATATTATATGAAAAGAAGGACGCAGACCGATAATGATACACTCTTTTTCTGCAAGTGGGAATGGCTTGCCCTGAAGTGGATAATAGCGTTGCTATCCTTACCTGTTTGCCCTCTGAAGTACCTTCTGGAACTGCCACAGTTAAAGCAAACTATAATTTATTTCTTTAGGTTAGGGATTAGGAAAAGTGAAGTTTCTAAGGCCAGACTGGTGCAGCATACCCATCTTGTGCTTCAGCTGATTTTAAAATACTTGGCTATAAACTTCTTGACAGATCCATCTGTTTCATGGGCAGATCTGTCAACAGAAGAAGACGAAGGAATAGGCAGACATGAGTTGCAGCCTGGTTCATCTTCAAAAAGTCAATTTTTATTCTCACAAGATGAAGCTCTAGCTTCCTTCATGGGCACTACTGGAAACTAGGACATCCCATTGTACTTCAAGGCCTGTGCAGCTTTAAGGCATATAACTTAAAGTTCGTAAGTTTTTTGGTGACTCTGACCTTGAGAATACTACAATTTCTGATTACAGTTGTTTCCTTTTCATATATGCTTGTCCACTACATTTTTATGATCAGAGTCCCAACGTACATTAATACACATAAAATAATAAAAATACTGTCTTTTATTGTTTTTACTCACCTCTAATTACATCTTGACCATCTCTATTTTAAGAAAGAAAGCCCAAACATTTCTTTCATCTTCTTGATGAATTTTGTGAATTACATCTATTTTAGAAGAAGGGTATATGAAGCCTCAGCTTCTTCTTCATTCTTCTGAATGCTAGATTTTACCCATTTCATAAGGTACCAAAATGTCTGTAGTGTGAATGATTTGTTCTTGTCAGAAGGTAGAAAACACAATAGATACCATGGTTCTTATTTTTTTTCCCAGTTCATATTTTGAAGGATAGTGTTAATGATATTTTTACTTTGAAAAAACAATTCAACAGTTGCTAAAACTACAAACAATCAATAAACAAGAGAAAATATGCAGAGTCAGTCAGAAATGCTTGCAATGATTTCAGTAAAAGTTTTGAATATTTTAAATAGAGAACTGACATTGTAACATTGTCTAAGATGGCTGAGAGTATTTGAAATATGAGTTCCTAACTATGCTTTTTATTTCACCAGTCACTAAACATTGCATTCTAGCAAACACTTAGTTCATGTGAGATAATATACCTTAAGTTGCTGTTAATGTCATTATATTAATTGAGTAACAATATATTGTAATCAGAAACACATTTAATTTTTCAAGTATATCTATGCTTATTAAATTGGGAAGCAGGTAGCATACAAAAATTTAGTTTATAGTTGCACTTTTGCTGGTTTTAATTTTGATGAAAAGGAACATTTTAACCTGGAAATGAGATGTATCAGAGTTCACGAGAGAGTAATATATATATATATGTATATGTATATATATATATATATATATGTACATATTTTTGGTTACCAACCTCAAGTTTTATATAAAAAAAGAAGTTGACATTTTTTTTTGCACATTTCTTATGGGAAAATAGATTATCCAGTCAGCTAGAAACATGATTTCTTCTGAGCTGTATCTGGAAATGCTAGTCACAATTCTCGTCATCCCAAGTGACCAGATGCAGTCCCTGACCAGAGAAACAATGAAGAATAACCTGAAGGTTCCACCCCTGAGGGCTCTGCTCTTTCCTGTGTGTCAGCAGCAAAGACATTCTCTGGTATCAAGGGTCAATGTTTTTAAAGGAAAAAGCAGACATTTCTGAAAAGGTGAACAGATTACGGAAGACAACTATTTGTGAAACTAGAGTTGTTCTAACGGTACAAATGGGCTAAAGCTTGCTTTACCACCTTCACTTCTCTTCAGAATAATTACTTTTGGCTGGAACTCCGTGAGCTCATATCTGTTGCACTGCTAACTGCAGAGCCAAAGTACCTCCAAGTGTGAAATATTGAAGGATGGGAGATTGGAGGAGTTCATTAAATTACCTTCCATTTCATCATCTGCTCTACAGCTCGGTGAGGCGGTTTAGTTTCTTTGACAGTCTGACCTTTCTGTTTAAATAGGTTGGCCTGCCATGAAGATGGTCTGGGGATTTCGAGAGCAGAGATATCTCGTGCTTAGTAAAATACATTAAAACTTCCATTTCTAGTCATTCAGATTACTTTTAGCTGTCATTCACCTCTTGCACTTGTCCAGCTTTTTTTTTTTTTTTTTTTTCTTATTTTTAATGTATTTCTTGTCCAAGTAACTTCCAAAACAGAAATTAGGATCAGGCATGGAAAAATGCAATGCCTTTAGGCAGTGTCTTCTTTTAACTCCTTTCCCCAGTTATCTGAAAATCAGCCAGCAGAGCACTTGGCAATGTCTCCACTATCTTTCCTGAGAGGTTAATTCATCTTTCTAAATTGGAGAATAAGATCTTGTGTTTAAGAACTGGTATGTCATTTTATACTGGTGTTACTCTACAGTTTACATCTGGTTTATGAGAGATAACCTATATATATAATTTCTGTGGTTGTGGTTTTTTTTTTGTTGTTTTTTTTTTTGGCTCCATCTAATAATAGAAATACAAAGCTGAACATTGGGGAATATACACACACACACACACACACACATATATATATATATATTTATATATACACACATAGGGTTTTTTTGGTTTGTTTGAAACTTGAGAAATGCTTTTGTTCTATGCTGCATATTTAGAACAAGCTACTTCACCAGAAAAGGCAAGGAAGGAAGAAACAAACAAACAAACAAAAACTAAGCTTACAAAGTAAGTAGTACACAGTACAGCACATACTAAACAAGAGCAGCGTTAACACATTAATTAAAATGTGGGCCACGTCATTCCTAACTGCATCAAGTGTCAGAAATAGGAAGCAGTCTAATCACATTTAAAAATAATTAATGGGAACACTGTAGTAAATTAACATAATAAACAACATTATAATTACAGGAATGATACATACAATTACTAAGAAACAATCATAATTAGCAAGAGAGCTTTGTTACTGCATTTGTATTTACATAATTCACAGTTGTACTACTCAGTGAAAGTTATTCCAAGACAAAGGGCAGCTAACCAGTATTAGAAAATACCAAATCAGTAGTCTTGGGATACTGGGTAACCACAGTGGAGTTGAATGATTTGTTTTTCCTTAGTGAATGGCTAATTTGCCTAAAAATCCCCCATCAAACACAGAATTTTGGTTGTTCCAACGCTATTTGGGTTGAAACAGCATTTGATACATCTCATCCAGCAATTCAGAAGAAGGAGCACTTGTTTAGCTTAGAACAAACAAGGGTTAAGCTTTTAATCAATATGTGAACTCAAGTTACCCACCTAATTGAAATGCATCTTACCTTGTCTTCCTCTTCTTTGGAGGGGCTGGGTAAGTGACTCCAATAATCTCTGGTGGATCTACAAATGCATTGCTTTTCTACATTATGAAAATAAATTTAGTGTTTGAATACAGGAACTCAGCTCTTAATTTTGCATTTTGATCTCCAGCATAGTCCAGTGCTCTATGTCAGACATCTCATGCCAATTTCATTTGAAATTTTCTGAAAGGAAGGGCAGTTAAGCCATTGATCTGAAGTGTAGGATCTGATTTCAAATCTGTTCTTCCTCTAAGGCAGGGGCAGGACCAGAATCTGTCTTTTCTTACTTTTTCTACACTCCAGTAAACCAACTGGAGTATTACGAGACATAATACCATAAATTATCTCCTCTTGGAGTTTTGTCAGTCTGTTGGAAATACTTAAATAGCCATTCTGATGTCAGTGGAAAGCTGGGCCCATGTACATATTACTAACATTTCTGTAAAATTCTCATTTCCATTGCTCAGCAATACATTTAGTTATTCAGGGGAAACACGACCATTACACAAAAAATCCCAACTACATTAAAGTAGATTATTAACTTATGTTACCTCAATTTTCAGCCAGTTCTCTAGTTATGTTGCAATTGTTACACTTTCAAGATGCTGACTGCAAAAAAACCCAACATACTGGAATTCAATAAGGGCAAACACAGGATCAGTCATAAGCTGTTTACTACTTCTATCTGTAATGAGGTTCTGGAGATGTACAGAAGACCGTGCCTAAAGCTGTAGAAGCAAGATTAGTTTTTCAGTTCATTCTGCATGTTACTTTTTAATTAAAATGTTGTCCACATTTTCCATTCATTTGTAGTGAAAGAGTTGGGATTAAAAAGAAATAAAATAGTTACTTCCATGGAAACACTAAAGAGTTCTGTGTATTCTACACATAACAAAGTATCCCTATGGTCAGCTCTGAATTTTCACACAGGAAAACTTATCTAAAACCTAAAATAAACTAAATGTGGACAAAGACTGCAAAGTGAATGTTGATGGAATAGGAAAGGAGCTTTGTCATTTTGAGAGGAAATCAAAATATGCTTTCAGTAATATTCATGGGTAATATAATGCTAGTGTTCCTTAATAATTAAATCACATATCAAAAATCACCATGCTGCATTGCTTTGCCCACAATTGGGATTTCCCAAATGGTTTCTATGGTTACAATAGTAGTCACATATTCTTACATAATATCTAAAAATACAGGGTCTATTGACTTTGTCCAACTTTCAGTACCTGATTTAGCTAAGAAAAGTAACCAGACAGGCTCCCTGTACTGGAGAGAAAAACACTCTTCCACAGAGTAATTCAGAACACCTCAGTTAGGATCCTCTGAACCACCCTCTGGAGGAAGCTGCCTCAAATTACTGCTTATAAAGACAACCTGTAGAGACCAGCCTAGGCAAATGGATAATTTGAATGGCTAAAACCGAGTGGTATCAATGGTTATCACCGTTTCAACACACTGGCTCTGCATACAATGAATGTTAAGTAAACTTTAGAAATAGCCTTGAGTTCCTGGCCTGCATTTTCCCTTGTTTTCTGCTTCCTTTCATTCACAGTTTCCTGGAAGTGCAGAAGATTTTAAAAGCCATTTAAGTGCCTAAAATGGCAAACTAGTATCTAAAAGGGTTTTCAAAAGTGCTTAACTGCATTTGGCATCAGGTACAACATACAAGATCTTCAAAGGAATCTGGGAAGAGAATTTTCCTTTAAATCAGTGAAAAGTAGGGAATTCTTGGAAGCCTCATGTATAATCTTGTTGCTCTTTAGGTACCTAAACACCCCTACAACTCTACCCGAGAGGCCTCTGCAAGGATTCTCCTTTGCACTGCCATATTGATGTTTTTGACAGATTTAGCCAGGAAACTCTGAAGGTGTGTAATTCCCCAAGATTAGAGAGAATAGGGAGAGACAAAAAAAGAGGTCATCAAGAGGCCAAGGAGGGGTCATTTCCTCCTCAACATGATAATGAAGTAGAGCTGCGTACATATCTGATAACTTAGTAGACTGAAAACACACTGAAAGTAAAATGTAAAGGTGGAGCTTATGTTTTGAATTCCAGGACCTTATGCTGTATTTTGCACTAGAACACAACCCAGTCTGCTACTTTATTTTCAAATTGAATCCAACCAGTACAAGAGGTCAAGTATCTCCTTTCATGTGCTGCAATCCTTCATTTGGCATTTCTGATTGTATTTGTTACCACAAAGAAATCCATGGGGGATTGATTGCTCCTTGGTATGCAAGGATGTAATCATGAGCAATGTGATAGATGATAAGCCACTAGGCAGCAGAAAACCAGTTCTACAGTGAAGCCTATCAGTTCTACTGCTTTTAAACCATAGTTATTTAGGATTGACTCCAGAGTAACAGGAATATCTACAACAATATTTCTGGAGAGGAGTCTTTCCTGTTTCTCTAAAGAACTTGAAAAGGGTCTCTTTTATAAATATAGGGCACTTCATGCACTCACTCTACTTTGTTTCTTACATTGCTAGTCCTGTTGCTGTAGTAGCTATGTGGTATTTTTTCAATTAGCTTTGCAAAGAGTAATCTGTCACCTCTTCTGTGGAACGTGATTGAGAGCCCGGACTTAGTTTCTGCCTAGGAAAATGAATTTCTGTGGTGAACCTCCTATGTATGGGTTGTCTTTCCTAAGAGACTTAAGCCTTAATTTTCTCTAGGAATTTGTGGTTACATGAACTCCTGTTTTCTTACGAAACTGCTTATCATTCGTAGAATCACAGAATGGTTTGGGTTAAAAGGGACCTTAAAGATCATGTAGTTCCAACCTCCCTGCCATGGGCAGGGACACTTTCTGCTAGACCAGATTGCTCACAGCCTCATCCAGCCTGGCCTTGAACACTTCCCTACGGCTTCTCTGGGCAACTGATTTCAGTACCTTACTGACCCCACAGTGAAGAATTTCTTCCTTATATCTAATCTAAATATACTCTCTTTCAGTTTAAAGCCAGTACTCCTTGTCCTATCACTAGGACACCCTTGAAAGAAGTCCCTCTCCAGCATTCTTGTAAGTTCCCTTTAGGTACTGGAAGGCTGCTTAGAATCTCCCCAGAGCCTTCTCTTCTCCAGACAGAACAACCCCAGCTTTCTCAGCCTCTCTTCACAGGAGGGGTGCTCCAGCCTTCTGACGATCTTCATGGCCCTTTCTGCAGAAATAATAAGAGTTAGAAAGGAAGGACCAGGTTTTAGAAGGATTTGAAGTATCATTTAAAACAGTAAACAATAATTTGACTTTCATTAAATTAAAGGTGATGTGTATGCTGTTAATTAAGGATGGCTATTTATACTGTTAATCCACCACTGCAAAAATTCACAGCTTTCTGCTTTTCTGTATTATGTTGAACATAGGAGTGGGAGATTAACACTCTTTCTATTCAGCCTCTAGTTCCAAGATCCTTTCTGAAATAGCTAGAAATGCATCAAAATCATATGTGTCTTGAACTCAGAAGAATGTCAGGCAGCTCAGGACAGTATGAAGAGCTAATACTAAATAGATAAAATACAAGAACTACATCCCAGGGTGGGAGATAGGTATATTTTTCTACCTAGCTTACTTGCCAGCTTCAGAGGCAGCAAAGTGTTTCTTTTCCCCACTATTAATTAAAAATAGGAAGGAAAAAAAAAAAAAAAAGAAGAAGAAATACTGATTATATAAATATTAAAAGAGTTAATAAAGGAAAAAATATATTCAAAGAATATTATTTCTCTGCTGGAATTCAAAGGAGCAAATGAATTTGGAGTTCCCATTAAGTCCTTGTCCAGTAGCTGCTGGAGAAACTACAAGACTGACCGAACAGGCTTCAAGAGGCTACTTCATTGTTTTCTGTAATTTGCTCAGACAAAGCACAGAGAAACCAGCTATTAGGAGAATTATTCCAAAGGACTTCTGGTGCTGCCGTCACCTGACAAGTCTTTAAAGTGCTAGTGGATCCAATTAAGAGCATAGAAAATGTATATTTCTTATTTTAAGAGTGGACTACTCCAGACTGGGAGGCTCAAGGAGATGTAATGAGTCCTAGAGGTCTTCTGCTTATTGTGCACTGTCTAGTTCTGTACAACTAACACACAGTTTGGGGAAAATACATAAGAGGAAAATTTTGTTTCTGTGTCTGATTTGTATTGTTATCAACTAACTAGCATGACTCCCTGAGTTCTGTCTTTTTTCCTTTTTCTTTTCCTCTCTTCACTCTCAGGTTGTGACCTGTTTTACATCTAGTTAGCTGAAGTCAGCTCTTCCTTACAACTACTCCAATATGAAAACCCATGTATTTTCTAATTTTTTTCTTAATCCTGCCTTTTGAGCTGTGCAGAAGTGTTTAGCTCAGATCACTGAAAATAACATCTTTATACCATAATAAAATTATAATAGCTAAACAAGCTTGTTTCACCATGTTTGACATACAAAGCTTTTACTCAGGCTGGAAAACAATTATCAAACATGGATTCTTATTAAAGGTAGTCTATTGTGATTGCAGTATATAAAGATATGTAATAAAATTATTTGCATTCCTGCATTCCTCCTGAGCTCAAAACAACCTGAAGTTATTTGTGTTTAAAGCAAGTTCGTGGACTCTTGTAGGCCTCTAGTATGTTAATTGTATTAAGCCTTCTATTGATAAATAATTTGGAGAAAACAGACAAGGGTGAAAGTAAGGATCAAAAATAATAACGAGGGAGTAGTAAAATATAAGATTAATATGAGTTTCTGAATTTCTGCATCAGCAAGGTATGGAAATACCTATTCTGGTGTCATTATTTCAACAAAAGCTAGTGTAGAAGTCCTTGTTTTGGAGTAGCTATTTTGATAGGTTTCTAGCAAATACGAGACTTAAGAGTGAGAGAACGCTTAGTTGCGTTTTAGGAGCATTAGATCTGTTGTCTATTTGACCATAGTGAGAGGGCTAAGTACAACAGATATGGGCACTTAAAAGCCTCAGTGTACTAACAGGACTGGCTTAACAGTTACAGATGTAACAGCCCTGCTATATCTGCTTAGTCCAATAAAGAGATCAAGCATATGAGACACAGAAATACCACAAAGGAGACATTAAAATGGTTCATGATTAAAAATAAAAAAGCATGAAAGCCTTTAAAATATTATTATACCACTGAAAGTAGATTCTGATCAATCTTGCGTACTCCTCTATAATTATAAAATCAACCAGCACTTTCTTTGTTAAAATTATATTATTTTGAAGACTTTGGGTCAGCTTGAGCTCACTCAATATGCCTGGTGAGGGAATAAAGAAGATTGCAAATGTATGTTTCGGTGTGTATATATTATTTTTTTTTTTTTTCATAAAAAGTTAATGTATTTTTTATTAAATAAAATAGAAGCAGAGGTTACAAAAAGCACAAGTAATCCTTAGGAGTGGGGAATGAAACATAGTTCATCCTCCTATTAGTTAAATGCTTTTATCACTGGGTCAGAGAATTGATTGTCCTTATGCTTGTTCTTTCTTCCTCTGCTTCCAGTTAATCCTCTAATATTCCAAGCAAAGACGAACAACTGTTTTATCTCTTTTTAAAAATATAGCATAGCTTAGTGGTTTCAGACTGACCTTTGTAAGTCAAAGATGTGAATTTAATTCCTGGCAGGAACAGAAAGGATTTGAACGCAAGTATACCACTGCCTATCTAAATCTCATAACTGCTGAATTGTTGGCTAAAATCACTTGGCCTCGATTTGAAGGAAACACTTGACCTCTGCTTTTGTTAGAAAGTATTTAGGCTGCATCCTTCACCAGGGACATCAGTGCTGAACAAAGTAGAGTGACTCCTTACAGTTCAGAGGTGCCTTGAGAGGGGTAGGATTCATGCAGTCTCATCAGCCAAAGAGCCTGGCTTGCAATCCCCTTGCAGGACTCCAGCTTCTCCTTCCAAATGGGTGCAACAGGAGCTGATAGGATTCTGACAGCCCAGCAAAGCAGATGGGGAGGATAAAGCATTTAGCTGATGAGGCAGTGTGCTGGTTTTGACTGGGACAAAGTTTATTTTCTTCACAGAAGCTACTACGGGACTGTCTTTTGGATTTGAGATGAAAACTGTTGGTAATACAAGGATGTTCTAGTAATTGCTGAGCACCTCTTACAGAGTCAAGGCCTTTTCCGCTCCTCACATCACCCCACCAGCAAGTAGGCTGGGGATGCTCAAGCAGCTGGGAGGGAACACAGCTGGGACAGCTGACCCCAACTGGCCCAAGCAGTGTTCCATACCATATGATGTCATGCTCAGTGATAAAACTAGGGGTGCAGTCTTTCATTGCTCCTCTGCGGGAAGGCAGAGCAGAGTCATTCTGGCAGAAAGCCTGTCAGGCTCCAGCTCAAACTACCAACTGGACAATGTTAGTGAAACACATTTCTATGCGTAGTAGTCCTTGCTAACCATGTTGATTTCACTGGATCTTTTCTCTGAAATGGCAGATTCTTACTCTGTTTTGTACCAAGTGTGTAGTTCAGGGCTATGGATTTTGCTTTTGTTCCCCCTCTCTCATTTCACTTCTAAATTAAATTTTATTTTTCTTCAGAATCTGTGGGAATTGGGCCTTTAAATGCTACCAAAATGTGATTGCCAATTGTGCAACAGTGTTTTACCTATGGCAAGAGCAAAGCTGCCATGAACACCTTTGAAGAGCAAGTATTAATACAATTCCTTCTGTGCTGTATAAGGCGCAAACAAACAGATGGTGATTCTGCATGTTTCCCAAGTCTGATGGTAACTGTTACATATTCTACTGTTATGATTGATCAATAAATCTATACTTCATTTTCTAATTCAATATTTTGTTGTGATAGCCAGTGCTAGACAACTGGAAAAACAAAACCAAAAACAACAACAAAAAAACCTACCCCAAAGCAGAACAAAACAAACCAAACAAAAAAAAACAACCAACCAAACAAACAAACAAAAAACCCACAAACAAACAAAAAACCCTAACAAAACAACAACAAAAAACAAATTATTTCTTCCTTTCTCCCAGATTCCTTACACAGCTTTGGATAAGCCTTTTTTTTTGTTTGTTTATTATATTATTGTTAAAGAAATCAGTTGGCATCACATTTTCTTGGAAATCTCTTCTCATAACATCAAATATAACATTTCTCTTACCCTTGTTTAAATACTTAGTGGATTTTGGTGTTCAAGAAATTGTGTTTTCCCGCTTCACAACTTGTCAAAGTGACCACACATTGTATGCACAATTGTCTTGCGATATTATAGTGCATATACTAAAAAAATTAGTAGTAGCTAGCATATATGGAAATACTTCATGTTGTTATCCTCTACAATACAGAGAAGTCTTGACACTAAAGTTTACTTATCATAGAATCATAGAACATTCTGAGGCAGAAGGGACCCACAAGGGTCATTGAGTCTAACTCCTGTCCCTGAATATGACAACCCCATACTTGTTTGTTTCCTAATAATTTTTTACTTGTAAAATGTGCCATCTCACAGATAAAGAACAAAGAGTGTTCCTGAAACTCTGCATTCATGCCATGTGTCTTCAGCCATTTCCAAATCAGTGGAAGTCTTGTATACGGAATGTCTACACTTCCTACTGAATTTTAAAATGTTAAATCAGTGCTATTTCCATATTGGTCTTGTCTGAAACATTTACAATAACATGTTATTTTCTCTGCCAGAAATCAAATGTATTCCATGAAGTATAATGAAGGACTAAAGTGTGTTTATTTCAAAGGTAAAAGAAAATATTCTGTTCAACACTTTGAAATATTATTTTGTATGTATGAACCAGCAGAATATGGTATGGATAAATACAATGCTGTCTTTGCCAGAAGATAATCACAAGCTTTGAAATAGCTCAGCAATAACTCTTTCCAGGATGCTGTGATTAGAGACCTCCTCAGTACTCATGGAAAAGAAAAAAGGGATTATAGCTTATAAGATAAATAATAATAGGTTTAATTTAGCATTGCTGGAAAGAAATAACCTTTTTATTTCTGATACATATTTTAAATGTTATGCAGTTGATGTTTATGCAGCTATGCCAAAGCAAATACTGCTATTGCAGTTCTTTTATAACTAAAAATACACCTTCAGTAAAAAACAAAAACAAACAAAAAAAACAAAAGCAAAATAAACAAACAAATAAACAAAACACAACAAAACAAACAAACACCCCCCCCCGCCATTATTTTGTTTAAGAACTGTGAAGGCAGAAATAGATACAAACTGTGTTGCAAAGCTACAGTCCCACAGACACACTTTATGCAGCAAATTATTATTATATGTGGGATGATAATTTCTTTCTGTGTGTTAGCAAAACCGTATGGACTGGCGCATTTCACAAACTGCTTTTGTTTCTCTTTTCCATTTTTAAATGATTTGAAGTCTTAGAAATACTAATTTTAAATGTATAGGAAGGACATGGAGACATTACAGGGCAGTGGTCTAAAGTGACCCTTCCTGAAATTTATATCAAGCTTTGTACTTGTGGATTTTTAATTGATTTTTAGGGAGTACCTGCTGATGGAAGGCATACATACAGAAAATGAGAAAATGAGAAATTAGTTTTGTGTTATCAAAGCTTTTCATGCTTCAAACTTGTTCTGTCATAAATTGAGTCCTGAAAATAAATAAACATTAAATGTACAATATATATTCAGGAATTGAATATTCAGAACCCTCTTCATGTTGTTATAGGCTTGTAGAATAACCCCATCCTGTATTCATAAGGAAAAAGTGCCATTGTACTCTGCAGATGGGCTACAACACATCGAGTTAATTTGTTTTGGTATCATTCAAGCTGTAAATAAAAAAGGCAAATGGATATCATTGTACTTCCAGCACAAGCTGGGGTGGCCATGCAAACATGGGAATATTCTCACCTGAGAAAACTGAGAAAATGTTTATGTAAGGATGTGTGGGCTGTGAGACCATCTTCTTCAGTAAGAATGTCAGATCAAAGAACTTTGTTTCAAAGGGGATAATAAGTGAAAGTGCTAAAACTCACAGAGACACAAACCTGATAAACAATAATAGAGAACATGACAAAAACTGAAACTCTTTAGCCACCAACTGAGGGGAAACAGTCTTGGAGAGGGCTAAACTGGGCTTTATAACTGATGGGAACCTGGGCTTTACAACTGAGAAGAAGGTAGAAGTAAGATGAACACAAGGATTTTGGATATTTGAGGGTGGCCTGTGGGACCAGGCAAGTCTCACTGAGGAATTTTAGGGGGCAGGAACTGGTGAGGAACAGTAGAGAGGAGCAAGTACTAAAGGAGCTGGTCACATGTAAACGGTTGTCAGTCAATATGCCTGATCACTGCAGCCATCCTATCTTATTAAATCACTTCTTAATTGTCTTTCTGTGTAATCTCACTCTTCCACCCATGTGTGACTACTGCAAGGTCTAGCAGCCAGCAACTGGAGAGGTTAGAGTGGCTGGCAAGCATCAGCAACAAGAGTGAGACCTTGGAGACAGTGGTCCATGCGTTTGTGGTGCCAGTAACTGGAAGGTGTGAGGGGCTCTGAGTCAGCAGCTGAGAGGCACCTGGGTCACGGGGACCCATGTGTTTGGTGTGGAACAGCTGGGGGGCTGCAGTGACTGCCATGAGGACGGAGCCAGGCTCTTCTCGGTGGCAACCAATGATAGGACAAGGGGTAATGGGATCAAGCTGGAACACAAGAGGTTCCACTTAAATTCGAGAAAACACTTCTCAGTAAGGGTGACAGAGCACTGGAACAGGCTGCCCAGGGGGGTTGTGGAGTCTCCTTCTCTGGAGACATTCAAAACCCGCCTGGACATGTTCCTGTGCGACCTCACCTAGGCATTCCTGCTCCAGCAGGGGGTTTGGACTAGATGATCTTTTGAGGTCCCTTCCAATTCCAAGCATACTGTGATACTGTGATACTGTGTGATCCAACCGCCAGTAGCTGGAGTCAGACCCTGGCCACAGGGCACTTTTGTCCATGGTGCCAGCAGATGGACCGAACAAGGGTCCCAGCACCAGCTGGAGTGGCCACAGGGCCCGGGTGCCTGCATGCCCGCAGCCACAGGGAGCATTGCCTTCTTATTTTGTACTTGTGGGTACAGACCAGATGTCAAGGTCCCAGGCCCACACACAGGGTCCATGCTGGTATTGGGAAGGATGAGTGTGGAGTGTGTCTGAGACAAGTGTGAGAGTTCATATACATTTCCTAGAGACTAACAAGAAGGACCAGCCAGCAAGTGGGAGACCAGTGGAACAAGTAAGAGTACCTGCAATGTGGACAAAGCAATGATCAGACAGAGGATGCTGATGCTCGAGGGATATGTAAATGTGCTTGTGCATGTGTGTGTGAATCCAGCAAGTGGGGGTATTTGTGTGAACTTCAGGACTGATTGACTGAAGGAGAAGAGGACTTGTCTGTTGATGGGTATGTGTAACGTCAGTTCTGGTAACTGACGTATGCCTAGTACATGTGGTTGTTGCTAAATACCACTAGTGCCCTGGCCATGGCAGTCATGTAGGCAGCTGTATCAGTGTCCCCTCTGTAGCTGTGTGCAGGTCTCTGGGATGCACACACAGCCTTGCTGCTGGTTGGACCTGCAAACAGGAAAGCAATATCTGTGCCTATCCTTCCAGGAGGGATATCATTGGGTCTTGGGGCATCCCAGGCTGGAACCCAGCATTTGGGCAGTAGGAAACCCCTGGTCCACCAGAGGTAGTGGCCCTTAGGGTATCCCTGAACAGTTTTAATGTCCACGGAAAATATTATGGTCTCTTAATAAGCATAATAGCCACCTTCTGATCAAAGCACATACTCCATTAATTTTACAAGAGATTCCTTACCTACATTGCTGGAAAGGTGATGGAACAACTTATCCTTGATGCGGTCTCAAGGCATATCAAGGATAAGAGGGACATTAGGGGCAGTCAACATGGCTTCACCAAAGGGAAGTCATGCTTAACCAACCTCATAGCCTTTTATGGCAACCAGGTGGATAGATGATGGCAAAGCAGTCGATGTGATCTATCTTGGTTTCAGTAAAGCATTTGACACAGTCTACCACAACTGAGGAAGTGTGGCCTGCATGATTGGGTACTGAGGTGAACTGTGAACTGGCTGAAGGAAAAAAGCCAGAGAGTCGTGGTCAATGGGGCAGAGTCTAGTTGGAGGCCTGTATCTAGAGGAGTCCCTCAGGGTTCAGTACTGGGACCGGTACTATTCAATATATTCATCAACAACTTGGATGAGGGAATAGAGTGAACTGTCAGCAAATTTGATGATGACATAAAAGTGGGAGGAGTGGCTGACATGCCAGAAGGCTGTGCTGCCATCCAGCGAGACCTGGACAGGCTGGAGAGTTGAGCGGGGAAAAATTTAGTGAAATATAACACGGACAAGTGGAGAGTCTTGCATTTGGGTAGGAACAACCCCAGGTACCAGTATAAGTTGGGCAACGACCTGTTGTAGAGCAGTGTAGGGGAAAGGGACCTGAGGATCCTGGTGGACAGCAGGATGACTATGAGCCAGCACTTTGCCCTTATGGCCAAGAAGGCCAATGGCATTCTGGGGTGTATTAGAAGAGGGGTGGTTAGTAGGTCGAGAGAGGTTCTCCTTCCCCTCTACTCTGCCCTGGTGAGACCACATCTGGAATACTGTGTCCAGTTCTGGGCCCCTTAGTTCCAGAAGGACAGGGAACTGCTGGAGAGAGTCCAGCACAGAGCCACAAAGATGATTAAGAGAGTGGAGCATGACCCTTATGAGGAAAGGCTGAGGGAGTTGGGTCTCTTTAGCTTGGAGAAGAGGAGACTGAGGGGTGACCTCATTAATGTTTATAAATATATAAAGGGTGAATATCAGGAGGATGGAGCCAGGCTCTTCTCGGTGATAACCAATGATAAGACAAGGGGTAACGGGTGCAAACTGGAACATAGGTGGTTCCACTTAAATATGAGAAGAAACTTCTTCACAGTGAAGGTGACAGAGCACTGGAACTGGCTGCCCAGGGATGTTGTGGAGTCTCCTTCTCTGGAGACATTCAAAACCCGCCTGGACTCATTCTTGTGTAACCCGATCTAGGTGTTCCTGCTCCAGAAGGGGGATTGGACTAGATGAATTTTCGAGGTCCCTTCCACTCCCTAATATTCTGTGATTCTGTGATTCTGTGTGAGGAGCTAAAGCCGAACCTACATCAGCATTTGAAAAAGTGCTCACTAGACAAAATGCTGCTATGGGTTCATGGTATGTATTATCAGTCTTCAGGGTGTCTTGAAAATGCCTACTGTTTTACTATACATACCCATAGCAATAGCCAGGGAAGTTTCTATATCTGTCTGTCCAGCTTGACAGCAAAGTGACCATATTGTTTTGGCTCTTGTTCGTATTTGCAAAATTGAAACTAATTCTGACATTAGTGAAAACAGTCTTTTTGATTTGCAGAGGAATGCAGTTACACCAAAAATATTACAAAATGAAATAATTATAGTTGTTTTCTTAGTCACTGAGGAATTTGGTGAGTTTGATGCTTGGAACTAGATAACAGTTAGTTTTTTAATGGCAGAAAGTGTAGGCCAGCCAAGTTAGAGTAATTTGTGTTTAAAATAAAGAAGACAATATCTAAGCGCATATACTCAAATGACAAGAGTGGATGGGAAAAATTACACCACTGAATACGAAGTACCTTATTCTTTCATTTTTAACATAAACATACATGGAGAGTAGTGAGGAATTTGTTCAATCTCACCTTACTAGAGCTTACTTTATGAAAAGCAAAAAGCTTGGCTACTCGAAGCATTATTTTAAATTGGTTGAATATTATACTATTGGAAATTTGATTAAGCAAAGAAGAATGTCAATTTATAGTTCTCTAGTCTACTGTATCAAGATCGATAAAAAAGTACTGATATGCCTATAAACCATTTAAACGGTCTGAGAGCAGGTTTTCTTTGCGGCTTGAGCCAGGCAATATGAGATTCAGACTATCAAAGAAATAAGAGCGAAGATTTCATTTGAGATATTAAAAGAATAGCTCTCTGTATTATGACACCCAGTTGTGAACTTTATTAAAATGCTAACAATAGCCTGCAGTTACTACACAATGGAATGTAATGATAGATTTCTTCTGGGTGTGGAATCAGAAGACTGATAGAGAGACTTCTAAAATGCATTTGTATAAAATTGCTTTGGTTTTATTGTTTTCTAGAAAAGGCAACACGAATGCAAAATGCTGTTCCTAACGGAAGGAACATTATACCTAAGAATTAAAGTGTAACACTATGGATGTTCTCTGCATACTTTTTTTTCAAATAAAAGAGCTGGCTTGGGCAAAAGATGGTACAACTTCATAAAAATTAAAGTATATGAAAGCTCAGATCTATAAAGAAGAAATAACATAAATGGTTTTAATACTCTTTGGAGGTGGGCATACTTATAGAAAACTATCTAAACTATATGAAGCATGTATATAGTTTATTGCAATGACATCTGTAACAAGCTGCAATATCTAAACCTGCTCATACATGCATTGCATCTGTAACTGTGCATCAGAAAACAAAGAATGAAACATAGAGTAGCATTTCCATTGAGAAACTAGTCATTTTAAATAGGATACAGAATTTTCACTGTTTGTGAGGTCTATTTTTCTCAAGTGATTACAATTTCCTCCAAATGCTGAGTCTTAGTTTATTCATGCTGTAACAAATATACCCAATGTACAATAACATTTTCAGGTGCCTTCACAGTGTTATTCAAAATAGCACTTGCTGTGTCATAGATACCTCTTATATAGAAGAAAGAGGAGAAAAGAAAAACCTTGGATACCACAGATCAATAAATGATTTGCAGCACTGGCAGCTGGGTGACTCACTAGGTGGGGTCAACCTCAGGAAAAAAAAAAAAAAGTTTACTACGTTCTGTCTTCTAATCACTCGGTGACTTTTTTTTTTCCCCAGGTCTCATTTTTTTTCTGAGATACAGCTAAAGCACTTGTCACCACACTGTCTATTTTTTTTCTGACAATTAGAAGAGTATATATGAAAAGGAAAGGAAAGGAAAGGAAAGGAAAGGAAAGGAAAGGAAAGGAAAGGAAAGGAAAGGAAAGGAAAGGAAAGGAAAGGAAAGGAAAGGAAAGGAAAGGAAAGGAAAGGAAAGGAAAGGAAAGGAAAGGAAAGGAAAGGAAAGGAAAGGAAAGGAAAGGAAAGGAAAGGAAAGGGGAAAGGGAAGGGAAGGACAATGGAAAGAGGAAAGGAAAGGGGAGAGGAAAGGGGAAAGGAAAGGGAAGGAAAGAGAAGGAAAGGGAAGGCAAGAGAAGAGAAAGAAGTAAAGAAAAAAAAGAAGCAAAGAAAAAGAGAAAAGAAAAGAGAAAAGAAAAGAAAAGAAAAGAAAAGAAAAGAAAAGAAAAGAAAAGAAAAGAAAAGAAAAGAAAAGAAAAGAGTAAAGAAAAGAAAAGAAAAGGAAAAAAGAAAAGAAAAAAGAAAAGTTCGCTGTACCATGGTTCAAGGTCACATGTGAGAGATTAAGAGGTCTCTGCTGTTTGATGATCACTTTGGAGAAAAAAATAGTCAGATAAACAAAAAGAAACTCCAATGAACCAAAGAAAAAAACCCTGTTTGCTCTAATTTATGTCAAGTAGTAGATTATTATATGCTATAAACATTGAATAAGTCTTCTTAGTGTTACAAGAAAAATAAAAATATTCTAGTCATTACTCTCCAGGAGTGAGTGCTGCTAAATTTTGCACCCAATGCATTCTATGGGAGTTGTGTTACTGACTTCAAACACAAGACAGACAGGTCAAGAGTTCATATTTCTGGCTATATTTCAGGCATGTGTATAATACTGGCTTGTGTGACTACAAAGGAAAAATAATAAAACAGAAGGCTGAAACTAGACAGAGGTGAAGAAAAAAATACAGCCAGATGAGGCTACATTAAATACCATGAATTAACCTCTGTCTTCTCCAAGAAAAAAAAGTGTAAAATAATATAATCTAAATATTTAAATTAATAATATAAATTTATATGATACTGAAAGCAATAAACATGTGTCCTGGTTTTGGCTGGTATAAGGTTGATTTTCTTAATAGTATCTGGTATAGTGCTGTGTTTTGGATTTAGTATGAGAATAATGTTGATAATATATTAATGTTTTTAATTGTTACACAGAGTCAAGGTCTTTTCAGCTTCTCATACCTCCCCATCAGCAAGCAGGCTGGGGGTGAAAGAAAAGTCAGGAGATGACACAGCTGGGACAACTGACCCCAACTGACCAAAGGGACAGTCCATACCACATGATGTCATGCTCAGCATATAAAGCTGGAGGAAGAAGGAAGGGATAGGCATTCGGAGTGATGGTGTTTGTGTCCCCAAGTAACTGTCATGAGTGATGGAGCCCTGTTATCCTGGAGATGACTGAACATCTGACTGCCCATGGGAAGTAGTGAATTGATTCCTTATTTTGCTTTGCTTGTGTGTGCAGCTTTTGCTTTACCTATTAAACTCTCTTTATGCCAACCCATGAGTTTTCTCACTGTTGCCCTTCCAGTTGTCTGCCCTATGCCATCAGGGGGGAGTGAGCAAGCAGCTGGGTGGTTTTAATTTGCCAGCTGGGGTTAAACCACAACAGCATGTCTACTTCCTAGGGCAGAGATATTTATCACCTTACTGTCCAGAACTGTAGCTGTGCCTATATTATATGCAGCAGGAATGGACTTAAAATCTTGGTGCACCCTCAGCACATCCCAAGTCCATGATGGGAACAGAGTACCCTGAGCATCACGCCATCATGCTCCTGAGTTTTCTTCTAAAGGAAACTGAAAATAGCAGTAAGGAGGGAGAGACGGTGTGCTCTGGCATGTCTCTTAGTACAGATAAAGGTTGGCAACTATAATTCAGACACACAGTCAAGCAGGACAGCTGCACTCATCCATGGACCCAGCATGGATTCATCCTGGGACTTTTATTTTTTGAGTTTTGTGTTTGTGTGGTGTTTGTTTATTTTGGTGGTGTTTTTTTCCTTACTCAATATATTGGAAAAACGTATTTTTTAAAAATGTCTACTTTATTTTTTTTTACTTCTTCAGAGTATTATAGCAAACTGACTATTGTCATCTAGCACTGTCTACAAGAAAACAAACAAACAAACAAAACACCAACAGCAGAATTCTCTGACACAGGAAACAAGGTTAAGAATAATCCAAAAGAAATGGCACAACAGCAACATTGAAGAAATATGTTTCTGCCTTGTAGAATGAAACATATGTGTTGGCTTAAATTTCTTTAAAAGTGTGCTACATGTTGCATGCTTACTTTGCATTTTCAGAGTTCTGTATCCATGTTAACCAATGAAAGGGCTGTACAGCTTGACCATAGACATGCTCTGTTAATCTCTGTTCTGCCACTGTGAGACCAGAAGAGAATGAATTTCCACTTTTTACACAGAAATCAAATACATAGGAAACCTTGCAAACAGAGAGCTTTGATTCCACCTTTAACCTAAGGGGCTTGTTCAGCAAGCACACAGATAAATACTGCATCCTTGATTAGAATAGCTATCATCTTCCCTGAAGCTGATGTGACCCAGTTGCTCCTGAAGCTCCCATAAGCTTAAATACATGCATAACTTCTCTAATGTGGGTTTATAATTCTTTACTACACATGCCATTAACTTTGACATGCATTTTATGCAGTGTATGGCATCCAGTTTTAAGATACTTGCAAGTACGTTCAAAGAATCTTTAACTTGGACATTCCAGTTTGGTTCCATTTTTCTGACTGCTTACTGATCTGTAGATGAAGAGGACATGGTAACTTCTGTATTTGTAAAGCTTTCATAAATAAATGCCATAACCTGCATACTTCATTTATACAGATAAATTTGTCAGCAGTTTCATGATTTACTAACAGGCCCACCTTGATATGTGGGTGAGGGTGGACATGTGATATCACAACCTATTCAGAGAGTGGCTACTAGTCAGGTATCCCAAGCAAAAAAGATAATTCTCTCTCAAGTGATTGTACGAAGAACTTAGATATTCTGCAGAATGGAATCTAGTCATATAATATTTAAAATTTATTTAGGATGGACCATTTTCTAACCCCTTTTTTAGATGTCATGCTTTGGAACCATATAATTTCTTCAATTAAACAGGCTGATAAATTACAAAATCTAGTCTCTGAGAATAGTTTTAACTGTTTCATAGAGTTAAATCATAGAACACCTGGAAATTTAATTATAATTTCTTGTATAACACTACCTATAGAGTGAAGGAGGTTTAACCTTGGTTAAAGCCTGTCAAAGCTCACAGTTTAGATTGTACCATAGACAGAGAAAATCAGAGACCGTGAAATCACCATTTGGAGTGAGATACAGCCAAACAATCCAAGCAAATGATCCAAGTCTTTGGCACTGAAAAAGTGATTGCTCTGCCAATCTGAATTTAAGGAAAAGTTTATTTCAATCCCAGATTGGAATCTCAAGGTGATCACAACATGTTGAGTCAGTCAAGGACATGAAATACTTGAGACAGGGTTGTCTACTCTCTTTGAGCTTTAGAATATTTTATTTGGTTTCAAATCTATAATGTTTCAAAGAGAAAAGAAAAGAAAGAATGAAGGCAAGAAAAACTGATTAATTTAAGTCAGTTCTGCAAGAAAAAAAAGAAACAAAAATTTCTGAATTCTACAAGAAACTAGATGAAATGATGAAACATAAGATTTGATTATACCCATTGTCCAGATACAGAGCTGTGAATGTTATGAATTCACTGGCAACTCATGTGATTGTATACTCCCTGGGGCTCATGCAGAGAAGCAGTAGTAGGGATATTCACCCATTCACAGAGGCAACCAATAGAAAGAACTATCAGGAGTACAAAAAAAAAAAAAAAAATTATGATCATATGCACTGGACAAATATTTTAACTCAAAATTAGTCCCTTATTTCTTGTCAGGAAAAAAAAAATAAAGGTAGTTTTAAATAGTTTGCAGTAGAATGTCTTCCTACTCCACTTCAGTGGGTGGCAGTACAAATTTACACCAAGAGAAGAGTTATGATTTTGAGAAGGATAAGAGTAGTAATATGCTGCTATTACATTTCAATTTTCCAACTATTTCCACAAATGTCAGTGAAGTCAATGATCACCCAGTGCACACTAACTTCTTGTCCTTCTCAATATTTGTTATCCTGTTGTAAGTTTGTGTTTTTCAGACTCTTCCAACTAAGATTTTCTATATTTAGTGGGATCATAACAGGAAGTACTAACAAGTACAGAAGCAAAAATCAGTCCCTTAAGGATTCCCAGCAGAAATGTCCCTGCTCATTATTACCTCCTCTGTAACAATTATATTTTGAGATATGTCAATGAAACCATTTTCATTCCCTATGACGTGTGACTTATTAATTCCTTAATGTAATCTTATTAATCAAAATGTTATGTAGAATTAAAATGCCTCGGAGAAAAAGGTGAGTCAAAGCAACTGAACTACATTTATCAATGTTCAATTCTGTCAAAATAACTCTACTAGAAAAATGGTGGCTTTGCTTTGTGACACCTGCCTTCCATGAAACTATTTTGGCTATGTGACTTATATTTTCATCCTCTAAGTCTTTATGGGTAGAGTGCCAATATAACCATTTGGATATTTTACACAGGAGTAACTACAAACTATTATACTCTGGTTTATCCTTTTAAATCTTTTTACAGGTTTAGGCATATGTTACTAAGTTTTAGTCCCTTAGCTTTGCTCTGGTTTCTTAAGATTTTTTGAAACTGAGTTGTGCAAAGAGCTCCCATGTTAATTCCCTTATGATTCTGGGCTAAATTATCAGGAATATTTAAGTTAATGAGATTTAATCTTAGTAGATACTGTATTACTTCTTCCTTTTTCACATCAGAACATTATATAAGTATGTTCTCCTTGTTTTGTCTAAAAACTGAAATCATAAAACTTTGTATATGCTTTTTTTCCAGTGACTTATGACTTTAAGTCTGTCAGTGAAAAAAATTAATGTTTTATCTACCATTTTATTAGTAACAGCAACAGAAGAGGAAAAAAGGGGTAAAAGGCCAAATCTGGTTTGAATTTAACCCCTGAATAACATAACTTCTAATACTTGAGGATAATTTAGAATCTATAACAATAAGTTGGAGGCTGAAAATGTAATTAATTAATGACAGCATGATTTTATGAAAGGTTATGTTTTGTCTTTTTTGGTTTCCTAGAACAGATGTCAACACTGAGGAAGTTCTATAGTAACAAACTAGAACTAGGTAAACCTCTTTTGATCTAAGATGTCCCTTACACACTGCTTTTAAGTCTCCCTCATTAAGACTCTAGTTACCCTGCTGAGTATAATTAGCAAATAAAAAGAGAAAGGCATCTATAGAGAATGAATCATGAAACCTGAATGTTCTTCTGGTTGTGTCCACCTTATTCTGTACAGTACTACATGATTCTAACATGGGTAACCTAGGTACCAAAAGTCATGTGGGACAGAGGAATATGGAGCACAAATAGGACATTCTTTGTCAGATGGGTATTGTACAGCTTACTAAATACACATTATTGTACAGTTTTAAATATCACATAGAATCATCAATAAAGAGAAAACTTTTTTATTTATTGTTGTCTTTTTTTTTTTTTAATTTAGCCACTTAAAATAAGTATATCTCAAAATAAATATATCTCTATATACAGGAAGTAACAATATGACATAATAGTAACTTGAATAAGGTATGCATAGAGCTTGATGGGATGTTTTAAAATATTTTTAATATTATGAAATGCAATATATTTTCATAAAATGTCAACTTGTATAACCATATCAACAAAAACAAAGAGAAAAATAAAAAGAAATGTGTTGTCTAATTCATCTCAAACAATAAGTTTCACGTTTTGCACCGTGAAGATTCTCATTCATCCAGGCACCTTTTCTAGCGTATTTGGTAGTATAATTTTCAGTTCTTGAAGGACCTTAGGGCCTTCAATATGTTTTATGCCATCTGCTGCATATGATATGAAGGTCCCATCTAAATCCTTCTTGATATTTATTTATTGTTTGAAACTATAATTTATGAATGTATTAGATTTATTCTCTAAAACTAGGATTATTGTATAAAGTGTGTGGAATACTAAATAAAAATTAAATGGTCAGTATGACAAAACTTTTGATTTGTGATACTAAGAGCAGAAGGTAAAAATGAAAAGTAGATGTGGACAATGTATCATACATACTTAAGTTTTGTGACATAAAAAGAACATCAGATTCAGGTTAGTTTTATAATTGCGATAACATTTATTATTTTTCATTACCAAAAGACTACCAAATGATTTTGACATGTCTTGGAAGGGATAATTTTTTTTTCCCCTTTTGTATGTCTCTAAATAAATAGTTAATAATGTTTCTTTGTGACTCAATAAACTTTAAAACATTTGGGAAAGAAGTGGGATTCATGTAAACAGCTTCAGATCTTGGTTGATTAACAGAGGAAACTAAGTAGTAGCAGTAACTTTGGAAAGATTATTTTTGTTTCCTCTTTGCTTTGCGTTGAAGGAAAATTTATCAAGCCATAGAAATAAAATTGGGAGCTTAGACTTCAGATACTAAAGAGCATTTAGATAGTGAATGATAAATCCGAGGCCCTCAGATTTAGCTTCTAGAACCTATGGCTTAATCTGGTTCTGTAGTAAGAATTTTTTTAAAAGTTATGTTATTAGTATAATAGCTTTAACTGACTGACAATTAATAAAATTCTATATTTGTTACCTGTTCTTCATTTAAATTCCCATTTTGTTCAAATAAGTTTATGATATTTGTGTGTATCAAGTTACATAGGTCACAGCAAATCAAGATTTAATGTCAGTTGAAGTATAGTACACAGCTCTCTGTAGAGCAAGTTAGCTTTTTTGTCAATACAACTAGCACTCCACCTTCTGCTTTTCAATGCCATGTCCCTAACTAGTTTGTAAACTTAATTAAATGTGACTTATGCAAAGCTGTATATTATAGAGGTAAAACTTGATACACATTTTTAAGACGGTTAGCCATGACAACATTATCTCACTGTATCTACACAACGATTAAATGAAGAGTAGATATAGAAGTCTTGTGTACATCAACTAGTACACAAGAAGTTGGTTATCTAATGGTGATTAGATATAGGCAGATAATGAATCCATCATTTTTAATTCAATGGAGATACACACCACAATTACAAATTGGCAAGCAAAAAAAATGCTAATTGCCTCCACTTAAACAATATGGAAAACAAGGCTGCCTAGCACATTTTAGGATGGTGTAATGAGATCAAATCTGTCACGTTATTATCCCAGCCCTGTTCTCTGCGTAGTGATAAGTAGCCTGCATTGTCCAGCAGTATTACACTGAACTCTAGACCTGTCTTTATGCTTGCTGGACACTTTCTGCATAAGAAACTATAATAGTGGGATACAGATATCTAGCAGTACAGTCAAATTTTTCATATACCCCAAAACATGGACCAGAAAGAGACAGAAAGCCCAATAGCAGATCCTTAATAATGGCTAACAAATTGAGGGAAGCCTAAATGAAAACATGTAAGGACTTTGAGACTTGTGAGTGTACATAAGGAAGTAGATCATCTGATAGGAAAGAAAAAAAAAAAGCTTAAAATATGTTTTATTCCTCAAATATAAATAATTTTGTAGTGACATATAGTTTGGTTCATTTTATAAGCCAAGACAGTGTCATTCATTCACAGTTTCCATCATCAGAAAAAAGCATTTTTAAGAGTTATTTTGAACTAGGTGTGTGTAAATTGTAAAGAAATTTTACGGGTTATCTTACATAGATAGTTACCTTTTTAATATTAGAATAGATCAATATTCCATTATCAGAATTACATTTAAAAATAAGAAACTTCATAGCATTTTATGAAGCTGTTAAGTTCAATTGTTAGCTGTTTTATTAAAAATAATCACCTTACCTGAGTTTAATTACAATGCAGCACATTCAAAATTTGTCTTTTTTAGTGTCATCAGATTGAAGAACAAAAGTGACCACAGGATTTGTGAGATGAGTTCTGCTTTCCTTACTTGGGAAAAATTTGCATTGATTTTCAAAAGAGAACTGCAAAAGATGGAATGTTGGTTTAGGCTAAGCAGCAATATGTTACATGGTCAGATATTCTAGGACAGGTGCATATGTTGTTTCAGTCATTACCAGGAATAACAAATATGCAGATAGGTCTGGAGTGATGAAAAACTCTTAGGCAAATAGTGTTTTCTGTCATGGCACTGATGAACAAAGATATTTGATCTGCATCTTTCCTTCTTTGGTATTCCCACCTATATCCTATTTTAATTTGTACACTAATCCCAGTTAAAATTTCCAATATTATTCCTATAAGAACACACAGCAATTAAAAAGAAAAAAAGTTAGAAAGAAATACATTTTTGAAGAGCCTTAGAATTAATTAAAAATATTTCCCTAGTGACTTTTTCAGATAATGTTATTAATCCTTTCATACATAATACATTTCATGCAAATAGTTCCATGCAGGTAGAGATACCTGTGAAAACCAATCCCAAGATATCTTCTCAAGGTGCATCTCCAGTACCTTACTTAATTAAGAATATTATCCTAAGTGAATCTAATGCTATTAGTGCATCTAAAATTTCTTCCTTGGAGAACATTAATTAAGTAATTCTAATGTTAAGGTGCTAAATCATCAATAAGACAGACACAGGACAGAAAGTGGTTTTGTGGTGTTTCCTTTATCGTAGCAGTGCAGAACTCATCAGTATAGGCACATGCCTGTGAGTTTCTGCAGGACTTTGCTTTCTGCTTTTCAATGACGTCTGTTTTAACAGTGAGAGCTGAAACAGAGATACAGTACTTGGGATGCAGAACTCAGGGTAATCTCTACTAATGTTTGTACCAGAAAAATTTGAGGTGGATGTGTATTATGAGTAACTTTTCCAAAATAATTTCTGAAATCAAAGTTGTATTCCCTATTACTATTATTTACTTTGAAGTTGGAGAAAACTCATCACCACTATCAAGGTGGAAATTATTTATATTAAATATTTTAAAAGATTACACTTATTAAACTAACAAATTGAGTTACCAATGAGCATCCTTCTAAACAGATAGGACATGTATAACTTATATGGTTTCAAAAGGCCTGAGAAGAATGCAGTTACACAGAAACTTCGTATTGTGTTATATATCAATTTTGAAAAGAAAGATTGAAATGCCTACTCTTAAGGCTTTAAGTTTTCACCTTTTTCTGGTCCCTTCTCTGCCAAAATTAGGTGATGAATATTACTTACATTTGCACATACAGTCTACTGGCTCAAAATATGCCATACACAGTATTAACCAAGAATACTGTGATCAGTTCTGTTTCAGTATGTGCTGGTAAACTTCAAAACTAAAGTCAAGAGACATGCAAACTACAAATGCAATCAAACAAAAAATAACAGCAAGAAGGAAACAACATGTCTTACTTTACAATTCTTGATTACTGCAAGAACTTCAAGTTTCTTATTTCAAGTCAGAAAATGCAAGTAGGATACATGGTGTGTGATTGTTCTCAGAAGTTTTCAAATATATCTTTGGTAGGAGTCTTACGGAAGCTCCACCTGACCTTCTGCTACATCAGCAGTATATTTGAGCATCAGAAAGGGATCTTTTTAATTTCTCCTTAGGCTGTGAAACAAATATAACCTTACTAATATTTAGAAACTGGATTTTACAATTTTTGTTCATATTATATTTAAATAAAGTTCAGCATATTTGTTAGAACTATATGTGTGTGTATCAAAATGGTGTCATATGGCCATAAATATATGACTTTTTTTGTTTTCAAAAGTCATTCAGGTTTTTAAGTAACCCAATTTTTGGATGCTTAGTCTCATATAGAAACATGATTGTCATAAAATGCCTTGCACCATAAGTTCTTCATTACTCATCTGACTTGTCTCATAAACTAAGATGCAAGACTGTTTTAGGCTTGCACATGCAAAACTTAGTTGAAACAACTGTCATTAGTACCCTGTATTAATTAATGAACTACATTTCACAGTATTATCTACAACACTCCAATGAGAAATAGCTAAAAAAAGATATCACAACATACAGAACACAAGGAATAAATTACGTTTTGTCCAGTAATTGCTGCTTTGTTATTGAAAGTAAAATAAAAAATTAACATGCTAATAGTAATGCAGATGAGATCAAAAGTGATAATGTAGTTAATATTTAAATTTAAGAGATTCATCCCACTTAGGATTAGAAGAGTCAAAGCAGTCCCTGGCTGTGATGAGAAAAAATGCTACACACTTGGGAAAAAATTGTTCCACTCTTTCAAAGATTCTGAGAGTTTGAAAAAAAGAGACAGAAGTAGAACAGAGAAGCTGTTATGGAACAAAAAGGAGGAATTAAATTAAATAATAAAATTATTTTGCCTGTGCCAGTTCAAACAACAGGTGGATAATCTGAAAACTCAGTAGGAAAATCTAAATTATTTTTAGATGGCAAATAAAAACAATGATGAAAAACAGAAAAAAGAAAAATCTAGATGTATAGAAAACATAAAACAGATCTCCTTGACAATAATGTGTATTTATTTATCAAATACGTCTTTTTGTGTAGCTACAGCACTCAATACATAAATTCCCTCTTCCTATTTGCAGGCTCTCTGGACTGTTTAATAGAATTCGTGTGATGAAATTCCCTGTTACACAGGCAGTACATTTAGAGTCTATAATTGCACAATCTGTGGAGTGAAATTCTAGCTTATTTGAAGAGAATGGAAGGACTCCTTTCTGGTGAGCTTAATTGGTGCAGGCTTCAACTTTCTGACTGTAGACCTTCCATTTAATTCCTTCTCTTTCTGTTGGTATTTTTCAAAAAAGTATCAATACAATATTTTACTTATCAAAGGAACATGAAATGGTTGGTATGAACAGTACATTTTTCTAGAAATAATTGCCAAAGACATGGTGTCACAGAGATCTTGCTGCAGAAAAAAAGTTTTTCTTTCTTTCCTTTTGCCTTCAAAAAAGCAAAAAATAAATAAAAAAAAAAAGTACAGCCTGTAGAAGAGATTCTTGTTCTTGCTTTGCAGACACATTTATGGAGAAGAAACAGAGAAAAGTTTCCCAATCCTCCTCAAGATGATTTCCCTCCAATCCTCTTGTACGAAATATATCTGAAGGCTGTGAAACATTCTCAGTAGACCCTAAAATATTTTATCAGTGAGTCACAGGGCTTATTGTCCTACTTCAGACATATAAACGCAGAATTTCTGTTAAGAGAGTTATAAAAGGTTTCCAGTATTCCCTGTTGTTTGGATAATTTTGCAGGACTGGAACTTTAAAATGCAAGTCTCATATGCAGTCAGGCTTGAATGGAATACTATGATAAGACTATTTTGTGTAAAAACAGTTATCAGAATTAAGCTTCAAAATAGAATGAAAGTTCTGCATCAGATCCCACTATTGCTGTTCATTTGGACTCATGAGTTGTGTTAGCTAATGTAGTATCTAGCAGCATTTTACAGGCCTGATATCTCATCAATAGGGTTAATTAAATACATAGGCTTTTTGTAAAGTCTGAAGTCAAGTGTTTGCATTGTGGCAAAACTAATAACACTTCAATTCCATTATACTGGTACAGCCTTCAGAGATAAGTGTTTAGAATGTTGTTATAAATATGTGTTGTTATAATAATGGTAATTACCAGAACAATTAATATGAATGAAATCTAGTTATGGAGCCATTAGAAGAACATATTACAAATGTTTGTTTAATTAGTGTAATTATGTATGGAGTGGGAGAAGTATTTAGTATGTGGTTTCGTTTTCCTTGTGCAATCCCAAATAACAAGGTAAAAAAAAACTATTTCAGAATTTTACACACAACCATTCTAAAAGGTTCCATTCTTTGTTTTAGTTATCTGTTTATGTAGAAAACACAACAAATTAATATCTGGCACTTTTTAGATTTTATTAGTTCTATATACTAATAATTAATTCTCTATATAGTGTAAAGTAGTCTATATATGTTCTATATCATACATATATTCTATATACATCCCATATTCTACATGTATTTTATAAAAAAGTTTCCTTTATGTCTGGAAAACACTTCCATACCTCACAGGTACTACCTACACATAAGGGCAATACACAGCTACATAAATATTTCTAAACATTTCTTCACTAATATTTATAATTTGCAAAGCTGCAGGAATTTATTGTTGATAATTAATCTTCTCTATGTTACTTAACTACTAAGTGATCATTATATTAGTAAAATTTCCAAGCTATCAAAGGTACAGTGGTAGGGAAGTTCTTACCCTAAAGGCCTCAGGTATCTGCCTTCAATACACTTGACCCCATATGTCTGCTTGAACTTATTTTTTCCGAATTTTACCACTCAAGATTGTCTTTTTTTCTATTAATTAGACACCCATAAGTGATTTCTTAAATCTTTTGCTAATCTTATTTTATTTAAACAAACGAAGCACAATTCTCCTTCAATTCAATCAGTTTTTTTTTTTTAATTGATCTAATCAGATACAAGTTCCTAGCTAGTTAGCTAATTTCTTCAATAAATGAAGCCAGCTGTTTCACAGTCATGTTATTGGTCATTTTCAGGCCTAAGCATCTGTTATTCCAAGCATTTTAATGGTCATTTCATTAATTCCAGGCATTTTCACTTCTGTTATAACACTAACACTTCAACTTATTCTTCTTTGAAGAGAAGCACCCTTCCACAGCTAAGAAATCTAAAAGTATTGCTTCCAGAACACATCACGGGCATAATGCCTAAAAATCTTTGCTTAGTAGGGAGCTACTGCATTTCCGTGTTAAACCAGTGTTTCACCCATCTTTCCTTCCAACTGTCTGTGGCTTTACTTATTAAACTATGAATTTTTGGGGGATAGACACTTTCCCAGTAATAAGTTTGAAATACAACTAGTATTCTTTGATTACTATTAAGGTCCTAAATAGTCTACAAGGATAGTCTTCTACTAACTGAAACACCCCTGAATTTAGGAGACAAGAATACAGGCACCTTCTGTTCATGGCGCTTGATTATTCTGATCATTGGGCCATAAAAGAAGAGAGAAAAGCTAAGTTTATACTTAATGCCTTTCAGCAGCTCAAGATGAAGACTACCTCAATGTAAAGCTATTTCAGTCTGTGTTCTCTTCTCCAAAGAATGAAAAAAAAAAAATACAGAAGGTACTGAAATAGTAGATTAAAATATGAATGCTCAACCTCACCTACAAAGTCAAAGAGATAAAGCAGGAATGGATTGCTGAGTGAATCTGGTATCTTGCATAGAGTTATTTTTCAGGATGGTGATATTCACAGCATTGCTCCTTTGCTTTTAATCAAGGATTAAAGTTAGCATTATTTAGTAGAATAATGTAAAACCAAAATGTTCTCTTAGCAGCCAAAAGTAAAGATTAAGCTTAGACTCTATATATTACTTCAGATCACATACAATTTTGATTAGCCAAGTGTTCCTTGTAAACTGCATGGTACTACAAAGGTACCAGAATTAAGCACATTCACTAACTACCATCTAAATTAGAACTTGAGAGCAATGTTCAGCAAACAGGGAGGAGTACTACATAACTTTACTTACCCAACCTCAGATTTTTCCGATTTTCAAAACAGAACACCAGATTCTTTCCGTCTGGTAGCCAAATCTATAGTTACCTGGCTTATTTCATGCCATCCAAACCTTTCAAATGACAGAAGATATAATGGAATAAAAAAAAAGACTAAATTATTTTCTCATTAAGGAATATGTAACAAAGAAGTAACTTTGCTGCATTTGTTGTAATGCTACTATTAGTAGAAGAATTTTACTGCAAATCCCTTAATTCTATCAAAGAAACACAGCAGACAGTTCCCAGAATTAAAAAAAAAAAAAAAAAAAAAAAAATTATATGTGTTCTACTTTGAAAAAAAGCAAAATGCTCTATTTAACAGTTGTGGCTAGTGCTTAATGCTGCAGACAGTGTATGTGCTAGATGAGCTGTGGATTAGTAATGTCTTTTTTCATCCTATTTATTCTGCCATTCCACAGAAATAATCCAGCAAGGTGCTGAGTACTCTTTGGCATGTGCTGAGTGCTCCAAGCATTAGCACAGTACAAACACATCCTTTCTTCCACAGCACTTTGCAGATTTGAGCCTTT
This sequence comes from Columba livia, assembly GCF_036013475.1. NCBI lineage: Eukaryota > Metazoa > Chordata > Aves > Columbiformes > Columbidae > Columba > Columba livia. Next base: position 189,329,499 of record NC_088602.1, on the reverse strand, counting down.
GCACTTGTAGACATCCCAAGGTACATCAATGACATTTTACCCTTCATTATAGCCTTTAAGAGAGTCACTGTCAGACGTTGTCATCCTGAGAGACATCAGAATGACCAATGAACTCATAACTTTGGGAACAAAATATAAACGCAATCTCTTTATAATAACTTTGCCACACAACTGAGAAAACAGAGCCATTTGCTCTGCATTCTTTGTCTTAAAGAGGAAAAGAAGGAAAAAGGGTGAAAATATTAATTGTGTTTAGTTTTCAAAATTTCAGTTTTCCTTTCCTTCATTCTCCTTTTGTTAGCTTCCTACTTTCATCAATAAGAATATAAATTCTAGCCCTGAAAAACTGGAAAGTCTTAAAATACATATTTTTAAAAAAATCATTCTATCTCTGAGCATATGCTAGAAGCATGTTCCTGTGTATGAAAGTTGGCACTGTGATACTAGTTCTCAAAAGTTAAACTGAAAGGCTTCTTCAGCTGAAAACAAAAGTGGAAAATGATAATAAAAATATATGTGTAGCATTCTCCTTGTAAAGTGCAATTTCAAATGAGACATGCCAAGGCTCAAACTCTAATGTAATGAATTGTCAGAACGCTTGTGCGTAGAAGAAATTGTGAACACTTTGGCAAAATCCCATTGTTCAGTCACTGTTGTGAATGCCTAGTGCTGATGCTTTATTAAGTGTCTGATTGCAATGTGCCATCCTCCAGGTATAAGTAAGACTCTACTTCCAGTTCCATAGTTTTAGTTGACCCTGTTAAAGAGCTGTTCATGATTAATTCTCACTATTAACGTTTTTTGCTGTTAAAGACAACAAGCATGATCCCATGAAATTAATATGTCAGCAGTATGCAACCTCCAGTCTTACACTACATAAGGTAACACACCACTAAAATACAGATGAGGATTATACCAGAGACTGATTTTATAAATTGATTAACATATAAATATGCAATAATTCTTAAAATAAATGTCATAACCCCAATAATACTGAATATTTATACATCAAATTTCACATATATCTTCAATAAAGGGAATAGACAGCTGAATATTTTTCTAGGTAATAGTGGCAGACTAGTGGAGTTATAAAATACGTAAAATGTATTCGTGTCCAACGTTGCTGTTTAGAAAACATATCTATTTATGTTTCACATGTTAGCCTCTACATTGTGTCCTTCAGTGAATCCGAATGTGCTCTGAAGCAAAAGACATTTGTCTTGTAAATTTAAAATTCCTGGTGTATAGGGCACTTATGTTGACAGAAGTTATTTTCTTACTTTTTAAGCCACTTGCCAGCCATTCCAAATTGGCAGTCGGCATTGCCAGTACTTGATGGTATGTAATAGCAACACAATGTCAGATAACCAACCTGTAAAAACCTTGTGGTTAACCTCTCCTGTTAAAACCAATACTCTAAAGTGTATATGGCCACAGGAATTGCATAGCCTTTGCTGACACTAAAACAGTCCATGGTTATTGCTGAAAGCAGTTGACCTAAAAAAGTTTCATTAGAAATATCAGAACTACTAAGATCCTAAAGAAAAAAAAATATTTTAAAATATTGTTTTATGGCAGATACTCTATCCAAAAGATCTTAGCAGCCTGTGAGAGTGTACCCTATTTCTTTTTATTTTTTCTTGCATTAGTTTCAGTATTGTTAAAAATAAATAATTCCATGGCTCAGTGTATGAAAACTTTCTGCATTGCATCCTGTTAAACAAAAAACTAACAACTAATACAAAATTTCACCTCCTTTTAAAACAGGGAAAAACATCAAAACATTGATATTCTTTTCAATGAAGTAATTTCATCACTGCCTAAGAGAAAAATATTTTTTGTATTAGTTACTAGTGCTTGATTTTTCTGAGCATTAGCAAAATAATAGAATACACTAACATAAAACCAAAAAACTGCTGCATTTTTCCTTCAAATAAAAGACTTTACGATTTAAAAAGACTACAAAATTAAAAAAAAGAAATTCAAGGTTGAGTAATAACTGCTGTGTAACTCTCAAAATGCATTGTGCACAAAATCCAATAAAACATACTCTCAGAAATTCAAGTATTCACGTTTTTTAATTAATTTCATTGTGTCATATGCAAACTACGTTGAGTTTCACAATTTTTTCAATTACTCGTTTTGCTGAAAAATGTTCACAGAGTGAAATTAAAACAGTTGCAATTGCTTATGAAAACTGAATTTTGAAGATCAAAGAAGAAAATATATACAGAACAATAATTCATATGTTATCAAATGATGGAAAAGGATAATATTTTATATTGATTTCACAGATATTTCACAGGTGGAGAGGATGTTGGTAATTCTTTTAATAATTAATCAAAAATTATAAGTTTTCCTTTCATTAAAGAAAATAATGTCAGCTATTAATACTGGAGTTTAATGGCTACCTAGTTCAGAATATTCACCCAAACGGAGAGGAAAGCTCTTCACAGCAAGATAGGCAGCAGTTACCTATACTGACCTAGAGAACAAGGACATTTTTATAAGCTTCTGAGTTTTCATTCTTTCTTCCATTTGTTACTTTTAACGTTTCTTCCAGAAGTCAATAAATCATATTGTCCTAGAAAATATATGGCTTGTCTTTATGCCTCACGTGTTGTCTGCCTGAATATAACATAAGCACATTTAAACTTGCTTCTCACAAAGCTTGTAGAAACACTTCAAGAAGTTCACTTTTTTTCATTTTGGGGAAAAAGTATGAAAGTCGGCATGAAAACACCATTTTAAGACTTTCAAATCTGTTTCTTTCTGTGTGGTTTGAGTTTTGATAACTTTATATCTGAGATCCCAGAAAATTATGGCAAGGGGTTTCAGAACATTTTCAGGAAAAAAAGTAAGTTTTGAACAGAACTGACTTCCTCAATTGCAAAACTGACACAAAAATATTCTCTTTTATTGTTTGGTTGGAAGTTTTTTAAAAATATGTTTCTGAATAGCACAGTAAGAAGTGTGTTCATGGAAAAATACATAGAGCAATACTCACCTAAGTGTCTCAGTTATTCATCTCAGAGTAGAAGCAATTCCATATTGTTTTGAACTTTGAGTTACTAATATGAACACTAATGTTAACTGTGTTAGTTTTCTGAAGAATTTCTTGCTCAGATAATACATATTATAAATGCAGGCATTTTCATGAATTCTAAGAAGCAAATTTCCCTTACGTTTTTTCTTTTCAAAGTGTTATAACTGGATGTACCTATGCAAATTATTGTTCAATTTCTAAATTCTGATGGGCATGGAAATCCTTGTAGGGGTGTAATTCACCATGTTTTTGACATTACTGAATTACTCACCATTAGTTTAAATGTCATTTGATCTAGTAATTACATATTTCTAATTTCTGGCACTGTCTGTACTGCAGGATGGAATTTTGGTCTATTCTCTTCAGTTTTAATGATCAGCTGAAGCTTTGTATCATACACCTAAGTAAAGCATAAAGAAATTGATCATACTCATCATGTTTCAGTTAAGTAGTAAAACTCTATACTAAATTGCATGCATGTGTGGGACAATTAAATTCAGATTCGGAGTTAAATGTCTTAACCAGCTTCCTCAGGAAATTTAGTAATTAATTCTTCAAGGGCTAGGCCTGACAAGAGAAGTAGAGGGTCTTCAGGGACCTAGAGCTAATCCTGCAACTTTGAAAATGTCCACTGACGTAATGCCTTACTATGGAGGTGCATAAACTCTACCACATCAGTGATATTTTAAGTATCCAAAGTGCTAAAAGGTTCTCCTTCTGTGCTTACACAGCACTGATTTCATGCTGACAAGACTAGGGAACCTCTGTTCGTCTCATACAAAAAATCTGTTCTCTGTGTAGCAAGATGTCCTATTAGGACTTAGGTTCAAGTAGGCACTTTCTAAAATTGCCTGATACACAATTTTAAAAAAGACACATAAAGTAGACATCACTGTTCACCTGTTTTCTTGAAGTGAGTAGTTACTCATTGATATCAAAGACATACAAGACTTTCAAATATTAGTCTTTCATATTTCTGTTATAAACTAAAGCACGGTGAAAAGATAAACAAACAATAACCAAACCAACTAACCAACCAACGAACCACAAACAACTACAAATGACCACAAACAAACAAAAAACAACAGCCAAAGTCCAAACAAAACCAGTCCTCTTGTTTCAAATACTCTTGAAATATCTGACCATTCAAAATGCATTCAAAATTTCTCTTAACAAGGGACATTTTAATGTGGCTGAGATTGGTTTCATGAAGAATCCTTGTGCTAACACACAGTGTTACCATGAAGTGTCCTGTCTGACTGTGCTGAAGTATATATTAAATAGAGACAGCAGCATTTCTCTTCAGCATGTCAACTTTCTTTGGGGATTCATTGCTCGTTTCTTTATTTTTTATCCATGACAAACTTATTTGAACTTTTGTCATTTCTGTTTACCGGCCCATTTTGTACAAGACGAAGGGTCCTTACAGGATGCTTAGGTTCCTATTTTCTTTCTCTTTTGAATGACATAACCTCCAGTCAGTTCTCATTAAAAGAAAAGGTCATTGATGTCTCATCTATGGATGGTGATATCTCTTCTGTTGTTATATTTCATCTTATCTTCAGCTGGTATAATTTTTCTGGTTTAGCTGCTTTGGTTACTTTATTTTAGTCTAATCTATCCACCTATAAATTCATTGAGGGAGACTGTTTCTAAGATGGAAGTCAATAGTAACTAAAAATCACGTTTTAGAGTTTGCATATATCTTAATTGGAAATTAAGTGTGCTGCAAAAAGTAAAATCCCTCATGAAACTACATTTGAAAATGCTGAAAGTTCAGTGGATTAGAGATATCATTTGCAAGATCCATTTGGAAGACCTGAATTTTATGCTTTTTTTGATTGTCTGACTACCAGGATTTGGGAGATTTCCATATGTTAATCAAAAAACTTTGTTGGTGGCCTCAGAATGGAGTTATTCATTATTCTGTGCCAGAAGAATAGAAATTACCACAGGAAACCCTAATGTGTATGTTACTCAGTGAATAAAGTTTTTCCAGTACACACAGATGTAGAAGGAGTTTCAGGAAGAAAAATCAATGTGTGTGTTTGCCTGCATGTATCATCTTTAAATGAAAACCAACAAATGAAAACCCCAAAGAACAAATCTCAGGCCAGTTAAGATTGCAATTTTGAAAAAAAAAAAAAAAAGTCTGAAGAAACATGTACAATGAGAGCAGAGAAGTAATCTTGAATACATGATGATGATCTCTCTAAGCAATACATTTCTTAAGAACTGTCATAATATATTTGTTTTTTTAGATATGCTCCTTAAAACTGGTAACTTTGTGTAATCATTATTAAAGCTTTACTCACAAACAGAAGTATAAAAAATTGAAGTTCATGAAGAATGAAGAATGATTGGTCATAGTTATATGGAAATTGATGCAGTTGAAGTAGAAATGTTGAATATATTAGAAGGTTTTCTCCTGCTTCCTTCATAGTTGTACACCCTGGACAACTTTAATGTATTTGTGCTTCAGCTCCTTAGCAATGAAATGTGGACTGTTGTATTTCTTTTAAATAATATAGAGTAGGAGTGTACTTCTACCACTTGTGAGCATAAATCACAAGCTATCATATACTTTTTAGATTTAAAGTACGGTTGTGGAGGAACAAAGATATTTGAATCTAAGAAAGTGATCTGTTGGTCACTTCTTAACTGCCGACATCTTCTTTCAATGTAGATAATTGCTTGGTGTACCTTTCCTGAGAACAGTTAAAAGGCAAGCATCCCTTCATCTTTTCTCATTGCAGCCTTCTCTTATATTTTATCAATAATTTAGGGGCTGCTCCACTCCTTATTAGAGTTTAGCCACGGCCCCAAGCCTGACAGTATTCTAGAAGAGACTGGACAACACCCTCGACACATGGTGTGAACTGTGGAGTTGTCATATGAAGGGACAGGAGTTGGACTCAAAGATCCTTGTGGGTCCCTTCCAACTCAGGGCATTTTATGATTCTTTCTCCTGGACAATGAAATAAGAAATTAGAAGCAAACTAAAGGATATCTTAACTTGGTTTCTCTCTCCCTTTTTATTGACACAAAAAGTGCATAAATTTGGCTGAAATAAATCAGTTACTTATTATAATAATTGGTGTTATAATTATAATATTGAGCTTATTACACTGGAAACTGTATGAGTTCTTACAATATTCAGACTAAATTTTTGCAGTAAACTGCTGAAAGAAAGATATTTACTTCTCATTATTAATTCTTTTAACTTTTCTTAAACACAAAACAGCACCTGCAAATGACAACAAGAAATTTTTCAGAGTATGGCCACCAAACAAACTCAATTTTTATTTGAGATCGTGTCCTGAAGTTTATTAAATTAAATTGCAAAATAGTTTTAAATACACAAGAGCTTCACGTTACTGTTTGAATCTTCTTTCCTGCCTTGAAGACTTATTAGCTTTTGATTTTTTTTACCATTACAGTAATCTAGGTAGTGTTTGTTTTCCATATTCTCAGACCTGTTTTAGGCTCTGCCAGTAAATACATAAAAACTTTAAAGGCCTTAAAGCTTAATCTTAATTTGTTCTAGAATTCCCATCTTTCTGGAAAGTTCAGTGATTTTTCTACATTAAATAATAGACAGAATTTATTCTTGACAGCCTTGACTGCTGAAAATACAGTTGTGATTCTGTAATACCACAGAAATTTTTCAGACAGCTCTTACACCAATAAGTAGCTTTGTTTTCTTGCTATCTCTTTCTACCTACTTGATCTTGCCATGTTGCTAGTTTGAAGCATATATATCGGGTAAGATCTATTAATAAAAAAGGTAACTGGGATACCTCTACCTATATTTTGTGACAGGTCAGGATTCAGCATTTTCTGTGTGGCATGACTGACCAGCTATGCTTCACTGGGATGCAGGCTGCTGAGGATGTTTTGCTGATTGTATCTGAGTTAGCAATATAATCATAGCTTATATATAAGCTGCAGCACACAATTGTTTGTGGCAAAGTACAAACATCCTCACTGTTGGCTGGAAATAAACAGGGAATAAACATACTAAATCCTAAATAGTAGCCATTGTAAAGACAATAGAGTAGAAGATATCAATACTGAAATTTCAACAATTAATATAGGAGTGGAATAATTTTCTGCTAAGAAAAAACATCTTAAAAGAGTGACTATGTCTTTTTCTGTCATTAAAAAATCATTTCTAATAGTTTCCAATCTCTTATTTTCTGAACACAGCTAAAGTATTATTCTGTCCTAAATATATCTACACGTAATTTGAGAATGCTAATGTGCTATATAGATGAAAAAGGTAAATAAAGGGAGAAAGGTTTGGTTTGGTTTGGTTTGTTTGTTTTGTTTTTTTTTTTTTGTTTGTTTTTTTTTCTAGTTCATTTGAAACTCTACAGTGGAAAATAAGTATTAGCTAAATGGAGACAGAAAAAGTAAAGGAAAAATCTATCTCAAAATCTCTTGCTAAAAAAACCCTATGTATGATTCATTGGCAATTGAATACATAGTATCAGATAAATCAACCGATATACTAAAGTCATATGAACCTTACTAGAAACCAGTGTTTTAAAAGCCACAATCAATTTTCATGATGTAATAAACTCTCACTGTTTATCAAAGGACAACATCAGAATTATCAGTACATGTCTTTGTAGTGGATTGACCCTGGCTGGACATCAGGTTCCCACCAAAGCCACTCTGTCCCTTCCTCAGCTGGACACTTGAAAAAAAAATATGATGAAAGTTTAGTGGGTTGAGATAAGGTCAGGGAGCTCACTCAGCAATTAGTGTCACAGGTAAAACAGACTCCACTTGGGGAAAAAATAAAATAACTTATTGCCAATCAGATCAGAGTAAGTTAATAAGAAACTAAAGACAAATCTAAAACCACCTTCCCCCACCCTTCCCTTCTTCCAAAGCTTAACTTTACTCCCGAATTCTCTGCCTCCTCCCTGCACAGCCACTCAGGGGGATGGTGAATAGGGGTTGCCATCAGTTTGTCAAACACTGTCTCTGCTGCTGTTTCCTCTTCATGGGGGAGGACACTCTTCCCCTGTCCAGCATGCTGTCCCTCCCATGGGACATAGTCCTCCATGAGCTTCTCTAACTTGAGTCCTTCTCATGGGCTACAGTTCTTCCCTAACTGCTTCAGCACGGGTTCTTTCCATAGGGTGCAGTCCTTCAGAAACAGCCTGCTCCAGTGTGGGTCCCTCAAGGGGTCACAAGTCCTGCCAGCAAACCTGCTCCAGCCCAGACTCCTCTCTCCATGAGACCCCACGTTCTGCCAGGAGCCTGCTCCAAAATGGGCTTCTATGCAATCACAACCTCCTTTGGGCACTCACCTGCTCTGGCATGGGGTCCTCCATGGGCTGCAGGTGAAGATTTGGTCCATCGTGGACCTCCATGGGCTGCAGGAGGACAGCCAGCCTCACTATGGTCTGTACCACAGGCTGCAGGGGAAAGTCTGCTCTGGTGCCCAGAGCACCTCCTGCCCCTTCTTAACTGACCTGGGTGTCTGTAGAGTTGTTTCTCTCACATATTCTCACTTCTCTCTTCTGGCTGCAGTTGCTGTTATGCAGTTTTATTCATTTTCTTAAAAATGTTATTCCAGCGGTGCTAACACTGCCTTTGATGGGCTCAGCCTTGGCCAGTGGTGGGTCCATCTTGGAGCTGACTGGCATGTGGTCTACTGGACCTGAGGGAATCTTCAAGCAGTTTCTCACAGAAGCTGCCCCTGTAGCCCCTCATGGGATCTTTCACTTCCATCTTCACATTCAAAAGGAAGAAAATACCAATTGCTTGGCAAGGCTTCATGTATGTTGAAATTTTTGCTGTAGAGATACTAATCTGATGGCCATCAGTGGCAGAAATCCAATTCATTCTACTGAATTCATGATTTTATCCTTCAAGTTCAGTCTAAAGTTAAAAACCTTTGGTGTTTCGTTTTGTATTGTTTTGTTTTGTTTTTTTTTTTTTAAGTTAGAACTTAATATGCTGCCATTAAATCCAAGTTGGATGTCATAAAGCTATGCCCTAAAGCTAAGCAGAAGATGGTGGCTGAATGTAGCAATTTCTGGGTGTGATTTTATTGCCTCTATAGTTGGTCAGAATAGACCCACAAGACTGTTTTATGACTTAGGAAAACTGCAAACTATCTCTGCTGTTTTCTACAAAACAGAGTTTTTTACAGAAAAACCTGGAGTTATCTTTCAGGAATAAAATAAGAAACTGGTTTCCACTCAATTACTATTAGAAAACTAGCACTTACTGTATTAATAGTATTATCTTATTCAAATAAAACTAGTTAAATTTATTTAAATGTTTACCATTTTAAAAACCAAGCATTTTCTGCAGCAGCTACCAAACACAAGTAATGCAAGTCATGGAGCACTAAAACCTGAGGCATAAATTTGGAACAAAATTTCTTCACTGACAGCTGCACTTGAATGATCAGGACATACATTTTGGAGCATGCAAAAAAATAATCTGTGTATTGAAAGGTCAGTAGTTGTAAGCATTAACATTAAATGTTAAATTAAATGTAAATTAGCTCTCGTCTCATCCAGACTGAACTGAAAGTTAAGACAGATCAATTACCAAGGTTTGGCCCACGTACGTGTCTATTGCCCGAAATACTACAGACATTTCATATTCTGATTCAAACGGGGTGGTAGAAGAGTCAGTGGAAATAGCAGTCATCTCACATGTCTTTAGCTATTGAGTTGTTGTCTAAGCTATGCATCTAGCTTCCTTCCAAAGCAGATGGAGTAACATAGGCACCTCATCCTGCCCTAAAATACATGTCTTTAGTAGGATTAATGATCTGCTGGAGGTAGCTTCTTGAGGGACCATAGAATAACTTCAATTATGACATTAAGCATAAAAAATGCTTAACTTTAACAGCAAAAGCCAGATGAGATGAATCATATCTCAAGTGTGGTCATTTTTTAAAATGTGCTGTTTTTTTTCTAGTACTGACTCTAAACAAGATTTGACAGTATCCATTAATATGTTCTCAGTATGTCAAAAATAATTTCATTGGTAATTTCAGATTTCCATTGGGAATATAGAGGTATTCTGTAATTCAGCAGAAGCACTTTGAGGTGGTTATTATGGTGTCCTTAAAAAGCGCTGGAAGACATACCTAATTCATTTTTGGGTTTACAGTCATTTAGGGATATGACCCTAAAAGTTTTTAGAGAAAGAGTTAAGATTAATCCATATTTTGTACCTAGTCTTCACCTGTTGCAAACCACTGAGATGAAAGAAAGTGTGTCTATCAGATCTTTAGATCTGGATCGTTAATCTTAGGTAGTGGCATTTTCCTGTCAATGCCAAATGCTTACATTTTAAGAGTAATTAAAGAAAGGTGCCTTCTTTCTCAAATAATATTTTTACTTCAAAGCCTGTGATATACATATAGTTTAATAATGGTGTAACGTTAATTGTCAAGAAAATGAGCTATATTGTTTCTGTGACATAACACAATAGGCATGTGAAAGGAAAAAATATGTTAAATTAAAACACTTTTTTGCCCTGTAAAAATTGTTAGAGATATTTTGTTGTTGTAAATGGAAAAAACATTTTATGGATGAAATGGTAGTATTATTATTACTATTGCTGTTATTATCACTACAATTATTTCCCAGTGTAATGTAAGTATATATTTTGTTTCATGGTGATAAATTACACATTTTATTGTTGTTGAGTGAATAGTTCCATTGCTCAGGGGAGACACAAAAATTGGCAGTTGCTTCTAACCAGTTTTTCTTTCACTTATGAGTTTCAGACACACCTACTAGAAATTAATAAAAACATGATGCAAATGTTATCTTTTTATTTTTTTTTTTTACTTACAATAACAATAATAGTGATAGTGATAATTTAGAATAGTTTGTTGTAAGAGTCCTTTTTTTTTCTAAGTATCAGAAATATAAAGTACAAGCCAGGGTCTCCTCTATGAAACTTCAGTCATTTTTTTCAAACTGGTAGTGCCTAAACTTCACTTTTTCTTGTTTTGCTGTGAGCACTGGTGGAATAGTTTCATTCAAATAATCAGAGAAAATTAGAGACTTTACGTATATCCAAGTAATATGAGTGCCCAAGGGGAATAAGCATATTTATGTATTATATTCTCACCTGACTATTAATGACTCATGCATGAATTTGATACTTGAAAAGCTAATATTCTCTAGAGGAATTCATCTCCCCCTTAGTCAAGAACATTTTTTCTTAGTTTTTGTTTTCCAATGCTTAACAAGTTCATGGATGCTTTTATTTACCTTACACACTAATGAATTCTTGTAGATACATCAAACGTACCGTGTAAATGAATCTACCTTTTAAAGACTATGTAATAAGGCTTAGATGAGCCATGAGATGCCAGAAAAGTAGAGTTTTATATCACTTATTTTTATTTTTATAAAATCTATGAAATACTTCTCATTATTAAGCATTTCAATATGATTACACAGAGAATATATTTAAGTAATATACTCTTTTTGTGGTCAATTGGAACTAATCTGTGCTGCTACTCATTTTGAAGTAGTCTTATTTCTTCTGTGATATAGATATATAAAAAGAATTATATACAATGAGTATTTTCTCTTTTCTCCCATGCATACAAATGAAGTTGACTAGTGTTGAATTTTAACATTCATAACCTTTAGGCACACTGCAACATAGTATAACCTCAGGTCCCAAATTTTAAGGCCAGATTTCTTACACATAGTGTAGAAAATTTGATGCCTACAAGTAGGATTCACAAAAGCTAACAGCTACAAGCTACCCAAGATGGAAATGCCAAAACAAGTGTCCTAATCATTGAAGTGCTGGATTGTCTGGTATTTTTGTCTTGAAGCAGTTTTACTGTGTATAAATTATTAAATATTCACTGGCATAGGAATTGAAAGAGACATCTCCCAGCATCCCAGGGGAGTACCCTAATCATCAAGATATTGAATGTCCTAGTGTGAACTTGTCTCAGTATACAACTGAAGCTATTTCTCTTTGTATAAATAATTAAACTGAATTTTGGAGCAGAAACTTGTAATCTGACTCTTCCATATCCCAGAAGAGAGCACCAACCAACAGTCTGCACAATCTGGTTTGCAGTTTCTCCTTCTCTCAGCTCCACTGAAAGTTCAATTATTTATTATGGACTGAAGCAGTCTCAGCTGGAACAATTACTAATCATACTAAAATAATCAGTAGTCTGGATGTAAATATATTGCTTGGGAACTTTAACTTTTTATAATAAATTAAGTTGTCGTCATAATTCAGAGAAAATAGGAATTTCATGATCCTAAATAATGTGATTTGGTCCAAATGACAATTTCCACTGAAATCAAATCTCATATAGCACAGGACTGAGACGGTAGGTAGGATGAGACAAACCAGTGGAAAAGACCTGGAACTCTCCCATAAGAATGTATAAAACCACAGTGATTCTGAAATTAAGGAATAGTACCTTCAGTGGGGCCACAAAGCAAATTTAAGTACCAGAGAAAGAAGTAAGAAAATGGAGGCAGAAACTGATTTTAAAATACTGGAGTTTTAAGACCAGGAGCTGTATGCAACACCCCTAAACATGTATTGAATGTATACTTAAATAATCTCATATTCTTCATTGATTTAAGTCTATTAATCATGGATGAGTATGTGCTTATCTTGGTGAGAAAGTCTAAAATATAAAAATGATGCTTGTGTAATAAAACATATGACTTCTGTACCTGAAATTAAATAGAAAACAGAAAGCACTAGCAAGCCTGAGTAAATAGAAAGAAGTATTCAAGACAATAGTTGCAAGCAATTGAGACTGATATGTGATTTTTCAAAGAAGGCTAAGTTGGCTGTCAACTTTGGTGGTTATATGTATCAAACTTCTGTGTAATTGCATAAAGTGCAAAAGCTTGCCAAGCAACCTATTGTGAAATGTGAAGTATGATGGATCAAATTTTGTATATAGGTAAAAATACAATTTATAGCTGTAGTAGTCTGAATTACTGTTTTGGGCTTTGGTCAAAAAAATGCCAGTACTATAAATTGCCTGAATAAAAGAAAATCTGATAACAATTTGAATTGGGGTCTACAAAAGTCAAAACCCTTGTAAGAAACTGAGTTTCTTGTCATCTTTCAGAAGGAGAGACAACTTGAACAGCATTACTTTCCTACAGTGAAAGTACATGAAGAGTAAACAGTTTCATCTCTGGTGTTTTAATGGAAACCAGCCAGCAAAGGATATTGACTTGAGCTGAAAGAAGGAGACAGGCATTGGACAAGTAGACTTACTTCAGAAACTTTCAGCAATTCTGAAAATCAGATGGAAGTTTGGAAATTAATTAGTAATTACAATTAATAATTTAAAAAAATAAATGTTTAATAATAAGTGTGTGGTCAAACTGCAGATAGTGTTCCCTGAATTATTGCTAGACAGGCACCAGAGAACCATAGGTACAGACACTCAATCACTGAGCTGTCATGAGCAGGGATTGCTGATCTGACAGTTTTCTTCAGTCACCTCGCACTGCATTAGAACTCCTTTGGCTATTTCAGGCACACCAGCCACAGGCTCTGACCAGATTCCCAGTGAGGTCTCTGAACATTTTGTTGAACAGCATCTTTGTCTGAAACTTTAGCAGGGTAAAACATCAGTGGAAAAATAAAGAATACACAGAAAGAGACATGACTATCTATCTAAAATAATAAAAATACAAATCTGAAAGATTTTGTATGATATCGATCACATGGTATCATTTGCTAGACACACATAGAAAGTAGATTAAACATCCTAATAACAAAATACTTTGATTCAGTGCAGAAATAATGATCCAACTGATGCAACTAAACTAAAATTAAAAATTAAAAATACCAGCTGTTGGTTTATCCAGTAAGAGCAAAAGATATATAGTCAAGAACAAAACAGGATTCTATAAAGAAATCATATGCTTTTTGACACCTTTTTAAACTGGAATTTTCAAATATATAAGCCCAAAACACCAAGTTCTTTTTTTTCTTCTTTCAGAGGTAACTAAAATTGTTTACCCCGTAAATAACCATCAGTTTATGATTATATTGAGATGAAATTTCTCTAGCTCTTTTTGTTGCAATTTTAGAATTTTAAGGACCCAGTTGGCCTATCAAGACAGGTTTTGGAAGACAGGAACTGGCTGACTGCAACATCAAATGCATAAATCACATTGTCTTGCCACTGCAAAGTCTGTATGTGCCATTTCAATAACTAGAGAGCATATCACTTCCAGTAAATTACAAGGAAACAAGCTTGAGTAAAGAGCAGTATATTGCCCTTTTGCTTAAATCCCTGTGTTTCAGCCTCTCTGCCTTTCTTTCTGACCTCACGTAATTAGACCAACAAGTCAGTGAATAATATGACGCTATTAATTCTTTGAACTTATATTTCTGTATTCTAGATGTTTCCAGAAGCTTGAATGTTGTAATTTCATCAGAATGTGTTTGCATCTGGACTGCACAATTCTAAGTTCTCATTATAGCAGTATTTTGGAATGGTAGATATGAATTAACTACGAGAGTTGCATAACCTAAAATTAATGGGTGAAAGGTTTCTTGTAGTGTCTTGTGAAAATGAATATTCAGTAAAGTATTGTGATACTGTAGAGTTACTTCATTACCAACAGCTGGTTGTGTCATTCAACTCATATTTCTGACATCTACCTTTACAACAAAAATATTACTTCATTCTCAAATTATAATGGAATTACATATTCAGGCATGTTGTATAGACACTCTCAGCCAAGTGTAAAATCAGATCTAAACAATGCTCAAGACAGAGAGGTGTACTTAATATTGTATGAATACAGTTTAGCCCTTTTCACATTCAGAGCCTAAATGGGGCTTGGAAATTATTTAGTGTATGTTGCTTTTGGAACGTATTTTAACAGGAATTTGAAATGTGTGTACAACATAGAAATACATATTAACATACAGTTTTAGGGTTTTCACTGATGGCTACGAAAGCTGAAGCTAGGCAAGAGCTGAATGAAATACAGAAAGATGTCAGCACAGACCAGTGTACAGTTAAAAAGTGTGGTCTAACCTAGCTCTAAACAACTTAGTTTGGATGTTGACTAGTATTGTAGTGTGGAAGTCTTCCCAGTTAGATCAATGAGAAATGGAGTAAAATAATTTTGGGAAAATGTCACGAAGCACAAATGTGCTTTGGAACTCAAGCTGCTTCATTCAGAGGTACCTAGTGTATCTCTGAACAACTTCAGTATTAAAAATATAATTTAAAAGACAAACTAAATTGCAGGCATCTTCCAATGTTTATTCTGTTTATGTGTTGTTTTTTTTCAGCTGTTTGAGATCACACTACATTGTCACTTTCCTTCATATTTTTCCATATTTATTTTGATGTTAGGCAGCATGTGTGTGTCTTCCTTACCTCACTGGTACTACAAGCTGCTACAACAATTTCTTGGCAGGGTGTTATACAATGAAAATACCACATCTTATCTTTGAAGAGCCAAACTAAAGACTTTGAAAGCCAAACCCTAAGTGCAAATAGAATGTAGAAAAAACCCACTGTTAGAAGAGAGGCTGCACCAATTACAGAATCACAGAATCACAGAATCGACTGGGTTGGAAAAGACCTCAGAGATCATCGAGTCCAACCCTTGGTCCAACTCTAGTCCGTTTACTAGATCATGGCACTAAGTGCCATGTCCAATCTCAGTTTAAAAACCTCCAGGGACGGCGAGTCCACTACCTCCCTGGGCAGGCCATACCAATGCCTGACCACTCTCTCTGTAAAGAATTTCTTTCTAATATCCAGCCTAAATTTCCCCTGGTAGAGTTTAAGACCATGCCCCCTTGTCCTGTTGCTAACTGCCTTGGAGAAGAGACCAATCCCCACCTGGCTATAACTTCCCTTCAGGTAGTTATAGAGAGTGATGAGGTCACCTCTAAGCCTCCTCTTCTCTAGACTAAACAACCCCAGCTCCCTCAGCCTCTCCTCATAGGTCCTATGTTCAAGTCCCTTCACCAGTCATGTTGCTCTTCTCTGGACCCGCTCCAGCACTTCAATGTCTTTCCTGAACTGAGGGGCCCAGAACTGAACACAATACTCCAGGTGTGGCCTCACCAATGCAGAGTACGGGGAAGGATCACTTCCCTTGTCCTGCTGACCACGCTGTTTTTGATGCAGGACAGGATACCGTTGGCCTTCTTGGTCACCTGGGCACACTGTTGGCTCATGTTGAGCTTCCTGTCAATTAGTACCCCCAGGTCCCTTTCTGTCTGACTGCTCTCCAGCCACTCTGCGCCCAGCCTGTAGCGCTGCAGGGGGTTGTTGTGACTAAAGTGCAGCGCCCGGCATTTGGCCTTATTGAACTTCATCCCATTGGAATCAGCCCATTTTTCCAGTCTATCCAGATCCCTCTGCAGAGCCCTCCTGCCTTCCAGCAGGTCGACACTCCCTCCCAACTTGGTGTCATCAACAAATTTGCTGATGATGGTCTCAATCCCATCATCTAAATTATCAATAAAGATGTTAAACAGGACTGGACCCAACACTGACCCCTGGGGTCACCACTAGTGACTGGCCGCCAGCTGGATGCAGCCCCATTCACCAGCACTCTCTGGGCCCAGCCCTCCAGCCAGTTCTTAACCCAGCGTAGAGTACACTTGTCCAAGCCATGGGCTACCAGCTTTTGCAGGAGTATATTATGGGAGACAGTGTCAAAGGCCTTGCTGAAGTCCAGATAGACCACATCCACGGCTTTCCCCTCATCCACCAGCTGGGTCACCTGATCATAAAAGGAGATCAGGTTGGTCAGACAGGACCTGCCCCTCCTAAACCCATGCTGGCTGGGTCTGATCCCTTGTCCATCCTGAAGGTGCTGTGTGATTCCATTCAGGATGATCTGCTCCATAACCCTGCCAGGCACCGAGGTCAGGCTGACAGGCCTGTAGTTGCCAGGGTCAGCTCTGCAGCCCTTTTTGTGGACTGGGGTAACATTGGCCAATTTCCAATCATATGGGACCTCCCCAGTGAGTCAGGACTATTGGAAGATGATGGAGAGCGGCTTGGCAAGTTCTTCTGCTAGCTCCCTCATCACCCTAGGATGGATCTCATCTGGTCCCATAGACTTGTGAGGATCCAGATGGCTCAGTAAATCACCAACTATTTCCTCTTGGAATACAAGGGGCCTATTTGGCTTCCTATCTCTGTCAACCACCTCCAGTGATGAGTTGTCCTGAGGGCCACCTGTCTTACTGGTAAAAACTGAGGCAAAGTAGGTATTAAGTACCTCAGCTTTCTCCTCATCTTTGTTAACTATATTTCCCTCAGAGTCCAACAGAGAATGGAGGTTTTCCTTGCCCCTCCTTTTGTTATTAACATATTTGAATTGTACTTGCACGGTGCTCTCTGGATTATATCTATACACATATTTGTGTTTGCACATTATTTAACGTAAAGTGAAAACCTTTAGAGATCCAAGGGTCAGTAGTTGCCAGAATAAATCTTTCCATCTGTGTTTGTCAAGGACAATGGGCTCATTGTTGGATATAGACATTGCCTTAGGTTATCCATGCTTGTAGCACTTGTTGTCTCAAGTCCTGTGATATGCTGTGAAAGTACACCACACTGTACATATTCAAAATATGCGAAAATACCCCATGAATACTGTCTACCTAAGTGACATTTCTTGCTGAGAGCAGACTATGGATGATCTGTCCTAATATCCTGCTTATTTTTGGGAAAAACTTAATTGGAAGGGATATGACTGCAAAAGCTCTACAGATTTGGGGATCTTGTCTACAGATGAGATTGATTATTTCCTAGCCTGTTAGAATGTTTTGGGCAGGAAGAGACCATGGGCAGGGACATGTCCCACTAAGACCAGGCTGCTCAAAGCCCTGTCCAGCCTGGCCTTGAATACTTCCAAGGATGGGGCATCCACAGCTTCTCTGGACAGCCTGTTCCAGTGCCTCACTGCCCTCGTGGTGAAGAATTTCTTCACCATATTTAATCTAATCGACCCTCTTTCAGTTTAAAACTTTTTCACCTTGTCCTGTCACTACAGGTGTTGGTGAAAAGACTCTCCTTCTTTCTTATAAACTCCCTTTTACATACTGAGAGGCCACCATGAAGTCTCCCAAGAACCTTCTCTTCTCCAAGCTGAACAACTCCAACTCTCTCAACCTTTCTTCACAGGAGAGGTGTTCCAGCCCTCTGACTGTTTCCAAAGCCCTCCTCTGGACTCACTCTAATGAGGGACCCCAGAGCCGAATGCAATACTCCAGGTGAGGTCTCACAAGAGCAGAGCAGAGGGGAAGAAGAGCAGAGTAGAAGATAAATCAAGTCCTGTTTCCTGATTGCATAGGCTTTTACAGTGAGACAGAGTACTTTTTGCCTCATGTACTAGCATCTCATGTTATTGTGGCTAGTAGGGGCTACCGAAATACAAATAAATAACAACCGAGTTATTAACATTTTTAAACTTTGCTCAAGTTCTTCCATTGACACAGCTAGTGACACATGAAGTAGCACAACAGCTTAAAGCTATGTTTATGCAAGAATTTAGTGATCCCATTAACATAATCATTGCAGCCACCTTTCTCTGTAGCAGCTGTGTCATCACAGACTCTCTTCAGTTTTATAGATTGTAGCAGTAACAATAGGTAACTGCTGACATACAGAAAAGAACACTCACAGGAAACTGTGAACCTCTGACGTTATGGGGAAATGGTTAGCTGCTTAACAGGAAATTTGGATGTCAAATGGAAAGTAAAGTGACATTTCTGCCTCTTATTTGGGAAAGCACCATAAGCAAATCTTGGATTTGTAACAATCTTTCTGGTTTGGGCCATTTTTTTTGGAAAATTTTCTTTTGGCTTTGATGTTTTTCTTCTAGCATTAATGTGGATGTTATCAACTATACAAACTGCATTATGAATGTATGTTCAAAGCTGTAGTAATAAAGTATATTTGTAAAAATACCTCAAAAGCCATTAAAATTGATTTTATAAGAAAGATTTGACCTTAAGCTAATGCCATTTCCTGGCAGTCCAGATTATTTTTTTAAACTCAAAATGTTTCAGCCTTCTCCTGTTGAGCCTTCAGTTCCTGCTGTTGTCAGAAGTCATATGACAGATGCAGGGACATGACTTTTGCATTAGGAAAGGTTGCTCTTGAAGTGTAGCCAAATTTTTACAAGGTCTAGCTCCTCCTCATTACGTGAGGACATTGTTTCAGTTAGATTGTCCAGTCCTTGCCTATCAGCATTAGGTAGAAGTCTTCACTGGCTGTTCCCCAAGATAACGCTTTACTGTGCCAAAACATTGACAGAGGCCTTATGTGACAGGATGAAGTGGAATCATGACTCTTGTGGTAGTTAATAGGAGTTTTACCATTTCTCTGACTAGATGTAAAATTTCATTAAGAGATTTTGAGGCTTTTTTTTTTTTAATTGTAATATCATTTTATTTTAAAGAACAATATAGCTTGATGCTATACATTGTCCTGTGTGAGGACACGCATTTTATTAGACAAATGGCTACTTTAAAAAAATTACCTTAGGTTTTTCAAGGTGAAATTAAGAAGTATTATTTTGCATGTGCATGCTTTGTTTGGTTTGATTTAAAACAAAGAGTAAAGATGAAAAGCACAAAATAATTTTTAAAAAGGTAATCTATTTTCTGAACTCTGAGATAATGCTAATACACCACATGGCCTGGTCCCCATCACTGGCTGGAGAAAGTGCCCTGGTGAATTGGAGGAGGAGGTGAGCATACCTCTGGGCTTGGGCTGCAGGGATGCCTGGCACCTTTCCTGGGACTTGGGGTGACCACAGCGTTTTTTCATAGCATTCCTCACAGGTGTGGTGCTCTGAGCAGTGGCAGAGACTGGGGTGGGCAGGGTGGGAGGCAGCTGGGCTGAAAAGAACCTAAGTGTGCTGATGGGTAGTGACATGAACATGTGGCAGTGGTGCCTTGGCAGCAAAGGTGGCCAACAGCTCCTGAGCTAGCACAAATATAGTCAGTAGGTCAAATTAAGGAATATTAACTAGTTTTACTGGGAATTGTGTTTTGGTTTTCTTTTGTTTTGTTTTTCTGAAGGAAAAAAAACACAAGAGAAGAGTAAATAGCAGCCTTCTGAAACCCACAAGTAAATAACCAAAGAGGTGCAGCCAGGCTTTCTGGTGAGGTAACCAGTGAAAGAATGAGAGACAATGGACATAAACTGAAAAGGTTACAACTGCCTAGCTGGTGGAAAAGAAAAAAAAAAAAAACAAACTCATAAAAATAAATCAAACCAAAATCAAACTCACCTCATCATCAGAATGATAAGGCTTTTTCATATGTTGCCCAGAGAAGCTGAGTCGAGTATTTCAAGGCTCTACTGAAAAAAGCCCTAAGTCTCTTGTCTGAATTCAGGGTTGACTCTGTTTTGAGCAATCAGGTGGACCGGATGACTTCCCAAGGTCCCTTCCAGTGTGAATGATTCAATGATTCTACAGTTTTTATGGCTGTTCAATAAGGCCAATTTGACTCAGTAGCATGAAATGTCAGGAAGCACTGGTACTCTGAGTGATTATCCAAATATAAGCTGAAGGAAATCAATGGAAGTTGTATGCGTATATCTTCAGGAATGGCTGAGCCTAATAAAACAGCATTTATCAATAAGCCCCAGGCAACATGGCATTTTTTTAATATAAATGTTTTATCTATTCTGTCACCTTTGCCTGAAATGTTTCAATTCAACTAGAACTGAGAATTTGATTTTCATTTCCTCTTCTCACAAAGATTATATATGACTTCCTTCAGGTTTAAAATAATTTCTTATGGTCTATTTAGATGTAAGGTGACTCATTCTTGACATTGTAGAAACTAAATTAAATTTATGTTGTCAGTAATCTTTGAAGTGTCAGTTTTACTAATACCTATGTATATTTGCAGAATGAGTATTTTGATTAATTTTTAAATCCTGAGTAAACCTCTATCAATGCCAAATGCTACTGTGATTTCATACCTATCTATATTCTTATGATGTTAAGATAAATACTTAACATACGTACATTGGAAGATTGAAAAACAGCCTTTTCTTCTTTTATGGACTCTACATAAAGCAGAGTGAAACACACAAATATGTAAACCCAAAGTTCCTAGCTGAGATCTAGACTCAATGCATGAGCTCAAGCTCATCTATTCCATCTCATCCAGGAGACAAATTGACATTGTTTGAAGTTCTTTCACTCAGGTTCATTGAACAATGTTATGTCACATAGATTTCTGGCTCCATTTTCTTTGCTCCCAACTCAGCTCCCTGGACAACCTCTGGACCTGGCTCATCACTTGCCATGTTTGGAGCTGTTAATGGACCCTGTTACCAGCACCTGGTGCTACCTGCTTTGTTGAGACACCACGAGACTGTGCTCCATGGTGAGGGTATGGTCTGAGGTGGGGTTACCCAGCCCTTTTTGAGCTGCTGGCTCTTGCTACTCCCAAACAAATGTATAATTAAGCAGCATTTAAGGTTATATCCTGGGTGGTGATTAAAAAGGTCCGTGCACAATGCAGCTGATTCACAGCTAAACAAATAAAAAAAGAACATATTTCTCATATAATATGGTTTCTTTTTTTCTATTTTTTGTTTTCATTCTATTGATTGGAGAATGTGCCTGATATTTTTGGCATAAGTGGATATCTAGGAAAAAGTGCAGAGGACAAGACAAGCAGACTGTTACATTTTGCTGGGTATATCCTTGTAAAATTTGTTTCTGAAGTTCTTGAAACAAAGGTTTCTCTTGAACTTCCCCCATGAATTTGTGCAATCAATTTTTGAACCCATGTAATATTTTCATGCCTACAATGTCTTGTCATAAATTAATTCCAGAGTTGAAGAATGTGCACCTTTTGTTTTCAACCTGTCAGTGTAAAATATAATTTGATTCCTGCCTACTCTTTGAGAAACAGAATAATTAATGTATCTTCACATTTTCTGTGCATCTCAGACTTCAACATATCTCTTTTGTGAATCACAACAAGGCCAAGGAATCAGAGTTTATGTAATTTCTTTTTGCATGATATTCTCTCTATAGCTGCAGTCCTTCCAGTTGTACCTTTCTAATAATATTCAGAGATTAACCATCAGAACTGGACCAAATGTTTAAGCTGTGATGAATTCATGTACTGGAACAATGATGTTTTATATTTTGTTCTCTGGCCCGTTGTAATGACTGCACAGTATTTGCAAGGTTGGTTGGTTGTTTTTCTTTATTGGATATTGAGCAGTCTTCAAAGAAGTATTACGTTTTTCTTTCATTTTTTTTTCCTAAGGACTCAATAGCTAATTCAGAGTACTCTTCCCCCATACATTTTACTTTTAATATATTGGCACTGAAATCCATCTGCTATTTTATTAGTGATAATTATTAGAAGACCTTTCTATAGCTCCTCATGGTTACTATCAAACTTTATAAACTTGTTATTCCCACTATTTGCTAGCCCATTTAGAGTTTTGTGAACAAATCTACTGTTTTTGAACAAGGTGTATTATGAAGATGATAGAATTTTCTATAAACCAAATTTTTATGGGTGAAGAAAAATTAACAATGAAGACTAGCATCAAAATAAACTAAGAGTAAATGCTGTAGGTCTATAGCAGGCTGTTAAATGTTTTTATATAGTAAATTATGAGAAGCAGAATAAAATACCTAAAATTATGATAAATAGAAACCCCTATGATAAATATCTTCCACCATAGAAGTACTAGTAATTATCGAGATGCTTTCCAAATAAAATATCAAAAGTTATTTTGTGAGTAAAAATCATTATTATGAGAAGGTTGTGGACTTGGACAGTTCACACGTATTCTAAGAACTATATGCTGCTAGCTGTAAGGATTTCTTTGCCTTTTGAAAGATTTAAATGAACATCTCTGGTATTAGAATTAGGGTGACCACCAGGACTAGGGAAGTTATCATGCCCTGTACTCAGTACTGGCGAGGTTGCAGCTCTTTGCGTACTTACTGGAGGTATCTACTTCTTTATATACATTGTATTGAGATCCTAGCCACATAATTCAGCGCTTATTAATGTAAAGCTTAAGCCCATTACTGCATCCAGCCTTAAATTTCTAAAGGCTTCTGACTAGAAAATAATTTTTAAAACAGAATAACGGCCAATATTTCCACAAGGGGCTATTCAGTATCCTCATTAAAGAGAAGATACTATTACCAAATACCTTGAGAATATCTTAATCCTCAGGTGTTCTAATTATGATTATAATAATTACAATGCTGAAGACAAGAACTTATTGAAAACAAAAATGAGGAACATATATCCCACTTAAGAATTGTTACATTGTTTTATTTTAAAAGTAAATATAAGACTGTGAAAGCATGTACCTGTGGGTAGATGTATAGAGAAACTAACAGTCATTTGCAAATATATGAAGGAAAGCCTGTTGTGACAGCAGAAGGAAGTGGAGATCATGTTGGTTTGTACTTGTTAAAGTTAAAATCAGTTTAATCATAGAACTGTTTCCATATTTTTCTATATACCAAAGTGTCTCTCTCTAGTAATTTTTGTTGTCTTCCTCTAAAGTACTTTTTCTTCGGTTGGCTAGACATACTAGTGGATAATGTCATATTTCTTACCTTTCTGTCTTTGTAAGTATGTGTGTTAAAACCAATTTAACAAGAATAATAACTTAAATTTCAGCCACAAATAGAATAACATCAAATGCTTTGAAAAAAAATCAGAATTATGTAATTTCATTTTACAGTTATCATATAATGTATATAATGTAATACTGATCATCATCAGGGTACCTGTGCTTCTTTGCAACTTACAACTGTTAGAAAAAACAACACAGGGCTTGATGACAGAGCTCAATTTTCTATATTTTTGAGGCTAGCTTAGAAACAGAACTCTCTGCTCTGGAAGCCTGTTTCTCTTAAAAAGTTTTTCTTTTGCCATTCCCAACATTACCTGCTTCTCCACCATCAACCTGGGTTCCTCTCCATCTCGGTAATTACCTGCACTAATGGCTGTTCATGGCACCACTATTTTAGCTGAATCACTGCCTGGAAAGCCCTTGTGATGCAAAGGTTGCTAATCTTGGTATCTATTCTCCATTTATATTCACTCTGTCATGAATGTCTCACGTGAAACCTAAAGAACTAAATTTTTCTGTGAGTTTTTCACTTTATGTATTAATATATTATTATTTTTAATTTATTTATCTCTCACACACTTTGCAATTTCCTATTTCCATATTTTTTCCCAGCAACGGAATAATGATCACTTTGAAGTGCTAATTTATTAGATCCATTTATCTGACAATGTATAAACATGAAAAACTGTCTGAATTTATCTTTTCACATGATAATTAGGAAAGAAAAGCAGGGATTTTCATTATTTTTTAATAGATAATCCCAAACCATTCTAAAAGAGATGGCACAGCAGTCTGATTAGTCTTATTACTTTCTTTAAACTAATTTGTATTGTGATATGCTATTAGCCTTTGCTGTTAGCAGCAGTCCTTATTCTCAGGAGATGTCCAAAGGGCATCCTGTGGTTTTTCAGGTTTCAGGATGATGGAAATCTGTTTTCAGCTTCCAAACACAGAACTGTTTGTGCAAAAGCTCTTTTAACTCCTTTAATGAGACATGTCAAAATGAAAGGATATATGTGGTGCTCACTTCTGATAAAGGTTTGACATCCCTGACACAGAAGTTTTAAAACATCTTCAGAGAACAGACAGGAAAAAACCTGTTAAGCCAAAGGCAGCATGTCATGGACCAATTAAAAAATAAGCTAGAAAAAAACTAAGTTTGCTTGTGAAGAAGAACTTAGAGACATTTTTACAGATTTTTATATATATAATGGTTTTTTATTAAAGCGCACACTTGATTTAAGTAAGAGTGTTCGGTTTGTAACGTCTAAGATATATCATTCAGGAATATGAAAAATTATTTGATCGGATTTAATAGGAGCATACCTTGACAAGCTTGTGAACTGTAGTTGCTGGATATATAAACAACTTCTCAAACAATCTGAGTGGAGAAACATATCACAATTCAAAAAGTACCAAATATGAGAATGTTTAAAATATTAAATTAAATGTCTTAATTTTTGATATTTGAATCCTTTTTTTCTTGGAAATTCATTGTTTAATAGGATAAGTTATCTGTAGCTAAGAAATCAGTTATGGCAAATTTTACATCTCTTTTTGGCTTGATGGTCCTGGAAACAGTAAAATGATACTTATCATGAGTATAGCATAGACAACTCCTCACGTAAGAGAAAATTTAGAAACTAGTTCTTGCCAGAGGATTATAAAATTGAGAAAGAAAAAAAACCCCTACACATGAAGACTTGTACAGACTTTCAAGACCATGAGTTTCTCTCACACCTGCACATATTGTTTCTTCGATACAGTTTGATTCAAGAATCTTTTTCATCAGCTTTTGTGGACCTTGATCACTCAGATCCATAGTTATGCTAAAGGTAGCAGAGCATGTTCTGGATTAATTCTGATTGTAAAAACTCAATAACTTATATATATGTGTTTTTAAAGTAAAGATAGTGAAACAGATTTCTTAGAACCTGCAAGTTGAGGAATCCACGAATATGGAATATTGTCACAATATGTGATTCTATAATTTTCCATGTGAGTATACACACTATTAATACATATTGATTTAATAATGCAGACAGTCAAATTGTTTTCAGGGACTGTTATTTGTGAGCTGTTTGCAAACTGTGCAAGGTGACTGTGTCTGATCATTGCTTTGTCCACATTGCAGGTACTCTTACTTGTTCCACTGGTCTCCTACTTGCTGGCTGGTCCTTCTTGTTAGTCTCTAGCAAATGCATGTGAACTCTCACACTTGTCTCAGACACACTCCACACTCATCCTTCCCAATACCAGCATGGACCCTGTGTGTGGGCCTGGGACCTTGACATCTGGTCTGTACCCACAAGTACAAAATAAGAAGGCAATGCTCCCTGTGGCTGCGGGCATGCAGGCACCCGGGCCCTGTGGCCACTCCAGCTGGTGCTGGGACCCTTGTTCGGTCCATCTGCTGGCACCATGGACAAAAGTGCCCTGTGGCCAGGGTCTGACTCCAGCTACTGACAGTTGGATCACACAGTATCACAGTATCACGGTATGCTTGGGATTGGAAGGGACCTCAAAAGATCATCTAGTCCAATCCCCCTGCTGGAGCAGGAATGCCTAGGTGAGGTCGCACAGGAACATGTCCAGGTGGGTTTTGAATGTCTCCAGAGAAGGAGACTCCACAACCTCCCTGGGCAGCCTGTTCCAGTGTCTGTCACCCTTACTGAGAATAAGTTTTTTCTCAAATTTAAGTGGAACCTCTTGTGTTCCAGCTTGATCCCATTACCCCTTGTCCTATCATTGTTTGCCACCGAGAAGAGCCTGGCTCTGTCCTCTTGGCACTCACCCTTTATATATTTATAAGCATTAATAAGGTCACCCCTCAGTCTCCTCTTCTCCAAACTAAAGAGCCCCAGCTCCCTCAGCCTTTCTTCATAAGGGAGATGCTCCACTCCCTTAATCATTTTTGTTGCCCTAGGCTGGACCCTCTCCAGCAGTTCCCTGTCCTTCTGGAACTGAGGTGTGTTTATGATTGGCTTTGTCTTATTGTTTCTGCTTTTCTAGAAATTATATGAACATTTTTAAAGAACCATACATTTCAGAAGATAAAATGGGTGAAATACTTCACCCTGGCATAAAGCTGAAAGTGTTCTCATGATTACCATTTATTTTTGGCCACCATATGTTTGAGCATTCAGTAATAACTGAGTGAATTCCTTTAATAACAATAAATAAAGTTTAATTCATTCCAGATGTATAAATTTTGTTCCCTCCTCCAGAAACCTGACAATTTTATTAAACCTATTCTATTAAATTTCTAAATTACATTTTTTCATTAATTGTTTGCAAACTGTCTTTTTCTTCTTGCTCTGTAGATCTTCCAATGGACTTCAGTATATTAGACTGCAGAAATGTTTTAACAGCAAGGCAGGCACCTATCAGTTATCATAATCTGTTGAAACATCTTAATTACCTATTTAGTCCTTTAGAAAGCAAAGGAATGGTTTTGCTGTAGCTCATTGAGTACCTACATTGATTTGGTTAATGTTTGGTTCAAAAAATGGGGAAGAAGCGCAAATGTCTCCATTTTTCAACCCAGGAATTTTTAAAGCAAGACTTTTCAACTATTTATTTTGAAATAAATATTTTTTTACTATTTTTGTCAAAATGTAGGGGTTTTTTTAAGGGAAACTACCAAGAACATAAACTCTCTTTTTTAATCACAAATATTTCCAACAAAAAGTTGTAACAGAGTACAAATTACTATAAGAACAGTCATATATGTATATTGGGTGTAAATTTTCCTCATATAAACCCATACATTTTTATCTGCCATCTTTTTCAAAGCATAAATCACTGAAGACAAATATCCACATTTTCTGCTTGGAACTTGGCCTATTGCATTACATTTCCTACTCAGCCAGTGTGCCTTTCGTGGAGGTCTCTCAAGTGCATAGAAAATGCTGTTGATATTATAACACCTGCGGTATACAATGAGCAAATAATAAAACATTTCTGTCATTTCCAGCTGCCATTATAAGAACAAAACTACAGAAGAAAATGTACTTTGGTGACCTGCATGTCTCAAAAAATTAAAATGTACAAAATACACTAGAGAATCTGAACAGTCTGACTGAATAAATGTTATCTTTCATAATGAAGACTTGAAAATGCAAGTGATCTTCCAAGCAAATAATTTTGTGGCAGAACACTTGGAGGTAACAAGAAAAACTAAATAACAGTTATTTTTTGGCACCAAGGGGAGCTTCAAGACTTGACTGCAAAGCTCATTCTTCTGTGTATAATTCCATATGTCTCTGCCTTATATTCCACCTGAGCTCTATCAATTCTGCCATCCATTCTGGAGAACAGACATACACAGAAACTCTCTGGTTTTTGGTGATGATTCATCTATGCCAACTCACAGAACATCTCAGTGCCACTTTATTTCCTGTCAACAATATTGCCATGTTTGCTCTTGGATGAACTGTGATTCACAGATGTCAACATTCCTTTTTCTTCTTTTTTGTTTTAGCACTGTTACTTGCACCTTTGAAAAGCCCATCTATGGATCAGTGTGTCCAGGTAGAGCAGTTTACTGCTGTAGGCTGGAGGTATTCTGGCAAATATAGATCAAGAGTTTCACTTGTTTTCAGAAGAAATAACTAATGTACAACAGATTCAGCAAACTGGACTCAGTTTAATAAATTTTCCTTCCTGTAAACTGAGGTTCATTAGTGTACAATTTGTAGAAGGGCTGCACTGCAGTTATTTGCTGGTGGAATTACTTTAAACCAAAACTTCTGTTGAATAAAAATTGTGGCTTTTTATGCAATAAAATAAAGGCATTTACTTGGCCAGCACTTAAGAACGGAATTTACGCAGTAATTATTGTATTACATCTCTTCAGATGTTGGTAAAAAATTTTCTTTCTTCGAATTGGAAAATGAAGACAATGTTCATGGTTGTATATTCAAACTGAACAATGGAATTTCATGGGAATAAACAGAATATGTTAGTCTATATCTCTACATTCCGTACATTAAACAGTGTAAATATAAACTTAAAAGAGTAACAGAATTGCAATAGCATTGTATCTTAAACTGAACTTTTAAAGCAAATGGAATCACTAAAAATAAACAATGCCACTAACAGAAAAAAAGTTTCCAAACCACTGTTCTGTGCATAAAATAGGAAGAGGAGTAATTGTGTCACTAGGTTAATAGTCCTAGACATTCTGTTTGTGCTTCTGCTACCAAAGGATTGATTAACAGAGAACAAGACATCATTTTTACAGTATAGCATTTCTGTCTACAAATTAAGCATAATTATCTACATCATGGGTCGTCTAAGACTACATTTGACAGGTCAATTGGTGCTGAAAGGCTTACATACAGTATTGCATCAATAATTCCTTATTATAGTGTCCAGCTAACTCAGTGGTGGCAGTCCAAGATGTCTTCTGAAACATCCACATTAAACTTTCAACTTTCTATCTGGAAATCAAGGAAGTTCAGTAACAACATAAATATAAAACTTGTTATTTGAGGTTTCAGGCACATATAATTAATTTGTAGTGATTTTGCATATTTCATTGTCTACATTCAGTGATAGCTCTGCAATTAGTATTTTTCTCCAAGAGGGCAATGGGGATGTGAACCACTTGATTGAATAAATTTCATATTACCTATAAATGTGACTAAGGAAAGCTAATTGTTTTACTGTCAACATTGTTCAGTTTTGAGAAAGTAAGCTGTAGTGTAATACGAAAAACATTACTAAAAGAGTATTATTTAACCAGAGACAAAGAATTGCTACCTAAAATTAATACACCTCATTCATATTCCGGGCTGTTATGACTATTCCTGTCTACTTTTGCCTGGAGATTCAAGGCCCTGAGTTAATACCTGTTGGAGTAAATAAAGACGGGCAAAGGTAATCCAGCCTTAAATGAATATCCTATTTTGATAAAACTAGACCCTTAGGGTTTTTTTTTGTTTGTTTGTTTTTGTTTTGTTTATTTTTGTTTTGTGAGTCTGTTTATTTGTTTGTTTTCATTTGTGTTTTGCGGTTCAGTTTTGGATTTTTTTCCTATAAACTGAAAAGGAGGAATTTGTGTGCTATAAAAAGAGCAGACAGAACTGTGGGACTTTCACTCAGGATTGTGGATTGCTTCTTAATTTTCTTATTAGCTGTGGAAACAGGAAGAAAGGAGCATGGAATAAGGAATATTATGTTATTCATCTGTTTTTTTTCTCCAGGACAGAACTCAGGGGAGATTATAGAAAAAAGATTTTGGTGCTTTCCTTACAGCAGGGTAGAGGTACTGTCTACACATCAGAAACATTGGTTTGTGCCTTGAGGAATTTCCTGAGGGAATCTCTATTACTAAACGAAACAAGACTTTGGGTAACAAGACTTGACAGAATAAATGTGAGCAAAATCTACCTGGCCAGTCAGATAATTTTGGTGCATGGAGAAATGGTGCTTTACAGTGAAAGGATGCAAATGAGAAAGCTATTGTGAGTGTGCTAAGATAAACATGCTCTGCTTTTGGGACAGGAATATGTTGGAAAGAATACACCCAAAGCTGTCTGAAAGCACTTGAGATTTTTGAAACAGAGAAGGGTTCAGCATGAAAAGTGATATAAAAGAAGTATAAATATTTTTAATGGGGGAGAGACACTGAGAAGGCAACAGGGAGGCTGAGGCAGGTGGGTGTTGCCAAGGGGTGACACCATGGCCCCGCACAAGCCAGGCAGAGCTGCCTCTCCTGGAGCACCCCAGGGAGCTGCTCCCCACTGGCAGGGACCCACCCCCCACCCAGGGGTGTGCCCAACACCGCTTGGGCTGCCTCAGTGTAGTGCAGCCCTGGAGTCAGAGCACACACATCTCCTGCAGGACGGGTGCTAAGACACAATTATTTATTGATGTTCTTTGAAGAAACTGTGAAGGTGAAAGTTGAACTTATTCCATTTATACTTTTCCTACTCAATCTATTTAAAGATATCACCATAAATAATGAGTATTGGGTAATTTGACTACATATCTAAAAAATAAAACATTTCATTACACCAATTTCTAACCTTATCTTAATCAACTTCCTAATTGGCTATTTATGATTGAGAAGTAGATCAAAACTAAATTTTTAAAATCAGAAAGATAATGTTATCAATCAACCACAGATGTTAGTTTATATTCTGGAGATTCCTATCAATTGTAGGGCTGAAACAGAAAGGTGATATTTTGAAAAAACATATCCTAGGAATATACAAGTGGTTGAAAAAAGACTATTAATTGTGACTTAAAAATTTTGTTGAGTTCCCCAAGCATCGTTGATGCTCATTACTTATCTCTGCTCACTATTCAGTCTGGGTGTTATAAGATCTGTACAAAAACTGATAGGTAAACTTCTTCCTCTTTACAAAGGAGATCTGAGAGCAGGCTTGGAACAAGGTTGCACTCTGCTCCTAGAAGAATTAAAAACCTTGTTAAATTACCTCTCCTGACTAAAATCTCCCAGGTGAAAAGAGATGCTGTGATGCAAATTGACTTTTTGTTATATGGACATTATCCGGTGTGTTTGTAGTGATATTCTAAATAGCAAAGGACTGGCTCTCAGCTAAACTAGTATCTTTTAAACAGGCTAGCAGGGTAAAACCTCTTTTTTTTCTGCAATTACTGCATGCAAATAAGTGCTCATAACATCCTCTCACTGCCCCTAATTAAGCTATTACTAGATACTGCAGGATTTTTTGTTTATATAAAACATATACCTTAATGAAAGAGAGGAAGGACCCCACAGAAGCACATTACCTTCAGTTATATCGTTCTATTAGTAGCTGTCTTCTTCCCAAGTTATCATTAGGTCTTATGTCCAAAGTGTTAACTTGAAATTCATTAAAGAATGTATTTTTTCTGCCTCATCATTATGTTTTTTTCTTAATGATTGAACTTAGAGAAAGGCTTTCCAGTATATTCTGAGTGGAGATTTTGTTTCCTTGGTGTATGGATTAAGATCTACAGACATGGAGCTAATATAGCAAACATTGACAAATTGGTGGTGATCTGTACAGAGAAGGATAAAATGCTTGAAGTTGTATCAAGGAATGAAACAGTGTGCTAATCAGAGTCACTTAAGCCTTCCAGCTCTGCAGAAAATATTTAACTTAAGACATCAAAACTTTCCTTTATTGGCTAGAGTCACATCTCTCTTATTGCCCAACCTTATCTAATATTGAAGATACCATTGGAATGCATGTGCTTCAACCTAAAAGATTGTAAAAAAGAATTTACATGTGAGGGCTTGCTGCACAAGAGTTTTAAAAACTAAAACAAAGTGTTTCTCCCTTTATTCCAGACATAACAGTTGAAATAGGAAGCAGAGTACCTGCTAATATGTTTTCCTTAGTCAATGTTTCGATTGCTATTTTTTTTGTGTTCTCCCTATGCTGTGCCTGACAGGAGTGTAAAGTTGTTTGATAGTTGGTAAATACATTAGCAACAGTAATAAAAAAGCCACAGAACTTACTAGGTCGTGTTCATTTTGCTGAGCAAATCAATAAACTAGCTTGAGATAGCAAGCCCTTTCTCAAAACAAACTAGAAACAAAATATTGAGATAAATATCATTGGAGGTCCCAAAATTATTTTCTTTTAGGGATCCTTTATCTTCTAACACAATAATCTCAGATGCTGAATGGGAAGAGGTAGACATGGTCAATCAGAGAAGGATTTCATTGAGGAGTAAGTTATCCCTCTGATATCAGAAATTTTGTCTATGAATTTTATCTATTCTGGCATAGTCAATATGACAAGAACTGTGTGTTTGGCTCTTATGAAAGTATCCAAAAATTCACTCCAAATTGGCAAAAATGTTGTTCTGCTGGAGAATAGTCATAAGATTCCCAGACAAGAGAAGTTACTCCATAGAAGCTGAGCATCTTCTTTTATTTCTAATCTTCTTTTGCTTTTCTTCTAAGTGTGTAAAACTTGAATGCTTGTGTCGGATGCGAGAATGATACAGACAATTAAACATACAAGCTTTTAATTTAAATTAGAAAAGCTACAGTCCAAACTGCTGATCTAAACCATAGCATTTACATAGTTGTTTGTATGAGTTTTATTTTTCCAAGAAAAATAAAAGAAAAATAATGATTACTTACATAACATGAATAGCTTAGAAAATGACAACTGTAAGAAATTAGACTGTACTTTTTAGAAATGTATAACAAGATTCGGAAAAACATCAGATAAATGGTTCAGTTCTGTTTGGCATCACAAATACATCCTTGGTGCTCTGAATATTTAATCTGGTTGGATAGGATCTATTTATTGATGTTATACTATAAGGCCTATCTAACTAGATAGAATCCTGTTCTGCAACTGAGATGATAGGCTCTACCATAAAACAGTTTTCCAAATAAAGTCAGAATTAGTAGTTCAGAATATAATAATGAAGAGACAAAGAAATTATTTGAGCTGTGACTTGTTTCAGTTTATTTTTCTTTGGTAATGCATAGGAAAATAAATAAATGTCTTGTGATTAGCTCTTTTGCTTCCTGTGAAGTGAGATATTTGTATTGCTAACTAAAGAAAATTTTGTCATTGCAACTTGTGATGACTTGTTTTGTTTGTTGTTGTTGTTGTTGTTGTTGTTTTGTTTTTTTTTTCCTTATGGGTGGTTGATAGTTCAACACTTCCTTCATGCATTCTAATACATCTTCCAGAAACTGAAGATTATTTCAAAATTCTACTATTATTCTAATCCAAGTAGAAACAAAGTCATAAAAAGTAAAGTAAGGAACTTTCACCAGATTTCATGTAAATTCAGAAGGAGAAACCTGATTAAACCCAAAACTTTTAGTCATCAGTTACTATCAGTATATTTCAGACTTGGTTTGTATAAGCTATTTTCTGGTCAATTTTATAATAAGACAAATGCATGCACTGGTGAAGATGGTAATTCATAATTGAAGTTAGTATAATGAAGAGCAAAGATATAGTATCAACATGCCACAGATAGCTTTGTAGGAAAAGTGTCCAAATTAAAATTCTAGTGGAAATAAAACATTAATGGAAGTGAGGTCTAGCAAGGAAAAAAATCTTTACTTTTCCCAGAAGAAAGTGTTCATGTTACTACCTGATAAAAGAGTCCCTTAAAGAGAACATTCAGGTATTTCTCTGATGCATATCCTATCATACGGTAGTTCACTATTTGGAAGGATGAACATTCAATGCCTGATCAGAATGAGTTATTTCAGAACAATTCACCTTGAGCAGAAGTTAACAATTATTTGTTCCCTTATTTTGGAAGGGTAGGAGAACACCCACACGCACTACATACCACTCATCTGTCACTTCATAGAAGAATTATTTTTCTCAGTCCTTTTATACAATTGATTTTAAGCATTTAGCAGATTAAATAGAGTGTAATAGAAAGTGGAGTAAGGTTGTAAGAACACTCTGACCATTTATGAAAATACTCTGAAATCTTCTTAAAAATAATTATAATTGCAGAAATGGTTATGTCAGTTTTGCAAAGGAGGTTCACTTTGCAAATATATCTTTAGTGTTTGATATGCAGAGAACACAGCACTTGTGTTTTTGTGGAATGAGAGCAATTTTTTGTTTAACCAAGCATTCAATAACAGGTTTGTTCAAACTTGCCTGTGGCAGGCTGGATTTCAAGGTTTCTCTGCCTTTAACAGAACACAGAACATAGCACCACTGTCAAGAACAGCCTATGTGTATTTTTTTTTTTTTTTATTTGGCATATTATGCAGAATAATGTGAAATGAAACATCATAAAAAGATGAAAAATGACACTCAAAGTAGGACTGTATAATGTGTCTGTCTTCTTTTTGCTTTAGCAATTGTTGCCAAAAAATCATCAAATTTACACTAGGTTGTCTAAATGACAGAACTCAGCACTGCAGCTGAAAAAGATATATTGAAATATTAAAATATCACTATTTATTTTTGAGAGTATTCAAATTATTTTGACAGAGGATTCTGCATTTAGTGCTGTAACTCTCAGTTAGTGTTGTCTGAACTGTCTCGTTTATTTTCAGGTTTTAGTGAATCAGATGAATGAACAGTGCTTACATTTTCTTCTGCTTCTAATGTTATTGTCATGCATAACAATAACTCATCAGTTCTCTTAACTCCAAATCCAATCCAATCCAATTACTTAATCAGGGGAACATCGTTTTATTAGCAACACTACATGATGTTGTTCAGCAAAGACATTAGCCGATTGTCACCTGAAAACAGCACCCATTCCTACATGATTTTCTATCTGTACTTTTAAAATACACCTAAAGTGTATTTTTTTTGAGTGGATATTTTTGAGTGATCTGGGGCATGGTGCTTTTTTTTCAAAACAAGGATCAGGAAGCCCTGAGACATGACTTGAAAGGACAACAGATAGTAAAATGTTTGTGCCATCCGGGGACTTCCAAACATTACTCACAGTTCAGCTTTAAAGTATGTTTACAGCCATCTGCAACCTACAGTCTTTTCTGCTGCTTGCAGCAAAGATTAACTTTTTCCTAAACTTTTAATAAAACTGTAGCTTTCCTGTTAGATCAGACTTAGATATTAGATTTAAATTATTTTTTACTTGCTGCTATTTACATGGAATATTTTCCCCAAGCACCTGTAAAGAATTAGCACCTGTGAAGACCCCCTGAGACAACTATACAAAATTCCAAATTCCACAAAAGTGTAGGCAATGTTCTCAAATGGATTTTGAAAGCAGGATCTTAGAACAAAGTGATTGACATCTACACAAACGAATCTTAGCAAGAGATGACGAATGCTTCCTCAGTCTGACGTTTTGGTATTTCTTTTTAATTTTCTGTAAGCTGCATCACACCTGTTATTGTAGGTAGTGTAAATATTTAACTGTTTCTGCATTTTCAGAATACACAAACAGGGCTTGCCCATATGGACAGATATATAGCATAAATAAAAAGTAGAAATTGTTGCACATTTGTTGTGGTCTGTATTTTATTCCAAATAATTAAGTACATTGTGAAAAATGGGAAGAACAGGACAAACTGAAAGATGATCGGTGAGGTCCAGCATCTTTTACACACAGATTTAAAATACTTAGGTGACAACAACATGATTTTTTCATAGACTTGTGATGGCAGGTGATTTAACCTGTGCATTCAAGAAAATGGGTGCATCTGCTAACTGATTATAAAATATAGTCACTTGAGCTGGACTGACAAGGAAATTTGCTTTGTGAATGATTTCAACACTTGGCAATTTCTTTTATAAAAAATTCCTGAAAAGTTTTTGGAGCCTCAGTCAGGTTGGGCTGTTCTAGAGACATGCAGCTTGGTATACTGAAGATCCTATGAGCTCAGAAACCCTGTTTGTCCATCAACATTTGAATTAACTGATAAAGGAATCAAGAAAATGAATTATTTCACTAGTACTGTTTCAAAGAGCTCTAGGCTCATGATGATCATGACTGCAGAAACATGACTAATTCATACCCTGTGAAATTGCCTGACCTCTGACATCCAGCATTTAACAGGAAGAAATGCTTCAATTGGCAGAATTTAGTACTATCAAGTTATATTCTAATGTAAATTATGTTAGAACAAGAAATTGAAGGAGAATAGGTTTATGACCTATAGCAGTGTAAATATCTCCCCTTGCCTCCTGAATTCCTTCTTGTCTTCAAATAATACAACATTAATAAAATGAAATGTTTGTGTTGTCTCCATCAAAAACAATATTTTGAGCTGAATTTAATTAATGAACGTCTCATGTTGCTTCCAGCTCTTCAACACAACATTGCTATGCAATCCCTCTATTTTATGGTAACATCCTGTAGTATATCCATAAGAAATGTTGAAATTCTCCCTGAAGCATGATACTGATAAAGTACCAGAGGTAAATTTATTTCTTTGTGCCAGTTCTATAGTTTCAATATTTTTTCAAATCCGAGAAGAGTTGTACCCTTATTTTTATCCTTGATTTTTGGCTGGTACTTTTAACCATAATAATCCACTCCACACACATTGGTTTATCTTTTCCCATCCAAAGAGCAAATCAATATTTGATTCACTACAAGTAATTTCATTCTGGGTCCAGAGTTAATTTTGGTCCTCTGAGCCCTGTCACTACCTAATACTTTAACACTTTTTAGACATTTAAGGAAGTTAGAATGTCTAAGTCAGTGAACTTAAAATCAAATTAATATTTATGTCTTCCTGAGGGGGATGATTATCCACCAGCTGCAGTTATATGCATGCTGGAATGGATATGTAAAATAAGACTGGATAATTGATACAGAATGTGTAGATGAGTATATTAATATTCAATAAACTTATTTTGCTAAGATATCATATTTCTCAACAGGATTTAACCAAAGATTGATTATTGAGAATACACTGCAAGACAGATGTAGAATCACGTTAGATCAAGAACACATGTAATGTTTGTCTGGCTGAATATTGAAAAATAATATTTTTCAGATAAAATATATGGCACCTCAGTGATCTCACAGAGAGTTCCCAGATAAACTTTTAGTTTATAGCTGGATATGGTTTCCATGCAAAATTGAGTCATTTCTTTAACGTGTCTAATGTGTTTTGGATTTGTGCTGAAAACAGTATTAATAATACAGACATGCTTTAATTATTGCTGAGCAGGGCTTACACAGCGTCAAGGTCTTTTGGGCATCTCATGCCACCCCATTACCGAGTGGGCTGGGGATGCACAAGAAATTGAGAGGGGACACAGCTGGGACAGCTGTTCCCAACTGACCAAAGGGATATTCCATACCATATGATGTTATGCTTGGCATATAAAGCTGGGAGAAGAAGAAGGAAGTGGACACGTTTGGAGTGATGGTGTTTGTTTTCCCAAGTAGCCATTACGTGTGATGGAACCCTGCTGTCCTGGAGATGGCTGAATACCTGCCTGCCAACAGGAGGTAG
Organism: Columba livia; assembly: GCF_036013475.1. Classification (NCBI taxonomy): domain Eukaryota; kingdom Metazoa; phylum Chordata; class Aves; order Columbiformes; family Columbidae; genus Columba; species Columba livia. The sequence continues at coordinate 189,291,900 of NC_088602.1, read as the reverse complement.
TGAGTTAATTCCTTGTTTTGCTTTACCTGTCTGTGTAGCTTTTTATTTACCTATTAAACTGTCTTTATCTCAAGCAACGAATATCCTCACTTTCAGTCTTCTGATCCTCTCCTCTATCTCACTGGGGGAGAATGAATGAGTGGCTGTGTGGTACTTAGTTGCTGTCTGGGTTTCAAATACAACATTATTGTAGCTTTAAAAAACATGTGAATTGTGATGCCCTATAGCATCATTTGAAAAATCTTTAAATATTTAATAGACTTAAAAACACAGAGTTCAGCCTTTTCTGTATTTTGAAAGCTAGTCTGTTCTTTCCTCTTCCATGTAAGTTGCTGCCACTGTAAAGCAAGACAGACCCATTGAACAAAACTGTTGGACACTGGAAAAATTAGAGCATTGAAGTTTACTATTAACTGTCAAAGAGTGGATGTGATGAGACATTAGCATTCTGATATAGCACTTCTCTGGCAAACTGTCATGAAAACATGAGGCAGAACAACATCAGCATATTATCAGGATAATTAGAAAAATGAAAATAAGAAAACATAGAAATGTAACTGTCATTCCTTATAATTCTTATAATGAACTTGCAATTTATTTCATCCTCATTGAGCAGTGTAAAATATTTAGAGAGATAAAAAAATAATAATAAAAAAAAAGAGATAGAAGAACAAACAATTCACAATGGTATTCTGTAGTTTTAGTTTGATTGGGAGGAAATTTGGAAACCCTTTACTATTGCAAGTTGGCACCATGAATTGCATTTACCAACCTTGTTGTTAGTACTTAATGCTGGTATTATAAGATGTGTAAATAAACCAGTGTGCAAGTAAAGAAAATAATTTGCTAATCTTGCAGTAGCCTTAATTGTTGGAGAGGAATAATAATGTAATTATGGGAAAGATAGTACATTTGAACATTAGTTCAATCTGAAAATACTTGTTCTAAAATTTGAATGAAAACATTGTGAAGGCACAGCTCAGTTTTTAAAGAATATCTGTCAGATGTTCTGTGTTTCAGTCTTTGCAAAAAAATTGTGTTACTTTAACTCTGAATTAACTCCTTCATCATTTTATTACCTGCATAATAAACTGAACAATAAATCGGGATAATAAAACAACAAAAATAGCAGAAATTGAGGTTGAAAAAAATTTTAAGAGAGTTTCTACTCTCTTCTTCTTTGCAAAGGTTGGATCAGCTGTATGTTTGTCAATTCTTAACAAACGCCTTTACAACCTGCTCTTAGGAACTAGAGCTGAGGGAGTAGCAGCAGCCAACCAACAAACTGCTTTAGTACTGCCTAGTCCTCACTGTCACACACTCTAACATAGACCTTTCTTTCCATTATTTAAACTCACTTGTCTGATCTGTAGTGAGTTTTGAGAAGGTAATAAACACCTTAAAAGCTATATTTTACATATATGTACACTGCTACTGTTTTTTAACTTTCCTTAATCTAAGCATAGTTAAACCTTTCATCTCCCTTTTGATGTCTGATTTTCCAGACCTTTCAAAAGCCTCTTGCTCTCTCTGGAACTTTCTTCAACTCAATCACTCCTTTTAACTTACATTGCTTTACACTGGAAATGCTAAGGGTTTATCAGCTCTGAACACAGTAAAATCACTGTTTTATACTCAACATTCTTAGGTATCGACCCAAGGGTGGTGTTTACTGACTAATGCCGTAACATGTTACTCTAGAGATTTCTGTTCTCTGAATACAGTCAGCTGTTTTGAAGTATCCTGTCTTATGTGGCTACTATCAATAATATTAATAATGACAAGAGGAAACATGTTTAGATTTGGTTTTGCATTTTGCTTGCAATAAAATGCTTAGCTGAAATGTATATCCAAACCAGTATTGACTTCTTTTCAAATAACATATAAGATGATATTAAACTGCTTTTAGCCTTTTTAAGGCAGAAAATCTATTTAAGTAAAGTGTTCTAACAAGACAGAATTTTCCTTTAATTTCAAAGGATGTGTGCAATATAGCAAGTAACTATCACGTTACACAGAAGATAAATTATATCAGTTTCTGTGGAATGTTATTGCTTTTCTCATATTGTGTCTTTTCAAAGTTATAGTGCTGAAGGAAAAGAAACTTTATTTTATATTTTGTGAACAGTGGGTATACTTGCTGAAACCTGTAATGTTTTCTGATATTAATTTTAGCTATTTTAATCCAAACTAGAAATAATCCTCTTCTGTGCTAACTTCTACTTCTGAATCAAAACTCCAAAGATTTAAAATCAACATTTGAACGTATCTCCTCTGAAAATGGTGTAAAAGCATAGTGTAATGAAGAAACACTGTCTTCATAAGATAGAGGTGTACTGTATTCAAATGCTGTTTATTAAGAAAAATAGGCAAAATGAAATGAAACAAAAAGATAAAGAAAGCTCATGGAGACAGTATATTAAGTTTCTCTCTTTCCTTAAATTAATAACTGCAGACAGGAAAAGTGGCCCCAGTAGCTACTTTTATAGGCAGTGGTGTAAGTGGTGTCACAATTAAGCTTTTCATAGCAGTGAAAGAGCATTGTGCAGAAGAGGTGGCAGTCAGCTCCTCAGGGATTGCAGCTGGTTGCCAGCTGACTAATTGAAATTCCTCTGCTGTGCTGGCTGCTGCTGGACCACTGTGGAGCTGGCCACCCTCTGCTCTCATCAGCCAAGCAAATACTGTATCTATCAGTGAAGGATGTTCCTGTAAGACACATCCCAACAGCACTGGGAGGGCTCAGTGCACTGAAGTCACAGTGGGTGTCGCTCTATCGGCCTCGGCGGGGAAACCTGCTGCACATAGTACCAGCTATCTGCTCTGTGACGTGGTGTTCACTGTTGTGTGCGGTCTCCACCTTAGCTGGAAATAGTTTATCTAACGTATCCAAATGTGCAGTGTAAATACTGTTATATATGTAAGATGCAAATTAGATATTAGGGGTGGTTTACATTTATAAATTCTATATTTTTATTTATAAATGTCACATTAGCTTGCATGGGTGAGGAGTCCATTCTAGAAAATGAGTGAAAATGAGTTGTTTGTTTTGATTTGATTCACTTTCCTTTTTTTTTTTTTTTTTTTATTTTTTTTTTAATAACTGTAGGCCCTTCTTGGTTGAGTTATAAAAAAGAAGAACTATTTTGTCTATTTCATATTCTATTCACTTCAAGATGTTAACTGAGCCATCAATAAGCATTTATCTCAGCAGTTCCCAAAAATTGACTCTTCATATTGGTCATAGGAAATAGGCAAGATTTCCTGTTTCAAAGCTGAGCTCAAGGATATTCTTGGAAATTACGTACTATTTAAAACATCATTTCAGGTTAATTAGTATTGAAATTTTTGCTTTATAAAAAATTACATTTTAATTTTGAGCATCTGTAAAGAAAAGCTATTGGCAATGATGTCAAACCATTTTGAATAATAAATCTACAACTTCCACTAGTATTAGTAAAAGTTGCAATACAAAGTCTGTATATACAATAAAATATACAATAAAAATATAGTCAGTATATATAATAAAAATTACAATACTTTGAATAGCAGTTTTAGTGCTAAAAATGTGGGATTTTTTTTGTTAAAAATTTTGTTTATTTGAAGTAGGAGTAACACCGAATAAATTAATGGGAAGATAACAGAATTGCGACTTTTGCATAACTCAGTATCACAAAATAATTTACAACATGCGTCCAGCCTTCAGACTCCAGGAGAGCAAATTCAGCACCTTCTTCTACCAGAGAGGGGAAGATGGAAGCTCTGTCCTTCATGGGAATGCCCTAAAAACCAGATTTGGGACTAAAGAGAGGGCGTACACATAACACACCATTTGAGTACACACATTTAAAGATTCATATGACCACAGAGAAGAAATAAGAGAAGAATGATTTTCTATTATCATAATTAAGACACTTTAGAAATAATGAAATCTTTAGTTTCATCCTAGATACAGTGAATGGTATGTTCTTTACGAAATTGTCACTGGATATAGATACAATAATTTGAAACTGGGTCTTCACTTTCACAAATGAATATAGTCTAGAAATTTTCCTGTTTCTACTTTCACCCTCTCTTTCCACAAATTTGTCTGATATTTTTTTTTTTTTTTTTTCCAGATATTAACTTAACCTGTTCCTAAGGAGTTCCAGTGACAGAGTCTATAACTTTGACAGGCAGTCTGTTTAATGCTTACTATCCTTAGTATCAGCAAGACTTTAGCTGTCTTGCTGCAGTTTAAGGTGTTTCCTATTTCCCATCTGTCATGGGAGATTGTTCTCTTAGTTTTTGAAATCCTTTTACTTCTTGAAGACTGAGCATCTTCAGGACTGGAAGTCATGTCTCTGTGTATGTGTACTGCAAATTCTTTCTTTCCTCCTTTCACTTCTTTTTTTTTCCAGGATGGATTTCTGCTTATACACATCTGTGTGATGCTTATTTTATTTCTCAACAGCATGATACTGTTGACTCATGACCTGAATTATTTTCTGAAGAACTGCTACCAAGCCAGTTATTTCCTATCCTGTATTTATGCAGTCAACACTTACTGAAGACATCTGTGAGCTGTGAACCCTGCTCTATGGACCACCTGCCAGTAAATCATGTGTTGTAATGTACAGAATACCAATGCCAAAGTCCCTTTTGGAGCTCTACATGAATTGTGGCATTTTCTTAACCTCTCCATATCAGCACTGAATTGAATTTTAGTAACAGTATCATTTTGGACCGGATACTTCACTGTTTAACATGATTTACAAAAGCATGAAAAATTGTGGCAAAGTGAGATGAATATATTTCCTGACAATATAACATGTCCCAAAAATCACTAACATTTCAGTTTCTTACTTTTCTAATAGCCCAGTTTCTCTCCTACAGCAAAACTTGGTGATTTTACAGGTGCAGACTGTGCACGAATAATGTCCAGCCACTAACAAGGTCTGGTCCAATCTTCTGAATTTTATAACATGACTCAATGGATAAGTAGCTCCAGAACCTCCACTAAAGTGGGACGTAGTCAATTCCAGGGTTTTTTTTCTGTTTAATTTACCATAAAATAATTTTAGTTCTCTAATGGAATATTAGGTAGTCCAGAATTGGGACAGGATATCTGCTCAATCAGTTGCTATATATGCAGTGAGACAGGGTTGCATTTCCAGGTTTATGATCACAGATCCAAAACTGGATCCATCCATTACTATGCCCTGACTCCATGATAGTACCCGAATCTTCTGCAAGGGACAACCATGAGCAGAAAGAGGCTGGTGGGACCTCAGTGTATTCCAGGTGGTGTGCTGCTCTACATACCTTCTTAACAGTCTGAATACACCCTCAGCAAACAACCCTGTCTTTTATTGGTATCATTGTTTCAACATATGCTATGGATCAGTTCCTTTTACACTCTTGGGCTCAATAAAAACCCCAGAAATCCTTTCCCTCTTCAGGATTTCATTTGTTAAACCCTCAACTTAACGCCCAGAACTGCTTGTGACAAAATCGACAGTGCCGCAGGTAGTGATGGAGTGCAAGACTAACACTGGCAAAAGAAAACCACAATTACAATTTCATGCACACACAAATATAACCCTCTATCTATCAAGACAAATGTAGTATAGATTGTAACATGATGCCCTAAGTGTGTGAGCACAAGATAATAACAGCAGCTTTGAGAATACAGGCATGAATGATACCTGGGCCTCTACAGATATAGCCACAAATCAGAAACAGTCAACCACTGATCACTAAAGGAATGCAGCCTAGAAAACTGGACAGAGCTGGTTTATGGTGTAACAAAGAGAACAAAACCCATACATGCAGCACATGTAAATCATCCCACATATGCTGCCAAGATAAATGTAATAACAAAAAAGCTAAATGATGGTCAGAATTTCTACAGGAAGAGGGAGGGAGGAAACAAAAAAAAGAGAAAAAATGCTCTAATGTTTCCCATGGTTTAAGTTTGCTGTGCCTGATCAATGCCACTACTTATCTGCAGCAATTCTTCTATTCCCTTTAGTAGACAAAGAACATTGTTTTTTCATTTGCATTTGCTGTATTTTGCTACAGTAGTTACATGTAGTGTCAACTTTTACTATACAATCGGCTGAAGCAAACAAGATTTTTTAAAAGATGTATGTATGTTTTCTGCTTCATTTTTCCCATATGACAAGGTAATCGATGCTATAGGACGGAAACAGAATATATTTGCATGCTGCCCTATAGATAGCTAGAGAGATCAATAGATATATCAATACATAGATGGATATTGCCCTATATTTTTATATTTCTTTACTGAAATGGAATTCTACTCTCAATAACTGATGAACACATCTCACTGATTTAATAGAGCTAGTGGGGTTCATTAAATGTTGTACACACAGAGAGAAAATGTAAAACTCAGATATTGTAAAGATATAATCAGCATATATCAACAAGAAAATATTATAAATATTATTCAATACTAAAAATCCTCCTTAGTGCATACTGTCTTTTAAGGATGTAAACTAAGAAAATTTTTTGGAAAATACAAATCACTAACACACTGAAAGTTTATAATACCAAAGACAATTTCAAGAATTAATAAGTTCCTAGGAATCAGAAATTGCTTTTGCTGCATGGATATTAATTTGATATATGTAATTATAATGCCCAAAAATTTCAATAGAGGATGATAATAAAATCTGAAACCTGAATCTGCTAACTTGATGGAACTTATTCTTCAAAAATTAGAGCTCTTGTTTTTTTATGAAATACTTGATAAAGATTTTGCTACTGTAAATTATCTTGATGTATACTCTCAGTGAGAAATTTGGTATCTAATACTTCCCTCAGCTCCTTTCTCAGGAGCACACTGAAATAGTAGTCATAGAACCACTTAGGTAAAAAAAAGACCCTTAAGATCACTGAGTCTAATTGTTAATGTAATATTAACAAATCCACCAATAAACCATATTTTAATACATAGGACTATTTTTTATAAATTTGGTATATTAAGATGGATAGGTACTATTTGTTAAAGACATAGAATTTCTAATATAAATAAACTTTTTTTTTTCTACCATAAATAAACTGCATATACACATACTTATAGATACATATATGCTTACGTAAAATAGTGGACATAAGGAAGGTACTGATCAACAGTAATGATAAACTTTGCTCTCTTACCTCCTTTCTTTTCTACAGTTTCTGCATTTCTTAGAAAACCACCAATTAGGTAGAAAATGCCAGTATTCCATACTAGCAATGAGCATACATTCTTGCAAGCACATGAAAAATAACTGAAAGAGAAGTGTTACTGTAATGTATTTCAACATATTGTAGAAGAAAACAATGCAAACAAGTATGTTAAAGTTTCAAGTAGCAGAGAGGTCAATGTTGACAGAAGGAACACTTTTTCTGTAAGATGGAAAAGTCATTGATACTGGTACAAAATATTGTTCTGGACATCCACCATCAAGCAGCAGCAGAAATTATTTGTTTATACCCAAGTTATGAGAGTGATCTTGTATATGAGAAACTTTTTGGACTGTGAAACATTCAAATCAAGTCACCGAAGTTTGAACTTGTCCTGATCAGGATGGGGAGTGAGCACAACCCACACTTCAGTAAACTGGTAAAGTGATGCTTGCAACTTCTCAAATTGATTATTTGACAGGATTTGAACCCCAGCAAACACATCCTGAGTGATACCAGTGTTTCTGAGGAACTTGATAATCAAAACACACACTTTTTCAGAGCATGTTTTGATTGCCAAACACTACTTTTGTTGCCAAATTAGCTTTAAAGCTCCAACCTAAGTAGGAGGTGACTTTTTCAGCCGAGGAAGATGCTCATTAGAAATACACTGCTTCCATCCCAAACCTGCTGTCTGGACCATGGGCTGTGAGGTGTAACCACTTCCAACAGAGAGGTGTCCATCACCCCTCTGAGTTTAATAGTTTCTGCATGATTTGCCCTGTACTTAACATTTCCCACACATCATATTATCATATCCATGTACCTAAGCTATCATGAATTTAAAATGATTTATATTCAGACTGTATAATTTCTTTCACTTGCAACTCCTATGTGAAGTAAATGAAGCTCTGAAACAGTAATATAGCTGTTTGAGCTCTTGTGTTTTAGAAAGCCACTGTCTTATCTACAGATATGCTATGTTATAATTTTTAGAATCAAGTTAGTCCTTGAGGGCTTGCATAAGCAAGCATCTGGATGAGAACTACTGAATCATTACTGTTAACTTTGGCTTTTTTGGGTTTTTATTATGTTATTTATAAAAATTGATATGTTCAGATTTATCCAAGGCCTTGGCAGAGCTAAAGTAGCAAGAAGTGTATGAACCTATAATATGATCTATGAAAAATATGCTATGTCACTCTGAGAATCCTGAGTTGTCTTCTATTCAGATAAACATACCTTGACCTTTAGTAAGAGCTAAACAAAAACTGGTAAACTCTCTGAAGTCCAAATTGTTTTGCAACACAAATATTCTGTTATTTGAACCTGTCTATTCTGGTGACTGAATTACACTATCAGAAAGAAAACTCTGCAACCCCTTTATGTCTTACAGTCTTCTCTTCATTTAAAGTTGCCTTGACTGTAGCACCACAATAATGTTAAGAGAGAAATATAAATCAAATCGACGTGACTTCTGTTAGTGTCATTGAATTCTCACAATAAAATAAAATAAAATAAAATAAATAAAATAAAATAAAATAAAATACAATTTCAGTACTAATTGGAAAGAATATTACAAAGAACTGAGCCACTTTTGGGAACATTTTCATTCCTTAGAAGGGAGGGAAGAAAGAGACCCATGTCTTCTCTACTGCCTAAGATCCCTGAAAGTTTAATAACTGAAACCCTCTTTTATGCTCTTTTTAATAATATCATTTTTTTAATAGATTGATAGGTAAAATAAACCCAGTGTTTCTGGTTTCAGTTTCTTATTCAAACTGAAAAGACTGATTCATTATTAATTACAAACAAAATTATTCTATGATTCTATGATTTTTACTGAAGACAAATTTACAATCCAAACTGTATTTCTTGACTGGACCACGTGTCTCACTTTAGCCGTGAAATCATGTGAAAGGACATCACTGACCTTCTTTCTGCCTGCTCTCACACTCGTCTTGGCTTGGATCCACAATTCATGCTGGTAAAAGGCCAGATGGCAAAACAGAACACAGAAGTCCAAGTATAAAATCCAGTTGATTTGCACAAATCTAGACGAGTTTAGGCATCTGTTCTGCTTTCAACACAGGAATCTCTTGGTTTTGTCATGCCATTCAGGTCCCATTGATTTCTTTAGAAATCCATCCCAAGTTTGTGAAAGCCACAAAAGAGAAGCTATGCTGACCACAGACACTTTCAACACTTTTGGAATCAATTTTCACTGACCTGAGAAAGGCAAATTCTGCTTGCACTGCCCACTCTCTATACTCAGTTTCACCCTGTTGTTCCAGCCTCACAGAGACAATCTACTGAGTTATGGGTAAAGTGAGCATCCGGTCTGCCATTTACTTGTAGCCATTTGTACCACTCTATACTACCCTCTTTTACTTCATGCTCTCCAACTTTTCTCTCTAACATTCCTCTCCAAAAAGAAACAACTAAAATTTTAATTTCCTAATGCTCTTCTTAAAGACACTATGAAAGCTAGAGCCACACATGATGGCTCCTATTAATTTCTGTGTGTATCAGAAATTAATCCAATGGAATTTATAATGTAAACCTAGTTTATATGAGCCAGGATCAGGGTTTGTGAGAAGGAGGCATTTCATGTGTGAGAAAAGATTAGCTTAAGAGTACAATGTTCTAAACTAACTACAACCTACCAGTAAGTTTATGGCCAAATGCACTTGGATTCACTGTTAGCCCATTCTCAGTCACACAAACAGAGTTTCTTTAGGAGCAGATTATAACTATAGTGCTGTTTTTATGACAATGTCAACAAAAAGAGGATGGATTTCATAGTCTTTCATTCACAAATATATTAGCTCAAAAATTCCTGTATCTATGTCAAAAAGGAAATGCTTTGCATATTTCTTTCAGAATCCAACTTTTGTAGTAGACACTTAAAGGCAGATAAACCTTAACAATGTCTGTGACGAACTACCATCTGTATAGCTGAAACTAGCTAAAACTGCATGTGCTGCCATCCACTGACTCCCAGGTTTTCCTTCTTCACTGTGATGAAATGTACAGGCTTGCAGTTACTTTAATACATTTGAAAAAAGGAGAAAATATTATTAATATACCATTTTTATATTTCCCTACATCACTCTAAGACTGTCAATTTAAAGATGGCAATTTTCTTCTTCTTCTCACATTTTCCATCTTACTTCCATTTATCTCTACGAGGATGCATATATTCAATCTAATTTTGCTACCACATTCTTTTGCATTTGAACCAATGGTTTATTTGTCAAGCATCCTTGTGTCTGAAAAATAATTTGTTCTATTTCAGTTCTACCTGTTTCCTCAGCTCTTTTTCTGTCCGATCTTTCTTACTTTGCATTTATGTTTCCTTGATATTTTTTTTTCTACCTCATTTAATAGCATGATACCCCTAGTTAATTGGTGTTATCTGTACACCGGGTTTTTTTACTATTACTCTGCCATGGGGCTCATTATCCCAAGAAATTTCTTTCAGTTTCTTGTTGCGTCACATGGAATGACTGTTTCACAAGATCTCTGTCCAGGTAATGTTAATCACACTTTGCAAGTTTCCTCTGTTTGGGGAAAAATTCTGCTAGTTTTTCATGAGATTCTAAGTATTTTGTGTGAGTTCTGACACTGTAAGGACCTAGTTCTTTCAGGAACTTGCTTGCTTTCAGATGATAAATTTCCATTGATTCTAGTGGGATTTGAGATCAGAGTCCTTGATGATAATGTATTCATCTCTCTGGGCAGTGCCTGCAGTTTCTTACTCACACCACAGTTTCAAGGCAGCCACCCAATAAGCTAAATCCATCAAGTCAGATCATACAAAGAAGAAAAAGTGCATTGTACACTAGCAGAGGTGTCTAACATTACTGTCTGTACGTACAAGTACAATAGCAGACAAGAACAACAGCTTAGAGGTAACTAATCTGTGGTTTGACAGTAGTGACAAGATCAAAACCTACTTATTCTAATCAGGTTTCTTCAGTGTCAATTCCTGGTTTATAGACTTGCAAAGACCCAGTTGTCTATAGGTACAAGAATAAAGAGGGTGGTGTAATACTACAATTTAAAGAATCAATGTAATGTGATTTTCCAAGAGTCTACTAGAGTCTAAGAACAAATTTCATGCCTCAGAAGATTTCAGCTGCAAGTGAAAGCTATATACGAAGATCTCGGTTTTAATAGAAATAAGAACCCACAGTGAATAGAAGTCAGAGATCTCATATATGAAGATTTCAACTGCAAGTGAAAGCTGTATACTAAGATCTCAGTTTTCATAGAGATAAGAACCCACAGTGAATAGAAGTCAGAGATCTCATATACTATAATGTAATAATTTTTTCCCTTCCATTTGGTTATTTAGCAATGCAGTAGGCATGGAAACAGTGATACAGTATGATAAAACTGGAAGATGAGAATCCAAGCTTCTTTGGAATACAAGGGAAAACTTTCTGGCTACATAAAGACTAGGAACTGGAACATACACACTATATTGCAATCTTAGTGGAATGACAGAGGGAAAAATACATGTTGCAGAAGGAAAGGAGGTTGTAAGGAAGCACCAATACACTGATCTTTTTGCAAAGAGGTAGAAAGATATCGACTGTCACCATTTGTAAGCAGTAAGTTGTTTTCTTTTTGAGGAACAGACATGGATTTCTTTAATAGAATCATAGAGTATTTAAGGTCACAGAGATGCCTGGAGGTCTTCTAGTCTGACACTCTGCTCATAACAAGTCCAATTAGACCAGGCTGCGTAGGGACCTGTACAGCTGTTTTTTAATATCTTCAAAGACTGAGTTGACTTGACATCTTAGGGCAATCTGTTCTAGTGTTTAACCATCCTTATGGGAAAATAAAAATAAAATTTCCTTTTTATAACTAATAAGAATTTATTTACTGTTTTGCAATGGCCAAAACTTGACACAATGCTCCAAATGTGGTCTCACAAGTATTGAATACAGGGGAAGGCTCACCTCCCTGGAGCTGCTGGCAACAGTCTAGCTAATACAGCTGAGATGCTGTCAGCATTCTTTGCTCAAGAGGTCAACACATTCAACTTCTTTTCTATTAGATCCTTTTCCCTGTCACCACTTTCTATCCATTTAGTGCCCACTCCATACTGTTCATGTGATTATTCCACCCCAGATGCAAGACTTTGCACTTGCCTCTGTTGAACTTCACAAGTTTTCTGTCAACTCATTTTTCCAGCCTGGTGAAGCCATTCAAAACATCCAGCTAAGTGATCACTCTACCCAGTCAGGTTTGCGGTCTCACTGAGAATACACTCCATCCCATCATCCAAGTCAGTAATGAAGACACCTTATTACACAGGATAAAATATAATGGACAGTGGTTTGCCACAGATAAACTGATTTTTTTTTAAAATGAGCTATGAAAAATGAGCTGTTGGTCATTTAGCCAATAGATTGATTTTACTCATGTGAGTATTGCAATAATACTAATACACACAAGATCAAGTATGCAAACCCAGGTGACTGAAACCTTACAATCCATTTGCCTAATTAGCAAACAGATGAAGAAAAATGGGAAAAGAGAAAGGTTTTAATAACAACCAGCAGTTTCTCTTTGTAGTAAATAACTCCCAAGCAGCTGAGGTCCTTAACTGTCAATTTGTTTATATAGAAAATTTGTTAGAGGATTCAGTTAATGCCATTCTGATGTGATAAAAAACAGTCAGTATCATTACTGTGAAATGGCTACTTCAATTAAGTTGATTTTTTGTGCTAGACCTCAACAAAATGTATCAAACCTACAGAGATAAAGACTGAAAAAGTTCCCGGTGACTTTCATTCTTACATATATGATCAGTGAAATACTGCGTACTGTCTAGACTGTGTCACCATCCATCATCTTAATCTCCTTATATCAGCCTCCAAAGAACATCTTACTGAGGAAAGGAAATGTTTTTGTGACAGGCCATCAACTAGTGTTTTTATCCAGTGCTCCCAAGATTTTGTCTACCTTCTTTCTAGCTGGTTGTGTATGAAGCTCTGAAAGATACAGAAATGTCATTAATGTTACATACCAGTTTATTCCACCTGTTTTCTCTCAGTACAAAGGCCATCATTTCTATCTAGTTAAATCAAAGAATAGTTGGGTCTTTAATGAGAAAAACAAGGAAAGAAAGAATTTCCTAGTGAAACACACTCTTGCTAAAAAAACAATTTACATGTTTTATATCTACAGTTAAATGAAATGCATGAGAAAAAAATAAAGAAACATTAACATAATAGTATGTCTTCCCTCTGCACCATTTTCCTGCTACTAGACAGGTGCTGTGACCAGGAACTGTAGTTACAGATTCAGAGGATTATTGAATGCTGAATTTTCCCAGTGCTTACTGTAAAGCACTGTGTCCCAGTACTTACTGGGACATATGATTAGAGAGTCATATTTCCTAACTTGTGTCTATTCCGATTAGCCTTAAAGAGTGATTGTTTCATAATTTTTCCAATGATGTAACTACAAACTGTTAGCTGTGTTTTTCTACAGTATAGAGCATTTACCCAAGCAATTCTAAAATACATATTTATACTGCCTGAATAATGCATTAATATTTACTAACATAATATAAAATAAAACCACCTTTATTTTATATTACAATACAGCCTTGAGAACAGTTTTCTTAAAAGTATCATCAAAATGGTAAATTATAAAAATTTTAACTTCATATATGTGTGTATATAAATATATGTATTGAGACAGAGAAAAGGAAAGATAAAGTAAAAATAATTCTTTATTATTTTAATTTGAGTAAGCTTGACCTGAATTGGAATATTTTGCTGCATGGATATAATCCTAAATATACAGATTAAGCAGACATCTTCAGTTCAGCAAAGGAACAAAAATGATTAAAGTGTGTTTTTTAAGTCCTTGTGTAATAGGAGCTCAAATTCAGTCCATTGGTCTTTCATAAATCATGCTTCTCGAACAACTAGAGGCCCCATTTGTAATCTAAGTGATTTAGCGATAAAAATATATGAATAGGATGGCAAAAACAATGCCACACAACTCTACCTGTGTTATTGCAAATAGAACCATTTTGGAGAATTATTCTTTTGAACCATGCCTGACCTTTCTCATTTCTGTTGTTTTGCTATAGGTAAACTGTAACTACAACTTTATTTTGTCCTTCTAAAGATGCCAATAAGAGTTGAGTGAGGAAAAAATTCAGTTTTTTTTCTAAGAAATTTTTTTTTTTACTAACAAAGTCCACCATTAAAATTACTGAATGTTAACACTACAAAGAAAAAACATGTCTGTAGCCATACACTGTGAAGTATATCCAAAGGGTGGTGATATGGTCCCTGTGATTATCCATGTTCTGGTCCCAAATATAAACACAAATCCCACTACCTATATCCTCTGTATCTTAATATCAAGATATATGAAAGGATACATTTACATGGAAAATTCAAGAAGACTGAAAATAATATGGTAAATAAATACTCTAACCCGTGAAACATATAATGGCATATTTTGTGGAGAAATCAATAATTTCTGTGACTACTCTTCAGGTGCAAGTGTTCCAGTAAAATTGACTTCCCTCACTTTCTCCAAGAGCTTGGGAGCATTTTAAATGCCTATTTAAAAGGTATAAATGGCTGTCTTTTCCCAGTATTATAAAATTTCTCAATACTAGGGACATTTAGGAGATGATAAATAAAACTTTTTCATAATGCCAATTGGAAAAATTGAGCAGTCTTTCACAAACTTGTTATTAAAACTTTTCATCAGGTATCATTTCTCTACAAAAATTTGCAGGAGATAGATACTTTGAAAAACTTAAGTGATGCTGTAACAATATTCTAATAAGACGTCTAAAGTTGTTGTAGCAATCAGTCACTTTTTTGCTGGAATAGCAAGGAAAGGAATTTCAAGTTAGTGTTAAATGAACACCCGCAGGTGACACTCAACATTAATGGCACCAAGAAAGAGGGTTCTTTGCCTGTCTGGAAGTGTGATCAAGTCTTTACATGATGCAATATTTGTCTTTTTGCTTGTTTATGCACACATTTTTGATGATGTTGTTATGGAGATCAACAAATTATTGCTCCCACACTTTCCACAGTTTCCTCTACTCACCAGACCTCTTGGTTCTCCATGTGGTAGCTGGCCAGATTGCACACTGGCTTGCGTGGTCATCTGAGGTGCCCTCTCAGCCCAACCCTTCTGCCTGAGCTCCACTGGGCTGGGGATCACTCTCTCCTCTAACATCTCTTCCAGAAGCTGCCATACTTGACAGCAGGCAAGGATTTGCTGAGAACCAGAGCTAAGCAGAGGCTACCAAGTGGCCACTCCGGGAGATGCCAGCATTTGGAAATGTGAAGGGAGTAGATCCCCACTGGCTGAATCTCATGCATAAGGCATCAAACTTGCTGCTCTAAGACTAACATTTATAAGATTTCATCTATGTGTGATTAATGTTGTGATGAGCTGAGGATCTTTCTCTGGGTGAACTTTTTGTGGAAATATGTAGTCAAATGATTTTGAAAATGGAAATAGCAGATTTTGGAAACTACCCACTATCCTTGCTCAGAGCACCTGAGACTTGGCAGATGAAAAACAAGGAGCCTTGGGAGATGGAGGATGGAAGATTTTGTGGTCCTGCTCCTAAAAATAGTGTGTGGGCAAGCTGGCCTAAAACTAAAGAGCAAAGAAGATGGACAAGGGAGCTAGCTAAAAACAGATGGGAAAGCAAGCTTCAAAACTGGCCTGTTTCACTGGAAGATCTGCTGAAGTCATCATGTTTCTCTAAACATGTTTGATCTCAACAAATTCTGTCAGAATAAGATTACCATAAAAGATATCTAGTGTTTTTTTCCAGTAAGTAAGGCAAAGAATTGAAGAAAGAAATAGAAAAATTTTGTGTGTTAGAATAGTTGAACAATGTCATAATGAAATTACTTACTGTGCCATGAAACTCCATGTGATACTAGGCAAAACAGTTATCTGAATTTTATGGGTCCCTGTAGCCCATGTGCTGCTTATGATTGCCTTGTAACCTGGATTTTCTTTGGCAGAAATTCTGAAAAAGCATGGAGTCACATGAATTAATCAAGCCTGTGCTTTTAACTTGCATGTTATATTTAAAGAAAAGCAAGGTGCAGAAAACATGCATAAATTGTTTAAATATGGACAGAACCTTACTGCGTTCATTCTAGCATCTAGCTCAGTTTACCTACTGCAGAGATAATGGAAAAGTATGAAAACTGATACATGACATCTTTGACAAACTTTAGCATTCTAGCAAGCGACAAATGGCATAAAAAGCACATAAGGAAGTTATTATTTCTTTCTTCAAAGTAGAGTTTGGATAATGGGCAACAGAAAAAAAGCTAGGCTGAAAAACTGATTATTAATAAAATGCAAGCCAATATTAATCAATGGTTTGTATCCCAAGAGCTTTCTGTCATGTTAACTGAATGAGAGGTAGTTTATGTGGGAAAAACTTGTGGAAAATATGTGACCATACAAGCAAAGACTGTAGCTAAGTGCAAACATATAAGAATTACGGTGTCTCAACTGCCATATATATGACATTTCATAACTTTTGAAAACATTTGGGGGTTGGACTAGATGTCCTATAAAGGTCCCTTCCAACCCAAACTATTCTATGATTCTATGGTTCTATGACTCCATAATACCATTGCAATGTTAATGATGCTATTTTAATGTAAGGCTTTTATGTCTGTGGCAGATACTTGTGATTTTGTGAGAACCTAGCAATAAGCATGTCATCATAAACGAAAGGAGGGTTTAGCTGTTGGTAATACCTTCCCGTACAGATTCACAGTTCCACTCTGATTTCTCATTTGGTATTTTCAGTATTGTTTGCATGTTCACAGATTCATACAAGCTGTTCTATGCAGAGTTCTTTATGAAGTAGAGCAAAGCATGCTTAATTTGGAGCTAATATGGGTGCCAGTGAAAAACAGAGATTTCACGTACAGGTGTGTTTAATATTGCCAAAGCTGTGGGCCAGTACAAATTGATTGTGAGGAAATATGGAAAAGCAGCACAGAAGTAACAAATAGGGAATGCCAAGCACTGCAATGTCTCAAATTCTACTCCCCTTTGAGCTTAGATTAATAACTCTCTGTTCAGTAACTGTGCAGAGCATTGAAATCTCTTTGGAGAGTAAATGTCTTTTTGAATAGACCACAGTAATGGTAATAACCACTTTTTACATAACAGTCATCCAAAAATGGGAAATTTAGGGTCTTCAATTTAACCATGAACTGCATCCCAGGTTAGTAGTTACAGCATGTCATTTCCAGGTATAACACATAGAAGGAGAAGAACAGGCTATTTTTACTGGTCCCATAGATGACACTGTATAAAAAGCACTACAAGAGGAAAAACAGAAGCAAAAGCTTGATTCTGGGAACTAGCTATTGAGGCAGCAACTGTCAAATGGACTTCAATGCCCAGGTCTCACAATGTTGAATATCTTTAATATTATAGGGAAACAGATACATTGAAATTATCAAGGACTCACAGTTGAATATCTTCGTCCCAAAGCTATAGCCTTATGACTAAGGGATCAGCATACCTTAGTTAACTTATTGGAGGAATGCATTATCTTAGGAAACGTAGTTTTGAATCCTTTCTGTGACTAAGAATTTATACCCCTGGATTCCCAGGAGAAAGTGCTAACCCCAAGGCTGTATCCAGCACGCCCAGAGCTTTCATCTACCTTAATGAAATCAGACACATCCCCTGTGCCTTGTGCTGAATTTATGGGGGTTTCTTTGTGGTAGTAAAGGACAGAACAAGCCTAATAAATTGTCAGTTACAAGGAATTATGGTGTATTTAGATTGGTCAGGGCTTTGGCAAGTGGTAGAGATGTTGCTGTTCAGATCAGGATTTTCAAAGTCACAAACAGTTGAGTTCTTAGTAGCTCTCAGGTTGACAAGGTAACAGCCTATCCAGTTTTTAGTACCTCCAGAATTAAGCAGCAATACAAATGTGTAAATAAACACAACATTTTTTTCTAAATATTGTTAAAGTTGTATCCAGAGCAATTGCTACCTTCACTTTCGGTTCCCAGAACAGATTACAATTCTTTGGTGATTATGGTGATTCACTAAAGTATCTATCTATCTATCTATCTATCTGTCTATCTACCTACCTACCTACCTACCTACCTACCTACCTACATCTATATCTTATATCTTCTCTCTCATCTCCATCTCTATCATCTCTATCTCTATGTAAGTGGGGAATTCTCTAATTAATAATAGTTTTGGATATTTTCCCAAACATATAAACCTTCAAATACTGATAATGAACAAGACAAAAATACACATGAAGCCTACTTCACTGGCTTTTATTCCTGACTTTCTACTCTAGTATTGTAATTATAACATGATCTAATTGCTTCATTTTTCTTTTTATGCTTTAATTGGAACTTACTTTGCTTAAAATAATGAATTACTGTCTGCATTATTTTGAGAGATATTTAACTGCATTCATGTAGAAATCTAATGAGTAGATGTTCAAGGCTAAGCAAGTCACCCTACGAACTCTTTGTACTTAGGAGAAAGGAAAAGGTACCTCAAGAGTGTGATTCATCTGATCCTAAAAATCCCATCTAAAATAGATTAAATGAATTTTCCTAAGATTATTATTAAGCCAAGGCCTTTAAATGGCAAAGCAAAGTTGATTTTCTGAAGATCTGAACATCAGAAAAGAAAGTAAACAAAATGTTCTAAAAGAAAATTACACACACACACACACATACATATCATTATATTAATATACTAGACTTGATTATGGGCTCAGAATTTATTCTCTTAGGGAAATAAAACACTAGTATATGTGTGTATATAACAATATATACTGACATACTGATATAAAGCCATATATTTATATTAATTACATATATAAATGTACTAGTTTTGTTTTTGTTGTTGTTGATGTTGTGTTTTTTTTGTTATAGTATATATATATATATGTATACACACTTCATATAAAATGGTTGCTAAATAGTACAGTCTGAGATACCTCAGCAATAACTAATTACAAATGTGACATTTAAGATATAGTACATATTAAGAGCTTTCATTTGGTCCATAGGTTGCCAAAGTCTCACAGCTACACTATTTGTTCAAACAGTAGTATGCTGTGCTCATTACATATTAGAGAGCATAGAAAGTAAGTTCCTATAGCTATATTGATATTGCTCCTCCTTAGATTCAAACTGTGTAACATCAGTGACCTCAGGTTATTTTAGCTAACATAAATGAGGCTAGAATCTTGTCAATGGTTGAAGGTGTAGTTTAGATTGTGTTGAACCTTGCGTGAGTATCTATTTCTAAAAGTCTATTTCTAGTGATTTAGGGAGGCAGTTTTACTCTCAACTGTAGGATAAAAATGTTTCTAAATTCTGAACATGAAAAAGTCTAGTGATGACAGCTTCTTCTAAGTAGGCTATAAAAATGTCTGTGTTTGCTTACTCTTAGCTGTATGGTGTGTGTGTCAGAATTCTGAAGTACTACATAACTTTGAAGGTACCTTGTCCTCAAAATAAAAAAGAACGAAGTTTGGATTCTGGTTTCTATTTTTTTTTTTTTTTCTGAGTTCCTACCCGATAATCTCCACTGCATGAGAAAAACAGATGACAGGGGAACACATCACACTCAATGTCCTTGGGCATATTTTGTTGACTTTAAATAGTATCTAGCACTTCATGACAGTAAATAATTTTTATTTCAGAACTAAAACAGCTGAAATAACACAAGTATAAGTTGCCTTATACTAGATAGAAACACTTCAAAAAGTGTCCTTGACCAAAGTCTTGACTGTTGTTTAATAAGCTCATTGAATTGCAGTTAATAGTAAAACATAACATTTTTTCTTTTAATAACAAAAAAAGGCTTTTGTTCCTTCTCCCATAGAACTCTACAATACAGTGTTAAATAGGACTGTTCAAATTTCTTTGGTCTGAGAGAACAAAAACAAGAATTCACCACAGCATATTACTCTAAAACTAACTGTAATTCAGTCAGTACTCAAATTATATTAATGACCTAGATAGATAGATAGATAGATAGATAGATAGATAGATAGATAGATAGATTCGGATATCAGGGTGAAAGAAAGATGGAATATTCATTTCTTTTTTTCTTTTCAGCAAAGTTCTTACAATGTGAGATATTATATGTGATCAAAGGGTAGAAGGATAGCCTTTCCTGTGTAATGTATGAAATGTGCTGTATGGTGTTACAAAGTGCTATATTTGTAATGGTTTTACTACAATTATACATTTTTCAGCCATTACGGAAATATTTTTTCTTCCCTATGTTGTCAGTCTTCAAATACAGACCTTATCTCACCTAAATTTAGAAGATGTCTGCATCCAAGAAAGTCAATTCTGGTGCCCTTTAAAGTCACTGGAGAGAACAGTGTTTTTTAAGGTGTGACTCATCTGAAAGATGAGTACATTCAGTTGACATTATATTAATTCCATCCTAAAGTGTCTTCCTGTACCCATTGCCTATAAAGGACATTTAGATGACTAGTTCAGACACAGCCTGTATTTTAGGCTCTACATTTGGTCAGATTAATCCTCTTCAAAATGTCCATTTTTCATCTATGGGGCCAGTCACAAAGTGTCAGTACTGAAAGAAGGAGACAAAGACATTTGCTGAGGATGGAGCTCATGGTGCCTACCCAGTATTCTCTGCCCTGTCTGTCAACAGAACAGCTTAGAAAGTGTATGCAGCTTTAGCATGCCTGTCCTATCACCAGCCAAGACATTTGCAAATACTCATATGACTGGATTTTAATGTTCCAAAATCCTCACAGACAGAGCACTTTAAAAGCTTTGCCCTTTATGACTAACAAGCAGTGAATTCTCAGTGTGCTTTTCCTACACAATACTTATCTCATTATAGATTAGAAACAATGTCACATGTAATGTCATCAACAGAAAATCAAATAATGATCAAAAATTATTAATTTTGTAAGATAATCTTTCAAAAGAAATGTTAGGAAATATCAGCCTGTTGGAAAACAATCTATAAATGTTGAGAAAAACAAGAGAAAACAATCAAATGAACAGTGATTTATGGAGTACTTTCTGAGCTGCAAAATATCTTTAAGGAGAAGTTTTGGGGACATTTGAACATTTAAATGTAAGTATTCTTATGAAGTAAAACACTTAGCTTTACATACATTATTTTCAAGTTAATACTGCATAATCTTAAACACAAAATTAACCATAAGCTGACATTCTTTCGAATAGGGGTGGTTTATAGAATTTATGTATAAGTAGACTGGAAAAAACACACATGAGGATGTATAATACATTACTGAATTTTCTGCAGAGTCAAAATAAACTAGATCTTTAATAACCTATACCAATAAACATTAATAGATATTTGGTTAATTATAAGTGACCTTTGGTGAGCTGTTTAAGAGATAACTTCTCAGAGGAAATATCATTGCTCTGGCTAGCACATCTCATATATTGCAGTATAAAGTAAAATAGATAAAATCTAAAATTATATTATTCTGAATGCAAAATAAACCAATTATTTGCGCTTTGAATATGCTAAGAATGAGCACATATTCTGTTACTTTTGATGGAATGAATAGAGATGGAAAAAATGGTTCTGTGAAAGCTAGGTGTAAAACAGATAGATTTTTAGCATTTGGATGGTGTCAGATAATTTTTAATATATCAGAAAATGTAAAAAAAACCCCAATGCTATCTCAATGAAGTCACCTCTTCTGTTAAGAATAGCAAAAATGGAAGCATTTAGCCTACTGTGCATAATAATTGTGGCAGAATGCAACCCCCTCTCTCTTCCCCTCCCTCCTTCAGTATGGAAGGAGTGGGCACATCTCCCTCTTTCTCTGCTACTTGAGGCTAACAGCTTCTTTTGTTTGGCCCCAGAGCACCCTGGCCAGGGCCATTAGGAGAAGGGAGTGCCAAGGCACACTGAGCCGCGCCCAGCGTGGGGGATGTTTGGAGGCTTCAGGGGCACCCACAGCCAGTGTGGGGGGTGCAGAGAAGCTTCTAGAGTGCCTACAGTCAGATCTGATCAGATAAAAACGGGATTCTCTTCGACACTCCGCCCATTGTCGTGGGTCTCTCGGAGCACGAGCAAGATGCTGCCGCCGAGAGCCCCCTCCCCGGGATGGGGACTCTGCTTGCCTCGCCGCCACAGCTGTGAGTAAAACTTCTCGCAGGATTATGAGTATATTTATACTTTTCGCGCACATATGCACGTATAACTTTCCATGCTCCATGAGCGTGTGTAAAATTAATCCTCGCAGAATCACGGGTGTATTTTCCTCCCGTGCACATATGCACGTGTAACTTTCCGTGCACATTTGCACACGTACTTTAAATTATTTCCTCGCACAATCATGAGTGGCCGCTGAGAGCCCCTCGCACAATCGCGAGTGTATTTTCCTCCCGTGCTTCCACATAAGTACGTGTAGGATTCCGTGCACACTTGCACGTGTAAGTAAATTAACTCTCGCAGGATTGCGGGTGTATTATAAACTTACCCTCGCGGAATCGCGAGTGTACACTTCCCGTACTCACTACGAGTGCGTGTATCTCTTTAAAAATAATCCCGCACCGTGTTTAGGCAAGTGTGTACTCCTCCGGGACTCGGGGACGGCTCCGGCATTGTTTTGAGTGAAGCCATGTGCATGCACACTGTGGACCGCCTGTTCACAGTATCACAGTATGTTAGGGACTGGAAGGGACCTCAAAAGATCATCTAGTCCAATCCCCCTGCTGGAGCAGGAATGCCTAGATGAGGTCGCACAGGAACATGTCCAGGCGGGTTTTGAATGTCTCCAGAGAAGGAGACTCCACAACCTCCCTGGGCAGCCTGTTCCAGTGCTCTGTCACCCTCACTGAGAAGAAGGTTTTTCTCAAATTTAAGCGGAACCTCTTGTGTTCCAGCTTGATCCCATTACCCCTTGTCCTATCATTGTTTGCCACCGAGAAGAGCCTGGCTCTGTCTTCATGGCACTCACCCTTTATATATTTATAAACGTTAATGAGCTCCTCCTCTTCTCCAAACTAAAGAGCCCCAGCTCCCTCAGCCTTTCTTCATAAGGGAGGTGCTCCACTCCCTTAATTATCTTCGTTGCCCTATGCTGGACCCTCTCCAGCAGTTCCCTGTCCTTCTTGAACTGAGGGGCCCAGAACTGGACACAATATTCCAGATGTGGTCTCACCAGGGCGGAGTAGAGGGGAAGGAGCTCCTCTCTCGATCTACTAACCACCCCCCTTCTAATACACCCAAGGTTGCCATTGGCCCTCCTGGCCACAAGGGCACAGTGCTGGCTCATGGTCATCCTGTTGTCCACCAGGACCCCCAGGTCCCTTTCCCCTACACTGCTCTGTAATATGTAATTTCCCAACCTATACTGGAACCTGGGGTTGTTCCTGCCCAGATGCAGGACTCTACACTTTCCCTTGTTAAATTTCATTAGGTTATTCCCCCCCAACTCTCCAGCCTTCCAGGTCCCACTGGATGGCAGCACAGCCTTCTGGCGTGTCAGCCACTCCTCCCAGCTTAGTGTCATCAGCAAACTTGCTGATAGTACACTCTATTCCCTCGTCTAAATCTTTAATGAATATATTGAATAATATCGGCCCCAATACTGACCCCTGAGGCACTCCACTAGGTACTGGCCTCCAACTAGACTCCACACCATTGACTACCACTCTCTGGCTTCTCTCCTTAAGCCAGTTTGCAACCCACCTCACTGTTGTATTAGTTGCTGCCTCTCAATAATTTTCCTCAGCTGATATCTGAAGCTTTATTTAAGTCACTTTTGGAGTGCTAAAACCCTGTTCCTCACCGGTCTAATAAAAGTTGTTTTGGACCCTGTTGTCCCTTAAATTAACCTACGGGGTGCCTCCGTGACAATAATAAATGTTTATCTCAATAGAATCATAGAACAGTTTGAATAGACAGGATGGTTTCTCCATATAGAGTACACCATTACTTTTCCCATTTTTTTTGAGTGTCCTATGGAATAATCTGTGCACACCACTGCCATGGTGGAACATTTCAATCTTGGCACATCAGCATCAGTCTCTCAATTGTAAATATATTTAGGTATAAAAGTTATGTGTCATTTTGTCCTTCATAGAAATGAGCTGTTTCTTTGAATGTAATAAAATGTGTTTGTAGAATGACAAATGCAGAAACTTCCAGAATGTTCTTATCTCTTCAGCAATTTGAACTCATTACTTTCTTCAAACATCTACCTGGAAAAAATATCAGAAAAAGAGGACAAGTGTCCTTGTGATGGTATTACAGTGACTGCTTAAATATTTCAATAAATAGTTCGTGTTTCCACAGTGAACATTGTACAGAGAAATTCATTAGAGTCAGGATGATTCTGTTGTGAACAGATCAAAGATGAAATCTCACATTCTAGGTATTGTTTTTCCATTACTTCTAGATAAATATAAAAAGTGTATTTATTTTGATGATGAATCACACCTATTATATTCTTGCATTTTTCTACAGAGAATATTATTCCCCAGCAACTTTACAAAATTGTTTTTTCAACACCTAATTTGTCCTCTGTTTTTCAATGCAGAGTATAATATAGGTATACATATACAACATTTATATATGTATATGTGAGAGTGTGTGTATGTATGTATTTCTATAAGGAAACTGGTTTTTGCCTTAATGTAAGGACACACTCAAAACATGAGAGTGAACATTTCTTAACTTCATGTGTTTTAAATGCAGACATAGACTTAATTTTACTGATATAAATCACTTCAGACCTAAAGTCAAAACCTAAGCCTGTCCAATGGCCTTACTTATTCCTTCCCTCATTTCAGTACATCTTTTTATAAGTTGATATAAGTCCACTCAACACATGTGACATGCAAAACTGAGGTAGGGAAGAGGGGACAGTCTCTAGCTCATCTGCTTTCCACTGGTAATGTTTCATTCTAGCTCTACAGGGCCTGGCCATGAAAAGGACTTCTCAAATCTTTTTTCAAATGAAATAGGAGTGCTCAAGTGTATGAGAAATAAAGAAACAGACAAATAGGGGACTACATTATTCTGAACACCCACACTTTCAGCCTTTTGAACTCCTGTTACAACAGGTATATGGGCACTTCGTAAAATGGGTGTTTCTGTCAGTAGTGGAATAAACAAGGCTCTGGTGACTGCAGGTTTTGTTTCATCATACAAAAGTTCCGTGTGGATCCTCAAAAGTCTAATATAACTTTTTCTGTCTTATAGCATTGCCTGTGGGCATTAGTGAATCTCTTCTCAGTATTCAGTTTCTAGTTCTCCCAAAACTTCCTAGAATCCAGTCTTTTTTCTGTATTTGCTGTGACTTTTCTACTCCTCTGACAAAACTAGTTCAAACTGCTCAGAGGTTTGAAAGGATATTTTTGTGTCTGTGTGTTTTTTTTTTTTTTTGGCTGGTTGGGTGTTTTTTGTTTGTTTTTTTTGTTGTTGTTGTTGATGTTGTTGTTTGGAGTTTTTTGTTTGTTTGTTTTGTTCATTTTGTTTTCAATGAAAGTGTATACCAATGGGTTGGAAAATGATACAATAATGTGTGTGTGTGAGGACAGACAGACATCCAACCACCCAAAAAACAAAGAAAAAATAATATTACTTATGTTCTAAGATCCCACTTTTTTTCTTAAAAGTGTACTATACTGACAGCATAAAGATGTATTTAGAGATCTCATTTCTAGAAACTGCAGATAATTCTAGGTCACCAGTAAAATTCCTTACATTTCATTGGATCTCTTTTTTTCTAAAAGCCTTTGACAATATCTTGAGGCCCATTACAATAAATCTAATTTTATTATTGGATGACCAAAGGTCCAAATAAAGATATTCACACTGTTGCAGGCCTTGAGATGCCTGCCTGACTTACTCATTTTAAGCTTATTCATCGTAAGCTTATTCATTTTAAGCTTATTTCCCATGCAGTCCTCAATTAATTTTGATTTTGTTTTATAGACAATACCAAAAAAGCTCAAAATTTGTAATCAGACTTCTTTAGAAAATCATTCGGAACTGGACTCTCCCGAGATATGACCTAGATATAGGTCATAGCATATGGTAAAATGGGATGAGTTGCTAAAGCTGTGTCTGTTGAAGCCAAAAAAATAGGTAAAGAAGCACTGTCTATCTCTCTGTGCCTACTCTATACTTCCAAAATATCCATGAAGGAGACTGGGGAATATTCATACCATAAATGGGATGTTGTATAATCATCTTCCACCTGGATCATTAACACTGGGGACTTTCTTGAATCAGCAGGCAGCAGAGTCCCATAAAGGATGCATCAATTGCCAGATTCTTTGTGCTGTACAGGTGTTCTGCATCATATTTCAAACATAAGCCAAATTAACTTAATTAGTGAGTTAAGGCCCTGTGTGAATGGAAACATGCAGTGATGTAATACAGAAAAACATACAGAGAAGTGGTTAGGGTAATCTGTAGACTATATCTGGACCCCATTCCATATCCCCGTTGTACTTATGATACTTTTGGGTCACTTTCAGCTGCCAGAAGTCTCCTAAATACGTTGATTAAACCTAGGAATAGCCAGTGGATCCTTAGAGGAGGGATGGCATTGACTGTGTCAACGTAATTACTTTGGTTTGGATACCGATTATCTTCACTGCCAGTCCTTAGAGTCATCCCTATGAATCTCTGGCCCAATTAATTATTTAAACAAATTGCAATAGGTGTAAGGGAGAGGGAAGCAAAGGCTGATTCCATAGATTTGCAACTGACTCAGAACAGAAACCTAAATCTGTTTCCTCATCTTGATTTACCTATACCATAATGAGTTGTTTGGGTTGAGGTTGTTTATTTTTTGGGGGGGGGTTGGGTTTTTTTCAGTGCTTCATTTGTTGTTGTCGTTGATTGTTTTTTAGGAATAAAGAGGATACGAAAAACAGAACATTTCAGGAGACACTTGGCTTTGACAAACAAAAAAATGTCAAAGGGAAAGAATTTTATACCCTCTCCAGACTAATGCAGTCATGCAGTTGTGCAGACCAATGCAGGCATAAAATGCAAAACTACAACAAGGAACACTGGAGTTTTTTTGTGCTAGTAACTAACTTGAATATGTGCAGTCTTTAGTCTTTTTATAGGAGGCTTTGCACAGCCTCACATACTCTGTTCTTTAAAGATACGGTTCCCAAGTTACTGACATGGTAGCAGCTCACTGCACTTTTTTATTCAAGACTGAATAGAAAAAAAGATATAGAAAGCCTGTCATCCTTAACTTAGGTTTAAACCAAATTGCAAAACTCTACCTATTTGCTTTGGTTATTCAGCTTTTTTTTTTTTTTTTTTACTTTACCACACTATCTGTAAAATGAAAGACTAACTCTTTTCAAAAAGCAGGAAAAATAAAATAATAGAAATAAAATAATAGAACGAAACAAGCAAAAACTTTCAGGGCATTCCTAATAATACATATAAAAGTATGGTAACAGGTCCATTAATATTAAGCGGTTAAATTTTTGGTAATGCAAAACTTTACCCACATTTAGCTGTTGAGTCTTCCAAGCATCAGAATCCATTTCTAACTCTTGCCACAGAGCCAAGACCAACATAAACAAAATTACTTCCAAACCAAAGTAATATACTGAACATAAGAGCAAAAGGCTGTTTTTCACACACAGTTCTCAAAGAAGCATGGTAGTCTTCTCTAAAGAAATGTTAACGTAGTTCAGGCAGTGATTTTTCCTATTGGAAAATACATTACAAACTATATGCTCTAGAAAACTAATAACATTATGTTCACAATTTCATTACTAAATTAGAAAACAGATCATTTACTAAATATTAAAACACAGTTATTAATTAAGCCATTGTAAAATATTTACTTCAGGATACATTGTATGTTGTCATCCCTAGCTCAAGGGTCTGTCAGTTCTTTCTTCGAGGAAAAATATGTTTACAAGAACTGATTTAACAGTAAAGTTAAAAACAAAACAAAACAAAACAAAACAAACAAAAAAAAAAACATTACTCTATGCTTAGGGTACCTCTTAGAGTTATGGAGAATGGTTTTTACTGTCGTTAAATTTATGCAAATATTACACTTTCTTGGGAAATGAAAAACAAATATTTATAATTCACATCATGTTATTCATAGAGCTGATGTGTGAAAACTTTTTAAAATATTTATAACATCACATACTGTATTTCTATTTAATCTTACAGGCATCCCCAGAATATTCTGAAATATCATCTCATTGTTCAGTGTCATACTAAGATAAAAGTGGATTTTAAGGAAGATGCTGAATATGCATTATGCACCAGCATGTGTTTGTTTTATTATAGATAGTATGAACTATAATAGTTCTTTCCTGAAAATCTAAAATGTATTGTCTTGCTTAACTATAAATCCTCAATCTAAAATGCAAGGAAGTTTCATATACTGAATGTCCCTCTGGGACAGATATATCAGAAAACACATACGTTTGACTAACTGTGATTTAAGAGCCTTAATTAAGCAAAACAATTAAAATGAAGGAGGTTATTCACAGCAGTCAAGTTGCTGTCTCTAGAAGGAACAACATTTTACTAATCAAGAAGTTCCACAAATGGTGGTTTAGAGAATTTGCCAATAAATTCTTCTGCACTTGAATACAGAGGGAGTATGTAATAGAGGTAGAAGAGATCTTGGGTTCATTTATACAGGAATGTTTTACAACCAGCCCAATAACTCCACCTAAATTACCAGTTACAGTCTTTTGTGTTGAAGTGGAAATGGAGATACCTAGACAAAAAATTCAATTTATCTATAGCTATTTTCTACTGATAATCTAAAATCTACACAATGTCTTCTCAGCAACCTGTTGCCCAGATTCTGCTGAAGGATCCTAGTTGATTAGGTTTCAGGTAATCAGCAATAAAAATAGACAGTATAATTGTAAGTTTCATACTTAAATTTAGCTAGAAAAATTAAACAAACAAACAAACTGTATGTGGATGCAGTTGAAAAAACTGACCTCTATTAACAGTAGGACCAGCAAATGAAATTGGTTGGAATTAGAAGCTTGAGCAGTTAAATCTGAAAGAATCATGAAGTTTCTTCAAGTTTAAGATGTAAACTCAGAGTAAACAAATATTGGGTGTTTGCCATCAAAAAAAGCAGGAAGATACTGAATATAAGAGAAAAAGAAAGCTGAGTAATGGAAATAAATGTATAGAATGGAAATAATAAAAATTCAAGTGAACCAAAAATAAAATTACTTAGTGCAGTTTAGTCAAGAAATTCAGTTGTTGCCAACTGAGAATAAAAGATTCAGTCAGAAGTTCTCTGCCTTCTTTACTTTGAACAGTTTTAGAACAAAGTATTAAGTCTTAATGATTAAAAAAAAAAAAAAAAAGTAACCTTGGTTTATCAATTGTTATATATGCTAACATAAATTGCAGATG
Organism: Columba livia; assembly: GCF_036013475.1. NCBI lineage: Eukaryota > Metazoa > Chordata > Aves > Columbiformes > Columbidae > Columba > Columba livia. The sequence goes on along the minus strand of NC_088602.1, from coordinate 189,262,269 downwards.
ATTTGGAGGGTTTTTTTGATAGATGATACTTACAGTACTTCCTGTATTTGGACTAGAGCAGCGTATGTCTTTCAATTCTATATGGAAAAAAATATTGAAGATGGGATTAGAGACGAATTAAAAAACAAGGGAGGAACAAGAACTTGAACAGCAGATGACAATGGATTATGAAAGATCAGCTATCAGTTGAGTGATGTTTCACAGGAACAATTTTTATGACAGATTTTTCTTTCTAAAACACAAAGGATTGGATTTGACTCAGAGAATTTGTGATGAAATAAAGTTGGGAAGCATTGTTCATTAAATATATATATATATAAGTAATATATATATATATACACAGAGAGGAACAATTAACTATTGTGATGATAGGAATTTTAAGTTGCAACGCAATTGATAAACATGTAGTATCATATGTTTCAGGTCTAATAAGATAAACTTCCATGACACAGGTTTAGGAGCTTATTTATAGAAAAACAGATGAAAGGACTTTGATCTGTTCATTGATGACAGAACAGTTTCCAGCTGCTATCCTGATGTAGCTTTGAAAAAGACAAATGAACTCAATACAGTAGAACAGAGACTTCCAGCAGAGGCAGGAAGAAATTAATGCCACTGTGCAATTTAGGCCAGGTTAGCCTTCTTGTAGAAAGTGTGTATGACTGCTTACTCATGCTCACGAAAAAAGAACTCAGAATGGAACAAACAGAGGAAGGTCTAGGATGACGTTCAGAGAATTAAGTAACTACTACTTGAGAGGTGACTAAAGAATGTGACTTCTTTAATCCAGCTGAGGAAGGCTAAGAAGTTATTCTGTTACTCTCCACTACTGTCAAAAAAGAAGTTTTAAGCATAAGTGTAGCTGATAAGAAATAACTAAATGTAGTGGTAAGCAAAAAACTGTAATCTACTGCAATTTACACAGGGCTGAGATATCGTAGATAATGTGTACCTTCACAGATTAATGATGAAAACCCCCATAGAATCGAGCTGCCCTACACTGGACTTCAGGAAAACCATGTACTTGCATCTAGTTCAAAATACCATATACAAACTGTAGCCAAGAAGTCAAAGTTAAAACTCCCAATCTGGATTCTTATCAGGCTGTGTAGATACATTTTGAAGCTCCAAATCTGTGAGCGTCTCTTTATATAAAATAGATTGGAACACATGTTGTAAAGAAAGAAAAATGTGACTAGTCGCATTCAGATTCTCCTTGCTGACCAGCTGTGTGACATTTTTTATCATGCGTCAAGCATTTTGTCAATGCTTTGCTTTGCTGTTTTAGCCACATTGCCCTAATAAAAGAAACCAAAGTGACATTTCTGGTGTCCAGTCCAGTTTGTGGTTCTGGAATTCAAGGTCCCTAACCACTAAGTACTGAAAACACCAGACTCTGTAGAAAGTCCAACAACACTTCAGTTGGTGAGCTACCACATCATACAGAACTGCAAACTGGTGAGGAAAAATGTAAACTGCAGTGAAATGAAAATTCCTAATGATAAAGTCATAGATGTTCAGGAATAGCTTGATGGGGGTGAGAGGAGGCAAAAAACTCACCACAGAGCTCAGTATGTTTATAAAATGGACTGTGAGATGAAGTGGCTAGAATAGCAGGGCACAATTTTTTTTTATTTTTATTTTTATTTTTTTTTCCCAGTCTTGCATTTTTTTTAAGAAATTAAAGGATTAATTACTTTCTACTTTCTGGTAAATGTAATTTGTTATGTAGTCTTTTCTCCCACCTCCATTTTACATGCTGTTACATTACACCTTGTCATCTTCCAGTGGACTCTGGCTTAAGTATTGCTTCATCACTTTATGCATTAATAGGACATTCAGTTACACCTGTGTCCACTCTGAAGTTCTCATCCGCACATCCTATTTAGAGCACATGAACAGTTCAAGTAGAAATGTAAAGCTTTAGGAACCAGATTTGCATGCATCTGCTGGATTCCATTTAAACATTGGAAATAAGTTCAGAGGACACATCCAATCCTTCTTTCAAATAGTGGTAATAGCAGTAGAGACCAGATTGTCGTCATCACTTAAAAGAATGAATCTTGCCTGCAATTGCTAACGTAAAGCTATATAAATATAAATCCTTTCAGTTTTAGGTCAGTCTGCTCATACAACAAACATAAGAGTTACTTTCAAAACACCTAATCGTGAACTACAGACACTACTAACCTTGCAGCTCTAGACCTTTTGAAGCCTGCACAATTAGTTGAGTCTTGCTTTAACACATATCTCAAGACAGTTGGATAAAGTGTCCTTTAGCTGAATGTTGCTCGTTATAAGCTAAAAGGATTATGTAATGCAATATGCAAATGTGTAGCCAACTGGGTCTTTAGGATGTGAATTCAGTGATAAGATTTTGTATATAATACCTTTTACTTTTCTTACTGGCCTGCTGCCTTTACTCCAGCATCCAGACTTGCACAACTCTGTAAGAAAACAGTATCCTGTCTCTGTGTGATAAATTTGGCTCATTTGTATGCACACTGGGTAAAGAACCCTGTTATTGGGACAAGAAGATCAAATTGTTAGCAACTTTGTTTAAAATAAGCAACTTTGTTATTGCAAATTCTTAATTCTAGCTGTAACTCACATCTTAGGAAACATTCAAACCTTTGGACACCATTTGTAGTTGTATAATATGATTTTATAGTCTTAATTTTTGGCAAAAAGACCCCTTGTGCCAAAGAGAGTGACGAAAACTCAATTAAAGAATTATATAGTCTGTTTCCTACAACTGGATGGACCTGCAGTTTCAGCATCAGCTCCCTTCCTGTTGCTGATATCATGCTTCTTTTTGACATTCTGTGATACTGCTGATAGATCTGAAAATACATACCTGCCAGCATGTATGAAATGAATAATTTGTTCTTGAAAGGCAAAACCATCACATGTAAATTAACCGAGTAGCAGGCAATATTACTTACTCTTGAAATAATATTTGAATTGCTAATGAAGTCTTCTTATGAAGTCTTGTTTTGGTTCTACTTTCAGATAAAGTGAGAGAATCCACTATGTGTCCCAAATCCTACATATGTCCCACATGTGCCTGAAGCATGACACCTGAGCTTATGGAGAGATTTGCTGTAAAGCGATACCACTACTTTGGGGACCTTAAAAAGAACACAATATTTATGCATAGTACTGGTAAGAAATTACTCTGAGTATGGCTGGAATGCCCTGAGAAAAAATGAAAAAAAGGAGATGTGAGAAAAGTTTCAGTGATGGCTCTTTATTCTCCAAAAGTAACAAAGAAGGACTGCAGTCTACTACCAGAGGCAAAATCAGTTTAGGAGGCTACTACCCCTCAGTTATTCTAGTATGGCAGGTCATAGGGTTTTGCTGAGAGGTCAACCACTTGGAAAAAAAAAATAAAATAAAATCATATTTATCTGAAGTTTGTTTGCTGATCCAGTTCATAACCATACAAACAGCTAAATTGCTAAAGATGAAAGCAATAGTTGCTGTGACTTGTGGGAAAGGCTGACAGATGTGTTGAGAAAGTCTGCAATATCATTGCCTGTAGCACATGGTATCTGCTTGAATTGTTTGTTGTGAAAATTTCATGTTCTGCTAAACACAAATAGTTTTCATAGTTGCATCAAAGGCAAAAAAATTCTCTGTAGTGAAGGGTTCCCTCCTGACATCATGTCCTGAAAGAGACAATAAGTCCTTCTCCAATAGAAGAAATATCCTGAGTTTAAGTAATGGCCAACAAGGAATGGGACATATAGCAATAATAAAAACAAAATGGAAGACTCCCCAAAAGAGAAGGGAACAGACATATCAGTCTCAGTTTTGATGGAAAGTTGTTTTCTCTAGAGATCCAAAAGAGTCTGCATGGTCTCTGTCACAACCCATGAAGCTACTGAAAACTGATGAGTGGAGAACACAACCTTAGGGAAGGACTTGCACAACAAAGAGGTGTAGGAAGGTGAAAAGCTTGGTTTTACATCCCATTATTGTAATAAAATGAAAGGTCTGAATCTTCTATTTTTAAAGAGTTAATTATTTCAATTTTTGCTTTGATAAAAGCAAATGTTAGAATTTCAAAGAGCTTTTGATATTTTGAGGTATAAAACAACAATACCGGTAGTTCTGCTCCAGAGATCTGGTCAATTTGTTCTTTCATTGTAGTGCTCAGGAAAACAAAGCGTGAAGCTTTGGAGAGAATCACTGTGATACTGAAAATCAACAGAGAGTGTGAATCATAGGCTTCCTCTGCAATATCAGTAACAATAACACAGAGTATAAGCTGATCAGCAACAGAAATCTCTAAGGAAGCATAAATAGAGAAAAAGGAGTGTAAATAAAAAAAAAAAAAATCAATGATGGAAGCATAGATCATTCGGATGTTAGTCATGGAGATGGCTGCTGAAAGGCATGGACAGCCTGCTCTCACCATCAGTATTATAGAAGATAGTGTTCCTGATTCTTTCTACCATTTGTTCATTAGAGGAGGTACACTTTCACAACAGTCTTTCTAATTTAGTGAAATGGCATTTAAAGGCAAACCTCAGTTTTAGTGTAGAATTTCAGGCATTAGTCACAAAGGGTTCTCTGCATAACATGCCTCTAGGAGGTCAAATGCATATTGTAGCTTCTATAATTAGTAAAACTCAGTCTACATTTGCTGTTCAAATTTGCAAACTCTTGACCATTTACAAGTAAAGAACATTTGCCTACTCTGTGCAAGGGTTCTCTCCAGTCTGAAAAAAAGTATTGCAAATGTGTTGAATTTAACTCAATCTTGAAATTTTCATTGAATCAAGGAGCTATCTGATGCCAACCACAATATCTAGCATTCTTTCGAGGTCTGATTAATTTATGATGTAGGCAAGCTGATGTGAGGGAAATTACATTTGGATCCAAGTATTAGTTTTATGTCTAGCAATAAATCGTGACTTGTTGATATCTGACAAAAGGCTTGCAAAATATTTATATTGTCAAACTTTACTGACTAAGCCACAGTTTGATACTTGTTTTGTGTCTCCTTAGCTTGAGTTTACCCCTCCCATATCCTGTGTTCTCATTTCCCTGCTAAGCCATTAGCTGGCCTGGTAAAAATATTTCTGCGTGAAACAAGACAAGGTAAACTGAACTGAGGAACTGATGGTGTTTGGAAATAGCACCACTGCACAGGCACACTGACACAACCAAGTGTGTGGATGTGTGGTTTATGGATGAGTGCAGGATGGCCGCTTTGACAGACTCTCCCAAGAGAAGTGTTCATAGCCATCCTTTGCCCTGAGCACAATTCAAGCCCATATGCATTTGGTTTGCTTGTTTGTTTTCTACGAAAAAAAAAAATTACAGCCAACTCAATTTCCTAAGGAAGTAAATAAAACTAAAGCTAACACTGCAGATACCTATCAGAGAGAGAAAATTATTCGTTCTTCATGGATAAAACAAATTAAAATAATCCAGGCTGGGGTAAATTATGACCTGACTTTTTTTTTTCGTTAGGTTGTTTGTGTTGTGTTTTTTTTTTTTTTTCTCTCTTATCTAATTCTTTTCTTGGTCTAATTTTACATTTATTTTCAATGCTTTTTATCTTTTTTTCTCTCCCCAGATGGTTTCCCCTTCTTTCTGCTCCCTTCTTTCCTCTCATTTCAATCCAACTTAGAACAAACACAAAAACATTTAAGACTGCAGCAGGTTCAGGAGAGTCTGAAGTCAGAAATAAATAATTCTTGTTCTGTTTATGTTCTCTGTTGTCTTTATGATTAGTTATTTGAAATGAGCATTTTTTTTTTTTTTTTACAACAGCACAACTTGCTAAAAGAAAACATTTCTATAATCATGTTTCTCACTATGAAAGAGTGATAATTCAAAAATCATTAAATTTGAACTGACCCCCTATCTGTAAATAACATGAACATGTTTGATCCATTGTTCTGTCTTCATAGGAAGAAAAAGAAAACTATTTATTACATCGAAATGCTTAATAAATGCTATCTAAAACTATACACATGCATATTCAGGATTCTGTTTTGTAGCTTGGTCCTATTCAACTTCTCATGTCACTATATGATATAGATATGTTTAGAATTCACCTTAGAAAATTAGCTTATATTTACCTAAGTGACTTTGCTATAGTTTATAGTATGAGATTCTTCATGAAAGATGAAGCAGAATCTGTGCTTTACAACTGAAATGATTTTTCAGTCAGGATGCAATATCTGATACAATAAAACACAGTTTTCAAAATTGTCTGTAAAACCGGAAAGTGAATCTGAACCTGTTATATAAACTGAGGGTGGGGGAGGGGGAAGTTTTAGTAGTTAAATTGCATTTAACTAAAACAAATAAAAAAGTAACAATCACAAACCGAAGTCAGATGCACACATCTTATATAGGTACTACACTGGAAATTTCATTACACTTTGTATGGGAATATAGTGGAAGAATGGCGAGGAGGTTGGTTAAATGTAAATACACTCAAGTGACTTGCACCTGTCTGTAGAAAAAGCACATACATCACACTAATTGTTTTACTGACCTTGTGTGCTTGATGAGTAGAACCTCTGTGTTAGATAACATAGGCCTGTGAGAAACTCTGGGCACCTCATCGCTATGTCTGAGATTCCTGCTTTGTTGTGAGAAGGAGCAGGAGGCTGCGCCGGCCTGAAGCCTTGACATACAGGTGAGCTCAGCAGGCCCAGGGATCTTCCAGCAGGGCTGAACTGACCAGCGCCTGCATCCCTGCCTGTGTCACCTCTGCATGGGAGCTTAGGTGCTACTTCAGAGATCCCCTGGTAGAGAGGTAAATAAAATAAAACCTGCTCTTTGCAAATGCATTCGTGGCCTCTGGCTCTTCTTGCAACGTGCTTGCACCTGTGCACACACACCTATTCAGTCATTTAGTGTTCATGCATTGTCATATAGAACTCATTAGCTACTTAGATACTGATTAGGAAGTAGGTTTTCAAAGAAGTTTAGTGATGAACATGCAGCCAATTTGGATCCACAAGCCACTGTTTACTAAGCTCTTTCAAAAAACCGAGTCACTTAATGAGTATTTAAGCATGATGGAATGTCTTCTGAAATATTGATCTGATTTCTGTATGTTGAAAAGTTAGTCTTTAGTGCCACAGGTGTCTTTTAGACTTCAAGATTTTCACTAGCCAGATATGTAGCCCTATAATTTTGTAAGCCTGAAAAGTGTGAACCTGAGATGTGGTTGCATAGGATGGCATGCTTTAGTCCTCTTAGATTGTGTAGACTTCAGAAGATGGTAGACAAATGGATTTACAATCAATGAGATAAATCTCAACAGCAGATAAAAAATTCCTTAGCTGCACTTGCATGATTTTGAAAGCTCTTTAGAAATCTCTCCTTTATGAAAGTCAGGTTGTGTGTTTTTTCTCATGTAGAGTTTTGTATCAAGTCCTTCTTCCTTCATATAGACGAGGAAGTATTTGTGCAATTTGACTCAGCTTTGTCAGATAGAGTTGAAGAATGAGAAATAGAATGGATAGGGGCAGCAATAACAGAGTTTCTGTGGGAGGAGCTTGAAATAAAACCTCCTTTCACTTCATGGTTTGGCTATGAGAACAGTGAAAACTGTAGATTAAGGCAAATTTTTATGACAAAGTTATGAAAACAGTTTAAATGATTCAAATCCCCAAAACAGACATTAACTTTCATTAATAATAGGCTGTTAAGTTTAGGAAGGAGATGATTTAGCAGAATTAAGGAAGGCGGGGACAGAAAAAGTAAAAAAAGTTGGAACTGAAAAACTGACCCCCATAAATGCAGTTTTTTATTGGACAATACATGCATATTTAATGACACATTCAGGTAAAAGATTTTAGGAAATTCTTACATAATACAAGCTGTGAAACTTATTGACAAAAGTTATAAGTGTGACGGAAAATGCAATAGAGGCAGAAATTTGTTAAGAAGCATACAAAAAGTTGAACTTCATAAGTAAAGAGATTTTTAATAGTTTTTTGAGGGTGGTGATGCAAATTTTCTTTCCTGATAATTCAAAAAGTTACTGATAAGAGAATGCTTTCCTCTAAATGACCATATGATACCTCAAATTTATCTTGGAAGTAGAATAAGGCAAAACCAACAGAAAAAAACCTGTCTGCTTTTCTGGCCCTGTAATGGGAATTACTGATATTACTACCTATAGCAAAATCAGTTCTGTCTTTACTTTGAGATTTGAAACTATTACCCTTGTTCCACATTCAAAACCTATTAGTCATACTTCACAAAATATTCTCTGGATCAAATTAAAATGAAAACTAGAAAAAAATTAATATTTTTTTTTTGACTGCACAGACAATTTCTCACTGCTCAAAGATCAAACATAGAACAGAGGAGATTGTCTGATCAGAAGGTATCATTTGCTACAAAAATCCTGTTGAAACTTTTTATTTCTTACAGCAGTCAATTTAAACTTTTCTCCCTTGCGGTGACTTTCCTCATAACAGCATGATACAAGAGCATAACAGCCCAATTCTCTCTCTGTTTCCCATGAAACAAGGTCAATATATCTGTATCACCCAACACACACCTTTTCCTTTTTTCCCTTTTTTCCTTCATTTTTCTTCTTCTTATTGCAAGAGATGCAAGAAGCTAACATTCTGGTAGTCATATATCAAACTGATGTTTCAATTTCTGCAGCATATTTGCTCAGTATTTATGATCTTTTCAGAGTTTAATCCAAAGTGTTACATTCTCAGGGAAGGGTGCTTTGAACCATGAAAAAAAGGTCTAAATCAGGGGTGTCAAACTCATTTTCACCAGAGGCCACATCAGCCTCATGGTTGCCTTCTGTAGGAGTAGTTACATTTATACAGTCCCAAAATTTCATTCGACCCTTTGAAGGCAAACGCAAGGGTGATAAGGGCCCTGGTGAAAATGAGTTTGACAACCCTGGTCTAAATACTTGGAATGCCCAGATTATTTGACTGCCTTCTTGAAACGGGCAGTCATCCCCAGTTGAAAAGTAAATGTGATCCATAGCCATTACTGAGAAAAAAATAATCTTTACTCCTTTGCCATAATTTTTCCAATGTTACTGATAAAAAAAAAAAAAAGATGAGTCACCGGATATAACTAGGTACCAGTACGCACTACCTATAAAATTTAGTCTCACATTAGTTCTGTGGCAAATGAAAGCATAGTGAAATCCAAATTAGACCATATGGCAGAATTCTAAAAAAATCAAAAGAAAACAAAACAAAGTCTAAAACCTCAAAAAAACAATCCGCCACAGTAATGATAACTTCTGAAAAAAAAAAAAAAAAAATACAGTAAAAGAGGGCATGAAAAAGAGACAAATATCCGGTTCTTACTGGCTTTGATTCCAGTCCCTTTGTCCCTTTGAAATTCCCAGACACAATAATCAAATAATGAACAGTCCTTTTGAAATCTGAACGATCTTTTAGCACAGTCAGGTTACACTTGTGTGAAAGATACCAGAGATGAAAACCCCACAAAAACTCAATGCCATTCTGTGTTGAAAGGGTAAATAGCACAAATAAAATGATTTATCATTATTTTGTTAATTAGAATATGTTGTTATCTGTCTATAAAGAAGGATTTATTAAATAAAGGACAAGAAAAACATATTAAATATCTTTTGTTGAAAAAGCTATTTAATAATACAAAAACTCAAAAAATAAACAATACTAAGAAGCTTCAATTCTTTACACTTGGTCCTTTAATTAACAGAACATTCAATTAAATAAAAATGAATAGAGATTACACAACCCCCAAATTTCTGTAAAATATTTTAAAAAAGGAAAATTACATATCGAAGTGCTTCAGCTTTCTTTTTTTCAGTATTAGATGTATCTGTAAAAGTACACAAATTTTAATGATGTCATTAGCCGAGTACACTAATGTATTCCATTCCTGTCATTCCATTGCAAGATAATGTTGAGGACAAATATTGAGAAACAAGTGTACAAGCAAGTGATGATATTGTGTATCTCAACAGTGCAGCTTAGCAACCCCCAAAAAATAAAAATGTTAAAAAGAAATCAGGAAAACAAGAATCCATTTGTCATGCATGAAGGGATATTTCAATTACTTTAGTGTGGATTTTGTTTGCCAGTTCTATAAAACTATATGTGTTTCCCAAGAACATTCATTTTCCTAGTGAAGAGCCTTACTTCCCAAATGGTATGCTCCAGAATGAGAGTGTTTATGAAATTGTCAGAGCAGAGACTACAAAGTCACCAATACCAAAGTGTTTGCAGGAGACAGTTCAATTTTGAAAAAGTTGTGACAGAAAGGAAGCAGGTTTACAATAGTCCACTGCAATGCTAGCTCGCACACCTGCCTTTTATGAAGGCTGTTGATGGACTTCCAGGCTCCCAACTTTTTGACAGTCTGCTTGGCAGGGTGTTGAGGAGCTGTGTGTCCTGGCTTCCAGGTCGCTCTGCCTAGCCAAGGCTTTGGGGCTCTTGGCTTGCTTTCAGCTTGACTGGTGGAGAGTTGAGAAGCCCCTGAAACTTGCATTTCAAGCTTCAAGAGCCCAGCTGTTCAGCAGACAAAGCTTTTATGAACTATGACCTAGGTCTACCTTTCTAGGTACAGATGCAGGTACTTCGTAACTTCTATGATCCACAGTATCCCACCCAGAGAATTTTTAATACAGCTGAAACATTTTGCCTTCTAATTCAAGTGGAGAAACTACAGAAAATTGATATCTGTGAAGCAGTTGCTTTTTTGTCCTTAGTTCTTCTCAAATGATGAAAAATATACTTTTCAAACTTCTATTTTCCAAACAACAGTTACTTTCCAGATACATCTGCAAAAAACATATTAGAATAGGGGTTTAGAGAATAACATGATTTGCTGAGTTTACAAGACTGCCATGGCTATTTATCATTGGACACTCAATTTCACTTGTAGCGATTATACTGGTGTAAAAAAGCTCTGAAACAGTGGTTAGGCTCATCTGAAATAGCTCTACTGTTGCCTACAATGTCTGCAGTTTGTTTTTAAGGGAACACTAAATAAAAATTTTTCTTTAAGAAAGTATTTGGAAAGAGAAAGTCTGATACAGAACCTGCATGCACTGTAGTCAATTGGAGATTTTAAGAAGAGTACCAGCATGCTCATAATGTGAATGTCATGTTGTACAAGAAGAGAAGTTCTGTGTGTTTCACTGTTGTAAAGTGCTAAACAAAAAGAACTAAAATGCCATGTGCTCATACATTCAGACACTCTTGGAAACTGAGAAAGCTGAAGAGTAAGAGACAGTGCAAAAAAGAGTAAGCAGAAGGGGAGTGAAGAGGAGTGAATAGGAAGCATGATGAAGTGAATCAAACATAAAATGCACAGGATAAAAAATATCACAAAATAGAATATTTGCACAATAAGTATTTGAAACAGGTTCTATCTTAATCTGACACAAAGCAATAGAAACTATACTGCTACATAACCTCTAGCGGTTGTTACTGGATTTTCTTTTTAACGTCATCACTTTGGAAGATGTCAGATCAACAGTTTGACATAAGGAAGTGTAACAAGGAATCAACAGAACGCATAATCAGGAAGTAAAGAAATGAAGTATTTCAGGTAGCTGGTACTACTGCATAGAAATCCATGTGTTTTGGCTGATGGTTTGTGTAATGTAAAAACAGATTTGTGAGTGAATGAGATCAGTCAGGAGTGGAAAAATGCCATGGAATTAAAAATTGAAGGCAGGAAAAAAGTAAGCAAATTAGTTGAGAAATCACTAAGTCCTAAAATAATTAGTCAAGTAGGACCAGAATAATTAATATCCCAGCAAAATGGTAAAAAACTGTATTTTTAAATTTAGACTGTTAAGGAGTTTCATAATTTTGATTAATTCCATGGTCTCTCTGAGTGGTAACTGTATATCGGACACTGTGAAACATATTTGTCTGGTATATTTAAATATTTTATTTCCAACTTTTCACCTGTATGATATGTGGTATTAAAAAAAAAAATCCAAGAATATTTGCCTGCTTTCTAGTTTTATTGATTTTTTTTTCTTCAGGTACAATTTATTGTTGTGGGAATATAACAGAAGATTGGCAAGGAGGATTGTAAACACGTTCAAGTGACTTGCAGCTGGGGTGTATCATGTATCATACTCATAATTGTTTAGTCTTGTGTGCTTGACAAGTAGAATCTCTGTGTTTAGATATCACAGGCCTGTGATAGAATTAGAGGAACCCTATTGAGCATACTTGAGATTCCTGCTCTGCTGTGAGAAAGATGAAAGCACAGTGGCAAACCACACGTGTGTGAGTCCCTGGTATACAGGAGAAAACAGCAGGTTTGGTAATTCACTAGCAAGGACTAAGCTCCAAGGTGCCTTCATTCCTGCTTTTGTGTCTCTGTCTGGGTGCTGCTTCGGAGATCCCCTGGTTCGTGAGGTAACAGAAATAAATTTACTCTTTGCATTTCATCCGTGGTTTTGTGGTTGTTCCCACATCCTGCCTCTGTTGGCTTGAACTTTTGTGTTCATAGGAAAAGTCAAAATATTCACCTGTTAAACGGACTATTTTATGAATGAATGAATGAATGAATGAAGCTGTGAACTCATCAAAACATATGAGTTTCCATCTCTAAATCTGGAAATTTCATTGTTTTGTCTGTTGAGAAAAACAGACAAGACAGAGGCTATACACTTCACAGTTTAGGTTGCATTATATTTTGGGGAGCCAGACTTCTCACAGGATTCCCTTTGTTGAACTTCATGAAGTTTCTGTCAGTCCATTTCTCTAGTCTTCTGAAATCCTTCTAGATGACAGCACAAGCCTTGCACGATCAGGAAACTTGCTGAGTTTATGCTGTACCCCATTATCTGGATCATCAATGAAGACCAAAAACAGGATCGCACCCTTTATTGAACCCTAAGGTACACCGTTGGTTACTGGCCTCCAGCTTGACTTGGTAACACTGATTGCCATCCATTCCCAGACATTCAGGAAGACATTCAGTCACTTTTCCCAGTTCAGAGCTACACTTCATTATGGATAGGTGCTGGGGTCATTTATTTGCCAACCAACAAAACAATATTTTCTTACAGCTGTGCCTTTGTTAAAAATGCCTCAGTGGATGTCTTAGACATCACAGAACATCATAACCTTAAAACTGATTGTTGTCATAATTATATAATTCAGTACAAATATTCCCACAAATATCTCTCCTGATCTTTTCCATCACCTGAATAATAACTTAGGACTTTGTCACAATTCTTAGGGACTTTAAAATGTCATTATTGTATTTAATGTTTTAAATAAAACAGCTTCTCTGATCAACAGCATATTCCTGTTCGGCAAATTGGTTGTGCAGTACAAATATTTGCCTTAATGAAAAAAGGAAAAAAAAAACAAGAAAAAAAAACTTGTGCTTAGTATTTTCATCAGGATCTTTTTCTTTGGTGGTGTTGTTTTGTTTTTTTGTTTTGTTTTTTTTTTTTAAATTTATTTTTAAACTTAATTTAATACGCACATTCTTTGGTGTCTTCGGATGAGTATCAACTATGTGGTGATGACACAAAAAACTTCTTTCCCTCAAATTTGTTTCAAAAGTTTTTTTCGGTTAAAGGACCCACACTCTGTGAAAGCTACATCTGTGTGTTTAAGCAAAAACGATTTACGCCTCAAAGCTATACAACAGAAGAAGAAGAAATAAAAAAGCCTCTGATCTTTTCCAAATGTAATCAGTGTAAAAAGTCAAAAGGAAAGAACAGACCTGTTTTCCCAAGTTACGTATGAGTACAGATTTTTCTCCTTGTACCTCATTCTTCACAGTATCATTTAGTTTTTAAGACAGAACTTACAATCTTCTAGCATTTTGTTCTTCAGTCTACTGTGTTCTTTTGATTTAAAAAAAAAAAAAATCTTGATCAGGATCTTCTTCTCAGTTTTATGTTTTCAATCACCTTTAAAATGTGATCTCAAACTAGGAATTACAATGCAATCTCAAATATATCCATCTCTTGCATTACAGTAGCACCATTTGCAAAACAGTGAGACCTCTTACCTGGACCACCTCTAGTGCGTGCTGCCTTCCCTGACATTAAGAGCAATGCTGAAATCTTCACAGCTCATGTTCTCATTCACTTTTTCTCCACTTCTTTATCTGTTTCCACCTCTCACTTCTATCAATGAATTGTGATTAAAAAGAATGCTTTGATCTGAGGAATCTTCAATGAAGTAGGGTGTTAACTAATGTGTAGCTGAGAAAGAATCCTGTGAGGGAGAGAGATCTCTGGCTTTCTTCTGTGTCAATCTCTTAAAACCAAGTGACCCTAAAACCTGCCATTTATTAGAATCAGAACATTATTGAATCTTAAGGAGCTACTTCCCCTTAAAAATATCAATGGTTAATAGCGCAGATTTTAAAAACTCACCACATTATCTGACAAAGCCTATAATTTAATTAATCTGTTAGTCTGTGCTTGCTTTGTTGAGCAAGGCAGCCTGCAACAGAATGAAAGACTGAAATAATTGATTAGGAAAAGCAATGCTTTTGCATTTTCTCATGTAATGTACAGAGTTTTTCTACTCCCACCCCATTTCCAATGCCCCTGTAAAAACAAAGAATAGATTTGTGACTCAGGGCTGTTTCATTTCTACTCTAGGTATGATGAGAAGGGGACCAAATTCTACAAAAAGGTTACAAAAATATCATGGGTGCCATGGTGACTATTTTCTTTTTAACTTCAACAAGGAAAGAAGCATGAACAACAAGGAAAGGATTTGGAAGGCAAAACAAATTATAAAGTACCCAAAATTCCCTTGAGATCATTCTATGTCAACCTCTCTGCAGCAAAAAGCAAAACGGCCACAGGTTACTATAAAGCAGGGGAAGACTTGACTAAGCCATGGAAAAAAGTAAAGACCATAAACCCCTGCCAGTTCAGAAGACTCACTTGCTCAGTCTTGTGTATGGGGAAACCTTCAACTGATCTCAGTTATCAACAGCCAGGGAAACAGGGGTTTCAAGACACTAAACTGCTTCCAACATAAATAGTCACTAATGAATAATACTGACACCAGCCAAGCAATCTGACCTATATATTGTCTTCAGGGGTTAATTTTTCTAAATCTGTCCATCTGTCCCTATCAATAAGTTTGTATTCCATTGCTAGGTTTACCAAAACATGTATCTGGTTCTCCAGGAAAATGCAGCTAATATGAAAGCTTTAGCTGACAAGCAAATTCACTAAAAGAGAAACTTGTTTTTTAACAAAACCAGGACAACGTTTTAGATTGGACTGTCTCTGTATTTAGAAAGTGAAATAAAACAATTATTTTCATCAGGAGTAGAGAAAATGTTGTCTGGTTTCCTGTGTCAGATCTACAGACCCTTGCACCTACCAGCTCTTCACCGTGTCATTATTATATCCTCTTTTCTCAAGGAACCTCTGGTGGGCCCCTACCCTCAATAGGTAAGTAGTTAGTAAAATTTTAAAAATCAAATTTTTAATGGATTATCAGCAGGTGCAGATACTTTAGCGATATGTGGCCTGCAGATCTTGCCTAAAATTGATGGGAAATGGCTGAGCTTTCTCCAACTTTTCCACAGGGAGGTCATAGATACATAGATTAGAAGGGGTCTCCAGAGGTCAGCCAGTCCAATTTCCTGTTCAAAGCAGGGGCTATAGCAGGTTGCTCAGGGTCTTGTCCAGTTAATATTAAAGTACCTTCAAGGATTAAGATTCCTTAACATCTCTAGGACTCTTTTCCTATCTTTGACCAGCTTCATGGAAAAAAGTTTTCATGTTTCATCTTGTGACCATTGCCTCTCATCTTTCCTCTGTAAACTTCTAAGAAGCATTTGTTTCTGTCTTTTCTTGTTATGCAGCTCTTGAAGTTGTAGATCACTAATAGGGCTTCTGCCCAAGATCCAGACTTTGTTTTCAAAGTCACTAAGTCATTGTCAAAACCTTGGTGAAAAATGTATAAATGCTGAAGTATTTGAAGGAATGGGATGTGTGCAGCATAACTCCATAAGGGATTTTTTAATAGGAAATCATCACTATAAACAGCATGAATACCAACTAAATATCCTAATCAATAGGGTGAAGTTAAGTTCTACTTTGCTGGCTTTCATTCTGACTTCATATTTCCCAGGATACTCAGCAGCCTACTGCACCAGAAGGGTGAATACTTTATTCTTAGGAAGACGTATTTTAGGATGTGGGTTCAAAAATTTTAAAGATGATCTACTTCTCACATTATTGTTTCCATTACTAGCTTATTATACAAAAGGTGTACAACACAACTACAAAAGTACATGTACACTTTCTACAAATGTTTAATGTCTTTTAATAAGAATGTTTCAATGAATGTGTATTTTCATTCAGATATTACGATGCGGCATTCAATATGCAAAGTTCAGATTCAATGGAAAATATAGTTTGTGGGAAAATCTGCAAATAAGTCTCAGAATTAGCCAGTTTTATAAGTCAATATGAGGCTATTCCAGCTGAACCACTGAATCATCACTGTAAGTGTGAATGTCACTGCAAGTGACTCATCCAGCCTTATAGACAGTGATGTATGGATTAATGAGATTTATGAGAAAAGATTCTATCAGCTCTTAAGATCACAAATTATCTCGAAAGCCATGTGTTAGGATAATGATATGCAATTTATATAAAGTGACCTTATGCCAGCACCACACGTATTCACAAGGAGACTTCAACATGGCCAAAATAAACACAGAAGCCTCTATAAACCAGCCACTTAAGCTCTGAAGGGGAATTTGGAATTATAAGATAAGTACCAAAGTTCCTCTTAGTTGGAACAAGAGGAGACCTGGAAGTCTCAGAGCAGCACTTTTAACACCACATTGGATACACACAAGCCACCTGATAGGAAAAACCCAGGGCAAGAGCAAAGGAAGACTGAAATTACATTGCTCTGCTGGAGCCCTGTGCCTTAACTTACTAGGTAAGAATGAGAGTCGAAATCCAAAACCTTCTTCTGGACTTCAGGTAATAACCCATAGAGTTGTCATTTTCTTTATGAAACAGAAATCAAAGCTTTTAAATATAATGCAGTGTTCACTTTGGAAATAGAAATTTCTTCCTCCTGCTTTTTGTGTTGGAGGGAATGACTACAGATGTTTTATGCCTAACATTATATTGTAATAGATTGTCAAAATATGTCATCAGAAGATAAAGGTGTGATATATTCTTTCATCTAGTCACACATTTCTATATATAAGGAAAAAAATCTAGGCCCATTTAAAAAAACCAAAACAAAAGTCTATTGATGTAAGCATTATACATCTGAAATTTGAGGGCAAGAGGTACATGCAAGTATTCACAGGCCAGTATTTCATGCTGCTTGCTGAGAGAAACAATTCCTTCCTCTCAGGAAAACTCATTGACACATAGTTCATGAATGATGCTGAATAAGAACATTTAAATAGGAATATTTTTTTCATATGGGACTCTCATGTCAATTGCTTTTATAGGCATCACAGCCGTGGTGACTTCGGCCTTAGAGGCAGAAGAGGTAGAACTTGGAAGTCATCATTAGTAAGTTGAAAATAATGATGGGAGGTATTGCAGGACCACATAAAAATTAACTTAGAAGTGCAAGATCATAAAAGACAGTAAAATAAAGAAAAGCTGTGCTTTTAAAAACATACAGTAAGGAAATTTTGATACCTCTTTTCAATAGTTAGAACACATGTCTCAGTCTCAGCCACTTCCCCTGGAAGCTTGTCCCAAACTGAACTCCAAACCACATAAATGAGATGTTCTTTGCTGGAAGTTCATAGACCCATGCATTTTCCTATGAAATTATTTTAAAAGTTAGTACCAGCAGCAACCATTCATCAGTAAAGAAAAAAACGTTATGTTCTTTAGGAATATTACTGTTATAGACACAAAGAAATATTTTAAGTTCTATGGAAAAAGAGGATCGGTGATTTATTGTTTTCACTACCTCCATGTGGGTTTCCTATGAACTGCTGCTCCCCTTATTCTGTTATTACAGAAATACTAAGCAAATAAGACGTGACAGCAGGTAAAAGGAAGGACAGAGGAGAAAAACACAGGTAATAGTTTCTGATCACTTTCTGCTTCTCAACAAATTATTTAAAGAATGCAGTATTTAATCAGATTTACTTTTACTGAAAGCTCAGTAGGAATTGTTAAAACAGAAATTTTTCTTCTATTACCATTAACATTGATAATAGTTTGTTCATTTACTTGTTTGCCTGTTACATTCAGAAATGCTTTGTGAATTCACTGTTCATGGGAAATAATAAATCTGTGGAATATTTGCCCCACCTGTTATTAATATCTATGATTGTTTCTAACACAGTTTAGAAAAAATATACAGGTGTAAAGGTTGAAATCTTCCAAGTTCCAATTTAACAGATGATAATAGGTATAAAAACATCTAAAATTTTTCAAAGGTTCATGGAATAATTGTGCACCAAAGAAAATATGTATCTAGCTTAACTTTTTACATTTCTGATGTATAAATCCAAAGAAAACATGTATCTAGCTTAGCTTTTTACATTTCTGATGTATAAATCCAGAGCATAGCTAATGAGATAGGTTTCTTTAGTAGAAAAAGAAAGAGGAATTAGTGCTTATTAGGGTGCCATTAATCTATTTTAGGTATTTACTTTATACTGACATGAATTAGATGTTCCAATTCCTCTATGTTTACAGTAAAGGGAACCATAGATGACCAGTTAAGCTCTTCAAGTCAGCTCTTTGAATTTCACATCAGATTAATTTCAGCCTCACTTTGTAGTTTCTCTGGTTTCTAACAGGAATGGAACATTTATTGAACTGAATGGCTCTGAAAAATGTCATTCTGCCAGTTTTCTACAACCCCCCTATACTCACCATTTTACAACAGACATGTAATCTGTTTTACTACTTTCAGAGTTTCATTTGCAGCATCTAATCTACTAGAATTCAAACCACAGTCTTCCTAGCTCAAGATGAACATATCTTACTCGTGACCTTTGAGAAGCACTCGTGCCTATGTGTTAGAAACACCTCCAGTATACTCATAGCCCACCTATTCCAGAAATATTCTACTGTCCTTGTTTTCAGAATGTTTTGGGCTACCATGTGAAAAGGATGAGCATGGAGAGTAAAGTTCTCCTCTCACTTTAATTTGCAAATTCATCAAGAATAAATCTACCCAATTTACCTTTAGCTATTTTTATACCTCCTGTGGGATACATCGTTGTATTTCCTTTTTAAATTCACACTGAACATCATATAAAACTCACCGGAGTATTCAGATATCTGTCTATGAGTCATTTTTCTCTGCAACAAAGCAGGTGGCTGCATCTTCAGAGACTAGAAGATAAAACTCAGTAATCATAGTGTCTGAGTTGCATTCATGTTGCTGACTCAACAGCTGGCATTACCCAGTACTGAGTGCTGCGGGAGTTAAAAAGTAAACGGAGGATCAAATAATAGAGGGTAGCAGAATAAAATGCAAATTGAAGACTATATTTCATAGGAAGTAATTTCACAGGACAGAAAATGGCTGCATGCTCTAAATCTGTAATAACTACTTTAAAGCCATATGCTGTGCTGAATCTGTACCTCTCACATCTTGCATTAGGGCTGAAATTTGAAACACTAAGAGCTTGAAGATTCTCCTTTTTAAAAAGCCAACATATTTCCTTATAATTATAGTTATAATATCAAGGCTCAAAAAGGGCTGAACTAGTGATTTCCTTCTGGACTAAAAGGATGTGTAGTTTTGATCCCTGCCTATAACTCCTGTATGGTCAGAAAGACTTTATAAAGCCCTTTTTCTATTCTCTGTGATCAGAAGATACCCAGAGAGTAAGATCTGTGCAGTTGTCTTAATGCTTCTGCACATTCCATAAAGTTATGAACAAAGTTATCCTCCATGACCAAAAAAAAAAAAAAAAAAAAAAAAAAGAGGGAAAGAGACAATACACAATATGAAATAACCTGGCTCCTTTAAGAAGTTCAGAGTAAGAGGAAAGAGAAGGAAGATAAGAAAAACAGTGTCAAATAATCATGGAGAACCTCAAAGTAATCACAGCTGTGTGCTTTGATATTGCTTCACAATGTTTTCACTGCAATGTCGCATCAATACAAGAGTACATTGGGTCATGCCAGAGTGACATGTTGCAATTGTTCTGTAGTTCTCTGTGCCTTTATTTGTTGACCTCATAGTCTCTTCAGCTCTTCACTATTGAATACCACTTAATTAGGTATTCAAAGCACTGGATGACTCCTAATATGCTCTAAAATTTGGCACTTCTGTACACTCAGTTATTTTTCAGACCACCCTTACAGAACTAGTTCTGGAATGAATTACCTTGAAGCTTGGGGGAAGAAAAACAAAAGAAGTTTAGGTTGTGTTCTATAAATCTGTGGATGTATGAAAAAATGGGCAAGTATTGGCAGAGTAGGGAAAAAGTGTGTGAATGGAGCTTTTAAAATGTTTGTGTCAAAAGGCACCTCTCTAGACTAATTAGAGACATTCATAAGAAGAAAAAAAGCAGAAAAACAGAATTGGTGGTACTAAGCATAATGTACTCTTTTAAAATCACCTGCACTTGCTTTAAATAGAATTAATGATCCTAATAGTAAAAATATTCTTGTGAAGCCCATGAATCAAAGACCTGATGATCAGACTGATCAAGGAACATTTGAACATTTCAAGAACAGAATAAAGTGAAACAGGTCTAAGTGGTGACAGACAATGGAGCCATATGTTCAACATAATAACTCAGGTAGAGTATTTCCTGCCAATGAATTACCCATTCTCACATTTGCAATGATGATCTTGGTGGGAAACAGAAACTGAGTAATATTCAAACTAACAGATGTCTCCCAAGAAGTGGCCTTTTCTATACTTGACGAATCTATACTTTAGAGCACAGTAATCCCTCTGTAAATCATGGAGAAATATGGCATCTAATCCCTATTCTTTGCATGGACACAACCAATAACAGAACAGATAAATATATTTTCTGTCTCTAGTCAATAATCCCTTTCAAAATTACATATCACTGCTACGCCAGCTTCAAAAAGAGAGAAAGATTTAGTTTACCTTTTTTTTTGCAAATTATCTGCTTAAAAAAACTCTTTGCTTACATTTTCCCGTTCCTAGTAGAAGACATAACACAGCCACTGCTGCCATTAAATGGGTCTAGCTGGTGTAAATGATATCAAGATCAAGATTTCTATTTTTATAATAGCAGATCTTTCTAAAGTGGTACTTAGGCTCCTGGACAAATATCCTGACTTTCTAAAATATTAAGTAGCAAACTTAAAGACATTTAAAAAAAAAAATTATTAAGTATTACAGAAAACGTGACTCAGATAACAGATATACATCTAAGTGTTAATGGAATATTATGGTTACAATAGGTTTGTAATTTTTATTGTAATAGAAAAATAAGTCTGTCTGCTGAGAAACTAGTGTGGCTTTTAGTGACCAGATGAATTCCAGGTTGAGAAGATGTCTAAGTATCAAGACAGGTTAAAGGTATATACAAAGAGTACAGAAAGAACCTTGTGAGTTAGATAATCTGTCACACTGCTCCAATATTGAATTTTGCATATGGAGTGAATAGAAAAAGAGAGAAATTAAGTTTCTGGGAGCCATTACCATATATTTTATCACAGAAATTTGACATCTATTTTTTAAAAAACCATTAAAATTGGCAAATTATAATAAATGCCATTTTCCCTTAGACAATCCCTACTAGGAAAAACTACAGTGCAAATTACAATGAAAAATCCAATCAGTTATCCTCAGTGCAGGTACCTAAATCCTTTTAACAGTAGTGGAAGTGTTGTACACATGTAACTGGAAGAATTCAAGCCTTATAATTTGTAGATGATTTTTTATATTGTCTTCGACATTTCTGTGAATTTTAATGGGGATGCATAATTATAAAATCAATTATGTACTCAGTAGTAAATACCCCAGTGAAGCGATGCTCTTACATTATGTTGCATTCTTATTAGAACAGAAAAACAGCAAATCCAGGCCTGTAATCTGCCAAAGCTGGCTTTAAATATGCCTGAAACTGCCAAGATATATTTAATCAACTAACTTGCTGTGGCTGTTTTATTTTTATTCCCCTTTATTGTCTACTTCTTTTTAACTTATCTGAGAAATGGGATTTTGCTTTGGTTTATATACCACAAGCTGGGACAAATCATTATTAAATTTCCTTTCACCAGTTCTGAATTCATTCAATTACAATACATGATCAAATGTGTAGTTTTTAAAATAGTCTTCTGTATTTAATACCACAACAACTGTGACTTTGTTTCATGTGGTAATTAATAGGAGTTCCTGCTAGACACAGAGCATAGTCTGAAAGCAGAAATAGAAAATCTGTAAATTGCTTTGTCAAGCCTCATAAATCATCTGCTGCCCAAAGTGTGCTGCTCATGTACAATGTTTTTTCTTTGTGCTTTGAAATCTCATGTTTCCTCAATAAAACAAACAAACAAACAAAAAAAAAAAAAAAAGAGAGAAAGAATTAGACATAGCATCCATTGATACAGCATTGATACAGTAGATTAAAATAACTGGAGGAAGTCACAATCACAGAAAATGAAACATTAGACACAAATGAGGATAGGTGAAACTAGATATATTCACTCACTTAACTGAACTGGCCAGCTGTGTTTGGTTTAGCATCAAGATGACACTTCAGAAACTCAGAAGAATTGTCATTAGTAGTCCTGTGAACTTTGTCACCATTCAACCTCTATGTGTGTCATATGTGCCTAATTAATTCCTCATGTAGCTACTTTAATTCTGCTCCAAACCCAACAATCTGACAGGTAGAAATCATTGGAATGTGTAAATGTGCAAGGGGCATGCTCATTTATTTTGGAAGAATCCCTGTACCACAAACTTTGAAAGATGTAACATAACTCACTGTGCCAATTATCAGACCCTGATGGGTCTTTTTTATGAAATGAGAAAATTCAAGGTAAAGTCATCCTTTGCTGGGCTTTCATGATGACAAGGTCACAGTTAAGATTGAATGGTAATCATAAAAAGCATTGCCAGTGAGTGTGAAATCTCAGTTTACATTTTGATTATTCCCCAATCTTCTAATTTCAATGTAAAGCTTCACCATATAAAAATATTAGCACTTAATATTTACTCTATGTAGGGCACCTAGCTGCAGCAAAGACAGACAGTGAAGAGCAAAGCCTTGGGGGAATATTTTGCTACAGAAACTCGGTTGACAACGGAATTTTACCTCAGACCAATGTAAATGTGAATTAACGACGTTAGTATAAATAGTTGCATGACAACGTAAAACAGCTCCCAGTAAAAGAACAATGACATGCAGGAAAGGCACTTCAGCCTGATTTCTTTAGAAAATGCATCTTATGTCCCTCTTTGGTTACGTGCCAGTTATTAGGAAATCAGAAAGTCTGGTTCATCTACTCTTAGCATTCTTTTGCCAATATCAGGGAGAACAGCCCAGTGCCCAAGCCAAAGAGTGAAATCAGATTCAAACAGCAGATTTGTTGATCTGGTGTAAACTCCTCTGACCTTGTGCAGGGCTGCTCAACAGGAACATCCTACAATTCCAATCACGTCATTTACTTTTTTCTCTTATCAGGCTCACCCTGCTTATGATATTCATTCCCTTCCAAACAAAAGCCAACCTCTATTTATCCTATCCCCATTTGTCACATATTTATTGACTTTATATCCTGATTTTCTATTTACCATCTAGTTGCCCAGGTAAGCTTTATGGTGAAAAAAAAAAAAAAAAAAAAAGCTCAGATTTTCTGAAAATATTTGCTGCCTGTGCAAGTCCTGAATGTGCTTAGGACAAGAACTGATACATGCCTGATCCTTAGGCATCCCACTACTATTACAAGTTGCATTTTGAATAACTGAGTGCAGCTGAGCCCAAAACATATGGCAGGTGATGTGGTCTGTGGGAGGCTAGAAAGTAGACTAGAAAGTAGGCTAGAAAGCCTACTGTTTGGTGTTGAGCACATGTTGCTGAGCTGACCGAACCAGAGGGAGGTCTACCACTGACAGGCTGGTAGTTGCAGAGTACACCTGCTCACTGAGAAATTTTTGCTGCTATGAGGGAGACCACCACTCCCACTGAGGGGAGCTGTCTTTAGAAAGGATTCACATTCCCCTCTGACCACCATCCAGGAGAGGCTTGAGAAAGATGTGATCATACATATAATACTGCAATAATCCTTTCTTTTTGTCTCAACTGGAATAAATCTTTAGAGTAACTTTGTTTGTAGAGTAACTGGAGCTCACTAGTTATTTGTCACATAATTTGAGCCCTTCAATACTTATATATTTAGTACATGATAGGATTCTTCTACTCTTAAGACTCAGAAATAGGCAACTCCAGAGAGGGATTCATCCCATTCTAAAACAGGCTTCTGAAATCAATAGGATGAACAATCCTGTGGAAGCACATTTCTTGCTTCATGAACTAGCTTTAGGTCATATGCCTATTACTTGCATAGCTAAAGTTTGTTAAGAATAAACTTATCCAAATAATTGTTTTTTATATTAGTGCAACTGTGTTTATACAAGAACTTCATATTCTGAAAATTCCTGAGACATGGATAAGCATAAAAGTAAGCATGAATTTGAAAGACATAGTCTATCAAAAGGAGAGATTAAAATAAGGCAAATAAATGGGGATAGATAAAAGAAAGGATGCAAAACTGTAAATAATGGAAAATAACCTCTTGCATGAGAAAGGTTATGTGTAATAATTACAACAAACATTAAGTTACCCCTTAAAGACTTAATATAATTTCAGCTTGATAAGAAAACATTTTTTTGAAGCAATGAAATTCAAATGTTAAATGGCTTACTTTTCCTTGGTAAACTAGAAAATAAGTTTATATCAATGATTTTTACAAAGACAAATTATTCATTATTTTTGTAAGGATAGTTTAGGTTCTTTCCTTATGCTACGTAGTCATTGATATTTCATGACCCCACCTGAGGTACTGTGTTCAGCTCTGGGGCCCCCAAAATAAGAGGGACATGGACCTGTTGGAGTGAGTCCAGAGGAGAGACATGAAGATGATCAGAGGGTTGAAGCACCTCTCCTATGAAGACAGGCTGAGACAGTTGGGGTTCTTCAGCCTGGAGAAGGCTCCAGGGAGACTTTATAGCAGCCTTTGAGTACCTAAAAGGGACCCTCAAGAAAGCTGGAGATTAACCTTTTACAAGGGCGTGTAGTGACAGGACAGGGGGTACTGGCTTTAAACAGAAAAAGGGTAGATTTAGGTTAGATGTAAGGAAGAAATTCTTCATTATGAAGATAATAAAGCACTGGAGCAGGGTACTCAGAGAAGCTGTGGATGCCCCATCCCTGGAAGTGTTCAAGGCCAGGTTGTATGGGGATTTGAGCAACCTGGTCTAGTGGAAGATGTCCCTGCTAATGGCCAGGAATTTGGAAATAGGTGATCTCTAAAGGTCACTTCAAACCCAAACAATTCTATGATTCTATTCTATGAATAATTATGACTGCAGCCTTCAAATCAGAATGACTGGTTCTGTCACTGTTCTTCATATTCAAATACAACTTAATATTTACTGATGACTATGGATTAAATCATCATCACCCCATAGTTTGGAGTTGAATCAGTTCAGCAGAACCTGAGGATCTAGCTCACCCATAGCAAATATTCCTTCAAAAAAACACAAAACAAAACATTGGGTACATCTGGACTGCATTAAAATTTTCAACCACAAATTGTATCTGAGCATTGAAAGCTTCAAGTATTTGAGGGTAATCTTTGTTTTTACGTTATTCTTAATTACTGTTGAACATCTGTTCAATATTGTGTTCTCTAGTGGAAAAAAATCCACCAAATTTTTAAATTTTCACCTTTAGTTAGTCCGAAAGAACACTTAAAGCACTTGGCATTTCCTAGAAAATAAAAGATTCCCATATTTTACTGAGATCTAATTAAGATATAAATACTACCTCCTTATATTCATTTGAAACTGGTCTTTATTTTTCTTTCTGAGAAGCAGAGGATAATACAAACCTTGGACAAACCTTGTAATTGCTACTTTTATTTCCCTAATTCTTTGTCTTGAAATGCCTAAAAACTAAAATATTTAGCAAATTAGCAGCAACTAGTTTAATTATGTTGATAACATAATCATAAATTTCCTCATATCGTATTTGTCTCTTGTTATAAGATGGTATTATAAGTCACATTATTATAAGTACTTATTTTAGAATTATAACAATCTAAAGGTGTAGTTGCAATCTGCAATCAGAGTGACTGACCTTTCTAAGACCTGTATTAGTCCAGGTGTAAATGTGATACATTAGCTGCATCAGATTTTTTTTCTATAAAAGTTTGTCCTAGAAGCTCATATTAAAAGTGACTGCAAATAACACCAAAAAAAGTGTATCTCCTTTTTTAGTATCTGCAGAGGCATTTTTTCAGACAAAAAATTGTGGTGAGTCAGCATCTGTTTTTTCAAAATAAGATTTTACCCTAGTTGGAGATTTAGGAAGGAATGACCATGGTATGAGGAGAAGGGGTATAAGTGTTTTCTTCCATACACTATTCTATCATATAAGTTTGTTATGAATGCACATAGCACTGTGTGCAATTCATATTATAAATATACTACTGTTATTACTTTCTACACTCCCGATCTGGAGTTTACAGATATATCTTAATAAACAGTAACAAGGCAACAAGATGCCAGTGAGAGGAACCTGATGATATTTTTGTTGCTGCTCTACCTAAGAACTCTAGTCATGCATAAGGATGTATCAATAGAGACTGAAGCTATATTGAACTAGTCACACCTAGATTTATTTAGCTGCTTAAATGAGGACCTAGATTAGTGGTGTGGTACTGATTTTTTAGAGTTCAGCTAACAGAACGCAGGAGACTATCAGCACAACTCTGCTCATTTAAGATCCACTTGAATTATGAGATCCACATGAATAGTCTATGAATAGTCTATGAAATACATATATAAGCATTTATAGGATTATTAATCTTATCCTCAAGCATCAATAGTCCATGAATATTCCACTTTATGGAAGACTCGTGCCAGTAAGAAAAATTCTATTGATGCTTTGGCTGGATTGATGCAACCTTCTATGTAAGGAGCCTTCAATTCTGATTTTATTAATTTTATTGACATTGGCAATGAGTTTTCTTAAACAAACTTTAGCAAACTTGGGAGTTGCTGTGCCCATGTAGATGCAATGAGTACAATTTTGCAATACAAATGAATTAAGTTTTTTAAATAAGCGTACACTGTAAATTTATGTATTCATAAAATTTGGCACAAAGAAAATCCTTCTCTGAACAAATCTATGGATTTCTGTTTTCATGTGTCTGCTGAGGCTGAAAGGCAGACCCAGAGTACTGAGTTAAAACAAAGAGACAATTATAAATCTTCCCTATTATGGGAGGTGAAGAGGTGGTGAATGACTATTAAAAACAAACAAATCAGTGATAACAAAGCACAGATAAACCAAAGCAACCAAATTCCAGTGTTTCTCCACCACCTTTCCCTCTCTACTTCCCTTTCATATCTGTGCTTTAAGCCTTTTTTGAAACTTCATTACCCTTTTAGCAGTTTCTATATTAAAAGAGGCAAAGACTGGCCTTTGTCCAAACCATCATTATTTCATGGATGACCTTGAGTTTTATTGCAAAACAGACAGGAGGAAATTCCTGATAATTCCTGAAAGTGTTGCCGCATGTTACATTCTGAGAAATTTGCCCTTCCATAGTTATAAGTGGCTATATTCAGATCTGACATGATTAGAGAGATACTTGGTTTTACTTTAGTTTCTGATTTTCTTTAAGTAACAAAAAGGATTTCTTAAAAATATTAATAATGGCAATTTTTGGTACCTTTAACACCAGATTCTTTCTGTACAAAGGCCTATAGGCTCCTTTACATGTGCTTAGGCTTTATTTTTCCTATCCATTCAAGATAAAGGACTTTTTTGAAACAAGTTTTAATTGCTGCACAGTGTCTTCATTTAAAAATTGGTAACATTTTTTCACTTCTTTTATTCTTCTGTTATTATGTTTTGTAGTTCATTGGCTCTGAAGGTACTTTTAATTCCTGAAGCCTTATTTTATCCCTCAGCTTCATAATGGACTTTTAATAAGTCCGTATATCTTTCCACTTAAACTTCACTATGACAGTAAAAAACTTCACCTTTGCATTCTTTTTTTTTTCATGTTACATTCTGTCTAGTACTAAACATTCTGAAGAGATAAGAGAATTAGATCCATTAACTTTCTCACCTTTTTCCCCATATTTGTTACTGATAAAGGAATTAGTAAATTATTGTTCCTTCACTCAAGCCTGTTAGAAAAGATTTGTTTATTCTTCTGGGTAGATTCAGTTAAGGTATTACCCTAAGTCAAGCACTGAATGTAAAACAAAAGTTTAAGTCTTTCTTTTCTGAAAAAGAACAACTAGTTTCCTCTTGCAACCAACTGTCAGTATACTTTTCATTTTCAGTCTCAGTATTTTTTATGTCAGCAGTTAATGCAGTGAAATTGCTAATGCTGAGACTGGGACTGTTGTTTCTGTGCTTACCATCTCTATTTAGCAAGAGCAGAAAGTCACTCTTGAGAATGTATAGAAGTTATAATATCACTTGTAGGATCTAAGAGCAATAGGAACATTTTCTAAGAAATATTTACTGTATATACAATGGTTTTAATTGGTGTGTGTGTGGGGGGTGTTGTTTGTTTGGTTTATTTTGTATTTATATGAATTAATAAAGTTGGACTCAGCTGCATCTTTACAGGTCAATATATTGCAGAAATGGCTTAAAGGTTTAAAATCAATTTCTTTGTAGACTCTGTATGCTGAAGGAAAACTCCAGCTGATTGAGACAACAAGGCCTTTTAGGCCACAGGGCACTTGTATGTGACAACCGGTATTTCAACAGGTTTTTTGTCTCTTTTTCCTCCTTATTCTTACAAACTCTCTCCTTAGCAACTGAGATTTATGGAGAAAGTTTTTCTTCTTTCCCTGAGAGTTATTTGTCTGATGAAAAAAATGTTTATTTCATAGTCTTCCTGGGTATGCTTTGTGAATAGGAAGATTTCTGAATCAATACAGTGTCTGATCTTCTTGCTTCCAACAGCCTGTGGAAATCCAATTTGAAATTCATTTATGTTGCTCAGTCAATGTTCTTGCCTCTTTCATCCCCTGCAGGAATGGTGCTTATCACAAAGGACACGATTTATCTGGGTATCTAGGTTGCCCATAGAGGTGGTAGATGCCCCATCCCTGGAAATATTCAAGGCCAGGCTGGATGGGGCTCTGAGCAAACAGATCTAGTTGAAGATGTGTCTGCTCTTTGCAGAGGGGGTTGGACTAGATGACCTTTAAAGGTCTCTTCCAATACAAACTATTCTATTATTCTATAATTGTATCATTTTTCTGGTGACTGCTCTGTATCAGGACTGAACAGCCACAAATGATACACTTTATAACAATTACATCATGCTTACCATCCTATTTATTTATATCTTGCTTCCCGTCTTCACAGTTCTGTGAAGGACTCAGTATTGTATAGTTTATATATTATATAGTTTAGGTATTACATATTATATAATACTTTTGGTTGATGGATTTAAATCCATTGTTCTTAGTCTTATGGAAACAAACCAGCTGTATTTTTTCAAACTTTATTTGCTGCTTCCTCTTTTCTTACATCTTGGTCTGGTCCTCTTAATCTCATCTTGCAAGTATTTTAGGTTTTACCCATAAAATAGTAGATGATTTTTCCTGCTAAAGTCCAGTCAACATTTTTTTCAAAAGGAAGTCAAAATACAAATACCGAAGAATAAATGGAAAAAAGCTTCCTTGAAGGATCCCTAGCTGACATGAAGAATAGCTATGTACCAGTCTTTGCTGACGACTAGCAACACTCTCAAATATTGTCTGTGGTATTCAAAATAGTTTAGTCTCAGTATTTTCAACATTTCTAAACACAGGCCTGAGTAAAAGGCATTGTTGTGATCCGTCCACACTACCCCAGAGGTTCCTCTTCATGAATTTGACAGTTTTTATAACTAGCTTGTCAGTCAGAATCTGAACCTTGTTACCTCTTGCTTTCTGTCTGCATCTCACAGGAAATATCTTTGCCTAAATAGATTTTTGTAGACATGCTCTGACACAAACAGTGCTAACTGTTTTAAAATGATGTACTGGTTTTGACTGGGATTGAATTAATTTTCTTCATAGAAGCTTGTATGGTGCTATGTTTTGGATTTGTGATCAAAACAGTGGGGATAACACAGGGGTGTTTTAGCTACTGTTGAGCAGTGCTTACACAGAGCCAAGGCCTTTTCAGTTCCTTACACCATCCCACCAGTGAGTAGGCTGGGAGTGCACGAGAAGTTGCAGGGGACACAGCTGAGACATCCTGACCCCAACAGACCAAAATAATATTCCATACCATATGATGTCATGCTCAGCAGTAGAAGCTGGGAAATGTGGGAGGAGGGGAGAACATTTGGAGTTATGGTGTTGGTCTTCTCAAATAACCATTATGTGTGATGGAGCCCCGCTGTCCTGGAGATGGCTGAACACCTGCCTGTCCACGAGAAGCAGTGAATGAATCCCTTGTTTTGCTTTGCTTGCATTCACAGCTTTTGCTTACTGATTGAGTTGCCTTTACCTCAACTCATGAGTTTTCTCACTTGTACACTTCTGATTCTCTTCCTCATCCCCACAATGGTGTGGGACATGGGATGGTGAGTGAACAGCTGGGTGGTGCTTATCTTCCTACTGGGGTTAACCCACAACATGTGATTAATTTTGATACATTTAGTGTATTTTTTCCAAGTTTTTGTTTATTTTTTAATCTTAGTTTCCTTCCTATACTCCTTCTCTAAGCTTCTTGTCTGAAATCTTTTGTCTACATGTTAATGATTTTCAAACATTGTTTTGTTACGTTGTTATATGCTGGTTTATTTTTTTTCCTTAGGATTTTATAGATGACGATGAATCATGAATTTGATCAGGTCTAATAACACCATCCAATGAGTACAGCTATCTATACCATTATACCACATTGTTTTAGTCTAGTCAGCAATACCTGACTAGTTCTCTGTGTCTTAACCTAGCATAATTTCTTATTTTTAATGAAGAAATATTTATGTCATTGATGCTGCTTACATTTTCTCTGAGTTCTTCTGAATCGCTCTCATCTCTTCAAAGATTTTAGGAAAAACATTACTTTTCCATTTGAAAGTACTGATGTCTACACATTCTGAGATTGTTTTGAAAGAAATCTTTGAGATTCACAGTCTGTGAAGACAGTCATTGCCTGGGGCAGAACTATTAATATCAGTCTAGATTGATTGCTTGAGTTTTTATTTCCTCACTTTTATTTTTCCTAAGTATATTATCATGTCTCTGGTTTCCTTTTTTTTTGTGTGCTTGCATTCGTATCACTATGTTTGCATAAGTCCAGCTACAAAGCATAGAAGTTGGTTTGTGTTTATCTTTCAATCAAAATAAGTTAGCTAGGAAAAATGCTTTGGTTTTTGTTTATAATCCAACAAGATCTTAACGATGATGCTTGTTATCTATTTGAATTCATAGGATGAATGAAAAGCCATTCTACTTTCCAGTCCATCTGACTAATTCTATAAATGATTATGTTATGTTTCTAACTGATCTCTGTAGGGGTTTTATTATACATCATAAAATGATCTCTGAAAAGACAACAAAAAAAAATAGAAAAAGAACAAAACACAAAACATTTAAACAAAATTGAAGAAAACAGAAAATGGGGAAAACAAAGGTAATAGGCAATTACTCCAAGCTCAGGCGAAATTTTATTTTCTTGTAAGTGAATATTACCAAGATGCACAGGATTGCTCCTGGATTTTTTTTTTTTTTTTCTAAAAAACAGTATGACCTGTTTAAAAATGTCAAAATCATAATATCATGTATTTGGAATATCATCCACTATATGTCTTTACTGTGAAAAACAAACTAAGAGACTGGTGATTTTCAAGCACTATTGCAAAAATTTCTAAAATAACCGCAATCCTGGTGAGTTTGATAGGGCTGTCCTTTACTCAAAACTAAGAATATGAAAAATGAATGACTGAAGTTCAGGGTTTTTATAAGGATCAAGAGGATTTTACGTATTAGAAAAAGTATTTAGAACCACAGTAGAGTATTGGAAGAAGAGAGAAGGCTTGAACTTCTTTTCATGAAGGAGAACCAGACAGTAGGAAAGCAGAATATAGAGTAGCATCTGGGAGTGGGCATGCTCAGGAAAGAAAAAAAGCATCCCAGGTGTGCCTGGTCTATGAGTCTAATTGGTAATGTTGGTGTTTCTATCATGAGTAAAGATCGATATAAAAACAGGGAGTATGGAGAACCTGGCAGAGGAAATAGGAAGCTTAGGTTTGACCATGTTATGTTTAACTAGGAAACAGTATTACCTCTGGTGAAAGTGATATAAGGATACCAAAGGCTATACAGTGGTCATGCAGGAACACTGCAGGTAGAGAAAAAGGTATGGGTAGTCAGTATAATAAACTGTTTAATGAGGCAGAGATCAGATTTTGGTTATGCTAACATGTTGCACCTAACAGACTCACTTATGGTAGGAAGCATAACACTATCACAGAATCAATTAAAATATCTACTTAAAATTAATTTAAATAAGAAAGTCCTACACTTATTTCAAATTAGTTTCAATAAAAAGCTTTACATTTATTTCAAATGTTTTGGAGATACTAAAAAAACTTTCTTGTAGCCTGCAGTAAAGTCATTAAAGAACACCTTTACAGTTACAGGTTGAAAATTTTGTGGAAGTTTAAAAATATATTTATTTCTTTTCTCTACTTATAGCTTTGATCTAAAAGTATACTCATGTCAGTTGTGGTACTCACCTTTTGCTACAATCTTCTATAACAAAATACTATAACATAATGCCAATAAACCACTATCTATGCACTCATGCTACAAATAAATTTTAAAGTTCTACAAACCTCATTTTTAGTTTCCTACACTGTCTGTAAAGCTGAGATGACATGCCAGGACTTGTGCTATCACTAAAACCCCTTATCAGGAGTAGAACATTTGACAGCATTTTCATTGCTGGTCTTCTGGACTTTGTTATTTACATTCATTCTGCCTAAAAAGCGTTTCTCAAGAGCATTTCATAAGAAGTCCATTCTTGATAAAAAATGTTTTTCTACCATCTGATATGCCTCTGTCAAGATCCTAGATAACTGTAGAACTTTCTTCTGATATGACTTCTTTATTATATGACAAAACTCTGTGTGTGTCACCATTAGATGATCAGGAAAAAAATGTGTCTTATTTGTGACTATGTAATACTCCCTGTATGTAAAGATGTTACAACAGCAAAAAGTGTCATAGTTTAAGACCAAAGTGGCAGTGTAGAGAATAAAGTGGATGAGGTTGCCAAAACACTTTAATCACAGGTCTAAGCAATTTTACAAATTACAAGACTTAGCTGTCTTGTGGGATATATGATGCAGTCTAGAAGTTGTGCAGGTTAGCTCAGGGGTTTCTCTTATGACTTCTCTGTCCCATGAGAAGCATGAAGCATTCCAGGAGAAAAGTTGGGGAGGTTAGCATCATGCTTCCAGCTGTGTAGTGTTTAGTCCAAGGCCAGGGTTTTGGTTTCTCCTGGGGTCTTCCATTCTTTGTTTCTCTCTTCTCTAGTCCCAAGGGCTATTTCAGGCTTCTTTCCCTGGAACGTCTCTTGCATATCCCTGGCATCTTTCCCATGTGACTTTGGACACCATCAGTAATAGGACTAAGTAGAGAAAAATCCGTTCTTGACTGACCCATGGTGCCTGACATCTAGTTGTTGCCATCTCTGGAGCTCACAATCTGCTCCTCAGGAAGCTTCCCAGCAAATTTGCAACTTCACGGTGACCAACAGGTTGTTTACACTCAGAATACTCACCCCATAGAGCTAGCTGCAGTTTCTATGCTAACACTATTATCAGCTAAGCCTAGCCCACACCAGCTGCCACATAAGATCTCAGCCCATAAAGAGCTTATTCTTGTGAATGTTACTGACTTCAGCCATTCATATGCATGTTTTTTAAGAATTGATTTTTGAATGCCAGTATGAAAGAACTTTAAGAAAACATGGGAGTATCTCAGTGTTCTATTAGTAATGATGAGGAATCTCAAAACTTCTGCAGACTGTACAGATAGATTTCTGGTTGTTTATTAAATATCTATCAAATCACTGATTACTTTGAGGCTCTTTCAGATCAGTCATAACTACCTCAGACTCAGAGCGCAAACTTTGGAATGAAATTCCAGATGATTTTCATGTCATACTCTTCATTTTATGACTTTGAAGACAAAAGCTTAGCAGCTTTCTCCTGCTAGAAACTATCATAGTCAATGGGCCTCATGCATTTTACTGATTATAAGTCAGTACTTTGTTTTCTCAGATACACTTGAGAAGAAATAGTATAGCTATGGTTTCCCTCTGTATGCTAGCGAGAACAAAAAGGAGTAATTATTTGCTCTTGCCACTTAAGTCAGCAGGGGTCATTTTAAGTACCTTAAGAACAGCAGTTAAAACAGCAAGCTATGGTGCATCAGTTACAAAGTCTAATTTCTAACTGGGTTTCTGAAAAAATATAAACTTGATTTAACTCAAGGAAAATATGATGTTTAAGTAGCCTTCATAAGGCAGCCCTAAAAGTAATCCTTAGAATATTATTTTAATATGAGTGTCCCTTTCAGGAAAAGAGTTTTAGTTCAGAATCTTTTATTTTGGAACAGTATTTGTGGCAGTGCAACAAGGAGGGGGAGGGGAAGGGAGGGGAGGGGAGGGGAGGGGAGGGGAGGGGAGGGGAGGGGAGGGGAGGGGAGGGGAGGGGAGGGGAGGGGAGGGGAGGGGAGGGGAGGGGAGGGGAGGGGAGAATCACCATAATGTTGAAAATACAGACAATTTGGGAGGGTTCAAACCTGCCTATAAAATGTATAGTCCTAAAACAATACTTTTTATCCAGGGTGAGAAGTTTCAATGGTGTGTAAAATAGTTCTTTTAAGAATTTGAAGAAGAAATGAGAGAACATTCAAGTACTACAGCAAAACACTGGATGTGCATAAAAGAAATTAAAGTATGTATGAACAGTTATTAATTTGCAGCCAGTATGTTGATTTTGTAGATGTTTTTTGTTTGGTTGGGTTTTTTTGTTGCTGTTGTTTGTTGGGGTTTTTGTTGTTGTTGTTATTTTTTCTTTTCTTAGTTTCTTATTTTACTTGCTTTTCAATGTTTGCTTTTAGTTATTGCTGCCTACAGGAGACCAGCTTATCCATGCCAATAGCTTTGCTCAAATAAATTGAATAAACAGTTTTCAGGTTAAAAAATAGTTTGACCCAAAAATTTTTTTCTCTTCAGAGACTTCAGAGGACTAAGCTAGAGTTTCAAAAGCAGCAAAATAACTAGAAAACAAAGTCTGATCAACATTTGGAATCTATCTAGAGGAACAGATATGTTTCTCTCCTGTAATAATGAACTATGTGTGTAATTATCAAATGGGGATTCATTTGTGCTTAAAGGACTGAAAAATGAAACATAACATACATAAAAAATATGTGATATGTCCAAATTACAGAGGAAGCCCATGATACTGCCTTGAGTTGAATCTAGGTCTCCTGTATCCAAACCTTATGTCTAATACAATCACTTACTTGCACAAATGAACTGAATGACAGTTTTGCCTAGTTTTTTTGATTCAGTATTCGTATTTTCTTCCTGTCTTCCCACATAACCTGTCATGAATAAATCCTTTTCTGTGTGTAATATCAATAAACATATATATAATAGAGACAAAAAAAAATCTAATCAAAACAGAGTAGACAGAGGTCTCTTATTTTTCTACCAACAAATTTCTGGCACCTACTAGCAAAATTAAAAGGAGTAAAGATATATTCCCATACGCTATATTAAAGATTTCATTATGGAAAGCATGATTCTGTATTTGTGTGTGTGTGTTATTTATTTGTGTTTGCTTGTTTGTTTTTAATAAAGGTACCTACAAAACTTAGGATTTATTACATTTAGATGGATTTTTTTTCCCACTGGTTACTTCAGATCTCAGCTTCAAGGCAAGATGCAAATTAACACCAATTATTAATTATAGCTATTATTAATGCAAATAGTGAGTTTGTACTACATTTATAAAATCAGTGTTGGGAATATGTGGGTTATTGAGAGTATTGCATGTATAATGTCATAAAGTGATAATGAAACCAAGTTCCATAGAACTGATTTGTTTCACTGTATTAAAGCTGAAGTATTCGAACCCAGACAAATATACATGATAGTTTTGGTAATGGAAAGTGAACTTCTTTGACAGCATTAATCAGATTTTAGTTACAACCTTTTATAAAGTAGAATCTTTGTATACAGTCCACTTTATCTTTTTTTATTGGCCATATTTTCTCAATAAATTAATGTTATATAACATCCAAGGTGATGTGGAATTTTTTGCTGTAGCCTGTTGAATTACAGCTCTGCTGTTTGATGTAGCTTATTAAAGATTAACAGCAGAAGCATTTTCTCTTCTTATACCACAGTTCAGTGGTTAAATCTTGCCAACAAAAATGTGTTTTAAGTAAAGGTAACATAACACTTCACATATATTTTCCATTCAGAGCATGTTCTTGAACAAAAGGTGAATTAATTATTCATGTGCTTCTAATGTGAAACTGCTTCTATTCTCTATCATAGAGATGAACTAGCTCATGTTTTGTAATGCCAGGTTCATTTAGTGTGGGTTTTCCCTGCTTGTCTATTTGTTTTTCACTCACTACTGCAAGCTAAATTCTCAAGCAGATTTCTAATTCATGAACCTCTATAAAGTCCAAGATTATGACAGTACAAATTCCTTCCAGTAACATTTAGTTCAGGTTATATATACATATATATACATACACATATGAAAAATATGGAAAGTTCCTAAGCTTTTAAGTATTGATTCAGAGTCTGGTTTACTTTTAAAGTGCAGTAATGTACAGGCAGCTGACTCATCACAGTTGTTCAATAATACTATATTCAATTAGAACTCTGATCCTTTCTATTTAAGTAACCACTAACTATCTGATCCAGCTATTGTTTTCACTGGAACACAATGGATATTGGATCCGCTTTGAAGTTCTAATGAAGAATATAAAATATTAATCTATCTCTCTGAATCACACCATTTCAGCAATTAGCACTTTTTCAGCTGAGAAAAGCTATGTTTTCTTTCATTACAAATCCCTTTCTTACCATTTTCTGTTTTAGACAGCATTGCACCTAGGTGTCACAGGTATATCTGCCAAGATTTAAGTATGTGCTTTTTATATGGATTACTACCTGTAACCATGATAATAATTTTCATTCCCACCCTTTGACTCCTCAGATTCCAGGCTTCCTGCTTGCATGCTTCGAATGCATAGTCGAGGTCACATTGGATTGCCAGTTGCTGATTCCTACCTTTCAGAAGACCCCCTCTCCCCACCATACCTTGTCACCCAATGTGATCTGCATGTTGTTTGGTAGAGCAGTTCTGGAGCTGTGGACATGATGTAGGAGACTTGGGTCCATCTCATTAAATGTTTCTAAATAACATATTACATGTATAAATTACTAAAAATATGTGACTGTTTTGCATGGAACTACATCAGGTCTTTCAGTCAGAGCTCAAACACAATGACCAGGTCTGGTCCAAAACATTTTATTTGAGTCACCAGCTACTAATATGGTGTGAGGAACAGAGAGAGAAGACAGAGAAACATGTAAATGGTGAAAAAAAATCCTGTGAGAAAATAATCAAACCCACAGCCATTAATGCTGCTGTTATCTCTGAAGAAGGTGCATATTTCCACAATGATTTTAGGGGAATATGGCTATATCTTCTCCATATCATTAGGTGGCACATAAAAGGAGAATATTTCTTTTGTATTCTTCAAAGACTGAGAAAGTTTTTAATCTAAGACATGACTCTTTAAAGGTGGAAGACATCTTCAAGCTGAATTAACCACAGTTTCTTCCAGTGTTTCCTGCTATATCACATCCTAATCCCTGTAAAATTTCACTCTGTCTGCCCTTAGAATGTAAACAGTATCACAGAATCACAGAATGTTAGGGATTGGAAGGGACCTCGTGAATAATACTCTGTATGTTTCAGACTTAGGGTGCAAGTCAGAAACAAGGCAATATTGTGGTTAATAGTACATAAATAGCTAAGTAAGATAACAAAAGAAATATAGCAGAAGAAAAAGCCTGTAAAATGCAGGCATGCTTAAAATTGCAGAAAATACTACATTGCGGTGAGTTGCTTTGTGGTAACGGCTTCCAGATCCATGGTTTTCTTACAAATTCTGTCTCCTAACCACATAACTGCTGTTGAGATCCTTCTTTTTACAACTTACTTTGAACCTTCAGTGTTGGATTGCAGTAACTCTCTGTTACTCTCTTTACTACCAAAATCTTTTTCTATTGTCAATTGCTGCTATACCATAGGAGGATGAGAAACAACCAGATGCAGGAAAGCTCACAGGAAGTCAGCTCCTCATGGGACAAGTCCACCCTTCTTACCACAGTATAGCCTGAATAATGGATATACAGACAATGAAAGTAACAGTAAGGACAGGGACAAAAATACATACTGCACAAAATTTGTTACTCCCGCTTTCGAGTTTTGTTTTTTGTTTGTTTGTTTGTTTGTTTTTCCTTAAAATGCACATGAATTTAAAACAAGATAACCCCTTAAATTTGTAGAACAATAATCATGGAGTCAGGAAAATCATAAAATGCTCAGGGTTGGAGGGGACTTTTAAGATCATCTAGTCCAACCTCCTTGCCATGGACAGAGACACCTCCCACTAGATCAGGTTGCTCAAAGTCCCATTCAGCCTGGCCTTGATCACTTCCAGGGACAGAGAACCCACAGCTTATCTGCGCAGCCTCGTTCCATTTCTAATCACCCTCATTTTAAAATGTTTCTTCTTTATGTTCAATTTAAATCAACTGTCTTTCAGTTTAAAATCATTGCCACTTGTCTTACACAGGCCTTTGTAGAAAGTCTATCTCCATCTTTCTTATAAACCCCATCTAAGTACTGAAAGGTTCTCTCCAGAACCTTCACTTCTCCAAACTTCTCCCTCTCTGCTTTTCCTAATTGGATAAGTGTAATTATAAGTGTAATTAATTGTATTTCTGCAGCAGTTAGAACAATGGCAGGAAATAGAAAAGTATATGAAACAATGTTTGCTTTAGAGTACTGAACTTCCTGCCTGATGGACCTTAATACTATATGTGCACAAGTTCTTGTTATGTTCCAGGGAACAAAACTGTGAAGAAGCGAATATATTGACATTACTGATAAATAAGTTAGTACACAAACATACATATGCAGCATAACATTGGATGTGACACTCACTGCCTGTTTTGTGATTACAAATAGTGTGTTCCTGTGTGTTAGGAATTTGATATAAAAATAAAATTAATACTTGTGTCTGCTCTCATCTCAGGCTGTGGCAAGACTCAAAGCTGTCTTTCAGGAGAAATAGATCTATTAATGAAAAGACATCAGGGAAAACAGCTTCATACATAGCAGCAAAATTGTTCTTTCCTGGTCAGACTCCTCAAGCTTCCTTCAAGATGGGAAATGGTTGCTCACCTAAGCGCGTCTGTTAAAGTCTATGCAAGTAGTTGTGCAGGGCCTTGAAAGCAACAATCTTGGAAAATTAAGCTTAGTAGAGTAGTAAAGGTTTGCCAGCAAGGGGATTTGGAGAGAGGAATGAGTAGCAAAACTCATCAGGCAAGGAAGGTAATGTTGGCTACAGCTTTATAGATGGATTACCAGTCTGGTCTGAGTAGCTGGCTAATACTCAGGCAGGAAGGATTGCTTCTGCTAGGGGGATGAACTGATTACATACCAAAGATGTTTCCCTGCTCACATAGGCTTGTTTATTTGCAAGTGGAATGTGAACCTAGTTATTTGATTCCCGGTTGCAAGTGAAGTAAAAGTGAACACAATTTCTTTGCTCCACAATCAGAGAGGCAGAGAACTGTTTATCCAAAAAGCTTTGCCCCTCTGAACACTGACAGTTACTTCTCAGGTCTTTCCTGCCTTCTTGCATCTAGACTCCATCTTTTTGCCATCCTAATGCCTAATGCCTACAACTTTAAAGAGGTGAGTATCACAGTCAGTGAGACTCACAGGTGTATAAAGAAGGAATATTTAGAGCATTAAAACTGACACAGATAACACTGTGTCAACTGTAAAACTTAATCGGCAGTGCATTTTGAAGTATGAGATGTGTGCTGACTATTCACCAAGAAATGAGCTTTCAAAACCAGGATGCTTAGTCCTCATTTGCCTAGAAGTGGTGACATACCATTTTATATTGTCACATGTTCATAACTATGTTAAAAATCCAGACAGCTAGAACTAACATAACGTAGTCTATTAATATGTTCAAAGCCTGTGTTCAAACTAACTCTGATCTGCTGCTTGCCTTGGATGATTATTCCATTGCTTCCAGCTTTCTTTGGTACATGAAAAGACTTAATTGTGACTTTCATTCTGCCTGAAACTGTTTGACAAATCCATTAGCTTCAACTGCCTCTTGGACACTGACTCACTTGCTGACAGCAGTTAGGACTCACAAAAATTGTATGGCTAAGCCAAAACTGCAGGAGTTTCATAAAGTGAAAAAAATAAAGTCCTGAGATATATTTTTGCTAAAACAAAGTTAAGGATTTCCTGAAAACCAAATCAATCTAAAATATTAAAACCTGTGGGTTTTTTCCCTCCAATTAAACTGTTGTTTTCTTGTTAAGCATCTGATTTGAACAGAGGAATCTGAAGTGAATCTCCCTACTCTTTCATGTCCCTCATTTAAGTGAAAATTTCTTATTATCATTGAATATGCATTCATTTTTTTCAAGCTCTCTTTGGTAGAAAAAGTTACATACTTATTAGGT
Organism: Columba livia; assembly: GCF_036013475.1. Classification (NCBI taxonomy): domain Eukaryota; kingdom Metazoa; phylum Chordata; class Aves; order Columbiformes; family Columbidae; genus Columba; species Columba livia. The sequence goes on along the minus strand of NC_088602.1, from coordinate 189,221,265 downwards.
TAGAGAAAGACACAGGAAAAATTACTACAATCTCCCTTGCTTGGGCTACATATCTGCATTCATGTATTTGCTCAGAATGGATATACAATCCATAGGTTAATTCTGAAGTTTCTCTATCAATTTGAGCAGATGTAATGCCCTACACCCAGAATCTTTGAAAACTTTTAAGTCCAATATATTAAACTGTGCAGTTGTCACTTCTTTAAAAAATTTGACTAGTTTTATACACATTGTAGAAGAATGATAGGAGAACTACACTGAAAAACATAAGAAGGAATAATAATAATAATAATAATTTAATCAAATTAAGATTTATAAAACTTGAGCTTGCCTTGCCTTGCCTTGCTTTCCCCCTTACCTTCTCTTCCCCCTTCCCCCTTGCCTTTTCTTTCTTTTCCTTTGTTTTTTCTTTTTTCTTTTTATTTTTTCTTTTTCTTTTTCTTTTTCTTTTTCTTTTTCTTTTTCTTTTTCTTTTTCTTTTTCTTTTTCTTTTTCTTTTTCTTTTTCTTTTTCTTTTTCTTTTTCTTTTTCTTTTTCTTTCTCTTTTTCTTTTTCTTTTTCTTTTTCTTTTTCTTTTTTGTGAGCAGGGCCTGGCATGTATAATATTTAAAACTTCACTCTTAGAATTAAAAAAAAACCAGGCAGTTTTCCAAATTCATTGAAATAAGGACCATCAAAACATTTCAAAGGCATTCACTAAGGCAAACAGAGAAAACTGCCAAAGAGCTGTAAATAAAATTAACAAAGCAACCATTGTGTTTGAAAAGTGTTGACATTTATGTAGAACATACAACACAGTAAAGTAGTTCAGCAATTGAAATAGCTGCTTGGAAGTAACCATAATAACAATATATAACAACTACCAGTTATCTACATTCTTCAATATCTGCAATATTAACAAATTAACAATTCATAAATTTGATGCTGAAAATCTCAAAAAATCAACAGCTTTTGCTGGTTTAGTTTTAAAATAAAGACATATGTAAAGTTGGTAGGAAATTATGAAAATATAAAAATAATTTACAGATATTTAGGTAGGCTAAACCACAGTTAGCAGTGTCACAAAAAAAACAGTGGCTATACCAGCTTCCAAAAAGAAAGATATCTACACTCTGTTTAAAGGTTTGATGAAATAAAATTATAAACATCTTTCATTAATTCTGTGCATGGAAGCTTCAAAGTGGAAATAACAATGATAAAAAGAAATAGAGTGCATGACTTTCCACTCTGTTTTATAACTAAAGCTTTTTGGCCACACTTACATCCCCATGTTGTTTAATTTAAGTGAATTCTTGAAGTATTGAAGTTCTCTGGTAAATATGTTTAGAAGAAAGGCAACTTTAAATGCCAGGTATGTAAGAAATTATATATTAAATACACATAAAAGTGATCACGAATCATAGTACATAGCGTGAGCACGAGAAAAAAAAAGACACAATGTGATTCCAGGTGATAAGTCACAGATAAATAATAACCTTCAAAATTAAGTCTAGAGTTAGGAATTCTTAAATATTTTAAACAGCCATAGAGATAATCCACAAAGAATTCAGAACGCTAAAATAATCTGTGGAAGCCTATGTGATCTTGTGCACATCAAATAACGAGACATGTAAATCTAGTAAATTTGCCAAGCAGCATTTAGCAGTGGTTCTCTGTGACCTTTCTCAGCCCATTTACATCTGGGATAAATTGTTATAGACTAAACTGTTGGTTGTGGTCGCTATCTCAGCATCTGAGATGTCACAAAAAAAAAGATTTATGCCCAGATTCCCATTCAAATGGAAACTGAAGTGGTTTGGTTATGCTTTTTCCATTTTCCTTTGTTGTAGCCACCACATGGTGATACCGTTCCAAATGGTTCGTATTGACAACCAATGAGAGAATCAAATTTTTCTCTTCAGAGAAAAATTTCTTTGTATCAACTAATGGTTGATCTGTGAGGACCGAATTGTAACAATTCTGCAGGTAATATTTAGAGTTCTGGCACAGTTTTTTTTTTACCTTTCATAAGAGAGAAATTTTAAATACAAGCACCTTCACGTATGCATGCACATGAAGAATGGTATTTATCTTAGAATTTTTGCCTCTAAGTAGTGTCTTATGATCAGTAGAACTAGTGCTCCAGACCATATAGGAGATGGAGAGAAATAACTCCTCCTGGCATATGACTACAAAACACCTGATCCACTCCAACTATAAATGGTGTCTTGAGTATGAGCTTAGATGGAGACAGCTGTATCTGATTAGGTAAATTCAACCACTAAGAACCAAAGATGAAGAACAAGATTGTCTCTTTAAATGAATGTTGCCCAAGTCAATAAAAAAATACACTGAAGAAATCAGAGGCTTAAAACAGCACATAGATATGGAGATAGTCACTCACTCTTATATCACAGAATTTATCATAGATAAATTTAGGTTCTGATTTACTGACTTTTATACCTTTCTCATAGTGAGTAGAAGACTTATATAAACACTTATGAGAATGCTTCTAGAAAAAAAGATGCTCGTCAATGTCATAAGGTGTATAAAAGCTGTAGCTGAAAAATTGTTAATGTCAATAGCACACTAATCGTCCTGTTAACTAAATCTGCAGTTAGCACTTATCCGTACTTTCCAATTGAAATCAAAACAGTAATTTCAAGTAAAGGTACGGTTTCTGTAAACTGACTTTATTATAAAAGAAATATTTTCTTTTGATCCAGAGACTCATATTACTTGTGCTAATCATTTCCCGACTTTCATCTTAACTCTTGCATAACAGTGTTATCCCATGATACAGACACTGCAGCCCAAGTTTTCCAGCTAATTCACTTAGTTCCATTCAGCAGCTCTGTCCCACTGTGAGTTTGGTGTTATTTTGGCCTTCTGCCATTTTACCATTGTGTGGTTGGCCCTTGGGTCTTTCTGTCTTTTGCTTTTAGGTACTCTCTTGCTGGGATCAGTTGCTCAGACCAGAGTGCTCTCCTCTTTGAGACTTGCTGTTCGGCACGACTAGAGTTTCATGAGTAGTTGCACTGACCAAAATTTATTTTATTTTATATGTATTAGTAGCAGTATATTATTGTTGTTGTTATTATTATTTTGTCTTATTAAACTGTTTTTTTCTCAACCCATGAGTTTTTCCCTTCCCTTTTGGGTGGATGGGGGGAATGAGTGTTCTGGTTGTTAGCCAGGGTTAAACCACAACAAGATTGTTGGAGGTGTTATACACACTTTTGCAAAGGAATAACTCATGTTTTACTTCAAAACTTTTTGAGTGCAACAGAGAAGCAGCCCATAATTCACACAATTAAGTTAAGAGTGTATGTTAGGTGCTTTATTGAATATTTTCACTTAGTTTTTGTTACATCATTTAATGGTTGGAGTCACATAACAATTCAAGCATTTGAAATATATCTGTCGTATATCAAATATGTTTATATTTCTTACTACTTCAATAATTTCATTATGGAACAAAGAATTGCCTATATTAGAAGAATACTGCTTGATAAATCAAACACTTGACCTAACTATTTGTATTTATAGTTTTTATCAGTTTTGTATTTTACAGTAAGAATTTATTTCCATGCGATATCCTGAATTAAACTTAATTTTACCCATCCAAAGATTAGGTGCTTAAGTACACTGCCTAAGTCTTCCCCTGCTCTCTGACATTTCAGCAAATTGACCAAATATTAATTGGCATTCTCAAGTGTAAACAGATAAACTCTATCCACTGGCAGCCTGTATAACATTTCTGGTTTCACAAGATACTCACCCCTCCCAATTCTTCAGCAATTTAAACAGTAGTATTTTGAGACCAAATCTCATGATGCCAGGGTTATCTTAAACAAAACAATGACTTGAACTATTATGCTTGGATTCCTTTCAACTGCCTCAAAAATGCTGCAATTAAAGCATTGCATTAGTCAGTAATTGGCTTGAAATATGAACACACACCGATTTAAAATTGCTTTAAAATAAAATCAAAAGGAAATGGAAAATTAATTATAAATTGTAGCTTGTTATTGTTGTTAATATATTTTTTTATAAACTATACTCTCACTGGGGCCATTGGCAACTAAATACCTCATTAAACACTGAATATAACCCCTAGGAACACTGATAGTCCAAGAGACCAAAAACTGCTTTATGTTTTTCTTTCCACCTGTAAAATCTTTTGGATACGCAAGTTACTGCAGCTGCAGATGTATGTGACAGCCTTTGTGTGTACTCTATTAGGTGCTCCAAAGGCTGATCTCTTGCTCCTAGGCCAAGAGGTGCAGGAAGTTATGGTGTTATTATTTCCAAAACACAAACTTCAAAACAGACAGTTGTCACCTCAGCCAGAAGTCACTAAGCTTTTCATTCTCATATAGCGGAGGCTAAACTGAATAATAATTACAGGATGACTTATGCTGCTCTGATTTTCAGTGGATGGGTAGTCAGATCATTTAGAGACACTTTTATTTCTCATATCAAGTCTAGGATGTTTAAATTTGTGTACCTGAAGCTAGTCACCTGTTCCTGTATAAATGATCTGGTTTCAGAGAGTTTGGAGAAAACTCTTTGAAATATGAAGAATAATGCTACAACATACTGTAAAGAATGCGTGATTTTAATATTGTTCCTACTCCAAGCCTTATAATTTATGTTGACACTTTACCTGAAAGGACATATCGTGTCACATCTGTCTCATCCAACTTGACCTCCAAGCTAATTATCTATAATTCCTTTGCAATCAGAGAACACAGTTCTTTTGACCCATATTAGATTTTGCCTTACAAGAGATCAACTGTACTGTAAGTGAAATCCATTTACTAAAAACAGAAGCAGTTCAGACTAGATATAGAAATCGTGGATGAAGCTGACAACAACACTAAAATATCTTACCTCTGTCAGACAAATCATAAAATCATAGAATGATTTTGGTTGAGGCTGACACTCAAGATCATCAAGTTCAACCATAACCTAACTCTGACATTAAACCATATCCCTAAGCACATCATCTATATGTCTTTTAAACACCTCTGGGATGGTGATTCAACCACTTCCTCAGGCAGCCTCTAAACTCCTTATAGTATCTGAGACATCCTGCCAGGCCTGGAAGCTAATTGACACAAAATCCTGCCTTTCTGGAGTGGCAGTGGTACTTGAGGATATTTGAAGTACCATTTCAGATGTCTACAATCAGGCAAAAAGCTTGAGCTATTCATCTGCATTGCTGTCAGTGTGAGCTCAGTCACTCAGCGTATGTGTAGATATTTACATGTAGACATCTAAATTTCAGTATCTTCAGCTCAGGAGAATCTCTTCCTGTACCTGATAGATATCAAAAGCTGATTTACATGAATCCTAGCACCATATCCTGTCTTATATACTAAACCAGCTTTATAGCTAAAGTTTTACTTTTAAGGTTGTATGAGCCTTCCAGTAGAAAGCAGCTCCTCAGTAACAGTACTGGCATTTCACACTGAGGCCCAGTGAACAATTTTAGTATAAAATGACACTGGTATACAAAGATGCTGCTACTAAGAGAAACAGTCCGCCTCACCTTTCACTCACAGTCATTCACTCCCACCTCTGCTTTTTCTACTTCTCTATACTACAATAAGCAATCCAGTGCCTATCCAGCGACTTATTCAGGGAGCAGATCTAGTTGAATACTATGCCATCAAAACCACAATATCTGTTTTTCTTTTGGGTCAGTCACAATGTAAACCAAATCTCTGTGTTCATGTTAATCTGAGGCTAGGAGAAGTAATGTTTAAAATATTTAAAATGTTTATTAAATTGCAACAAAAAAAGAACAGTAGTAGTTTGGTCATGACTTTACAGAAAAGATTCTGTTTAGAAAGGTGTGAGTGCAACTGTATGGAAAAATCAGGAATTCATGGAGAAAAAACTGTCAGATTTGACAATTGTCAAGACCTTAATTCCATAAAACAGTCTAGTGCTTTCATGTTCACCTCAATAGGAAAGTTTTTTTTAAGAAACTTATTATTGGTATGGACTGAAAAGAATGAGTTAAAGTGAATTAAAATAGAATCAAATAAAGTAGATAGCTAATTGTGATTACTTTATAAGACTCTGAAATAGATTTTTAAAATGTTTTTCCATGATGCCCTGTATACTGCCGCATTTAAATTGACTGTCACCACTCTCTTTAAACTGGAGCTGCAAAAGCAGACAAAGCACGTTACTGATTTTGATCCTATAACATTTGAGTTATAATTTAGTAATAGCAAAATAGTGCTTCTGTAGTGCATGTCCTAAAGAAAATTACAGGAACAGTAGCAGGTAACCTAAAGGTACAATCAAAATTAACCAACGTATTGTGAATTTTAAATATGAAAGGTTATGAAAAACTGCTGCTAGGCTTATCTGTGCTTCAATAATTATTCATGGAAGATATGTGCTTTATATCTGTGGAAGGATAATCTTCAAACAAAAGACTAAATGTGTCAAATAAATTAAGTTATGAGTTATTTTCTCAGCTCTAATTTTACTTTACTAATTTAACTTTACTCAAAACATGCAAGTAGACTCAATTTATAAAAATGAAATGAATGTAGAAGTAATAATTTATCTGATCTAAATAAATCAGCTCAAGTGCTATGATGTAGAAAGGTCTTTTAACAACAGTCATCAAATATCAGAAGTATACCTGTGTTTAAAACTATGCTTTAATCCACTGTGGAAATCCACATTCAGCAGCAATATTATTCATACTCTATAAGACCTTAGCAAAGAATTTAGGCATTTTTTCATTGTGAAAAACATTCTTAGCATAGCAACCATCTGCTTTAACCTAAAAGTTTTAAAATTAGATCTTGATTTCTAGACTGATTTGTTTTTATATGTACTGAAAAGACATCTGCATTTCTTATAGATAATCTGCCACTTCCTCAAAGAGGACACTAAGATATGTGAGAGAACTTTAAATTATTTCCATCCATCCTCATTCAGAAAGGCGGTTCAAGGTGATTAACTGCCTTTGAGATCTAACTTTTAGAAGTCTGAATTTGGTAAGATGAAACTCATACTTAATGTGCATCAGTCCAAATACAATATAAACATCTCAACAGGTGTCTCCATCAAAAACTTCAAATACGGGGTGCCCATCATTCTCCAGAAGAGTTTAACAAACAACATTTTCATTAACATGAGTCATTGAACCTATAACACATTGTTGTTATTTTTATAGTTACTCCTTTATATACATATATATATATCTATATATATATATATCTGTTATGCATAGCATTTGTTGTTATTAGCTGTTAATTATGGTAAAAACAAACAAACAGCCAACATGTTTAAAATTCCCTATGAAATAAATAAAAGAAAAAAACAATATCATAGTGTGTGAGATTTGTCTGCAAGACACAGACAACTTTAGAAAAAATTGTCCTGTTTTTATGGACAAAGAATACAAAATGGAATAGCTACTTCTGAAGTACAATAATTTACATGAAGCCTTAGAAAGCTTAATTTGTTGTAACAAACTATTTGTTACAAGGCTACAAAAGCTAGATATTAGGCTGTCATGTGTAGGTAGCCTTTATTTTGGAACTTCTATTTCCTAATGGAGACCATGGTGTGGAAAAGTCAGAATACTGACAGCAACTGAGATATTCTGAAAGTGGAGTCTGTTTCCCTGAAAAACCATGGCAAGACAAAATTGTTTACAGTGGAACCCCTAAAATATTTTTAGTGTAGTTTTATTTTTTGTAGAATAAAATAAAATAAAAAAAATCTGCATAAATTCACTGGAAGGGATGTTGAAGGAATAATAAAAATGCCAGTTACAAGCAAAATATTTGAATTTAACTTATATTAACAACAAGCATTGCTTTATATATTCATTTTGTAACACAGCAGATGCAAAGAGTAGTGACATTCAAAGACAAACCAAGTTAATCTGCAGTTTGGCTGAATTTAATCAAATTGTGAGCTTCTAATGAACAAAACAAGCCTACGTGTGAATGTTAAAGGAATGGAAACTGAATATAACCTTTGCATGGATACTGCAAGCCAAAGCCCATGAATTTTTAACAGCTCTGCTTGAGGATTTGTTGTCCAATAATTCCTCCAGAAGGTCATCTGGTTTGAAAGGTATTCACACCCCTCCTAAACAGTATGTATGGATTCAAGCCAACAAAGTACCTACCATCTACTATGTAGTATATTATTTATCTCTTCCTTCAGAAGATTGTTTCGTGTGAGTGCCTTAGGAGAGTTTTTATATGAGATCAATAATATTTTTGAATTTCTGCATGACCAAGAAATATGCCAGAGTTAATCTCAGGGATGGCTGATAAATATGACACTTAGGGAAGAACAAGATGAATATAATAGAGATGAAGTGAAACATAACATTTTGAAAAAGACACTGTCAAGGTTGATATGCCCGTATTTGGATTTACCAGCTGTATTTTGGTTTATGGGAAGACACATGTATGCTGCAATTACTTCAACCCTCATCATGCACATACACATACTATGCTTTTTTCTCCATTCTTGAACAGAGTGAAAATGCAGAGGAAATAATTTCAGACAAATCACAGGAAGAAAAGGTAAACAGACTGTGAGGAATAGTGTCTGCTATACTCACAGATTTACTGTCATGCATATAAATCCACCCTCCTCCTTCCAGACCTGCCTGAGCAACTCTCTTGAAAACATATTTAGCAGCTCTATGGTTTGAAATGAGCAAAGTGACAACATTTTTGTGCATGGTTAAAAAGCAATCCCATCTCCACTCCCAAAATGCCTTGTTCTGCTTGCCACGACTTGCTCTGTTTGAATGGGTTTACAGACTGTCAGACTTTGGATTAATGGATATATACAAAATATGTTCTTGGAAACAAGAACAAACAAAAGGTTATCAGGAAATGTTAATACTGGAAACATCATTGATCAAATGGCTTTACCCACTCCAGGTGCTGGCTGTGGTGATGAATAATGTTACCAACAAATACCGTGAAGAAGGAAGTGATTCAAATTGTCCAGGAGAAAAAGGAGACTAAGGAAGAACCATGTTGTACATGGAAGTCAGGGAATGACAACAAATACATAAGGAATAGGAATTGCTGTGTCTGCTCCACACTGCTCTTAAAGAGTAGTCTTCAGAGTAGATGGGAACACAGACTTGCTCCCACACGATTTACCTTCTGTCTGTAGTCTCCAGGACACTCAAATGTCTTGGTTGCAATAGCAGGTTAGAAGTGCGCTGATCAGCCAGGCCTGTCCCAGAAGGTCGACTCTAACTGCTCTTGTGCACTCTAAAAAAAAAGCATGTGATTTTGAAGAGACCTAAGGGATCCCACTACAAATGTAGTGCAAGTAGATTGTCTGGTTTAAGGCATATGCTCTAAAAAGTTTCTGCTTGAAAATAGTGTGGGGGTAGTAGTGTTATAGAATCATATTTGCTCATCAAGTCCAACCATTAACCTAGCACTGTCAAGTCCGCCACAAAACCATGTCCCTAAGAACCTCATCTACATGTCTTTTAAATACCTTCAGGGATGGCAACTCAGCCACTTCCCTGAGCAGCCTTTTCCAATATATATGTCCATATAGCTTGAAACTCTAAATACATTCCTGTTATTTTGTGATAAATCCATGCTGTGAGTGCTGAGCACCAATTATTTCAGGGAGACAGTACAGTGTGCTTGAACATCATTAATCTTCCTCTGCAAAAGTGATGAGGCAGCGTATCAGAATTTACTTGTCTGGATTATTCCAGTCTAGTCCATGACACTCCCATAGTCAGGTCCCAAATTAAGAAAATAGTGAATAAATATTCAAAAATGAATTTTAAAAACAAGAAAAAATATTTTTAAAGGAATTTCATAAGAAAGAATGGCTTCCGATCTGATTGCTGTAAAACTAGAGAGACACTAAACAATTATCTATTTCTTTTGAGTTTTTAAAAAACATTCAATTCTCTTTTTCCATTTGCCACATAGATTAGGCCACTGAGAAACCCAAAAAAGAAAAATCTTCAATGCAGACGTCAGTTCTGCCTAGTGCTTTGCTGATTAATTCCTGTTTAATTTTAAATTAAACAAGCAACAACAGTAAATTAAGGCAAATATTCATGTCCTCATCCCTACAGACAAAATTATATGCCCCTTAAGAGCTCAATCCATCCATTGTTAAAATGAGAAATATTTAGGTGAGTGGGAAAGTGGAGACTTCTTAACCAATCACAGAATTTGGAAGACAAAGCTTAGTGGCTTGGAAGAGAAAAGTGAAAATTTACTGAAGGTGGTTATGTAATTCCACCCATATCGAATTTAAATGATTCATGTGCCTGCTAGGCCTTATAAGACAATCTCTTCAGCCATATAATTTACTCTGAATTCACTTAGGGGTTTCATTGGCTTTTTTTTTTTTTTTTTTTTCCAGAAAGAGAGCACCAGAGCACCATCTTCAAACTAGAACTGCAGCAGATTTGTTGTGAAAGCAATAAAATAGTCTCTGGCACAGAAAGTCTTTTTCTCAGGAAATTAGAAGAAGGAAAAGTAATTCTGCTCAGTAAGTAATTCTGAAGTACAAAGAGTTGGAACAAAAGGTTTAGAAGTCTCTGTAAATGTGCAATTAAGGGAAATTAGTATAACTGTTAGAATTCCATACTGATTTTTCCCATGTTTTCTTTCTTAACTGATTTACTTCTGTTTGGTCTACGACACAAATTTGCATGTGTTATGTCCTTGAGTAGTTAGGTGTCATTCAGTAGAGAGCATAGACCACCATATTTTGAGTAATAATGGCAAATCTGAACAAATCCCTGAGCTACAAACAGGGATTTGTTAAGTGTGTATTCTGAATGGAATGAAAACTGGGGTGAATAGAAAATTGAGGCTTTCTTACCCAATCTGGAATTTATATTTTGTGCTGATGAACTCCACAGTCATTCAATAGCAAGACTTGCTGCCTAGGCACAGGAGCTAGAAGCTCTTATGGGAACAGAAGGCTAGGAAAGATGAGTTGTAAAACGAAAAGAAAAAAAAAACAAGGAAGAAATAAAACAGTTGTTATTGATTATTACACTAAATGTTAATTTGTAGCTTTGAATCACTGCTCTCAGGCTAAAGCTGTGGAAAACAAGATGAAAAGATACCTCACATGGCTTTATTTAATGATTTTGTCTGACTGGCAGGTATTTTAATCCATTTGTAAATTTGTACTGCAGTTGGTGTGTGCTCATACATGTGCACACAAAATAATACATTTCTAAGTGGCATATTTGAGAATAAGGAAAAACAATAAAATAAGGAAGAACAAGTGTAAGAAGAATAACAGCATCTTTTGGATCTCATTTTATCTGAATGAAAACAACTCAAGGTGGAGAGTATATGAAATAAAGATGTAGTACACAGTCAAAACAAACAAACAAATCAACCCAAACAAATCAAAAAACTTCCCAAACCACAATACTGAGCAATATTTTCAAGAGTTATTAATGAACTTGGGATCCTGTGTCCTATTTTCAAATATGACATAAATGCTAAGGAGAGGCCTGTAATGGACTTAGAGCATAAAAATCCCATCGTATTATTTTTTCTTCTGTTGTTGAAAATCTCAGCCCACTAGAGACCCAAAGTGCGTGTGTTAATGAAAGCCACAAAGGAAGAGATTATCCAGGCTCATATGACACATGATTTTTTGCCAATTTATAGTGGTATAATTACACATCTGAGCCCACAGTTTCTTCAAGTATTTCTAAAAATGTAAATTAGATTCATAACTCACAATGTCTCAAGATTTTACTCTTTTAGGACTTCTAAAAAATTCTCCCTTTTTTACCTTTCTTGTATAATATGATTACAGACTGTCACATCAGCCACCAGCTATTTCTCAGAATTCAAAGATCCTGCTTAACAAAATACTGAAATCACATTAAAGGCACATGCTCTTACACAAACAACAGAATTACTGACTACTTCATCATTCAGGTGAATACTCTTGCAGTTTGCCTATCTCCTTAAATGTGGAACTGTGTAAATGGAAATGCATCCTTCTCTATTTATGATTTGTCCAGTGTGTCACAGACTTGCTATAGGTTATGGTGATTCACTGCACATCAGAAAGTATCTCTGAGAAAGCTTGTTGAAAAAGTTACTTGAAAGTTCATGTAGTTCTACTTTACAGTCCTATTCTCTAGTCATTTCAAAGTCCTGAGATACAAAATTAATACAGATTTTCACACAAAGAACCAAAAAATGGGTACTTTCCTACTTCTGAGGATATAGCTCAACTTAACTGGAAATTTGCCAATAATTTACATGTATTGACTGTTGCTGTCATCTTTTGTTTCTGATACACAAATGAATACATTTTTCCAAGGAAATATCAGCCACCCAGAGTATCATAAAATAGAAGAAGAATAAGATAATATTTGAAATGGATGATAACATATCTTGAAGCCAGTCCTTATTTCAATGTGTTCTAATGCAGTTGGAATATAAATACACAATGTTTTAAAATAATTGTATTTGTTTAGTTTTCTGCAACATTATTTCTCTAATCTGGGAGAAAGATACTTTTCTGTGGGAATTGTGGGTGTATGCTGCATTTGATTAAGTGATGGCAATTTAGTAATTGCTATTGGCCAAAAATTTTTTTCATTTCTCCATAGAGGATGTTCAGTCCTGTCAGTGACTTATTGTTTCTACCTATGCTTACAAATATGGTACTGTTATCCTTTCAGTCACATACCACAGCTCGTACGCCTGTCTCTCTATGCTTACCATGACAAATTATCAGGAAAAAAAAAACCACGAAAATTAATCCAAGGAGTGGATTATCATATTATAACTGAATTATCATATAATAATAATAAAAACTATGAAATAGGTTCTACTAAACATAAAATTTCTTAGCAAAACAGACTGACATCAATAAAGAGCACTTGTGAAGTCAGAGATTCACATGTGCTGTATCTCCTTGATATCTCATTACCCCATATAGGAAACATCCAAGCTAGGCTAGGGCTAGGAGAGAAAAGGTATCTGACTCAGACTTCAGGTGCAAAGCAAGCTATAAATCCCATAAAGTCCCTGAAAGAAGAGAAATTATCATGTCCTACAATTTATCTCTGTAATCTCAATATAATATGTTACCACCTAACTCAATAACCTTCTCCAGACTTAAAGCATTGTTCAGATAACTGTGAATCTCCTCCATATTGTTCACTCTTTCACTTACAAGTCTTTTTGATTGTACAGACAAAAAATATTTTTTTGTTTGGTCAAGTCACTCTTTTAAATCACACTTCAAAATCAGTTGAAAAACGGTGTAAATTACAAAAACATTGGTTTAGAGCATTTGTTCCCTGCAATTCGTTCAAATGATCTGTCCTTCAGGTTATCAGATTTCTAAGCTAAAAGCTCATCAATTAGTCCAAGGTAAAAGATAGGCACTGATTTAAACTCTTTCATGGTTAAAGAAAATCCAGAGAAACATCCAAGAGAGATGGAATGGATCTCACTGCTCTGAAGGGCAGGGGGAGAAAATAAGATGAAAAATCTTATTGGTTGAGCTGAAGACAGGGAGATCACTTCCCAGTTACCATTACAGCCAACACAGTCCTGGTTTGGAGAAGATTAGCTGCCAGAAAAAATAGAGTTGGATGGTGTGAAACAAAGACAACATTTAAAACACCTTCCCTGTACCCACATTTTCCTCCACTCAACTTCACTGCTTCATTCCTGACTCGTCTGCCCCCTACTACCCTGGGGGTGCAGGCAAATGGGGCATGGGGGCTCTGATCAGTCCATAACAGCTGCTCTCTGATGCTCCTTCCTCCTCAGAGCTTCTCCTCCTCCATCCTGGGTCTTTCCCAGGGGCTGCAGTCCCATGCTTTATGCTGTGGTCTCCTCTATGGGCTGCAGTGGGACAACCTGCTCCACTGTGGTCTCTTCCACAGTCTGCAGGGGAGTCTGCTCTGGCACCTGGAGCACATCCTGCCCTCCTTCTTCTCTCACCTCAGTGTCACAGGACTGTTTCTCGCACCTTTTTTCCTCACTCGTCACTACCATGCAGTGATTTTCTCTTTCACAAAGTCATCATTTGCCACTTTCCACCCCATCTCCCCCCACAATCATTTTTTCCCTTTCATTAATACACTTATGTATGTTTTCCCAGAGGCACCTCCATGATGTCTGAAGGGCTCAGCCGTGCCCTGTGATGGGTGGTTGGACTCGTTGGAACCATCTGTGTCTGGCACAGGACAACCCCGACCTCTGATCACAGAGGCCCCGCAGCCCCCACAGCCAGTGCCTGGGCACAGACACCCAGTATAGAAACATGCAATGAAAATGCATACAGTCAGGGTAGGCTAAAACAAAATTCTAATAGGAGTAAGAGAGTCCAGAAAACAGACTACGTTTTAAAAGGGAACCTGATACACGCTCAGTATTTGCCAAAAGGGATTACAAAACCACACATGCCCCCAACCAGCAGAGGCCTTTCCAAGGATACCCTGCACCTCCCTCCCACCCTGTTCCTGTGCTGGCACTGGGCTGCACTGCAGGTGTCACAGCTCTTTGTGCAAGGTCTTTCCCACCTCCCACCCTGTGGCATGGTGACTAGCATTTAAAACTGTAAAAACTAGGTAACAAAGGTAAATAAATAAAATTGGTGTGTTCATTTTGCAAGGGATAACAGAAACTGGCATTTCTAGGCAGCTGCAGAAGCTGTTCAGGAAGCTGTTCAGTTTTCATTACCATGGTTTGTTGTCTCTGCTGCCTCTACATAGTAATTTTTCTCTTCAAATTCTTCTCTCAGCTTTAATGTCTTCTCATACATTTTTTGTGTTGCTTTTATTTTGCAGTTTCCTCTTTACATGCACCTCTTTGAATATTCTTTTTCCAGGAAAAAGAGACATCACTACTAAGCAGGTATTTCCACAATGCATGTTCCTTTAAAACATACATTCAACATCATATTTATTTAATTACACCATATAATTTTGTTGTCGCATAACTGTTCACTGCATGATCATGATTCTGTGAATGGGTTGTGTCATCCTACAAAGTGTTTGTTAGAATAATTACTGGCTAAATGTTGTTTTCAAGAGAAGAAATAAACTTTTTTCAAAACCCATATAATAAAATTATCTACTTAAGTGTTTCTATTAACTTCCTACCTAATCAATTTGTCATCAGTAGACGATCAGTAGCTGAGACCATTCAGAACAGGAAAATCTTTTCACCCAGGTCACAGGTGTGAACCACCTACTAAATGGTACATTTATTATTTGATACTGCTTTTTGGGAAATGGAATTTCTTAACAAAGCTTTTTTTTTTTTTTTTTTTAATCAATTAACATTTCAACCCTATTCATGTCTTTTAAATTCTTTCTTATACAGTTAATGGCATTTTGCTCCATATGGTATAAAATAAGTAGTGAATGTTAAAGACATTTTAATATCAAATTTGAGGCATCAAATTGATATAATTATAAAAAACACAGAGATATTCCTATCTATAATGTTCTTTTAGCCAAAGTCCATAAAACATTTTAATTCAGAAATTACTAATGTATTTCACTGATCTAGAATAGCTAAAGTTATCTTTCCAAATACCTAGTTCGTACACACTATAAGAGTTTTAACATGGTTTTGTTGTTGAATCATCATAATCGTTTGCCTCAGTGTCACATTAGAATTAAATTGAAATGTTAGATTAACTGTTTTTCTGATAAATGCTTTTGTATGGCAAATTCCTCCAGCAATGTAAAGCTGGCAAGGTAGCTTTACAGTACATAATTTCTAGGGCTATTAATGAATAAACACATCCCAGGAAGAAAAGGGTTTATAATACATCCTTAGGAGGTATCAAATAAGCACCTTTAGGACATGCACACGTAGTATAAACCAGGCTTGCAATTTCTCTAACTTATGTGTCATATCATCTTTCTCTAAGAGTCTAAGAATGATAAAATGCAAGCATGGATATAGCAGAGCTCCATAAAGTGAACATATTGCAGTTGCAGCAAAAGATCTGAGACCAGATAAAAAAAGTACTAGGCACCTTTGAAATCAATGGGAGTTAGGCGCTTACGTACCTTTGTGTTTTGCTTCTGAAGTTCTTAATATTTCAACCCTGATGTTTTACTCTGTGGTGTTTCTAACACTCTTTTTTATAACAGAATAGTTTCTGCTCTTAAGGCAAATTTTTCATTACTTAGTGAACTTAGTAACTGTTGAATTTTTATGGCCAACAGAAGAATTTTTTCTTATCTCTCTCCTGTGCCTTTCTTCTTCCTTTTATATTCAAGAACTATAGGCCTTCCTTATGATCTGCACTATGTATCAAACACAATCATGGAATACATAACCTTTTTCAGGTTTTGACAATTATGACTAATGTCATCATTGCTGAGAATTAGAATGCTGACAAATTAATAGTTTTGCTTTGAATTTCCTTGATGTCTGCCACTGAAATCTGCATGCAGACAGGCAGGTAGTTTTGTTGCTTCAAGGTAAGACCAGATCTAATTAACTCCATACGGAAGTACAAGAAATATTCTCTGAGGTGAAAGGAAATATAAACCAGCAAAGAAAAGGCTAGACATGAAAATCTTTCACAACATCTTACTCTGGGAGAAGAAAACATGTAGGTAAAGAATTCAATTTTTGTAATTGTTCACTGAGCTTCCAATTATCTAAATAATTATAAATAATTTGGATAGAATGCAACACATTCTAGAACAGCATAGGAACTTGATTTCTTATGCTCTTATGGAGGAATGAGGCATAAAATATGGACTTGTATGATTAAAAGTTTAAATTAATTTCTTAAAAATTTTAAAATATATAAAATATTTATCACTTCATGGGCCTTCATTATAACAAATCTAAGACAAAATATATAAGCATTAAACTGGGTTCTCTTTTTATCACTTTATCCTGTTCCTTGCCCTGCTCCACTGATGAATTCAACCAAAGGATAAAAAAAAAATAGATTCACATGGGGTATCTAAAATATGAATTACTGATGGTTACTGCCATGGGGCCAATTACTCAATTTCATTTCTTCCTTAGATATTGTGCAGAGGAACAACACTGTTTCTTCGGTGCAATGTGAATATGTAATAATAAAAGTGCCCATAAAATCCATAGTGAATTAGCAGTTACTACCAAATATAAATTGATGTGCAATAGAGAAGTTGATTTATATCTTATGCTCATGCACTGAAGCTGCCAGTAAGTTGGTTGTATTTCTTCTGGACATTTTTAACATTGTATAGAAAAATCTTTTCTTTGTAGTGCATTTGTATTGTTTGTTTGTTTGAAGATAAATCTAATTTCACTGTATGGTTCATTCTTATTTTGTTTTCTTGTCAAAATGTAGGTTGAGAACTGTTCGGTATTCTTTCACATAAGGGTCATGTACTACAGCTAAATACTTTGTCACAAAATGCTGCTACATGATTAACACAGCAATCTTCATAGTAATCCAAGAAGTTGTTTGCATCCAAAGAAAGTTTGAATAAACTAAATACCACTGCTTTAGTTGGCAACTAATAATCTAGAATAATCACCTTTGAAAGGCTATATGTCGAGGGCTAACATAATGGGTTAGTTAAAAACTTATTGACATAGGCAGGTGAAGTTGTTCTGTTCATTGTGATTGAATGTTAATTGAAAGCCATGACCCAGTAATTTATGGATGATGTTGAAAAAAAGTACAAGTACTTTTAAAATTGGCAAAAGTCCCATCAGACAATATTGTACATTTGAATACTTCATGACAAATATATCTGCATAATGATTTGCCTTAATCTTTGGTTTTGTGTTTTGTTGTTGTTTTGTTATGATTTTGGTTTTTTGGTTTTTGTTTTGTTGTTGTTTGTTTGCTTGTTTTGTGTACATGTTTGTGTTTTTTTTGTTTTATTTTGGTTTTGGTTTTGGTTTTTTCTCCCCTGGAGAAAGTACAGACAATGATGAAAAAAGGAACAGAGGAGAGAAGGTGGAATGATACAGTAAATCTTCAGTGCTCTCGTTCCCTGGCTACTTGATTCAGATTACCTGCTGATGTTGACAGAGTAAATAGGTTTATTGGAGAAGGAAAGGATTGTAAGAATAAAAGGGAACAGTAGGCTGTACTCTACTTCTACCCACCCAAGTCCTTGTAAATAAGTTTCAACACCAGAAACGTTTTTTAATAATTTTCATTCACTTATAAATATTCCCATTGTATTTTTCTTTCTGAGTTCTTTAATCAAATATAATATTTTATTACTATTAAAGTAATGAAATAAGAGCTGAAAAATGGAACATACTTGAGAAGAGTGTTTTGGGAAGTTCTTTGTGTTTTCAGTGTGTAACTGAAAGGGGCCGGTTGGTACCTGAAATGGATGGGTGACATTGAATATGAGCCAGCAGTGTGCCCAGGTGGCCAAAAAGGCCAACAGCATCCTGGTTGATATCAGGAGTAGTGTGGCCAGCAAGACTAGAGAAGCGATAGAGCAACTGCACTTGGCACTAGTGAGGCCGCACCTTGAATATAGTGTTAAGTTTTGAGCCTCTTGCTACAAGAAGGACATTGAGGTGCTGGAGTGTGTTCAAAGAAGGACAATAAAGCTGGTGAGGGATCTGGAGTGCAAGTCTTATGAGGAGCAGCTGAGGGAACTGTGGCTGTTTAGCCTGGAGAAAAGGAGGCTGAGGGCAGACCTTACCGCTCTCTATAGCTACCTGAAAGGAGGTTGTCATGAGGTGGGTGTTTGTCTCTTCTCCCATGTAACAAGCAACAGGACAAGAGGAAATAGCCTCAGGTTATTCCAGGGGAGGTTTAGATTGGATATTAGGCAAAATATCTTCACTGAAGAGATTTTCAAGAATTGTAATAGGCTGCCCAGGGAAGTGGTTGAGTTGCCATCCCTGGAGGTGTTTAAAAGATGTGGTGCTTAGTGACATGTTTTAGTGGTGGACTTGGCACTATTAGGTTAACAGTTGGACTCCATGATCTTAAAGGACTTTTCCAGGATAAATGATTCTGAGTCTAACTATAGAATTAAGGAAGACAATTATAAGGATTCTTTTATGTAGAACTATAGTAGAAGTTCATTTAAATACAAGATATGCCACAAGTACTTTAGAATAAATTGATTAGTAAACTATACCTGTGATAAAAAAATGGCTCGTAACTTTCATCTTGGAGTAAACAGCTATATATTTCCTTGATATATTATAATATCAGTAATAATCAGTAAACATTGTTTATAAGCAGAAATGTTTCGCTTTTTCTAAAATGAATGAAGAATATTTGAGTGAAGATCTTGCAGGTCATTGCTCCTGTGCCTTAAGAGGTCACCTTCAGAGTTATTTTTGGATAGTTTTAGGTCATAACAAAATAAGCCAGGCTCTCTTTCCATGTTTACCTTCCATTCCTCCCTTTTTTGCAGAAGGGGTAGCACCTGAGGGCACCCAGAAGTCTTTATTGGCCATGATGAAGGCCATATGTTAAGCTGTACAAATTCTTTCCAGCTTTTAGCATTTGCTTCCTTGGCATATCCCCGAGGAAACAGTGTAACAGCTTTGAAGAACTGCAGAACTGTCCTGTGCCTGTGATGGAGCTGGATGTACCATTTTCTCATTTCTCTGAAAAGGAGCTTATTTTCATTTACTTGATCTTCAAGAAAATGTAACGCAAAAGGTTTACGGTAACATCCATTTTATTGTGTTTCTAGTTTTTTCTTTAATGTCCCAATTAAAAGCAGAAAATTTTGTTTATTTGGTGTAAACTGGTGAATGAAGAGAGATAAGTGAAGATAATGGCTACATTATTTCATTTAAGAATTTTCACTGTATATAAAGAATTTTATTTTCCCCATGTTTGTAAGAAATGCAGTTTCTTCTAAGTCTGCAGCTTTAAACTTTAGATTTTGAACAGAATGTTCCTTTTAAATGAGCGATGAATTAGTAGGCCTTACTGTGAGTGACTAATGAAAATTAACAGAAACTGAGGACCAAGTTAAGGAAAAATAATCTCAGGAGAATGGACAAACATATTCTTAATATATGAACAAACTGTAGAAAAAAGATTATTAGAAAAAGTCCCCTCTGTGCATGCATATACTATTGTCAGCGTTTGGTTTCACATTTCATATATTGCAATCAATCTACCATATTTTTCAAGATCATACATGAAGATATAGCAATAATTGCATCAGAAAGATTATCCTATCTTCTTTAGATAGTAGAAGCATTCATTACAGAATTCTGCTTTAAGTACACATTTTTTTGCTCACATTGAACCTTCCTGAATCATTCCTCTCAAAAAAAATTGCTTGATCTATACTAATCAATCTCCATTTTACAGCCAATCAAAGAGAAAGAGATGAGAGCAAGTCCCTATCATGTAGTCCTTCAAAAACAATTAAAATGAGAAAAAAATCATTACAACCAAGAATTGATCTTGAACCTCACCTGAAGTTCAAAAAATTGAGGAAGATATTTTACTCCTGTCATAATACTAAATAATTATAAATAATTATGAATTCAGGAATAATATTTGTTCATTCACTAATTTCTTAATTCTTTCTAGTCCAACGTAAAAGTGAAAAGACTGTAATATGACATATGATTCCTCTAGCATTTTGGGAAGACCAGTAATTAGAAAATGTGAGGAATTTTGTCAGTAAATAGTATTTCCTTTAGGTAATACAGAGTTATCAGGAAAGTGTGTGCCTAAAACTGGCATTCAGTACGAACTTTGTTTGCAAGGCCAGCACTTGTAGCACACACATTATGTGAAGGCAAATTAAATGTGACCATAGGTGTGCAACAAACAAACCCTTGTCCTTCCTTCTCTGCCTCACTAGGCAGTGACATAGAGATACATTATAAAAACAAGAAACAGGATTCAGCTCCATTGTCTGACCAGAAAGAAGGGTCAATCAGAGCAAAATGTGCTGACTGCACTTCATATATTCATCTGTTTGTATTTTCCTTCTGCACAGACTCTCTAAAGACAGAGAAATCAAACACACAATGCCTTCAGTATGAAAAATGTAAATTTTACTGTGCTCTTAATAACATATTCAAAGTTAATTTACTGATTACTGAGCAAAGGATAAGCAGTGTGAAGCAACTCTGTCTTCACTGAGTACAAAGGAACTAGGCGGCAGAACAGTGGTTACTATTATTGAGTTTTGAGATTTTCCTCCATTGAATTATTTTTAACTGAATTTTTGACACACTCGCTGACAATCTAATGAATTTAATTTAGATGGCCACTACCGGATACTCAGTATAAGCAGTACATTTAGATGCATCACTCAGTTTCAGCAATCAAATTTAGAAACTTAAAACTGTCTTAGATAAGTAAATTATATTATTTTGTAGTAAAGCTAAATCATTACAAGAATATAAAATCTGTATCAGCTAATTGGACTTTACAGAAGAAGAAAATCTAATGTTGTTTAAAACGGAGTGCTGCACTATGCCAACATTTATTCTTTGGTGGCCTGAGTTGCCAAAGCCATACTTTATTGTTTGAAAGGATTTGGTCAATAATTTAGAATAGTAGTGTGGCAGAATGCAAGCCCCCCTCTCTCCCCCTCCCTCCTTCAGTATGGAAGGAGTGGGCACATCTCCCTCTTTCTCTGCTACTTGAGGCTAACAGCTTCTTTTGTTTGGCCCCAGAGCACCCTGGCCAGGGCCATTAGGAGAAGGGAGTGCCAAGGCACACTGAACCCCGCCCAGCGTGGGGGATGTTTGGAGGCTTCAGGGGCACCCACAGCCAGTGTGGGGGGTGCAGAGAAGCTTCTAGAGTGCCTACAGTCAGATCTGATCAGATAAAAACGGGATTCTCGTCGACACTCCGCCCATTGTCATGGGTCTCTCGGAGCACGAGCAAGATGCTGCCACCGAGAGCCCCCTCCCCGGGATGGGGACTGCGCTTGCTTTGCCGCCACGTGTGTAAGTAAAACTTCTTGCAGGATTGCGAGTATATTTATACTTTTCGTGCACATATGCAAGTATAACTTTCCGTGCACACTCGCACGCGTACTTTAAATTATTTCCTCGCACAATCGCGAGTGTATTTTCCTCCCGTGCACATATGCACGTGCAACTTTCCATGCACATTTGCACGAGTACTTTATTTCCTCACACAATCGCGAGTGTATTTTCCTTCCGTGCACACTTGCACGCGTAACTTTCAGTGCCCAATACGAGCATGTGTATAAATTATTTCCTCGCACAATCGCGAGTGGCCGCCGAGAACCCCTCGCACAATTGCGAGTGTATTTTCCTCCCATGCTTCCACATAAGCACGTGTAGGATTCCGTGCACACTTGCACGTGTAAGTAAATTAACTCTCGCAGGATTGCGGGTGTATTATAAATTTACCCTCACACAATCGCGAGTGTACGCTTCCCGTACTTACTACGAGTGCGTGTATCTCTTTAAAAATAATCCTGCACCGTGTTTAGGCAAGTGTGTACTTCTCCGGGACTCAGGGACTGCTCCGGCATTGTTTTGAGGGAAGCCACGTGCATGCACGCTATCAACCGCCTCTTGTATTGGTTGCTGCCTCCTAAATAGTTTTCCTCAACTGATATCCGAACCTTTATTTAAGTCACTTTTGGAGTGCTAAAACCCTGTTTCTCACCAGTTTAATAAAAGTTGTTTTAGACTCTGTTGTCCCTTAAATTAACCTCGGGCTTCCTCCGTGACAAGTGGAGAGCTCAAAATTCATAATTTGGAGTTCATGCTGTATTTCATGCTGATGCAATAAGAAGGGCAGCTCTTCAACTTTTTCTATTGCACAACATAGATTCACAGAGCAATGATATAATTCAACCTGTGTATCAGAAAAAGACAATAAAAATCCCTAAGTAGAGCTATTGGCAGACTGTTACTCTTATCTTTACAAAATTCACTGCAAAATTTATGGTGAAAACATCTAAAACAGTGCTATAAACAGAATGTGTAAATAGCATGAAGAATCTAAAATATATGTCAAAGTAACACTGAGCTTCCAAAGAGTATCATTGATGCAATCATGCCCGTTTCAAAGGCAGATAATACACTAACCGACAACAAAAAAACAAACAAACAAAAAACCAAACCAAAACCAACCAACCAACCAAAACAAACAAACAAACAAAAACCCAACAAAACCAACCAAACAAACACACAAAAACCAGATAGTATCATTAAACTTACAATTTTATGTCCTAGGGAGTTTGCTGACATCCAGAAAATCAAACTCAAAACTCAATCAGATAATGAACCATACTTTTATCAATTTTGCTTTTCTCTTCAGATTCTCCAAAATCTGCACAGAAATTAGAAATTCAGAGGAAAAAAACAAACCAAAACCCTCCAACAATAACAACAACAAACCACCTGAAACTTAATCCCACGCCACAAATAATCATGGAATAAAAAAAAAAATAAAATCTATCTCGAGGCCCTAGGTTTGCAGCTGCATAGGCATATAAAGACCAAGTCTTTTTATAAATTCCAGAAAAATAATTTTGTTACAGGACCATTTCCCCAGATGTGATCACTTTGTTTAAATCTAATGAAACTTCTATTAAACTTGATATGCCTGAAATAATACAAACACATCCTCATTACCATTTAGCAGCCTTGTTTTATTGATATTCACAACTTTATACCTTTATTGCATAGATGAAGCGCCATCCCTGTGATAAGAACGTGGAAAAAACCTTCAAATACTAAGTGGGTTTTAGAATGGCAATTGAATTAAAGGGTGAGAAACAAAAAACCAACACATGACAAGTCAAAACAGTTTACTGTCCACACTCAGCAAAGATTGTTTCATTTGCATAACATTGATTTCAGCAATTCATGTCATGTTAAATTTGTCACTTAGTTCTTCTAAGACTTCAATCACAGATGTACATCAGCTTCCACATGCATGTATAAAACTACTCACAGCTTCTATAAGTTTGAAAAAAACAGTATTAATGGTTAGTAATTCCCTTGATAGCAGTTTTGGAAACTGTAAATATTTTCAAAAGTATTGCAAATAGTTTTGTTGTCCAAACTAGCATACTGTATAAAAATACACAGAAGGGGGGAGAAGAAAAAGGAGGTTAGTGAAAGAATTCACCAAAGTTCTCTAAAACTGAGTATCGATGCTCTGGAATAAATGGAGTACCAGAAAGGTGCCTGGAATGACCTGATTTTGCTAATTTATATATTAAAAATGATACTAAATTATCTGTATAGGCAGCAGATAAGTAATGGTTTGACTCACTGCGAAATAATATTTTTAGTAGATTATAGATATAGAAAAAATGAAATTAGTATTAAAATGAAAGAGTATTTAATATATCTACAATATCAAGCTAATTTGAAGTGAAAGTTGCTTCAGTACATTCATTTAGTCTTCCCAATAAATATAGCAGCTAGAAAATTCTGACCATAGCATATTAATGTTACAGGAACATTCCTGTATAATAAATCTGATTTAAAGCAGGGCTTATAAAGTCATGGGAGCACAGACTCTCAAAGAGGGTAAGATGAAGGCTCCACTAAGGCAGCTTTTGTATTTGCTCTAGTCTAGTGTTGACTTATTGTTCTTATGAAAGATTGTTTCAGATCTGTACTTCAGCTAGAAAAACAGTATCGTTGCTTCCATTTATACACTGCACAAGCAAATCCGATTGTTTACAATTACCTTTCCATGCCATTATGACAGGGAATACAATTTGCTGGCATTTACCTGAACCCTTAGGGCAGTCTGTTGCTTCTGACAATAAGAAATTTGTGGTAGGAGCTTTTACCAAGAAACCAGCTTGGAATGAATATGAGTGAATTAGTATTTGCTCTAACAACAAAGGAGAAATAATGTAGAGTCTCTTGTCACTCAGAAACAGAATCTGACACCCCATAGCAAAGATTCACTGAGGTACTGGACACATAAAATCAAACATAAGGTTTGTTCTTGTCAGCTCCATTGTTAGAAGTGATGGAAATGTGTTATGCAAAATGTCCTGCAGATGAAAGACACAACAGGCAATACAAACACACAGGAAAAAAAAAAAAAAAAAAAGAAAAAAAAGGAAAAAAAGGAAAAAAAGGAAAAAAAGGAAAGTCTTTATACGGGTGAAGGAGGGGGAAAGAGACATGGTGTCTGAATCATTTGCAGAATCATCATGATAAAAGATGTAAATCCTGTGTTTTGAACAATTACTTGATCTTGCCTCACAGTGTATTTCTTCAAAGACTGACAGAACAATTTTAGGTGAAAATTCTGATTTTTTTGAGGCAGTTTGTGAGAATGAACCCAGACTTTTTTTGGCCATATGGTTCTGGAGATATAATGGAGCATTTAGATCAGCACAGCAGAGGTTTGATCTTAGTTTATCCCTATTTCAGGCAAGATTTGTCTGCTATTATTATTAACTACTATCTATTATCTATATATAATTATTACCTGTTCTCTATCTTGCTTGAATTATCTGATTGCTGTTACAAAGTACACAGATGGAAAATAACTCATAATTCAACCTTGTTTTTTACCTAGAATTTTTTTAAGACATTTGAGTGTAATCTACAAAACAACTATGTATAAACTGTTAGAGCTGCACTCGCATGTAACAGTAAACTGAACTGAGAACTTCTTGAACCTGTAGGTAAGTTTTAATTTCCTCTTGAGATTTAATTATGCTGTTCAGATGGAAGGGCATGTAGAAATTGCATGAATGATTTTTTTTAATTGCAATAAGCTGAATTTTACATTTATTTCACTGACTGAGGACATTTTTGGCTTTGTTAAAGTTGACTTCCAGGGTGAAAGCCATGTTTCCTGACGGTTATCTTGATAGCAGGTATCACAGGGGCAACAGAGGCAGGATTGTTGTCTCCTAACTGCTGGATGAGAAAATATGGAATGTTTATACCCAATATACTATTTTATGTATTGGACTGGCTTCCAAGAGAATGATCTCTCAGTTTCTCGGGGCAGGGCAGAAGTATTATCATGTTTACAAAAACCCTAAAGAATAATCTTTTTGCTGTGTTTCCTTTTGCACATATATTAAAAAAAAAAAAGCTTATAATATGGCTAGTTCATTACCAGTAGCCTGTGCTAAATGCATTATTTTTTCTATTTCCTTTTTAGTATTACAGTCAGAATTGTTATTGCAAGGAGGATTGAATGCCCCACATTATTAAAGAAAAGTTGCATTTAATTAAGATGTTACATGTAATTAAATAACAAAGCTTCATCTCCTCCCAAATGGTCTGTTTATTCAGGGCTTAGATGCAATACAGAATTTTTCTTTACATTTTTCTTCATAGCATAAATTGAGAATTAGCTGAAATGGTGTTTAATACTTATTTTCTGCTTATACAAACGTCACATCTGGCCTCATGACAAGCAGGCAGGATTCCTGTTTGCTGCCTTGTGGAACAGTCCAAGCAACACTCTTAAATCAGTATGTGTCATGGAGAAAACAAGAAAATCTTCACCTTTGTTCTTGACAAGGAAATACATGTGACATTTTTAATATACATTACCCAGTGCTACAGAACATCCTACAACATGACTCATTCACTATTGTTTGTGCCTTTTCCTCCTTTCCAGAGCCATGTTCATACACAAAAGCAGTTGAAGTGAATAATAACTATGGGGGCCCAGAAAGTCCTGCAACACATATCTGCAGCCTGAAACTCTTTTTTTTAAGAGAATTCTAGACTCACTGATTGCAGTTGAATAAAAGTATAATAAAATTATTTTACAATTATTAGAAAGTTGACATACCTAAACTTATTGGCCTTTAAACCCATAATGTGAATGTATTAGAATGGATGCTGGCAATATGCATGCATTTCTGAGGTACTATACGCATTTGCAAAACTGTTAAGTTCTTTTTCTGACCTCACTGAAGAATTCATCTGACAGTGAATCATGATAATAGATGTAGTTACATTTGCTGGAGTGTTTTCTTCTCCTTGTTTTCATCCCTTTTTCATAGTGCCTGATTTCTCGTCAGGTTATGATGACAAAGTGTATTCACAATTTAGTTTTTCATCTGCAAAGGTTGCTATTAACCTAACCAACATACCTTGATTATATATGATGTTCTTTTCTGTTTGCCCTTCACTGTACCAGTTCTTTGCCCTCACATAGACCAACTTCACTTAATATATGATCAGTTGTGGATCTGAAATGCAGGTCTATATCTCCCCCTAGACTTGGATAAAAATTTCTATATTTATTTGGTTTTCTTGTGTTTTATTGAAATGAGAAGTAAAAAGTAGAAGTCTCAGGTAGATCCTAAATCAGAATAAGTTTTCCTAGCTCCATCAAATTCCTGTTGTTTGTTCTGCCTTAGATTGCTGTTTGTGGTCATACAAAATTCCCCTCTCAAATCAAATTCATTTTTTTTTCACAGAGGAAGTTCCACCTCCTTATTATGGATGCAACAAAGTTGCTGGTACTTATTTTCCATTTAATGATGCATTTGTGGTACCAACACAGATTTTCCATTCAATACAATGCTGTATTTTGTGATTATTTTTCATCAATTCTCTCAAAGTAATTGTCCTCAGGGAACAATATAACCCAAACCAGATATGATTTTATTATGGTGTCCACAAATGTCAGCCAGGAGAATAACCTGTGGCTCCACTTCAAATAAATTTGTCATTTAATTACTACATTTTATTAGCTAGACTAAACACATACTTCCAGGTTCAACTCCATTTCTGGTATATGCATCCATTAAAAAGCATACTTCTTTGTTTTTAAAGGTATCCTAATGCATTCCACTGAGGACTGTATTTTTTTTCTTTCCTGTATGGTACTTTATAAATGGAAGGACTAGGAAATATCTTGAAGTTTCTGACTTCAAAGTTAACTAACAAAGTTATTATTTTTTTTTTCTTATTACATGCAAGTGGCAAAGTATGCATGAGTATCAGCATTCGCTCTTCCTTCTCTCCTCAATTTTTTATGGCCACAGATGCTATTGGCTATGCATTTAATAATCCTACATACATGAAATGCAGAAGTAGAAATAAAGAATGATGATTTATTGAAAAACTATGATCAAAAGAAAATAATCTTAGATTAACATTTACAATATTTTTCTGAAAATTATGATAAAATTTAGTAATTGATATGAAGTTGTTCTTACAATGGGGAGATTAAAAGTTGTATAATGG
Source organism: Columba livia (assembly GCF_036013475.1). NCBI lineage: Eukaryota > Metazoa > Chordata > Aves > Columbiformes > Columbidae > Columba > Columba livia. The sequence goes on along the minus strand of NC_088602.1, from coordinate 189,193,111 downwards.
CAGTGGAGGGACAACTGCTTTGAAATACCTTGTGCCTGAGTCCAGGAGAATGCTGAAATTGTATTTGCTGTCTGGATATGAAAGAACTTCCTGTAAGGGGACAGAATGGATTAAACAATTACATATTAGTTGTTTTCTCTTTCTCTCTCTCTCCTTCTTTTTGTTTGTCTATTTGTTTGTGGGTTTTTTTCGATGTTTAATCATCCAGACATGGAAATGAAAGTTTAGAAAGAGGTGAAAATCAGTAATGCCTTGTCTTCGGCCACCACCAAAAATCAGTGTTTTTCTCCATATAGACTATCACACTGTCATTTTATCATTTCAGCCCAAATTTCAGTTTGGATAACAATAGCTTGGTGCTAGCAGTGGTTTCTTCTTCTATGATCCAGACTGAATGGAAAAAAAAAAAAGAAAAAGTGAAATATAGATTCTATTTTATTTTTTTATTCCGAGTCTCTAGTTATTTCAATCTTCCTCATATAACAGAAACTATGGTTAATATACCTCCTCATCCAGCTGTGATGAGTCATCCTCTAGCACAGGAAACAAAATCCCTGGATCTTCAAGTAATACAGCAGAAGTTGATACGAATTATTTCATCTATACAATGCCAGAAATACAAATTTATGTGTGGGTGAATATACTAGCTGATGTTTAACAAGGATATTATCAGAAATACAATAGGAAAAGCATAACCAAGAGAATACATAATTCTTTCTCCAGGACACAGCAAGTCCTTTCAGTAGAAGACTGACACATTTCAGCAGTATCACATATCACTAAAGCATCGCATCGAACAAGAAAATTCCTTAATAAATCAGCAACTACCACAAAACATTATATAGACTGTATGCATAAATAGGAAGATAACAAGTGGACAACTTCACTGTCAGGTACCTAAATGACATGTCATGTGACTACGACATGTTAAGCAAATTGCAGACACTGCAACATCAGCAAGCACAGTAGTAATTAGGAAATCTCAATATTTCCATAGAGATGAGGTAATCTCATGATGACACATAATGCAGAGATTAAAGAACCATAAATTAGAAGAGATTTCTTTATGGAGTAACTAATGAGAGGGGAGAAGGTCTGCTCACCTCAATGTACTTAAACTTAGGAGCAAGAAAGAGAATTTCAGAAAATTCCACGCTGTAATTCTTAACTCCAGAAAGAAGTATACAATGAATGAGAAAGATAATTGAATAATAGTTTTTAAATCACTCTGAATGCTGTCCAAAATTACACAGCATACATAAACATAACAAACTAAAATGGACTTAAAACTGACAATCAGTTTAACTCTCCAAAATGCTTCTTAACTAAGCCACATTAAAGCATATTGTTATAATTAAAATTACTTCCTTTTTAAAAAAATTGAAATAATTTAAAAATTAACAGAATTTAAAATAGTATAAATTCTGGCAGGTTAAATATAAAATGATGAAAAGGCAGACCAAGAAATGTTTCAAAAAACAGCTTGCTAAATGCAGGAAAAGTACTAATAAAACTTTGTTTTTCAAACAGAACAGAAACAGGAAAATTGATAGAAAGTCTGTAAGGTCAAGAGATGAGGAAGTTGTAACAGGAATGTTCAAGAAATGTAAGAAGAGAATAGAGAACTAACACATTATTTGCATTGGTGTTCACCACAAAGGAGCTACACGGGGTTCTTCCCAGAAATTTTGTTTAAATGAGGTAACTTGAAGAAACTATTGCAGACTATCATGTCACTAGAAGGTATTTTAGAACAAAATAGCCAGATGAATAGTAAGAAATTGTCAAGTATTCATCCATCACCCAGAAAGAACTGAAAAATGAAATTGTCAAATTACTAATCCCATAACCTATCACTTAATCATACTTATTATCAGTAGAATGAAATGTGGCAAATACAATATTTACTTTTTTACAGGACCCAGTGGAATCTGGAAAACTACAGACCAGTAAGTTGGCCTTCTATGTTAGGGAAATCAGCACAAAATATAATAAAGAATGAAAGAAGCTGGAACATGGATAAATATGATTAAAAAAAAATAAAATTCCTAACTTCCTCTGAAAGACACAATGCTTTGCAAACAAAAACGATCCCATTATTGTGGAATCATACATAAGTTCATCCATAAGTGTCTAGTTTAAGGTGAGATGGAAAGTCCTTCATACCTTGGGATTTGCTCTTCACTTACTATAATGGAAGATCTCACACTTGTCTCATGTAGGTCTGTGAATTTCTGTGTCTTAATCTATTACTCATCCCTTTCAATTTAATGTTAATCATACCATAAACTGCTGGGAAATCAGACTTTCTGGGTAACTGCCATCAGCATATTTGAAAATATAAAGCAAAAAATCTAGAATAGCGTTTGTCAGTTAATAAATACAAGGAATAAATCCCACCATACCTTTCTGTGACATTTGTGATATTCAACACATTCACAAAAAAATGGGAAGAGTATAATTTTTGTAGCTGTGAATAACAGTGACCAGAAAAAAAAAAAATCCAGATATCTAAAATGTGAAGAGTGCAATAGGGGAAAAACAAACCAAAGTAAACCACAAAGCAATCCTAAATATTTCACTTTGTGATGCACTCTAAATGAAGCTATTCCAGTTAGAAGGATTTTCTTTGACTAATTTTTGACAGTTTAATGACAAACTTATCAATTTTCAGCAGAAATCTTAAGATTAGGGAGTGGAACATCTCACTTATGAGGAAAGGCTGAAGCATCTGGATCTCTTTAGCATGGAGAAGAGGAGACTGAAGGGTGACCTCATTAACGTTTATAAGTATGTAAAGGCTGAGTGTCACAAGGATGGAGCCAGGCTCTTCTTGGTGACAACAAATGATAAGACAAGGGGCAATGGGTATAAACTGGAACAATGGAGGTTCCATTTAAATTTGAGAAGAAACTTCACAGCGAGGGTGATGGAGCACTGAAACAGGCTGCCCAAGGTGGGTGTGGAGTCTCCTTCTATAGAGACATTCAAAACCCACGTGGAAGCCTTTCTGTGTAACCTCATCTAGGCAGGGGGATTGGACAAGATGGTCTTTTGAGGTCTCTTCCAATCCCTAACATTCTGTGATTCTGTGATTAACAACAAAATAAATCATAAAGCAGAAAGCATGACACTTTATAAATCTCTAGAACATCTGCATCTTAAATGCAATGTACATTTCTTCTTTCTCCATCTGAAAACTTTGGTAGAAACAGAGAAAGGCATGGAAAAAATGGTTAAAAAAAGTAATTGCTGTAGATTAATATATATGTTGAAGAAATTGATTAATATTTTTTACTTTCAAAAAAGGATGAATGATGAATCAAGTGGTAACAGTAAAAAAATCATGGTTAACAAGAAGAAGGTGAATATACAGTGTTTATTCATAGTTTCTCACAATGATTAAGAAATCATCAAATGAGACTTTTTTGTTCAGACTCAAGGTAAGTATGTGCTTAAGCTGTGGAAGTCTTTTCCTTGGGATATTTGTGAATGCCAAAAGCACAAATGGACTCAGGAATGATGCATATTAGTAAAACAGAATTCCACCACAGGCTAAACATAGTGATAAAAGTAGCTCTTTGTCTCTGAATCAGGGATTGCTAGAAGCTAGGAAGCTGTTACTGCATGCTTATCTGTTATGCTCTCTCACAAGACGTTCAATGTTGGTCACTGTCTGGGACAGGGTACTTGACTGAGTGGATCTCCCATTGCCATGATTCTTCCTTAGTCTATTACTTGGAAGAAAATGGCAGTCTTAGTAGAAATCAATTAAATTGTCCTGTTTTTAAGAAAATATCAAGGCAAAATAATTTGAGCTGTGTTTAAAGAATCTTTAGTGCTACCAAAATGTGATTGCTCCAGAATGAAGTTAACTACTTCTCCTTTCAGTTGTCTGTTTTTTCATTCAGAAATTTCCTGTCGTTTTAAGCTACTCTCTGCCTAGCTGTCTTGGCTGCTCAACACATTGACAACTGCTCAACCATGCCTTGATGACAGAAGCTACTATTCTCCCACATATGCAAAAATGAAGAGTTTTTCCTAATTTTGTTCCATCAGAATTATCTATGTAAGGAACTCCTAATATTACAATGTTTACATCAGCTTGAATCATCTTGGCACAACCAAAAGAGTCAGTATGCACACATTTTTGAGATCTAGAAGATAAATAATCTAGCAGGTACACTGCCACAATCATTTTTGTGTCCATTCAAGCTGCAAGAAAACTTTCTTATTCTAGACTGTTTGGAGGAAAGGATGGATGGATGAAAGGGAAAAATAATGTTGAGACACAAAATAAGTACAGAAAAATTGTTATGAAATGATCACTATAATTTATTTGTTGAGGGCCTGCTCCAGATTTTGTGAAACCTGTATTAGGTGTACTTGTCTTGGCAAAAACATTTTTAAATGCCATCTGTGGTATGGGGCTGCAAAGAGTTTTCAACAACACTTTCTATACCAGTACAGTTAAGTCAATAAAATACCTGTGCAGATCAGCCCTTATCAAAAGTCCATTTTGAAACCATTATTATTTTCTTCTTTGGGTTTTATGGCATACTCTTTTCACTTTACCCTTATAATCTACTTAGAACACAGGATCTTTAGGATACAGATAATCCATCACTTTGTGTTTGAATAGCTTTAAGCACCAAAAGATTTTGTTCTCAAATTTTAGGCACCTTCATTATATAAATTATAGTGAGAATAAAATTACTGTTATACTTAACCCAAATAATAAGATCTTAAACAGGCCCTCTGAATGAATTAGGTGATTTTAGTTACACCACTAACTGCAGCTCAACAGAACTATTAATTCAGCAAATGTATTAAATTAGCAGATTATGACCCTTCATGCCTTTATCCATGGTAATGTTTAATGGCCATCTGTTTTGAGGCTTATGCTAATCACACTGTTTAAAATTCAGAGATCTCGAGTGCGGAGGGACCTATTACTCACTTGATTCACTGCCTTCAAAGGTGCAACATGGACTTAAAACCCTCAGGTTTGGAGACATATATGTATTTTTATATGACAAGAAACTAAAGAGATTTTTTACATTTAGTTTTTAAAAAAAAGCATGCAGGGAATGATTAAGAAATAAAATGGCTGGAGGAAAGAGGTTTACACAGGAGGTTGATTTTTAAATTTTCTTAAGCAAAAGAAGAAAATAAAATGAAAGTCAAGTACATGTAGAAATTATTTAACCAGGCCTTTTAATCACAATATAGAGGAATCTGTGTCACTGACATAGAACAAAATTTTTTTCAAAAGCTAAACAAAGTAATGAAAAGTAAGAAAAATAATACAAATTAATATCATTACTAACAAAAGATTAATTTTATAATGAGGGGTCAAATATTTATATTTTAATGTAAAGGATAGTCAATTAGGCAGTCCTTTTTAAGGAACTTGATTATTCCACCTGTGATGTTTTACAGAATCTATGAACTTATAATGTGATTTTTAGTCACTATCCTTATGTTTATGTTGTCATGTTCTCTCTTACTGTGTTCTTATTTAAAATTTGTTTCCTTATGGAGAAAAGGAAGATTTCTGAAAAAAAGCAGGACCAACCAAAGCTTCAAGAAATTGCCTAGGGGAGACAGACAGAAAAAGATGGAAGAGAGATGTAAGGATTGTGCCTTTATGGAAGGAACTATCACATACAGTTAAGGACCATGTACATACAATTCTAAAGTACGCTTGAGAATAATGGGGAAACAGAGGGAAACATCATATATGAATGTCAAAGTGTTTGTTATCTTAAAAATTCAGTCCAGAACAATAACAATAGCTGTAAATCCTATACAGTCAGGACTCCAAAAAGTTTTAAAACTTATGATTTATGAAGACAAACTTGATATTGTAATTACCTGTTGCAAAGGCTCCATCATTGTTCTCTGCAGTGACTGCTCTGCTCCGTGCTCCCATGATGTACTGGACTGCAGAGCACCAAGCTGATTCTGCATTGTACTTTTAACAAAGGCCAGGACCCCAAATGAGTCTAAATTTCACCCAGTACATGCTGTGCAAACAGAAGTCACTCTCAGAGAGTGGTTGGTAATAATATAGGAAAATAACAAGATCTTTCTCAGATAGACCCTGGACTCTGCTTACAAAAGGCTTGTGTCTCTCATCTACCATTATGTAATACTGCAAAATATTGTATGGCCAGTATTAGACAGAATAGTCTGTGACACCTTTCTAAGTGAAACCTGGTATTATGCATTGACAAAGTAGACAGCTTTCACAGTCTGACCTCAGATTGTCCTTACAATCTTGTAGATCCCTTAAAGCAGGCAAGATGATTTCTTTTTCCACTGATGTGGATGCTTTGGAGTCTGATCTTGTACAATAAAATTTAATGCACCAAATGTGTACAGTTCCTCCTATCATTAATCTGCTTTGCATGACACATGATGAGATACTTTTATTGGCTACTCCCAAATTATATGTAGGACTAGAATAATCAGTGAACATAATGTAGGGACATGAAGAGTCAGTTGTATATCAGTGTATATCCAGAAACAGCTTGGTGCAGTTAAGAAACCCTCTACCATTCTAGCCTTACATTTGAGCTTTACTCTTGCAGAAGACTATTGTTAGAAAATAGACTGCCTTAGCTTATTGATTTTTTTGGCTATACTGCTTCTTACAGAACTTATTTAGAAACTACTTATATAGAATTCACTTAGCATAAATAAGTTAGCTTAGCATAACTTCTGCAAGCTCTGAACCTTTGAACTTTCTCAGTCATTAAGTAAAAAAAGGTACATAGTCTCAAAGCTAGAAGATAAGGAGAGCTGTGTTCCTGGAGACAAGTAAAGGAACAGAACTGCACCTAACAGAAGACAAAACAGAAGAATGTTTTAGCGACTGTTAGGAACTTATTTTCTACAGATGCAGGTGCAGAAGAGAAACTGAAGGTCAGAGCTTAATTGACAGCCCATCTGATGAAAATGGAGAGATTCAATGAAGAATGGGGAGACCCCAGACTCTGAGTTTTGAGCTGGCCAGGAGTGACACACGAGGCATGGAGGCTTGGATCGTGGGGCTATAATTGGCTAAGTTTTTTCCTGCTGAGTGTCTCTCTCCAGAAGGCGCTCAGCTCAAGCAGCTCTTTGCTGTGCCTTGCAAATAATTTACTTTAGAAGATTTTCTAGAATCTATGCCTGATTCTCTGCTATGGGAAACCTTGGGAATAGGAATTTTTCTAAAAACTGTGTCGCCTCATAAGAACTTACTGGCTTGCTTTGCTAGATCTCTGAGAGGTTAAATGATCTTTTCTGTTCCCTTGATTGCAAAATACATATGTTCTAAAGAATTTAATTCCAGGTTTTATTAAGGGCCTATTTTGATTACTTGATTCTTTACTAATTCAACTGAGGTTAATAAGTTGAATAATTTAATTGTCCACACAATTCACAAGGTCAAGTATTTTTGGCAGTTCTTTTAGTGATCCATTCAAACTGTTGATCAGAGCTGCAGTATGGTTTTGTTTTGGTTTGGTTTGGTTTTTGAATGCAAACACACCCAATGCATTTGAATTAGTCATTCAGAAACATTTGATGAAAACCTCTCAGAATGGAAGAAACAGAGCCATACTGAGACAATTTTAGCTACCTGGTTCAGGTCTGTAGAAGAGGTAGTCTCACAGAGATCAACAGGACCTAGGGTCTCTAGGTAGGTCTTTTGTAAGAAACTTGCTGAATGTAGTACTTTGAATAAAGATCACAAGTCAGGTTTGATGCTGTGTTCTGCATGAGATAAGAATTAAAACTGGACTGACTAATGATTCTCATAGCATTTTGTTCTACCTCTAATTTACTAGAAAAGTGGGGAAAAAGGCAGTCGTTTACTATTATTTTGTTATATATGCAGTGCACTATTTTGACTTATTTATTAAACATAAAACATGTAAGCCAACTAGGTCCTCAATCATATAGGATTTTGCAGATAAATATTAACATTTTTAAAGTATTTACAAAAGCTATATGCAGCCAACGTATATTATACACCATATCAGGAAATGGTACATGTGGCCAAAATAATGTCTTAAAAGTTTCCAGCCAATACTGAGCATAATGTCCAGGGTCCCATAAGGCTTTGGGATGTAACTTGAATAAAATTTGTTATTCCCAATGGCAAGTGTTCACTTGTGTAGTAATAGAAACTTGAACTAACTTTAGAACTACTTCCTATATGCAATGGAAAAGAATGAAAATTATAAAAAGATCTTGTCAGGTGTCAAGCCAGATGAAATGAGAATACTCACAATTATTGATCTTGAAGTCATAAAGGAGATGAAGAAAATCCCAGTTTTATGTCTGTCTTCTTAACCCAGAAACAATGCTATGGAGTCAGATTATCTGACCAGCATTTCAGAGAACATCTGCTAGTCTGTTCCCGATAGACTAGTGTAGTCTGCTAGCTATTTGTCCACAGAATAGTTCCAAATATTTAACAAACTTTTAGTAATTGCAAAATATTGCCTCACTCTGAAAAAAGGAACAAATCCTAATGACACAGGTATCAAAACAGTAAGATTATTTCAAACTGAAGTTTTTTAGGATTTTTTTTTTTTTTTACTATGGTAATACAGCATAAATTTAAATTGGTGTAAAGAATTCTAATTGGAACCCATTCCATCTTAATAATGTTAATTGACATATATAACATTAATACAAATAATAGAATGATTTAAACCACTCACTGTCATGTCCAGAATGGATATAAAAATGGGTGAATTTCCAGATTTAAGACAGCAACACTATAGAGTTTTAAGGAAGGACTGGAAGTATAGATTCAGATCAGCATTGTAACTTCAAAAATCAAGGGAAGACAGCCATTGAAGCAATGGTAGATTGTAACTATAGTGGTGGATAAAGTATATTAGCAGCAGGCAAAAGCCATTTTAATTAGTTATAAAGACACTTTTTTATCAGTCCAATTTCTTTGAAGTGATTTGGCCAAAATCTACTCTCATTTGCACAAGCACAATGTTGATTACTTGCTGAGCTGAAGCTAGTTACACTTGCATAGCTGGGCATGTAATTTAGTCTCATAGCTGTGAAGGGGTAATAAAAGTGTTTAAACTTGTAAAATGATGATTTTTTTTTTTTTTTTTTTTTTTTAATGCATGATGAGGAGAAGCCTCTGCTCAACAAAACCACACTGCAGAGTTTGTGTGAGAAAAAAGAAACCATGTAGACTTCTAGTTCAGGAAAGCTGAACATCCCAGAGCAGCAGAAGTCTGCTTTACTGTAATAAGCAGATTCTGCACCTATTTCTGTTCCAAAGTATGGGGCAGTGAAACAGGTATCAGTAGTTGCAGGTAAATTAAATTCAGAACAGTTTTCTTTTTTGTAAAACAGTAAGCCAAAACATTTCAAAAGCATCCCCTTAGGTATTTCAATCTTTTTCTTTCTTTAGTTTCTGCTATAAATTTATCTTTGTTTTTCCTTTAATGCTTTTTCCATTAGATAACAGAGTAGATTACCTAGGTTTTTAATCTTTGAGAGTGGAATTTTCCATTAAAGATGGAATTTTCCAGTTTCCTTTAAAAATCGGCTTTGAAATATGCCCTTTTCACTAAGCCAATATACTCAATAGTGAATTATGGAAAACTTCATTTATTCTCTCCCATGAAAGGACTAATTATTTTAGATCTTTGTGGGGTTTCTCTTCACTGCATACTGCCATAGAAAGTTGAAGCGATAATGTGAGATAGATAAGAATGTAAATAGGAACTACCTCTTGAAGCATTTAAAACAAGAGTGGAAGTAGAGTACAGTTGAAGTCAGAAATCTCAGTGGAAGAATTCCTGCTTTGGAAGAAATATTTTTCTGGATGACCTAACATGGCTTGTCTCTTCTAAGAATTCTACAAAATGGCAAAATAAAGTTGTCTCTGATGTGTAGAGTTTTCTAATGCACACATTAATGGTTTACAGACCTAGAGTCAGAGTACATTTCTGAAACATTTTAACCAACGTAAGTACTTTAGCAACAAAACCCAGAGGAATGTGGTGTTACCCATGTTAAAATGAATGCAGAGATCTTTTCTTTGAAGAGCCCTGTCTCTCAGGTGCTGCCAGGACAATTTGACAGAGAGGTCACCTTTGCAAAGTAATGAATATTTTGCCAGACAGATACAATCTGTCTTTATATAGCCAGATTATAAACTTTTGAAAAACTGCAGTTCTCATGTGCTTACTTCTCAGGAACCCCCTACTACCCACAGGAACGCCATGGCTTTCCTTCCTTGAAAGAGGCGCCATTCACACAAAGGAGCAAGGAATAAGAAGGCTCAAGCCACAACCTTGGCACATGTTACTCTGCATCAGGAGTCTTTGATCTTAAATTCACAAATATTCTACCTCCCAAACTCACAAATGTTTATGCATTAAGCATGTGAATAGAGTCTTAGGGGAAGGAGCACTGTCATTTCCCTTCAGCTGACTTAGAGTACTCATTTTGCGCCAGTAGTGCTAAAGTGAGAGTCAGACTTCTCCATATCTTCCAGTAAGAGACCATTAATATTTGCACATGAAGAGCTACTGTGTCTTATGCTAGTAACTGAGGAAGATTAATACATTCCTGTAGTACAAAAATTGTGTGGCACTGTGCTTTCTGATTCCTCCATCCCAAGTTAAATTTTTAGAGCATCTAGAATAAGTATCATTTTGTCTTTTTTTTTTTCTTATTGTTTCCTATATTCTAAAGCTGTGCCATCCAAAAGACATTCAGAAAAATAAAATCTCAGATACAAAATCCCTGTTTAAACATACTGAAGTTGATTTACTACATATACTAACCATAGGGAAGAGAATACTAAGCTGTTCCCTTGGGGTTGCTATTAGAGACCTGAATCCATTATACTAGCAGGCTCACATAGAGTTTCCATGTGACACATGTTCTAATTTTTAAGTCTTAGGTATAAACAATTTTACCTGTTATCAAATCTGACATACAAAAAACCCTCATTAATCTCATTTTTATGTACTGTAATGAGATTCCTGGCTGCATATAAAACAGTATGACATGTATGACCTATTAAGATTACAGTGCCTCTGGCAATAATTAGTAAATGCACCTTGAATTTTAATAAATAGACATTTGAGTAGTAGCCAAAGAAGAAAAGGAGGAAAAAAAAATTACATATGCCATTCCCTAAAACAAATAGAAAAGTTCAGTCTGATTACAAGCGGCTTTAATGTCTGATATGAATGTCAACAAGAATAACAAAATACCTGTACTGGAGTGTATGTCTCCTTATCTCTCTATACATAAAAATTCCTATCAAAGGCATAGATGAAATTATTTGTATAAACCTATTGTGTTAAAAAAGATTGTTTTTTTAACTCTCTAGTTCCCTATGCTGCCTTTCATGCGTAAAATATAACACAAATTATTCACTGTCTACTCTTGTGAAAGTTTAGAAGAAAATAAAATCTTCAACTTACAAACATAAATATAACAAAATAGTTAGGCATGAATATAACAGTCATGAGTTCAGGGCCTAATTAAAGAGAATAGAAAAAGTTGGGTTTTTCTTGTTTAAATTCTGTTGTCATTTTTTTTTCCTATTAAAGAACAAGATATAGAACAAGAAAGAAAAATAAACCAGAAAAATGACAGGTAAACCAGTTTTGAAAAGTGATTTAAGGACAAAGAAGGATTAAGTAAGGATCTTATCTACACGCAAAATGTAAAACTGAGATCCAGAACAATCTCTCTCAGCCATTGCCTGACTGAAGAAGCCCAAGACACCCATGAAGCTCCTATCTTTCCTCAGCAGTCTCTCGGCATCCGCAATACTGCACTGTGTTCAGACCTGCTTAAAAACTAGACAGAATAATATTTGTACCTTTAAATTATAGTCAACTGTGAAAAGTAGAAGCCACCTGACCAAGTGAGTTGGAGGTCAGGCCCCAGTGTTTCGTGTATTTTACAGATGAAGACAACTGTTATTTCAATGGCTCAGTCCATGACTTCTTCAAACAGCACTTTTAAAGTAGATAAGATACCCTAAAAAGGTACTTTTCTCTGCAGCCTTTAAAGGCACTCTGCCATGATTAGTATAGATGCAGCTGTCTACACCTGTTGTAGGTGACAAAAATAGCTTAAACTGTAAATGCTAACAGTCAGCAGTTAATTGGATGTGTGTGTGTGTGTATGGGCCAATGTTTGAAATAGACGTTTTGTATTTTCAAGCAGAAACTTGATATTTGTTAGCTGCAACAAGTATGGCGTGGTTGTAAATTCTGATAATACTTGGACTGAACAAAAGTGACATATCCTGAATGCTACAATTAATAGAGAGCCATGAGAGAGAACCACCAGTTAGGAAGCTAAACATGTACACATGCACTATCTATGTTGGAAACGTGGGTTTGGATTTCTGGGGAGAAAGCTAGTGTTCAAAATAAGGTCTCCTGATAAGAGGTCTCAGGTAGGAAAAAAGGGTCTGAAAAGAAGGTGGTAGATATCTTGACTGGAGTAATGTTACTGGAAACGAAGAATGATCCTGGAGATAAAGAGCTGAGTGGCGTTAAATGCTGGGGGATGCCCAGGGACTTTTTCTGGAAGTGTCAGCTGCAGGAGGCTCTGCAGCACGAACTGGCACAACTTCCTGCCTGACCTTTCTGGGCAGCAGAGACCTCCCTGTGGGGAAAGGAGGTTGAGGCCTAGTGAACATGGTGCTTTGTAGAGCAAGTGAATATTAGAGATAAACAGGGTCAAAACTCTAGTATTGAAGGTTCTTAAATAATTCCCAGTATCCAGCCGCACTGATGATGGTTGATTACTCTGTCTTATCTGTGATAAAACCTTATGTGCCTGAAGTTGGGCAAGGTAAATTCCATCTAAACAGATGTGACTGGGCTTATCATAAAAAGCAATTGTAATCAGTTTCTTTTTTGTTATACAGTCATGAGAGGAGGACATTGCCCATAATAAAAGTGTCATGGACCTCACCAAGATGCTGAGCAACCATGTCTCAATACCCATCTCAGCCTAGCAGCACTCCTGCCTGTCAACAAACATCAGCGGCTGTGCAGCTGGGTCTGGGAACATCCACATTTCTTTCTTAAGCTCATGAAATCTGTCATCACACAACAAAGAACACAGCTTTGCTGATGATAAAAATCAAGCAAATAAGCAACATTCTATGAGTTCAGGGGAAGGATCCCTATTGCCAGCATTAATCTAGGGTTTTATCCAGAAATTACACAAAATGTGCAAATAGTGTTGCAGGAAGAGACAAATCTCACAGATACGATGTTGCATGTAAGACTAACTGCAGCTCATCTTTTTCATCAGGATCCAAAAAAATGTCATCCGGAAGATGAATGAGGTACCTCAAATGCCTGAAGTGAAATTCAAGTATTTTATTTCTCAGTAATGACACTATTCCCATTCTGTCTCATCGACTGCTTCATTCCAAACCAACAAAAATCTTTCATCCTTTACATTTTCAAAGTTAGAATTTCCTTCATATGTGAAGTTCTGTTTGTGAGGATGCCAAGATATACTTCAATTTGGGCAGGTTTAAATAGATCCATTACGAATCCATGTCTATGCCCAGTGACTACTTAGAAACTAGTTCGTCCTTGTCCATTACATTTAATGAGCTTCACCTTATGGTGAAGCATACACTACAGTCCGTATCAAACACAATGACAGTGACCTCTGCTATCAATATAGAAAATTTTGGAGCAGATCTTGTAAGGGCCATGAAAGCATCCACAGGGGCTCCTAGAGTTTTTTGCTGGAAGGGCTCTGGGCCAGCTCAGAGCCAATGCGTCTTCCCAGTGGTGACCTTGAGGAGAGGCTCCCAGGTGCCATGGGGCTGAACTCTGGCCTGGGGAGGCACTTTCAGTTGAGGGTCTCATTTTGGTCCTGTCAGAGCTCCAGCTAAGGCTCCTTCTCCCTGAAGCCATGTGCCTGGTCATGGGTCCTGCTGACCCACAACCATCTGTGGGCCAACATCTCAGCCTGAGGACCCAGGGAGGTACCCCATGTCCTGTCCTGGGGCTGCATTTACTACAAAGACTTCACTGTGAATACAACCTAAACCACAGACATTAAAAGCAAAAAAATCAGATTTAAGGCTGATTTTGCCTAATTAGTGCCTGTAAGTAATCTCTAAATTTCAGACAGAACTCTGAGCTTGGTTTGTCTTAATACTTTAAATTTTCATAATTATAACTTATTTATTTTACTTTTAAGTGCTGAGGAATTATTTTTCATCTGCTCATTTACTTTCTTACTATTCTGTACTCACCTTTCTGTGGTAGTGCATATTAATTTAATATCCTATAAATTTAATCAAGAAAAGTTTATTGGATTCAGCAAAGAATATTTTGTCCAAAGCAGAGAAAGATCAAGCCTTTCCTTAAAAGAGGGACCTTTTCAGCAGTGAGGAAATTTACCTTGAATGATGCATAGCCTTGTTCAAATCCTTACGTTACATAAATGCTCAGATGAATGCTCTGTTCATTGAACTGACTCAAAAAGGTGTTCATACAAGAGGCAAAGTGTCCTTAATAGCCATTGCAGAAAAATTTAAGGCACCTCAGGTAGTCCTTGCCACAAAATTCTTTCTCTTGAATACAGAGGAATCCTATGAAAATTAATCTCCTTTTAGTCTGTCTTGTTTCCTTTGTAATTCTTTCACTTTGTACAAATAATTAGCCATTTCCAGGGTAACATGGAGGGGCTGCCTTGAATACTTGTCTTTCCCTCAGTGAATTGTTTATACAGAATGGAATGGCTTCAACAGCAGTCATGGGGAATAATGAATACAATAAAATATACATCAGAATTAGGAAAGCCACTGGGCATAGAAGAATCTTGGGACCTTTTCAGAGATTATGGATCAGACACAACTGGAACTTTAACATGATTTGTGAAAAACAATGACAAATCTTTGTGTATACAGTGACGCGTTGACAGTTGACAGTCATTACTGAGAAATGAAATCTCTGGTTCATAACAGATAGCTCTATGAAAACATCAGGTCAGTGCAGCAGCAGTCGAGAAAACAAATGTAATTCTAGAGATTATTATGAAAGTAATGGAAAAATACAGAACTTCATTATGCATTTTTTGTAGAAATCCATGGTACATACTGTGTACAGTTCTTATGGGTGAAAATATTATACTAGAACTGGAAAAGGCCTGGAGATGTGTGATACAAAAGTTTAACAGCAGTGAACAGTAGAAGGAACTACTGAATAGCTTACAACTTTCCGACCCAGATAAGAAGTGAGTGGGTTCCAGAAAGATGTATAAAGTCATGTAAGTCAAGAAGAAAATGCATAGGAGATTAATATTATAAGAACTAAAGAAAGTCCAGAAAGATAAGAAGGTACTATAGGAACAATTTCTTCATTCAGCATATGTCCCTGGCACAGAACTTACATGGGTTCAAACATGGATTGTGTGAATTCATAGAATCAAAGAAAAACAACTGAGGAGTATTAAAATAACATTTCTGTCCTGTTCAGAACAGGCTTACCTATCTCCTGTTACTAAGCATTGCTCATCACTGGAAACTGCAGGAGGCAGTGGTATAACCCAGTTGTGTTTTCACGTTCTTTTCAACATCTCTCGTAAATGCCTGCCAATAGCCATGTTGTGGTCCTGGTGTTTCTTCAGGTTTTGATGTTAGAAACTAAGTTCCAGAGGGAGGAGGCAAATCCTCCAAGGTGACACAGTCACTCAACATCAGAGATAGGGAAAAGAAATAACTGTCTCCTGGCTGTCATCCTTGTGCTTCATCCCTGAGACAGAAAGCAAGCATGGCCTGTTAAATAGATCTCTAAAACATGACTAGATGCATTCAGTACAAAAAAAACAAAAAAACCCCAGCAACAACAACAACAAAAAAACACCAACAAAATCCATATGCAATAAAATGGGTTTTAAAAAATAATACACTGCAGAGAGGATAAAGTCTGACAGCAGGCATTACGTCTCATACTGTGTATTGTAGTGTGTGTGTTCTGCACACAAACAGTGCCATGTATTTCTCTCGATTTGATTAGGCTCAGCTGGATGCAGTGTTCTTGATCGAGGCACAATACAAAGAAATGCTCTTTTCTCTCCCTGTGAGGATGAAAGTGTCTCTATTTTTTCCTTTTTTCTTTTTTTTTTTTTTTTTTTCTTCTATTTGCAGCAGGTTTCTAAGTGGTGTAAACAAATCCGAAGGTCTTGGTTCCCTGCTGTCTTGAGATACTCAGGGCACATGAGTATTTATCTCAGTGTACTTGGGTATGAAAAAATGTAGTCATAAAGTTTCAAGAAGATTGCTACATTTCTTATTTAGCATGCCATGATTTTACATAGGTCTAAGAGGAAGAAAGGCCTTCTCATATAAAACAATGTGAAAATAATGACTAGCTATGCAAAACTGAAGTCTTAGTTTCCATGGTTTGAATAAAAATGTTTGTACCTTACGTCTATCTAATTTTACTCCAATGAGCACTGAAAGTCCTGCATTTATGAAGACCTAAAAGAAAATGAAATTGCCTAGTAGTATGAATGGAAGGAAAAACCCTTTGCTATTGCTATCATTTTTGAACACAGAGACTGCTTTCTCTGGAGATATCACCAAGGAGGAAGATATTCCCAGAAGGGAGAAAGGAATCAAGACACAGCACCTTCTCTGCAGAAGTGTCTATTGAAGTAAATGGAGTAGATTGTGTTGTTCTACTGACTTATATGCTTATGTGAATGTTCAGATCTTTCTGAACCAACCATCTTGTTGTTATTTAATAATCAGGTTTGTGTAAAAAACATTTTCACTTTAAAACAAGGTGAATCGTTGCAATGTCACTTATTTTACAGTGTATATGGCCTTCTGTTTACACAGAAAGCACTGAGCACTTGGCATTATCGTGGCAATATTTTAAGTAAAGTTCACAAGAGCTTACCTTTTCACTGCCCAAAATAACACAAAGCAGTCTCTGAATGTCCTCATTGTTGTTACCTTATTTGCTTTGTTAGCTAAGGCCAAAAAATTCGCAAGTACCTGTTCTACTCTCTGCATGTTTTAATTCAGTGACCTTTATAGTTATTTTTAAATGAGATCGGCTGTTATTTTCATGGAGATAATTCAATTAACACAATCACATTTAGCTCTAACAGTCCCTTTGCTGGAAAGAAAATACTTTTCAACTACAGCTCTAGACTTAGTTACTTACAAGTAGGCAGAAAGTAATGCTAAAATTCAGGCAATGCTCTTATGGCTATTATCTATATTTTAAGAACAAGTTTTATTGTGTTTGGGAATATTTATAATTCATTCACAAATAAAAATACTAATCCATCCCTCTTCTTCTGCTTCCACATTTTACCAGTAAATTGAAATTAATTTCATAAGAAATACCCATATTTTGAAAACAAACAAACCAAACCAACCAACCAACAACAGAAAACTAGTCAACATTTTGAAGTAAATCACAACATTTTGAAAATTAAAAAAAAAAAACACGCTTTGAAGAATTCAAAATTTCCTGAGTAAATTTTGCATATATTGAAAAATAAAATATGCATGATATGTTAAAAGTATAGAATAAATACATGCATAATACTAATTTTACTTTGATTTTTTCATATTTATACACTGTAAGTATCTGAATAAAATTAGTCTAATTATTATTAAAATAATACACTCAGATTTACCCCATCGAAAAAAAATTACAGAACTATGTTCCTGTTAGACATTTCTACAGAGGAAACTGCATTTGTTCAGTGAAAAATACTTCTATCTAAAATATCTCAAGGATATTTGATTGTATCTTCTGTAGAATTAGCAACAGAAGTATAGGAAGATAAATGTTTCATTCAGGCCCTGATCTTGTATACCATGGAGATGTACGGGAGTTTTCTCTCAGGTGTGGGAATAAAAAAACCCAAACAAACTATGCAGACAACAAAACCCAGATTAGAGGAAACCTAAATCAGAGCACCCGCTAGTCTTCAGTTACTCTTCTAGATAGGAGCTACTGAAAGAGACAGTGCCAAGTCTCCACAAATCACAATCTCCTTCTGTTATGAGGGTGGAAGATGAGTGGACACTGGTTTTGACAAGGAATCCCTAGAAACAGTAATATTCCTGGAAGGTATTATTCTCAGAGGAAAGACCTTGCTGAAGACCAGTTTGTCACACATCTCAAAGAAACACAAGAACTTACATGCTTTAACGACAGTAAATTCCATAATCCTTTTGAAAAATATTGGGAAAGGTTTGAAATTACCTTTTTAGTCAGAAATATCCATCCTGGATTTATATATTGCTGTGGTTAGTAAGATCCAGTTCATCCTGCTAAGATGTACTCAGGTACTTTTTGAGTAAGAGTGTTATACAACGAGTTATAGAAATGGGAGCCGGTGAATAATGCATAAATCAAAATTGCAAGAGGAATTTAGGTTACCAGCATGCTGAGCTAACTGCAGCTTGACCATCACTTTGGAGCAAACAGAGATCTTCCTGGCTTCTGAAGAAGTAATAAGAACTGCTGTAACTTTAGTCTGGCAGCTTGGGAAGGTGCTGGGAGCCAGAAAGCTCAGTTCTTTTCTGAACTGGCAAAGGATGGACTTCTACTCTTTTGTGCTTAAGTTTGTTGTGGAGATGGGAAAATTCAGTTGAAACAATTTCATTTTCATGAAAAGTTACAATTTCAGAGAATATCTGCTTTGTTGTATGGTTTCCAGGCAGTTCCAATAAAAGTAAAATTCATTTGAGAAAGACAAACCACAGTTATATTACCTTATCACAAGGTAACATTTGAAGAGTTTTTTATCTCCTATATCACACTGCAGTAGGATATTACATTTATAATATTTCCAAACAATAACAGGCACTCTCTGCTTGTTCAACATCCGAACTTGACCTGAACCAGAGCTTCTAGTCCCAGAATTACCAGTGGCATGAGGAGATTTGAATGATCCAGGAAAATCAGTCTAGAACAACATGAAGTGTGTGGTAAACCCACACAGGAAGCAGATGCAAAGCTGTGGATGTCCTCCCCAGCACATTGATAGGTGCGTATAACCCCTCTGAGGTTTTGGCAATGTTGTTTCAGTGGTACTATATGTTACAATACTGCAGACTAACAGCTTATGCTAAGAGGGCATAATAGCTTGACTCCAAACTTTTTTCATACACTTTACAATGAAGTTAGACTCCAGAGGAATTCTAACACTTCTAGACTTGTCAATGTTTTTATTCTTTTCATGGCATTAACACCTGTTACTGTCTGTATCAACTACTTAGCTTAAGATATTTCCTTTATTTGAGGTTTTCAGTTCAGCTCAGTTTCCTATTATTATATGTCAAATTTTGAGACTAGCAGTCTGCTGTCACATAATATTTCGTCACACTGCTATCTCTTTTAAAAACTCAACCATAAGATTATGTAAAGAGATTCAATATATGCAATACATTTTATGTCTTTGTATAAATGCAAAATTAAATGAAGAAAAGTTTTTATTCCTCCAATCAGTATTTCTGATAGAAATGCTTTTCATGGAAATGATGTGAAATAATTTCATATCTAGTGACAAAATTGGAATTTGCTGAAGCCCATTCTGGGACTGAACTTTATGCAGTTGGTATTTCTGTCAATGTTTTTTACAGCAGCTGCCTAGCTTCCTTGTATAGACCTGATATGACCTGAGCATGCTGAAACAGATTTTATTTTTTTTTCCCTATTTTTTTAATGCATTGCTAAAACACAGGAGAAATTTCACTGGTCTGAATTTGAAGGATTATTGAGCTTCTCAAATTGAGGTGGACGAATAGGCTACACTGGTTTCACAAATGAAATATACAGAAACATTTACTCAAAAATCAAGAGGTTTTGAAAGCAGAGCAGTAGTTCATGTGGACAAACAAGAATAGGAAAAAACCTTTACTCTGCAAATAAAGGCAGTTTTGCTCAATCATAATATGTTGTTTTTACCTTTCATGAGGGAAGTAAAGAAACAACATGCCTCATATGTGTGTGTGTCACATAAGTGCATATATAGAAAATAATTTTATCACTGGATACCAGAGAAGGATTTTTCTTTACCTAGCCATTCTTCTATTTGATCTTCAGTACAGACAACTAATGTTAAGTTTTGAGGCAACAAAAATAGTTTTATAAATAAATATCGTGCATGGTGAAAAAATAAATGGCTAAATCAGATAAGCAACTGAAGTTCTTAAAGCAGAGTTGTTTACTCTCAAGAAGACAAGGGGGTGGAGGTTGCAAGGGGGTTGCAACAACAACAGCAGCAGCGTTGACTTATCCATCAGTATGATGTCTGATCAGGGGCCAGCAAAGAAGGTGGAGTGAGACTTTTCTCCATGGTGTCTCGTGAAAGAACAAGAGGCAAGGGGTAAAAAAGTTTTACTCTAAGGGTGGCTTAACATTGTAATAGGTTTCTCTGAGATGTTTGGGAGTCTCCATTCTTGCAGCTATTCAAAGCCCAACTGGATACATATTTCAGCAACCTACTCTAGGTGACCCTACTCTGAACAGAGAGGCTGGACTATACAATCTCCAGAGGTCCTTGCCAACATCAAGTATTCTGTGATTTCTGCAAAAACATCTGAGTTATTTTTTCAATTTGTTGCTCTTAGAGGCAGACCTTTGCATATGATCAGAACTGCACCAGCCTTGACACACTGAGAAACTCAATAATAACAAGCTTAGCCCAAGATGTAGGTGTTGCTCTCCCGTGGCTCATCTGGCTTGATTCTAATTTTATTTATTAATAAATTGTTAAAGCAAGCTAAAGACACACTACTGAGATTAATGCTAGCAAGGACATTGGCAGTGCTGCTTCCTTTTAAAACACCCTGAAAGTCTGCTTTATCACTCCTCACAAACTTACTTTTCTGCTTGTTTTGCCTGTGAATGGGAGAGCCAGGTTTAATATTAAAACACTTTTCTCCTAAATAAGCACCTTTGCTGCTAGGCTCATGGTTTATTTAGGCACTAATACAGTTGAGCATTGGCACCTCTAGTGCTTTTTAACTGGTAGAGATCTCTGCAGATAATTTTGTAATAGACATATGTGGATGTATTGTTTTACACTTGCGTGCGTTCTCACGCGTAGTCATACTCTTGGTGACAGCTGGTAAAATCACCATAGAGGGCTACTGCACAAGCCTAGGAGCTCACCAGAACCCTGCAATGCATTCATGTGTTAGTAAAAACAAAGCAAAACAAAACCCAAACAAACAAATAAACAAAAAACCCACAACAAACAAACAAATGAACAAAAAACTATGGAAATTTGTTGCAAACTATACCTTCTAACAAGCTGTAATTCAGAGGGGATTTTGATAAGTATTTCCAACAGGCATGTGGCAATTTAAGATGATGGCAAAAGGTTAGCAAATGTTACAAGGTCAAAATAATTTTTTACAAATTTCATAGGCTGACTATTCTCATGTTGCTAGTGTTATCTGGATAATGAATAACATATGCAATACTTGTTTAAAACAATCTTGTTTCCTTAAATATCTATTGCATTATGTTGTCACTGCATGTTGTTGTCAAAACAGAATGACAAAGAAAAAAATTATTGATACCTATAATTGTCACCATTATCTTGAAGATAAAACACACCTTTATCGTGTTTTTTTCTTTGTTTAGAGCATTTTAATTAATTCTATGTTAAATAAAATCACTGTGTAAAATATAGATGTAATATACAGAGAAATATAAGCCATTTGGAGAAATGAAAAATTCTGACTTCCTTTAACTGCCTTAATCATTAAATTTTAGAATAATTTCCTCTAGAGTACTTTTTGGAACTCATTACATATTAAATTATTTCTGGAGTGTGGCCCACAGTCAACAGGACATAGGAAGGGTCCTATCACATAGAACAATCTGTGGTGTTTGTTTTTTGGTTTTTTTTCACAGAAAAGTAAAATCTATATGTTTTAATTCTCTTACAATGGAAGAACTATATCTGGAATTCTCTAACAGCTAAGACACTATGTAAAAACTGGCACTGCTTCCCTCATCTGTGAATACAGATGGAAAGCATGAGCTGCATGTAGCTGCTCAGCAAAATGGTAAAATGGCTTATTTTGAGGAAAGATTATGGATATTGCTGTCATGTGCATAGAGACAATTGCTTGCAACCTTATTGAAAAGCTTCTGTACTTAACACTTAAATTTTAATACATGTCTTTTGGTTAGTTCTAGGATTCTTCACACAAGGACAACATTCTTTATATAGATTTTTGGTTTTTAAGCACCTTATCCTTCTCTGGCATTACCAAGACAGCAAGTTCAAAGTTTGGGATTCTGCTAGTGTACCTAAGTACTTCAGTATTATAAAACATGTGAAGTCTTTGGCTGACTGAGGATGTGTTTCTGTGAAAGGATTCAGACCATAATGTTTCTACTCTCTTGGTTCTAAATGATCCTCCCAGGCACTGACACCAATCTATAAGTCACAAAAACATCTAAACTTCAGAGGAAGCCCAGGCAAATGGTGCCTAAGTAGGGATTATCTTGTTTCTCAACTGAAGTAATACCTGACATAGAACATGGGCACAGGAATTGCCAGGCTCTGTCTTCCTCATACATGACACAATCTTTCCTTTCTCATTGCATCAAGTGCTTATTACTTGTGGACTTCCTGTCCTCTTAAAAAAAGTGTGTTTTGCTTGTCTGTGTCAGTTGAACTTTTATACTTACCACATGTGATGTATATTCATAGTACATAAACATAGAAAACAGACAGGAAATACTCTAAATAAGCATAGTGCATCTATAAATAGTTAGTGAGTAGTAAATAACCATACAATAGAAATTTGGTCAGTTCTGCGTTTAGGTATGAAACAAGTGCCAATGAAAACATTATCTGGCACAATGATGTACAATATATATGACACATACTGTATAAATATTTATTTTAGAAAGGCTATAAAGGTTCTTTTCTAATATGAAGGTTAATTATTTTATCTCACAGCTACTAGGTTTTTAATTTTGCACCCAAGCACATAAAAATGTATAAAAAATGACCAAAGGAAATGTTACATCTTGAAATGGTAAAAGAGAAAGCATATCATATTGCTCCAAAATGTGTATTTCTGCACACTTCTGTGATCCTGATATTTTGTTTGGATTGCACTTTTTTTTGAACTAGACGTGAGTAGGAAGGCAGTGCTTGAACCTATAAGGAGTGAAGAAATAGTCACAATGAACATCCCTTTAAATCTCCTGATTCTACATAAATGATGCCTGACTCCTGTTCTGGACTGAGTGACAATTTTATCTAATTAAGCTGAACTACAGTTGTATCAAGGAGGCCTGTTCTCTCAAATGTGTTAGGGAAACAGACTTTCATGCTGAAAGAGGCAGCTTTTTTCTTATTTGTAAGTAAACAAGTACAGCACTTTAAGTACTTTACTAAAGCTGAAGGATACAGGTGGCCACCTCTTGTTTTGATATGAAAGATACAAAAAGCAGAAGCAGAAGTTCAGATATAATAACAGCATATAAGAAGAATGTGAGAATATGTGTGGGTGTACATATGCATCTATTTCTGATTCTATCTATTGATATGTATATACACACCCACATGTAATGCCTGTATTTAGTCACATACACAAACAAATATCATTTGAGAAATAAAAAGCACTGATTCTAATCCGAAATTTTTTAACAAGAAACGTTAAAGGAAGCTATGTAAGGAATTTTTCACATGTGACAGTGACATGTCTTGCTTACTAAAATTTGTAATGGTACCTTAGTATCTTTCCATTTTATTGTCTACGCATCTCTGTCCATATCTACTATGCTGCAAAACTGTAGACAGAAGGAAAACACACTTTTTAGTAACTGCTATCTCAACTAATCTGCTATTAATATACTTTCATGTTCAGAAATTCTTAAACAAGGAAGGAGCTGACATACTCATTCCCCAATAAGTCATGAGTCAAGACTCCTGGGCATAAAGTTAATATTTTGCACCAAGGCTTAACATGTGCAGAGTGTGAGATTTTTAAAGACTCTACAGTTATGGTAGGTGCTGTCAGCAGATATTTCTTGTCTGCTGGAAAACAAAAAAGGAGTATTACAGTGTAACGTAAGTTGGGTATAAAAATCAATTTTATTTCAACCTGTAGCATATAGTGCTTTTATCAAAGAGATCTTTGAGTCTCATAGTGAATTAGTGACATCTCATATATATAATGACTTGACATATTGAAAACCACAGTATTTTCATAGATGCAGATAGATTTCCGCCCCCCCCCCCCCCCGCCTTGTTTACTCTCAGTGGAAATGCAGGAGTACAGATTCTAGATTTCCTTGGATATCTTAACTGGACTCCTTACAGCTGCCACTGCAGAAAGGAAGTATCCATACTCAGTTATAATCTTCAATATAACAAACTGCAACGTGATAGCAATCTCTCTCTCCTTAGCTTTGAATCAGGGATGTTTGAATTACAACACACCTGGCAAGGTCAACCAGTGTTGGCTCAGCCCCTGACTATGCAGCCTGACTTTGGGATACACATCCTTTGACAGAAAATGAAAAGTAATGTTAAGATAGCTCTGAGCCACTAGCGATTCTTTTTCTCTGTGGGAGGGACACACCTGTTTCTTTAAAGAAAAAATATAAAAGTACAATCAGCTGCCTGTAGGAAGTAATTTTAAGTGCTCTTTGAGCTATTTCAGTAGCACAAAGAACACCTGTTCTGGTGCATGTAGGGCCATACTAAACATGAATTTTGAGTATCACAATTGTGTTTAAGAGACTGGACCAGGATGAGTTGCCAATTTTGCTGTGCTTACTTAGGCTTGTGTTAAGAATCTTTCACATTGCTCTGCAACTACGAAAGAAGGAAATATACAGGCATCAGAACTTTACTCTTACAGCTGCCTCGTGTTTTGTTTACTGTCAATTGCTGGTTGCACAAAAGATTTCTAAGGATATTGTTAAAATAAATGTGCTTGGTTTTGAGATATATTTAAGTGCACACAAATTCGATAAAGGGCTTCAATGATTATAAACTCCAAACAAAACACTGGATGTTGCAACCCTACCCACTGTGTTTTAGAGCTGCAATGATATCTTACATCTACATTACACTAAAAATTTTGTACTGAAACTGAGAATTTTTCTAGCAACTACATTTCTAAAAGACTAATCAAGGCTAATGGTTTCCTTCTAAGGGATAATTAGAAGAAATTATGTGAGTGCATTCTTTCCACTCTTGTATTAAGTACCAGGTCTATGCAACTTTTCTCATGGACTCAGAGACTAGGATTCCGAGTCCTTCTCATCCTCATGGTCAATACGTCCTTCCTGGGTGTGGGGAAGAGAGCATCCTAACATCGTACAAGAGCACAACATGCTGCATAGCCTTCTTGTTAAATTGCTGTGCTGTTTAGAAAGGAATGTATGATTCATGGACCAAAAGGAAAGAGCATCAGCAAGAGCATAATTCCCTAGCTTGGGTTTTCAGTGGCAAAGTGGAGTCCTGCTTCTTGTCTCTGCTACCACAGTTACTTCTGATGTGTATCTGGTGGTCACTTACTGTAAAATTCAGGAAGAACAACTACAGTGCATTTCATCAGTGGCCTAATTTTATCAATATTCATTTGGAAGGACTGCTAAACTAAAACAATTTGACAGACACTTCAGTATATAGACATTTAATGAATGTTTAGGAGCAGATTAACAAATAGCATGGAGATACACTTGTAAATAGAAAATAATCTGGTTTTCATTTAAAATATGGTATGAATTCACATTCAAAATAGGATTTATGAATCATTAAGTGCATAAGTATTCAACTTTCAGTTTGTGGCGTTTTAATTTTTTTTAACCATTGTGTTACACTCATTAATAGTGATTCCATTCATTTACTTTTGTCAGACTGTTTTTTAACAGTTATGATGTTCTGAAAATGAATTAGTCTTATGATGAAGACTTGCCCGCATACTTGGATTAGCTGTAGCTATGACACAGGGCCACACTTTTCTGGTGTGATCTGCTTCTGGTATGCAACAGTTTCAACATCCATCAATTTCTAATAAAGAGACTTGTCTATGGGCCTAATAAACACACAAAACATTATGGAAACACAAAACAGCTAATTAACTTCATGAATTTAAAGCGCTGTCTTTGCACATGAAAGCTAATTAGTGATTACATGGATTTCTGCATCAAACTTCATTCCTTTGTCTTTTAATGTTGCTGCTGGCTTAAATTCAAGAGATTTGTAGCATTTTGCTTGTACTTTTCCAAAGAGGATGTTGGAGTTTGTAGTTAATAAAAAGCTATATTGTCTATACACTCTGAATCTGCCCAAGTTTCATTGTCACCTATTTGTTTCACACAGTTGCAAATAATTTATTAATGTTTTATCTCAGAGTTACACACTCAGCTTTATTAGTGAGGCTGAACTCAAGCATGACTCAAGCAATAGTGCCTCAAATTTTAAACCTAGATTGTTCCTCATCTTGGGATAACCATGTGGACAAATAGATTAGGAGTCTTCTGTCCCTGTATGTGGCTCACTTACAACTAAGCACAGCAGCACCTGAAGCTGAACTGAACATAGTTACATCACTCAGGAGGGTGGGAAGTTTGAGCTCCATACCTTGAGTAAGAAGGAAATTGTGAGGCAAACTTCCCATGTCCTACTGACAAGCAATAATCATGGCTATACACCCAAAGTTAGCAACAGATTGAAAATATTAATAATACATTGATCTATTGCAGCATATTACAAAAACTTCGGGAATAACTGTGCTTCAAGAATTTTCAAAAATTACCTCTTTCCTTCTCATGGATTGCCTTGTTGCTGTATCACATTCTAACTGGTGCAACACTTATCGTCACAATTAAAGCAGTTGTGGGTTGACCCCTGACTCAGCGATTGGTGTGGAAGTGTGGAAAGTACATTACAATGGAAAAGGAAACAGAGTCTAGCTGGGGCCCTTAAATAAAACTAAGGCTTTTGTGAAGGTTGGTAAGACAGTTGGATTAGGATCCTGGCACAGCATGGGTGCAGACTGCATCTCTGCCACAAGCTCATGGGGCAGAAAAATTCGGCAAGGCAGAGAGATGGGAAAACCATTCCAGGTAGGAGCTACAGAAAGGAAGACTGCTGCTCTCTGAGATGGCAAAGTTGCTCAATATGGGTGGAGATCTGCAGTAGTATTATTTCCAACTCTGTGTGTCTTTGTTGCCTCAACAGCTGTTGGGAAAATAATACAACATGGGAAGCAACAGTAGAGAGATAAATTCAGCCTCTGAATGAGCTCAATTACAAAGAGGAGTAACGGTGAGACAGAAGGGTCTTTTATATAGACATCTCAAGAGCCATGAAAGCATGGATCAGCAATATCAAAATGGAGGAAAGATCAGTGGTCCTATTCCTTACAAAAGTTTCATAATAATCTTTTTGTCTTTATTTTTTCTTCAGTAAGGTAATGACATACAGACAAGTTCAGTGACTTCTTTTTCAGAATGCAATTGGTTCATGAAGAAGATGCAAGTGTTTCAGCCAGTGGAAATTAAAGCAAATTAAGGACCAAGTATAAATTAGTTGTGCAACTATTGCAGAAGAAAAACCTGCCACAATGACTAGTCTTAATAGAAGTTAATATAAAGTACAGAAGACAATTATCCTGCTCTACTTCAGCCCTGAAGTGAAACAATGCATTGAATCAGCAACCAGCATGTCTGTATAGGGGGAAAAAATAGGTAAGAGTTTTAGAATATAAAAACTTTGAAGTAGAAAGAATAAGAAAACAAAGAAAATTCTGCCAAAATGATAAGTGACAGAAGATGTGATACCGCTTCCTGGAAATATGTACAGGGACATCTCAAGAAAGAGTCATTAATCAGAGAACTGAAAAGGAGTAATGGGCTTGAACTGTTGAAAGGCAATCTCAGATTGGATATTAGATACATATGTCAAAGTACAAGCTCTGTTAAAGGAAAAGTCTTCTGGCATACTTAACATTACTTCACAAAACTCTCATTTTTTTTCATCTTACTAATAATACCTTAGTGGTTTTATTTTTTATTGTCTCCATATTTTTTTTCTCTTCTTCATCTGATTAATTTGTTATTACATATTTTACTAACTGTGGGCCCTACTTGCTTCTTTTTTGTTGATTTGTTTTTGCTATAACCTGAGGTTCCAAAGCCTTCTGATTACCCAAACCACTACCAGTCTTCACTACCACATGAGCTGTGAGGTCCAGCCACACAGATGAGGAGGTTCAACCCAGTTACTACCTTAACCTGCCTTTACTGATCCAACCCTTGATCTGGTCCCACTTCCTTCCCTCTTGCTGACAGGTTTCCATTTTCAGATTGAACAGATAATTTGATGCTCTTCACCCATAAATTATTTTATTTCTCTAAACTGTCTTTTAGTAACTATACTGGGCCCTTAACACATGACTCTAGTAAAAGGGAAAAGTAGAGATCCATCACTCCAGTAGAAGATCCCAAAAATCATATAGACAGATTTCTTTCAGAAGATCATCTTCTGAATTTTCTTCCAGGGATCTGCAAAAGCAGTCCAACAGAGGGTGATAATAACTCTAAATGGTTTACAAAAAGCTGGTATAGAGACTTCACTGTAAGTCAGCCCCTCGGGTGAATCCTTATAGTGGCAGAGGTATTCCTATACGCTTCTCATTTATTATGAGTACAAGGGTTCATTTAGGTACAGACCTGCCTAAAATGGTACTTTATATCCTTGCCTCCCACATTGTGACACACTAAAAGCAGAGCACAGTCAGAACTAGAAAGTTGAAAGCTGAGGGCTAAATGTCAAAATCCGTCATGAAGTTCTGGTTTCACACTTATTCGAGAATGTTCCACATTTTTCTGATTACAGAACTTTTAACTGTAAAGACGTAAACCTGTGGGCTTTAATGGGTGGTTTACTAGGGTCTATTGCATTAGAGCACAAAACCCTGAGAATAACCTAAAGATAACGATATTACTGGGGTGATTGGGAAAATGAGTTTACCAGATTGGATAGCACAGAGGACAAACAGTACCTATCCCCTAACTCTGAAATTAATAAGGAAGGTAGAAGAAACCTGAACAAACTGAAGAAACCTGTTATATGCTGGGGCTGCTGACATGAGTGGAAAAAAATTATTGCAACCTTGCACCCGGAAGAAATTATATGAGAATACTGATTTTTGTAGCTACAAAACACTAAATGCCAAGTGAACATGGGTGAATTCTGAATTGCTTCTCAAAAAGTTTGTTCAATAGACAATAAATTACACCAAAACCTTCACAAAAGAAAAAACAAACAAACAAAAAAAAAAAACAACAAAAAAAACCCAACCTCTCCTATGAAAAACTATTAATTCTTTCCTAAATAGATGCCGTATTTCATTATTAATCTGTAAGTTTTTTAAAGTCTGAATATACTTCACTCCTAAATAAATCAGGAATATCTAGTGTTGGAAATGAAAACATAGAGCTTCATTATTAACATATGTGTTACAAATAGTTTTAAAATAATTTGATATATGGGCTGAATGACCTGCAAATGATACAACATTAGGCAGTTGAAAGAAGGTAATCTCAGATGTAACAGATTTCAAGATCCTTTTTTAATTCTGAGGTGAAAACAGGGCAGCTTCAGAATAGACACATTGACAACAGACACAAACAAGTCTGATGTACTCCTTGCTTTTGCCTCTGTCTTCACCAACAAGGTCTCCCAGGCTTCTGTTCAGTGCCACCACAATGGCTTGGTGTTGGAGCATTTGTCCCATGAGGAGAGGCTGAGGGAGCTGGGCTTGTTCAGCCTGGAGAAGACAGCTTCAGGGAGACTGATCATTGGTGCCCTATCACACACTGGGACATATATTACTTTAATATCTGTGTTGAATATTTAATTTTACTTTCATGTCCTTTAATTTAATAATTGAAGGATTTAATAATCTGAATGTCTAAACTGTAAAACACACTGTTAAGAAAAAGAGAGGGAAGAAAGTTGTAAAACTAGCAACAGCAAATTATACTCATTCTATCAGAAAAAAAACAGGTCTTTGTCATATGTGAATTTATTGGATTAGGATGTGAATCTGCTAAGTAATAATGCTGTTTTGACAGCCAGTGATAAGGAGATTTTGATAAAATATTTATGAGGTTGTGTTTCTTTGACACCAATGATTGTGACTGAATATTTTTAAGGTCATCGTGGCACTGAAAAATATTTGACAAGAGATTTATGAAGGCATTGTGATCCTAAAGATGGATGTAGATATGGAAGTGATGTAAATTAGATGAATTCATGAAAGACAAATATATCAAGGGCTATTAAGCATGGAGATATCATTTCTGACTCAAGAAGTCAGACAGCTTAAAGCTGGGAGGTTATACCAGAGAAGTATCACTATCTGCTTGTGCTTTTCTTAAACTGTTTTTATAAGCACCATAGATTAATTACGGATGAAGAGAGGATATTATGTCAACTGGAACTTTGGTCTGACCTAATATGTACAGTCCAATGTATAAGATACAAAGGTACCCTTTTCTGAGACAAACCTAGATGAAGATATGGATTAGGTGATGAAGATTACAACAGGGTATATAAAGCAATTCCTCTTTAGAGCCTTACAGAAAATGTTCCTTTTAAAATCTGTTAAGTGTTTTATTTGGCCAAGACAAAAAAAAAAAAAAAAAGGAGCTCTGACACTGCTAATAAGTTGATAACAGGATTTTGCTTGCATTTTTTTTTTTTTTAATTTAAGATACAGAAATACCTTTTTTTTTTTTTTTTCTCTTTGTGTGACTTCCTGTAGAAACTAGAATGAGACTGACCAGAATCACAGCCTGAACTATGGAAAATATGATATTGGAAAACATTAAAGTAAAATGCTTTATTTCAATAAATACTTTAATGGAGCCTTCTCACCTCTTTTAAATAACGTGATGTAAATTATTACATTAAATATTTGAATCTAAGGAGCTAATTTTAGTTTCTAAAAGAAAAGAAAGCATTCCAGATTTTAGGATGGATTTTATTTTGATGTTTTGTCTTTTTTAAGTGTTGTAAACTTTTTTCTGTTTTTTGTTTGTTTGTTTGTTTGTTTGTTTTATAATTCTGCTGCTTTAGAGAATCTTTCACTACCAGTAGATTTTAGGAAAGAAATTGCAAACTAGTGATGATAATTATTGCACTGGAGTGGAAAGTGCTTGACTCAAAGAAAGATAATAGTGTGCAAAAATAAGCATGAACTTTTGACTGTGGTAAGAAGGCAAGGATGAGGTATGTGAGATTAATGAATGTGTCCAGAAAACAATGGGAAAGAGTGGCTTTAAAAAGCTTCACTTTTAATGTGTGCTACTGTGCCCTCATGAAGTTACGATTAACATCTTTACCCTGCTGAAATTAATAACAAATGTCTTACCAATTCAAATGGAGATCAGATTTCAGCCTAATTTTGATGTGTTGATGTCTGTGCCAGGGGTGTCAAACTCACTTTCATTGAAGGTGACTGACTCCTGGTCTATGCTGTTGACACAGACAACTCCCACCTCGGCAATATGTGAGCTTGACCCAGCAATGGAAGTTGATTGCAGAGTAATGAGAGTAATGTGTTCATATAAAGCACCTTGGGACTGAAAGCAGCCTAACTGTATTAGAACATCATTGTATTTGAGCATTGAAATCATGCTAGGAAGGCTATGACAAATCACACAGACTTCTCTCTCAGCCTGAAGTTAAAATAATAAAAAAAAGGTTCTATGCATTGCACTCCAATGCTCAGTTTAATCATGCCTTACATGTGAACTCTTAACTGCTATATTCATCTTTGAAAACTACTCAAATCTCTTTTAACTGCAGTGAAAACTCAAAACAAATTAATAATAACTAAAAAAAAAAAAGTGCTGGTCATATTTATACGCTTTGGCAAGTACCTCACTCAGAAAAGAACCTAAATGAATCACAGAATCACAACATATTTGAGTCTTGAAAGGACCTCTGGTCATTATCTTGTTCAACCCCTCTGCAAGTGCAGAACTTTGTTCCGCTTCTTGAGGTCCCTATCCGTCCACTTCTCCAGCCTGTCAGGGTCCATCCAAATAGCAACACAACCATGTGGTCCATCAACCACTTCTTCCAGTTTTGTATCATTTGCAAAGCTTCTGTAGGGATACTTTGTCCCACCATGAAGTAGAGAGTTCATTAATGAAGATGTCAAACATGACTGGACCCTGTATTGACTCTGAAGGTACACCATTAGTGACTAGCTTTCAGGTGGGCTCTGTGCTCCTGATCATAACACTTTCACACTGGTAGTTCAGCCCATTTTCAGTCCACCTCAATGTACACTACTCTAGCCTGTACTTCATCAGTTTGTCCATGAGGATGTTATGGATAACAGTACGAAAAGCCTGGCTGAGGTCAAGATAGATAAACAATACCTACATCTCTTGCCTCTTCTGCTGAAAGAGTAATTTTGTTGTAGAAAGCTACCAGGTTGGTCAAGCATGATTTCCCTTTTGTAAATCTATGATAACTACCTCAAATCACCTTTTTCTACTTACTATATACTACTTAAAAGTGGCTTCCAGGTGAATTTGCTCTGTTGTTTTCTAAAGGACTGAGATGAAATTTATTGGCCTAAACTTCTTCTGGTCCTCCTCTTATTTCATGAAGACGGGACTGAAAAAAGGAGTTTAGGATGATGATTTGGGGATGAGAATGAACCATTAGCCCCAAATATAAAGCAGATTTGAAGTTAAATAGCATGTGGCTAAACCTGAAACATCTGCTTCTCTTTTTTAGTTGTAAAGTATTATTATTTTCATTTGAATAATCTAACAGTCAACATGAAAGACACCTAATTATATAACCAACAATTTCAAATCTCTTATGCTGCCTAAATAACCCAACAAAAGTTAAGTATATGCATTATATAAGCAATTATTCTTATTTGTTTTTAAAGATCATAAGAGTAATTTAATTTAGTATTGGCAAGAATAGCTTAGTCTTATGATGTTACTGAGTTATTTTTTTAATCCATGAAATTCACTCCTAAAAGATGCCCCACAGATAAAGAAGATGTAGATGTCCTGGAGGACTGTTGTCCTATGATAACAATTATTATTTCCAAGTAATTATTTGATAATGAAAACAAAGGCAAACATTGTAAAATAATATATATAAATGGAACAAAAATACTGACTCATTTGTGCCCCTGTGAGAGCAAACAACAACTAGGAAAGGATGACAAGACAATCCAAGAGCTAAAGCACAACCTTCCAAAAGATTAATCTCATCTAGCTTCAGGCATCTAAAAGTTAGGTGTGTAGTCTCGCAAACTGTCTAGGCTTTAAATACAGGCAAAAAAGATTTCTTTTTGTTACAAACATATCTATTTTAGAGTGGCATCAATAACCTTATAACTAAAGTTAGAAGATATGAATCTCAAGCTTCTTGTGCAACGTTAGGGAAGTTTTTGTAATTTTTTGTATTAGATTTAGACCTATACAGTCAGGATAATGTACATTTTGTCTTAAAAGATCAGGGGGAAATATATTAAACCGTATAAAATGTTAATAGAAATATACTTCCAAGTGGAACTAAGACCTGCTGTTAACAGAGTCCTGGATAAGTCATTCGGTCTGTGCCAGCAGATCCACATACTGGAACAAACATAATATCAAAGGAAGTGATGGTACCAGCTGTGTTTTCAATACTTTTGTAGTTACACACATGCAAAATGAGTGAAGTCTACTAAAACAAATAATAAACATCTACATTCATAACAGTCTGTCAAGTGCTCAGACTGCCTAAGGAAATATGAAGTTGATGGATGATGTAGATTTTTGATGACAGATGAATTCTCTACGTTTCTATTCTACATTATGACTCCTAAGTAAATGAGTATTGTCATTGACTTGTCTCATCAATCCTGTTAGTGAGATGGAACTGGCCACAGCAGGAATTAACTTGTCAAAATTTTAAAGGTACACCAGAAGCAGGTTGTGCTCTGAGATATATAACTCCCTCTGAGTTTTGTGCTAGTTGATTTTGTGCTTTTGAGGAAAGAACTTTGCCAGGAAGATTTTTTTTATGAATTGTCTGTGAACATATAAGTCAATTTACCTGTGTCTTTTGTATATCTTTTCAGTTCAGTGTGTGACATAATAAGACAGCATATGATTCAGAAGATTGTTAGAAAGCTAAACCAGGTCTGAGATAGTGTAAACAAGGTGCATACTAGTGCTTTCTTTGTATCTTCTTTTGGTCTCGGTGCTCTTTCAGATTTAATTTTAGTTAGCAAGACATTAGCACCAGAAACCCGAAGGAGTTCACTGACACCTTCTAGAGTGACCTTCTCAATAGTGTATTTCTACATACATAATATATTCCCTCTTTTGGAAGAAGTAAAACAGTAATAACAGAGAAATCAAAACTAAACTATACAGTGAAGAAAGTCTCCCTAAACCTCTGTGTGACCAGCTGAAGCCCTAAGGTGGTATTACTTAAACACAGAATTTGGAGACAGTTTTGTTATTCGTACAGCCAGGCCCAAAAGGCAAGAGAATACATAGGGGAATTCAGAGAGATTGTGAGTCAGCTTTCATAATCCTCTCCATTACACAAAGAGATTCAAAAATTTATTCCAAAAGTTGGTCCAAATTACTTTATGTTTAGAAAGGATATTTCTAAGCAATCTATCTTGATATGTTATTTCAGTGTTTAACCAGTCTTCTTTCTAGGAAGTTACATTTTGTTTAGAAGTTAAATATTTCTAGGCTCTTTTACTAGTCCCTGAAATTTTATTTGTAATTTTTTTTCAGTAGAACTGAAAATGAACAAAGAGCTGCCATCTGACCCAAACTAAACATAAAATCTGTGGTCCTCTTCACATCTCAAATCCTCCTTTTTCTTCCCCATGTTACATATCTGCTTCCCCTTGTATTTTTCTGCTGAAAGTCCTTTCCCCCTGTTCCCTATGTGTGGTGATGAGGAACGACGCATACAGATGCAGACAGAGATGCACACACACAAAGTTCTTGTTTGCAGTGAGAGCTGAGCTTTTATTAACAGTTCTGCATTTATAGGTTTACAGATACGGGCCTGGACCAAGAGGTTAGACAGGATGTTTTTTCAATATTTGTTATTCCAAATACAACATACTCATGTTGTATCTGTTTTCAGTCATATTCCCATACCTTGGGGGCAGTGTTCTGACCCACTCATTCACACAGCCAGGCCCAACATTCACACATCATACATACAGGGGCAGTTTTCTGGCCCGAGACATCATTCTCACTGGCCTATCATTCCTTACACTCATAAAAACATACTTCTGTATAACATTTCCAAGGCCCTTTAACTGGAACCTCACATACTGCCGTTCCCACACCTATGTAAGCCTCAGCAGGCAAATCAATCCAAAGTGGATATACAAATGATCAGACAAGCTGGAAAGAGGAGAGGAAACTGTAGGCTGAGTAGATAAATTTTCTTGGAACTGCACTACGTGAACACCTTTGGTCCCCAAATGAATTGCCTCCTAGATAGCCTTATTTCCATTGTCAATATGTTTTCTCCATTTCAAGTACCATATGAGTAGTTGCAACGATCAGTTCTATTTTCTTTCTTTTCTTCAGTAAGTGGAATAGGGTAAACTCCTTAAATTCTACATGGTGGAGTCTGTCTTTTATCCTGTTGTTCATTTTGTGGTCCCTGAACTTGTTTTTGAATTCTATAACTTTTCATATACCTGTTGGGTTTATGTGGCAAAGGTTTGGTAGTGGAGGGACTGCGCGGATGACTTCTGTGAGAATACACCAGAAGCTGCCCCCATGTTGGACAGAGATGGTTTCAGCCAGCTCCAAGATGGACCCATTCTCACCAAGTCTTTAATTGGTAGATATTTAGGAAAGGGTAAAATGCTGTGCTGAAGCACATGGGAGAGACGGCTCTGAAAAAGGGAAAAATATCCTTTAAAGAAATCACTGGCATCATGACCTGATGGTTTCAATCATTAAAGGCAAGAAGAAAACCTTAATATTTTAGGGAACACTCTCCCACATGCCCATATTATAAATATCTCCTATACATTACAGTCAAGCAATATATGTCATATAAATCTCTGTTATTACTATTTTCTGTGCAGTTCATCGTTCAACTATTGACTGGGTTTAATTGCATGCAATGCATTGCTCTTTTTATTTTTCTTCTCTTACTTTTGTGTTTGTTCCTATCAATAGTGGGTCCATCATTCCATCACCTGACTGTTTACTACTAAATACGCCCTCTCCCATTTTACACATTCATCTCAGAATGTCTCCAGTCGCCAACATCACTCTTCCATCTCCACTTGCTGTTAGTAACATTCCTTAATTGCATTTTGCGAATGAAAATGAGAACTCCACTCCGCCCGAGCCCCCCCCTTTTTTTTTGTCTTTTGATGAAACCAGGATTCTGGATAAGGACAAAAATCAATGGTTGCACTGTGTCATAGAATCCTTAACATCATGAACACTGATTTAGATGATAATTTTTGTCTGACCAGTTACTAGTTGACTCACAAACCAGCTGAAGCTATGAAAGTAAACCAAAATACAAAGCATTTTACATGTCTTCCATTTTTCTATTTAATTAAGGCTCTCTAAGTGAAAATCCCAGGGGTTGGGGTCATTATATCAATACTTGATACTCTCTTGAGGAGTTGGAGTTTATAAACTCATGAATGAGACATAAACACTATACACTCATTTAATCTGTAGCAATTAAACTTCCTCCAGTATTTTTCATGCTCTTTAATAGGAAACTGTACACATATTATTTAGTCTGGATTCTTAAAGTTCAGAAGTGTTTCTCAGCATGATTAAACTGTGAATTGTATTTGAAACTGATTGTTTCTGTTCCATATTTGCAAATACATTTTATAATTCTTTAATAGTGAGAAGTTCCTATTATCTTTTGAACTTTTGGACTCCATTGTGAGCAACAGGAAAATACAATTTTGTTTTAACTTTTTAAGCATCATGTAAGACAACAAGTCATGATTGTAAGCTATTGATATCAAAGGAACCAGCATAGGTCAAGTAGACAGTGCTGCTTAATTGTATACATTGATGATAACTAGACTACAAAAAATAGGAAGAAATGACATCTACATTTTTACAAAATATTACTTAAAGACTTGATCAATAAACCAGTCTATAAATCTCATTTCTAAAACTGTACATGTAAGAGAAACTGTTTTGTTGTTTTGTGTACTATTTAGAAAATTAATAATTTAGAATACATGATATTCTGATTTCTCATGAAATGACTACACATATTTTGTCAGGTGATGCAGTAGACAATAGAATGCATTATGTTAAACATGTACTGCAATTATATCACAAGATGCCATTTCTCAAATGAAATAGTCATGCAGTGCATTTTCTGAAATTGAGTTTTTGTACTTTCCTAATCTCCTGAACTGATCCTATAGAAGACTAAAGGGTACATTTACTTTATGACTTCTTCATATTTACTAGGTTTGATGACATGAAGTATAAGGCATTAAAAAAATGTCAGCAGTTATCTTCCCCCAAAGTTTAAAAATCTAGCTTGTAAAAGAAGACAAGAGGCAGAAAAATGGCAGAATTATAATTAATATTTAAATTATTTGAGGTAAAGTTGAGAGAAAAATTACAACATTTAAGACAAAAATAACGAATCACTCTTTTTCAGATGCTTTTCACTTTCCATTGACTCTAGACAATTTTGATTAGATGCCTTATTTTTAGACGTTATTCATTAATTGTGATACATCTCATCGAATGATTTCCCCTAAATCAGGAAGTTTCTGTTTTTAACAAGACATGATTCTACCTCTGATGCAGTCTAGTTCCTTGGTCACAGAACTATGAGTCCTACTTCACTCTGTGATGAAGGTATGGAGTGTCCTTCATCACAACTCCTGTTGAAGCCAAGTTACTCTACAGAGTAAACATCATCATTATTTAAAGAGTAATGGTGCCAAAAGAAAGCAAAAAGAACCTTTTTGTCAGGATGTAAATTATAAGCCCAGTTAAAATGAAATTAGTATCCTTGCTTTCTGATTTTCGGAGGTTTTTAGCTAGGACATATGAAAACTAATTTTCTTTGGAACAAACAAAGATAAAGCTCAATGAAGAGAAGTCTATTTCAATTCCAAGGTTTGAGTTCTATCTATAGATATCTAGGTTATTCAAACAAAGTGAAGATTTCAACAGGAAAGATTTATCTCCCCTCCTCTGCACAGGCAATTCTTTAAGTAAGTAGCAACTGTAATGAACTTGATGAAGAGACATTTCATACCCCCATTATGCCCTCATTTTCTACAGCTTTCCAGTCTCTTCATAGAGGAACATAATGTTATTATAATGCAAACACTAGTACCAGAATCTACTGAAAACTACTTTTAACTTTTAGACTTTCATTAAGTAAGTCATTAACATTTTGGATAAAATGTTAATGTCATCACCACTAAAATGGTTTTGTCCTATATAAATCTGAATTTATTCTGCGTGGATGTGAATTTTCCCAACGGCCAATGTCCGATTACTGATTTTAGAATACAATTTTGTTTGGTAGAGAAAGTTTTCTACAGGTACTGGAACTAGTAAAGCCAAAATTATTTATTAAAGTATGTCTTTTTCCATCTCATTGGATCCCAATATCCACCTGCTCCTTCCTCCAAGATTTTTTCTAAACCTGACTTATTCTTACATGGTATTTCCACACTTTTCTTCAACTTAATTTCTCGTCCTCCTGTGTTCCTGAGTCCTATAATTTCATTCAGTTCCATGTCTCTGTTTCAGCAAAGAAGCAAAGAAATGTGGTACAGCTCCTGTGGAGACTTATGTGAGCTAACTGGTCAGCTAGTATTCTGGCAAAGATCACTGACCATCAGCCTAATAAGGAATAACAGCTGAGTTTGTTGGACTGTTTCTCATGGAAATGTTAATATAATCTTTTATTTCTAGCTAGCTGCTCCCTTTTATGAAATCTGTGGGAATGGTTATCTCTGAAACTTATACACTAGTTAGATTTATGGGAAATTGAAAATAGGTCATGACAGACAAACATATACTAGTAACACATTCAGACTAAATTAGTTTAAATGTTGCACATAAACTAGTAACACATGGGTAATAAGGAAAAAACCCAACAAATTAACAAACAAACAAAAAAACCCCAAACCAAAACCAAAAAAAAAATGAAACCCAAACCAAACAAAAACACTCTCATGGTTTAACTCCAGCTAGCAATCAAAACCACTATAGATGCTCGCTCACTCTCCTCCTTTCCTCCTCTGAAGTAGAGTATTGAAAAAGAAGGGAGAAATTAATGGGTTGAGATAAAACAGTTTCATAAGACAAAATAATAATAATATATAATAAAGTAAATTATACTCAGTATGATCTCTCATGAAACTCCTATGTCACCGAACAGCGAGACCCAGAGAGGAGAGCACCTTGGTCCCAAACAGCTGATCCCAGTGAGAGAGCAAACAAGCAAAAGGCAGAAAGGCCCAAAGGCCAACAGCAAAACAGCAGAACAGTGAAAGACCGAACTAACACTGAACTCATAAGCAAATGAAACTTCCAAACAGAACAGAACAAAATGGAACTAAACTGAACTGACTAGCTAGGAAGAGCAGCTCTAATTATATATGGAGCACGATGCTGAATGTCAGGGAATATTTCACTGATCAACCTTGACGTCAGTCAAGGTCTGTCCCTTTTTAACTGCCTTGCACCTGCAGATAGAAAGCCTACAACAATTTTGGACTCCCTGACAACAGTTGAAATACCAGTAAGTTC
Source organism: Columba livia (assembly GCF_036013475.1). Taxonomy (NCBI): domain Eukaryota; kingdom Metazoa; phylum Chordata; class Aves; order Columbiformes; family Columbidae; genus Columba; species Columba livia. The sequence continues at coordinate 189,153,254 of NC_088602.1, read as the reverse complement.
ATGCATTCTCTTCGGACCAAAATCCAAACACTAGGAAGTTAAACAGAGAAAATGAATTAGCCCTTAAAAAGGAAAACTCAGGAAGCCTAGCATGTTATCACAATATTCTCATACTTAATCCAAAACAAAGGACCGTGTTAGCTACAAAGAAGAGAATTTTCTATCTGCATGAAGAAAATTAACTCTATTTCAGTCAAACCAACACATTGACCAATACAAAACCCCTACAAAACAACAACAAAAAAGTCTTGCAGAATTCCCTGCTAAGAAGACAATTAGAAGTCAACTTAGCAAGACATAAATGAGATTTTGAAAATTGCAATGTATTTATAATTTCTCTGGTTGTTTCAACAGAATGAAATAATGAAAAAGATGAAAGATTTCTTGGGAGCAATCCAAAAAATGAATGAAATACTTCTCAAAAAAATAGGAAAAACTGCTTGGAATATTCCAATGGGGTAAGACCTTGTAGGGAAGAGGTGCCCAGGAAATCTGCTTAATATTTAAGGATGACCTCCTTTAAGCAGAATTTTTATCAAGTAGTCCAGCAAAACTTACCTGAAAAAGAGACTAAAAATCTGTAAACCAGAATAGTAAATGTCTGTGGGCTTTGAATCACCTGCCTAGTCAAAGATAATGAATTTTCCTTTCTATCAGTGTTTAAGCATTTGTAAGCAAAGTGCTAACACAACCCCTCTTCGCCACATGGAGCCTCAAAGTTGATAACAACTGCCGCCTCCTCCATTTCATGTGCCTGAGCAAGAAAAAGCTCCTCTGGGAACCTCCTAACTTTATTTTTCATTCTTAGTTTCCACCATTTCTAGGACACTAATTTGTACTCCTCTCTTTCACTCTGTTATTTTCTGTGAATATCTTGTCCAAACACAGTATGCAAAACTTAAGCTTTTTGGCTGGCTGTTGCTCTGTGAGCCACGCTGGCATTTCTCCTCTTGCTTCTTTCTCTTGTTCATGTCCGGTCCTTTTTTCCCCACTTCTCTTCCTCCAGCATCCTTTTTCTTCTTTAAGCCATGTTTGTTGTGAGTTTTTTTGTGGTTTATTTTTGGAGGTTTGTTTGTTTGCTTTCTCCCCCCTTCCCTTTGGTTTTGTTCCTCTATTTTTTCCTGTGTTTTGATTCTCTTTATTGTTTTATTCTCTTCAATGATTTGAAGCTGTAGTTGGGTTTGCCCCTCATCAGTCTTCCTGGAATACTCCTGTTTGCCAGTTTACTTCCTTGCTTCCTTCTACCCTTATCAGACAGAAGAATTAACATAAGAGACAGCCGTATCATATCTATCATCTTCTTGTCTCTTATTTTTGACATCTTTTTTCCAGAAGACAAGTTGTTCTATGTCAGTGCATTCTTGCCTCTGTTAAGAATATGCCTTCTCAAGAAATAGCAAGTCTGACAGCCTGCTCTAAAATAATCAATCAGATGTAACCTCCTCCAGATATATATTTATTATTCAAATAGAAATAGTGCTTAAAGGCCCAGATGTCCTGTTGCAACTGGGCTGGGTTGAGGGCAAAGGTTAACTTGAATATTCTGTGCAGTAACACAAAATGATGACAGTCACCTAAGAGGTTCAATTAAATAATGAATTTACTAAAAACACTCAGTGGAATTACCGTGAATAGTGACTTGGCAAAATTTTGGAACTATATAATAAAACTTAGCAACACTTCGACAGCAGAACTGGCAACAAAATTAATCTTATGTGCCCAGAACCAAGTTAGAAAGAGAGAGAGAGGGGGAAAATAAAAGTGGTAGATTAAGATATCAGAAGAAAAGTAAGATATCACTGCTCCATAGGTTGGTCAGTCGGATGTTAATAATAGTCTGCTGCCTAGAACTAGAATGTATCATGTTAGGTACTCTACAAAAACAAAGAAAAAATACTGTTTCTTAATCCCCAAAATATTCATCTAAACATGAAGGACTGATAAGCAGAAAGTAAAAGAAAAACAGAAACAGAGAAATAAGAAAGGTCAGACTAATACATAACAGAAGAAAAGAGCAACTGTTTTGCGGAGGTAAACCAGCAAGTTAGCTTTCTGGATGTATAATTTCATAACACAAAATAATTAGAGGTAAAAATCATTCTCTTGATGATGAATAATAATTTTCTTCTTTTTTTTTTTTTTTTTCTTATTTCTTCCCTTTATTTGTGACTTAGCAAAAAGGGCTTCTCTTCTTCAAAACAAGAAGATATGTTTTAAAATAATATTTTTCGTAGACTAACTGGTTTTGTTTTGTTTTGTTTTTTGTTTGTTTTTTTTTTTTTCTGACAGGATAATCTGGTTACCCCTTCTCCTTCCATCCCCGCCTTGTTTATGTCACATCTACATTTACCCTAGCAGCTTTGCTGTGTTATGTTGTTTCTGTGGCAGACAGGCACATACACCAGCTGTTACTTATATTGCCTCAGAAGACAGCAAAGGTCCTTCAAACAAATATTGCACCTGAGATAGTCAAAATTCCTCAGGGATCCACTACCATATGTTTTGAAGGTGCATGCTCGTCTCTTAAGAGTTTTGTTATCAAGTTTTCATGATTTATCAGAAACTGATTTGTGCTATTCTCTTCCTTTCTGTGATTATATTTGTGTTGTGTTGATCTGTCTTACACAGGCACTATTTAGTAATCTTCCTTTAATATAAAAATAAAATAACATTTACTTTCACCCCTCAGTTACTCATCAGCAGACATACTGTAAAATGCAGCTGTCTTATAAATAAGTAACTAAATAAATAGATCCAAGTAACACTTAAACAAGAAAATTACTCTAATTATGTTCTTCCATACAGTACTTCCACCTAATCAAAATTATAGTGTTATACTGTAGAATACTAGGGCTGTCATACAGACCTTTAAAATAAAGTCTCATCTTTAAATGTTAAAACAAGGCCATACAGAAAATAGACAGTAGATATCTCTTTTCTATGTAAATTAAAGATTATTTGACCTAACCTCATATCTGCCTAGGCCTGAGTTTAGAGAGGGTTCAGAATTGAAGTTGAGATACAGATTATAGAAAAAGACCTCCATCTTCAATAGGCTGTTTTCAGATCTTAATATTTCCATCTTAAATTCAGTAATTTGGGGCAACCAGAGCTATAGTTCATATAGGTACTACAGACAGGTTTACAATAGGAATAGTGCTCCTGAAATACCTTGTTTTTCAGACAACAAGCATAAAGTCCTCAAGGGTCTGCATGACAACCCATACCCCAAACAGATCCTGGTCTACATTAACTGTTCTCTGTACAAATGGTACCAACCTAAAACATCCAAAGGAGGCAAGTCTCTGAGTAAAACAGTGAACAAACTAAACTAAAACATCCCAGAAGCCTCATGCCCTACTGTTATAACCTAACATCTCTGTCCTTTGCATTTCCCTCCTCCATCCACAAAGTGTAAGTTACCCAACTTCATCCTCCTTTGTTTTCAGGCAGGGCTGAATTCTCTCTATGTTGGGAAAAGTGCCTGCACATATAGACCTAACTGCAGGTATATATTCAGTAGGAAAGGTAGCGACAGTGGAAAAAGAAAGGAAGAAAACAAGTTTTACTCTTTTACTTCCAGCTATGGCATCATATTCATCTATGTGCATTCCCAGTATAGCACTGTACTTCCTCTTCTCACCTCCTTCAAGCTCAGAGAGAGGCTGTCACATTACAGTTTTCAAAGAGGGTGCAGCTCTCTGCTGTTACAAGTCCACAGCAGGGCCTTGTCCCCTTTTCAAGGGCAATACAAAACAGGAAAAAGCCCTTTCATTCGCAGTAAGGCAAGCATTTGCGAGGTTTAAGTCCTCATATGAGAAATGTGAGAAAATAGTATATTGGGGAAAATACCGTTAGGTTACAATGTTGTGTTCTGGATTGAATGGAAAAAAGAACAAGAGAATTAGAGGCAGCAGTAGTACTGTACACTGTTCAACAGAATGGTATCACAAATAAATATAGAGAAAGGCACAGTAAAATGACTGTTGATGAAATTGCCGCAATTGCTTCACTGCCCCAAACTGAAACCTATTAAAGAAAAGTAAAAGGAAACAAAAACTACTGAGGAGGAAAGCCTGTCTTCTCCAGCTCAGTTCTGCTTTTGAGTGCCAGCGTTTTATGTAGGTTGTCATTAGGATGTTTCTAGATGCTTCCAAATTGAAATGAGCATGCACATGGTACAAACAGAAACTGAAACAATCATGTATGTAGTACAACCAGGAGGAGTTTGTGAGATTCAGAGGACATTTCTGGAAAGACGGATAGACAGTACGCCTCCACATTTTTTTTCAGACTTTATCACTAGAAAAGAACTATTGGAAGGTCAAATACAAACTGAGACAGATGATTATTACCAAAATAAATCGTTGTAGTTCGCAGGTTCCTGTCTGGAAAAGCATGGTGGCACTTTACACCAGCAAAGAACTCTCTTCAAAGACACTCTAACGAGCCAGGTGACTGCAAAATATACACCTGAACAAAGTGAAGTGATTAGAGGGCTGGAATGAAGGGGCATGATTCAAAGAACTGGATCACATATCCAATAAAGAAAGACTAAGAGAGTTAGAGGTGTTCAACCTGGACAAGATAAGGCTCCAGGGAGAGCTTTTTTCAACTTTTCGATGTATAAAGGGGGCTTATAAGAAAGACAGAGAAAGACTTTTTATCAGTGCCTGTAGTGACAGGACAACGGCCAATGGTTTATAGCAGGCTTAGATAATTTTTTAAGATGAGACTGGTGAGTCACTGGAACAGGTTGTCCAGAGCAGCTGTAGATGCCCCATCATTGGAAGTGTTCAAGGTTGGATGGGGTTTTGAGCAACCTGTTCTAGGACAAGATGCTCATGGCAGGGTTGGACTAGATGATCTTCAAAGATCCCTTTCAACCCAAACCGTGCTATGATTCTATGACAACAGACTTAACGTGTATACAGTACCCATTTATATGTCTTCAAATTTTGTGTGCTTTAGTCACTTCTTAAAACAGGATTTTACTGATATCTCATAGCTATTTTAGCTTTATCTACTTAATAGACTTATGCCTTGATGTGGTAACCTACCACTGGAATTTTTTAGTTACCTACTCTGGCATCTTTAATGATTGAACTGATTTATTCTCTATTTACTACTCATAACTTGTTAGAAAATTTCACATTACATTTAGGAAGCGTCATGGAGACACTCCCATAATCCTTTACAACTCAACAGAAATAACTGAGCATCAGCATTATTTCCTACAATTCAGGTATCCAACACAATGAAACAGTCAGTTTGAACTACAAGAACCAGATCTGTAGCATTTGAGAAGGAATATTTATGGATGGAATGGCAGTATGCTCAGGTAAACTCCTTGTTAAACCTTTAGGTGTTTTGGAAAGCATAGTGTGTGAAGAAAGCATTTAGATGGAGAACTACATCTTTATGAATGGTTCTTTAAGTTGCTCCTTAATACACTCTTGAACTTGAGTTACTTCATTAATTTACACTAGTTGTATAGAAGATAGTGAGAAAAAAGGATACATTTAACAGGACTGAAGTTGAACAGCTGTACTCTCTAATTTTAGGTCTCAGTCTCTACATTTTGGGGCCAGCATTTGTAATGGAGTAACCCAGGCTGGCGATGCATCACTTTCAAAGACCTCTGAGATTTCATTAAAAATCTGTTTTATTGGTATTCTGCATGGCAAAACTGCTAATTTATAAATGAGGAAAAAACACAGAATTAAAAGAAGATAAGAAAGAGCAATGAGCATGAAAACACTTCTTAAGTCTGCATTGCAGATTCTCTCTCAATCACTGATGGATTCCTTTTTCTCAACCCACCTTAGGGCAACTGGAATTTATACTTGCTCTGTAATCTGCAGTCCTGTGCATTTTTCTGTACCTATCTGACTCAGAAATGTTGAAGCAGGTATTTGTTATTTAGCCAGAAGTAGTAATTTGAGGAATTAATGCCAGAAAAAAAACAGAGAACAAAACAGGGATAAAGTAAAAAAAGGCTGCACTAGTATCTAGTTTTAATTTTTCAATACTATACAATAATTGTTTAGATATGCAAATATCCTAAGAAGCCTTAAAATAAAATAAATAAAACCAACCCAAGAAATATAGCTTAGCCTTAGGGTAAAATTAAAGGGAAGCTGCAGGTCAAATTATGCCTATAAGAAGGTGAGTTTGAAGATTTCTGAAGTAAATAGAAGCAGCTTCCAGAAATTACAGAAGACTTTACAGAGGACTTTTGAGAGATACTAATGTCAAGACATATCTGCATGTGTGTGAAAAAGTTGTTCCAACAGGGGTAATGCATACTAAGCCATAAAGGCACTGTATAAAAATGTGAAATCCACTTGCAGAATAACTTGGAGACAAGAATGTAACATGGTAAAACTCTGATTGGTCAACAATTTTTTATTGACTGTCTCTGTTCTCCAAAATCAAAGTATTGTGTCTCAGCCTGCACTGTGTATATGTTTTGTTTTGGTTTCCTTTTACCTCAGTTCTATCTCCTATAAATATTAACACTTAAATCTTTCTGAGGTCTTTAATCTTAATATTGCAAAAACACAACCAGTGAATGGATAACTATTTTGCTGTGAGCACTATTCTCTCAACTAACAGGTCTGTGAGTGACTTGCCAGGACAATAATTGCATTTAAGTAGTAAAAGAAAAAGGATAAAATAAGAATAGTAATTAAAATATCTGGCTGGATATGGTGGATATGGGGATGTATGGATGGCCATATGGATTTAATATATTAAAATTGGTATTAAATGAAAAATATTAATTTAAAAGGATTAATTTTTTTTTTTTAATTCAGTCACGACCTAATTAATTCTATTTCCTGCTATGTTTGAATAGCAAAGTCTTCAGTTTTAAAATATAAATTTTCATTGCTTAAAAAAATAAGTGTTAGTTCTGTGCAAAGTGATAAGTTGTCTCTGTCTGCTGTTCATGGTCATATTATATTGTTCTGAAGGGAAATAAATGAAAGTTTTGGTACAACATGCCTCATTGTTGTTAATATAGTCAATTCTACACATCTGCACTTCAACAATATTATTTTATGTCCGTTATAAAGGAAGGAAAACAGCATCACAGCATGACCTTATGAAAGTATTTCTCAAGTTTATAAAACTCATTAGTTTTTTCTGTAATAGTCACATATGCTAAACTCAGCTGTCACAGATGCTTCCACTACCTAATCTGATAACTGATTTTTGTCACAACATGACCTTCTTTCTGCAAAGCATAGAAGCATGCTAATTAGACCTATGAAAGGGAAAGAAATTTTCACTTTAGAAGCTCATCTTTTTATCTCTGTCTACAAACTTAATGTACCTTATGTATATGTATTCTTGTTAACCATGTTACTTACACCTTCTGACTTTCATAAAAATTGTTGTTTTACCATAAGTAAAAAGATGTAGTTGCTAATTTTTTTTAACACTATGCTTCATGCATGTTATTTCTCTCATGATTCAGTATTGCACTTTTTGAAATTTTTGTATTTGTCTTCATACACTAAAATCTCTGAAATGTCTAATATTACTGAATTTGCAATAAACTAGCTTAAAATGACACCTTAATAGGTTGTAACTGATGTATACAAATGCCTTCTGTAGGAGTGGCAAATTCTACAGGACTAAGGTATTGATCATTAACACAATGATCCATGTCACAAGTAACTTAGTTTATCATAATCTCATTTCCTTAATGACTTAAGTAAGCATTTTAATTCAGGAGATACTCCAATAAATCAGCATGAAATTGCATCTGAATGCTATCAGAAAGAACATTACTTCGTTGGATGAAAAGGTAAAATATTTTCAGCAAACACTATGAAAACAGCAGAAAACTGTATCATGATCTTGATAACATGGTTATTAAGTTACCTACCCTAGCCAAGGACTTCAGGAAATATTCCTGGTCATGTAAGCTGAAGTTTGTGGGGTTTTTATAGTTTACTCTTTTACCCTTCAGAAAGCTGAGAGTTGCATAAATTGGTGTATTTCAATGACAATAGCAAAGCTGTGTGTAATTTTTTTTTTTTTCTGTTAAAACTGCTGCTCATACGTTCCCTTTGTATACTGACTTTGTGTATTTTGTGGGGAAAAAAAAAAAAGAGCTGCGTGAAAACAAGCTATCTCTAAACATCAGGAGTACTGAAATTAACAACTGCAGAAGGGAAAATCCTTCATTCTGAGTCACTATGTACCATCACTGTAATATGAGGTAAGATGTTATATTGTGGTTGGATGTTGAGAAAAGAGGTGAGACTCTGACAACATGGAGATGTGTACACATGTAGGACTGATCAAAATGAAGATTTTTCACCAATGATGCTCTGAAAAGAAACCATCATCCAAGAGATGCAAAACATTAGCCCTGCCAATAGGGAAACTAGGACAGAAGTAAGACAAGAGAGGTAAGAGGGTGAAAACCACTGTGGGCATGATGGGCACAGCAGGGGTAAAAATGACCCAAAGAACAGTCCAGAGAGAATTCTTTTCTGATCAGAAAGAGATGATTCATCAAAAACGCTCACTTTTACATAGTGCAGAGATTTTGAGTTTATACCTTTCAGAAAATAAAACTGCCTAAAAATATGATAAATAGAAAAAAGAAAAAATAATAATTCCAGCTTTTTGGGGGAATGCTATCTCTAGATTCTCCCTTTTTGCCTTTTTTTTTTTTTTTTCATGAATTGCAATACAATAGTACAGTATCATTTTTTTTTTCCTTTGTATTGTATTCCATATAACAAAATTTGAAGGACATCAAACAAAGCTCCTGTCCCTCTTCACCAACTGAATACATTTTTCTTTTATTTTTAATTTTGAAAATGTATATTATTTACATAAAACAAACAAACAAACCCTCTTTCCCAGGCAGTCTTAAATCATCTGATCACTGCTGCTATATGTATCACCAAAATATTACCTAGAGCTTTTATAAGAATAAAATAATTTGTATACTTCTCTTGCTTGAAAAATGTATAAACCTTGGATTTAGATTTAAAATCAGAGCACGTATATTAGATCAGCCTGTCATTAATATCAAATGACACTTTACAAACTGCAGGTGAAATCTTGGCTTGAATTGCTGGTGACCAGTTAAGACAAAAATTTTACTTGAGGATCCTCTAGAGATAATGTTCTTAGGATGGATATCTCAACAGTGGACCTAAATACTGCTAAAATTTTCATACAATACAGCTAATGAACCAGTTAGACATAATAAGCTTAGTTGCAATAAGCATGGTAAGTTGTGAAGGGATGAAAGTCTGTTCATTGAATGGTAAGCGATTAAAAGACCAAAAAGCCCTTCATATGGACTCTCAATTGTATCATCAATGAGAAAAATATTTGTGAAGCAGATTCTAGAAACAAGTTAGCTTTTGTAAGATTGCAGAGTTGATGACACAGACTTTCAATTTTCTGCATTATATTATTTTTTTTCCTTCAAGCACACTTTGCATTTAGGCTGAAAAGATGCATGAACACCAGCTGTTTAATGCTTAGAAACTGGAGTTCTAATAATAGAGTTCAAACAATACATGTTTTCTTTGCTATTGATCTCTGTGCACTTGGATATTCAGACTTAGAGAAGACTGACAGAGTGTTGTCATCTGAAGTTCTTTATATGATTTTGGTGCTTTGTTAGAAGTCCTTGTAAAAATAAAAGCCACAAACTTTTCTGAGTAATAGTTTGTCAGAAACTTGTTAAACTGAAGGGAGAATAATTTATTTCTCTAAATATAGGAAAAATAAACTGTAGTTCAATTACATACTTGAAGTGCCTAGGAAAGACTTGGAATACCATTGAAAGAGCACTTATGTTGTAAAATGAAAATATAAATGAGATACCTCTGTTTTCAACTGAGCACAATTTAAAGATTTGTCTTCTTTATGTAGGTGATATTTGGCTGACTCGACTGAAGGTCAGTTCGATTGACTAAAGGTCCACTCAGCATGCCTTGTTTCTAGGCATGTGAAAAACAGTAAGTTATATTTTCATAGTATTTTTTTCAACTTGCTAGTCACTGCATCTGCATTTTTAAAATGGTTATTCAGCACAAATATTTAATAAAGACTTAGACAAAGTCTGCTGGAAATAGAATACAAATAAAATGTGCACAGAACAAACATAGGAATGGCTAAGCTACTACAATGAGGTACAGAGGATAGATGTCCTATTTTTAAAGCTGTTCTAGATCTTGGGAAATGTGACAGTTTTTTTGATACTCTATTAAATTTGGTCATTTGTGAGATAAGTAGGACTAGAAACAAGATGTGATCTCACCATTGAAATGTTTATCTCCACAGTGCATATCAATGCATTAAGCATCAAGATTTTAAGGGAAAAAAGAAGATGCCTCAAAACTAAAGTCCAAATAACCCAGCTCATGTTTGGGAAGGTAGAGCTGGATATAAGCAAAAAGGAAATCCTGTCATGTTGAGATAGGATTGCATGCTCAAAATCTCTCAGGGCTCAAAGTCTACAGTATTATTCTACTAGTGTGTGCCTACTTTCTTTCAAAAGTGAGGCAAGGTTCACTGTTTTCTTTAAAATAAGACTAACTCTAAGCATTTTTCCTGAATATACATGTGTTTAGAGCACTGACCCACAGCACAGGAAATCAGTACTTCACTGTCCTTACTAGTGGCTCTAGGCTGTAGAGGTTGGTTCTTGCAGAGAAAAAATGTTCAGTTCACATTCTTTAATCCTTCTGAACTGAAGAGTTGTATTGATTTATTAATGACCCCTAATCAACAGGTAATAGTTAATCAGAGAACTATGAATTTACAAGAAAATGTTTAAAAAAATCAAAATGTGAACTAAAATACTGGACTTTGGTAACTTTGATATACACCTGCAAATTTTTAAACACACTTTCCTCAACAATCCCAAAGAGTTCTCAAACACACATGGGCACACATACACACACCCCCACTCTCCTCAGCCACGGGGGCTGCAACTGACAGCACCCATCTGCCTCATCCACCCTGTTTCCTTCCCAGGATCTACAAGGTTTCTCTGGGCTGATTTACTGTGGTGGTCCAGTTGGGACTACAGATAAACGTGAATCCTACTTGCAATACTTACTTGATGGGAAGAAGACTTTAGAGCTAGTTCCAGCTCTCAGGACTGTTACATATTTTATATTAATCACTGACAGACCAGAAGAAAGATCATAGCTCAAAAAAAAATTATTGAGACTACATGCACTTAGACTGACTCTCTTGGGAGGAGAGTTTAGCTTGGACACTTCTGTAAAATAAAACCACATGGTTTCAAGACTCTGACATAGAGAAAGGATCTGGGTTTCCAATATCCTGGCCAATCACTCTAAGATTTGAGATATTGAGAAAGAAAACAAGAGATTGTTTCATTTATCCTGAAAACAAACAAATAAACAAGCAAACAAACAAACTAGAATCTCTTACTGAATTCTGTGCAGAGAACAATCTCTTAGTCATGCTTGGAGAACGCCTACCTAGATTACTCCTCTGACTGTGCATAGTAGCAGAACTTAGTGGCTGAGTGACTGAAATATTGAAAGCTGCAGTGCCTGTGGAACTTAGTTTCATCCAGAATTAGACAGTATATGGAGTACTTCAGCAAGGCAATGAAATTCTGCTTAAAATTAATTTTACAATAGATATTAGAGACTTCCTTTTTTGTTTCCTGTTTAATGAATGTTGGTTTGGCCTCTGTGTCCTTTAGAATACTATCTTGAAAATACTATGTTTTTTAGAAAATCTAAACAATTTTGAGATCTGTAAATACGGCAAAATGCCCCCTATATTTTTTGGAGATTACATAGTTATTTCAAAGTGAAATACAAATAACTTAATAAAATAATAATAAAACCTGTTATATGTTTAATATTAGTTAACTAAAGACCACCTGCTGAGGATGTAATTTCAGAACATTGTACTTACAATGTAATAGTTATCTATATTTATTGTGTTATAACTGAGATTGACAGTAATATTCTACATGGATATTTAGTCATAGTTGACAGCTAAATAACACAAGTCCTTTATTTCATTTGCCAAACTTTCTGCTATGCAAAATTCTTTCACAATATGGCAGTGAAGATTACCCTGTGTTTGTATGGATGTATTTTTTATGAGGTCAGCTGTGGGTGAAGTTGGCAGCTTTCAATGCCTATTGTTATTTAACTCTTATTAAATTAAAGGCTTCATAAAACTACTGAAATGATAAAATAACAATAGCAAGTATAAAACAATCACAAACAAAACAAAATCCTTTTGAAAAGATAAATGGTACTGTACTCATAGACCATTGTTCCCATAAATTAAAAAGTCTAATGAAAATCAGAGAATTCCAGTTTAACTGATTGTACTCTCTGTACATCTTTTTAACTTCCTTGCTGTAGACCAAGTGATGGAACAGGGTTGAATTCACTCTATCTGGCTTTAGAAGTCTAACCACACCTTTAAGTTAAAAGGCTAGTCAGCCTGCAAAAGAAGCAATCTAGAGGAGATTTAGGTCACCTGAAATTTGAAACGTGTTGTCTCTTCCCCCTGATGACTAGCCTCTTTGATAATTTTTGCAGTTAAACATCTACATTTAGAAAAGGTGAATTTGGGACAAAGAGCTCCATAAGTAGTTACGGAATAAGTAGCTATGGATACTTATTCCCTGGAAAATTTGCCTGCAGCAAATAATACATTGACTACTGAAGATGTCCCTTAACATATTTCTTAGAAAAACCCTTCTTTGACTTACAGTCCTCTGTATTCCAAACAGTTATAAAATGTAATTGCATCTCTGTTCAGATCAAAAATCAGATAAGTGATTTATGTTTGGCTATGAAATGGGGAGTGTGACAACCTTGAAGTGCTCTCCCCATCCTTAGCAGAACAAAGGGCTATGTAATGCCTTAAACGACTGTTTTTTGTTACTTTGGGAGGAAAAGATAGATGACACCTTGTCTTATCTTTCCCAAGGTTTTATGGCCATGGAGGCAGACACCTTGTAAGATTAGGTCAATAAACAGTGTTGCTGTTAAAAGCCTCATGGCCTAATTGGGATGATAGAGATGAACCATCTGTTGGAGAGCCAACTACCAGAAGAAGCCATGAACCAACAGCTACCCCAACAGACAAAACAACTCCTGGTCAGTAATGTGAATTTTCCCCTAGTTTGAAGAGCCCAGATCCATTTCCAGAAGAGTCTTCCTAATTAGCATGAAGAGTGAACAGAGGGAGGAGACAAACCACCCTCTCCTATCTCACAGGTAAATGAACTGGGTTATAAAACAGCCTCTTGCATGATATGAATCAGTGGCATGTAAACCTTCAACGTGTCCCCCCCTCCAGAGGTTGTTGTGGGACCGATGTACCTGTGGAGTGATATCTTACACACTCTCTCTCTCTCTGATATCTTAGTTTTCCTTCTCTCTCTCTTCTAAGAACCAAAAGTGAGTTTTTATTTTGGTTTGGTTTTAACTGTTTTCTTTTTCTAAAATGTTATTAGGAACTACAAACACCAACTAGAGAAAATGGAAGAATATTCAAAAGACATCTGTACAATGACTATAACTTTCCTAATGATAAATATAGCATTTTATGTTTTATAGAGCTCTGTACTAACTTATTGATGTTGATCCCATTTATGTTTACAAACATCAAGTACTTACTAAAAACTATGTACCAGGTACCTAATCTGGTTAAATATCTCTTTTGTCTCTTATAGTTTATATCACTACCATAAAGTCAGAAAATTTCCAGAAAATTTTGGATGCTTTTTCTAGTAAATAGAACCATTTCATAGTTTCGTTGAAGGACTCTTTTTTATTTGTTTGTTGTCTTGATTTCTCGCTTGTTTAAAAAGAAGCCAATCTACGTAACTTAAAAATATTAAAATTCTCGTCAACAGTCTCCACAGCTGATGTCAACCAGCACGGTTAGAAGTGCTTTAACCATTTGGACCTGCTGAAAAGATCCTGCTACAATAACATTAAGAAAATCTTTGTTCCCTCACCCTGTTCCCTGAATTCCCACTTACAGCAATAAGGATATTGCAAGCATGGTGTACTTCTTCTGGCTTAATCTTAATAGACAAGGGTTTGAAACTATTCGGAGGCAGGTGAAGAAGATTTTTTTATTTCTTCTTCAACAAGGAAAAAAAATAAGAATGCCATATAGTGAGTTCTAACTGGGGTTTTTTTGTCTCCTGTTAACTTAAGTCCCTTTATATTACTTCAACAAGCAGCCCACAAAGCACTGCACAATATGAGAATCGTGAGTTAGAGAATTGTTAGGATGTTTTCTTTGCAGTTAATGACACATGTCTGCTTAGTTGAGATAATAAAACTCTTTGCATTAGCAGTGAAATCAGTTTCGGGCTGACAGTCTAGTATTAGCTACTTTTTTTTTTTTTTCTTAGCAAGTAGATACATTTCTTCCAGGACTGCTGCAATCCCATTCCTGTATGGGTAGTTAAGCAAACCTGCCTTTGTGCTATTAACATTATGCAAATGAGGTTAAAATTCTTAATGCAATGACACTTTGCCTATAAAATGTGCTGTGGAGAGGAAAAAAACATTGATAATGAAGCAAGCATATTCACAGAAAAGAGGGAGAAAGAGCTAACTTCCCTTTTATTTTTGTGTACTTCATAACCATTCTCCACAAACTTCCAAACAGGCCTTTGAAGTTATGCATTAACGTAATTATGCTATAATAAGTTTTCATGTTGTTTTTGTTTTTCATTAATTTCTCACTGTCTTACATAAAGTTGAACTACACTGGCAGTATGCATTTTGCTTACGGCTAGTCCTTTTCATTCCCTGCACCTCACATCAAAACAATTTTAGTTCAAAGGATGATCTTTAGAGTAGTGTTTGCAGAAGAATCCTTCCTCTCTTCCTTCCTCCAGTGCCTGGCTGTGGGACTGGCTGTTCCTGCTGTGCCAGTATCTGACTCCCTGCAGATTGCCCTGCAGCCCCCGTGCTGGAGGAGAGCTGTGACACACTTCCAAGTGGTAGCGGTGGTGAGTCTGTACAGTGCTGCAACAAGCCTCACTCAACTTCCAGTTTCCTACTAGAAATAAGAGCACAAATAGCTTCTCACAATAATTTCCTTCATTAGTCCCATTAGTGCCATTTCCCAGACAAAGTTAGCTTTTTCAGTAGTATAATTTTTATGGAACAATTTCAACCTTATCAGTCTTGGGGTCTTACACTCCCACTATAATGTGGTGAGTATGGAATAGTAGAGCAAGTCAGGCACAACTTGGTTTTATCCCTCGTACTGACTGGCTGGACATGTAGTGCAGATTACCCTCTGGCTCTTTCTGAAACTTCATGAGATGCAGGTCCTTTGGACTTTGGTCTTCCTTTAAGCTTCTTCCTTTTTAACAGTATCTTGCCTCCATTAGACTGATTAAAAACTGGATGTCATCCCTCTGTGTTCTGGCTCTGATCCTGTTGATACAGCCCAGGAGGCTGCTGGCTGTCCTTGCTATTAGAGGACTGTTGGCTCCTGTTTGGCTTGCTGTCTGCCAGAGCCACAGAGTCTTTACTGCAGAGCTGCTCTCCAGCCCTTAGTCCTCCATCTATATAACTGCAAGAAGCACTTCCTTCACAGATGCAGAGAGTTTGATTTGCCCCTTTTGTGAAGTTCCTGTTGTCCCATTCTTTTAGCCCTTCTGCATCCTTCTCTCCTACCCTCCAGTTTGATGTCATCTGCAAACTTGGTGAGAGTATACTCCATCACCCCATCAATTATGAAGCTGTTAAACCAGACTGGTCTCCCAGGGTAGACCCCTGCATTACTCCACTTATTACTGGTCTCAGGGTAGAGTAAAACTCATTAACAATTACCCTCTGAGTCCAATCATCAAAACAGATGAATCTCACTATCCATCTGGTCCATCAATCTAGACCTTGAATGGGCTATCCTAACTTGGATACAAGAACATTGTAGGATCCAGTGCTGAAGGACTTATAAAGTTGAAATATTGTAGCAGCCAGCACTGACTTATAAAGTTGAGATAAATGACATTCCCTGCTCTCCCTTCAATCACTGTTCCATTCTGTTTATCGGAGAAGGCAATCAGGCTCATCAGATGCAATTCACTGCTGGAAAATCCATAATTTTCCCAGGGAATTAAATAAAACTGACCCACCCCTGTTTTCCCAAATTGGACAGTTTTCTCCAGTCAGCAGATGCCTACCCAGTCTCCACACTCATTTCATACAAAAACTATACAGTGATTTTGCAAGGACTTTATTCACTTCCCTCAGTTTACTTGGATGCAGCCCATCAAATCCCATGTACCTGTAAGGGCCCACATGAATCTTGCCATCAAAAACAGTTACTATAACATTAAAATGAAAATATCCTTTGGAATATTTTCTGAGGAATGTTAAATTATATCATTTTTCTAGGTAACAGTGGACATAAATCCTGACCTGTGAAGTTTTGCCAGTTCTTTTACATTAGAGCTGGAAATGAACCCCAGAATGGAGCACTGACTGATGATTATTATACTATTTTCCTTTCTAACACACAGGATATTAAGAACCTGTGATATGAAATTCATAGTTTATGTTCTGTATTCACTTTCTGTTATTTTCTAGTTCCTGGTTACAGGTATCAAAACATAGATAATTCTGTGTGTCAGGAGGCAATCTACAGCATAAGAAACTGGTTTCACTGAACCATAAACTGATATAGTATTCTGAAAATGATGGTTCTCAGTAAGAATCATTACATGCAGTAGAGAGCTTGGCAGAGAAAGAACTTTCAAAAACTTAAACTTTGTTTCTGTTCTATATTAGAATGGCCAAAAAATTGATATTTTTTTTTTCAATATAATACCTGAGGTTTTTAATTAATTTCTTTTTCTCTCTCTTTCTCATTAGAGGTGACCAGAGAGCTCTGGACTGCAGAAAACTTTCCTTTGAAAATTTGTTTGAAACCAATATGCCTCTCAGGAAAAATTCTGGCTTTGGTAAAAGTACTTAGTCACAGCTCTTCCAGCCAGGTTTAATAATGTAAGAATAATCATAATACAGAAGAGCTGCCTAGACCTTATAGCATAATGATGGAACCCTTATTTATAAAAAATTGAATTTCTTGGACTAATGAAAGGCATAGAAGTAAGTGTAGTAAGAAAAGTAGGTGGACTAAAATAGATAGCTCTATAACTTATTTCTAGTGTTAGATAAAGAGAAGAAATGAGTTAGTTGATTTTTTTTTTTTTAATTTTTGGGGTCTAATATGGATAGGTTAGATCAACAAATCACATCCTGGGCTTCATCTGCAGGGACACTACTAGCAGAGATAAAGTTGTGATCTTCTAATCTACTCAACACTAGCAAGGCCACACCTGGCGTACTGTGTCCAGTTGTGGTCCCCACAATTCAAGAAAGATGCTGACATACTGGAGATGATCCAAAGGGGAGTCACAAACCTGCCCTGTGAAGAAAGACTGAAGGAGGTCTTTTCTCACTGGAAAAGAGAAGGTTCATGGGGAAGATCATCACAGATTTCCAGTACTTAAAGGGTGGTTACAAAGAGGAGGGTTTCTATTCACAAG
This sequence comes from Columba livia, assembly GCF_036013475.1. Lineage (NCBI taxonomy): Eukaryota > Metazoa > Chordata > Aves > Columbiformes > Columbidae > Columba > Columba livia. The sequence continues at coordinate 189,135,673 of NC_088602.1, read as the reverse complement.
GAGCTATGTAGACAAGACAAGGGCAACAGGTACAAGTAACAATGGGAGAGGTTTCATGTCAACATAACAAAAAATATTTATGCAGTAAAAACAATCATTCACTGGAACAACCTCCCCAGGGATGTGGTAGAGTCCCTTTCCCACAAAATATTGGACTAGACAATCTTTTGAGGAGCCTTCCTTTTCTATGATTCTATCAATAGGTTTGTATAATCATTATTGTTTTTCCTGAAATGTTCCAGTTGTGAAGTTCTTCCAGCACTGAAGATTATGGTTTATTTTTTAAGTAAAATAAAAATGAAAAGGTGAGAAACAAGGTCACTACATGTTTCTTCATATAACCAATAAAACACTTGAACCATTAGTCATCCTGTTGCATATTGAGACTTCTGTACCTAAAAATACCAGTACTCTTCATGATCATATAATTAACAGATGTAGAAACACTCACTTGAGCATTCTTACCACATGGCATAAATTGTTATCAAAATGTCCTAACTGTATCACTGGGAGTTTTCTCTCTTACATGTGGGTTTGAATACAAGTTCATACATTTGATGTTAATTAAAATTAATTTTTCCTTTCCCTTTCTGTAGCCACAAAATAAATCAAATGCAACCTATCTCCAGGTTAATATTGTTTTGGGAAACATAATTTTGACTTTTTTTTTTCCAATTATAATCCAAGTAAAATATTACAACGATCAGAAACAGTTTGTTTTGAGGATATTCTCCCTGAACAACAAGCCCATATAGCCACAGCTCTAACAGTGCAAACCAGTGCTGGGCTAAAGAAACATTTTTGTGATAAGCCTTAATTCTTAATTGCTACAAATTTTGGCAAAATTACTTTTTGGTAGGAGATTTCTTACATAAAAAATGAGATGGAATGGTTGATCAAATCCACTTCCAGTTATGTGTTAGCCAATAAACATTGAGTATGAGATATGTGTTAACAGAACTTGAGAATGACAGAGAAATATCTAGGTTATGTTATTCATTGGTCTACAGTTTATAACAAGAAAAGTACGAATCACTGCTAAAATAGAATACCATTAATGATCATCTTTTATTCAGTGTCCCCTAAGACTAAGGTAATAGAAATTCAGACCTTTAAAAATCATGTATGTAACTCTGTGGTCCCTTTACATTATATGTTTTTGTCTAGATCCACTTCCCAGAGAATATAGATCTTTTTCAAGCCTGAATTATAGTGTCTGGAGATCAAACTACAGCAAGTTATATATTTAGCTATGACTTTAGTCATAATAATCTCTGTTTCACTAAAACAGACAGTGATTATAACACCTGGATTTACTGTTGTCTTCTGCTTAAAATGATGAAAGTTTGAATTTGCAGTAGAACCAATGAAACCATACACTCTAGTACAAAATTTTATACTAATAAAAGTAAGAAATTCAATGTAATTTCTGCATATTTGCAGGTATGCTGCTGCTCTCAGATCTGTGCATCGTACAACACGTGGCATTTTTAGGAAAGAGGATGTCCTCTCTGTTGTTGTCTGTCAGATTCTACAGTAAGTAGACACAGTGAAATGATTGAATATCTTACAATTTTCCTACGACTGTCACCTTTCATTTAGTTAAAAGAAGCAACACATTTTTTTTCTTATTTCTGTCAGTTGCTTACTGGTGGAAATGTACAATTCTTTCCTAGTTACATATTCAATTAAATACATCTACAGTAGGTAAATTCGGTAAGTGTTAGGGCAGGGCATGAGTGCTTGGAGATCAAGAATAAGAATCAGCTAATGACAGTGTATTTTGATATGGAAATAGAGGCCCCAAAACTACAATTTGAGGCAGATTCAAAGAAAACAAAGAAGGCTTTTCTTCTAATGATTTAGAAAGACATTATGGTTACCGGAATTTTTACAAGAGTCTGCAGGAGTACTGGAAAAATATTTGTCCAAAAGACTCATTGTGGAACTACTAAGTAACAAATGAAATCATGGTCAGAAAATCTCCAGAGCAGAAAATAATTGAAGCCTAGAAAATCTGAGGGCTAAATATAATCTATATTCTTATTATTCCCTAGACAATTGATAACGAACATGGTTGAAGGAAAAAGTCTTGTCGAGAAGTACCTTCATCTGAACCACTACAACCATTTTTGTGTGCTTAGATTCCAAACTGAAGAACTCTTTTTTTTTCAGTTTCTGATTGTCAAGGTTTAAGGCAAGGCAGCAATAAACCGTGGCAGACGCTCCCTGTTACCCCCCTACCTCCCACCACCCCTTCCTCTAGATCAGAAAGATGACAGGAAAATAAGAGGGAAGGAAGTGAGACTTAGATTTCAAGTTGGAAGGTTTTAAAGGTTTTTACCAATGCTACTAATAAATAGAATATATATGCAAAATATACAAACCAATTTTGAGTGCTGGATGTGGAGTTGGCATCACTCCAGCAGCAGGAGCCGGGTGTGCGGAGCTGGCGGCTCCAGCAGCTGCAGCTCAGGGCCCCCAAGTCATGGGCGGCACTTCACAGCAAACAGCAAGATTTCACTGTAAACTGGTTGCAAGGATCACAGGGCCTGAGGCCTGTAGATCACAGGCAGACAGACAGGGTCCTCTCTAGATGCTGGCCATGGTCGAAGAGAACTTGACCCTCGTGATGACCCTCTTATATAGCGGGTATGACGATTATGGGATGGAATACTCATTTGGTCAATTTAAGTCACCTGTTCCATCCAACTGTCCATAAACATGCCCCTCTCATGACAGAATGTGGGAAAACTTATCAATAAAACCAGGACACTGATTCTAAGGAATTTATGGACATCGGTTTTACATCCTGTCACTGTTTAGAGCAGGCAACAATAAATGGAGAGACAACTGCTCTCTATTAACCCCTGCTCCCCCTCACCAAGCAAAGGGAGAAGAACTAAAAGGGAGAAAGATTTATGAGTTGGAAAACTAAAACAGCTTTACTGATAATACTTATAAGAATAGAAATAATGCAAAAATTTACAAAACAAATATTGAATTTCCTGGATGATCACAGAATTGCATGCCACAGGGCCTGGCATTGCACCTGTGGCTCCGGGGCAGACACCAGGAATTTCTGACTGGACCCAGCAGTAGATGGAAACCAGATTCAGGGATGCACAGACTGGAATTGGGATCAGGATTACAGGCAGGACAATAAGCAGGGCCCTCTTCAGGAGCTGGCCATGAGCAAACAGAGCAAGACTTTCATGAGACCTCAGCTTTAAACTGAGTCTGATAAGTATGGGATGAAATACTTTGTTGGTCAATTTGGGTCACCTGTCCTGTCCACCCCTCCCTGCCTTTTCTTTGCATACCATTCCTACCACTAGCTCAGTAAAACTGTGAGCAGCAGGTGTTAGCAGCTTTGGAGCAGCCAACTTCAGAAAAGTGAAGTCACTTAAAAGAAACATAACTGAAGGGAAAATTCACTAAAAGAGAATTGGTCCTGTTTCAACCAAAACCAAGACACATCTAGACTAAACGTATTTCAGTTTGGGAATTTTTCATAGAGTGGAAAATTCTGAATTTCACTCCATAACTTTTTTATTACACACCGTGTTTAAGCTATTTCTGAAGAGAAGGCTGAAATAGGTAGACAAATGTTGACAGTGGTAATAACAATGAAATTGTTGTTTATTACAGGATACTGTGCAGACAGTGTCACGTTACCACATAGCAAGAGGCCAAAAATCTTAAATATTACCCACCATATATGTCTGTTTGTCAGAAAAGAGACAGAGAAACCTTCTTTTGGCCAAGCTTGAATATGTAAATCCAAGTAAGGCAGTGAATGAAAACTACAGTAAATGAAGGAAACAGATATGAAAGAGGCATCTGCATCCCATGAGATTGTTGATTGTTGGCTGAAGTTGATGCAGATCTTCAGGACTGAAATAGATAACTTCTTATTTGCAGATTGGCTTTTAAATTATTTTTAATTAATTATTTGTAAACCACACCATGCAGCAGTCTACTAACATACTTTAAATTGTGGTTTCCCGCAAGATTTACTCATGTTAAACTGGTAACAGACAAAGGTCTGTGTTTTCTCTTTTCTCCCCTGGTATTCATTTCAGCAACTCCCTTTGATGTTCAATGAAATTGTGCTGTGTAACACTCTTGCAGTGATCAATCAGACTGGTAAAAATTGTGGACTGTTTAAAGGAAGGTGAATTCAGGTGAATTAAAGAATAATTTATTTAGTATAATCAGTATATTTCATCACTTCTTACTGAGTGAGTAAGGCAAAGAGTTCAGAAGAACAGCAAGATGAAAACTTATGTTCTTAATATCTAACATACTTCTTATACTACAGACAATAGGGGTAGGGAAAGATGTCAACTAGTGCTGAAGGACAAAGATTATTAAGCTCATTGGTAAAAATGTATTGGTTTACTAAAATCACATTCATGGCTATTTCTCCTTTTCCTTTGGCTCACTGAAGACTTTTCTTATGTAGACATCCAAAGAGATAGAGGAAGAGAAACTGATATCCGTTTGAGTCTCTGAGACACCAGTGATACCACACCCAGGGATCAGAAACATCAGCTATTGGTATTTCAAGTTATTTTCTCTCCTTCATGGAATGTTGATTCTTTTCTACAACAGATCAGAAAATGGATGCAGGATAACCCATGATCACACCAGTTCCTAGAGAGTGGAAACCATGAGAACATCTGCCATAGGGTCAAGAAAAGATCTATAAAACACAGCTGGATTACCTTTACTATTTATTGCAGAAATTCCATTGGACAGTTCAAACCTTTCCAAGTAAACCTTGTCTGACCTAATTACTCACAAATTGATGTCAGTTCTTCTTGGTAGAAATCGTAGAGAAACAGTGTGTCTTATTTGTATATAAAACATTGTAATTTATCTACCTTTGGGCTTGTGAATCTTTAGAATGCATTTCTCCTATTCCTGCTATTTTTCTCCAAGTTGAGGGTATGTTAGTGCAGTAGTAGTAGAATTTTAGTGTAAATATAAAATTAAGTAATGTTTTAATAAATGGTTTTGGACACTTAAAACTTTTATAAAGCTAAATAAACTACTACTTTAATCTTGGAGTATTTAAAATAAGCAATCAACATTTCTAATACAGCCTTCACAGGTGTTAAAACAAGCTGTCTAAAGTATTCTGCTTGAATACATCCCCTTTTTCTTTCACCATATTTCTTGAGTCTCACTTTGACATAGATATGCCGGTTTATGTGTATAGCACTTCTTTGTGAGAGGTGGAAAGCGATACATTTTTAATGTAGTCTGAAATCCTTGCACTAGAGATTGAGTATAAGGAGTGTGGAAAGAGAGAACTCTGTACTGTAGCCATGCTCCTTTCCCAAAGAGCATCACAAGAATTCAGTGCAGCTGCGTACAAGAAGTGGAAAATATTCAACAGTACCTGCAGCATAATCCTTTATAACAGCAAGCCCAAGGTAACATATTGTGTGTCAGAAGAAATCACCATTGAATTTTTAAGCTGCCAGAAATGAATGTTAAACAGTGTGCTACAAAACATTACTATAGATTATTGTGATGATATATTGATTTAATAAGGAGGAACAGCTGTTGAGTTCCAATAATTACCCTTTGGTCTAATGCTATTTAAATACAGTGAACTATCTTTATCATTCATTAGTTCACTTTTAGAATGATATGGCATTTCAGAAATGTTTAGCAAATTTCCCCCATATTACTGCTACAAAAAAAGTCCAACACTACTGGTGTTTTTGCAAACCCCCCAAGAAAAAGCAAGGAGCAGAATAACTTCTGTGTCACTGAGCTTACAATGTGATAATGAAATAACGTGATCGGACTGATTTGAATAATAAGATTGCAGGGTTCGTGATGCGAGAAAAACTCTTGCTCTGAGTATTCTGCTTTAACATTTTCCATGAAAGATTTTGTTGTAAGAATCATTTCTACACATAAAAAATAAATGGTGGGGGACACAGAGGTAAAAAAAAAATCCATACGTCTGTGTTTCCATACATTTAATCTTCTAAGTAGTATATGAAATTTTTAATGATGCATTTATGAGACTGTTTTTAATTTCTGGATTATTTAATTGCCAATAAGTTACTTGCACAGAGGAAGAGGGATCTGCAATAAGAACAGAAAAACCCACTGTGTTCTAATGGCCTTGGTGCAATTCAGCTTTCAGGAAAGTGTTGAAAGTGGTGGTTAAGTTTCCCACCCAAGGAATACCATCCTTTTCAATTATTAATTTATGTTTCAATTGTTTGGTGTAACTGATACACACTTTACCCACCAAGGAGCTATAAAAAGCCTTTTGGTAGACACTAAATCAACTGTATTGTTTGGTCCTGCATTTCAAAACAGGCTTTTTTTGTCTTTATTTCTTTTACACTGTGAGTGTATAATACACAATAATGCCATGCACATTCTGTGCTTTTCTTACAAATAGGCTTAAAATTTTAATGCCCTCCAAAAGCCATTAGAGGACTTTTTTATTAAGGAACATTTAAGTAATACATTAAATCTTATTTTGAGGAAGTTTCAGGGGAATATTTGGTCTCAAATCACTTCCATCTCTCCAAGATATAGTTTGTCACAATCTAGGATAGAGTTTTACCATTTTTGGACTTAAGGCATAGTAAAGAAGAGTAGATGACTGAATCAGATTTCAAAGTTAAATTTAAAAATAAAAATAAAATAGTCTTAACTTTAAAACAAATGCATAAAACCTTTCTCCTCTTCAAGTCCCATCCCCCTCTCAAAAAACAATCAGGAGCGAGCTCACTCTTCCTGGTATCCTTGCTAGTTCAAGGAAGACTTTCTGCTGCCAGCATTTTCTCTTGGAAGGCCAATGAGGAACACTGCACCCTGCAAGGCCAGTCTTATTCTAGATACGTGGTGAAATGTGTCACTGGTATGTGGTTGTGCTGAGTCTGTGTGCAGAACTGCATCAAAACCTCAGCACATATTCTTTGTTTGTACCACAGCAACCAGTTTAAGGTACAGAACTCCTCACCTGACTAGAGGAAGGGGGACAAACAGGATTAAACACAAGTAACTATATAGTTGATTTGCTAGATCAATGATGTTAATGAAAAATGTTCATTAAAAAAAAAAAAATGTTATACAAACTTTTCATTAGATACAGCTTTGTGGAACAACTGTACCTTTTCCTGACTCTGGTGGTACATAGATGGACAAGGTACTTGGTGAAAAGAATTTGCAAAATATTGTAAATGTATAGAGACAGTGGAACATTCTTTCCAAGAAAATTCAGTGTGAAGAAAGATGGCGCTAGATACATTTTTCACTGGTTTGGCAGAAAAACATTAGACTTGGGTTTGCAGTTCAAATGTCAACTGCCTGCTGGGGGAAATGTAACTCATAACCTTTTATTTAGTTTAGGCCTGCCTGTTATAAATCCATTGTCACTGTATTACATAGTCATCCACAGTGATATATACAGAGAATTTAGAATTAGGAAAACCTAGATAAAAGAGTAAAAATGGTTCCTGCAAATGATCTTGTTAAATTTTGGATTACAGTGCAAGCAGATGTGACCTTTGGAAAAGGTAGCACAAAATTGCTTCTTAATAACATATTGTGGGAAAGAAGAATGTAAATAGAAATTTTGTGTATATATATAAATATATATTTTAATCATGTGATTATTAATCCTTAATACGAACTAACAAAGAAATAAGAAACTATATGGTTAAAACAATGATCAAGTCACTGACATGTTATTTGTACATCAGAATACACACAGTATATATTTCCCCCATGAGACTACTTTCTCGACCACAATAGTGTTTACATTATCAACCTCTAAAAAGTCTGAGTATAAAATGTGGGTTTACAGTTGTATCTAACTTTTAATTTCAAATTATCTATCTAATTTAAAAAGCTTCCTAATTTACCATAGTTTCATGTTGTAGAGGTTGAGTCAAACTATCACTTTATGGAGGCACTTAGAACACACAAACAGTAGTTCTTGTTTCCCTGAAGAAAAACAAAAAAAAAAATCAAAAAGTTTTGCTTGAACGATGGTGGGACAAGCCTACTTCTGACATATGCAAGTGTTCAGCATCTGCAAAACACCTCTGTCAAAAGAAAATTGAAATCATTCTTTTTGGAACAATTATTGCCACAGTTTGCTCTCAACTACATCTAGGAAGGCAGTTGTCAGACATATGCTCAATTGCTAAACTGATGAATTTGCAGAAAATGCCTTACACAGAAAGTAATGTGATTTCATTCTGAGCATAGTACAATTGGAGTGATTTTTCTGCATTTCTGCGTATCCAAGAAAAATGTTGTAAGTATAATGAAGACCTATATAGAGTGGGTTTTGATCTCATTAGAGCTTAGTAAGTCAAAATATTTCAAGGGTACTTCTTCCCAAATTGGATTATAAGAACCATGACAAATTCATTGCTTCTCTTCACACAGGAATTAAGGTTCATGTTCTCAATCACAGAGATTGTTTCAAGAGCTTCTTCTGTAACAAATGAACTTAAAGATGGTATACATTGACCCTCCTCATTTTTCCAGAAGTAATCATTAGTATATTTAAAGATATAGATTGTCACATCTATACTGAAATACAGAGTAGACAGATCTAAAACTTACAATAGGTAGAAAAGATGATGATAATAATAATAATAATAATAATAATAATAATAATAATAATAATAATAATAATAGTAATAATAATAATAATAATAATAGTAATAATAATGGAACAGTCACCCAGGGCAGTCTATAAGGAATTCGGTCAGCCCTGGAAACTTTTGAAAATAGCAGACTGGACAACAAGGCTGGAAAAAAGATTTTGCTCTTCAGGACACTGAAGATGGGAAAAAATTATCTTTCCTTTTCTACCATCAGGAAAACCTTTTATTTTAACAACCTGAGAAATTAAAGACTTAGGGAGTTATCTTATCCCAGTGTGTTACTTTATTCCAATAAAAGGTTAGTTTTCTAAATTGGATGCCTTTACTGTCTTCTTTTCACACTTGAACACTCAGCTCACTACTTTTGAGCTGAGTGCAGATTATTTTTTATATGATATTTTTCTTGAAATGAATTGATTTAAAATCTAATAGCATGATGAACAGTGTTTATGGTGCTGTATATGGAAGGGCTACAGGTTGACTTTATTAGCAAGATTGCACAATATTATTGGGATCACTTGTCACTTTTTGACTACAATGCTACTACTGTGCCTTGTCAATATGATAAACACCATGATACATGTAGACCAGATTTTTCAGGAACTAGATAGTCAGTAGCAGGATATAACACTTAATGTTGAAATACTACAGCATTATAACATCACTGTCATGACAACTGAAGCACATATCAGATCACAAGATTTTGTAACTGATAAGTTTTAAAACAGAATCCTGATGGTCAGCAATTAGAGAAGGATCAAAACAAAGCAGGAAATCCTTTAAAGGAGCAAAAGTTGAACATAATAAAGACAAAGAATTTATTCATGATGGCCAAATCATTATTGAGCAATATAAACTAGAAATAACTATCTTTTTTTAGGTTCTCAGAAATTATAAATTGAAATATACACTATATAGAATAGGTGGAGATTAAGAAATTTTTTAAAATAGTCTTTATTCCTGTGCAGTCTCTGCTCTCATCTTAAAGATCATCTGCGCTGCTCCATTGAGGTGTAAATATATGAAGATAAGAAAAAGTCATCATGGCTTGGAATGATCACCAGCCTACACCTGCCTGAAAAGTATTTAGTGTCAGGAACTATAAAGGTGAAAGACCTTCTGGATCACTGAATTCTATTATTTTTCTTACTTCTAACACCGTATTATGTAATTTCCGTTATAAATGGCTGGTGCTTCCCCTTGGAAGTATTGTGTTTTGTTTTGTTTTGTTTTGTTTTGTTTTGTTTTGGTTTGGTTTGGTTTGGTTTGGTTTGGTTTGGTTTGGTTTTTGTTTTGTTTTTTGTTTTGTTTTTCCTGCTGAAATGCTGGTATGGATTCTCTCTGCTTTAGAAATTAAAAGATTTTTTTCACCATCCTTGAATAAATTTGTGCATCATCATTTTATATACTTCTACCCTTTTGCTGGTATTTATTTAATTTACATTTAAATACAACATTAATCTTTGACTATAAACATATACACAAAAATAATTATCTTCACAGCATTAACTTTTGTAGACTGGAAAGACCAGTATCATCTATGTCACAAAAAGCTCTTCATTGCCTGTATCACTCAAAAAGAACATACATCTGCTTGAGTGAATGATCATGATAACCAGGAAAACAAATAATGCTCCAGAAAATATCTTATAATAGGTTGTTTAAAGAACAAAGGCATTGGCTTTTTCTTATCTGCATTGGAGATTCTTGTAGAACATCCTGGGTTTGTCTATTGCATAATTACAACACTTCAGCAACAGATAAGTCTTCCAAAAAAATGGTATCTACAAGAGCTTCTTATTGATCTCCATCTTAAGGATTTCTCAGTTTATGGTCTGGAATCAACACAAGGAATAGATGTCAGTGAAAAGGTTGGAGTCAGTTGCATTCCTGGATTAAATTTGCTAACAAATTTGCTCCCAGGAAACTGGCAGAGAACTGAACTCTCTTCTGGTGTTCCGAAGAAAGATGTACATTTTTATTATCTATTTTACATGCAAATGAATTATCAAAGAATTTTGACAGAAAAAAGGAAATAAAAAAGAAATCATTGATGGATTTATTTAAATACACATTTTACATACTGTTACATGCACAAATAGAAGTAGGAAAGCTTATCTTGTATATTTAACAAGGTATTAAATACATCTATATTCACAGCTTTCATAATGAGAATTCTAGGATCCTAATTTTCTGGATTAGAACTTAAGTCCATATATAATAGACTTGAACTACTACTGTAAAAAATAGTGAAACATTTTTATTCTGACTTTTCAAAATTTTAGAGAAAGTGATGAATGATTCCTTGATTCAGGAAAAAAAAAATGCAGCTATGACCTGTTCTGAAGGATAAAAATGACTAGGGAACCGAATCAACAGGCCTTTGGATATACAACAGTAAGAATTTAGTAATATGGTAGCATGAACGATGAGTTTAGTTGGGTTGTGATTTAGCTGAATCTGTTCTGAATGCACAGCATTATATAAGGCAATGGTTGGTATCAGACCCAGTGTCTTTCTGTTCTTTTGCTTCATGCCAGTGATGATAAACACCTCTGTAAATCTGATTTAGAGCAAGTTTGGCTTCCTTTGAGACAGCAGCCAGACCAAAAGGTAGGAAGGGAGGAAATAGTAACATAACATACAGTAACATAGCAAATCTCTTGAGACAGTGATTACAAAAGCTGGTAATCAGAATCAGTTTGACATGGACAGAATTGGAAGCAGAGACAAACTAGTCACTGAATGCATTTCAGTAAAAATAAAATCCTGATTTCCTTCCTGATCATGACCCCAAAAATAAAGAGATCTGAAAACAAACAAACAAACAAAACAACCAAACAACTAAATTTTATTTAGAGCAGATAAAAAAATCTATTAATAGAACTGAATTAGGTTAAAACAGCAGATCTGACTCAGGGTCTGAATGAACACTGAATGGTTTTCATCCATATGACTGTATACAAATGTGAATCCTCTTTTGTGCTATCTAGTAGACAATCTTGAAAATATATGTCTGGGGACTGATAACAACATTTCCCAGCCTGTAGATAATTCTGATGCATTTAATAGTGTGCAAATGTATCCTAATTAAGTACCTTCTGGAGGAAAAAGGAAGGAATTAAATCTTGTAGCTTCCTGCCATGGCTTCCTCAGGCCAACACTTCTCAAAAATCATGGCATCATGGAATACATATGGTTGGAAGAGACCTCTAAAGCTTATCTTTTCCAACCACCCTGCCATAAACAGGGACATCTTTCACTAGACCAGGTTGCTGAAACCCCTTCCAAGCTGGCCTTGAACACTTCCAGGGATTGTGCCTCCACAGCTTCTCTGGGCAGCCTGTTCCAATGTCTCACCACCCTCTTCATAAAAACTTTCTTCCATATGTCCAATCTAAGCCTACCCTCTTTCCGTTGAGAACCACTGCCCCTTGTCTTATCACTATGGACATTGGTAAAGTCTCTGTCTTTCTTACAAGCCCCCTTTAAGTATTAGAAGGCCACAATAAAGTCTCCCCAGAGCCTTCTCTTCTCCAGGCTAAAATACTCCAACTCTCTCAGCCTCTCCTTATCGGAAAAACTTTATGGGACCAAAAAATAATCTTGGAATTCACAATTAGAGTACTATGAGTACTGTGGGTGTCTATACAAGGGGATGATAAGCAAAGTGAAGAACTGGCTGCCCACCAATTTAGTGTCAAGATGCCAGAATAAGCAAGGAAATAAACTTCCTCTGAACAGACATATAGTCGCACTACACTAACACACACCAGTAAGTGCAGTAAAGGGGATTGAAAAAGGTCAGGAAGTTTTCAGTATGATTTATTTTTCCTCTGAAAATGTCAATTTGTCAAAAACCAAGTCATATGTGAGGGAAGATTTATTTTTGTGAAATTTCCATTTCAATTTTGTTCTTAAATCAGTTTTGACATGCTGAAACATCCCATCACATTTGTTTGATAAAGTGTGATATAAAACAGTTTTGGTTTTGGATCATATGACTGTATGAAAACAGCTGTTATTTTTAGGGAAGATAAAAACAATAAATTAAATTGCTTTGGAATTAATAAAGTAAATGTTTTTGTTTGCCCGAGAGAGTGAGGAATGTTGTTACACCTAAAAAAAGAAGAAGGAAAAAAAAAAAAAAAGAAGTGGAATTAAATCATGACTTGAGTCATAATGGAATAAAGTCTCATGAGAGGTAAACCACTTCTCATTACTCTATGATGAACAAAATTATGATTCTTGGAATTGCAACCAGATGTAACTATGGTCTTGGCTTTGGCTTAGACCTGGAAAGTGGAGAGAACTTACAGAATTTGTAATTCAATTAGCTGATTTATTTATGTATTGATGTACTGGTAGTTTGTTTGTTTCTTTGTTTGTTTCTTTATTTTAGGGGCAAAATGAGTAAAGGTCATAGTTCACCACTTCAAATAAATTCATGAGCCTTGTAAATAATGAATGAGATGCACATGTGCAATTTTTCTTTGTGTGGTTGCTCAAAATACTCTAATAATTACTTTTAAACACCTTTTCCAGATAGGTCTGTACAGCCCATATATATGTTACCTGGACATAAGCTAGTTAACATCTGGATAAATTGTTGCTACTGACAACAAAAGTAGAAGAAAAAGCACAATGAACTTCTCTGGATTTGACAGTAGCAGAACTGCTCAATCTCTGCAATGAAAATCCAAAACTTATTCTATGAATAAAACAGTTAAGGAGTTGCAAACATATGACAAGAATGAAACTAAGTGAATATGAAAACATTGGAAACTGTAGATTAAAAACCTTTTGTCATGCTCAGCTATATGATGTTGACAATGTTACATTTCACTTTTATCTGTTTATAAAGAATGAAGGGTACATTCATCCCATGAATTCTGCATTTAAAAAAAAAAAAAAAAAAATTTTTAAGAGAGCAATTATCAAGACAGCTCCTTAGCCTGTTAACCTAGCACACATAAATATTTGTGCAACTTCATGTAAAAATACGCATATTTCATTTGCATCCAGTCAGAGTAGAGCAACAATGCCAATTATCCAACAAAGTTCATAGCTAAGGTATAAAATAGAAGAACAAAACTTAGCATAAAAACTATAGTAGAGGACAAGATATAAAGCTTCTGCAAACACTTCAGAAGATCTTTATGAGGATATTCTACAGAGCTTGCATGAACATGCAGAAATAATTCCAGGACTTTTAAAAACAAAAGAAATTAGGAATAGACTTACTGTGGAGCACCTTGCTTGTGCAGCACCCCTACAAAACGATTCTCAGGTAACTAAAAAACCCCTGATATCTGTGGTGGATTAAGACAGCAAACTCTCACCCACCTGTTCACTCACTCCCCCATTCCCTGCAGCGTAGGTGGAGAAAACAGGAGATCAGGAGTGCGAAAGTTCATGGGTGGAGGAAGAGACAGGGAGATTGTGGACCATTTACCATCGTGGGTAAAATAGACTACACTTGCGGAAAAATAATATATTGGCAATTAAAATAGATAGTGATTCAGATGAAGAGAAACAACAAGATAAACATTAAAACAATACATTTCCTTTTCACCATTTCAACTTTGTTTCTTCACTCCAGAGTCCTTTACCACCCAGCACATATGGTCAGCGCGCAGTGAATTCTTCTGCTCCAGCAGCTGGCCCTTCATGAACTGCAGTGAATATCTGTTCTGGCACCTGGAGCCTTCTCCTCCTCTGACCTTGGTTTTCTCTTTGCTTTTTCTCCCTCTTTTTGTTCCCTCCTCCTCTTTTCTCTCTCTTTCTCTGTGATATTTTTTTTGCCCTTTCTCAAACACAGTTTCCCAGAGGCACCCCCATGGTGTCTGTGGGGCTCAGCCATGCCCTGCGGTGGGTGGTTGGAACCGCCTGTGTCTGGCATGGGGCAGCCCCAGCCTCTCCTCACAGAGGCCCCACAGCCCCCAGGCCCAGGACCTGGGCATGGACATACTATACAAAGGCTTATAACCTGAGTGATTTATGAAAGAGCAGTCACTTCCATTAATTCAACCTGTCATGCTGCAAATATACCATCCTGAACACCTATCCTAAAATCACACTGGCAGTCACATCTAATTCACTGCAGAAGGTTACACCGAGCTCTGCCATCAGTAACGCTTCAAACATTGTCTAAATCACAACCTGCTGAGGAAAGAGAAGCCACTTGCCCTTTTGAAAACTGCTCAGTTGTAATCAGTTTGTTAATATAAAACAGAAGATCAACTGCTTTCAAACTTTTAGACATCAAAATTGCAGATATGATTTTTTTTCCAGGAGTACAAAAGTTTCCATGTCTCCAGAGAGGAGATTTGTGATAATTTTTTTTGTAACTCTTGTCCATTACAATTCTCTGCCTGATCTGGCACAAGAATCAGTAGACAAGTCAGTCTGTTGATTTTTCAGAAGAATCAGAGAGTTTTTTCAGAAATGCCATGACTTCATTGTAATAGTAAGGAGAGATCTATGTGGCTTTTTTTTTCAAAAAGGCATAAGATTTTTCAATTAGATTAGTTTTTCCATTAAGAAATGTTTCCTTCTGGTGGAAAATTTCATTCTTTTATGAAACTAGAATATTTTCAGTTGCAAACCAAACCATTTGAAATAAAGCCTAAAATACTTTGAAAATAGTGTCCTTGCTGGAATCACTAGTGCTGGTTATTTTGGGGTAGCACTGTAACTTTAATTCTCACATGGTAAATACAAACTAAATATTAGCTGGTGTAGGCATTTGAATGATGTGTTGGAACCTACATTCATACAGGTTGCAAAGAATCATATCTCAAATCTGTCCAAATTAGCAGTTCATTGCAATATCTAAGATATAAGAACAGGGACATTATTGTTATTGCCCTGAGATTTTGATTTCACTTACAAGGAGTTTGATAGCAATGTTTATTTAAATCACTTACACCAAAAGGGAAACACAACCATACTTTAGGCAATTATTGTTTTAACATTATTTCAAATGTTTTAGAATGAAAACATGGCCTAAGGGCTAAACATCTCTACTACGCTCCGTTCTGCAGTATAAAGATACATACAAAGAGTGACTTATCATGTATGTATTTTTTTTGCCACATGAAGATGAACTAGTAAATGGTGGAATTTTTTTGATGGATCTTCATAGCTTGTCTGCCTTTTTAAGTAAGGTTAATTGTTAACCTAAAGAACTTGCTGATACAGATCTACTGGGTTCTTTTATTGACAGCTAATTCATCAGGGAGAAAAATTATGAAGTTTGATGCTACATCTTTTCTTAACTTCTTGAGTATAACAAAAGTATAGCTAAATATTGGAAACTTTCCCAAAAGACATTTTTTATTAGAGAGTAAAAGTTGACTGCTGAAGTAAAAGGAGATAAATAATTTTCAGCCTCACCTACAGAGTCTTGCTGTGGAATCCATAATAACATGGAAGACAAAAATAAATTTAACAGTCATCACAACTAATTAGAAAAAAACAGTTTTGTTGCAAACCCATGTTCCACTCTTTGTTTTACATTATTTGCTACTATGCCTGTAATCAGAAGTAATCAGCTTGTTTGGTTGAAGTGTGCTGTATACTGCATAGCCAGGACTGCCATTTGTTTTCAGTGGTTTTTAACTGCAACTAATAAAGGGTTGTTAATCAAAACATTCTGAGAAGAGATGAGTAAACTCAACCAGGTTTTGCAATATTCATTAATGGTGTTGTAATTAGAATTAGAAAGACTGATACTCTCCTTTTCTTCTATACAGAGAGTGATGGCAAGGTTTATACCAGTGATGATTCTCTAAAACTCTGAAACACCTTTGTGAGTGACTCACAAAATGTGCTTTCAGTAGGTTTATCTATGACCTGAATTGTCAAAGTCCCATCTGCAACCTCATCAAAACACTACAGGGCCCCCACAGATTACCTGCCAACAGTACCAGTTCTGCAGGGGCTTTGCACGATACGGACATGCCATTTGCTTGCCAATCGTTTAAGACTACTAAGTCATTACAAAATTAGGTAATAGTAGCCATCTTCATCATACAATATTTGAAGTAGGCAGCTGGAGATACCAGTATATTTGATAAAATGTCCATGTTTACATCTGACTTAGTCATCCAAGTTGACAACAGGGAAACCCTTCTGCAAAGTGATTGTTCTCACCCAATTAGAAGAAGTTCAGTCAATTACGCCCAAAAGTTAGTTATTTCGCTCAATTGACTATAGTGCGGATGTCTTAGTTAAGTGAGATGAATCTTACTGGTGCTATCACATATCCTGTTATAGTTCAACACTTTCCTAGCAAGAAATTATTTTTAATTCACTGTTTATAAATATCACATATTTTATGAATGCTCCTGCTGTGGAAGAACCACTGGTTTGCACAAGGGAAAAGGCTCAATGCAGGAGCTCTCATTGCCTTAGCCTGGAAACACAGGGAAGCTCAGCACCTAAAGGTTGGTTACCGCCTCTCCAAAAGAGTGACAACTTGGCCTACAGAACCACAGCAGGAGCTGGGATGTGGTTGTCTTGGCATCTCACCTGATGGGCAATACCTTTTTCATCTTCATAAAACTGGTGTTTGTTTCATTGTGCCTACAAAAGTTTCTCCTCTGCTTTGCTAATGTGATAAGCAAAGATTCCTGCATCTTTGCCTGGAATATTGTATGTTAGCATTATACTCCAAATAAAATACAACAGTATGAAAAATCATATTATTCAACACTAGTTACTGATGCACCCTGTTGAAACTGATAGGTTTTTGTTGCTGGTTTGGTTTTTGTTCACTTTCTTTTGGTCAGTCTTAACATTCTTTCTATTAAGTTTTGTCAACAGCCAGTTTTCACAGGAAACCAGTTGAAGTCTAAAAAAGGAGGAAAAGCTAGTAAATAGAGCACATTTTTCTCATATACCCAGGAATCAATGGTTTTGTCAGCTTCCTGTTTTTGACAAAGACAAGATCAATGCATGTGACTCATCATTGTGTTAATCCAGTTTATACCTCTGCCATCCTAATGAAACTGATGAATTTACAGCATTGTAGAACCAGACCATTGCTGTAATGATTCATCTTCATTATAGTAACCCATTAAGAATCAGCTCCTTGTTATATCGGCCAGAGGACAAATGCAAACTAAAAAGGAAATTTCTCCATTAAAGGAAGTAAAAGGAAGCCTCTGTGCTAATTAATCATTGATTTAATCTCTTTTTTAGGATCTAATTAAGACTTCATCTGAAGAGGCAACAGCTTCAAGATGAAAAGTAATGTGCAGCAGACTAAGACAGGTCTCTGTCTTAATATTCCATAGAAACATTTTTTTCTCTTCTAGTTTCACATTTGTTACATAAGTTATAATGGAATAAAATAAGATGGAGTGATAGAGATGATCCTTTGGCCCTCATCATAATGAACAGAAAGCTAAGTTCACTCTCAAATTGGACATTTATTTTCTGCTCTTCACCTGGCTGCAGGAGAAACACCTGAAGTTACTGAGATGGGAAGCCATGAAATCTGATTAGTCTAGGTAGTTTCAGATAAAAGATTCATCTGAGACATTTAAAAGATTACAGCTGAATTTGTAAGTGAAGTTTTTCAGGGAATGTTTGCATCACAAATATCTAAAGAAATGCAATGCACATTCAGAAATCTATGAAAATAATTTTAGCAGAGCAGATAGTGGGGTTTTTTAACTATGTTGATTTGTTATCATATAGTCTTTTATCTGTTCACCATCAGCAGTTAACTTATAAATATGTTGGGTTATTCTAATATAAATAAGTAATCAGGATTAATAGCAACTTGTTTTGATACAGAAAGTTGTTGAAACAGCAGCTAAAATAGGTAGTTTACATAATGTATGCATTGAGAGGTCTTGCTGTTTTTTCTGCATGTTTAACAAATGAGAATCAATGGCATGCCATGTAGAAAACAGCTTTTATTTGGCCATACAGAGTAACATGTACTCTAAAAGAAAAAAAAAAAATCAATAATGCTTGCTTGAAACCAGCATGAATGTCTCATTTGAAAGTTATGAACATAATCTACAGAGGTCAAGAAATACTCTCTACATTTGAAGAAGGAAAAATAGGTTTTCTGTGCAAAAACTTAAGAATACGTAAGACAAAAATAACTGCATAGTCAAGAATAACTCCTAATAAGAGGTTACAAGGTGAGTAACAAAAATTTTTAGAATCTAACAGCAGCGTCAGTTTAGTGATTTTTCTTATTTTGCACCACACGAAATAAGCCATTTCTTTTACAGCAGAAAAGAGTAAAAAGGGATGAAGTGTGTTCAATTGTTCAATTCTCCTCCTTCAAGCAAAGAATTACATAGTAATTATGAATTTTTATGTACACTATAAACAGCAGTATTAATTTTAAGTTTATTCTAAGCAGTATGAGAGCAGACCTATATGAGCAAATGACAAAGATGTGATAAAATTCCCTCTGTTTAAATCTGAGAATTTCAGAGTGTGTATATGTAGGTAACTTGATGATTTGTAGTTGTTTACATTGGTTGTATTTAATTTTCATTCCTATTGTTCTGAAACCTATTTTCTGTGAAACCGTGAAGGGAATTAAAACTGTTACCCCATGTGAAGGGGATACTTTCTATAATTATTGGTAATATTTTTGTATTTTGATAATTTCAGTAAATTATTATTCCTTTTTTTTTTTTTTTTTTCTTTTCCTATCAAGTAAGCTTTTGGGAAAATTTACTGTGATATAATCAAATGCTTAGGAAGACTGAAATTTTACTTTGCATCACCTGAGACATTTTATAATCAAATTCAGGACAGTTAAAATATTTTCTTCCAAACAGTATGAAATATAACAGAAATAACAATAAGAGTAGTAATTTATGAAAAATAAAACTTCAGCAATAAAAAGACTGCACTACGAAAAGTCTCACATTATCAAATAGGCATTGCCTATTCTTTAGATATATTTAATGGAATAAATACTAATTAGAAGCTTAGATTAAGCCTGTTAATCAGCATGGTGAACTGTTACTTTAGTGCATAGTGCTGTGAAAATGGGATCAAGAGAAGCTATTTGTACGTCATTCCCAATAACAGGGTGTGCATACATAGGCTCACACATCTCTGAAAAAGGCCTAAAGTTTGATTGTAGATTAAGTAACATGAATAGTAGCGTTGGTACTTTCAGTGACTGGTTCTTGGCTGAAGAGTTGCAAAAATCGATTCAAAAAAGCAATTTTCTAGATAGAAATCCTCAGTTCAGTTCACTGGGATTTGATATCTCGTATTATTTCTGAGTATGCAAATAGGCTGTTAAAATGAATTTTAATGATAACAGATTTCTATTTAACATATTTTGTTAAAAAACCCTGACAACAACATAAAATTTAAACTTGAAATGAAAATGAATTAGAAGATAGTTTTGTGTCTTGCAAGGAGTAAACTTTAAAACTGTGGCTGAAATAACAGAAATAACAGTTACTGTGTATAGTTTAAATTTATTGCATGAAAATAAAATGTTTTACTAGTGGTTAGATTCAGAATACTCATTAATGATCCTATAATTTTCAAAAATACTACAGGGAATACTATTTTTTTTCAAGAAAAATATAAAAACTCCACCACACTGTCAACTTCCATTGGTTTCTGCTTCAAAGCAAAAATAAGGACCAAAGGTAAATTAGTTGATGAGTTTATGCAGCAGTATGAATTTAAAAATTTTCTGAAGGATACAATATCATTTCAGAACATCAATAACAGTCAGGAAAAGTAATGGGCACCTCAGAAAAGATGTCTACTACTTGTGACACCATACTTAAGCAAAGATTCTCCTTACAGAACTGAGTTCTGTTGACACTGCACATAACGCATTGTCTATCCCCTCCTTAAATATACTTTTGATTTACCACTATCTGCTATGCAAATCACATATACCATGCAAGTCTTTTATAATTCTGTCTCTTTTTTTTTGTGGAGTATTTCTATTTAATTATCACAGCTTATTTTTAGTTTTTCCTTATTGTTCCTTCTTGTTTTGCTTTCATTCATTTTTAATCTCCATTTTTAATACTGATTTTTGGCTTATCTCAGCCTATCAATATTTAATTCTGCTGCCAAAGTGTAACAAGGATCAGTGACTAAGTCACATGCTACGATGATCTTATGCAAAGGAGAAGATTAAAGGTCAGCTTCTGTTTGCCTTTTAACCATGTGAAAATGCCATTCACATTGATAAATTTTTGGCTAACTGGTAATGCCTCCATCTCAACTTTAAATATTACTGCTTAGATTGTAACCTCTAGTTTTTTCCCCTGCTTTTATTTCCATTATTTAAAAGAGATTAAATATTTAAATGTTATAGTGTTCCTAAGTATTTTTTAATAATATAGTATTTTTGTAATATAAATATGTGTATTATAGGTGTGAATACTAGAAAATGCTTAGAAGCATCATTATTATATATCATTGTCGTATGTCATATATATCTATATCTATATCTATATAAACATACATGGATATATATGTAACCAATCCTTGCCAATATTTATTTTAAATTACCAGAGGTAATGATTGGCTTGGAGTCTACATTTTTAAATTTAAGTTAGGTCACCATAAACAGTACTTTGTGACAAAAATATGTTAACAGAATTTATTTTAAATCAATATAAATTCTGCTTTCTCATCCTAGTGCTGCCATGTTTATGTTTAATTTTCATCATTGTGAATAGTTAACAAACTCAGGCAAGATTTTCCTCTTTCTTTTCCATATTTGTTTGAAAAAAAATAAATCTTGATGCTATGGAATGAGTGATTACTGAAATCCACAGTATTTTGCAAATGTGACTCACCATTTACAACTGTAGGAAGGGAGATAAAGGCAGCTGAAGTGAGTAGATTTTGATGCAGCTTAAAAAAAATACATGAGATTAGGTCTAGAACATGACAATATCGTGTTAACCATTCTGTGGCAGATGACTGATGGAAAACTGTGAAACCCGTTTGAGACGTCTTTCCATTTTCTTACTTTCTTTCCTTTTTCTTCTGAGTGGTAAAAATGCCGAAGTGCATTACAGGAAGGAGATATATTTTGGGCACTGGCCCACTTACCCAAGAGATTAATTACAAAACAAAAAAAATCAGAAATTCTATTAAAAAGTCACTCTCTACTTGATTTGAATCACAAATTTGAACTTCTCCATTAACCTTTATTTTTTTATTATTTCTAGGGAGCCAGTAAAGAATCAGTTATGCCACCAACTTCTAACCAAGTGAATTACCTGACAACCTTATAACTGGAGAATATTTCAGTTTAAAAGTCATAGTTTGGGTCATTCTCCTTTGCTGACCCTACTCTCCTTGCACAAAGAACTTCAGAGTAATGAAAGAACTGTCATGAAAGGGACAAGAGAGAGAGAAGGTAGAATCTGGATGTTCTACATCCTAGGTGAGTGGCCTAACCCATAGGATGTGCAGTCATCCTCAAGCTTGTTCTCCAGATCAGACACACACATTAAAAAGCCTGATATGAACTTACAGTGTTGCCTTAGTCTACCTTCTATTGGTGTTTCCAGTCAATTTACATTCCTCTCATCTTTGCTCTTATGTTTCTTGCCATGGAGCAGGCTATCTGACATACTTTCCTAACTTGATCTTTAATTTGATACCTATTCACACTGACCATATTTTTTCTTACAATATTTTGAATTTTCCCCATTACATTATCCATTCTTTATGAGTTTTATTCTAGTGTTTCTCAAGTTCTTTTTCACCTACACTTAATTTTGTATAACCCAGTAATGATATCTCATGTCACCCATGTCATAACCTTGTCAGACATTTTAACTGCTCCACTTCTTCAGTCAGATTATTTTATTTTATTTAAGGGGTCTAGGAATTGCTGTGACTTCGAGCTGCTTGAAATAACTCTTAACTGTGCACATTAGGGAAACACAGGTCATAGATTTTTGATTCTCCTTTGTAAATGTTATGTCTAGAAGGCAAACCACCAAAAATGGAATTTGCAATCCATATAAAATAAAATTTGATTAAAAACTGACTGGTAAACATTAAAAGTAGAAGTCATCTGTCCTTACTTAGACATTTAACATTTGGATATCTGCATCTGAACCAGTCATCTTTATGGTCAAAGAGCAAAATGCCTATGTTTGGGAAGCGACTTCTCTCAAAGCAGACATGGAAGAGCCATTTGAAAAGTTGTGTTTCTTTTTATTAACTGTTAAAGAGCCCAAACAGCTGAGTCATTTAAAATGTCTAGGTTTCTAAAATTAGGTGAGATTAATATTAACATAAAGAACCTGAAAACAGAGATATTTATGAAAAATTACTCCTAACTACAGAGAATAAACCAGTTCCAGTATTTAACAGTTTTGTATTCATAACTTTTCTGTATCTGTTCATGCTACCTAGTTATTCATACAGGTATAGTGACCTCCTCCATATTTTTTGAAGCTGTATTTGGCCTTGCTGACCAGCCTGAACTGAATTGCAGTGCCCTAATAAATATGGCACTTGCTAAAATGCGTCCTGTCATATTTAAGCTAATTCACATGCAAGATTCTTTGACCCAAGCAAAAACTTTCATCAGAAGCATTTATGAATGAAAAAAACTGATTCTAACACTTTCATACTTTAATCAGTGATATTTGTAGGGATATGCAACTCTTTGGGGAGGAGTGGTGGAAGGGAAGCAATATTGTTGATTGCGTACCACTTCATAGTAAGATACTATAAAACCATAATGGGCATAGTAGAAAAATATATTTTTTTAATCCAAAAAATTTTTGTTAAATTTAACCTAAGAATGACAATGTCTTGATTTCTTCCTTTGCATACATGTTTATTTACATATTTTTCTATAGTATTCCTATATTTGTGATATCTCACAATATATCACTAAGTATATTCTATACATATATTTGTTCAAATAAGCAGAAGAAATAATAAAGAGCAACTTCTGCTGGGTAATGATTGGACACATTAGGTTTCCTACATCAGACAGCTTTTACCATTTGATATAGTGAAACAATACCGCTGTTTAACAAACAAGAAAAAATATTTTTGTTTTCTTTAATTACCATATTTTTCGTACAACAAGCTGAAAATTGTTTAAAACAAGAAAGACGTTTAAGTTGACATCAAATAGTTACTGGCCTTTCATTATTTTAAAATATTATTACATTTAAGCAAATATATATTTCTGTATAGTTTACAGTATTATAATGTACTACTATGCTAACAAGTTATGAAATAATATAAAAACACTAATGCAACATAAATTGAAACATGACACTTAGCTTTAATTAAAATACAAAATCATATTTTGAAAACATACACACCTCATAATTTAATTGTTTGAAATTGTTGAGTTATAGAATATTTGTAAAGTTTCTGTTATTGTCCTTGAAAAGAAGAAAATAAAATTTTGAAATATCAAAATTTCCAGACAGTTAAAATCTTCAGTGTTAACATGGTTCATTTTTGGATCGTATAAGTAACGTAGAAACACTTCAGCATTTTTTACCACTGAAAAGAGGTGACTTAAAAATATGTGACATCTTCATAGTGATTAATATACAGAAGTCTTTCACTCTTGTCAGGATTTTTCCACACATTTTGAAAATTAACAAAATTATCTCCTGACGTGCATGTCATAAGGTTTAAGGAGGTCAATTTGCATCTAAGTGTTTAAAAAGTATTCATTGAAAACTGACTTTTCATACTGTTTGGGTCAGTCTCACTGGAATGTGGGAAATGTAATTTCAGTTTCAGCAAGAAAGATGATAAAAAAACAGTTTGATTTATTCCATGTAATTTATGCCTTTAACTTAACTGAAGGGCTAATTTTAGTTGCACAGTGTCTTGGAATTTCCACAGTCAGTAAATGAATGGGTGTTGCTTCTCACTTACTGGTTAAGCCATTCTTTGGAGATACTGGATTTCTTCAAAGTCTCTCTGAGTACCAAAGGGTTAATCTAGTACCTAGGACTTAATCTCCTCATCTATCCTTGGTGCCATCTCAAGGCATATCAAGGATAAGAGGGTTATTAGGGGAAGTCAGCATGGCTTTACCAAGGGTAAGTCATGCTTGACCAACCTCATAGCCTTTTATGAGAATGTAACAAGGTGGATGGATGATGGCAGAGCGGTGGATGTGGTCTACCTTGACTTCAGTAAAGCCTTTGACACAGTCTCCCACAGCATCCTCACAGCTAAGTTGAGGAGGTGTGGTCTAGACAATAGAGTAGTGAGGTGGGTTGCAAACTGGCTTAAGGAGAGAAGCCAGAGAGTGGTAGTCAATGGTGCGGAGTCTAGTTGGAGGCCAGTATTTAGTGGAGTGCCTCAGGGGTCAGTACTGGGGCCAATATTATTCAATATATTCATTAACGATTTAGACGAGGGAATAGAGTGTACTATCAGCAAGTTTGCTGATGACACTAAGCTGGGAGGAGTGGCTGACACGCCAGAAGGCTGTGCTGCCATCCAGCGGGACCTGGACAGGCTGGAGAGTTGGGCGGGGAATAACCTAATGAAATTTAACAAGGGAAAGTGTAGAGTCCTGCATCTGGGCAGGAACAACCCCAGGTTCCAGTATAAGTTGGGAAATTACATATTAGAGAGCAGTGTAGGGGAAAGGGACCTGGGGTCCTGGTGGACAACAGGATGACCATGAGCCAGCACTGTGCCCTTGTGTCCAGGAAGGCCAATGGCATCCTGGGGTGTATTAGAAGGGGGGTGGTTAGTAGTTCGAGAGAGGTCCTCCTTCCTCTCTACTCCGCCCTGGTGAGACCCCATCTGGAATATTGTGTCCAGTTCTGGGCCCCTCAGTTCAAGAAGGACAGGGAACTGCTGGAGAGGGTCCAGCGTAGGGCAAGGAAGATGATTAAGGGAGTGGAGCACCTCCCTTATGAAGAAAGGCTGAGGGAGCTGGGTCTCTTTAGTTTGGAGAAGAGGAGACTAAGGGGGGACCTTATCAATGTTTATAAATATATAAAGGGTGAGTGCCATGAGGATGGAGCCAGCCTCTTCTCTGTGGCAAACATTGATAGGACAAGAGGTAATGGGATCAAGCTGGAACACAAGAGGTTCCACTTAAATTTGAGAAAAAACTTCTTCTCAGTGAGGGTGACAGAGCACTGGAACAGGCTGCCCGGGGAGGTTGTGGAGTCTCCTTCTCTGGAGACATTCAAAGCCCGCCTGGACATGTTCCTGTGCAACCTCACCTAGGCGTTCCTGCTCCAGCAGGGGGATTGGACTAGATGATCTTCTGAGGTCCCTTCCAATGCCAAACATACTGTGATACTATGAAATGCTTTCCAGATAGGTGGGAGGGAAACAGAACGCCCTTTTGTCTTTCTACACTGCTTTTTGGTTGTTAAATAATTGACAATTAGAAAGTATAGCTTAAAAAAACCTCTCTCATGTGTTGGGTTTTTTTTTGTTTGTTTTTGGTTTTGTTTGTTTGTTTGTTTGTTTTGTTTTTTTTAATAAGAGGGATTAATCTTTGTGATAATCATTGTGAACTTGCTTGACAGAAGGTGAATGAAGAAGAGCTATTATAAGAATTTCTAGAACAGTTGCAAACTTTAATGTAAAATTCCTTCTTGCTAAGTCATGTAGATTACTTATTATCCACAATTTAATAAAGCTGAGCCAAGTAGTAAGAATGTGCAGGATCAGATCCGTAGGCCATGACTGAGGAATTATCACTGAACTAAGAGATACTGAATTTACTCTTAATCAAGAGGCCAGAGAAGACTCTCTTATTTAAGTGAAGAAGAAACAGGTATATGTATAAATTGACTTATAAATTCCCCAAAGTTTTTCTTTCTTTTTCTCAGTGGACTTAAGAAGCAAATAGAATCAAGAAATCTGTACACGTTTCCCAATGATTTGCAAAAGGAAGACATTTTAACAGAAGAACATTTGAAAGCTTGACAAACTAGTAAGCAGCTTTTTATTTTGACATCTTTCACAAAATGTGGTAAGCAATGTCTTTCAAGGATTTTATCAACAAGTGTCTGAATCAAATGCATTTGCAACAGCAATAAAATCAAAGCGTTCAGACACACAACACATAGCATAAAGCAGGTATTTCTAGATTTTTGAAATATTCATAAATAAAACTGGTTTACATTATTATTCAATTAGCTGGAAAAAAAAAGTAAGGGTAATGTAAAATTTGAATCTGAGCTTTAATTAGACCTGAATATAATCACTTAGCATGAAAGATACTGTTTTGGTCATCATGCTCTATTTATACGTTCTAATGGCCACACAGAATTAAACACTATTTTAACTGCAATAAACACTATGTTTGTAAACGATATCACAAATTACAGTTGTCTGCATTTAGAAAGCCTACATTGATGCATCTTATTGTACTTATTAGGAACTTGGAGGAAGTTTAATTTTTATGGTTACCTGGAAGGAAAGCTGTATTCTCAAGAAGTCATCATGTCTGTTTGGTGCATAATTTCTAAAAAGACTTGTGAATTTTTTTAGTCATGTGAACTTGCTCTGAGTTCAGACTCTTCATTTTCTGTAAAATGCTAATCAATCAACATACCTTGTTTATCCAGTAGACTGACAGGGTGATCATAGTGGTAGCTTTTGTAAAAAAAAACTATTATCCATCCTTTCAAGTTATATATTTCTCTGGGGGGTAATGTTATCAGGATTAAAATAAAACCAGTGAAGATGTTTTCCAGAGGAAGGAAAACCTACCTAAAGGAAGTTCTATGTCAAATCATGCTAATCACATATTTCTCAAAAGATTATATAATACCTGTGAATAAACACATGTAGCCCAGAAAACAGAGACTTTGTATGAGTTCATGACTACCATGTGAGATCTATCCTCTTCCTTCATTCCTAAAATTTTATAAGGAGACTTAAAAAAAAAAAATAAATTAGGAGGTAAGACTATAACTAAGAAAAAAATATTCAAAGAATGAAGCTTACTTTTTAAAAGGAAGACTTTTCTCCTTTACAGTCATGTCTCCCCAGTTAAACATAAGATATAAGTCCAGTTAGTAAACAACAGTGAAATCCATTTAATAGGCTACTCTTCCAGGGTACTGCTTTACCGTTTTGTCAACGAAGTCATCAAAATACTCTTTTGCACTTCATTGCCATATGAGAGTTATATGAAGCGATTTAGGAACCCATTGTTGAAAATCAAATCCTATGCCCATATATCTCTGTTTCATTTAAGGCATGTAAATGTTAAACACATTTAATTCTGTTTGTTTTCTTCAGGCAAATAGGACCTCATTTGTTCTTCTTATTCTCCATTTCCTAGGTATATTAAATATCCTAGACAAAGATCAGCATTTATATTTATTTCACCTTCTCTAACAGCTGTTTGAAAAGATGTAGAAGAGATATTGGGACTTGCTGTTCAAGATCTTTCCTTGTTTTCTGTTTATTTTGCTAATTAACCAAGCCATCTAGTACAGGTTTAGGTTTTGTGTAAAAAAAAAAGAATAACGTGGAGACAGACATCTTTGTGTGTGGAGGAGGAAGCAAAAACAGGAGGCAGACAGGTGTTTATTTTGCATGGGGAACCGTAGTTTCTTTTTGAGGTCCATCTGCTGGAGAGTCATGATATGATGACACTGCTATAGTAACAGCTGAATAAAGTGTGTTTCTTTTCTTGCCTCTGCCCCTGAATCCTGTTGCAAATGAATTATGCCTTTGACGGAGGAGATTGAGATTTATATCAAGCTTTTTGGTTGCTTGCATATATTTAAATCTTCAGTGAAATTATCTGTTGTGTTTTTAATACTAAAGAGATCATATAAGTTATACAATGCATTTATTTTTCTATAAATGCTTTCCCAGTGTGGTTCAGGGAGCCCATTCAGGTAGATGGGGAATAGTGCAATAAACATTACACAAAAAGGACAAGAGCTTGATGCTTAAGTCTCTCTGGGTTGAAAATATCTATTATTGTGACAAAGGATTTCTAGATCAAGATATGTCAGGTGAAGTAGGAACCATTCAGAATGATTTACTGTCATCTGAAAAGCCAGTTTTTGGATCTCAGCCACTCTGCTATAAGTTCCTTTGAGGGATAAAGTGAAAACGTGTTTCTAAACCTATTTTGCCTACTGAAAGAAAACAAAATCTGTAGTATCATAATCAGCACAGCTCTGCATTCAGCAACGGTGAGGCCTGCAGTTTATCATCTCTGTTCACATGAATAAGTATCACTTCAGTCAATGGGAATTCTTATAAAGGCAATCTGTGGGTTTGGAGATAAATCAAGCATCTAAAGAGGCATTAAAAATGTGCAAGGATGGCAGAACAATACAAGCAGTTCAGAATATATTTAGCTACCATATAAAAGAGCAGAGCTTGAAGCTGGCATGGTTTTAATGTAAAGAATGCTACAAGAATCCCTCTTCTATCATCACCTCGGCGACATGAACAAGGAGATTTAAAAAATGGTGTTGCAAATAAAAACCTTTAGACTTTTTATTATTTTCTTAAGTCTCCTGTTGTCATTTACAACATAGCAGGTAAAGTACAGGGGGTTATTAAAAATATAAGCAAGCCTTTTGTCCTTTTGAAATAGAGTTAGATTTTGACAGCAGTCTCACTGTTGGAAAGGAATAACTACTATGATTTTGTTATGGGCGTATGGAGCAAAAATAAAACCCCTGTTTTTTCTCAAATATCTTCATATTAAATCACTCCAGAAAAAAAAAGCTAATCAAAGGTGGTGTTTCTCCTGTATTCCCAATATGTTCTTACAGCTTAACTAGAAAGGAAACATAAATTTTGAAGACAAGGGGGATTTTTGTTTCCACATCTGGTTGGAAACTGTGACCAGAGCCAAAGTGAAAGATCAGAGCAAATGACAAAGAATTGCAGGGGTCAGCCTCTTTCCAAACCTTGACAATGGAAATGCACCAACTGACTAAAGGCATTAGAAGATGCTAGTATGACAAGTAGTCAACACAAGTTATTGTTTAGTCTTGATTCTTCCATAGTTGATAGCTTCATATACTGCCCCACATAGAACCACAAAAAAAAAAAAAAAAAAAATTTGCTGCAATGCACACCTGACAGCATTTTTAAATGTCATAGAGTAATAAAAATAGGTTAGCGAGCAAAATATATTCCCACTGTAGCTGTACAGCCTTTCATATTTGAACCAGGATTGTGTTCTCCCAGTTGCTATCTAGAAAAAGATTTCTTTTACTTGAGATATTAGTGATGACAATTATTATTTTAAACTTTCACAATAGCAAGAGGAAGGATCATATCCACAACTATTGCAATACTATTAAACTTCTAGTCAGGGTAGCTCTGGAGGGCTGAGTAGCAGGTCCCAGGAACCCTTGCTGTTTCCCAACTGTGTTATTCTCCCTAGAAAAGAGACCTCTCTGGGAGACTTCATTTTGTAGTGGAGACATTGTCATAAGTTGAGCCCAATGCTTTCTCTTCCTCCACCATCATCTTTGGATGCTGCAGCCTTTAAGCTGTACAAACTCCCTGTTCACTTCCTTGTCTCTTGAGTCAACAGTTCAACATGGAGACTATTGCATGGAAGAATGGTAGGAACTGACAGAGGAGATGCACCCTGAATTTTCACATTGTCACCAATATTCAGACATGCCTGTATTCATCTAAGATGAAGTCGGAGGAATGTTCTTTCCTTTCCTCCTCCCCACAGCTGCTTCTGGCCTTCAGGGAATGGCATGTCAGCCTCATGCAGGCTCCTTTCCAGCTCATCTGCCGCTTTCCCTGCTCCCTAGTGAATGTTTTTCTCAGTTTCTGCAGCAGCCAATTCCAACCTCATCCCTGAACAGATGAGGGAAAGTCACAGCAGGGAAAAGCTGAAGCCAGCTGATGCTGGCACCAAGGCCATCCAGGCAATGGGACAAGGAGAAAGATGGAAAATACTATCTCAGTTTAGGGCAGCTGCTACTTGCTGGCATGCAGTGTAACAGGACCAGGGTATGTTTTACGCTCCAGGATGACTCTGGGAAACCAATTGTATCCCAGCCAAACTAGCTCTTTTACAGCTGTTAACACTGTTGAAATTTTTTGGTGTTTTTGTTTTTTTTTTTTTCAGTCTGTGAATAAAGTTAAAGGACATTGACTTTATTCTACCATCCTACACTGTTTTCTTCCTGTAATCTGGAAGAAAAAAAGCCATTCTTTTACAAGGAAAAAACAGGTAAGCATTTTTCAGTAAACTCCCAACCCTACCCAGCCCCATATTCTAACTTCTTTATTGCATTTATTCCAAGTATTGTGCTAAACATCTTAAAACCTCCCCCTTGAGAAGGGCTGGCCTATGCAGCTCTCAGTTTTTGTATTAGAGTGAGTGTTCTAACCAAAAATTTTTATGTAGAGTTTGTTATACCCAGACAATTTCTGAGTTACTCTTTATCTTGTTTTCATACACTTTTGTACATCTCTGTGGGAATAAAAAGCATTTCAATGTAATCATTTGGTCAAAATAGAGAATGATTTCAAAAGGAAAGTAAAATCCTGTTTATATGTGCAGCCATACAATATTCTTGCAGCAAACAGTGTTGAATAATTTAAAAGAAATACATAAGAATGGAAAAAATAACAAACCTTTTCTTTGGATCAAGTGGTGAGGGATTTAGAACATTATATTTGACCTAGTAGTAGCAAAAGGGGAATGAACATACAAAGCCTAAACTTGAAATATACAATTTGTTATTAATACATTCATTTTTGCTATTCAATGCCTGTAACAGTAAAATGATGCAGTTCATGTTCCAAACTGCCATTAGTTGATTTTATGAGTCTGAAGTAGAATAGTTCTGGCTACAAATGAAATACACTGAAATCCTGTGAGAATTAAGGTTTTTCTCTCACACTTTGGATCTTCTTTTAGATGAAATTTAACCTAATGATTTGGGTTATCTTCAGAACAACATTAATAACTCCAGAACTAAACTGAGAGTTTCCAGAGTTTCCACAAATGACAAACATTAGCCATAACCTTTCCTGCTTCACTTAAAATTGAAGAGCTACTTTGGATAAGCACTGCTGTAGCATTGAATTTCCTGTCTGTGCTCTCAAGAGCTGGAAGAAAGGGGAAGGAAAAAAAAAAAAAAAACAACAAGCACAACAAAACAAAGAAGTAAGGAAATTTGGCTGATTATGAGAAGAAATTTCAGTACTTGCCAACATGCATATGTACAAAGATGATAAACAAGTGGGTGTTCTACTGCAGCACTTCAGATAGGTTTCTCTGAAAACAAAATGTGTCTTGCAATGTTTCAACTTTCAATAAATAGTTTTTAGAAAAAGCTAAATTGTTCATGAGCTTCAGCATGACACATTGTCACATGACGTCTTAGTTGAAAAGCTTAGTTCCACAAAAGCTGCTGTCCAGTGGACTATAAACCTTAAGAAAGCCTGTAGGGTAATAGTCAACTGCAGTACACATGATGGGAGTTTTGCGTGTGTTGCAGCAGGCCTGGAGATCAGTCCCAAGCCTTATTTGACATCTCCATCAACGACTGAAGAGAGTAAATGGAATATTAATGAAGGCACACAATGAAAATGTAGAGCTGTTTGTACTGTGTTGTGGATTCTGCTGGCTCTCAGGCAAAATGTAATTCACCGGGTCTTGGTATTTGCCGCAAAAAATTGCCCAGAGAAGGACTAAGGAAGGACTAAAAAGCTATAAGAAGAACTGGAAAAAGGGAGAGATGGAGAAAAAGGTGCAATATAGGTGGGAGGGAAATGATTCATGGACACAATCACGAGAGGTAAGAAATGCCCTGAACTACTCATGTGGAAAAGGCTTGGATTGGACATGGCAGGAGGGTGAAAGGGGAAACAACCTCTAGGTCTGTACTAGTACGTTTGTGCCCTTTCCCTCTCCCTCTTGGCTACTGTTCATCAGGTGGAGCGGAGATCACTGATCATTAAAACATCTGCAAGGAAACATGAATTGATAATAGCTAGTTTTTCTATATTTTTGATTATGAACAGTACAGGAGAAAGGAGAGTTATAAAGTGATTGACACCTAACAGTAGTGTAAGAGACCTTTGATGGCTACATCATATAGGAGTGGGAGCTGCACACATAGAAACTTAAATCAATTGTGAAGTACAAAAGCAAATTGACTGTCAATCAGCAATGTATTCACTGCAATTTAGCACAGGTCCAGCTTCTTTTTTCCCTGCTCCAGCCAAACACAACAGGACAACTGCCATTTGATTTGTTCAGAGATTAATCAACTCCTGTGAAGTCAGTGGGAGTCACTGAGTTCCAGAGTCTTTGGAGGAAGTCATTTATTGAAATCACAGGCAGGGAAAACAAAGGCTCCAGACAAAAATTTGTTATCTATTGAGTGCTGTGATACCTCCCTTTATACTCAGCTATTTTCCCTCAGGTTTGTGAAGAGAACTTGTCAGTATTCACGTGTATCAGCACACTGTGCCTTTCCATGGCAACATCATAATCTCAACTTCTTTATTGGTCTGATAGATTATGAAGTTATACACTTCCAAAATTATTACACTGAGATATCTGAGAAATGGGTCAGTTTTAATTCCTGTATAATTTCCCATATAGTAATTGTGATCATATACGTAGTAATCACTCCTCATTTCATATAATATGTTTTGCATTCATTGTAACTTGATTCTATAAGTAAAGATAATACTTCTATAAAAACAAAATCCTAGAATCATATTCATTTTTCAACAACTAACTTAGTCACTCCTGTTTTTCATTCCTAGCTTTTCTTTGCAAAACTGTTGTGTTAAAGAAAAAATAACTCCTGCAAACTGAGCACCAATTAAAATAGAAGCAATCCAGAGCACTTGATGCTTCTGATTTTTGAATGTAAGGAGTAGGATATTAATAAGATAACAAATGGCCTGAGGATCTCAAGGGATCACATCTGAGCAAAGTAGGATAAGTGGGAAACCTATCCTTTACAAAGATGACTAGTGTGATGCTAGTAAAAGTAATTAATGTTGCATTTCCCAAAGGAGCGGAAAAATTTTCTACTGAACATCCTCAAAAAAGCCTCATAGCCAACTCAACTACTCACACACATGAGCTTTTCACACCTTCCCTTAAGGTCACTTTTAATTTCAGACTTTCACCTCAATTCAATCACCTCGCTGTAGAACAGAGAATTCCGGTCACCTATGTATGGTTTCATGGTTTATGTTTTAACACATTTGTGATTGATTCATGGTTAGCTAGTTTGTTGGGAAAGTCAGTTCTCTGAGGTTCCCAATATAAGGTATTTTAACATCAAGGCATTACAGTGACACACAACAGACAAGTTAAAGAAATAGAGGAATTATAAACGATGCAGAGAGGAGCTGAAATAGAGGTCACTGGATTTTTCGCTAGGTGTCCTCTATCCTACCAAAAAACATCCTTTTGAAAACT
This sequence comes from Columba livia, assembly GCF_036013475.1. Lineage (NCBI taxonomy): Eukaryota > Metazoa > Chordata > Aves > Columbiformes > Columbidae > Columba > Columba livia. Next base: position 189,101,602 of record NC_088602.1, on the reverse strand, counting down.
CCAGTTTTTGTAGGCTGAGGAAAGGCATTGCCTTTCCAAGACAGGAAAAAAAAAAAAAAACAAACTAAAATTTATTTTTCACAGGGAAGAATGAACATGACTGCTCTGAAACTACTTTCCTAGCAGGTTATTCAAGTGGGCACACTAGAAAAAAAAAGAAACAGAGGAGTTCAATTTTGTTCCTTCTTAAACTTATAGTATTGAGAAAGAAAATAGGGTAGATACTTATTTTAATAATAACACTCTACTTTTGAACAAGTTGATTTTAGGTGGTTTGACCAGCTGATTTATAAATTCAATTTCTAAACCAATTTCCTTTCAGTTGTGAATAATATTAAATTCATGACTAAAAGGAAAGACTTTCTCTCAGACCACATTGGATTAAAGTGCAGCATTTGTCAAAAGGTGAATCATCAACAGACAGCAGACAGTCATAGCTTACATTAAAAAAAAAGGAAAAAAAAGAAAAAAAAGTAAAAAAGGATAAGATCTTGTGCTCTGTGGCATAAACCAATCTCTAGTCATTACAGCCAGAGGCTTGTGCCTTTCTGCATGATCTGATAATGGTTGTTGTCACTGCAAAATTACTATTTTGGACTAGATGGATTTGGGATTTGATCCTTATGATAATTTCTGAGGTTTATTTTTTCAGTTTAGTGTGTATATATTTTTTTGCCTCTGCAGACAAGACCTGTGCAAATAGGCATTAAATGAGATAATTATTTTCAAAACAGTCATTTAAACCCACAAAGAGATGTTCAGAGCTCTATGGACAGAATATGAGTCTATAATACAAATCACAGCATTGTCATTTGCTCATAAAAACTCTATACTTATTCAGAGTTGCAGAAGCTTCCTGCCTGTCTTCCATGATGACAGATGAATGGAAGGTTGGTGGCACAAATGAAAGCAATCAATAAGGACAATATCTATTCAAGCTTTAGGCTGACTATCTGGAAAGGTTCACTGAAGTTTTTCCTCCATTAGTGGTGTTCCTTGCACCACACAGGAAATAAGCTACATTCCTGTGGTACTCTCTCCACCTCAGAATAGACAGAAGAGCACCTGCAGACACTGGAAACACTGTCACAGCATAAGGCAAGATCATTTATTTTTCCATTGATTTTTCTGAGTTTGCTTGGATTTTTGACTTTGATACAGTGGTATTTTAAGTGACATGGTAGGTTTTGTTTCTTTCAGAAATAAATTCTTTGAGGCTTACAAATGTATTACACTACTGTAAAGGAGTAATTATCTTGAATACGTTACACATAAAGTTGAATTTAAGATTCTGTTTCGGATGATTTATTCAAATACATAAAATTACTTTTTAAATTCAACTTCTTACTGGAATACTTCATTTTGGTGTTCTGAAAAAAAAATAAAAACTCTGTTAAATAGTTAGATGGTTACAAATGTTCAAAGTCCACAGAGTAAGAAAACTTTTGCAGTCTCGAAGCTCAGCAGAAACACTTTCTACATGAAGTCTCAGATTCACTTCTTTACAAAGTATTTTTCACTTCAATTTCTAAAGAATGCTCCAGCAAAAAAAAATTGCTAACCCTGGTAGGCCTTAGGCACTCCTCAAGCCAAATCACCTGGATGGAGGAGATTAAAAATGGTTTGTTATTAGAAAGTTCACATGAAACAAGAATTGCTGAAATGAATGTTGCCCAGAGCACTGGTAAACTTTAATGCTTTATGTGTGCATGCAGCCTAAGACAAGATTAAAACTCCTGAGACTAACTTTTTAGTAAACAGCATTGACAGCTAGCACAGCAGACCTCAGGTTCAAAGCCAAACTTAGAAGTTGGGAAAACAGCTTTCTGCTGAGATCTTTGCCATGGGAACACAGCTATTAGTATTTCACACAACCAGGTTAAACCTGTCTTTGATACACCAAGAGAAGATATAAAGAAATCTTTAGTATATCATAAATAAACCGTTTATCAGAAATAATGTCTCACTGGAGATGAATAATATTGCCTAACTTTAAATGCCTATACTGTAAATGTCTGCATTTGAACTAGCTACCTGACACTGTCTTTGTAGTCAAATGTAGAGAAATATAGTAACAGATCCAGTTTATTCTAGAAATCTGCTTTAGAATGAAGTGGTTCACAATCCTGAAGTGCCCATTCATTTCTGTTTGCCTGGGAGACCTGCAGGGTGCACATGAGTGGTGGTTCATGTCCTCATCAGATATGTCTGCATGTAGTTTAATGACTTCATCTACAATATCTAGCAGCTGAGAACAGCCAGACAGTAGGAGAGAGAGAGTACAGAAAAGTATGGATCTTGGCATAATTTTATCCCTGGAGATAACCTTGTATTTTGGGAACACTTTTTCACATACACATACATCTTTCTTTTCTGAGGAGTTATAAAATAAACGTAATCTGCACCCAAGTTTATTTATGGTGTAATGTAACATCATTATCTTTTTGAGTGATTTTTGTATATTCTTTTGTAAGTTCAATGCCTAGTATAACCTAACCATCTTGATGTCCTCTTCAATCAAAGGATAAAAATAGGTGCATTTGGAAAATTATTGCTCCCACAAATATTAGACACTCTTCCAAAAGTCTCTCTTGTCTGTAGAGAGCCTAGTCATATAACTCCTATGAGAATATAACATTTTAGATAGCTAGACTTGAGGAAGATTAATTCCTCCCTTCTTTTATTTTTACAATATACATATAATTTTGTTTTAGTTTTTTTCCAGTTTTTGGATTTCAGACAATCCAAGTTCCTTAAGCCCACAGAGTGACAGCAAAAAAATCTTTACTTCTTTATAGCATTTCTTCAAGAGCTTTACAATTTCATCAAAACACCTTATTTAAATAGGTGGACATTATCATGTACCTGTAAACATTTTCTTTCTGTCAATAATTCAAAATTTTCAGTATTCACTGTCCTTTAGAACAGTGTATTAGCAACTGAGCACTGAAATAAGATGATCTGATCATTTACACTCCAATGTTCAAGGACCTAGGAAGCCTGTGGAGAGCTCTGATTGTGGTCTTACCATTTTTTTTAAAGCTGATCAAGACCTATGCTTAAAGATAATGTATATATATATATCTCAAAAGGGTTTCAAGGAAGAGGATGAAATGATTTATTACTCTGTTTATTTGCACCAAATCAGTTTCCCACCAAGACCCAGATAGTGATTGAGCATCTAGAGGTTCGATAAGCATATGAATGCTTAAGCCTTAGTGACTCTGAAGAGCAAAGGAAATTAAAAGGAAAAAAATCACAGTATCAAAGCTATCAACCTAAACATCCTATTAAGAATACTGGTGAATAAGAGTCCAGCAACAACAAACCTAATGGCTAAAATGTCTAAGGCAATATATTTTAGACACTATACAAAGTCTTTTCAAACAGCTATTCAGGCCACAAGGCACAAAAACAAATAAATCAATGGTGGTGTTTCTTTACATTTATTTAGAATAGAACTATGTTATTTAGAATAAGGCAGTTAGAAACATCATGACTCTGCCTTAACACATAGAATCATAGAACCATAGAATGTTGTGAGTTGAAACGAACCCATAAGGGTGATTGAGTCCAACTCCTGTCCCTGCATATGACAACTCCATAGTTCACACCATGTGTCGGAGGGTGTTGTCCAGTCTCTTTATCAATACTATCAGGCTTAGGGCTGTGACTGCCTACCTGGAGAGCCTGTTCTGGTGCTCCACTACCCTCTGGGTGAAGAATCTTTTCCTAATGTCTAGCCTGAATCTCCCCTGGCACATGTTCCTGACATTCCTTTAGGTTCTGTCATTGGTCACTGAAGAGTTCAGCACCTTCCCCGCCTCCTCCCTTTGTGAGGAAACTGTAGGCTGCAATGAGGTCTCCCCTCAGTCTCTCTAGGCTGAACAAAGCAAGTGACTTTAGCTGCTCCTCATATGGCTTCCCCTCCAAATCCTTCACCATCTTTGTAGCCCTATTCTGGACACTCTCTAGTAGCTTAATACCTTTTTTATACAGTGGTGCCCAGAACTGCACACAGTGAGGCCACACCAGTGCAGAGTAGAGCAGGACAATCCCCTCCCTCGCCTGGCTAGCAATGCTGTGCTTGATGCACCCCAGGACACAGTTGCCCCCTTGGCTGCCAGGGACACTATTGGCTCATGTTCAACTTGTCATCGACCAGAACCCCCAGATCCCTCTCTGCAGAGCTGGTTTCCAGCATCTCGTTCCCCAGTCTGTATGTACAGCCAGGATTGCCGTGTCCCAGGAGCAAAATCCGGCACTCGCCCTCGTTGAACTTCATGAGGTTGGTGATTGCCCAGTTCTCCAATTCGTCCAGAACCCTCTGCAGGGCTTCTCTGCCCTCAAGAGTGTCAACAGCCACTCCCAGTTTTGTGTCATCAGCAAATTTACTATGCAGTCCCTCACGTCCTAAGTGATTTATAAAGACACAGAAGAGTGCTGGCCCTAAGATGAATCCCTATGGAGTCCTGCTAGTGACTGGTTTCCAGCCCAACATAGCCCCATTTACTAGAACCCTTTGACCCTGGCCCATCAGCCAATTGCTCACCCATTGCACTGTGTGTTTATCCAGCTGTATGCTGCATATCCTGTCTAGGAGGCTACTGTGAATGACAGTATCGAAGACTTTACTGAAATCCAAAAAAATCACATCAATAGGCTTCTCTTGGTCAACTAGGTGGATAACCTTGTCACAGAATGAAATTAGGTTTGTCAAGCAAGACTTTCCCCTCATGAACCCATGCTGGCTGGGACCAATGACTGTGTTGTCGTTCAGATGTTTTTCAATAACTTCCAGAATGATCTTCTCTGTGATTTTGCCAGGAACAGAAGAGAGACTGACAGGCCTGTAATTGCCAGCATCATCCCTGTTGCCTTTCTTGTAGATTGGGACAACATTTGCCAACTTTCAGTCTCTGGAACCTCTCCAGATTCCCTAGACCATTGAAAAATCATGGAGAGAGGTCTTGCTATGACATCAACCAGCTCTTTAAGCACCCTTGGATGAATCCCACCAGGCCCCATCGACTTATAGGGGTCTAGCTGGAGTAGTGAATCCTGTACAAGTTCAGGATTTATAGAGAGTTTATGGTTCTCGCAGCCATGGTTTTCTAATGCAGGGTTATGGGGGCCCCCAGGTCCATCATCAGCACTGAAGACTGAGGTGAAGAAAGGCTTAAATGTCCCGGCTTTTTCTATGTCCGTGTTAATAAGGTGACCATGCCCATAAAGTAATGGGTCAGTGTTATTTCTAGTCTGCCTTTTGCCATTAATATATTTTAAAAAGCCTTTTTTTTATTGTCCTTCACACCGCTGGCTAGCTTCAATTCTAATTGAACTTTGGCAGCATGAATTTCCTCCCTATAGCAGTGAGCAGCAACTCTGTAGTCCTCCCATGTTGCCTCACTGTGCTTCCACTAGCCATGTAATTTATTTTTTCACTGTATTTCAAGAATAAGATCCTTGCTCAACCAAGCTGGCTTTTTGCCTCACCTGCTAGATTTTCAGCATTTTAGAATTGCCTCGTCCTGTGATTTTAGTAGGTGGTACTTAAAAAACTACCGACACTGATGGATCCAAACACCTTCAAAAGTTTCTTCCCAGGGAATCTTACAAAGTACTTCTCTGAGAAGCCTGAAGTCTGCTCTCCTCATATCTAGTGGCAAGGTCTTGCTGGAATTTTTCCACCCATTAGCAAAGATTTTAAACCTGACTGCTTTATGGTCTCTGTAGCCAAGGAAATTTTTGGAAAGCAACTATAGAATCCTTGCAAGAGCTACTCTATGAAGATCCACAAAAGCATCTGTATAAAGAAAAATCTGAAAGGGAAAGTACAAAGGCAATAAGTTGCTAAAATGGCAGGTGATCTTCTAAGATCAACATATACTAAGAAATTAAATCTAATTCAGTGTGTCCAACCAGTTCATCACAATATTAAAGAAATAATATATGCATTTAATGTCAAAAATCACAACATAATTAAAATATTTTACAAAATCAAATGCTTAGTCCTTATGAGTTCATTGTTTTCCAGACATTGGTCCTGCATATATTTTATTCAGCCTGAACTAACCTCCATAGAATTGAAAGTGCTAAGTTCCAATAAGTTGTTGAGCTTTCCACATTTAATGATTCTTCTTCTGGATTTTAATGTAGGAAATCACTTTCCTACATTAATGGGTCACTCTTTCAAGTATAATATCACAAAGTAAATGTTCACTTACAAAAAAGCCCACAACACCGAAGTACGCATATAAGTCATTTTCACAGCATTCTCATTGAGTGCAGTGCTTAGTTTGGTACCTGCACTGGATAGATCAGATCTGATTCTAACATACAGCATGTGTCCTTTAGACTGTAATGTAGGACTTTGACCTAGACAGACTCCTAACAAAATTAGGACATACAGATGCAAGAGTATCATCAGCTGGCAAGTGATTCACCATTTAGCTTCTGAGACCACACCATCGCTGCTTCTCCACAGTCATTCCCAATGTGAAGTGAGAGGCATTGTTATACCCACCTGACAATTTAGCTAATAAGAGGAGTAAAGCTAAACCATTTAGTTTTGACTGGGAACAGAGAAAGTTTCACAAGCAGTACTGGTCTTAACATACTAATTAACACTATGTGTCTCAGCCATTTGTGTGAGTATTTTACTATCTTTTTTTAAAACCCAAAGTCAAATAGGTTGTCTTAATGCCTGTGGTTTCAGCTGATTTTCAAGATTTTTGCATTGAGACGAGGAGAAGCATTCACTGGTTATCATCACTCTCAGCTTGTAGGAAAGGACTGAGAACATTATCTTTCACACTGCCTTGCTCTGACATATCAGTTTTTCCTGATACTTGTTATCTATAGTACTTCAGGACCCAAATGAAAATCCGGGACAGAGATCTTAAATATGCAAATTAACAGTGAACTAAAATACAAATTCAGGCTGAAATAAGTGATTGTTGTGGGTTAATGACAAATAATGCGAAAGTGCCAAACTAGAAATATACCTCAGATTATACACTGCTGCTGAGCATTGCTAAAGAAAAGCAGGAATAGATCTTCTAGTGGTTTAAACGTCTTCTTATTTACAGTAGAGAGTTTATTGGATCCTGTTTCACTTGTTTTCAGTAGGAATATCGTGCACATATATGACATCAAAATTTGGTTTCTTTTATGCATGGTGACCATGAAAACAAAAGTAGTATTTTCCATGTTTATATGTATTCTGTGGTACTCAATTTATTTTGTGAACTAGGATCTTCTGAACAGCAACTGTATACACAGCCGGGGAAACCAAACTTTCTTTGCCTCACTAGCTATAACTAGCTATAACAAGAAGATAAAAGAAAACATTCTTCTACAATTACATGGAGGAACGTTGTAAAAGACAGTGAGGAAATTATGTAAAAATGCTCTGGATTTACACTGATATCTGATAAGATGCAGCTGCCTCCTGGTAATTAAAACTATGTTTGAACAAGCTAATGTATACAAGCTTAAAGAACTTCATACTCCATATAGCAAAGCAATGCTGGTATTTGATCTAATTTCTTTCTTAATTTGTTTAACAAATATGCTTCTAAGCTTTATAAAGATTTTGGGCCTAGATATCTCATGATGGCAGCCTAGACGTCTCAGGATTCACATATAGCTTGGCTAGAGAATATTTACATCACAAACAGGAAGAAAAACTGATCATAATGTGAACTTCATGGTCACCATGTCTAAATCCTCAAACAGCAGGATGAACTCAAGAAGCAAATTATAGTGGGATGCTTGTTAAATAGTAACAGAAGTAGGGACCCAAAAATGCTGTGAATGTTTCACAGAATCATAGAATCACAGAATGGTTTTGGTTTAACTGGCTAAACGGCAGAGCTCAAAGGGTTAGTGAATGAAGCTGCATCTGACTGGCACCTGGACACCAGAGATGTTTCTTAGGGTTCAATTCTAGGGCCAGTTCTGTTCTATATATTTATGAACTATCTGGATGCTGGACCTGAACCAAACTTGGAGGTGCTGTTGACTCTCTTGAGGGACAAGATGCCTTGCAGAGGGATCTAGATAGATTGGACCATTGGGTTATGATCAATGGGATGAAATTTAACAAGTTCAAATGTTGGATTCTGCACTTACGACATGCTAACACTGAGCACAAGTGTAAACAGAGAGAAGAGTGTCTGGAGAGCAGCCCTGTAGGAAGGCACCTGGGGAGGCTGGTTGACTGCAGCTCAATGTGAGTCAGCAGTGTTGGCCATGGTAGCCAAGAGGGCAAACTGCATCCTGGGGTGCATCAAACACAGCACAACTAGCTGGTCAAAATAGGTGATTATTCCATTCCATGCAGTGTTGGTGTGGCCTCATCTTGAGCACTGTGTCCAGTTCTGGTTCCCATAATTTAAGAAGGATGTGACGGTCCTTGAGTGTGCCCAGAGGAGGGCGACAGAGCTGGTGAAAAGGCTGGAAGGAATGTCCTGTGTGGAGTGGCTGAGGACTTTGGGCTTGTCTAGTTTTGAACAAAGGAGGCCGAGGTGCCACCTCATGGCTCTCTACAGCTTCCTGAGGAGGAAAGTGGGGAGGAAGGTGCTGATCTCTTCTCCCTGGTATTCAGGGATAAGACACATAGAAATGGTTCAAAGCTGCAACACAGGAGGTTTAGACTGGACGTCAGGAAGCATTTATTTACTGAAACGGTGGTTACTGGAACAGGCTTTCTAGAGAGGTGGTTGATGTCCCAGGCCTGATGCTGTTTAAGAGGCATTTGGATGATGCCCTTAATAACATGCTTTAACATTTGCTCAGCCCTGAGTTGTTTAGGCGGTTGGACTAGATGACAGTGACCACTTTGTTTTATCAGATAAAATCTGATAAATTGACCAAAATATCAAGGTAGTTATTTGTATATAGGTGAAAGGAGGAAAAGTAGGGATGAAGCTGAAAAAAATCTTAAGATATAGAGCCTAACCTTGAATTTATAAATAATTCGTTTGAGGACAAATTTACAGTTTACAGCACACATGTTGATGTGCTCAAGTATTACAGAATCATCTGCTTGGAGACTCATAAAAGGATCTGCCTTTTGGACTACTTATATACTCCCAGTAGCACATCAGTCTCATCCCCAGTCAGAAAAGGAGGAATACAAATCTATAAAATTGTACCTTTTCTGTTTGTGCAGGGTCTTTTTTGAGTAAACTATTTAGATTGCAAACATTAGTAATTCGTTCCCGCTTGTTTTAGACTAAAGAGTGGTAGACGACTTGAAAAACTGCCAGACAACAGAGAAGAAAACACCTTTTGTTTCAATGTATAAAGTTTTTTCCATCTTTCTCCCCTCTGATTCTCCCTTATCTAGTGATCTGCAGACCATTGGTCCAAGACCAATGTCATAAATTGTTGTAGAAAATATTTGAAAATTATTTAGAAACACATTTCCAAATTCTCCCATATGTTCCTACAGCCCAGGGAAATGTATAGGTACATTTGCACAAACACTGAGAACATTTGTCCTAAAACCATAATGTCAGGAGAAACAAAGTAAATCTCATGAAACTGTCCTGATTTATTCTCTGCTGAGAAGTGAGCAACAAACTTCACAGAACTGGAACTAATTCAAACAGAAGAGTTTCATTGATATATGCAGCTGATGGATTTTGGTTGCTCTGTATATTATGATTTATAGATAGCCAGCATACATATATCTTGAATGTTGAATTTACCTTGTTGAAAAATAATCTTAAACTATTGTAGTTGGGAATGAAGAACAAGTAAGGTTACGATCTAACAAAATTACTGTAAAACAATGACATCTATATAATGTAGCACAAAGAAAAGAAACTCTGCTGTTTAACTCTGTATACTGCCAGATTTTAAGAGCACCTAGACAAACAACATGTTTACCCATGAGGGAGAGGAAGAACTGAAGTACTTTTAGTGCTCAGTTTTCACATCAAATACTTCTGCTGGCTCTTATACATTGCCATATTTTATACTTGATTTTTTCTCTTAGTTTGCATGACAACAGGCATTCGTGCATACGCAATTCCGTGGCACATTTAGTCGTCAACAAGGCTTATTTTCACCCACTTACAGACAAGTGATATTGCTATAAGAGCACTAAAGGCAGTGTAGAAGAACTTAGTGAAAATTGTACTTCAGAAGCCACAAAACTGCTCCCCTGTGTCCAGTAGCTTTTATGAGCCTTTGCAAACAGACAGCAAGACTTTTAACAGACCATGATGACATGAGAAACATGTTGTATAATGCAATTATTTGATGTTAAAACAATGATACAAATCATTTTAATAATGAAACATAATACACTGCTAATTGATAGTGAATTAGCTTTTATGGGATATGGAATATGGAAGTAATGGGAACAAATCAAGTATATGCTATTCTGCTGTATGCTAACTTCTGCTTAGCATGTGGGGAAGTATACACATAAAAGCTCTCAATTTCAGTAATAGTGCCAATACCGCTTCTGAAAAGGCTGCGAAATGTAAAATGTCATTTCATATCCTCTGGTGTTTTTTTTGTTGTTGTTGTTGTTGTTTTTTAATATTTGTTTTTTAAAAATTATCGTAGGATTTGTTTGTTTTGTTAGTTGGTTGGTTTTTTATTAGTATTCATTCTGAAGTTCTTGAAATACTTTTTTAGTTATAAATAGTTTCTCATTTTTGTACTGGGAAAGTACAAGAGCAGTTAACAAGAGCATATGCTCAAATGGAGGACTTAGTAGTAAATCAGACTGGTATTACATACAACCAAAATGTTTATAATTCAACATTTATGGCATCAAGTCTCTTGAAGCAGGCTAAAGCCTAGTAAAATGACTCATTGATTTGAAATAACTCCCTATAAAATACCATCTTATTTGTCACATTTAAGTTTTAATAACCAAATACAACCTTCAGATAATGAATGGGATAAATGAGTATGTAGAAAAACATACAAAATATTATGGAATTAAAATTATAGCTGCCATTATAGCTAAATGAAGCAGCCTTGCAGCTCTTTAAATATAATCTCTTAAAAAAAAAAAACAAAAACAAACAAAAAACAAACAAACAAACAAACAAACACAAAAAAAACCCACAACAACAACAAAAAAGTCTGTGACATAATGTCTTCCCTTTATTCAGGGCTGAAAAGAGTGGGATCAGTGTGAAATGAATGGCTTCTCATTCTACAACAAAATTTCCTTGTCTCAAGTTATCAGAGTATCAAAAATAGCGTGGTCAGCAGGACAAGGGAAGTGATCTTTCTTTCCCCTGTACTCTGCATTGGTGAGGCACCACACGGAGTATTGTGTTCAGTTCTGGGCCCCTCAGTTCAGGAACAATATTGAAGTGCTGGAGCGGGTCCAGAGAAGAGCAACAAGACTGGTGAAGGGACTTGAACACAAGACCTATGGGGAGAGGCTGAGACAGCTGGGGTTGTTTAGTCTGGAGAAGCGGAGGCTTAGAGGTGACCTCATCACTCTCTATAACTACCTGAAGGGAAGTTATAGCCAGGTGGGGATTGGTCTCTTCTCCCAGGCTGTTAGCAATAGGACAAGGGGGCATGGGCTTAAAATCCGCCAGGAGAAATTTAGGCTGGATATTAGAAAGAAATTCTTTACAGAGAGAGTGGTCAGGCATTGGAATGGCCTGCCCAGGGAGGTGGTGGACTCACCATCCCTGGAGGTTTTTAAACTGAGATTGGACATCTAGTAAATGGACTGGAGTTGGACCAAGGGTTGGACTTCAGGTCTTTTCCAACCCAGTCATTTCTGTGTGATCCTGTATGATTTTGTGAGTTCACATGTAACCTTTCATGCTATAGACTGTCTTCAAATTAACGTACTTTTTGATTGCAGGTACTGTGACTCCTCTCATTTAACCATGTGGCCCTCACACCTGTAGAACCTGAACACACCCTGCATTTGAATACATTGAGACTGTGCTCCTGTGCAAAGCAGGAAAATGCCGTAATAGTCCTTTAAAACACAAGGAAATTCATCTGAAAGAGAGGCAAAGGCTAAAGAAGGGCTTTTAGCCTAGCTTTGCTATGTAGAGGTGACTTGTGTGATAAAATCCATGTCTTTTCACTGCACTTCTCCTAGTTCCTTTTTCAGGGATCGTAATGGACAAAACCTGCTTTATTGTCTCTACACATACCATTGGAGACATACGAGTGAAAATCTAATGTGGGAGGGAAGTGGACAGAATTGTAGGTTTTCAAATATATCATATAAGGCTCTAAACATATTTTTCATCAAGAGCATCTAAACATGAAAAAAACATGAGCTGGTTAACCTCTCCTTTCATTTTCTGAGGGACATAGGTCCCTTGTCCCTATTACTGTTCCATACCACTTTCTTCACAAACTTACGTACATTTCACCTGTGCCCATATTCTACACCCATCATAAGCACTCTACTCAGCAACCCAAGCAATAATTTCTTATGGATACTTAGGTCCCTATAAAAAGACAGTGGCACAGTTCAGCACTGGACAGACCACTTGCTCAATTCTGAGAGTATTAACTTCATTGTCCTGGGAGTAGTGTGATATTCGTTTTCATTTAAGGAGCTCTGGATTTCAGCTTTATTATTTTGAATGCAGTGAAGTATTTACATAGCTAGCCTGTAAGGGTAGTTGAGGTGTTAAAATTTGCACACTACAGTTATGCAGATTACTTGGGAGGTGCTTTCTCCCTTATGTATCTGCCTCCTGAAAACACAGAAGCAGTTTTATGGGTTAAGAAAGTAAAAATAAGATGCCTGTACTAGGGTGACATAGCAGCTAGAATGGGATTTTCAGGGTTAAAGCTTCTGATTTAAGCACTTAGTATCTACCTAAGTGTCAATTCACTAGCCTGATTTTTTTTTTTTTTTTATTTTTTTTTTAGATCTGGTCCTAGGAGAGATTATAATGTACAGCTTGCAAGAAAGTTAGTGTCATTATTGATGGGCATAAGCTGCTAATTTTCCCTGACATAGCCTGCTGCACAACATCAAAGGCAGCAAATAAATGAAAAAGTTAAAAAAAAAGAAAGATGAATGAGAATGTCACTGCATCAATCTTGTTTGCAGCCAGCTGAGCTTCACACAGACAGGAAAACTCATTTTAGGATTTGGTTTATGCAACCCATGTGTTCATCTGGATCCCAAACAAGAATCTGCAATTTACTGCTTCATCTGATCCTGACATTTTGGGAAATGATTAGATTTTCCTGAACCTTCCTGCCACATCTTAATTGTATGGTTGTTAGAGGGATAAATGTTAATTATGAATGCTGACTGCCATCCTCATTTCCCTCTTCTCCTCCTCCAGTTCTGCTTAATCAAATTTTAACTCTGGTTTAATTATTTTGTTACCCATTTTGGCACTACTTCACTGGGAAAAAAAAACAAAACAAAACAAAAAAGCACACGCCTTATTAAAGAAATAATATATTTAGCCTGCCTTTGTAAAGTAACATTATCAATTCAAAAATTACATAGAGTTTCAGCTATTTTGCCCATGTTTGATAGTTTTTGAAGTGGTACAGGCAGAGCTTCATATTTTATTTTTCTTTCTCTTGTGGCAGAAATTTGAAACTCACCTTCCCATGTTCATTATGCCAAGTATAGCTCAACAATCTGTATGTGCCAGCAGGTGTAGCCAGTTGTAAGACTGGTTGGTATGAACAGCCTGTCTTACAAAACATTCGTGCCCTTATTGCAACTGAGTCCTTGCGTGTCGAGGTAGTAGGCAGTAGTTGCAGGGAATGAATAGAGAAGAAAAACATGGATATTGAAAGACATACGTACTTTAGTAGTAACAGTGGAAGTAGTAGTAATAGTAGTATCTGCTTAATCCGGTATTGGTGCCAAAGTCTATTGCAAAATGCAGATAGAAATATCCAGAAAAACTATGTCATGCATTTTGAAGCTTGCTTTGGGCACTACAGATTCAGAAATTGTTTATTGAGATTTTGAGATTGCCAGCTTTATGACAGTCTTGTCAATCACTTTGCTGCAAGTTTTATTGAAGAACAAGCACCATGATGGTACAGTAAGAGTGGTCACAAGCACTTCTTTCAAAAATAAGCCCATACCATTTCTTGTGCAGAGTAAAATACTGAAATAAATCTCTATTTAGGACGGGAATACTCCAAGTTTTCACATGACCAGCCAAGTAAGAGCTGACAGGCAGCAAGGCACATCTGCCTGAACCACACCTCAGTAGTTAACTGATAATGTGAGCATTCCTGAGCAGATGAAGTGGTAGTGTTAAAATCAAACTTATTTATTTGCAGCCTGAATTCATGTGTTTGTCTGTGTTCTAAAATTAAGTTTCTCATACTGTCTCCTGTTTGACAAAGCCATTTTCGCTGCTTCACCACTGCTACCTGTCAAATGCCACCTAAGAACCAGTGTCCTCCAGCATCAATGTTATGTCTTCTCCAGAAAATCAGCTGTTTCAGCTAAGGCAGATAGCTGAATTCCTATTTACCAGTGTTGTATAGTTCACTTTTTCCTCCCTGAAGCCTCTGTATAAAGAATAAATTTTCCTTCACTCTGTTGCAGAGTTGGCTTATGGCAAAGTGGTGACAAGCACTTTCCCTACGGATGTAATTAATCCTGACAGAGCAGAGACAACACACTGTAGCAGTGATATTTGCCTGTCCCTACAGCCTTGTATCTGGGATTCATGTTGGACTTCATGGCTTATGCTGGAAAAGAATATACACATGTACCTAGGATCTCTGAACTGGTGCCTAAAGCACCAAAACATTTTTAGAACATGCTCTTTACTACTCCTCTGCTGCTAGTGACTGTGTCACAGCATGGTTACAGGAGAGGCTTGCTGTATGCTAACTCATCAAATGTAGGGGAAAATCTGACATCTCAGGAACTGTTTTACAGCGTTAGTCCAGCCTCTCAACTCCAGAACTGTCCGTGTTTCCATCCTGAAGAAGATGTCTTGAATGCTCTCATGCTTTCATGGTGAAGTGAGCTTTTCTGCCTTGCAGATAATAGTTAATAAATAACTTGCAGCATTAATTTTGTAACTGACATTGGTCAGCATAACTTGGTGTGTATTCTAAGCATCATTTTGCTGGGTAAGATTTTGCATGAGAAAGAAACTGGAAAGAAAAATCTGATGCATAGAAACATGGGCCTTGAAATAACAGTCAAACAAATTGATCAGTTCCAACCTGATACACAATATGTCCTTCAGTCAGTATTTTAATCATTAGCAGAAATTTACTCCCAGGAAAATCCCAGTAACCTCATATAATGCACTTTCACTATCGTGTTAAAATTCATTTAAATTCCACAGAGTTCAGTGATTTTTCACTAAAGTAAGCTTTGAACATAATCTCACACATCCACTTGCTAACATCTCAGTGGCACAAGCTAGATTTCTGTATCTTGTCAAAGAACCCCTGATTAACCTCTCCTCATTGTAGGCTGACATGCTGCATGATACATTGTAACTACGGAGAAGATATGATGAGGTGCTTGACTTGTTTCACGGTTCATGATAAAAAAATTGATGTCAATTAGGCCTGACTAGAAATTGTTGTTTCAATTTAGACTGGTGCCAAAGGACTCATGACCATGAATAAACAACTGTTGTGATGAGGTTATGCTAGTGGCATAGTTTGGACCATTTCAACACCAAGCACTCTACACAAGACAAGAATATCAATAAATTAAAATCCTGTGAGTATTTGTGCTTTGGTGTTTCTGTGTGCTTCCAAGGGTGGGATAGAGAATGATAAAGAGGAACCAATTTTAGAAGAAAGGAGAAAACTACAGAAGGTTCCATCAGAAGGAATATTTAAAAAGAAATACACATGCATTGAGCAGGATTAATAAATACTTAGTGAGTCATTTATGGTATTTTTACCTAGAAAACTGAGAAAGTTTTCTTCCTGAATGGTAGTTGCTATATAGGTTTGAAATCAGATGATCTATTTTATTTCTAACCTTGTCATCACTATTCTAATCCTCTAATAGTTTTAAATAATTTCAATATTGTGTATTAAAATTATATAAGCTCAAATTTAAACATCTATCTAATGCATATGCTCTCATATTTCTCTACAATTTTTCTTCTTTCTCCTTTGACATCTTTTATTCAGCTTCCCAGTTAAGTGTTCTTCTGCCTCCTTTATTGATGAATCTTGCCTTTTCTGTCCTTGTCAGATGAAACCAGCACTCTTCACTATCATTTTTCTTTGTTGCTCCTCTTCTTCCACAGCACATGAACAATTCTATAGAACCTCAATTAGAGGCTAACATTACCAAAGTAGTTAAAACACATTTTAGGACTGCACAGCAAAATGTGCTGTCACCTAAATTCTTATATGGTTCTGAGATATTTAAGACACAAAGCAGTGTTGATGAAACAAAAGCAAATAACTTATCATAAAATTGACAAAACTTCAGCAGAATTTTTTTCTTTAACTTTTCTTGCACTCTAAAATCTTAAAAACAACATTTCCATAAGGAGATACAATTTCATATATACATGAATATGTGCTTTTGCAAACATTAATGAAGATGACACTTCAAATCTCAGTATGAAATTATAAATGAAAAACAGTGATTACAATTCATAGTTGTAAGACTGGAAGCAGATGGACAGCCATGTGGTATATTTCACATTGTTCATTGTAACACATTTTCTATCAGCATTTTGTTTGGCAACAGCACAGATGACACACTAATAATATTTGGAATATTCTACAAGATATGCAAGCAAAGGTGTCACTTGATTGTGAAGACAAAACTGCTTCACAGATTGTCATAGAGAACTTAATCTTTCTCAAGGCATCTGACATTCGACATCCGTATTTTTCTATCACGTGTCTTGATGTCTACTCTGCACACATTCATGAAGTTATTCAGGGATAGTATCTAAACCATATCTTCAAAGCTTGAAGGAAAAAATGAGGAGAAGCTAGTTCTATGCATCTTCCCAGTAGTATTTCCTGCCCTGATCAAATAAATCAACTGTCTTAGTTATATAAAATATACCTTTTGTTTTGGGATAAGTACTCTAATTACAGCGAAATTGGTCCAGATATGACCAAATAAGTGGGTTCTGTATGCTGCTAACCAAAGAGTGGAAAGCAGAAGTGGGAAATCAAAAGTCAGTGGACTGACAAACTGAGCTGAACTGGAATCTAAGAGTAAGGATTTTTCAGTTGTAGTTGTCACATTCCCTGCTAAAGCAAAACAGAGGGAGAGAAAACAGTTCTTCTGGGATTGAGCAAGAATGCATCACACACAACAATTTGTGTTTTCTATATGTTGATGTATCTAAAGTCTTCCATTTGAAATGTTTTATACATTAAAAAGTCAATAACCTTGTCGCAGGATGAAACCACCCAAAAGCACAGCTAACATAAAACAAGGTCTATATCTATGTAGCTCCACCTGATTTAGTGATTCTGGTATGCACTGGAAAGGCAAAGCAGCACAGATAATTATCATGAGGGAGGCTTACTTGAAAGCGCTACTAGATGAGATCTGAACTACATCTACCCTCCTGTAATGGTTTAGATGTGCACTGGAAAGAATCAGAGATAGGTTGTTAACCACATTGCATCCTGGAAACACATTTTTGGGCAGGAGATCAGAAGGCAATGCTACCCCAGGCAGCCACTGCTAATAGACTTTAGACAGAGTGCAACTAAAACAGACTTGGGATATGTGACCAACAAGAAGATTATATGAGTTTTTTGAGTTTTTAAAGGACCTTTATTATTTTATGCCCATATCACAGTGTTAGGCATATTCACTTGAAAATGTGGGGTAAACAAATACCAAGCTCTTTTCTGCCAGTTTGGATCCCTGTTGTAAAAAGTCTGGATAATTGGGGTGGTTTTCCTTTCAAACTGTGGACATATCTTCCATCTGTGAATGCGCCAATGAAAGAGATTGTTGTTCTCGGTCTCCTGCTTGCTTCCCACTGCTGTATTACCAGGGGCTATTGACCCCTTACATCTGTTCACTGACCTGTTCCTGTGAGAAGTCTCCTAGTCCATTCCAGCAAAAATGAATTGGTTAATTCTCACTCAGCTTAACACAGCATAATTCCTGATCCAGTCTGGCTGAGTGAAAGAGGTACAGAGTAAACAGCTTGCCCAAAGGAGGGTGAACCCACAGACCATGCTTCCCCTGTCCCCTATTAAGTGCAGAGTTCAGATTTCTTATACCATGAAAGGGATTCACCAGAAGAGGAAGAAGGTCACCGTCTTCATAAAATAATGGAGTTCAATGATTTGGAGACCTGAATTTCCCTCTACCAGTGCAGCGTGCTACATTCCCTGATGATTTCCACACAGACTATATTAGTCTGCTTCATGTTTTTTAACCCATATTCCTTTCCTGTATTCATGAAACAAGCATTTTCACACCGTTATCCAAGCCTCAGCCATCCAAACATTCCAGGTGTGAGATGAATATATCAGTGAAACCAAGATATGGAAAGATATTGGTACCTGCAGAAGAAAGAAAGAAAATCTGAGAACATTTCTATGCTGCACATGGAGAATAGAAGGGATGTATCTGAACTAGCACTGGAACTGAAAGTAAATTATTTTACGCTGTATTTGGGCTAAAACTTGGGTGTCATATTGTGCTAATACAGTCTTATTGCTTGCAGGACCAAGGAATGGTCTCAATACAGCATTAGTCTGGCTTGAAAAGTTCTTTATTTCTTGATACAGACATATCCTTAGGAGCATTATTGAAACAGGAAACACTATATTTCACAGAATAGATATACAGTATAAGAGTAACAGCCCTGCATATTTGTTACGCACAATCTTTTTCACCATATTATAAAAGTGTATGAAGGCAAGACATAAAACGGCATTTAGAGGATGCAATATGGCACTTATGACAACACTTCACACATTTCCATTTCTAAAAATGTTCTGTAGCCCACCAGTTTAATTCTATAACACCCAAAAGACATAATTATTAATTACCTCCCAAACCAAAAACTCTGGCAAGTGAGTAATGAAAGGACAGACATTCCTTACCACCTGCAAATAGACTGCTCTTTGGTTATGTCACTAGCGGGTTCTTTCACTTTCTGCACCAGTTACCTGACACACCAGAAAAGTTAGATTTATTAATTTTTCTCCCACCTTGAGACAAACTCAGATCCCATGGATCCTGCTCTCTGCTCTCTTCCTTGACACTGTGGTCTGACTAAATTCATCTTAATCTATGGTGTCATAAGGACAGTTGTAGCCCTGATTGCAGGTCCAGGATCATCCCTGTCATTTAAGTAAGAAATATGAGTGTTACTGGCTCCTGTTTTAATGGAAGGAGGGAGGCAGACACTTCACTAGGCAATTAATCCTGACCCAAATCAGAATAACACTCAATAAGTACTGGAACAGGACCTCAGATACATACATTTCCTGCAATTGCATCTCTGAAATTAAAACTAAGTAATTCCAGTCTTAAAGTGAAGTTTGTCAGAAGTCTAAAAGACAAATTCTGTTGGAGGCAAAGGAAATAGCCAAGCTAAATTTTTCATAAAACATATTTTTGCTGTATATTGCAACAAGACAAGAAGATTCTGCCTGATTTAATTACATGTAAACAATTATGTAATTTCGTCAGCCAGACTTCCCATGTTCAAATATTTTTCTTCTTCTTCAGCTGCTCACTACAAGCAGCTAAAGCAGCTAATGTCTGTATTATGTTTTACATTGTTTGTTGCATTATCAAATTGAGATAATAAACTCCATGGGATAGAAGCCTTGTGATTTTGTTTCAGGAAGCAGATGGTGGCCACATCAGAGTGTCTCTTCCTCTGTATCACTGATGATGTCTCTTTACAGTGAGGAACATATAAGAGAGAATTTGCTACTTACAGATGCATTTAAGAGACTGCATGTCGTTTTATATTTCTATATAGCAAATCATGTCACAGCAAAAAGGGTGATGTGTTGTTTTTTGTTGGTTGTTTTTTTTAAATTTATTTATTGGTGCCCACTGAAGAACAATAATATATAATCCAAATTAAAATTGTCCAAATAAGAATTTTCAGTTTGTTTGAAGCCCATCTTCTTGCTACTTATAACACTTACACTTGATGTGCAGTCTATATACCATCATTCTGTGCCGAGTCTCATTTAACAAGTGAAGTAACCTTGTTGACTGTTTCGTTTATAAAGTGTTTAAGAAGAAATCTCCCAGTGTCATCTACAAGTCATGTGAACTAGTCAAATGAATGCAATATGATGCCAAAATTTTCAAAGTAATTATCATCAACACTTTGATCTTACCCCATTACACTGTAACATATTAGCATATTAAATTTAAATCTAAATTAGATGTCAATAGAACTCCAAATTTAATCATCATGAGGGCTTCATCTGATTTCATTGATAGCTTCTTGTTGTGTAAGTAGTAATAACACTCTACTGCTGTTTCTGATTAACATAAACAAATTAAATCCAGCTTACAGAAAATAATCTTATCATTCAGAGTACATAGAAAAGCCACAAAAATTGTAACGTAATCATACTGACTTCCCAAATAAAAGCAGCTTTGTTTGAAATTTAAATATTCAAAAGTATATTTGTGATGCTTTGCATATGTATAATGTGATTAAATCATATTTTAAATACAATGTTGTTATTATACTTGCTTTAGTTGATTTTTGCCTGAGACAAAATTTACTACATGAATATATATTTGACTTATGCAAATATTTTTGTTTGCTTATGTAAATATTTGTGGAGGGTTTTTCTAATTGCAGCGCAATCTGGTTTTGTGATCAGCTTTCAAATCAACCGCCAATAGGAAGCAATCAAAAATATGTCTCAAGATGTAGCCCATTTAAACATTTAACAAATGTCTAAAGAGGGAAGGTTTCAAAATACATGTTTTAAAATTCTCAATATTCTCTTCCATTCACCATACTGTTAGTTTGACAGGATCTTGCATGCTCACTATTTTTTTACAGTTCGTCCAGTTGTTAGGAACAGTTATTCTTTGTAAATGTTCAAAAAATGCGAAAATGGGATTTTTCTCTGCCTGTTCTTTCAGACTTTTCACCAGTTTCAAGATTACAAGGTTTGACCTTAAGGGCTCAGTCTGTCCTTTTATAAACAAATGAACACACAACAAAAACCAAACACCAGACTGTAGGAGCAGGATAGTTAAAGGAAGGAGCAGTACTTTCCCCCTATATCTCAATCCCAAAAATGTAATGGTATACATTATCTTAAAAAAAAAAAAAAAAAAGTGCCAAGGTAGTGATGATGTTGGGAAAACTTCAAAGAAACATGTTTTTATGTGAGTTTAAATTTAGTCCGTCAGTAACCCATTCTATAAAGAAGGAGACTCTGAGTGATTTTGTTTCCTAAGATTTCAATTTAGTATACAAATCTACTTCAATACGCAATGGACCAGAGCCCAGTGAGGCAATTCTGTAGTGATGAAAGAAATCTCCTGCTTGTGAAAACTTCTGTTAGGGTGGGGGGAGCTGGAAGAAGCAGCTGAGACAGTTTTTTGGAGGTGAGTCATTCAAATGTTACAGACAGCATTTTGGTAGCAGAAACTTAAAACTTACCTCAGCGGTACTGGAAGGTGTCACACCAGAAGTAATGCAAGATAAAATACAAAATTCATGAGGTAATTTTTAAGTGTGAAGTCCTATCAGCCAAATTGAAGTCATTAAGCTGTGGATAAGACATATCATTCTATCAGAGCCTACTAAAGCCATTTGTAGTAGAGGATGACTGTTGTATGCCAGAGGAACACGTCTGCTTTGTGAATTGCAGTGGACACAGAGCCTCTAATTTAGCAAGCAGAAAGCAACAGATCCTCAGATATTACTTGGATTGCATGAATAAGAAAGTTGTTTGCACAGTGAGAAGGAAGGATATTGAAAAGGTAGAGTAGGTATCTCAAAATACAGAGTTGTTGTTGGTTTTGAGGTTTCTTTAAACAGGAAACCTTCAAGCTTTGATCCTACCTTGAAGGACTTGCTCTTACTGAGTAAAAATAATACTCTTCCACAAGGTCATCAACCCAGTTTGCCACAGTAGTGTTTCTATATATGTCTTGTGTACAACTGTGTTATGCTTCCAGGTCAGTTATCTGCCTCTGTAATAGAAAGTAACAAAGCAATAATTCTGTACAGCAATATATTCAAAACCAATTTTCTCTTCAGTCCTCAGTTACCTAGATATATGGCAACCATATATGATCAGTTTTCTTACTTGATTTACCCAGACATCACTACTAGATCATATAATAACCAAAGTAAATATCAGCTACGTAGATATGTTGACCTGAGAAAACCACTAAGGAGTTTACTTTTGATGCATATATTCAATATCTTTTTTGAATGTTTGGCCTTCTAAACATCCTGTAGTCCTGAAAGTCCTGTGGTAATGAATGTATATGCAGACATATGCATCAGGACTATCTATCCAGATTCTTGCCACAGCCTTATAATTTAGGATGCAATTCACCAGACTCTGAACCAGACTTCTGAAACAGAAATTCTTATTTTGCTCCACTGGTAATGAAGGATGGTAAAGGAAACCTAGGAGATATCCAAAAATCCAGGGCTATTTTTGTGAGATCCTGTGGCACCCCAGTTGGCACGAAGTGCTGTTGAGGCTCCTGTCATCTTATGATAGAGGAGGACTGCAGTGCTGAACAGTTAATCTTCAAAATGATCATAAAAGAACCCATCCTGCATGAATGTATGTCATCTTTTCCTGATCTTTTGCTTTTCACAGCAGTCTGCAACACACAAACAAACAAAACAAACCAAACCAACCAACTGACCAAACAAACAAACAAAAAACACCTCCAGACAATAAAATAAACCAAATCAAGAGCGTCTCTCTTGTAATGTCTTCCCATTTTTATGAGAGCTTGAGCCCTAATTATTTTACTTGGTATCTTCACTCACTGTACAGGGAGTTACAATGTATACATGTTGTAGTTGGTTTTAAATATTGACCAGCACTGCACACCATTACATTTGCTGTAGGTGCTTCAGGGATTTTTATGCAGTAAAATAAAACAACCTGATTTGTCTCCATTTCTTGTAATTTGAAATATCTCTGCCATTTTCAACTGCTAATGTTCAGAGAACAGATGTTTTCAGGGAAGCATTCACAGTGGCTCAAAGACCTTGTTCCCAAGAGGTAATAGTTAATTTAGAGCCTGTGGATGTGCAGACATAGTTAAGGTTGGTTTTCCCCCTTGCACATTACTTCGCATTGCTCACAGTGTCACATCCATCATTTTATTGCTAGTATTGGAAGTTTTAGGTTCAACTATCCTGAACATTTTGTATCATCTACAGACTCTTTACAGCTCACTGCCATTTGCAAAATCATTAAGGAGAATAGGAAGTAAATGAATAAAAACACTGCCTCTTCCTACAGCTGTTAAATAGCAACTGGTTCACTGGCAATAATCACTTTGAAAAACCACAGTCATTCTACCTCTTTATTCTTCTTTTTAAAAAGTTCTGTAAACCCTACCACACAGACAATTTAATGGACTGTTTTTCCTTCCTTTCCCAAAGAGGAGGTTATTTACCTGGCACTCAAAGAATGTCCACACAAGGACTAATTCCCCATGTAGCACAGATGTAGCTTTATTTAAATTCCTTATTTCCACATCTCTAAAATTCTTAGGGGGATTTAACTGTTCTTGGTCTCTTGTAAGGGCTTATTTAGAGCCCAGGGGGGTAATATATCATTACAACGTGTGCACGTTTTTTCACCTGCTTCTTTTTCTTAGCATGCACAGTTACATTAAATATATTCTAGAGGTACTAAGTCAATGTTACTTTCATATTGACTTAGCTTGATTTTGCATTATTTTATGTATACAGTTGGTGAGGAGATGCCATAGGTACATTTCAAGACCATATTAGAGGTCTTTAATTTTTATTTATGAATTATAACATTAACATTTACGGAAAGTGACATCTTGATGCCTGTTAACATATAATTCTTCCTATTGATACTAGCAAGGCTGCTAAATCCAAAATTGTGTGCATGGTTTTTCCCCTAAAGGGATAAAACCTACTCTGTGCCTGAAATAATACATGCTATAGAGTACCAGTTGTAATATATTTTGAGTTAATATTAGAAAAAATGAAACACATAAGCGCACACTAAACATAAAAGTTTAAAAGACAGTAGAAAAAAAATCAAAAGATTGATGTGTGGCCTCTGAGATTAGATACAGAGAGTCTACAAAATCAAAATGTTTTAAATCAACATTGGGAAAAAAACTGTTGCTAAGTAGACTCAGCTATAAAAGTTCTTGTGTGCTCAGATAATGATCTTAAGAAAAAGCCAATCATACTCGATGTTGTCAGAGGTACAATTTGAGTGATCAAGAGAGAATATAGAAAGTTCTTTTGTTCACAGCTTTGGTGAGAATCCAATAACAAAATGTCTTCCCCTGCTAATGAGTTTGCAATACAATGTTTTCAGAGTCAGTAAAAACCTACTAAGAAAAGAAGCTTTTTTTGTAACCAGATATCTTTAGCTTCCCAGAGGATCAAGAGTTTTAGAAGATTTTCATTTGGAGACTTAGAAGATTCTAAAATGTCTTTGAAATCTAAAATAAGAGATGACGTGAGTCATCATGGGATCTTCTGCTTGTTTTAACTCATGGGAATCATCAAATTGCTAATAATGTGGTAGGCAGAAGGAAAAAAAAAACCTGCACCCATTTGAAAAAGCCATTATGTACTCACATTATCTGAAAACCATGAAATACCTATCCTAAGAAGGTTATTGGTCAGCATTTACTAAGGCAAAATATTTGAAAATCAATAGGTTCAGAGAACCTGTACCTAGGTCTGCAAAATATATGTAATTTTAAAAGCTAGAGGGCTTTCAGAGTTTCGCTTATATAATTAAAAAATACTCCTACTTTTTCCTTTGCTGGCTAAAGAGACATTTTAGACCATTCTGGAACACTTCAGAGCTTAAGGTTTCCTTCACAGACACCTTGCTTTATCTCAAAATATCCTGACAAGTTCCTTCAGGTGGCTAGTGATGCAAAGCATATCTCTTTCTTTCTGAGGCTGTTCTTGAAATCCTAAATAATATTCCTCTTTCTAGACATACCACATGTATTCTGATTAATTGGCTTGTATTTCATCCCAGACATGAGTCAATCACTGTTCAGTTTCTGTTTCTTTATCAAGTAAGGAAAAATACATTAAACAATTCCACTGTTGGAGTTTAATGGTATATTTTTGCTTCCTATTGTCTTCAAACATGTGTGCCATATGATTCTGACTCATGGGATTTTCTCGCATTCATCCACAGGAGCTAATCCTCCCCTAAAATGCTTCCATATCTTCTTACACCTACTACCTGTCAGACTTCTCCCTTTCCAAGCCTTCCAAACTCTCTTTCACTCTCCTCCCCAGCTTTCCTGCTTCTTTCAGATACTTGTGGTATCTTCAGTGATTCTAGCACCTTCATGACCTCCCAAAGCATATTTTTTCAATTCTCTTTTCAAATCCAATAATTCTTATCAGCCCAACTTCAGAATCTGCATTTTGTTTGGAAGGTCTATGCTTTTAAAGAATCATGGAGGGAATATTCCTTCATGCCAAATGTGAATTTAACACCCTACCTTTATCATGAAGAAACTTGTTTATGTACCTGTATATTCAGACATTCTGAAAATAGAGAACAAATATGAAATTGTTAAGTAAAATAAGATTTATTTCTCTGTATTTGACTTACAAACACATAGACTGCTTAGACCATTTAGACCCCTGTTCATGATCAGAACACAGCACATTTAACGTGTTTCCAGAAGAGATGACCATCTCTACTGAGTATTTATTTTAACCTTCTCTCTTACCTGCAAAATAACCTTCTGACATGCTGGTAACAATGGATATTGTTGTTGATGCCACTCCATGTTCATTACCTCCAAATTCAATGCTGATGTAAATTTTTGCCAAACAGTACTGATTAACACTGTGCTATTATCTATATGGTGTCCATAATCAAGAGCCAGAGTATGCTTGAACTGGAAAATAGTTTGTTTTCTATTCCTTTGCCTACTCTGAATGCTTTTAATGGATGGAAAATTCTCTTCAAATGAAGGAAAAAAGCTTCAGGGATGCTTTAATCTATTTTCACAGATAATAGTTGACATGAAATTGCTGTGCCAGACGGTATCACTGGTGTAAATTTGCAAGCACTCAAGAAATATCCCAAGGAATTCAAGATAGCACATTATCAGAATATAAACTGCACAAATGAAGTAAACATTTTATTTCTGAGTCTCCAAAACACTTTTGTTCTTAGTACTGTCACATTTAAAATTTGGTAGTCAAATGAGATCACCTTTACTTCAAGATTATTATTATTATTGTTATTGCTACTATAATGTACAACATATGGGAATTTTAACCACTGAAAATGAAGTATTTGCAAGTGCTTTCATGTAGAAATGGACTGGCTTTTCTGGGCACATACAATATGTGATGTTCTTAAATTATTTGCATACGTCAAACTGTAGCAATAAGTTATTTAGTTTGAAAAAAAATAGACTTTGTTTCAAAAGATGGATGAAATATTTAGAAATTGTTTCAGTTCAACAGTCCAGCAAGAAAAAACACCTTTCCAATATGCCCTTTACAGGATGATTGTGGGAACATCCTTTGCTCTGAAAATCTTTCTCAGAGATGATAAAGAGGATGTTTCATCAAAAAGAATAAAAATCAAATGATCCTGAGAAGGCCTACCTTCTTTTTCACTCCTAATGGGGAATTCAAAGGGGAACTGAATCTCAAATTAGGTGAAAAATAGCTGGTACTTGGTTTGAGTTACTTGGTTGGAGGTCAATTGATTCAACTGTCATTGAGTACAACTGTGTATGAGATGTTTTATGCAGAGGTTAGGAAATGGGTTAAGTATTATATATCTTTGTTTTCTTTGGTCTATATTCTACACATACGCTCTCATGTATCTGGACTGATTCCCTTGGTAGAATTGACAGAAAAGAATCTGCTCTTACAAACAACATTAATAAGATAAACTCTACTCAGCTGCCTCCAGAGTTTTCCTGGAATTACATAGCAACATATTTCCCAGTGTCACAAAATACTTTCTGTATTCTGAGCCCTGGAGTGAGCACATCAAATCAATAATTGCTTAAGCTTATGCTTAATTAGGTTAAAAAGCATATGCAATTTGAAACTGCTGCATGAATTCTTTAAATAATAGTTTAGTGGTTTTTAGAGCATTACCTCCCTCCTGTCTCTCCCCTATATTGTTTTCTGGAGCACAAGAAATGTTCATATTAAAATTAACCCATGCATCTGAGTTTGAACATATTCATTATTTGTATCACAGCATATTTTTCTCTGTGTAAGGACAGGATTTCTTTTTGGTTTATGCTTATTTAGCACCTGATATAACAGTAGCCTTCTGGCTTTCAAATCCATCACAGTAAGTTGTGAAAGAGATGAAGAGAGTGTATAGGGAGTATCTGCTTGCCACCTCTTCCAATACAAGAAGAAAAGGCAATCAAATGAAGCCACTGGGTTCTGAACACCAAAATAAAGTGGATCCTCATGAAAAGGTTTTCATGGAATGGCTCTGATCTGACATGAAAATTTTTCAGAAAATTCCCAGAGTGAGAAAAAAGAAAATAAGTTATTCATATCCACCAACACATACCAGAATTTATCTGAAAAAAATCACCAGAGAAGCACTATTCCTAAAACATGATCTGGAATTACATAGGTTGATGATGATATTTCTTCTTTTGCTCTGTGATCTGAAAACCATGTTTCTTTCTAACTTTGTATTATATTGTAATGTATGGGAGATTTCAGCTTCCTGTGACCTGCTTTGTCGTGTCACTTCAGATTTTCTGTAGGGTACACCTCTCATTTTGGGGGGATTACAAGAGTAAGAATCTGAATTATTTTCTTCTGTCTACTATTGTTTTAAGGTTGCTACTCTAACTCGCTTGCTCTTAACCTGTGGTCTAAAGCTTATGGCCATCACAGCTTTATTGAGCAGGTTCTCAGTGCTAGCAATCAGGCAGGTGTTAGGGTATTCTGAGTGGAATTGCCTGCATGCTACTTATCAGCTTCAATTAATCGTCAGGTTGTTGTTGAACAAGACTGCTGTATCCAACTATTCGTATATGGTTTTTAGCAAAATTAACAGTTTCTGACTTGTGACCATTTTACCATGCTGAATCAAACATCTTTGTGAAACCACTAAAGTAACTGATGATCTTGCTTTTGCTTTCAGTCTGGTTTGTGGTCTGCCCTAGTTGCTGGACATGCCGCAGAATCATTCCTCAAGTAATTGTATCACATCTAGTGACAAAATACACTTATATTGATTAAAAAAAGTCTGTTAAATCTTCCAGTTTCTCTGAAATACACTAGTAATTAACTTTCCATTAGAGACAATTTAATTAGAGACAATTTAATAAAAGACAATCATCTTGTATCTGTAAGTTATACTTTGAGAACAGTGAAAAATATTCTGATTATATGTGTTATATATTTATGTCTTCGTGTTTATACTTGAACTTTGAAATATGTGTGTTGATAAGAATGAAATGGCATACTAAGCTGGTCCCAGATGGAGATCCTCCCATTATTGACCTTCATAACCTTCTGTTGTACCTACTTTGAAGTTAGCCTGATTTGGGCAGGGATTTGGGCCAGGTGGCCTCCAGAAGTATTTTCCAACTCAAAATGTTCTGATATTCTGTGTTGTCTTCATAGAGCTTCTGAACAAGAGTACCATGAATCAGCATTGTAAATAAAATGTCATAGAAGGCATAAGCTGTCTTCCACTGTTCATGGTAGAGAGGTGAAAATGGAAATAAATATCTCCAGCAAAAAAATCTTGATAACAATAAATATCCACCCTGTCAACAGTCTGAGCCTTGTCATTTGTCAAGGCATTACATTGAGAGTTTATTTTGTTTTGTTTTGTTTGTTGGTTGCTTGGTTGTTTTTTTTTTTTTTTCTTTTGAAACCCTCATCAGATACTAAATGGTCCTGGTTGGATAGTCTTATGAATAGACTTACTCAATGATTTTTAATGTTAAAGCATTTTTTAACATCTGAGGAAAGAGACTAGCCCTGCATTTTGTGCCTCAGAGCAATCATATTGTAACAACTCTCAAGAAAAGATAGAGTGTCTTTGAAAAAGATATATAACAATAATTGTTAATCTTAATTGACATTCTACTCTCCACTGACTAGAAGAAGTGGAACACAAGGAATTTCACAGGGTGTGCTGCATCTCAAACCAAGAAATCTGATTTATGCAGCAGCACAGTAATTAGAACTGGACAAAATATTTTTCATCTGAAAATGTCAAAAAAATGCCAGTTCATCAAGTGTGAAGTAATTTTAGAAACCTACAGTTTTTGAAGAACTTTATTTGAGAAGAGTCTTTATGACATTTATGGCAAAAAGCTTATTTTTATTTACTGTTTTTTTTTAAGATGTATATTAAAGTATTCTCTTGGCATCAAGTCTGGGTTTATCCATTTTTTGTTGGAGAACAGAAAAAACAGTGATTCCCATTGGAATATAGGTTCTTAAATTTGAATTACGTGAAATTAGAACTAATTTGATATCCCTTTTTCTCAAACTCTAACATTAAAAATAATATATATATATCATTTTTTCTCATACTCTTCTTATGTAAACTTAAAATTTTCTTTAAATCTTGTAATAAAACATAGGTATCATTTTGAACATGACTTCAGTTATGACTATAGGATGAATTAAAATGAAAACCTTTTCTGTTAACCCAGGAAAACAAATTTACTGCAGTGATTCATTTTACCTAAACCACACTCACAAAGATTACATATAAAACTGTCAGATGTGACTGTCACACAATCAATTTACACATTCATTCAAAAACATTAAGTCCAAAAGTTAATTAATTTTTTTCCCTTAGTGAGAAGCAAAGCCTAAATTTGATCTATCCCAAACCCAGCTGTTTCTAGTCCTGAGAGATATCAGGCTTGGCTTGCATATGCACACAATCACCACACATGCTGCAGAAGCAATGGAAATATGCTTGTACTACAATTAGGTTTTTTCATATTATAATCATAACATTGGAGCAAAACATTGAAACATTTATTGGTCAGATATTTTGTTTTAACCAAGATGATGGAAAGATGGAAATCATGTTAAAATCGTTCCAAATGTCTAAAATATGTTTTTCCTTAATTTCAGATATCTGTTGGGTTTTGTTTTGTTTGTATTTTCCCTGGCCTTGGAAAATCCTTTATCCCTGTTAAATATTATTTGTATCCTTTAGTTCATTTTCTAGAAATGCCAAATAGATGTAAAATGTTAATATTAAATTCTTTACTGATCAATTCCCAAGCTTAGGGTCTACTACAATAATTCACACATTTCTGTAAAAGTATGTTGCAGAAAAAAAGCTGAATTGTTCCAGTGCAGAAAGTTGCATAGAAAATATGATGCCTCACAAGTCAAAGACGATACATTTTTTTTTTCCTTCTACACTTTGATGAAATTAAAATTAATATAGCAGACTGCAACTTCCCTTATAAGATGCAAGTGCTTATGTCACTGTTTTAGTATCAAACATTATATTTCATTGTCTCACTAATATAGCAGTGATCACAACTGAAACTAGAACAATCCAAGAACTTATAACTTGTTCAGAAAACCAGTTTCCAACTTTATTTGTCTTCTGACCTTAATGTAAAAATAAAGCCTTTGTTTCTTTGGTGTAATGTTCAATACAGGTGTGGTGGGTTGACCTTGGTTGGCTGCCAGGTATGCACCAAGGTTCTCTATCACTTCTCCTCAGCAGGACAAGGGGAGAAAACACAATGGAAAAGCTCGCAAGTTGACATAAGGACAGCGAGATCACTCACTAATTACTGCCATAGGCAAACCAGGCTTGATTTTGGGAAATTAATTCAATTTCTTGCCAATTAATAGCAGACTGCTAGAGTCACAGAAAACAAGACAAGAGCTTATCCATCTCTTCCACCTAAAAGCCTATCCCCAAACTTTCTAAAAACTTTATGGATGTATTTTTATTTCTCTATTCCTTTCTCCATGGATAACCACCTATTTGAGATCTCTTTTTTCACCAAGTCCCATGCTCTAGATTCTACTAATATTTCAGAAAATAATTGATCCTAAATAAAACTTGTCTTGTGGACTGCAAAAACACATGGCTTGTGATTTTGTTTCTTCTTTTTGTCATAATCATCAGACATTCAGCAGATGAGAACACATCATCCTCCCTTACCATGAAAAAAGTTACCTTGTGTTTTTTTACCGCTTCATTCTCCTTGAACAAACAGCAGTCTTCTATATCAGTGCTCTAGTTACATGAATGAATCAACCGCAACTCAGTTACAAAATACAGTAAATAATTGGAGTCATGTACTAAAACTTGTTCCTGCTTACTTCATGACTTTTTGCTTTAGAATTCATACATCTGAAATGTTAAGTTGATTTGATTCACAGCTTTCTCTATTGAGT
The DNA here is from genome assembly GCF_036013475.1 of Columba livia. NCBI lineage: Eukaryota > Metazoa > Chordata > Aves > Columbiformes > Columbidae > Columba > Columba livia. The sequence continues at coordinate 189,070,049 of NC_088602.1, read as the reverse complement.
TTGGCTTATGAGCTGAGTATTAGTACCTATCCACACTCTCCAGGCCATTTAAAAACTGCCATGATTTATGCATCTTGGTGTGCTCTTTCCTTGTTCCTGTTCCTGGGTTTCAATTCTGCACAACAATATTTTTTTGCTTTCTTTTCCTCCCAAAATCATTCTGGAGACCCACATTCATCTTTTTCTGCATATGTTTCTGCTTTCATCTTTAGAAGAGTATTTTATTTGGTTTGTGTCAATGAAGTGTTTTCTCTTCTAAGAAACTAATACTCTTTTTTTTTTTTTTAATTTGAATTAGAGCATTAACACCTGTTTTAATCACAACAGGTTTGAGATTAAATGTTCCATAATCTAGTTTGAAAAAGCACATTCTTGACTAAAGTTTCAGCATGGAATTTAGTTAAAAAGTGAGAAGTCTCAGAAGATTGTCTTTTGTCATTTCCCAGTATTTAAAATATACCAAGGAATTTTTGTTTCTCACAGAGCACTTGTCTGTCTTTCATTGTATCATTCAAGTACAATCATGACTATATGCAGAAGTCTTATCATAAAAATCAAACAAGCAAGAGATCTTAATATACAAATCAAGACAAATTTAAGTAGATTCAAATACCATAAAAGAACAGGTTTCGAACTTAGAAGAATTTGTAGTGTAGAAATAAATTAAATACTGCCATCAAGTATAGTGGAAACACTTTTTATGTATCAACCAATATCTATCAGCTCCTAACTTGTTTTAAGAAATTAACAAGAGGGCACAAAGAATTCTGGAGAGCAGACTGTGATCCACAAATTGTGATAATTCAGATGGTATTAGGACAAGACTGCCTGAAATTACTCATTAGGAACATGAATTTCCAAAGTAAGTTCTTCCAAAGTATCAGCAAATAAATGGAAAGCCTTGATAATTTATGGAATATTAGTCACTGATATAAATTTGATTAGAGGATTAAAGATACTTACTATTTCATTTAATATTAAAAACATTTCAAGTATGAATACTTTTTTACAGCATGTGTTGATTAAATTATAATAATGTTTTTCATTACACAGTTCTTCATTGTCTTCAGCTCCCGAAGAAATTCAAACAGATTAGGAAATTAATACATAATGCAAAATCTTTTTAAAGATCATACAATGAAGCTAGGGTTTAGCTGAGAAGAGAAGCCACATCTATGCTTGCATGTCATTATACAATAATTCAAAAATCGTCAGTCAAAAACCTGAATTAGAGAACTGAGGAAATTAAAGTGAGTTAAAATTATTTTTGTACTTTCTTCTAAAGGAAACTACCTATATCCCTAAAAACATTGTTCCTTTTGGCTGGCATCTGGTGTGCAAAAATAAGTTGTTTAAAAAAGTTAGCTTAATCTTGAACATAAAGGAATAATTTAAAATTAGTCCTTTGATGTTATAATATGAAGCTGTTGGAAAGAAAAGCAGACTGCAGTTCAAAAGACTGATGACAGGAAATATTTGACCATTTATTCTGAAAACTGGCACAATTACTGACAGGTATAGAATATTAGCAAGATCTTCAAAAATAGACAAACTTTTTCTGAAATATTCGATATTGTCTCTTAGAGAGTTATACCATTTTGCTTCATGTTTTTAACAAATCTATGGAATTGAGTTCCTGGGGACATTAGTTTTAAAGTTCTGTAAGGCATCCATATGAAAGAGTTAGCTTTAAAAAAATCTATATGTGTTAGGGTAATTCCTCCAGAATTATAATTTATTGCACTTCTATTGAGTTTTATATTTTTTAAATAAAGTACTTGTTTTATTGCAGTCTTTGGGTGAGTATAGAAATAGTGAAACATTTAGTGAAATAGCTGGTTTGGAATACATTTTCTGAATCACTTGGTATCTGAGTTTTTCCTTCCTCTTAGAGTTTTTAATCCATAATTCTGTTGCTTCCTTGAAAATATGTAAAACACAGAATTTTTTTTTTCCTCTTCTAAATATATTTTCTAAATATATAGAGAATAAGGCTGAAAAGGTGTTTCAGAGAGGGCCTCATCCTTTCTTCTGCCTGAGCTCACCACCGTTTTTGGCATGATGCAGTTCCTCCCATTGTTCCTATTTTGCAGTTCTTTCAAAGACTTAGCTGTTTGCTTAAGTGATTAAATGGGAGCTTAAGCAGTTTTGAAATCCAGCTCTGAAGTTTTAAATAATTATCAAAACTTTTTAAGTAAGAAGGAGAAACAAAAAGAAAAAAAAATTAGGAAACATTAATTGCTTGAGCACATAGCTGCATTTTAATTAGTAATAATAATATATAGTAATAGTAACGGTTATAGCAATATAGCAATATAACAATAGTAATATTAATAGTAATATTAATAACACTAACAGCCACATCCCATTAACAAAGGCATATGTCATCAGCTTAATTTTTTCTGTGCTCTTTCATTCTGTATTCTGTCCAATAATCTACTTGACACAAAACCTATTTGCTGCATACATGACATATAACAAAAACCTTTATCATACATGGAAAGAAAAGTATGCTGTAATTTTTCCAACACCTATCACATATATTTAGGATCAAACAATGTGCTAACAGTATGGGGCCTCAAGATATCCTCAAGGCAAAAAGTAAATCAAATACCATGCTGAAGTTAGAAAAATTCTGGATTTGTGTTACTATACATTAAATTAGAATATGTTCAGTCATGTGTGTCTCCTTCCCAAATATCACAGAATCACAGAATCATAGAATGTTGGGGATTGGAGGGGACCTCAAAAGATCATCTAGTCCAATTCCCCTGCCAGAGCAGGAACACCCAGATGAAGTTACACAGGAAGATATCCAGTTGGGTTTTGAATGTCTCCAGAGAAGGAGACTCCACAACCTCCCTAGGCAGCCTGTTCCAGTGTTCTGTTACCCTCACTGAGAAGAAGAAATGTGATTTTGACTATAAACTGGGGACAAAGTTTGAGCAAAGTGGAAGAAGTGTTTATTTTATTTTAAATCCTAACAGTGTCAATAAGTCACAACACTAAAGCATATTCAAATATCTTGCTCCTCCATTAATATCAAAACAACCGTAATTTAGGGAAGTATCCTCTCCCTGCACCCTGAAGCCCCTAGAGACACACAAAACCTGAAAACCCAGTTCTGCCTACTCCATTGTAAAGATTTCACAACTGCTGATATTTTTCACCTGAAACTCTAGAACACAAGTAAACATAGAGTACTACAGAGTGAGAGATTCTCATTCCTAAGAAGAACTGTTTAAAATATGTTCATTTTTTTCAGAGTGAATCATCATAAGAAGGGCCTGGCCTTCTTTTTTCTTTTTTAATATCTCAGGCGGTCTCATACTTAGGGGGTCTCAGGGGTGGCAGAGGGGAGAAGGTTTTAGATTAAGAAAATAAGAAAGTATTTTATCTTCTGGAACAGGAAAAGGAAAAAGTTAAGCTAGCCACAGTACAGGAATTACATTTTATTCCAGGTTTGCAATGAAAATTAAGAACACACTGTATTTCTTACAAGTGTTAGGTGGGAATACCTTTGTATAGTTAAGTACAATTTTTATTATCATAACAATCTTCTTGAAGATCATTTAAATGTTTTCCATTTAATGAAATGCAATGCAGCTAAATTTTATTTATTTTTTTCTCCTTTATATATGTTATTTCAATAATGAATATCAGATTATTGAATACATAGAAATACAATATCAGTTACTTTCTGTTAAAAGCTACTCATAGGTGAAAGGAGATTTTGTATCAACAAAATAATACAGTTGTTTTTACCTCATTTTCCCCAAAAAGCATTTTCCTCTATTAAGATAGTAGCCTTTTGTGTCAAGTAAGATGTCCTGAGAATTATTTGGACATTCCCATCTTCATTATACTATTATGCTTTCCTAGTCTTGTTTTTTTTTTAATTTACGTTTGCACCTGCCTTTTGTGGTAACTAAAACATCTTCTCTCTCCAAATGACATACAATTTAATAATATAAAATACAGGTAAAATACAGTGTGGGCCTTTTTTCTTTTTTTTTTTTTTTTTTTTTTTCCTGGTGAATTCATCTCCATTGTATTTTTTGCTATCTCTAGGCCAGTCAACAAAATATTTAGTCCTAAATACCCACTACTTTGCTGGCTCATTTTGTTTGTTTGTTTGTTTGTTTTAATCATGATCAGATTTCATGAACCTGTTTTGGCTTCAGTCATTTGTTTCAATACCTCTGAAACTGATGTCTCAAGGTTTCTATTAAAATGTAATAATCACTGTAACATGTTTTGGTATCTCATTCCATTTAACATGATCTGTACCATTTAAAATAGTCCTCAGTATTGATCCCCTTTTCTTTTCAATGTAGCGTACAGTGTCCTTGGTTAGACACATTATCTTCTTCTCCTGATAATATTAATTTTAACCATATTCATTGATGACAAGCTTATTTCAGCTATTCGCATTCACATAATAGACCCGAAGACCTCCTAGGGAATTATGTCTAGAGAAAATAAAGTATGCAAAGAATGCTAGTAAGGCATCTAATTTTACAAGTTTAATGAAGAAAAAGGCACGATAATTCAGAAAATGTGAACTCCTACTCAAATGATTGCAGCAAATTAATATTTTGGGCTTATTTTTATCAGTGTGTTAGAAGTAAGTCCTTTGTGAACCTTGTCAGATGAGTAATCAATAAGGGCAGTGACTTTCAGAGTGAAGACTGAAATGGTTTATTTGTAGTTCATACTTTTTGCTATAGATATATTTTTAAAGTAACTAGTCATCTGATATTGTTGTCCATTAACATAGTAAACTAATATGAATCAGAGAAAAATATCAGTGAAAAATAAAAACTCCCTTATATTAGAATGGTAATTCCTGTACAATTTCTAAGACTGGAAAAAAAATGTTATTCTCTGAAGTTGGTATCTTGAAATGCAGATTATTTTTATTATTGATCTAGGCATGTGTAAATAGTCAACTTTGATCAATTTTGTTAATGATAACTGCATTGTAACATGTGAAAGACATCAGTACACATAAATCCACAAATACCTAATAAGACAGATCCACACTGCAAATGATCTGGAGATATCAAAATAATAATAGATTACATTTAAGAAAATATAATGTACTATTGCTTGTTAAATCCTGATCCTGAAGATGGGAGACAAGATATAACAAAGTTGATGAAGAGGGGAATGAAGTTTTGGAAAATAGCAAGTTACAATAAAAAGGAGTTCATCAATGATGATAAACTAAAGATACAGTTTGCAATGTGATGTCACGATAGAGAGAAAAATGATATCAAAACCATATTTGTAATCTGAATGTGGATCTAATATTAATCCATGAGGTATTATTGCATTTTATAAAATCTTGCTGAAAGACTACCTGAAAAATTGTATGGAATTGTCATTACAAGTCCTATCAGAGCTCCCTTAGAGTTCTACTAAAAGCTCAGCATACACTTGTGGTTTCTTGGTTACTTGTATTACGTATTTGGAATTCTTGCCCTTAGAAACTGACAATTGTTTAGGACTCAATGACTTTTTAGTACAGACCATGATTTACCACATGCTTTACAGGATGTCACATCAGATACTTAGTAAGCAAATTATCAACAGATCATTTCTGAATTTATTGCACTGTATTAATAACTTATTAACTAAATTTCTGCCCATTGTTGTTGGTAGATGGTAGTTGTTACTCGCCATATGTGATTTATCATGGAATTTCATATTATTTATTGTGGAATTCACAGATTCCCATCAGGTCAGAATCCATTTACGTAAACTGTAAAACACAGAAGAAAGAAAACCTCTGTCTTGATCAACCTATTTAAAGCAAAAAAGTCAAATACACAAAGATACTTGAAAAGCTGGAGAGTAAGTTTCAGTACATTTAATATCAGCAACAAGTTAAACCAAAAAAAAAGGTCTATTAGCATTATTTATTCTTAATGTCTTCTTTTAATGATGTGGTTAATTACTTCTAGCCTAGGTATAAACCGTACAAATCCGTTATTAAAGTCCACAGCTACATATTCCCACATTACAGCTAGCTGACACAAAGATGCCTACAACTTGTTCAGACTGCCAAAAGCACTTCAGAGCCTGCTCAACCTTTAGCAAGAAAAATAATTCCTTTTCATCCTTGTTGGACATTATGCTTTTCCTGTCATTATGCATATGTTCAACACTTTATTCTTCTTGTATTTTTCTTATACTGTCTTTGTTCTTTTTGCACTTTTTTTACAGGCTGTAAAATTTTATGTGAAATCCATTGTTTTTATTTCTACTCATATTTTCCTTGGAATGCAAGTCCTTATAACAGCAGCCATTCGCACTTCATCTGTTCCCACAGCTCATTTGCTAGCTTTTGTCTCTGACATCCATCTGTGTCATCTACTTCATCTACTTGCTCATTTTTTTTTGTCTCCTCTTGTGCCTCTTGATAACATACTTGACACTATCAGAGTTTTATTAGGTTAGATAATAGGATTCAATTACGTATTTGAGCAATGATCAATCTACTTGCAACCTATACTAGATATTTCAGCTCATAAAAGGGGTCTACAAGAAAGATGGAGACAGACTTTTTAGCAGGGTCTGTTGCAATAGGACAAGAGATAATAACTAAAAGAGGGGAGATTCAGGCTAGACATGAGGTAGAAATTGTGTAAAATGAGGGTTGTAAAACACTGGCCCAGGTTGCCCATAGAGGTGGTAGGTGCCGCGTCCCTGGAAACATACAAGGCCAGGCTGGATGGGGCTCTGAGCAACCTGACTTAGTTGAAGATGTTCCTGCTCATTGCAAGGGGTTTGAACTATGACCATTGAAGGTCCCTTCTGACCCAAACTATTCTATGATTCTATTCTATGATCAGTGTCGCGGTTGAGATGGACAAACGACATGGACCAAGTTCTTTCAAGATGAAAGCAATGGATGCCATTTATTGCTACAAGTGCATTTTTATACAATTCTACCAGTTCATGTGTCTTTTCACTATTGGTTACAAGTTACAGCACTAACATCTCATTGGTTAATTTTTCTATCATCCATGTTATTCTTCTATCCCCTTCTTTCTCACGGGTACATCTCTCTTCTCTCCGGATACTCCTTTACTCCCATCCTTCTCAAGGATAAATCTTAATATCTCAAGGCTGATTTCTATTCTCATATTTTCTGTCAAGGATTCCACAGACCCGCTGCAGTTTCCCACAGATCAGCATCTGTTAATGGCCATCTTCTTGATTTGTTAAACATGAGTTTACATCCTGTTTTGATACAGTGATATCAGCAACGCGATTCAACTGCCTCTGATCTAGAAAGCTCCAAATCTACTTTCTCAGGGTGTGGTATTAAAACGCACTCATTTCAAGGACGAACTAAACTGAATTGAATGAGTTCATTGATCTTTCTCAAATTATGCCTCTCTATTCCATTCTAGTCAATAACCTGTTCTCCCACTTTAGCACTGAAATGCCCTGCAATATCTAAAACATACTTTTTTAACACAGCTTTATTTAGTTCTTTCTGTTGCAGTTAGCAATCTTCAATGTCATCACTCATGACTGTTATATATTTACACAATTGGGTGATCTTGAGGTGAATTGAAACAAACAGCAATGGCTGGATAATGTGTTTTCTCAAAAGGACTTCAGATCACAACTTTCCTGATCAAATGCTTGGTTTTTTTGACACAGGAGGTTCTTTCCTGGAAATCAGGTAGTCAGAGCTTGAAGAGGCATGTAGAAGAATTACGCACACCCTTCACACTTCAATACCCCAACAAGTTTCAAACCCAACTAGATAAAGATGTTACTTATAGAAAAGCCCAAATTTGCTGAAGAAAGGATTTTCAGTCCTTTGTAGGATTGAAAAGTCCAGTTCAAGCTGTTTCTTGCAGTTAGACATCTTTTAATGCTTGTGCTTAAATATCTATATTTGCAGACAGTTAAGAAATTACACAGTTATTATAATTTTCAGGCACTTATTAATTAATAATCAAATATCCATAAATACTTGAGCTTTCACCAGACAATATTCAGCTGTAGTTCATGGAATGGTTTGGATCTATAGTTGGGAATTATAGCAAAGAACTACGAGCCTGCTATCACAACATATTCACTTTCCCTTTATTTTGAATCACTAAAAGTATTCTTGAGCATTTTACTTTAAAAAAAAATCCCATATATAATTTTTTTCTGTATTTACTCTGAGCATGAAACAAACAGTTCAACTTTTACTCACAGTGTAACATCCTGCTCTTAGACAACAGATTATAATTTCTTTCCCATGCTAACATGTCTACCTGTCATTACCCAACAAGAACATAAATTAAAAAGTAAATGTTACGTGGTAAGGACACCTAGCTGGTTGAACGTAACCTATTTTAACTACCGAAGCAAGGTTGATTTGAAAAATGTATATTCAGGACTAAGAATGACTACTAAATTTGGAGCAATTTCTTGAAGGACTGATTATTTAGTGGTGGAATTGAACATGTGAAAATACTCAATCCATTCAATAATCAGTGAATACAGCACGGAATGAACTGGAGGTAATAATTCATGATAGGTATGCCAGTGAAGAACAGACACATTTATCTAGTATCTTATGAAGAGGAGATAATGCTATCTGAAACATTTAAATGCCTTTGTGTGAGAGTTATTACAACCAGTTGCTTTTTTAGGACAAAAGGAAAGATGTACATCTTAATTTCAGCATTGAGCCTATTGCCCGAAACAACAAACTCAGATTGGGTGGTGTGCTTAATATTATTTTCTCTCAGACTTAACTTTAAATCCTCCACAAGGCAACTAATCTTTCATTTTCTTGCATTTTAAAACATGTAATACACTTCCGTGTACTTTTCCAACGTCTTGAACCATAACCATGTGTATTTGCATGTATATAGAATATGCGTACCTGTTTATATTTGTAATTTTAATTATGTTGATTATATAGTGAAAATATGTATCACAGATCCATTTGATGTCAGTTCCGATCTCCATGTATTTTTTCTAGTTATGCATGTCTTCAAATAAATATATTAAAAATAATAAGAAAATACAACTACTATAGTTTAAGTACACATGTGAAATCCAAAATGTACATATACCATAGAAAAACACTGGGAAAGTGAACAAATATGTAAAGTACCTTAAAAAAGAAGAAAATTAGATATAATTGTTCTAGTTTCAGTGAACAAGAAAAAAAAAAAAGATAAATTTCTTAATAACAGAATTAATCAAATTTTCTGTTATTCCCCACATTGACTTCTTAGGAAGACGGGACTAGTAGATATCTATTTCATGGCTAACTCCAAATACTTGCTATATTGATTAGTTATATAAGTCTATTTATTAACTTACTAAGATAGGAAGGTTGCTAGATCTTAGAAATATATCAAGTAGTAAGTATTTCCCAGTTAAATCTAAAAATCCAGATATTTCTTGCAGGAAACATTGTGTTATATTTGTACTTCTTAAGTTACTGCTTATTTCTTTAACTACTGTTAATTATTCCATGCTGGAAAGTATCAACAGTAGACAAATTTGCCACAGTGCATTTGTAGTATCCATACATTTTCTGAGCACAAATATTTTTTAAATGAGAACACACTGCAGGACCTGATCAAAAACAGGACAAAGGAACTGACAACAATGTCTAAGCTTGGTTGTAATAACACAATTCACAGTTCTAAATGTGGAGCTTGCCATAGCATGCAGCTTCAGAATTGAACCTATAAGAATATATGTGTGAAAGAAAATGTGTGTCCTGAATCCCCCGTACACAATTAGGCACCCATTTTACAGCCATGACACAGATGAAGGAGAGGAGGAGAGTTAACGTCTACATCTGCATGCAAGACTGCAAATAGGTATATTTTAACAGATAGCAATTTAACACAAAGTATACCTCTCTCTTTTATGCTCAAAGGCACACTCTCAGTTGTATAGCAGCTCATATCAAATAAGAGTGAAGAAAAGGCCTCTCATATCCCAGTCTAGTTCTAGCTTCCACATTTTTAAATGCATTGAAATAAATAAACTTAACAAGTGATAAAATCAGAGGACATACCAACCATCACTTTCCTTCCCTGATTTAATTAAACATATTTGCACATATACATGTAAAAAAAAAATTGGAATCTGAATCCATGTGGTTTTTCTAAGTCAAAACAGTTTAAACTTGGTATAATTTTGTTTATTTCATTTAATTTATTAAAAAAAAAGAAAAGAAAAAAGGTAAGGCAAACAATAAATCACATTGTTTCCTAAATTTGCATGACAGAGAGCATTTTGAGTTATGTTTTGAATAAATCCTTCTTTATGTGGTTGATCTCCAACTGGAAAAAGTTTTGTCCACTGGCAAAAATATTTTCTGCATCTTGAGGCACTATTTAGCCTATTAGCTCTAAGTACTCATGCTGAATTTATGCGTGTATGTTGCATTAAGTAATTTCTTTTTGTCGGAATACAAATGTTTTCAAAGGACAAAATCTAACAATGTAATAATGAAAAATTAATCTTTTATTCCCCAGACACTGGAAAAGGCATGTTACAGAAATATTAACACTATTCTTGATCTTTAGAGTTTAAATTGCTGTTCTCACTGTGAGTTAATATCCAAAGTGCTGGACAATGGAATATATGGTTATGGGGTTTACTTACTTTTTAATATTTAACATATAGTACATTTTGCAAGCTTTCTGCATGCATAATAACAAGGCCATTTTCTTTTAAAGGCACAATATATTATAGACCTTCTCTTTCTCTTTTATTTTTTTCACTTTAATGTAAATAGTTTGAACTTCAGTGATATTGATTGATGTCAATAGTTTGATTTAAAGGTCTACTCGGTGATGTATCATTACAATAGAAACACTTGACATGTATGCATCTATTCTTGGAAGTATCACAACTGGCAGGAAGACCTTAAATAAACTATGTGAATTTCCCTACTCTTATTCGTTGTAAAGAGACAACTTGATATGGCTTCTATCACTTTTGAAGTGTTGCAGAATCTTGGGGTAGATGCGAGTTGAATTTCCATTGTTCCCAAGACTGAAATCATTTGGTTTGAGCGCAAAGATAGCAATCATGTGCTGCTCACACAGATGCAAACAGACTGAAGATGGAATTTTGTTCTTGTCACAGTGCTGTAGCTCTAGGATCTCTCACATGTTCCTTTTTACTGAAACAGTTCAGCCTGCATCAGCTACCTTCTCTGCTTTCAATCCATGGAGTTGTTACTCCACACTAAAACTACTGGGCAATTCAGAAGGGACCTGAAGATGTCTCTAGGATAACTGCTTGCTCAAAGCAGAGTTAGCTATGAAGTCAGACAGGTTGTTCAGGGCTGTGCAACTGGGTCTTTGAAAACCCTGAGCGATGGAAAGATGCTGGACAAATTTTCTCTTCCAACTGTCTGGCTGTTTTCATGGGGCAAAAGTTTCCCCTTAGACTAAACTTACCTTCTTTTCTGCCCATTGTGTCTCACCCTCTCAATGTACACCACTGTAAGGAGCCTGCTCCTGTAAAGGGAGGACCTTGAGCTCTTCTCTATACTAAACAAGCCCAGTTCCTTCAATCTCTCTTCATAGGTGAAAGCATTCTGGCTCCTGACTGTCCTGTCCTGGTGATCCTGCACTGAACTTGCTCCAGTTTATCAATGTCTTTGCTGTATGGGGGCAGGAAGGAGAGTGCAAAACTCCAGATGCAGTTTAACAGATGTTGCTTGTAGGGGATAATCCCTTCACTTGACCTTCTGGCTATGCTCCTATTAATACAGCACTGGATCGACCTTCCTTGCTGCCAGATGAAGGATGCATGCAGGCATGCTGCCTGCTGGCTCATTCTCAGCTTGCTGTCAACCAAGACCGCTGGGGCCTTTTCCACAAAGCTTCTTCCCAGCCAGTCAGTTCCCAGCCTGTGTTTTTGGAAGGGATTACCCGAAGTCATGGTACAGACTGAAGTGCTTCTCAAGTTCTTTAGGTATTTGTGCTGTATCTCTGTACTGGGCGTAGGAATCAGTCACAAAAGAGCTGAGATTGCTACTCAGCTGGATGTTGACAATGGAACAAATAATCCAATATAAGGCATCTGGTGACAAAGCTGAATAAGAAAGCAGGATTTTATAATGAAACAGTGTGAGGCTTCTATAAACAGCAAATAGCTGAGTGAGAAAAGTAGACTGTCTTTTTTAAAGCCCCACCACAAGCTCAAAGTAAACCCAACATTCTTGTTGAGTTCTTCAAATAAGAAGAAATGCAAAAATCTGTGAGAATATCCAGGGACTTACTCATTTACATGGCATTTCTTTATTGCTCTGTAGTATGCAGCTGCTCATTCTTACCAAGTTTGCACAAGTCCAATGTGATCTGTCAATCACACAAACCAATATAGCCTAGTTAACTAATGTCAGTCATGTAGAAACATGTGAAAGTTACAAACATTATATTTAAAATTTCAAATAAAAAAAGGCAATAAGTTCACCCAGTGAGAGAGAATTATGGATAAAAACAACACAGTCATTCACATCTACAAACAAGAACTGTGGGCCCTGAATATTGAATAAAAAGGAGTTAATTGGCTTTGAAGAAGAAATGTAATAGTCTAACAGAATAATTTGTTAATCTTTCAGGTTATATTCTTTACAATGCTAAAAACAGAATTAAAAAATTGAATGAACTTGTTTTACATCTAGATGGATGGTAATCATAGCAATCCATAGCTACATTTTCATGTTGAAAGCAGTGTTCCACACACAGAGAATAGCTAATTGTTCAAGGTTGTCCAACTAATTACTAATATTGTAATAGATACCATATATGTAACTGTCTGTTAAAAAAAAAAAAATTGCTGCCTTATGTGTGTTTAGAAAGACAGAACAATATTTAAGTAAATGTTTTTTAAGTAAAAGACTTTAAGTAAAAGACTGAAATCTGAGAAAGGCTGGAAACCTACTGACTTGACTTTTTTTCATCTTTTTTTCTGATTCTAGTAAACCATATAATCTTATAGTATTCATTTTCCTTTTCTGTAAAAATAGAAAAAAAATGTCCATCCTTTGTATTCAGAATTGATATTCAGAGTTATACAGAATTTGTCCTATACCATGCTTTAATAGAGTGTTTAACAATATATGGCTACTGCTGTTGTTACTAAGATATGCACAATGACATATTAATTATTAATAGCATCTCTTAGTAAAAAAGTTCTGCATAGCCTCAAAGAGATAAGCAGTTAAGGTATACAGCTTTATATACCTCTTACAACTCGTTTTGAGAGGAGGTAAAATGAGTCAAAGGAGCACAGGTTCCAGGGATTCTGGTCCAATCTGTCCTTGCCGTGAGGCGTGCACTGCCATGTGGTAAAGGTACTTGTGTAGCAATTACAACAGCAAGCCTGATGACCTCTGGGTAGATAAGAAAAATCCCATGTAAATCTGTATTGCACGGAATAACACATATCTATAGTAGTAAAATTTTTGTTTAAGATTGCTTGTCTGGAATTGCCCCTTGCATAACATTTGCTTTCAGTTCCTATGTACCTTACAC